>NC_088792.1:27507088-28858338 GCF_011386835.1 Chrysemys picta bellii
TCTGTCCTCAGTATGTTCATACATGTATAGAGAACATATATACTTGTTTTGTATGCTATGTAATGCTAGGGGGGATGATACTTCTGAAAATACTTAACCTACAACTGGATACAAAGAGGTTAGAAGAAATTGGCAGAAATTAATACATTATAGTTTGATCAAGATAAATGTACAGGTATTTCATTGGGAATACGTAAAAAGGGTGGTTGGTTGCAAAGATATGACTTACTTATATGACCAACTGCAGGGATGGTAATTCCCTAAACTGAAAACCAGCATGCAATGTGATTCTACCACAGCTAGCGTGAATGTTCTATTAGAATACATAAATAGAAGTGTTACACGTAGGCCAGAGATGGGGTTATTCTTGCTATGTCACATCAGGGAGCTCACATTTAGAGAATTGCTTGCCATTTTAGGCCTTAGACAAATGCCACAGAGTTTAATTGCAGAGATTACAAATAATAGTAACAAAAAGAGAGTAAGGAAGAGGTTTGGTGAATCTGACCTAACTTTGGGAAGCTTACAGAAAAGATGACTAAGTATGTGACATGACAAGCTATAAATACCTCTAAGGATTAACCAAAGGGAAGGAAAGTATTTTATTAGCTATTGTAAGTAGAACAGGAAGTAGTAACCTAAAACTAAGGAGAAATAGACATTTTTTTTTAAAGTATGGTCCAAATTCACAGATTTTAAGGCCAGAAGGGACCATTAGATCTTCAGGTCTGACCTTGTGTAACATAAGCCAGAGAATTTCACCCTGTTACTCTGTATTGGGCCCAAAAATGTGAGTTTGCAAATTTTGCTCTCATTTGCACCTATAATTAGATTCTTATTTTGCCACATTTGGACATGCACAAGTAACCAAAGAGAAAGCAACACTTTTGGGAGCCAGTCCGGGTGTCCTCGAGACTTAACTAGCATCCCAGTTATAGCACTAAAACTGAAAATACTTAGAGACAGAGGGCCCGATCCTCTGCCAAGTTCAATGGGCAGCTCATGCAAAAAGCTATGCTAGTGAGTTTGAATCCCAAACCCAGGTTAGGAAGTCTGATTCTGGTCATGTGCATTACATTTTGAAACACATTTAAATCGATTTGGAAAATATAGTCTTGTAGGTGTTAGACTCCTTGTTGGATTAAAAAAAGAAAGAAATACTCATCAGTCTGAAAAATTGAGATCTGTCAACATAGAGTTTCCATGGCCCACTTCTCAGATCTTAGTGTATACAGATGAGGGTCAGCATTGTTGGACAGCTCAAGCAGCAATCTGAAACTAGTATTAACTGGCTTATCTTCTGCCAAACTCCTGTGACAGAGCTGAGCACCCAATCTAACCTTGTCTGGTAGAAATGTAACGATAGGTATGTCTTCATGGCACAGCCAACTCGGGTGACTGGCATGCGATTAGCCTATCCAATAGTGTCGGATTAGCCACTGGGCCCGCAGGGCCTGTGTCCAGGGGCCATGGCCAGCGGGGGGGGGGGGTCCTGAATTTTTTTTTGCCACCAGTGGCAGAAACTGGGAGCCCCGGCCGCCAGGCGGGTGGGGCGGGGGGAAGCCCCCGTGCCCTGACCCCACTCCACAGCAGCAGCACTGGGCGGGGGAAGGCCCCCTTTCACCAGCGGTCCCTGACCCGTTCCTGCCAGGAGGCATGGAACAGGGGAAGCCTCCCCTTCCCCAGCGGCCCCCGACTGTCCCCAGCAGAAGCTGTGGGGCAGCAGGGGAAGCCCCCGTACTCAACGCCGCTCTCCAGCAGAAGCACCAGGCAAGGCGGGAAAAGCCCCAGCGCCCCAACCCTGGTCCCCTGCAGAAACATGGGGGTGGCAGGAGAAGCCCCAGCATCCACACCCCTGCTGTGGTCCTGCAACTGGAGGAGCTCTCACTCCTCGTTGTGGCCCCGGGGCTGTGGTGCGGGTACAGAACTTTCTCCTGTCTTGGGACTGCAGCAGGGGGAGAGCAGAAAGGAGCAAAAAGGGTTGTGGGGCTGCAATGGGGGGGATCCTGGGTGAACAGGGGTGGTCCTCGGGGAAGGGGCAGAAAGGAGTGGGGCTGTGGGCATGGCCACAGGCAGAAGGGGCAGAATGGGGGCGGGGCAACAGGCAGAAGGGGTGAGGTGGGGAGGGGCCCTCCATTTGCTCTGGCCCAGGGCCCCAGGAAACCTTAATCCACCTCTGCTAGCCAGGATGCAAGTATTCCCATAACAAAGCCATACCCATTATTGTGTCCTCCTTCATTGTTGCCCGTGTATGTCTAGGGGCCTATCCCAAGGTTCTTGGTGCTGAGATGCTCTAGGATTCTTTCTCTGTCAATTGTGTGAGTTTTGTTAGTCCTTTCGAGAGAATTGTTGGAAGGTCATGAGAGGAATGCCAGCACTCGAGTGATTTTTGAATACATCCTCCCTGCAAAGCAGGCGGGTTCCAGCCTGAGTGAAAGCAGCACCTGAGCTCTAGCCAAGTAATCTAGCCAGGGTTTAAAGCATTCAAACATGGTAGGGGTAATCAATTATTTTTGGTCAGGGTCCAAATTCCTTGGTCAAGGTCCAGACTCCAGAGAAAAGAATACAAAAATAATAACAATAATGATAATAGTACGTAAATAAAAGGATTTCACGGTCCATTCAAAAGCATCCGGCAGTCTGGATTTGGCCCGTGATCCGCCTATCGACTACCCCTGAGGTTTGTCTGTGTGGATGGTAGGAGGAGTTGGGCTAAAGCATGGGTAAGAGCTTAGGTTAACTGTGCAGTGAAGACGTGCCAGAATAGCTTTTCCTTCTCAGTATAGGTGGTTTTCTGTGATTAGCTAGAACAGAGAAAAAAATTGTTGAGTTTTGCTTTGAAAGTGACGTGTAAAGGAAAAGAAAAAAAGGGGATGTGCCTTTTTTAGTACTTTATGGTGGATAAAGATGAACTGAAAAGTCCAGTTATTTATTTACTTTGTTGTTTTCTGCATTTTTTATTTGAAATCTCAGGAATGTCAAATCTCACATCTGACTTGTTTTTCTGTAGCTCTCTTTTGGATGACTCAGAAATGTGGTTTAGGAGCTTAATTGAAGGATTTAGGGTGTTGATTACTTAACAATGAGAGGATTTCGTCTACGTGTTGAATGAAATAGATGTTAACAAAAACAAACCTGTTGTGTCTTTTTCCCTTTACACAACAAGATTAATATGAAGAAATCACAAGGGCGTGGCTGGGTATCAAATAACCCTAAATAAATACCAATAGCCCTAAATAAATATAAACATGTAAAGCCTAACTACATATATACGGCTACTCTGGTGGGTTTCTGGCAGCTTCTAAAACACAGAACAGTGAGCTCCAGTAGTTGGCTCACAAACTATTTTAAAGATTTAAACAATATGAATAAAAATCATATCTTCTTTTAAATTTATCAGCTTCTACTTCCTTGGTATCTGTGATGTCATAATCCTACTAGTTCTCCAGTTGTCCCTAGATTCTTCCAGTGTAGATAAGACCTACATTTCTAATGTGAAAATAGTTTTCAGTGGCAATGGGTCAGGGGAGACTTTCAGTTTTTTGGATGCAGCAATGAGTTTAAAAAAGAAAAGAAAAGAAAGCAAACTTTCTTTGCAAATCACCTTTAGAGGAGGCATTAGCCTCAAGATAAGCGAACATTCCCTAAAGAAATATCGAATGTGTGCAGCTGGAACCTTCCTGATGACAGGACACTGATGCTTCAATAATACAGTCCTCTCAGACTGCTTTCAGAAGAGTTTGGAACTACTGCAAAATAAGGGTTAAAAAGTTTGGCCTGACAGACAGAGGGAACTGGAGACCTTGGGTTGCACTGGCTCTTCACCCATATGGATTATTTATTGAATTTTAGTGCAGCTGCTTTTTCCCTTATGCCTTCGCAAGCTACTATTAATGCCCCCTAGTTAATACACCACTAAACTGAGAATGGAAATACAGGAAAATTCTGCAACCAGTGAGTGAGGGAGCCAGAAGTCAGGTTGATTGTTTTCCTAAGCAGTGTGAGACCGGAAGGCTACTGAGAGCTGAGGACACCTGGACTGTCTCACTAGTTGCTTGCGCCTGTCCAAGGGAGGCTTAGTGAAAGCTTGTTGAGTTAGACCATAGCCTGGATCACCAAAAGAAGAATGTAAAGAAATATTTCATGCTAGTGACGCCAATTACACAATGGAATTATTTGCTTGGGGTGATTGTGAAATTGCCGTCACTGGAAAGTAGTCAAGGCAAGACTAGACAGGGAAGCAATGAAGACTGTGTGGACATCTCTGACTAGAGTCACATAGTTATACACAGGGGATGAACTACGTGACCCAAGAGATATTTTACAACTCTGATATCTATGACTATGACCCCTCAAGATGAGGATTATAATTTTTTTCATGAGTAAATTCCTTGTGACGCAATACACCTTTTCATAACATGTTAAAAAACTGCTGCTGCAGCAATAGAGATCCTTCATATTCACAAGGTATGAGATGGCCTTCCTTGTCCTCACAACTTTGCTTGTGGCTTTTGCATCACAGAGCATTCTGGCTGTGTCACTCCTCATTATGCAAAGCGTGCGGCAGCTCTGGTTTTTCCCCTCTCAACAAAAGCTGCAAAATTGAAATACAAATTCTAGTGTAGATGTAAAATAAAATGTGTCCTTTTAGTAACATTCCCTTCTTTGGGCGATAAGGAACAAACACAGTTGACGTTAGAGTAGATGCTTCTGATCTCATTTACACTGGTGTAAATGCAGAGCAACTCCATTGGCTTCAAAAACTCAAGAGGGAAAAAAGAAATAGAAAGGGTGGTGGAATTATTCTGGATTTACAGGTAAAATGCCCGCTGCATGGTTACCTTGAGTAAAGTATTATTATTTGTGTTATGGTAGCACCTGGATTCCCCAACTGAGATTAAGGTCCCAATTAATGTATTAATTATTGCTATTATGATGCACTTCTAATCTTCGTAAATACATGAGAGAGATGGATGCTTCCCTAAATATATATAGTGTCTGGTATTATTATTCATTTCTATTACAGTAGCACTTAGAGTCCTCAACTGACCTTGAAGCCCCATGGTGCTAGACACTGTACCGACACATTCCAAGAGACAGTTCCTTCCCCAAAGAGCTTACATTCTGCAGAAGGTGTGTGTGTGTGGGGGGGGTGTTATTATCATCGTTATATAGATGGGGAATTGAGGCAAAGAAATATCAAGTGACTGGCTCAAAGTCGCAGAGGCAAGAAATGAACGCAGATCTCCTGACTCCTAGTTGAGTGCCTTAATCATAAAACCATCGTGACTGGCTTTTGAATACAACCAGACTACTAACCCTCTTCATTTGAATCTACAGCCTTATGGAGCCTTTATTTATTTTATTTTTCATTTCCTAGCTGGCAATTTCATGAGTCTTCTTAAAGCTGCGTCCTTTTCCCTGTAGATAATTTCTCAGAAGGGCATGGGTTCCTTAGAGGATCCTCAGGAAAGCGTTGCCTACCTTCTTTTGAGTTAGATGCTATATGATCTTCACCTGCTGCTGTAAATTGGCTGTGAGTGTACAGTAACTTTACATGTCAGTTTTGCCTACCCACTTTCAGCTGTCACCAGCCTGCACTGGGTATATGCTTCCTGCCCTCCCCTTCATTGTTAGAAGAAACAATGTCTAAATGGTTTTTGACAGGTGGAAATTCACTGCATTTTAAGTGAGTGTTTGTTGAGAGTAAACACTGGAGGAAATACACCAGGCAAGTGATTATTTTCAAGAGGAAACAATTAATTTAATATTCATATATAAAAAACTAAATCTATCCTTTACTCTGTGGGCTTATGAAAATGATTCAGGTGGAGATATGTTTTAATGTCACTTGGCCTTAATTTAGAAATCATGGATTGAGAAGCATGATGGAAATAGAAAATTAGATTGTTTGAAGCATAAATGCATTCCCTTGTTGCTTTAAATTCAGGAGAAAAAAAAATAATAAAAAACTTTAACCAGCTGATGTTTTTCTAGTATCATCTGATTTAATATACAGTGGCTAAATCACACTTCTGTTCTGAAAGATTGCTGATGGCTATTGGGAAAGAACACACTATTTAGAGATAATTCTGCCTATATGCTGTAGCTCTGTCTGTATTTTTGGTACATTTTTTTTTTAATTGGGGATATATTCAGGAAAACGGGATCTTTGTTTGAAGAGTTTATCTGCACTTCTTGTGTATTCTCCACCTGAAGCCTGAATCCATCAAAATTACTATGGAACTTATCTGATCCAAAACATTTCACATATGAAAAAGACTAGCCACAAGCCCTGCAAACACTCATTACACACGCGAGTAACTTGATTTGTGAGTAGTTACAGTGGAGCTAAGTGCTTGCTGAATGTTTATATTATGTTTGCATCTATAAGCCACAACCACGTTGGGCCCCATTGTGCTAGGTGCTGTATGAACATATAATAAACAACAGTCCCTGACCCAAAAAGCTTATGTTAAACAGGACGTTAGTTAGGGCTAAGTGGGCCCTGTAGAGTGTATTTCTGCTGCTAATTATTTCAAGGTCCAAAAAACTAATTATTATTATGCATGTCTCAGTTTTATAAATGTTTCCTTAAGTATATTCAGTGGCTAGTTTTTAATATTTATTTTTTATGACAGGAGAATCTAGACCTAGAGCCCTCAACTGACAGGGAAGGCCATTGTGTTAGGCACTGTAAAAATATGTTGCCAGACAGTCCCTTCCCTGACAAGTCTTGCATTCTAAATGGACAAAAGGCAGGAAAAAGGAAATACTATTATCCTCATGTTATGGATGGGGATCTGAAACACCAAGAAATTAAGTTACTTTCTCAAGGTCACCTAGGTGGTCAGTGGCTGAGCTTGGAACTGAACCCAGAACTCCTAAGTCCCAGTCCAGTATCTTAACCACCAGATAGCTCCCAGGAAATACATGCACCTAAGAAACATGGAGGAACTAATTCTTTTCCATAGCAGCGTCTTAACACTATCTACATATTTAAAGGTATTGCAAGGAATTGTCTGGAGAAAATGGGAACGTGCAGCAAGAGAGTTCATGATTACATGTTCTCAGAGATCGGTAAACTAATGGTGTTTGTATACAAGTGATTAAAATAAGGTCATTGCCCTGCCTCCTTCAACCTCAATGCATAATTTGTTTGTCTTTTTTTCCCATGAGATTTATACAGTAGCAGACAATGCTATAGGGGCTGTTCCGTGGCTTAAAATGAGACAAAAATAGAAAATTCCTAAATACAAATAAATGCTGGGACTTTGCAAATCAACAATAAAAATAATAATTGCCCAAGTAAAATATCACTTAACCCAGTCACCTTTAACCTTCCCATTTATCAAATGCCTGAGACACAAGCTAGGCCTTGTAGCGTGGCTAGGAGGTCAATGTGAAGGACCCCTCACGGACAATGTCCTGCCGTCAGCTTCCTCTAGTTTAAAATAAGAGAGCACTAGTTTGGGCACCTGTGTGAGTTATAACTACAGCAGTATCACACACAGGTGAGACAGGGTCTCTTTAATAGCGGCTACCTCCACCACTGAAAACAATACCATGCACTTCCACCAGAAATAGAGAGCCTCTACAGATCGTGGAGTACTGGTGTCATGTGTTCCCTTCATGAAACCCTGCTTAATAATCAGGCAGCAGCATTCTACACTAGCTCTTGCTTCTGAACGATCCATAGTGTAGCTCCAAGTAGAGTGCACTGTCACAGTAGCCTAGTCTTGAGGCTTCAAGGGGCTGGGTAGTTGTAACAAGATCCTCACCATGCACAGATGAAATAAAACTATCTTGGACACAGCTGCTACCTGATCATCCAAGAGCAACTCACGATCTAATAGGACCCCCAAGCAGCGAATCTGGGTGTCAAAAAGCAGACATTCCCATAATCAGGGTCCTTGCTAAGTCGTCTGGTTGCTTCTGACATCCTACCAGCATTACCTTAATTTTCTCAGGCGTAAGACCCCTCCAGATACTCCTTATCCAAGCTCCAATCTCATACTGACATATGGGGCATCCATTCTCCTACACAGCTGCCTCAAATGTGGCATGGAGTTGAGTAAATACATCACACATGTTATTATCTACACTTTCATAGTAATCTCAATGGGTGTATTCTTATCTCAACCATCACTATCTGAAATAACCTTCACATATGATGGTAACATTCACTCATTTTACATATTTATTTAATTATTTATAAAACATACTTATTCAGAAGGCCCACAACAAATTCTACACGCACTTAACCACACCCTGATACTAACATGCCATGTTTCCAACTCTCATGATTTCATCACAAAAATTGCAATTTGTGGTGGTTTTCTTGAAGCCCTGGGTCCTGGAGGCATGTGATTAGGTGAGAATTTTAGCTTTCATTAAACAAACAAAAACAAAAACCCACAACAATGTAGTTTTCTAGTCCTCCTGAGGGTGGAGAAAAACCTGAAACTGAATGTACCCTAAAGACTTAAAGCCAGAAAACAAATAAAAAGAACCCTGACATTTATTATGGTTCTTTATTAAATGTCATGATTTGAAGTCAAACTCATGATTTTTGAACATTTGGGGTTGGCAATACTGAATATACCCAGTGTACTTACTTATGTCCATGGGATTTTACACAGTTTGTTGTATTTAGGAGTTTTTAAAAAATAATGCCAAGGGACGCCATTCTATACCCACTGAACACAATGGGAGTCTTTTCAGACTTCAGTGGGCTTTGGATCAGACTGAAAGAACATAAGGCCCCAGTCCTGCTGCTGTCAGCCTGCACATATACAGATCCCTGTTGAAGTCACTGAGGCTCTAAGCAGATGCAAGGGTCTGCTTATGCTCAGCTCATATGGTTAAGTGTGGTTTAGTCTCTGCGTAATGAAAAACCACCACTATTTTAACATTAGGATGTATCCTCCTTCTTGATAACATGGTGTTCAGTTTAGGTATCAAAGAAACTAATTTTCTGGTTCTGTCACGTCTTTTAAACAATCACTTTTTTAATGTAAATGGATTAAAGGATAATTGAAAAACTGCTAATTCAGGAGTTCTCAACCTTTTTCTTTCTGAGCCCATCCCTCCCCCCAACATGCTATAAAAACTCCATGGTCCATCTGTGCTACAACAACTGTTTTTCTGCATATAAAAGCCAGGGCCAGCATCAGGAGGTCCGCCAAGCAGGGCAATTGCCTCGGGCTCCACACCACAGGGAGCCCAGTGAAGCTAAGGTGCTCAGGCTTCAGCCCCAGTGGTGGGACTTGGGGCGGTGGGGCTTCGGCTTTCTGCCCTGAACCCCAGTGAGTCTAATGCAGGCCCTGCTTGGCGGACCCCCTGAAACCTGCTCACAGCCCCCAAGGGGGCCTTGGACTCCTGGTTGAGAACTACTGTGCTAATCTACCTATGTTCACTTTCTAAGTTACACAGCAGACATAGTTTGGACTTTCAATAGGGTATATTCAATTGATTCTTGCCTCTTGAAAATGATCACTTGACTAGAGTTGTTAGCACAGTTCTTAATCTCATCACTCAAAGATTTAGGGACAAATTATGATTACCCTCGCATTTCTCCAGCATATGGCAGAGAGGAGACAGGGACCATATCCCTCATTCCAGTACCTCTTCACCAATGGCAGCCATAATTTGGCTGCCTACAATAACTACACGCAGAGAGCAGCGCTTCTTGGCAATGCTGAATACCCCAGTGGGGACGTGACTGGCATCAGTCCCCCCTCCAACACACCAGAAAGTGTCTGGAAGGCTACATTGTGGGAGTGGATACTTCATCTTTTCAAATGACATAGCAGAACCCTCTTTGTCAGGAATTGCTTTTATACTGGGGGCACTGGTATGGCAGAGGACACTGTTCTGCATCCTCAATGGCATTATGGCAGCACCTGTCCTATACTCCCTGGTATCATAGCTCAGGTGGTAAGTGTCATGATCTCTATTCATGAAACTCCTACTGTAGGAGCATTAATTTGGCCCTTACCGTATTCATAAACCGAGTGAGATTCAAACAATCATAGATAACCTAGGAAATGTGTCTTAAGAACACAGGGAAAATAACACAGCGGGGCACAGACTATCCAACAAATTCTTGGACTGCATTGCAGACAACTTTTTATTTCAGAAGGTTGAAAAAGCTACTAGGGGGGAAGCTGTTCTAGACTTGATTTTAACAAATAGGGAGGAACTCATTGAGAATTTGAAAGTAGAAGGCAGCCTGGGTGAAAGTGATCATGAAATCATAGAGTTTGCAATTCTAAGGAAGGGTAGAAGGGAGAACAGCAAAATAGAGACAATGGATTTCAGGAAGGCGGATTTTGGTAAGCTCAGACAGCTGATAGGTAAGGTCCCATGGGAATCAAGACTGAGGGGAAAAACAACTGAGGAGAGTTGGCAGTTTTTCAAAGGGACACTATTAAGGGCCCAAAAGCAAGCTATTCCGCTGGTTAAGAAAGATAGAAAATGTGGCAAAAGACCACCTTGGCTTAACCACGAGATCTTGCATGATCTAAAAAATAAAAAGGAGTCATATAAAAAATGGAAACTAGGACAGATTACAAAGGATGAATATAGGCAAACAACACAGGAATGCAGGGGCAAGATTAGAAAGGCAAAGGCACAAAATGAGCTCAAACTAGCTACGGGAATAAAGGGAAACAAGAAGACTTTTTATCAATACATTAGAAGCAAGAGGAAGACCAAAGACAGGGTAGTGCCCACTGCTTAGTGAAGAGGGAGAAACAGTAACAGGAAACTTGGAAATGGCGGAGATGCTTAATGACTTCTTTGTTTCGGTCTTCACCAAGAAGTCTGAAGGAATGCCTAACATAGTGAATGCTAATGGGAAGGGGGTAGGTTTAGCAGATAAAATAAAAAAAGAACAAGTTAAAATTCACTTAGAAAAGTTAGATGCCTGCAAGTCACCAGGGCCTGATGAAATACATCCTAGAATACTCAAGGAGCTAATAGAGGAGGTATCTGAGCCTCTAGCTATTATCTTTGGAAAATCATGGGAGACGGGAGAGATTCCAGAAGACTGGAAAAGGGCAAATATAGTGCCCATCTATAAAAAGGGAAATAAAAACAACCCAGGAAACTACAGACCAGTTAGTTTAACTGCTGTGCCAGGGAAGATAATGGAGCAAGTAATTAAGGAAATCATCTGCAAACACTTGGAAGGTGGTAAGGTGATAGGGAACAGCCAGCATGGATTTGTGAAGAACAAATCATGTCAAACCAATCTGATAGCTTTCTTTGATAGGATAACAAGCCTTGTGGATAAGGGTGAAGCTGTGGATGTGGTATACCTAGACTTTAGTAAGGCATTTGATACGGTCTCGCATGATATTCTTATCGATAAACTAGGCAAATACAATTTAGATGGGGCTACTATAAGGTGGGTGCATAACTGGCTGGATAACCATACTCAGAGAGTTGTTATTAATGGTTCCCAATCCTGCTGGAAAGGCATAACGAGTGGGGTACCGCAGGGGTCTGTTTTGGGACCGGCTCTGTTCAATATCTTCATCAACGACTTAGATATTGGCATAGAAAGTAGGCTTATTAAGTTTGCGGATGATACCAAACTGGGAGGGATTGCAACTGCTTTGGAGGACAGGGTCATAATTCAAAATGATCTGGAAAATTGGAGAAATGGTCTGAGTTAAACAGGATGAAGTTTAACAAAGACAAATGCAAAGTGCTCCACTTAGGAAGAAAAAATCAGTTTCACACATACAGAATGGCAAGAGACTGTCTAGGAAGGAGTACGGCAGAAAGGGATCTAGGGGTTCTAGTGGACCACAAGCTAAATATGAGTCAACAGTGTGATGCTGTTGCAAAAAAAGCAAACATGATTCTGGGATGTATTAACAGGTGTGTTGTGAGCAAGACACGAGAAGTCATTCTTCCGCTCTACTCTGCTCTGGATAGGCCTCAGCTGGAGTATTGTGTCCAGTTCTGGGCACCGCATTTTAAAAAAGATGTGGAGAAATTGGAGAGGGTCCAGAGAAGAGCAACAAGAATGATTAAAGGTCTTGAGAACATGACCTATGAAGGAAGGCTGAAAGAATTGGGTTTGTTTAGTTTGGAAAAGAGAAGACTGAGAGGGGACATGATAGCAGTTTTCAGGTATTTAAAAGGGTGTCATAAGGAGGAGGGAGAAAACTTGTTCACCTTAGCCTCTAAGGATAGAACAAGAAGCAATGGGTTTAAACTGCATCAAGGGAGGTCTAGGTTGGACATTAGGAAGAAGTTCCTAACCGTCAGGGTAGTTAAACACTGGAATAAATTGCCTAGGGAGGTTGTGGAATCTCCATCTCTGGAGATATTTAAGAGTAGGTTAAATAAATTTCTATCAGGGATGGTCTAGACGGTATTTGGTCCTGCCATGCGGGCAGGGGACTGGACTCGATGACCTCTCGAGGTCCCTTCCAGTCCTAGAATCTATGAATCTATGAACCTTTCCAAGATTTGTCAAGAACCCAACAGTCTGAGCTGGTTTCCTTTTCATTCATCATTTATGTAGTTAAAGTTTCTGAGTGCAGATTCACTTTCTTTGTTCAATCTGTACTGTTGTTTCACTTTCCATAATATACTGATAAATGGCCTGAAAGGTTGTCTAGTTTCACTTCTGCAAATAATTCAGAATCCTCTGTTGTGATGCCATTAGTAGCAACAGTATTTATTACTGAATCATAATGTAAATTCCACTGTTCCTAAAGTGATATAATGTGGAGTTTCTTCTCTCTCTCTCTCTCTCTCCAGTGGTGGAAGCACATCATTGTCATTAAAAGCTGTACAAGGTTATTGCCCTTTCTCCATAATTATTGCTGTGATAGAAAATGTGTATAAAGTGCAGAATAAGGAATGAATGGTTCAAAACAGAAGCTCCTAGTGCCTGTTCTATAATCCAGCCCCATTTGGCAGTGACTGAAAGTTGCTAATATCTGATGTCTTCTTGGTGGACTGTCTGGAATGAATTGGTGATCTCAGTCCAGCTTATACTGGCTAGGAGTCCATATCACAGAACCTCCACTCTATCTGAAACCCATCTTGGGAATCTCAGGAGATTGCAAGGGTTAAAGGGACATGAAAAATAAACTAACATCTTTCTATTGAGGTGGTCAGAACTGAAGCATATTGGTGCTACAATACAGGGCATATTGAAATGCTGTGTCCATACTGTAAATGTTCTGTGGATAAACAAAGGACTTAATTCTTCAGGTCTGCCTATTTTGCCTCATTTCCCAAGCACAAGATTCACTTAAAAGAGAAAAAAGTAAATAAGTTTTGACCAAAATGACCTAGCCAGAGAGAAGGCTTTTCAGTAATGTGAGTACAAAAGGGTTCATGAATTGCATACGAGGAATCAAAAATGAGATTGGAATCTCCTATTCCTCTAAAACTTCCACCAGGCTGTAGAATCAACAGGATCTAAATCCATATATAGGTGCCTACATAAGTTGCATGATGTTCATAGGTGCTGAACTCCCACATCTCCCATTGATTTCTACTTTATGTACCTAAGTTTGAACATTTTGGCCTTAGTATCTATTTTTCAGAACCCAAGGAAGGGCACTTAACTGATATATCACCTTGGACTTTATACCTTTGGGACTCCTCTCTCTAAGCCCTGCTCCTCTTGACAAAGAATTGAAGTCTCTTTTGCTCACAGCTAGGTATGGAAGAGCTAGATACCTCTTCCTGAATATGCAGCACTTAGCCATGAATCAAAATTAATTCACATCAGTAATCAAGGCAAGACAGGGATTAGTTGGCCAGACTGCAAATATATATATTTAATAATGGTTACATATAGTTCATGAACACAACCTAAAATCATCCAAGTTCAATCCCATAGCTAACCCACAACATGACCCTCCTAAGTACACAGGCCTGAGACGCCTAGTCAGTTGTCTGGACTCAGTCAGAGTGGATATGTCTACAGCAGGGGTCGGCAACCTTTCAGAAGTGGTGTGCCGAGTCTTCATTTATTCACTCTAATTTAAGGTTTCGCGTGCCAGTAATACATTTTAACGTTTTTAGAAGGTCTCTTTCTATAAGTCTATAAATATATAACTAAATTATTGTTGTATGTAAAGTAAATAAGGTTTTTAAAATATTTAAGAAGCTTCATTTAAAATTAAATTAAAATGCAGAGCCCCCCCGGACCGGTGGCCAGGACGCGAGCAGTGTGAGTGCCACTGAAAAATCAGCTTGTGTGCCGCCTTTGGCACGTATGCCATAGGTTGCGTATCCCTGGTCTACAGTGTAGCTGGGAGTGTGCCTCCCAGCCCCTGAAGGCAGACATGTGCTAGCTCAAGTAGAAGTAGCACACTAAAAATAGCAGTCTGGTTGTTCGGGACCCAGGGGGTCAGGCAGGCTTGTACTGGCGTGGCTAAGCCCAAGATGCTAGTGCATGTCTGACTAGCCAGGCTGGGAGGCATGGTCCCAGTTGCAATGTAGACTTACCGACATTGTCTCTCAGACCCAGTCCCATAGCTAACCCACAACATGACTCTCTTAAACACACAGACTTGAGGCTCCCAGTCAGCTCTGAGGACTCAGAGTGTCTCTCAGACTCTTCCTGTTAGTGGTTTTCAGGCCCCTTTTGGACTCAGCCAAAATCTCCCTCAGAGCCTTTCTGGACTCAGTCTGAATTGTTCCCTTCTGCCCCTCTGGACTCTGTAAGAATCCCACAGACCCTTTTTGTCAGAGTCTGTCCAGCTACAGACCTTACCCTGCAAAATATCTGCTCTGCATCAGTCTCTTCTGGCCTCTCCCCCTGGGTTAAGTACCATGCATAAACTCAAAGGGTAGGTCTATACTTACCTCCAGGTCCAGCAGTAAGCAATCAATCCCAGATTGATCCCGGAAGTGCTCGCCGTCGACGCTGGCACTCCTGCTCGGTGAGAGGAGTACGCGGCATCGATGGGGGAGCCTGCCTGCCGCGTCTGGACCCGCGGTAAGTTTGAACTAAGGTACTTCGACTTCAGCTACGTTATTCACGTAGCTGAAGTTGCGTATCTTAGTTCGAAGTGGGGGGTTAGTGTGGACCAGGCCAAAGAGTTACTAAATATAACCGTTGAAGGGGAAACCCTTTCAAGGGTGACATTTAGTATGGATGTGCTTCTCTCTTTTTAATTTGCCCAGTTCTTCTGGGAGACATTATGCAACTCAGACAGGTACCTGCATTGGGGGTGCTGCATAGATGCCTCACTAATCATTAAGGCCCTGACCATACTCTGGTTGAAGTCAATAGAAAGCTGCCTGAATGGGCATTGGATCAGGCCATATTTGGCCATGGGCCTTGGTGAATGCAAGATTGTGGTTGGCTAGGACTCAAGACCAATGCTGGTTGGAATTTTTTCACTGGAAAATGTTCATTTGTCAAAACCAATACTATTCACAGGAAAGGATCAGTTTCAAATAATTTCCCATCTTGAAATTAAAAAAAAAAGTTTTGAAATTGTTGAAATGTCCTATTTGGACACTTTCTAAATTAAAATGCTCTGTTTCTTGGGTCAAAACTTTCCATTTTGAAATGTAAGCTAATTTATTGTAAAAAAAAATGGAATCAAAACAAAATGTTTTGAAATTATTGAAACAAAATGGCAGACGACCCAATCTGATTGGATTTTTTTATTTTGGGTTTGTGTACATTTTCGAGATTTCACCTTTTTGTCCCTATTTGGGCTGGGAAACATTTTCACTTCTTGAAAATTCTCATGAAATGGAAAATAGCTTCCCACCCAACTCTGCTCAATACTGATAAGCCAAAGAACAACCAGATGTTTTAAAAAAGATGAAATTCATCCCAGTGCAAAGGTCCTGCAGGGCCTATACAGTATTTGAGTGCTGTAGAGAGTCTTCTAGAAGCCGAAGGCAGTAAGGTAAGTTTTATGTACACAGATGATAAAGTATCAGAGAAAACAAAAGACATCATTATTACTTGATTGTGCAAATGATTAGATAAAGAGCTTGCCTTCTTGGTAAAATATCTGGTATTGTATCTTCGCTGGCGCAGTAAACATGCAATTTAAATAAGTTACAGGCTGTATTCACATGCAATGGGACTTTGAAATGCTTCTAGGTGTAATGAGTAGTTTTTGGAAAAGCAGCAGTTGTCTACAGCCAGTTAGGGTATAATCTCAGTCCAGCACACTCTCCCTGTTCATTTGGATCAGTGGTATGGTTTTCTTATGCTCTCTTTCTTGCCAGCTTCTTCTGCGGACACAGCAGCTTTGTCCATTTTTAGAATGAGTTTGGCGGATGAAGAGGCAAACTTTGAAAAAAAAATTCCTAGCCACGATTTCTGCTTCTTTGGTTAGTTCCATAGAAATCCTGTGTCCAATGCAACTTCCTTTTTCTGTGTGGTTCCTTCATTGTTTTTTCTCCCTGTTGTATACTCTGCAATATATGTTCAAGCAAAATATCATCAGCAAATTTTCTTTAACAGACCCATAAAAGTTATTTTCTTTTCATTTAAAAATATAGCCTAGATACTCCTATCTGATCACAAGTTTTGCATTTTATAAAAATATAATTTTTGAATGGGCAAAATGAGTTCTCAGAGATTAATTGTAAAACTTGACAGTCTCTTTCAGTACAGCTGAAGTGCATAAGCCCCCATGTCACAAATGAACACTGCTGGAAAGAATATTGTGCATGTATAAAAATGTGAACTGCATAGGCTTCCCAGTTTTCCAAATGTTGTATAGCATCGGTTTCTACTGTGTTTTGTTGTTCTCATACTACCATAACACACAATGATCACCGATCCCTAAAGACACACAAAATCAAGCCATTACCTGACAAACCAACAGGTTTTCTATTTCCCAAATGTCCTGGGTCAGTCTGTCCCCGAGATGAGGTTTAGAGTTGTACAGAGCATTCGGGAGGCTAAGGTTTATCTGTTCCTGCCAATTGCTACTTCTGATTGAATGCATTAAATGTGCCCTCTGGAAAGGTGTATGCTCTCTGCTTCAAAAGGGAACAGTACATCAATGTTGAAACTTAATATGGCAGCTTCTAGTTTCAGGCTTCAGATATGAGAGAAGCCCACTAAAATTTGCACTCGCTTTTGAAAAGCACGTGTGAGATTGGAGGATTTGTAATGACAAACTGTTAGTATGCTTTCTATGAGGCAGCATTCCAAAACCCAAACATTCAAAAATTGTGAATCAAGCCTTAGCAACTAATGAAATTGGCTTAAAAATCCTGAGATTTAGAAAATAATAAATTCTGGGTTCTTTTTATTTGCCTTCTGGTGTTGGAACATTTAAGGTTCACACTTTCAAGCTTTTATCTGTGGATATGAGGGCTTAGAACTTACTTAAAAAAACAAAAAAGAGAAAGCTTAGGCCTTGTCTACACTACGGGGAGAGATCGATCTAAGTTATGCAACTTCAGCTACGTGAATAACGTAGCTGAAGTCGATGTACTTAGATCTACTTACTGCGGGATCCACACTATGCTATGTCGACAGGAGACATTCTCCCGTCGACTCCCCTTGCGCTTCTTGTTCTGGTTGAGTACAGGAGTCAACGGGAGAGCGATCTGTGGTTGATTTAACGGGTCTTCACTAGACCCGCTAAATCGACTGCTGATGTATCAATCGCCATGCGTTGATCCCCGTAAGTGTAGACAGGCTCTCGGTTTCTCATGTGGTAATCTGATTCCAGAAGCTGGGGCTCTAGCAAGAAGATGAAACATTGTGAGCCATGAGATAAAATTGCAAGAGTTGGCAACATTGATAAAGACATGGTGAAGAT
This sequence comes from Chrysemys picta bellii, assembly GCF_011386835.1. NCBI lineage: Eukaryota > Metazoa > Chordata > Testudines > Emydidae > Chrysemys > Chrysemys picta. The sequence goes on from NC_088792.1 coordinate 27,524,881, forward strand.
ATTGTAGTTAATGGCTACATATTGCTGGGCAAAGGTGCAAGAAGGATTTTAAGGAATAATGTTAGGGAGTGAATAAATAGCAACCCTCTGCCCAGCACCTAAAGGCTACTACATGGTTAAAATAATGTTACATGTAACAATGTTTTACACAGTTAACTTGCTGAAATACGCTCCTTGTTAGCAGTTAAACTCTGGAACATTATGGCAGAAATGCATTTCTAAAATAACATGCCATTGTACTGTGAAAATGTTAAGGTAAGACTGTCAATATATTTAATAGGTATAACACTGAAGTTATTTAAGCTTCTGCAATTTGAAATCACAGAAGCACTACCCCAAGTTAAGTAGTTTTTGGCAGATGGGAGAACCAGATAGCTTGCTATTTTTTCTCCCTGCTTAAGGGTAAAATACTATATGATAGAGTACAGAAGACCAGGCTACTTTAACAGTAAATTTATGTCATCTACTGTTTTAGTGAGCTAGAATTATAAAATACTGCTTGTCACAAGAATGATAACAAAATAATGTAGGGCACTGAGGATTCTCAGGATATATTTCATTTAATGGTGAATGGTAAATTCATATTCACTGCAGCGGTTTTTCAAAGAAGTTGTACTTTTCACACATTTACAAAAATAATTTGTTCCGGTACCAAAGAAGACTGCTGGAGGCCATGTTCTTGCAATGGCCAATGCAGGATGTTGTCTGGAGTATTATTATTATTATTATTATTATTATTATTATTATTTTTTAATACCTAAATTTAGGCTCTGCACAGCATGGAGGCAACTGATAAACTCAGCTGCTACAAAGCTTTCAAAGATACCACCAGCAACTTTCTTTCTCTCCCTTCCAGACAAGATATGTTATTTATATATACATATGCAGGGTATATTTGAGTCATTGTGATAATATGGAGCATTAAGTTTCCTTGGTATTTACAAAACTGACAACTTCTGACAACTGAACCAGAAGCATGTTCAGAAAATGATTAAATCCTGTTCTTTTTTAGGGGTGCTGCAGCTGGGGATGTGTTTGTCATTAGAAATAGAGCTTTAAATTAACTTGAACAATGAGTTCCTTTCAGTGTAGTATTTGTGCAACTTTTAACTATGCTGAAAGCTGTTTGAACCAAAATGAGTAATACTGCTCCTTTTAGCACCTCATTTATTCTCTGCCTTTAGTTGTATGAATACATATATTTTATATATATATATAATAAGCAAAAGTCTATGCGTTTACAAGAAACAATGCACAATGTACGGTTGAATTTCAAATTTTAGAATGAATTGTGCCTGGGTTTTAAGAGAACCAATAAAAGATCATATACTATTTATAAATAACTGATGCAAAATCATGTAATGTATTGTTGTAATGAAGCACATATTTCATTCAGCTGTAATGCCTATATGAAGTAGTTCTAGTTTAGCTTTACTAATGACATCAGCCTTGCAGAATTGTCTTGGAAAGTTATCCAGTCTAGGCACAAAATCTACTCTCTCATCCTCAGTAACATGATGATGATAATGAAATAAACTCATACTTTCCTCACCAGTGGAGGAGAATTCTTGCCTGAGGGAGTGGAATTTTGCAAGGCTGAAGTACAAAGAGCAGAGTTAAAGGGACAAGAGATTTCCAGATGTTGTGGATTAAACCAAGTGATTATTCTAAACTGTAAATGTGTAACTTTCCTCCTCCCTGAAATAGATTTTAAAATGGATATTTATTTTCAAACAAAACCAGTTGCCTTGTGAAACAGTTGGTTGGTTAGGGAGGGGAAAAAAAAAAAGAAGTGACCTAATGCTACTGAATAAAATATCTGATCTCTTGTTGCCAGGGCTGAGTCATTTCCTGTTACAATAACAAGACTGTCATCAGCTAAACTTTTCTAGCTAGCATACAGTTTGCTGGTATGTGTATGGCTTTATTTGTGCATGTTGCTAGAAAGTTAATGTTGAAAAATATATTGTACTAAATTTGGAAACATCATCTTTGTATCAAAAGGCATTAGTGGTCAATGTTTGTCTAATTTATTGCTGGTATTATAAACTCTGATTTTTTAATATTCCCCCAAACTCTGAATTATAATGTTGTAATTCCAGCAAGGGATTCTGCACACATCAGACTGTACTAATATCAGAGCTCTCTGAGGTGGAACTTGGAGCCTTACTTTCAGTTGTATTTTATTCTCAGAAATAAGATATAGAAAATAACTATTTCTCTATATTTGAGCTATCAGTCCTCATCCTCAAAGGAAACCTGCACAACACTTTCAAAAGACGAGCCTGGGAGCTTAATTTCATTACTCTGCAAGACACCAAAAATCATGGACTGAACAGAGACACAGGATTTATGGTTTATTACAACACTCTGTAACCCACTAACCTCCTCTTTTTGTCCTATGACTTCAGAGGTATTAATGGGCCACTCTACTTTGAATGGTCCCTTACAATATGTGCTAAAATAATCTGTTCCACCTTGCCTTTTGTTGTGATGCTGGGATTTCCCAGACCTGAAGAAGAGCTCTGTGTGGCTTGAAAGCTTGTCTCTCTCACCAACACATCTTGGTCCAATAAAAGATATTACCTCACTCACCTTGTCTCTCTATTAGGGCATCTTGTGTGTCCCCTGCCCATGGAAGACTATTTCCTTCAGCATACCCTCAAGTGCTTTCACCAGTGTAAAGGACATGTTTCAACAATCCTTTACAATTTGCAGAGGTGTGAGTACCCAGAATTCCAATGGACTTCAGCTTGAGTTGTGAGTGCTCAACACTTCTGAAAACTAGGCCCCAAGTGTCTCAAATTAGGCTCTTAAAATAAGTGGATAGTTGAAAATGAAGGCTATAACTTCTCTGTGCCTTTATTACCCCTTCTGGGAAATGGACATAATACCTTGAAAAGCACACTCAGAGCCTTTAGTAAATGGCAACATATAAGTAGAGAATATTGTTTTCCGAGAAATCAAAAATTGCACTTCCTCTTGATTCTGGATTTACCTTTGCTGTATATATTGACTGTGTTCAGTCTCATTCTCTCAGAGTCATCTTCATTAGTTGCATCCCATAGCCACCTAATTGATGTATCAGTCTCCTACATCCCCGTGCCTCTGTTTGTGTGGAATCCAAACAACTTTAATGACATTACTTATGGAATAAGATGCTATTGGAATTTTTCTTCCTTCTGCATTTTAAAACAAATTTCTTTTCCTTCCTTTCTTTTTTCTGCTTGGCATAAAAAAAGCAGAAGACCTAGGCTGATATTTGTGGAGTATGCAGGATTAAAACATGATGTTGCTGCTGTGTAAAAATTGCTATGCTCTATTCCCCAGTGAACAGGAACATTATTGTGCAGTCCTGGATAAAGTCACTGATTATACTGTTTAGGCCATGAAAGCAAGATGTGTTGCAAGTCTCTGGGTTTCTGTAATTAAAAAGTTGTAAATGCTGAGGTTGGTTTGTAAGTAGCTGTTGAGATCACTGTCAGAAATTCAACAGTGCATGGCAGCCGTTATGTATTATTCCATTCTTTCAGGAATGGAAAATTACTGGTGTTTGCTTATATACAAACAAATGTTGGCTGTAACTTGCATAGGTAGTTTTCCAGGCTGTATGTATGGAATGGCTTTATAATTGTTTCAGATCCTCTCTGTCGTCAGAATTAAATATCAAATATCCAGGCTGTCATTGCCATCTAAAAGTTCACTTCTTAGAAGGTTATACTGCTGTATACCTTGAACATTTTGCTAAGGGCAGTTTTCTTTATACACAGTGATTCCCCCTGGAGTACATCTGAAAATATAATTGAGCCCTACATTTCAACTGACTATTAAAAACCATTTTTAAAAGCATTTTTTAATAGGCAACATTTAATTTTGACACAAATACCAGCCTCTTAGGACCATCTTAAAATAAGCCTTCCAATTTGACATGAGTAACCCTTGGGTACTGATGTGTAGAAAGGGAAGAATTTTATCACTAGCAAATTATACTCTATGCAGCAGGTCAGCCATGGATGGTTTAAAAATCCGAGCACACCTAGGTGAAACTGCAGAATAAGACCTTTGGCACATAAACTCTCCTGACTAGTTCAGAGAACAGTGAGTTCTCAGTTCCAAGGAGGGGGAAGATGATGTCATTGAGAAGATATTACCTTGCTTTGAAGTTAGTAGATGTGTTCAAAGTTCTCTGGGGTGTTCTCAGACCTGAAAAATGTGCCTCACCACAGCTGAGACAGAGGTAGTCTCTTTGTAGATTTATACTGCAGTTTGCTCTATAACTGTTGCTTTAACTAGAATGCAAACAAAAGGCATTTGGGAAAATGACTCTTGTTCAGAGCTCTTTAAGGAAACGTGTTGAAAGTGAGGGCTAAACAATTTTGGCAGCACTAGTGGAAACAACAGCAGAAACAAAAATGCTCAAAAGTGAAGGAACCTGGGCAATATTGGTAGGTGCCAGTATTGTTATTATCTGTTGAGTTCCAGTGAAGTGTGCACATCATTTGGTAATAACAATATGAGAAGTTATTGGCAGTGATTTTGCCAACCTTCAGGAAAACACTGAGGATAAGAGTTATCTGACTCTTTCATAGGTGTGCAATCTGTGTGTGAGAGAGAGGGCAAAGGGAAACTACTCTCCCACTTGTGGGGGCCACATAAGGGTTTGGCAGAATTCCAATCCCTTCCTACTCCCCTGGGGGTGGGGTGGGTGGTGGAAGGGCCAGGGCTCTATTCCCCCTGTGCACACCAGCCAGCAGAGCTACCCAATCATGTAGTAAACAAGTAGCAGTAGTTACCTGATCTCTTTGCCCCACAAACTCCACAACATCTCAGAGAACTCCCTCTGATGGTGTGTAGCTCTACACTTGCCTCTTGGCTACATGCTGTACCCATGAGGCACAGCCCAGCATATAAGTATTTTCTCCATTCACTGAGTCTATGGATTTTTAAAAGGCCAGAAACGATATAAAACTGAATACAAATACTCCAGTAACTAGAGATGGGCCCACACCAATGCCCTTGAACTTTGTGGATGTTCGAAATCTTAAATACAGGTCTAGATCTGAATTTTGCAAATGGCTCATATTTTTGCAATGGGGCTACCTCAAACACCCAGGTGAAAACACCCCAATATATGGCAGTGTTGCCAACCCCAAACATTCAAAGCTCAGAAGTCAGGCCCTCAAAATAATGAGATTAAAAAAAATACCTGGAGGTTATTTTTATTTGCATTTTGGTTTTTGAGCCTTTAAGACTCATCTTTTAAAGTCTTTCTTCACAACCACGGGGGCTAGAAACTTACTTTTATTTTTTAAATGAAAACAGAGATTCTCACGTAATCTCATGACTCTGGAGCAGGGGTTCTCACATAATCTCATGACTCTGGAGCAGAGGCTATATGTAAAACATTAATTATAGCAAGACTCATGATAAAATCATAGGACTTGACAAAGCTGGTACTTGAAATCCACATAAACAACTTGGAGATTTGGCCCTTCCCTGATAGTTACACTACAATAGGATGAATTATTTGAGACCAGTAGTGCAGAATACCGTGTATTGGTTTTTTTTAAAATATTGATTACTCCCTGAGTGAATAGATACTAAAAAAAAAAATGGTTACCTAACAAAATTGAATATCTCCCGAGTCATCATAAATGAAGCAACATAGTGTTTAGTAATGTCTGCAATGTACACACAGACACCAATGATGTTATCCGTGACGTATTTCAATTGTAATGACCTGTTTGTCAGGTTCTAGTCAGTGCTGAAGTTAAAGTGTAAGCTTTGTATCCGGGGAGGTTCCACAGCAATGAGTCAAAGGTGAAATACCAGCAGTGAAGAATGATTAATGGTTGCACTGGCTGAAATATCTGTCATAATACACACGTCTTATATTTGAAAGGAGGGCATGCAGTGATACAGCAACAGGATGAATGACGGAGGAAGCATACACTGAAAGAGTTTATACCAATATGATGATGATAAGGAAAACAGCTGTCATAAAAAGGGCAATAATGCTGCTCAGTACTGAACGGGGCTAATGTACAGTCCAATGTTTAGAGCTCCATCTCTCTTTAAATGCGAACTGCTTTTGCTTTTGTACACCTCATCTCTGTGTTGAAAACTTGCAACCCCAGTGATTCATATCAGCAGAACTAAAATAATACTTTATTGCAGGCACTTGGCGTTGGTCACTGAAAATGAAGGCTCCGATCCTGCAAAGATTTAGGCATATTGACACATTGAAGTAAACAGGACTATTCACATGCTAAATGTTAAATCAGTGGGACTACTCATCTGCTTAAAGATAAGCACTTGCTTAACTGTTTGCAAGGTCAGGGTGCAAAATGGTTTCTATGACACCCACTGTTTCCCACTCACTCATAACTTTATTAGTAGTATTTATGCTGTATTATTAGCCTGATATTCATAGATACAGTGCTCAAACGTCCTGTTAAAGTCAGTGGCGGCTTCTGGTGCTCAGCATCTCACCAGAACATTGTAAATTTATATTTTTCAAAATTGTCCCTGAAAAACAGAAAAATATGTTTTATTGGTTGTTCTGCTACATCTTTTTTAAATTTCTGTTTTCTCTTTCTGTGGTTAGTTTGACACTGTCTGACCTTTTCTTGAATAGCTTAGTCATGCAATGGGATTATTTTCAAAAGTAGCAAATTTTGAAAGCAGATTTTTTTTTAATTCATTATTTTGAAACTCAGAAATTCTGGTTTTGAAGTGTTCAATTCTGGAAAAAAAAAAGACCATGAAAAATGAAAATCGTCTGGTCACAAAACATAATTATTGATACATGGTTTGGGTTTTACTTATATTTCAGAGGGATTATTTTTTACTTTTTTTTTACATTTTTCTCTTATCTCTAGTCATCAAGTAGGGTAGACTTCATGAGCATTAAATTACCTTATTGTAACATTAACCTCTAAATCAAAAAAATGTTCATGCACGTGCGCGCGCACACACACACACACACACACACACACACACACAAAAGGAAAGTCAAGAAAATAACTTTTAAGACACATAAAGATCTTGTGTACTAGAAAAGATTAAGTTAGGGTTAACATGGACCCATTTTCTCCCCCACCTTCTTCTTAAAGTTCTTTCATTCACCAATGGTATTTCTGAATGAAGTGGAGATGACCAATATGATGATTGTTTTTTTCATAAAATCTTTGAAATTCGAGTAATTGTTATTGTTGTTTATTATCTGTTTGTACTAGTGCCCACAGTGTGTTAGGTGCTATGCAAATATAAATGTAGGCATCATTTCTGCCCCAAAGGGTGTATACTTAGAGGCTTGAATCCTACAAAGGCTTATCTTGCTTAGATTGTAAACTCTTATTTAGTCTGTAAGTTCTTTGGAGCACGGGCAATCTTTCTGTTCTGTGTTTGTACAGCGCCTAGCACAGTGGGGTCCTGATCCACGACCTAGGGTTCCTAAGCACTGTCATAATAGAAATAAATAAATAACAGTAATATGCATGTGAGTAGTCCCATTGACACGTGAGTAAAGATACTCATGAACTTAAGCATTTGGGGCCGTAGTCATCCACTGCATGTTCCAACAAATGCAGTGATTCTCCCCTGTGCTATTCTCCCCTTCCCCAGCATATAAAAGGAATAGCTCACATTACACTCATCTTCAATCAATATAAATGGGATAAACTCAAAAGCTTGGATGTCGAGAGTGAAATTCTGGCCCATTTAATCACAAAACTCCCATTGCCTGCAAGAAATCCAGGATTTTACTTCTTAGCCTTAGGTTTGAAATACTTAAGATTCCTTTGAAAAACGGTCTGTCTTTTGGTAAGGTCATCTCAGTTCTGCATCTTTCCAAGGCCTTGTCTACACTGCCACTTTACAGTGCTGCAACTTTCTCGCTCAGGGGTGTAAAAAAACACCCCCCTGAGCGCTGCAAGTTTCAGTGCTGTAAGGTGGCAGTGTAGACAGTGCACCAGCACTGGGAGCTACTCCCCTCATGCGGGTGGTTTTTTTTGCAGTGCTAGGAGAACTCTCTCCCAGTGCTGGTGCCGCGACCACATAAGCCCACGTTAAAGTGCTGCCGTGGCAGTGCTTTAATTTTGCTAGTGAAGATACTCCACAAGTCCTTTGCAATTTACTGGATGTTCTGTGTTGTTTATTGTCAGCTTTATGGGTGTTTTGGCTGAGATGTTAAAAGTTGAAGTCATGTTTGCTCTGGCAGGACATTAAAGACCCCTCAAGTGCCATTAAAGCCAATGTGAGTTGAGGGTGCTCAGAGCTGTATAGGAGGTGCACTGCATCTCCCAGAATTAGATCCTGAACACTTGCACAAATTATGCAAGAAACCCAGCATTATAACTGCATTTTAGCAATCTCCGTGGTCTTTGCGAACAAATAATTCTTCCTGCACTGAGTGTTGATCTTTGTGGACTTACCCACTGGGTTCTGAGCATTTTTGAAAGTAGAGACTGGGATACTAATGAGACAGTTTTACTCCAGCACTAGCCGGCACTATGACATTTATGTCCTGATTAGATCACAATCTGATGAGACTGAGGAGACATGGCAGTACGTCATCTTCAGGCTTTTAACACTGACTGGCGTCTGAAGACATCGGTTAGGCAGCATCTCTGCACTTTTAGAAACTAAACAAAAAGCATAATTTGAGTGGAATGTGTCATTCCAACTGCCCTAGACAAATACAAAGAAAACCATTCTGATCCTGCCCACCATGTTTCAATACTACAGAACATGTATTATTGCTGTTGTTTCATGATATTATATAGAATGTGCTGTGAGGTTCAGATGTGTTAGGGGAAAAAGCAGACAGATTAATTCATGGCTCCACTCCATCTCTTTTTGTATTATCCCAGAGGAACAAAGGGGTCATAAACCAGCCAGATTTGGCCCACAGGGAAATCCTTTGTCATGATATAGAACACGGGTCTCAAACTCAGATGATCTCGAGGGCCGCATGAGGACTAGTGCATTGGCCCGAGGGCCGCATCACTGACACCCCACACTTGCTGCCCCTGGCCCCGCCCCCACTCCACCCCTTCCATGAGGCCCTGCCCCTGCCCTGCCTCTTCCCATCCCTTCCCCATCCCCATTCCAACCCCTTCCCCTAAGTCCTCACCCCAACTCTGCCCCCTCCCTGCCCCCAGAGGGTCCAGGAGGGGTGCGGGGTGTGGCGGCGGCTCAGGGCAGGGAGTTGAGGTGCAGGAGGTGTGCAGGGTATGGCAAGGAATTGGGGTGTGGGGTGCGGGAGGAGTGAGGGGTGCAGCGGGGGCTCAGGGCAGGGAGTGCAGGAGGTTGCAGGGTGCGGCAGGGGACTCAGGGCAGGGAGTTGGGGTGTGGGCAGGGCCAGCTCCAGGCACCAGCGCAGCAAGCAGGTGCTTGGGGTGGCCAACGGAGAGGGGCGGTACGTCCTACTCTTTGGCGGCAATTCGGCGGCGGGTCCCTCACTCCCTCTCGGAGCGAAGGACCAGCAGCTGAATTGCCGCCAAAGACTGAAGTGGCGGTGGTAGAGTCGAAGTGCTGCAGATCGCGATCACAGCTTTTCCCTCCCCCCCTTCTTTTTGCTGCTTGAGGCGGCAAAAACCCTGGAGCCGGCTCTGGGTGCAGCGGGGGATTGGGGTGCAGTGTGTGGCAGGGGGCTCAGGGCAGGGAGTCGGGGTGCAGGAGAGGTGTGGGATGCGGCAGAGGGCTCCGGGCAGGGGCTGGGGTGCAAAAGAGGTGCGGGGTACGGGCTCCGGCCCGGTGCCACTTACCTAGAGCGGATCCGGGGTGGCAGCACCGTGCACCACGGCCAGGGCAGGCTCCATGCCTGCCTGCCCTGTCCCTGTCCCCGCTCCGCTACAGGAAGCAGCCGGAGTCCCTGGGGGGGAGGGGAAACAGCACCATGTGCTGCTCTTGCTGCTTCTCCAGGTACCTCTCCCAAAGCTCCCATTGGGCGCGGTTCCCAGTCACTTACATTGAGTTAGGCATGCAAATATATACAGTTCACCTGTGTGTTTCCCATGGGAATATGACCTATATAGGACATGCCACAATGCATGACTCAAATTAATTTCTTTGCTTTGGGTTGATCATGTAAACAGAAACAAATTACTGACAAAAAACAACAACGGACTAAAAATATTAAAATTACATCATGCTGAACCATGGATAATAATCGTTTGACACGTCTGGTAAATACAGACAGATTCTTAGATGAAACAATGGAATCCATTCAATCAGCACCTTGATAAAAAACCACATCTGCTTCACTGGCTTGATTACATATGGTTTTCAGTGTCTCTCAACAATGGCTGTGCTGCACACCAAGCCAGTTTAAAATGACTTGCCTCCTGCTGTCTGCAAACCTACAGTACTTTACAAGTGTGACTGATGTATCCTGGCAAACAGCTTCCTAGTGTGTGGTCCTCTTGTCAGGCTACTTAACTTATTACTCATCTGCAGTAGGGTACTTGGTGCTGTACTATCATAACGAAGGGTATGGCTCCACCCCCCAGGAGTTCACAATCTAAATGAGTTGCTTGTACATTAACCTAGTTTTTGAATATTTTCATACAGGAAGGAGCTTTGCTGCTTTAAGCATCATGGACATCACAAAACACACTTTCAGTCTAAAGTGTTTTTCATTTAGGGTTGGTCTACACTAGAAACTTACATCAGCGTAGATATGTCATTTAGAGATGTAAAAAATCCATCCCCTGAGAGCCTAGCTATGCTATCCTATCCCCAGGTCTAGACAGTGCTAGGTCAACAGCATAATTCTTCCATCAACCTACCTACCTCTTCTTGGGGAGGTGGTTAATTACAGTGACAGGAGAAACCCTCCTATTTCTGTAGTGTCTACACTGAAGCGCTACAGCAGCATAGCTGCAGTGCTGCCACTGTAGCATTTTCAGTGTAGATATAGCCTGAAATTAAAAAACACAACAAGCAAAGAACAAATAGAAAATCTCCAGGAGAGAGAGCACAGAGTGTGTGCCTCCCTCTGCATGATTTTCCAATCCTCTCACAGCCCTGCTACCTAGCAGAAAAGTAGGGTAGGCTTCTTTTATTTAAAACTTGTACAGAGAAAATAGAATCAGAGCTACATTCAGCACAGACACTTTTCCTAGTGCCTCACATATGTGCCTCACATTGGGCAAAATTAATCTGCAGTGTAACACTTTTGAAGTGATGACATTCCATATAATCTGAAGGCCATAGGATCTGATATTTCATAGAATCTTAAGTTTAAAATGTCCACAAAGCAGTACCAGAGTCAAGGACATATGTGTTATTGTCAGAGAATCTGATTTTGATTTTATTTACAATGGTATAAATCAGGAGTCACTCCCTGGTAGTTAATGGATTTACACCACCATAAAACCAGTGTAAAATCAGAATCAACTCCAAATAACATCTCAGCTTCTCAAAGCGGACAGCCTCTCTGCTTCACGATACAGCCAAGGCATGCTAACTAACACTTGAACAATTGATGGCCAAACATTCTTTCTAAAACATTTATCATTTCCAAACATATTTATCTTTAGAGTAAATAAATGTTGTGTTAATTTGTGGCTGCTCACTGCTAAAATATTCACTTCATACTTATCACCTGGTGGCAGAGTTATGCGTGCCATACCAGTCTTTCACAGCGGGTCTTAAAAGTTTGAAGTCTTAATCTATGTCTGTGATGACCTTTTAAATTACAATGTAAAGCTCACTCACAAACTTAATGCTTGCTAATAAACTATCAGATTTTTAACAGCCAGGTGGCACGTTTTTTCCCCAATGGACTGGCATGGTATATGCATGCCAGCATTTTCACATTGGTAGCAAACATTAAAGAAGAGTTCTGTTCTGTTCAAACCATGTAAACAGGTAAGAGTTCTGTCCCTTTGGGGAAAAAATTATCCCTTCCTTCTCCCCCGCCTCCTCATTCACATTTCTATGAACAATTGTTAGTTTCTGCATTGCTTTGGTGACCCCAAATTACCAGGTTTTAAGGAATAAGAGGTTACCTAAACCTTCAACCTTTGAATCTACAGAAATCTAAATAAATAAATAAAACAAAACAGAATGGCTCACAGATGTTTCCTAAAGAAGATATAAACAAGGAAAATGAGCAGTAAGACTTTCCTTTCTAATACTGTAATGAGTTTATTAGTTCAACAAACACGACTTCTGAGCAGGACACCCCTTTCTGAAAGATTGTTTAAGCTGAAACATTATTTCCTGAGCAGCTGACTCACTTGATAAGATGCTCCCCAATGACATCACTGAGTGTTGAATAGATAACAAAAGCTTTGGATCATATACAGTTGCATGGTTTAGATGGTTCTTTACCTTTTGTGTGTGGATAGTGATTAGTTTCTAACATATCTACAGGCATGTTGAAAGCTTTTTGTATCATAGTCAAGAAAAATAGCACTGACATCATTTAAAACTGGTGCAGAGTTTTTTGTATCCTGATACAGATATGAAATCTGTGGTTAGATTTTAATGACCAGTCTGCAGAGTTGCCTAAAATCATCTCCTTTATGTCCATTTAGTTAAAAGATGTAAGTTATTTCTGTAGTATGTTAAAGTTTACTCTAATATGGGAAAAGACCAACACTGTCACCCCCTATCCTTAACTTAATCTGATTTTAGTGAACTGAGAAAAAAAAGTGGATAAATTATGTTAACTCCCAGAAATCTAGACAGCAGCTTGCTGATTTTTCTGGGGCTTTATTATACTAAATGATGATTACAAATGTAAGTGACGCTTTTGTCATTATGCTACTGGACCTCATCCTCAATTGAAGACTTTGTGTTACAGAAAAATACTTGTTATCAACAGAACATTTACAGTGGACTTCAGTGGATTTCTAATGGACTTCAATAATGCAGCGTTGTGCTGTTTAATTAATGGGCTAGTTGTAGAAGTCTGGAGGATAGTTATATATATGAATAGAAACCTTGCAATTAAAACTTTCCTTGTTTTCCCAAATATCCACAGACAGTGGCTTCTGGGAGGTCCAAGACACTTTCTTGAGCCCAGAAATGCGTGGGTTTTTTTTAATGATTTTTCTTTAGTGGACCTTCTCAGAATTGAGATGTCTCATAGCTAGTGATGCCTGAATGGCTGACTTGATAAGATCGTCTCTAATGACATTGCTATCAGCTGTGAGTCTAAAAAAGAGAAGGTAAATCAGTTAGAGAAATGTTTTTGATGAGTTAAGGTTGTCTGCATTTAGCATCTATGTTAAGCTATGTTTCCTAGGATTTAAGTGCATTAGTATGATGTGAGTAGTAAAAATTGCAAAGAATGAAATTATATAATGAAAGCTAATAGAGGGTCTTTTATAAAATAAATTCATGCCTCTTTGGTTTATTTCCCTGCCACTGTATGGTAAATTAAGGTTCACCACCACTGCTTTCAATCAGCAAAAGTAGAGCGGAAATAAAATAAAATAAAGGTGTCACATTTTCTTTTGCTTTACAGTGTGAAACTGAAAACATTGCTTAAACTAATAAAATTGAATCTAGTATGTGCTTGACTTTTTTCAAACGGTACCCTTCAAAGGGTGGAAACTAGATAAACTAACAGCTCATTCAGTGAAGTTACTGTGTTGAGTGAAGTGTGTCTATCAAATGCTTGCTTTACAAATTTCAATCGATGTTGTTCCTCTCCGAAATGTCACCCACTCTTTGGCTGCAGGCATTGTTTAAAGAGATGGAATGTGAAGCATTTTTATTTTGCTGTCTCTCTTGGAGGAAAATCTGCCATTCTTTCCTTGGATCTTCTTTATCAAAGTGGTGATGCAAGCATTATCTCTGACACTGATTAGATAGTTGGCCAAATGTGTTAAAGATCAAGCTGACATTATGGTTCTGTGATCTTCAAAGGGGAAGAATACAACAGTAAAAAAGAAAGGCACCATGGCAATGAGGAGCTGCTGTGTGAGTTGAGAAGAAACTGGGTCAAAAGTCAGTACTAAAGCTGTCGATAGCAACTGGGCAATATATATATTTTTTGCTATTTACCAATTATGAGTTCAGATTGTACACTTGTCTGACACTGATGAACTGTCAGGGATGCTAAGTCAGTATGTTACAGAACTATAGTTCTATTGCTGCAATCAGATTGTGTGACTAATACCAAATGGGCCAATGTGCCCCTGGTGTAACTCCATTTACTTAACAGAAGATGCCCAGGAATGAATCTGGCGCATTGTCTTTGTGTCAGCATCGAGTGGATTCTTTAGGTTATTTATAGTTCCATCAGAGATTGTGTTAGTGGGTGAGAGTGGAGCTGTGCTAGCCAGGCAGCAGGAATATTCAGAAAGTGCCATTCCATTTGGCATGTGTTCACTAGCTAGGCAGCAATCCCACCTTGCACAGTCCTAGAGCCTGGGCTCCAGCCCAAGCGCGAACAGCTATACCGCAATTAAACAGCCCCTGAGCCTGAGTCCCACCGGCGCCGGCTTCTAATTTTCCCTGTGGGTGCTCAACCCCTGCTCAGTCCCAGGCCCTGCCCCCACTCCATCCCTTGCCCTAAGCCCCCACTCCACCCCCACTCCACCCTTTTCCCCCAAGGCCCCACCCACCTCTTCCCACCCTCGCTCCACTCCCTGCCTCTTTACGGCGCCTCCCCCCAAGCGCATCCCATCCCCACTCCTCCTCTTCCCCAGCACCTCCTGCACGCCGCAAAACAGCTGTTCCTCAGTGTTCAGGAGGCGCTGGGAGGATGGGGGAGGAGTTGATCAGCGGGGGCCACCGGCAGATGGGAGTGGAGGGGAGAGAGAGGGAGCTAGCTGTCAGTGGGTGCTAAGCACCCACTAATTTTCCTCTGTGGGTGCTCCAGCCCTGTAGCTACAGAGCATCTACGGAGTCGGTGCCTATGTTGAGTCCCATATGCCAGCAGCAGGTTTTTAATTGCAGTGTAGACATACCCTTACAGTACCCTGCACTCCTCTGCAGCTGCATTGGGTGAGTCACAGTCATTACCTTAACATGTTCCCTTAAAAAATGATTAAAGGTCTAGAAAACATGACCTATGAGGGAAGATTGAAAACATTGAGTTTGTTTAGTCTGGAGAAGAAAAGACTGAGAGGGAACATGATAACAGTTTTCAAGTACATAAAAGGTTGTTACAAGGAGGAGGGAGAAAAATTGTTCTTCTTAACCTCTGAGGATAGGACAAGAAGCAATGGGCTTAATTTGTAGCAAGAGTAGTTTAGGTTGGCCATTAAGAAAAACTTCCTAACTGTAAGGGTAGTTAAGCACTAGAATAAATTGCCTAGGGAGGTTGTGGAATCTCCATCATTGGGGATTTTTAAGAGCAGGTTGGACAAACACCTGTCAGGGATGGTCTAGATAATACTTAGTCCTGCCTTGAGTGAAGGGGACTGGACTAGATGACCTCTTGAGGTCCCTTCCAGTTCTATGATTCTATATAAAGAGGGGATTTGGATACCCATGAATCTGTCCATTGTTTCCTGTCTAGGCTGGAATTTTCAAAGGGGACTAAGGGAGTTAGGTGCCTAGCTCTGATGGACCTACAGTGGTTGAGAGCGTGCTTCTTAGATGATGAAGGGGTGGAAAGGAGTTTTTGTAAGGGGCTGAGTTCCTGTTGAACTGATCATTTAATGGTGCTGAGCTGTAACAGTATTGTTAATGGTGTGTTAATGGTCTAGAACTTGGCCATGCATCTTTTTTGTTATTTAAACTCAGATAAATAGATAAAGCAAAATAAATAAAATATTCCCTTAGGCCCCTTTGAAAACCTCAGCCTCAGTTTACAATCAGGAGATTATTAGTATTATTTGGATGCACCTAATATCAGAGCCATTGGGCCCAATTCTTATTACAGCAAGGCCCGTTTACACCACTCTGGAAGTGTAAAGAAGCCTTACCATAGGCATAAATCACGTTTCCACTCACTTTAGGGCCCCTTTGCACTATCAGAGCAGTGTAATAAGACCTAACCCATCACCTCCAACTACATCTGCACTAGAAATGCTGTGCCACTGTAGCACTCCAGTGTAGACATTTACTATAGTGACAGAAGGGATTCTTCCATTTCTGCCATAAATCCAACTCTCCAAGGGGTGGTAGGTAGGTCAATGGAAGAATTATTGCATTGACCTAGCTCTGACTAGGCTAGGGCTTAGGTTGACTTAGCTAAGTCACTCAGGGGTGTGATTTTTTCATATCTCTGAGTGATGTAGCTAGTGTAGGCCAGCTGTCTGTAATCTGAGTACCTCAATCCATATCTTCAATTAAGTGGTTAGGCATGTCAGTTCTTCACAAAGGCCAGCAATGAAGGAAGACCTGCCAAAGATCTGGCGCATATCAAAAGTCATCAGCTTCCCAAAACCTGGTAAAAATCCAAACCAAGCATCAAGCTACTGCCCTATATCACTGCTTTCTGTGTGTCTCAAGGTCCTAGAGCACCTAATTTTACAGCAAGTAACACTGGAGGTGGAGAACATCTTGAACAAGAAGCAAGCAAGCTTTCAATAAGGTTGAAGCATGTGCGACCAAATACTTGAGCTAATCACATTAATCAAAAATGATTTTGCTACTTTGCTTATTTATATGGAGATATACCTATCTCATAGAACTGGAAGGGACCTCAAAAGGTCATTGAGTCCAGCCCCCTGCCTTCACTAGCAGGACAAAGTACTGATTTTCGCCCCAGATCCCTAGGTGGCCCCCTCAAGGATTGAACTCACAACCCTGGGTTTAGCAGGCCAATGCTCAAACCACTGAGCTTGACCTCACTGCAGCAGATGATATGGTGCGGCACACAGGTCTACTTGTTAAAATATCAAAGTCCTCCCACCATGGTTTACTGATGTCATTGAACTGCTACTCTGAGACAGATGGTTCATGTTACATGTGGGTGAAAAAACAAGTACTTGGAAAAAACAGATGAATGGGTTACCCCAGGGGTATGTTCTAGCCCCAATTTATACATCAGTGACCTGCCACCAACCCTGCCACGGAAGTTAATTTATGCAGTCAACATCTGCTGTGGGCTACAGGCTCTGACTTTCTCTGAGCTGGAGAAGACCCTGATTGACGATGCGGCAGAACTGGCTGACTACTGCGAGACATGGCGCCTTCAGCCTAGCACCAGCAAGACAGTTTCAAGCACATTCCACCTCCACCATGCCAATGCTAAGAGGGACCTAAATGAATGGCCAGAGGCTGAAACATGAAATATATCCAGTTTACTTAGGCATGACCCTCGACTGAACATTGAAATACAAAAGTCACCTAAGCAAGATAGCAGTGAAGATCAAGGCATGCAATAACCTTCTCAGCAAACAGGCAGGAACTTTATGGGGAGCGGATGCTCCAATACTAAGGATTCAGCCCTTGCCATTTCATACTCAATAGCAGAGCACTGTGTGCCAGTATGGAGTCGGTCAGCACACACCAAACTTGTTGATGTGCAACTCAACTCAACAATGCGCATCATCACAAGAACTCTCTGACTGGCTTCCAGTTCTGAGCCACATTGCTCCCCCTTACATCAGGTGGAAGGTTACAGTTGACAAGCTGCTTGAGAAAGTACTTGCCAACCCATGCTTGTCCTTGTTCAACAACCTTTTTAGACTACCAGCTACGTGTCTTTCATCATGACATCAATTGTGGTCCAGGTTGCCAGGCCAGGACCTGACAGTAGAGTCCTTGTGATGGGAAGACTGGTGTTTAACATCAACCACCAATCAGTTCCTTGTCACAGACCTTACTGTACTCCTGCCCGGGTCTGACCTGCTATGTTGTCAGTAGGCAATTCTTACCCGATTCTGGTCTGGGCAAGACCTGTGTGCAGCCAACTGGCACCGTCGAGGTCTTTGAAACAATCCAAGCTGCAGCTGCGGCACAGATCAAACAATGATACACATCGTTGAGGAGTGCCTGGTAACTCCATTCAGTGGTGGGCCCCGAGAGTTCCACTTGGACACTAAAGCCACTATTGCTTGGTTTGTCAAATATGCAAACGCTAAATAAAATAAATAGCCCATATCTTGGTTTTATCTCCAGCTTTGACTACTGAAACCTGTGTGCTCCTCAGCCTGTCTATTGTTAGTTGGCCAATTTCTTATAGGCAGTGGGTCTTGAGGAGGTAGCCATGGCCTTATTGTTTGCTACAGAGGACATTCCTTTTGCACACGGATTATATTTTTGTTTATAACAATGGGGCATTTTCTGTCAATCTTGCCACTGTGGTCACAGAGAAAATGGTAAAGTGAAGATGTTAAATTTTCTACTCCTTGTATTATTAAATGAGATCCTACGATGGCTCCACACTTATCTCATCATAACCTACTGTAATCTTTGTGACCTCATCTAAGTATTAGACAAGCCCTGGCATGGGGTCAATGACTTACTCAAAACAAATTCCTTTGGCTGTGCGTTGAGTTTTATCATATCTTCACAGTGGTTTCAGTAATTGGCTCTCTTCTATTACTCTGATTTGTTTGTCTCCCTTGCCCCTGTAATAGTCTCTTGTGGGAGACAGCTGTTAGTTACACTGAAGCTGCAGACATTGCTGCAAGCATTTCAGGGAAAATCCTTAATAATGTCTGAAAGATGCTGATGTACTGCTTTCTTCCTAGCATGCTTTTATTCCTCTTGAGGATGTCATCTCTAGATGACTCTATTCCCTCATGATGCATTTTGACCATGCATAAATTACCTTTGTCTTTGCATTCCCCTCTGATGGCAGTTGAATATTAGCCATCAGTTTTCAGGCTGAAAAATTGTGATTTCCTTACTGCTAGGACCTAATCCAAAAGCCCATTAAAGTATTTTCGGTAATTTCAGTAGGCTTTTAATCAGACCGCATTTGGGCCTGATCATGTAAGGTAATGGAGCACCCTCTTATGAGAAACAGGCCAAAAATATCAAATATGGGTGCCTAAAGTAAGACATGTATCCTTATTTAGCCACAGAGAAAAACGCACCAACCCCCTTAAACTTACGCTGAAGGCAGCAGGAGCTACAGGTTACCAGCACTACTGAAAATCAGGGCACTTTGATTTAGATACTGAACTTTAGGCATGCAAGTTAGAAATCTGGCTGCAGTGTAGGAAGTAATGGTGTTTACAAAAAAGAAGATTCTTTTGGGCAGATAATACACATTCTTCCAAGGAATGAAGTAATTTAAAATATAAACTTATTTACCCTTTTATATTTCAATGATTAAAAAAAAAAGAATGTTTTTTTTTATTTTTCAATTAAGGATAGTATGTACATTTGTTTCCGCATTTAATCTTGTGTCTGATTTATAGCTTGTTTTTTTCTTTTAGAATCCATAGTAAAGAGATGTCCTGAGGAATTTGGTCTTCAGCCACGGATATCATTGTACACTTATCAGAACGAAGTATTATTGGCACAAGAAACTTGAGAGAAGACAGACTTACCCCTAATGCATTCACACCAAACTCTGTCTTTAACACGAAGCCAGCAGTAGAAAACAAACTTTGGCTTCGATAATTAAAGTTTATTATCGCTGCTGAAATAAAAGCTTTGTTGTATAAGAAATAGATAAATAAAGCAAGGCTGCATTAACGTCGTTTCAGTTTTGCTTCCTTATTTCACTCTACTTGCTATGTCAGCACCACTGGCATATGGTGATGTCAGGATGTGGAAAAGAAACTAAGCTGGAACAGATACTTACTTATGTAGGGTTTGGACAAGTTTGGTCACTTTTGCTTAGTCAGCAGCAAGTAGTTATTTTATGGGCTGCTTTTAATCACATTCAATATTTTTAATCATTGAAGCATATTTTCTACTGCTTTGCCTGTTTAGTTTTGCTCCTCCAGTTTCCTTAAAAGGCTGTTCCACAGCCTAATGAATTTCCCCATTAAGGAATTATTACTATTTGTTACTTGTATTACAGTAGCACTTGGAAGCTTCTGGGAATGAGACCAAAGAATAGTGTCACAGTTCAGGCAAACAGCTGGAGGCACCAGTACATAGCTAGCAGTATTTTGACCATTTTAGAATCTTAGCAACATTCGCATTGGCTGCATGAGTTCATTTTACTGATTGAACAAAGAATCTGAGTTATGCCTGCCATTTGGGGGCTAGTTCAGTTTGGGTAGATAAATTATATAATACGTAGATTATTCCCCTCTCCCCTGGCACTGCAAGTAATTTTTGCTGCACGTTGTGCTGATTTTATAGCTACCTGTGAATGCTGCCTTTGTCTACCTGTAAAGCTGTAAAAAAATGCCATTCGGGAGTGTTCTAGGATCAACAGGAGTAGGGTCATCACAGCACAAGAGTGAGAGCATTTATTACAGGGTGGTTTCCCTGCTGTGAAAGCCAATGAGAATTCTAGTTGGCAAGCAGAGCATATTAGTCAGTCATTAGTGGGTGAATGGGGCAAACAATGACAGCTCATTTTGCAAAGCTATTACATTTGATCCAGCAAGAGTGTCTGACTAACTGGATAGGCACAGGTAGTAGACTGCTGCTACCATCGTAGATAATCTGGGAAGGATTAAAGAAATCCAGAGCGTTTTAGGGCAGTCACAGTACTCATCCTATGGTGGTGGCGGGGCAAATCCTTGTCCTCCATACCTCCCCACCAACAGATGAAGGAACTCTACTATGGGAACCTTACGCAGATTTCTTCCCTAGTAGTTCTCTCCTGTGAGGGTTACCACAGCAGGGACACTCTATCCCAGAAGGTTGTTTTAAAAAAATATCAAATACTATTTAAATCAGATCTGATTAAATATGAAGAACCCTCCACCATTAAAACTGAGCCCCAGTAAAAGATGAAAGGTGACTATGAACATGTTACTGTTCAGATCACAAAGTTATAATTCACAGGGAATCAATAAGGCACTAAGTCAGAAAACAGTTTTTATATTTGATTATTCATAAGGGGGGGGAGGGACAACATTGGGGCTCTGTTGCTATGATAAAAAACAAATATACATTCATTACCTTACATATCACAAAGTATTAATACAAAAGATCAGATTCCAATGGCGTAGATCAGATTATTTAGTAGGAAAGCCTACCAATTGAAGACTGTACTGATATATTGGTAAATAAATGTCAATATGGTACAGCCCTACTGATTTAATTGGGACAGGATGAGGCACTAACATTGACATTTTTAAAGGTATTGAGGTGCCTGGGAGTTAGGCATCTAAATACCTTTAAAAATCTGTCCCTAACTGAATTATTCAGTTTTTCTATTAACAGACTTTTCTTACTATTATTATTCATTTAGGCTCTTATTCAACAAAGCCCACTTAAATACTTTGCTGAGTATTAAGCTTAAGTCCATGCTTATTCAGCAAACCACTTACTTAGCTATAAGCACATGCTTATATCCCACTGATTTCAAAGGGACTTAAGCACACGCTTAAAATTAAATGTATGTGTAAGTGCTTTGCAATCTAGGGATGGACTTCAGCATATGCGTGAGTGCTTTGGTGAACCAGGCTCTTATGTTATGGTAGTGCTTAAAGTCCCCAGTTGTGCCAGGAAGAAAGCACAAGAAATATTCCCTACCATAGAGAGATTACATTACCTATTCCTTAATTTGATTCCACTGCCTTATAAAAGATACATTTAAGCACCTTTGATAAAGAGAACATTAGCTAGAAAATGAACACAAAATCCTAGCTAAGACAATTCTTCTCAAAACAAGAATGTTTCTACGTATAGCCTCGGTGGGTTCAGCTGTATCTGGTAAAATATGGATTTGTTTACCTTTATAATAAATCTTTCCTTTTGATCTTCAAACTGCTGGCATGAAGCTTTCCTGATCTAAAGAAGCATCAAAGTTCATAATAAGAGTTTAAGTACAGAAGGATGGAACCAGATAGTAGTGGTTCCTAATGATACAGGAATTTCATTAGGTGTTTGGCAATGTTTTAAAATGTCTTAATTGGAATTTAATGTATTCACAGATACATAATCTTAAAATGAAGAGACAGAATTATATGCGTTCATTTAATCTCTGCATTTGGGAATGCTAAAGATTCTAGTAACTTTTTGCCTTAGAAAGACAATTTAAAAATGTTTTTGTTTATTTATTTTTGTAAAGACTACACGAGACTAGTCTAGTCTTTATGGGCCTGATCCAAAGCCCACTCAAGTCAATAGTAGCTTTTCCTTTGACTTCAGTGAGCACTAGATCAGGCCCTGTAGGAATCCCTATCCACTTAGTTTACAGGTAGATTGTATTGTCTTCTGCCATTTTTAAAGAATCTCTCTCTTTTTTTTTTTTTAGCCATTTCCCCCCTAGATTGAATTTCATCCACCACAACAAAGTTCTCAGTTTCAATATGAAACATGTTAGAAAAAACAAATTGTAAACGACTCTGCAGTTTACACCAGGCTGTATATATGGTGCCCCCTCATAAAAATAATAGAGCAAGAAAGTAAAAGCAATAAAATAACAAAAAAGAGTCACTTCATTGCTGACCCACTCACAAAATAAAACCAAAACCAATGCTGACTCTACCAGTCTCAAATTGCATTACTATGAACTCCTGGAAACACAGGGTTAGGTAGGAAGTGATCAGTTTCTGAAGTGAGTAGAAGGGAGTTCCCATGGTAGGCCATCAAAAGGCCCATTTTCTAGTCCTTTAATTCTTTTGCTCTTTTGTCCCACTGGTATTTCTACCTCTAAGGGTATGTCTACACTGCATTTGCAAGTGAAACTCCCTACCTGGATCCACAGACTTGGGCTAGCAGTCTCTTCGGCTATCCCTCGATGCGAAGATGTCTGTCAAGCGGGTTCATTGGTGGGTTTTTAGTTGGCTGAGGATCCCATTTCTTGCCCTGCAGATTATCCAACAGAAGTGACAGGTGTAATTTTGGAGGAGACATAGTTGTTGGATGGAGTGTTGTGCCTCTTCTTTCCTCATTTGTCCCTTTTCTGTCTCATGAGCACGTCTGTTCTCCTCAAAGTGAGCTGTGGCTTGGTTTATGGTGTGGCGCCACTGTGTTCTGTTCTGCGCTGAGTCCTCCCCGTTTGTTGGGTTGATGCCTCTCTTTTTAATGTTTACTTTCAGTGTATCTTTGAAACGCTTCTGCTGCCCTCTGTGAGCCCTTCTTCCCTGACTTAACTGAGAGAAGAATACTTGCTTCTGGAGGTGAGTGTCAGGCATACGTACACAGTGGCCAGCCCAGCGAAGTTGATGTTTCATGACCTGCTCTTCTATACTGCTGATGTTGGCTGCAGAGAGAATGCTGATGTTAGTGCGTTGCTCTTTCCAGCTGATCCTGAGAATCCTTCTGGGGCAGCGCTGTTGGAACCACTCCCGCCGCTTGAAATGTCATCTGTAGGTTACCCAGTTCTAACAACCATAAAGAAGGGTGGAGATGAGAACTGTCTTGTAAACCAAGATCCTGTTTGTAGATCCTAATAATTGAAGACTCGTTTGAGTAGTCTTCCAAAGGATGTGCTGGCACAGTGGATCCTGTATTCAATTTCTTTGTCAATGCTGGCTGTGACGTTCTGTACCTCGAGGGAACACCCTACACCCCCATGTTTATCCTTATAATGTGATTGTGTGGTATGTAATGCAAAGTTTGTCATGTTGGGTGTCTTCGGAAGGCACATGATGCACTGAGCATTGTTGTTATAGTAATGTTATAGGTTGTAATTTCATGTATATATTTATGAGGCTGAAAATGTGTCCTCGTGGCTTAAAATAAGCCCAGGCAAAAACTCTCCAAGAGCAGAGGGGCAGTCCACACCTCGTCAGGGCATGTATGGGACAAACCCAGCCCAGCCTCACAGGAACAATGGACACTGGCCTAGGCAGAAACAAAGGATCTGTTGGACTCTAGAGTGAGTCATCCCCCCTTCCTTTGGTCAATTTGGGACTACGATGAGGTAATGCTCACCTGACTCTGAAGCGGGAGCAGGAGGCAAAGCCAAGAGGGAAGAAAGAACATGATAAAAGGGAGAGACGTTTGCCATGCACTTCCTCTCTCACTACCGTCTCCATCTACCGACACCACCACCAAGCGACTGAAGCGCTGATCAAAGGGGAGAGCCTGGCTGACAGGCAACCAGCCAGGCTGTGGTGAGAAGCATTGAAGTTTATAAGGACATTGAAAGTGTTAAGATCAGCTTAGAATGTGTTTTGCTTTTATTTCATTTGACCAAATCTGACTTGTTATGCTTTGACTTATAATCACTTAAAATTTATCTTTGTAATTAATAAATCTGTTTGTTTATTCTACCTGAAGCAGTTCATTTGGTTTGAAGCGTGTCAGAGATTCCCCTTGGGATAACAAGCCTGGCACATATCAATTTCTTTGTTAAATTAATGAACTCATATAAGCTTGCAATGTCCAGCAGGCATAACTGGACACTGCAGGATGGAGGTTCCTAGGGTTGTGTCTGGGACTGGAGATATTGGCTAGTGTCATTCGGTTGCACAATCCAAGGAGCAGCTTCCATGCCAGAGGCTGTGTGTGAACAGCCCAGGAGTGGGGGTCTCACAGCAGAGCAGGGTAAGGCTGGCTCCCAGAGTCAAGGATTGGAGTGACTGAGTAGATCACCGGTCTGGATAACACCAGGGGAATATCACACTGGCTGTTTGGAAGAGGTGCCTGCCCAGGTATGGAAAATTGTCCACATTTTCCAGGGGTTCTCCACTGATGGTGATTTGTGACGTGTGAACGGTAATTTGTGCAGATCAGTTTCTGAAGTGAGTAGAAGGGAGTTCCTGTGGTAGGCATCAAAAGGCCCATTTTCTGGTCCTTTAGTCCTTTTGCTCTTTTGTCCCACTGGTATCTCTACCTCTAAGGGTATGTCTACACTGCATTTGCGAGTGAGCCTCCCTGAATGTCTCCACAGACTTGGGCTAGCAGCCTAAAAACAGCTATGTAGACACCATGGCTTGGGCTGGAGCTTGGGCTCTGAGCCTGTGGGGAGGGGGGATTAGATTTAAGAGCCTGAGCTCCAGCTTGAGCCACAACACCAAAGCAACGTCTGCGCAGTTATTTTTTGAGCGGTAGTATGACCCCATTAACACAAGTTTGTGGTCCCACGGGAGGGTCACTCCCAGATGCAGTGTAGGCATATCTTAAGACTCTCGGACAACTTCTTTTCTTTATCCAACACTCTGTTACCCCAGAAGTCTTGTCTCCAGCTCGTTCCTTTTCCTCAACCACCCCAATATCATTACATTTAATACAGACTCAATAGACATACCTCCAGCTTGGTCCTGACCAAAACTAATAAATATCTCCAGGGCTGGTGCTTGCCCTTATGGACTCCTAATAAATGTATTGGACCATATCCCAAGCTCAGATCCATGGAGCTATGTTGAGCTACATAAACTGAGGATCTGGCATGTACATGGTGAGCAAGTTGCCCATTTCCACACCCTCTGCCTCACTCTACCCAATCCTCCACACTCATTCATCCACTTACCCATCCCATTTTCTCCCCAAATCAGAGACTTTATCAGTAATATTTTTCTGGATTTTCATAGGACCAAGTGATACCTTTGAATACTACATTCATACCTTTCTTTAGGATTCTTTTTAAAATTCTCCAATACTTCCCTCACTGCCAAATAACACCCCAGAATCCACTGTGCAAGCTGTGGTATAGGGGCACTATTGATGTAGAGGTCCTGGGAATGTCAAGAACAACCCTGAAAAATTGGATGGAACAATGATGAGTGGCAATGACAGACTCATAGCTTGTTAATTTCTGGAAAACCCTGGCAACTGGTATAAATGTGCCCCATAACCTAGTCTCCACATTCTATAGTCCACATTGAAAAGTATCGCAATCTTAATCTCAGTCGCATTGAGTCTCCATTTTTTCTCTGTCTCAACTGCCTTTCTTTTAAAACTGTTACAGTCCTGAATCAGTGCATTATTTCATCCTCGAAAAATCAGTTTCCATTTACCTCATTCACCATATCTTGAAACCACAATAACTCAAGACTGCAGGGGCCAGACGGGAATTGTATTGTATGAGAAATGTGTAATGTGCTGCACCGAACAATAAGAGCGGAACTGTACAAAATTTAAGTTATAAATTTAAGTTATAAAAGGAATTTAAGTTATAAAAAGATACTATATTAATGATACTATATTAAGTTTTAAAAGGATACTATATTAAGTTACAAAAAGATACTACCGGTATATTTTATTGCCTGTGGAGAGATGTATTTATTGTAGCAACACTTAGCTGTGATTTGGATTTTGGTGGTTTGTTATACAATTTTATTTCTGGATAGATTAGTCACAAAATGTTCACACAGGATATATTAGTAGTACTGTGTGTATTTTGGAGTGTCTACGCCAATATATATAATACATGTGTATATATAGTGCGTATTATTATGCATATATATGTAGTGGCCTCAGTCCTGCAAGGTGTTGAGCATTGAACCAGTAAAGCACTTAAGCCCATACTTGAAGTCAATGGGACCATTCACGTGCATTAAATTAGACATGTGCTTCAGTGCTTTGCTGAATCAGGGTCAGAGTTCTCAACATCTTGCAGGATCAAACCTTGTATACGTATATAATATTATTGTTCAATGAGAGGGTGTTCACAGAATGATCAAGGGCATGGAAAAAAACTATATGATATTAGATTGAAAAGATGGGAATTGTTTGCCTTAGGAGATGGATAAGAGGGCATCAATAACTAATGAATAGCATAGAAAAGGTAGATCGAGAGCTTCTTCTTCTCCTTATCTAATAACATAAGAACATTTGAAGAAAATGGCTAACTGCACACAGATAGAAAAAATTAGACTGTAATTGGACTGTGGAACTCACTGCCACAGGAAGTCATTGGAGTCAATAATTTATTAAGATTCAAAAAGAGATTGGACATTTATATGGCTATCAAGAATATCTAGAGTTATAATTAATGATAGCTAAAATTGGAAGGGATATTAAACCTGGTGCTTCAGGGTTTAGGCTAATATCTAACTATTAGAGATCAAGATGACACCTCATGTGGAGTGGAGGGGGAACAGATTATCCCATGTCTACCTACTGTGCGGTTCTTACATCTTCCTTTAAAACATCAGATGATGGCCATTATCAGAGACAGGATAATGGGCTAGATGGACCATAGGTCTCGTCTAGTATGGCAATTCCTGTATTCATGTTAATGTATGGTATGCATTAATATGTACATTTTGAATATGGAATGTGTTGTCTGAAGATGGAACTCAATGTGACATTCTGTATATTATTTTAGTTATATTTCTGCAGAATATAGTTGTTAGAGAATTTAAAAAAAAATCTTGTATTTTAAAAAGTAAAAAAAAGAAAAAAGGGAGCGTGAAGGAGGAGAAAGAGCTGTGTGTGGCTTTCGTTCTTTTTGATTCACTACTATAAAACCCACAGCTGGGCAGGCCTGTCTGCTTTGAAGTCTTCAGCCTTGGTGACCCTATTTTTTCATACAATTTTATTTCTACGCCCTTTGACTTTTACTATTTCAAGTAAAGGAGAACGTTTCCAGTGTAGTTTCAAACTAGGGATATTACTCCCTTCAGATATATTTAATTTCCACTGTGAGGAGAGATTAAGGGTAGGCAAAGGGGGGCTAGCTCCTTGACAGACTAAAGTAGAGCCATGGAAATTCTCTTCTCTACTTTGGCCAACATTTTCAAAAGTGACTAGTGATCTTAGACTTGAGGCATCTTAAAAGGGCCCTGAGCTTGCTCCTGATGAAAATCAGGCCCTTTAAGGAGTGTCAAGCTGGGCTCCCAAAGTTACCAGTCACTTTAAAAAATATTGCCCTTTATTTATTATTTTCAGCTTGAATGTGGATCAAAAAGTCCATACTTTGGTTGCTCCTGACCTTGTCTCGGGAAATTGGGTCAATTTCACTTCTCAAATGGGTCCTTCTGTCATATAATGTGTATCTTAATTGTTTAATGCAATATTTCTGCGTAATTATAGGAAATATCACTTGCTGTATTGATGGTAAAATGAAAACAGGCAATGTTAATGACATTATACATTTTTATAATGGGATGGAAAATGATTAATTATGAGACAGAATAAATTAACACATATCAAATGCTTCCAAGAGGCACTAGGAACTGGAAGTGGGTAGAACCTCCATTTTTATTCCTTCTGTAGAGGAAATTAGGGTCAAATTATATTAGGCACTAAAGAACAGAAATGGCCTTCCTGGCCTAGGAAAGCATATAATGCCACAGTGCATTTATATACACCCACCATGTCATTTTGAAGGGCTGCCAAAGTACTTTCCATGCTGTAAAAATCACTTCACCCACCTCTGAACTACAGTCACAGCTGGGCTCACATAATCTTGTAGCCCTACCATCATCCCCCACAAGTGTTGTCAGGAAGGACCAATCTGATCACAGTATCAACAATCAGAACAGACTAGTCGGACGGGCATCCATGTGGGAGAATCATGGTGGGAGTTCAAGGAGTAGAAACTGCCATCTGATCAGCATAGGCCTGAGTGAGAAAGAGTCTGTTGGAGCTCTAGGTAACCAGGGAGAGAAGGAAAGAGACTGTAAATATATAAAGTATTGCTTCACCTTGCTAAGAGTCAGTCTGTGGCCAGCTCTTGGTATGACATTGTACTCCCTGCAATAGGGCCAAATTCCCAATGAAGCACTGATACTTCATCCCTACATCACCTTGCCTAGATTTGCTCTAACTTGGCCTGTTTCCATATATTTGATGGTTTCCATTGAGCTGGAATTCCTGGTATAGCCAGTATGAAGATCCAGCAAGAAATCAGCCAACAAGCAAATGTATAAGAGGGAAAAATATTTAATTTGAGTTCACACTATGGACCCTTCTTGCAGCGTGGGATAGAGAGAGCTCATGCCAGTCACTGCACCTTGTGACTTCCCACAACAAATGGCCAACAGAAGTTATTTCTTTCCCATGCTTGACTGCATACAATTTTTTCTCAGGCCCTGGAAAAACCAGAGCTTCCTCATTGTTCCCTCTGGTGGGAGACAAAAAGGGTGGCCTACATGGCCTTCCCTGACTAACAGGGGTTGCCGGTTGCCAACCAACATTAAGTGTGCATCTATTCCTTCAGCTGTTTTTCTGTTGTGTCCTTCAATTTTGTCCCCCTCTGACTATTATTATATTATAGTTCTGGGATTTTGCAGGCTACAGCATGATACTGACTCTCCCTGGTATCCAGAAGCCAGTGGAGCTAAGCATAGGTCACTAATAAATGTTCCATCCCAGATTTATAGTATGAAAAAGATGGCCTCCTTCCCAGAAGTGATGCACTGAATATTTAAATTTGTTTGCAAACAAGCACTGAAGGCCATTTTTGTCAGCCAGCACACGTAGCTTGGTGCAAATAGTGCAGAGTGCAGTTAATTAGAAAGTTTGATTTGCTGGTCTCTGACTATAGCAACCCTTTTCCCCCTCCTAAAATGGCTTTAATGTAAATGGCTGGAAACAAAAGTGCTTCACAAAGAAGCCCTCCTCACATTTTAACTGAGTTCATTTCTCTTCTCTGTAACATCATCCCTTCCAATCTACTGAAAAAAACCCTAAACCATTTCTAGGCAATCATGGAGTTTTTTTTCTAGAATTTCCGTATCACCTCTCCCCACTAAATTATATAAAGATTTCATCTTGAAAATGCATTTTTTTTACTGTATATTTAATGCTTTATTCTTGTGTGAAAAATTTCTCTCACACACACTAACAATTGCAGGTTTCCTGGTTGTGTGCCTAATCTGTAAATTATTAATTTCTTGTACTCCATTTTGAATATTTGAGAATTTGTTTAAATAATTAAAATACAAATGCTTATTAACCCTGTAAACAATTTGGCAATGATGTTTTAAGATATTAAACATTAATAAGTAGCTAAATGTATTTGTTTTATATGAAAGATTAAACATTTCGGAAAGATTTTATTTTGTCTCTGTTTGTCAGAAATGGGACACAAAGTGGATTTGGGGGTGGAGGAGGGATAGAGAGACAATGTCTGAAAAAAAGATCTGATTTCCCTGCCTACAAGAATTTCTCTGCTTCCAAAACAGAACCTGCTGAGGATTTTGGAAGGAACTCTTTGCCTACTGTTTTAAATTCTTGCCTCTCAGACACAAATCGGACATCAGGAATGGTAACATACATAAGCCAGTAAGTGAACACTTCAGTCTCCTTGGTCATTCTATTACAGATTTAAAAGTCACTATCATTGAACAAAAAAACTTCAGAAACAGACTTCAAAGAGAAACAGCAGAACTAAAATTGATTTGCAAATTTAACACCATTAATCTGGGCTTGAATAGGGACAGGGAGTGGCTGGCTCATTACAGAAGCAGCTTTTCCTCTCCTGGAATTGACACCTCCTCATCTATTATTGGGAGTGGACTACATCCACCCTGATTGAATTGGCCCTGTCAACACTGGTTCTTCACTTGCGAAGTAACTCCTTGCTCTCCATGGGTACGTCTTCACTTACCGGAGGGTCCGGCGGCAGGCAATCGATGTTCTGGGATCGATTTATCGCGTCTGGTTAAGACGCGATAAATCGATCCCGGATCAATCCCGGAAGTGCTCGCCGTCGACGCCGGTACTCCAGCTCGCCGAGAGGAGTACGCGGCATCGACGGGGGAGCCTTCCTGCCGCGTCTGGACCCGCGGTAAGTTCGGACTAAGGTACTTCGAATTCAGCTACGTTATTAACATAGCTGAATTTGCGTACCTTAGTCCGAAGTGGGGGCTTAGTGGGGACCAGGCCCATGTGTCAGTATATAATGCCTGCATCTGTAACTTTCACTCTATGCATCTGAAGAAGTGAGGTTTTTACCCACGAAAGCTTATGCCCAAATAAATCTGTTAGTCTTTAAGGTGCCACTGGACTCCTTGTTGTTTTTGTAGATACAGACTAACACGGCTACCCCCTGATACCTGACACTTAAAGCAGAGTAAATCAAGCATAACTCCATTTAAGTCAGTGGAATTTTGCAGATGTAAAACTGATGTAAAAGGTCAATCAAGACCTTTAAATCAAACCTGCTACAGTACTTTAGTTAAGGTAAAGTTAGTCAATTAGTTATTCACTTGTCCAAGGCTGGCATGTTATATAAAGTATTAGCAGCCAAAGTCTATTGTCCAGACAAGTGTAATCAGCAAATCCAATTTTATAAATTTTTGACTGGAGACAGTGGTGCAGAGATAACTCAGAAGGTGTTGTGGAAGACTTTGCTGGAGTTTGTTTGCATTGCAATTTGGCTGGAAGTCACAGAAGCCTTGCTTCTTACCTAGTTACTGCCATTTATTTTTGATAGGCCCCAAAGCGTCCATGACACTTATTGAAATAGAATGGTGTCTAGGCAGCCATTAATGTCACTGTATCTTCTTTCAGCAGATGCTTTATTTTAAGACATTTGAAGGTTTCCAGTAGATATTCAAACCTACTAGGTCTTTGTGTCTTATAAGGCCTTTGACCTAGATCAGAGTTCTCCATGTTTTACTATGTAAGTTATACAACTTCTGATGTCCAGTTAGTGTCGTCTTACTGTTTAAATGTACCTTTTTACTGGACCACTTCTGACTTCTGTTGCTGGGAATAGGAAAATTTCACACGTGTGTAATATAAAATATTGCATTTTTCATACTATGTCATTAACTATAGACATAGGAATAAGCCTCCAATCTCAGTTTTGTAGCAATTAGGCTTTCTGCAATTTCTGGATATGAGCCAGCCACATTAGAGTGAAAATTGCAGCTATTTTTTCCTCAAGCCTGCCAATGTTCTTGCAACAGGGAACAATCATTTATAAATTACCCCAGGGAGAAATGCCAGTCACAGAAAGCTCAAGAGACCAATAGGATCCAAATCACCTTTATGATATTTCTCTTCTGCGAGCATTTACATTCAAATATAAACAACTCTTGCATTAGGAACTATATTACACGGTTTAAAAGGCGGTTCTATGTGATGTGTTATAGTGAAATAGCTCTGTCTGATACTTTGGTTTCTTTCTAACTTGCTTATATTGTACTATTTTTGCAAAAAAAGATAAATAAAAAAAATCTGGTGGAAATAAGCCAACGTGTCTAATTATCCCTGACATATTCCCTACCATAGTGTAAGCATCAGCAGAGGAACAAAATGCCAGCTTGTCTCTGCAGTTTGTTTCAGTTGTTTGTAATCTAGTCTGCTTCCCCCAAAGAAGGTTTTAAGAGATGATGAGTCCTAGTCTCAGAAATTGACAAAATGGGTAGCACCGGGAGTAACATGGAGAATCCAATTCCCATTATCTAATGGCATGAGATGCAATCAGGTGGCATACAAGGACATCTACATATCTATTCAAAAGAAAAGAATTTGAGGAAAGGGGGCCAGATCTCCTTCTGATGTAAAGCAGCATAACTCCACTCAAATCAATGCAGCTATGCCAATTTACACCATCTGAGGATCTGAAGAAATGATATAGATGCTGTCCCAAAGAGTTTACAATCCAATTAGATCACGGGCATGGTAGGATATAAACCCATGCTTCTATGCCTCCTATTTAAACTTATGAGGCATGGGTTTATATCCTGCCATGCCCGTGATCTAATTGGATTGTAAGACATTAGACCCCGTCCCAAAGAGTTTACAGTCCAATTAGATCACGGACAGGGTAGGATATAAACCCGTGCCTCATAGGTTTAAATAGGAGGCACAGAGGCATAAGTTTATATACTGCCCTATCAACAGTGATCTAATTGGATTGTAAGCTCTTTGGAACAGGGTCTAATGTCTAGATTCTCAAGTACTCAGCAAAATATGGGCTAGAGTAAAAGTGGCTTCAGTGGAGCTACACTGATTTATGCCTGCTGAGGATCTCTCCCTGTATATATATATATATATATAGAGAGAGAGAAAATATTCCACTGAAATACAACATCGCTGGGGTGGAAGGCTTCACATTCTTTCCTTCTACTCTCCCATCAGTCTGTCTGTATCCATCT
The DNA here is from genome assembly GCF_011386835.1 of Chrysemys picta bellii. Lineage (NCBI taxonomy): Eukaryota > Metazoa > Chordata > Testudines > Emydidae > Chrysemys > Chrysemys picta. The sequence continues at coordinate 27,557,832 of NC_088792.1, forward strand.
GTTGGCTCTTGTCTAGATTCTAACTTCTTTGGGGCAGGACCATCTTTTTAGTTCTGTGTTTGTACAACGCCTAGCACACTGAGATCCTGGTCCTGACTTGGGTTCCTAGGCACTACAGTACGACAAAATAATAATCACATACACAGAAGTCCAAATAAATCTATAATGTATGTGAATAATCACAATGCAGAGAGCAGCACGTTGGGTATATATAGGAGAAAGTGTAGATATGGTTGTGGGAAAAGTGGACAAATAGGGCTTTTAGACTGATCTTAGTAGTTGTTGTCCATCCGAATACTCCTAACACTGGAATTCACATATTTTTGCATCCATGGATTTCTGTTATGAGGGCTCTTGCCTATGCATTGGAGGCATTCTGCTATCTCCCAAACCACAAAATGACCTCTATACACCTAGAGGAGGGTCTTATGAGCTCCCTTCAGAGAGATACAATCGATTGCATTTGTTTCCTTTTTTTTTTCCAGTGTAGGGATAGTAGGTAGAACCAGCAGGATGGAACTACATCTCGAACCAATACATTCTCTTTAAACTGCCTCATAGTCTCTTAATCATGGGTGTTTTTTTCACTTCTGAATTGTGTAAAAGCCTTGTAATTCACTGCAATATTAAGTGTTTCATAATCCACAAGTGACTAAACCACAGTGAATGTTATGAATCAGGCTATTGAGTTGGGGGATTAATTTTGGCATTTCTACAGTCTGAAAATAAAATCTATTCACATTTTCTCTTCTGCAAGAGGAACCAGAGACCTCAGACCAACATCCTGCATCCCACTGAAATAAACTCTCATTGACATCCTCTAATACAAAAATATACAGAATAAGGGCCTTGAATGAGGGCTTCTTAAACATGAGACTAACCACTGAAAATTCAATAAACATCCCAAATAAGATTTAAAAGAATGTGGAAGCATGCAGGATAAACAAGAACTACACTTGATTGAAGACAAGAAATAAAGCCTGAATGAATAATACAAAATATATACCTCGCACAATCAATCCTGACTGGGAATATTAGGTGCTACTGGAATATGACAATAATATATTTAAAATTGAGACTGTTTCCATTATATCTCTGTTTTATACATACATGTACCTTTCTGAAACATTCATTTACGACCTGATCTAAAGCTCTTGAAACTTGATAGTCTTTCTGTTAACTTATTTAGGGTTTGGATCAGTGCCTGGCTAAAGAGAATAACATTTTCCATGTTTCCTGCAGTATTTGTGTTTGTTTGTTTGTTTTGTTTTAAATTTGGAGCAAAATCTCTTCTGTTGTTTTTGAGTTATAGGTTTTTCTTATGAATAAAATCCAGTCTTTGTGAGACAAAGCTGTAATTTAACATGAACATTGGGCACTGAACTGAGGAAGTGTTAAAGCTAAGGCTCCTACATCTACATTATCTCAGCCTTGCCGCACATAGGTAATATTTCCTCTTCCTGTTTTTGGGTTAAATGAGTAGTTTAGTATTAGAGCAGGTCAAAAACAAAGGGGGTGGGAAGTACAAGGTATAAGTATTTTTGCACCTTTTTTTTTTTGCTTTTCGCTCTGATGTTCAAAATGTTGAAAAAGATTCGATCAGCATTTCAAGTATTGAAATAACTTTATCAGCTCACTCAGTGATCAAAAAATGGAAGAAAAAGTTTTACAATGTTTTCCTTTTTTCCCCCTCCAAATTTCAAAGTTGAAATTTCATTTTAATCAGTTTTGCTTAGTATATGTCTGTTTTGTTTTGGCAAAATGTATTTAAAATATAGGTACAGGATGTGCAAGATAGATGTTACTGTTAGAAACATAACTTTTGCATTTCTTTACTTTGGGTCTGATTGTGATTCTCATGCTCACATTGGGTGAATTCCTGATTCCATTAGAGTCTGTGGCAAAACTTGCATTGACATCAATGGATCCAGTATTTCACTTATTAAATAGTCCTCTACTCTGCAAATAGATGTATTGACTTCAATTAGTCTGCTTATGATATAAGATATTATTCAGCTCTAGTAAGAGTATTGCAATCTGACTCTTTGTGATGTTAACAGTACAACCTTAATATTGCATTAACATGGTTTATTTTTTCCATTTAAGAGACACAGATAGATAGGTGATTGACGGAAAGGTAGACAGACATGGCATATTTATTCTATGGTAAAAAGTGACAGATATTAGCAAAGACTATAAGACTAACAAAATATTTCAGTGCTGATTTCTAAAAAATCTTGATGGCCTCTATTACAGCCAGGAACAACCTGTAATTATTAATATACAGTATAAATTATTAGAATAGCATTAAAGAGATGATTTTTCTGAGATTTTTAGTTTTGTTTCCATTAGAAATAAAAGGATTAGCAAATGACATCCAAATCTAAAGAGAGAACAAATTCATATCGTGAGAAGAAGGATTGGCCTAAGCTCTGTCTTAAATTAATTTAAGACAACCTATTTGAAACAATCCATTTGAGTCAAAAATTCCCTAAGTACATTAATTATCTCTGTACACAATATGGACTTAAATCTGCTCAGTATAGTAATCATAAACTATTACATTTTCTAAGGTTGCTTTAACCTGTATTCTCTAGATGAAAATACTCTAGATATTCTACAAACTATAGCAATCAAAATGGCAGTACTGTCTCTTAGGCCTGGTCCACACTAACCCCCCACTTCGGACTAAGGTACGCAAATTCAGCTACGTTAATAACGTAGCTGAATTCGAAGTACCTTAGTCCGAACTTACCGCGGGTCCAGACGCGGCAGGCAGGCTCCCCCGTCAATGCCGCGTACTCCTCTCGCCGAGCTGGAGTACCGGCGTCGACGGCGAGCACTTCCGGGATCGATCCGGGATCGATTTATCGCGTCTAGACCAGACGCGATAAATCGATCCCAGAACATCGATTGCCTGCCGCCGGACCCGGAGGTAAGTGTAGATGTACCCTTAAGGACTGACGACAGACTTCATTCAAAATCTGCAGCTGGTTCATCATGTGGCAATTCACCCTGAAGACAGCATATCCTATCAGTGCTACACAGTTGTCACTGGTTCCTATTCCTGCTCTGGATTCAGTTCCAGGTGCTGGTCTTCACTGATAAATCCCTGAGACAGCTGGATCCTTGGGATGAGTGAAGTTGTCCTTGCTTACACCAGTGATGATTACTCCATTTGTATAGTGCCATTATATTTGTTCAAAATTCAGTAAAACAATACAGTAGAAACTCAATTATCTGTTGATCTCAAGGGGCACCCGGGGAACTTTGGGAGCTTGCCCAGAAGGCTTTGAAGGGTCACTTGACCTGCTCCTGACAACCAACTTCAAAACCTGGTTGCTGGATTCTTCCTGTCCCCCCAGCTCTACAGGAGGCAGCAGCCGTTGTGCTTCAGGACCTAAGCCCACAGGAGCCATATCCTCATCTGGTGTAACTAGCAAGTGACTTTAATGGAGTTATGCCAGTTTATACCATTTCAGGATCTGGCTCAAGGACTGTAAGTCATGCAGACTTATGAGATGAAGTCAAAACTTGGGCTTCATATCCAGCCTTAACAACATTAAGAATTTCATTTAATTAGCATTTAGGTAAGCAAGGTTTGACTATATTGACAAAAGAGGGGGAATTGGTCACATGTTGTCATGTGTCCAGTTGTGGACATGTTGACTGTCACTGCCTCTAGGACACTCTTCCACATCTAGTCCTACACTATTGAAGATGCTGGAAGTTTTGCATCTGTCTTCGGTGGATGCAGGATTGGACTCTAGTGATTGAATGTTACTGCCTGATGGCCTGTGTGAAATGAGTTGGTGATCGCAGTCCCATTCTTGTGGACAATTAGAACTAGTTGGCATACTGCTTCTTGTTGGCAGTCACAGCAAAGAGGCCATGGATTGAATGAGCTTGGACACTGAACTCTCCTCTCCTCCTACCCACCAGATCAGGGTTGAGGCAAATGTCAGATCAACATGGAGAAGATTGCATTGCCATGCTGTAGTCTTTACGAATAATTCTTCAGAATGGCTAACTTTAACAAAAAGTTCAATACATCTACATAGCTCTTTCTGCAGATGTATGTGATGTGTGCATAAGTCATATTTAGTGAAGGGCATTTTTAAAGTTTGCACAATGTTCCCTTGAGAAGTAGCAATCCAATGGGCTTATTTGTGTTATTTTATCATGCACAGTGCTGCTCAAAGGAAGATAAAATGTGGCAAGCAGCTCGTTAAGACAGGATCTGTGTTAATATGCAAATACTAGTCCCTTAGGACCCTGCTCATACACCAATCAATCAATTAACTTGTCTGTCTTGGTATTGTTCATTATCTAAAAATGATTTTAATCACTTTGCAGTGTATTAATTAATATCATGCCTAGCTAAGGGGAAAAAAGAAATGTAGCATTCCTTAGAGCTTTCATGTACAAATATTAATTATCATGTATGATTCCATTATTAAGATATATCATATACCCAAAGATATCAATGGGATTTTACAGAAGCTGAGATACAATACAACTTTATTTTGTGTAAAATCTTTCATATGAACTCTACTCTAAAGCCCTTTAGAGATTAAAATCGGTAGAGTTATAAAGTTATAACAAATACAAAAATTGCAGAGAGAGAGAGAGAGAGAGAGAAATAGGCCAGGGAGAAAATGTATGTCTTCATATGGGATTTGAGGACCAGATTTAAATCTGGTGTAAATAAGCACAGCTCCACTGGCTGTTTGGCACGTTCACAGGAAGGCTCGCCAGGTGGGAGATAAGCTTCTCCTAAGGCCTATTGTTTCTTCCCTAATTGTTCATTAACCTGAATGGGCCCTTCCCCGCCAGCCATCTTGACTGAGAACATTTTGCCTAATGGGCATTGCCCAGGAATAGCTCTTTGTGAAATAAATACACAGTCAATATTAATAACCTTGGGTACAAAAATGATACATGCATACAAATAGCATAATCATATTCAGCAAATCATAACCTTTCCAATGACACCTCACATGTCTTACCATGCATAAAATATATCATAAATATGATATCATCATATAATAATATCACTGTGAAGAATATGGGGTGCAGTGTCACAGTAGAATATGCAGAAAAGAATTTTCTATAATGATATTAGCCTATAAAAGGAGAGGCATGTGCTAGATGACTGGAGTCTGGGACAAGATGTGAAGAGATATGACACCTATGAACCAGATCACTGAGTTTATAAAAAGAAAGACAATTTTGCATTGGATATTAAAGTAGATTTGTCTGGTGACTGGAGGATGTGATCATAGCTTTTTGACTATATGATAAGGCAGGCAGCAATATTGTATAGGCTAGGGAGATGGGACTTGGGGACATCATGGGCAGGGGCGGCTCCAGACACCAGTGGGGGGCGGCCTGCCGGTCGCTATGAGGGCGGCAGACAGGCGGCATGCCTGTGGGAGGTCCGCCGGTCCTGTGGCTTCGGCGGCAATTCGGCGGCGGGTACGCCGAAGGCGTGGGACTGGCAGATCACCCACAGAAACGCCGCCGAATCCGAGTGACGAGCTGTGATCACCCACCGAAGGCTGCCTGACTTCCATGCTTGAGGCGGCAAAAAACATAGAGCCGTCCCTGATCATGGGGAAAGACAGTTTGGATGAGAGGAGAGTGACGTGGATAAGAATTTCAATAGATACAAATCAGTGACGTTCATGAGGCAGTGAGGCAGAGGAAGTGAGAGGCAGATTAGAAGACAAAGGAAATATAGGAGGTTCAGGGCAGACCAAGGCTACAGAGCGGAGAGGCAAAGGGTAAGTCCGATTTTAGGAGGGATTCAGGTTGTTGTGTATGAGGGTGTTTCCCTTGCCCAAGAGAAAAAAAAGCTCTCTACTTCTATCCTTCCTCATATGTATAAGTAGCCTTTGTTCATTCAAGTAGTTCCATGAACATCCCCTTCTCTCACATTGACTATTGGCTTCACTGGGACTATTCAGCTGAATATGGACTACTTGAGTTGCAATTTGAAGGATCAGGCCCCCATTCCTAAAAATGCCCTGGACTTGCTCCTCCCCTCACTCATACCAGTTTTACAATGAGTTCAATGTAGTTACTGCTGATTTACCCCATTATAAGTTAGAGAAGAAGCAGGCCTACACCTTTCATTACAAGCTACCCAGGGTAACCAATATAAGGGGATTTTATTTTATAAGGGGATATTGAGATGAGAAGTGCAGCACCGTCTTTTGATCCTTAACGTTGTCTGCAAAATTCTTCATTAATGATTTAATCCAGTGAGACAGAGAAAACCTAGGCATTATAGTCTGTTAATATCCCACACATACCTGCCCTGTTAAGAGTGTGACTCACCAAGCTGAAATCATGGTGCCTTTGCTTTGTTAATGTCTACAGGAACCCTGAAGCTTTTACTGTAACTCGAGGAAGAAACTGATACACTCACTTAAAGGGTTGTTTCCCAAAAACGTCACTATGCTGAGTATTTGTACGTGCATCACAATTGCCATAGATACAAGCTTCAAGATGTACTTTATTAGTTGCTTTGCCTAGGGGCAGCTTTCAGCAATGTGAATACCTGGGTTGAGATACTATCAATCTGTAGTTTGAAAGAAGCATATATATAAAAAGCATACTGTAAAATACTATATTTATATTTGCTTCCTCAATAGTTGTATTTGTTCTAATCTGACACTTTTGGGGATGATACTTAAGGAAATAGCTCAAAGGCAGTATGGCTTAGTGGAATAAACATGAGACTGGAAGACAAGACTTCCAGGTTTGTAATCCCTCCCACTGATTTATTAATAATTAGTATTATTACTATTTTTATTTGCATTTCAATACCACCTCGAGGCCCTTGTGCTATTTTGACTCATAGTAAGTGACTTGTTTCTTTCCAGAACAGTCCCTGTCTTGAAAAGCTTACAGTCTAAATAGACAAGACAGACGGTGGAGCAGAGGTACAGAGGAATGAAGTGACTTGCCCAATATCAGCCAGCAGGTGAGCTGTTGTAGAGTTGGGAATAGAATTGTTAAATACTTTGAGGTAGTTGGATGGTGAACACTATGACACTGCAAAGGATTAAAGACTGTGTATTATTTTGGGAACTGTTAAATGATTTCATTTGTAAAATGGACCAGGTTGAGCCATTAAGGTCCACAACGTAATAATTTATGCACTGCAATGGTCCACGGTTTACCAGCATGTGGGGGATATGGTAATCATTATCTGGCTGCTGTTGGAGAAATGTAGACTTTAGGGTGACTCCTGCACAGGGGTGCTGATTGGAATTACAGCTGCTAGAGAAAAGACAATGACCCACATTAAGCTTTCCATATTTGATAACTGTTGGAAAATGGTAAATATTTTCTGGGAAATGTTTCAATTTTTGTCTCTATGTTTTTAATTAAATTTTTTGGGTGGAATTTTTCTGGGTTTTCAACAATAAAAGAAAATTGCATTTTTTTCAGATTTTGCATTGAAAAACTGAAAATGAACACTTTGCACAAAAATATTTTGACAATAATTTTTGAACAGTTCTAATATTTTATGCTAGGTAAATATAGGTTACACTGGTCTACAATTTTTGAGAAGTCGGCTGCTTCAGAGATAAAATGTGCTATTTATTATGTATTTTGATGTGCTGAATTCAAATATGACAATTAAAACAACTGATTGGCTACTGTTTCTAAGATATTTAAGTTTTTACATTTTATGTCTATGTATATTGTGTAGATAGTAGAGTTTTAATCATAAATTGTAAACCTAGGTCTTTTCATGTGTTTATGGTTGCTTTACATGATAATATTTCACCTGTCCTGTTTATGTAACACTTTAAAAATCAGCAAAAGGGTTATATAAATAAAATTGATTATGAAACAAAAGGCAAAAAACTATTCTGTACATAGTTTAGTCCTATTCAGTGTCTACTCGGCGCTTCTTGGCTTGTCTCTTGTATTCATTAAATGGAGCATCTCTTGTCACTGTCTAGCAATAGTCTGCAAGCATTGATGGGCTCCATTTGCCCTGATAGCGTTTCTTCATTGTTGTAATGTCCTGGTGAAATCGCTCGCCGTGCTCGTCGCTCACTGCTCCGCAGTTCGGTGGAAAAAAATCTAGATGAGAGTGCAAAAAATGTATCTTTAGTGACATGTTGCAACCAAGGCTTTTGTATGCCTTGAGAAGGTTTTCCACCAACAACCTGTAGTTGTCTGCCTTGTTGTTTCCGAGAAAATTTATTGCCACTAACTGGAAGGCTTTCCAGGCCGTCTTTTCCTTGCCATGCAGTGCATAGTCAAATGCATCATCTCGAAGAAGTTCACGAATCTGAGGACCAACAAAGACACCTTCCTTTATCTTAACTTCACTTAACCTTGGAAATTTTCCACGGAGGTACTTGAAAGCTGCTTGTGTTTTGTCAATGGCCTTGACAAAGTTCTTCATCAGACCCAGTTTGATGTGTAAGGGTGGTAAAAAAAATCTTCCTTGATTCAACAAGTGGTGGATGCTGAACATTTTTCCTCCCAGGCTCCAATGACTGTCGGAGTGGCCAATCTTTCTTGATGTAGTGAGAATCTCTTGCACGACTAACCCATTCGCAGAGAAAACAGCAGTACTTTGTGTATCCAGTCTGCAGACCAAGCAAGAGAGCAACAACCTTCAAATCGCCACAAAGCTGCTACTGATGTTGGTCATAGTTTATGCACCTCAAAAGTTGTTTCATGTTGTCATAGGTTTCCTTCATATGGACTGCATGACCAACTGGAATTGATGGCAAAACATTGCCATTATGCAGTAAAACAGCTTTAAGACTCGTCTTCGATGAATCAATGAATAGTCTCCACTCATCTGGATCATGAACGATGTTGAGGGCTGCCATCACACCATCGATGTTGTTGCAGGCTACAAGATCACCTTCCATGAAGAAGAATGGGACAAGATCCTTTTGACGGTCACGGAACATGGAAACCCTAACATCATCACCTGCCAGGAGATTCCACTGCTGTAGTCTGGAGCCCAACAGCTCTGCCTTACTCTTGGGTAGTTCCAAATCCCTGACAAGGTCATTCAAGTTCACCTTGTGTTATGAGGTGTGGTTCAGAGGAGGAGGATGGGAGAAAATGTGGGTCCTGCGACATTAATGGTTCAGGACCAGAAGTTTCAGACTCTTCCTCTTCCTCGTCTGACTCAAGTGAGAATGATTCTGGTGCATCAGGAACCGGCAGTCCTTCTCCGTGGGATACTGGGCGTATAGCTGATGGAATGTTTGGACAATGCACAGTCCACTTTTTCTTCTTTGACACACCTTTCCCAACTGGAGGCACCATACAGAAGTAACAATTGCTGGTATGATCTGTTGGCTCTCTCCAAATCATTGGCACTGCAAAAGGCATAGATTTCCTTTTCCTGTTCAACCACTGGCCAAGATTTGTTGCACAAGTGTTGCAGCATATGTGTGGGGCCCACCTCTTGTCCTGATCTCCAGTTTTGCAGCCGAAATAAAGGTGATAGGCTTTCTTAACCATAGTGGTTATACTGCGCTTTTGTGATGCAAAAGTCACTTCACCACAAACATAGCAGAAGTTATCTGCACTGTTCACACAAGTACGAGGCATCTCTGCTCACTTTGGCTAAACAGAAATGTGTCCCTTTGCAAAATCAAACACTGACAAATAAGAGAGCACGACACTGTATGATTTCTAGAGCTGATATAGGGCAATTTGTTCAGCAGAGTGATGTAAGCTTCGTTATGATTGCATCATCCATGAATAACATGATGCAATTCATATCATGTATGACGCAATACCAGCTTCAGATTGCATCATTCATTGTTTTGCCTAAAAAACAAGTACTGTCCAAACCCAGTCATAGATTTATTCATAGATCCACTCAAAGATGTATTTTAGTCATTTCTGGTTTAAATTGAGATCCCTTCCCTTTATAACTCACTTATCCTCCGCCATTCCCAAGTCAAGGGTCGTATATACTGACCCAATAGCATATCTTGAAAACTAGAGCCAATCAACAATTTTAAGCATCATTTTTGTTCTCAGTGACCCAGAATTAGTAAAGTTTGACTACATTTATTTCAGAAGCATTTTGGCTGTAGAGCAGTGTTATTTTTTGGTGGGTTAAAGTTCAGTATTTCAGGGATGGCATACATATATAAATGTTACATAGCTCCTCACACAAACTATAGCTGGAATCTGATGGGGAAAGGCATTAGGATTCCAGAATAATTTGATTTGTTAAAACCATCACTCACCCACTGAGAGGAAGAATAGTCCAATGGCTCAGGTGCCAGCCTTGGACTACAGAGACCTGAGTAGAATGTCCTGCTCCACCACAGATTTCCTATGTGAGTGTGGACAAGTCACTTAGAGCTTGTCTATAGAGTGCAACAATGTGAGCTATGAGAATATGAATTCTGTTGCTTGCTAACTGGCCTCAGTAGACCCTGCTGGTGTGCACTAGGGACATTTTGTTTAGTTGCTGTGCATTAGAATTCACAACCCCACAGTGCACAATGCTGCACAAAGCCCATAGTCTCTCAATACTTCAGATCGCCATCTGTAGAATGGGAATAATGTCACTTCTCTACCTCAGAGGGGTTTTGTGAGGATAAATACATTATAGATTGTGAGGTACTTTGTTAACAAGGACTATAGACGTACCTAAGAAAGATTCTGTTGCTAAGAAATATTAAAAATATGATTTTTGTGATGCCCATAAAAACAGGCTAGTGTTCCTTGTGTGACAGCAGCAGAGCCTGTGTCAAGCACCATTTGCAGAGATCTGCTGATATCAGCAATTCTGGTGCACATGCAAGGAAATAAACATAGCAGAACCACATTAATCTCAGCTCCACTTAAAACACTGGGGCAGAGATTACCCACTGGGAAAGGACATCGGCAGTGGAAGCATTCCTCACTCTTCCCACCCCCGACCCCCACTCCCCGCCAGCTTTAAAACAGGAAATCCCAGACAATGGAAAGTTAAGAAAATTAAAACACTAAGTCCAGGAGTGTGTTTCCTTTAATACACGTTTAGATATTTAAGCACTGATTGTATTGCTTTTCGTTCATTGGGATTGTTGATTTTTGCATGTCTTAAGCATCTGGTTATTGGATATGTTTATATGAAGTTAAGGCCAGATTGCCTGCGTATACTACACATATTTGTGTGGGGAAGTACAGAAATCTTATGTAGATCTAAGTCTGTCTCTCGTGCATTCTTAGGCTGAGAGAACTGCAGAACTAAGCATTTCTGATGCTCAAAGAATTCACATGGAGACAAATCTAACCTTATGATTACTCCTATCTCTGCCTATAAACATATTGTAAATCATTATTGTATGGAAAGCTGTCTCATTACATTGATTGCAGATAACTGATGATATTTTAAACAAGAGAAAAATTAAATCCTTCTATGCCTGACATTTTCACCCTTTTCACCCCCCTTAGCTAATTTTCAGTGTTGGAGACAGTTTATGCAAAAGTGCTGAAGTATCACTTCCCCGGATTTGCAAAATGAATTAAGCTATCTATCCATCTCCAAATATTGATGTAGTCTTTGCTCTGTGTGCTAGTGGGGAGAGAAATTGCTTTCTAGGGGAATGATATTGGCTATTATATTTAATTATTAATAGTTATGCTCATGTTTTAAAAGCATATCTGACCTAGCCCATATTTTATGGTTCTGTATTACACAGAGTTGTAATTATCCATTCAAAATGGGGACACACTCTGGTCAGTCCATTGCCTTCAGCTGATGTTACCTCTCAGTTTTCACCCAGGGCCATACAGAAGGATTGTTAGTGCAGTTGCAAGTTAGGTAGACAAATCTAGAAGCATATTAATAAAAGGCCTGATAGAGAATCTCCCAGTCACTCTAAAAATGTTGTGCCCAGGATATTAAATGGATGATGCAGTGAACACAGCACATTCCTTCTTGCTGTCCCCATGATACTGCATGAGTCACTCATATAAATATGAGATCCAATAAATAGGAAAAGCTATCTTCTGGGCCTGCGGTGTTGGCAACCCCAAATGTTCAAAAATTATGAGTCAGGCCCCACAAATTGTGAGATGGACTTAAAAAATCATGAGATTAAATAAAAAAGTACATATGGATTTCTTTTTATTGCCTTCTGTTTTTTTGAGCCTTTAGAGTTCACATTTGCCAGTTTTATTCCACGACCATAAGAGTTAAAAACTTATTCATAAAAAATGAAAACTGAGATTCTCACATTTTCACATGATTCCAGTAGTGCAGGCATTAAGGAAAACCCCCCCAATATTACTAGACTTATGGTAAAATCACAAGAAATGGTAATACCGAGCCTAATTCTACACTCGGTGACAACTGCGTAAATCCAGAGAAATGCTGTTGACTATGAATATGTTACTGTACAATTATACCCAGGCCACCGAGATCAGGATCTTGCCCTCTGAGAGGTTTTGCAAATGTAAGTGTTTTTAAATGAACATTGCTACTTTTGCATTAGATAAAAACACATAGTATCATGAGCAGATTTTTGTGGGGGAGGGGAGCGGAAATAAAACTATCTGTATAGTCAGACGACTCATCCCTGGCTTCCACTGGCTTGTGATTGCAGTTCCCTGGCAGTGGTATGGTTGCTTGAGCAAGCTTAATGTAACCCCTGTTCCAACAGGGGTCCAGAGTTGGCAAATACAGTCACAAAAGTGGGCGGGGTTAGCCCAGAAGTCTAGAGGACAGAGTACTGGACTAGGACTCGGTAGATGTAAGTTGTACTCCCAGCTATGCCATTTGCCTGCTGAGTGACCTTGTGCAGGTCACTCCACCTCTCTCTGCCTCAGTTACCCCTTCTGTAAAAATGGTGGTAATAATGATGAACTCCTTTGTAAATTACTTTGAGAGATAGGGATGAAAAATACTAAGAACTAAGTGTTATTATGTAGAAACCGTGAGGATCTGATGGTGGTGGTATGGGCCTTGGCCTTTCCCTGGGGGTGAATCCACTCATGAGTAGGGCTGCCTATGGGCAAAAAGTGCCGATTGCAGCTCCCTTGGGAGTAAATTTGACTCTGTCCGTGTCTGAAGTGCTGCTGGGTTTTGCTTTATTTGTATAGTTCCTGATCCAGCAGGCGATTTTCATTCAGCAAAGCACTTAAGCACATGCTGTAATGCTTTGGTGAACTGGGGCCTTAATGATTATTTGCTAAGAATTAGTGCTGAGCACATCCTTCCGCCCCTCTGAATCCAGATTTGGGTCTGAATTTCACAGCTGCCCCCCACATCTCTATAGTTGGCAGAACTGTCCGCCCCCTGATTCTTATGGGGGTGGTTTAAGACTTCAGATCTGAATCTCGCCACTTGGACTCACTACCAACAATTGCTGGTTTCACCTTATTTAGGCTACTCCATTAGCTTGATTTCCTCTTTTAGGGAGAAAATCACCCATGTGCAAAGGGCGAGCACAAATTTATGCACCATCCTGTGGGGCTTAAATGGTAAATAGGTGTTGTGCTGGCCCTCTGCACAAAACTGAATTTTACCCTTAGGCCTCAATTCTTCTCCCCGTGATGTCAGTGGGAGTTTTGCCATTGACTTCAATGGAAGCAAAATCATGCCTTTAATAAACTAAATATACCAGTGCTTTGAAACCTTCCAGAGAGAACACACACACACACACACACACACACACACACACACACACACATATCAATGGCAACAGAAATTCTTTGTTAATGACTCTTTTGTTAATATAATCTTGAAGGAAACACAGTTGGGTAAATTAAAACACTGCAAATTAACAGTGTCCCATTACAATGAATCAGTGACCAATCCAAGTTTTCTGTTAGCAAATTGTAGCCCTTAGCAACAGCAGACTGATTAATACTGAAACTGCCTCCAGTACAGGGATTCTGTGTCAAGAGACGGGACCTGTGTATTACTCACAAAGGCCTTCTGTAAATGCTGATCTCACTTTTGGTAATGCAGTTTCATTCTGACAATGTATCAAAATGTACCAGCTCAAAGATGATCAGGAGACAGTTTAAATTGTTTGTGAAAATTTAGATATGAGTACACATAAGATTTGGCTTGGTTCCCATTGTTCTCATATGCTTAGGGTGATCAGATAGCAACTGTGAAAAAATGGGACAGCGGGTGGGGGGTAATAGGCACCTATATACGAAAAAGTCCCCAAAAACGGGACTGTCCCTTTAAAAAGGGGACATCTGGTCACACTACATATGCTGGCTATATGACTGGATTTAAACACTATATGTAGCATTGGGAAAATATTTTTGCAGGCCTTTCTGCCTACTGCCTCACTTCTCTTTCTGTCTCAAGTAAATCTTTCACATTTCTTTCACAATCAAAATATTTTTCTTGTTGTGATTTCAGAAAGCCTGACATTAAAACATTTTGAAATCCATAACACAGTACTCAAAGTTAAACTTTGCTCAGCGACAGATCATTAGTTTACTTGCTGCATGCCTCTGAATACTTTGTACCAGTAAATATAACACTCATGATAATTACCATGTGCAACATGTTTGTGTTCAAATACGACCTTGAACTTACTTCTCAAACATTTCAGAAATTCCAGCAATTTGATGTTCTTTGCAAGCTACTAAAATAATCTCTCTATGAACTGTGTAACTCAGATACCGATATTTCAAAATGACCTAGTGTAGCTGTTTTGATTCTTTTAACTTTGTGTTTAGCTAGTTTTCTGTTGCCCAGTGAGTCATGCAATCCTATGACTGTCTAGGCACTTTTCCAATCCAAAGGGCTATTAAAAGCTTTGACAAAGAACCTGGAGCTGCTTTGGGACGCAGTAACAAGGATGGCCTGTATGTTTGTTAACACACTGACATAGACCAAACAATCAGATAATAAGCACATTTTGCTAAGTTGTAAATATTTTTATACTATTAAAAAATACTAGAGTATTTTAGAAATAAATGGGCCCAGATCCTCAGCTATAAACGGAGGAACACACTGGGCAAGTCAAGGGCTACAATAAAGGCATAGAGTTTACCTGTTTGTGCCTCTGACTCTGGTGTGGCTGTGAGTGAGACTGGTCCTTCAGCATAAGATAGAGCAGCTTCAGGGCTGCTCCAACTTACATTGGATGCTGGTGGTAAATGGCAGTTGGGGATCATTGCCACATTGGAATATCATGGACATGGTCTCTGAATTTGTCCCTGAAATGATAGGAAGATGATGGGGTCATGTCAGAATCTCTAAACTGGTCTTGTGCCACCATACTGAGATAATCCTCCCATGGTTGGTTTGTGCCGGGTCTATAGCCAGAAACTGCTGGGGTTGCAGCAGTGGACCGAATGGCTCAGGGAATAGGCTGTGGGATGTGAAGGCTTTCACAGTTAGATTCTACAATAATCAACCAAATAAGTAGCCAGCCATCAAAAGGCATCACCATCCAGTGGATGGAGGTGGCCTCTATGAAACAAGCTGGGAGCCTCAGTCCAGTTCCTAGTGGACGGGGTCCCTATCACAAAACCATTACTGCAGTCCACTGGTAGCTTTGTTGGCAGCCTCGGCATTCAAGTCTAGGACTGAATGGGCATAGAAAACGAATTGTCCCATCATCTGTAAAGACCATGGTATGGAACCTAAGTGAGTATCTCCAGGAAGGGGTGTGCACAAGGGGAGGGGGTGAAGGAGGGGCATGTCCTCGCAATCAGTGGGGGCACAGAACTCAGCCGGGGTGGGGAGAGCATGCTCCTCCAGCCCAGCTAGGACAGGAGATGACAGCTCCTCCGGCCTTGGAGCCGTGGTGGGGGGAGGAGATCCAGCTCCTCTGGCTGCCAGGGGAGAGCAAGCTCCACCACCCTGGGGCCGTGGCAGGGAGAGACAGCTCTTCTGGCCGCAGGGCGGGGGAGGCGGGGAAAGGGAGGGGCGGAGAGCCAGCTCCTCCAGCCACAGGAGGCACAGAAAGTGCCCCTCCAAAAGTGGCCACATTTTTATTCCTGTGCATTAGCAAAAAAACATGTGGAAGGTCACACGGTCACAACCTATGCTGCCCCTATTCAGTGGATAACTAAATTCCATTCTCCTTTGCTCTCAGCACTACATTCATAAACAGTTAAAATTAGAGAAACACTGTGCCTGAGCTAAAAGCAGCAACCAGTTTCACTTCTCCGGTGTCTGTATTCTTCCAAAGCACCGATGTTGCTTTAAATAACAAAGTGAAAGTGTCACTGGTACCAGTCATTAATATTCCCGTACACACATTTGTATTCAGTTTCTCTTGCCTCTTTCCTAATTTAGGTCCTGTCCACACTAGAATTCAAAACATGCTAGCCACAGCTATGTATAAATGTGGTTGTACTCAAGATTCCAGCATACTTTCCTGGCCAGTATTGACAAGGGAGTTTTTATTGTTGTTATTGTTTTGGGGGTTTTATTCTGAAAACAGTGAAAACCGCACTATGCTGTAGGCTACGGGCCAGTTCTACCGGTGGTGTAAATCAATTGATGTCAATGGAGCTACACCAATTTATACCAGCTGAGGTCCTACTTTTCTAGATAGTCTATAGCATAGTTTCACA
Organism: Chrysemys picta bellii; assembly: GCF_011386835.1. NCBI lineage: Eukaryota > Metazoa > Chordata > Testudines > Emydidae > Chrysemys > Chrysemys picta. Next base: position 27,574,389 of record NC_088792.1, read on the forward strand.
GCCCAGTTATAACAGCAGGCAGAAAACACATGACATATTTTAAGTACATTGCTTAATTAATTGTTGGAAGGTGCTCAACGGCTATGGTGATGGGTGCATAATATGAACCTGAATAGAATAGAAACAAATTCTCCAACTATCAAGGAAACTGCATGAGAATCCTTCTAGGTAGGCAGCATGGTTTCAATCCCAGTGAAAACAGTTCCTTGGAGGCATGAGTTCATGTTCCCCATAGCATCTAGACATCATGCTTATTTCTTGTTTTTGAGAAATCAGAAGTTGAAAAGCTAGCTGAAAAAAGTAGTAAGAAGCACTAAGCAAGACTATATCCAATGAGTTGTGCTTCAATAATCTACAATAAGGAGAGGGAGGTTTGGGTTAACATTCTGATTTGATTTGTCAGACATAGGGCCTAATTCCCCACTGATACTCCAGATTTACACCTGTGTAACTCCACTGAAAACCTGAAGAAACCAGGTCAGACTTCAGTACATCAGTCCTCTGTTTTGAAGGACCATGAAAATCAAGACTGGACATTATGGGAGGCAAGTGACTGCACCATAGTTAAGGTTGAATCACTGTCACTGTCTGAAGCTGAATTTTCTAACCTCTCTGAAATTCACACACATAGGTCAGAGTGGCCTGGAAATTGGTATGCTAGTTTGTGACCTGGGGTAGAAAGAGTGATGCAAATCAGATGTCATTGGCTTAATGAATTCCTGAGATATAAATCACCACCTCCCATGAGCTGTTTTAAAATGTCAACTTTCTTATAATGCTTTTTTACAAGAGATAGGGAAAAATACCAGACCACACTTCCCTTGCAGAACCAGAAAGAGAATCCAAGAATCCTGCTTGCAATATGTGTTAGCTGAAGTGGTAGAGGGCTGTGGTGTGGATGTGAAGGTCCCATGTGCAAACTCTGCTGCTGACCTACATTGGGGATATTATGGTTCCACAGGATGGAATTTACCATTTGCCATTTTAATTTAGATTGGAGAGGTTTAAAACTGCATTTTGAATCCTCTCTAAAAATGTACCCCCATAATCAGATCAGTCTCAGAATAGATAGGTCAGGAGCCTGACACAAAAGAATGGTTGGCAAAGATTACAACAGACAAACAAGCTTGAGGGGGAAGATGATGCGATCATCCTAAGAGACTCCTTACTGTGGAGATGAAGCAGGAGTCGGGTTAAGATTGTGTGGTTCTGCTGGGTAAGAAATGTCACCTCAACTCTTAATGTCAAAAATCAGATATTCTTGGCATATCTGATCTTTGGTGTGGGCACTCGTATATTGGAGAAATATTCTGGGCCAGGTAATCAACTTGAGTAAACTGGTGTAACTCAGTTGACTTGGGTGGAGCTACACCAATTTAGGCCAGCTGAGGATATGACCCTCTATCTCCAGATGAAAAAATGTTCACTCATAAATGAAGCTGTGGTTCTTTATGATGTGTTCCATTTTTCTTTTGGCCTTCAACAGATTTTGAATGGTAACAGTGCTGTGCTCTAGGCCGCCTTGTTTAATGCAATGGAACAGTTGTGCAACTAAAGAGTGCACATTGGATGGAGTTCAAACTCCTTCAGATAATGGGTTTGGGGTTTTTTCAGTCTCCAAATTCTTTTTGCAGCCCTAGTGTAAATTAAAGGAACATTTTCACCTTCTAAGAAACTCTATCTTTAATACAGTATTTTTTGCACCACATCTTACCACAAATTTGCCACAAGAGCCATGATTCATAACCATGTCATGCATTTTGGCTTGTTTGAAACTATGATACCATGCTAAGGAAGGCAACATGCTTTAAAAGTGGTTAACACATTTTGCATCTAAATTACAACTTCCTTAACACTTTTACACAGGGCTTTTTACAGGGTTAGCTACAGAACCATATCCCACATTGATCTCCAGTGATCCCTTAACCCGGTGATTCCCCAACTCCAAATTTGCCTCAGTGCTTCCCCTCAGTTTTCCCGAGTTCTCCTTCTCAGCCACCAAGTTTACCCCTCTGACCCTTACATTGTCCCACTGCTTGCATAGATTTCCCCCACTGCTTCTCTAGTTTGCTCCAGTGCTCTGTCTTACCCCCAATTTTCCCCAACACTTCCTCTCACCCCGTGTTTGCCCCAGTGGGTCCCTTCATACATGGCCAGTTTGCCCCTGAACACCATCTCTGGAACCCATCTGAGGGTAAGCAATGTCCAGCAGAGTCAGGCTCATGCCTTGCTCTATTATCAGCCCAACCAGAACACTGCACCCAACAACCCTCTGCTACTTATGGAAGATTAGGATTCAGGTATGGCTCTGGATTCAAGCTTCATAAGTCCAGGCCCATCTCTAGTGAGAACTAATGCAAATTGCACTACGGCTTCACACTGGGTGCTTCAGATTGTCACCCTGGGGCCCATGGCTTACAATAAATAAAATCTGGGATGACTGTGTTGACTAATTTATGAGATAAGCCTTTTATGCTGTGGATTTTGTCTGGGCACAAGGAGCAGGGCTGGAGGACTAAATTTGCAGGTGAACCACTCACCATACCTCTTGCATCATACACACATAACTAGTAAGTTAATCATCAGCTTTCATACATAGCTACCAGATGGTATAAATAACTTACGTCTCAGTTATATTTGTTGACCTGACATATTCCCTAGCTTTGATCCCTTGTTTTTAACTCTCATTCACTTTTGTTTTTGAAATCATTGGACATAAACAGTTTCTGCAAATCCCCTTTCCCCCATCTCCCGCAATAAATATCCCTGTGATATGCCAAGAATTGCTGTTGACACTAAGCTTTCATTTAACAGAATATGAATTAATTTACCATGCTGACATGGGCAGTTTGAGGCACAGCGTGAGTCACAACTCATGTTATATTTTTGCCCAATTACATCGCAGTCATTTGAGCTAATTGAGTCAAATGATACAGTGTCACAGGACTTACTGTAAGTCCAGAGGATTTCTCCTTCAGCCTAAGCTGCTCATCTTCAGCTGTCAACAGCGCACGGCATTCGGTGTATTCACAAAAAACTGCAGCAGCCGTTGTTCTTTATGTATGTCAGTAGCTGTTTCAATCTCAGTTTCTTTGGCATTTGTTCCATTGTCGCTGTTTGCATGAATTTAATATCCTTTAAGATTGTTCCTTCTCCTACACACCACTCCTCACCACTCACAAGTTATTGGAATCCATTATCTCTTGCTGAATGTGTGACCAGCCTTGCCATGTCTAGTTTCTAGCAGGAAGGCTACAGGAGCCCTGAATGATGAGTCAGCGCTCTTGGCAGTTGTCAAGAATTTCAGTGAGCACTAGCAGCAAACAGCAGCAAAACTGCACACATGGCTCCTATGAGCCCCAGAGTTGCTGTCTGCTGGAGTGACAGTTTACAGCCCATTGGAGTTTTACTCTGAGATGGAAAGCCATACCATAATAGTCTATTGGTAATGCCTTTGTTGGGCTTTTGGTTTACTACTTCGGGATTCAAAGGGCCTGATTCTGCCTTTACACCACTTTTACGCAGTGTAACTCTTTTGGTTTTGGGGGCATTGCTCCCAATTTATATCCCTAGTCTCCTCTATGAAGTGGGTTCGCCAGCTGGACTGCATCACCCAGGATGCACTGTGGTGGCTCATGGAAGGTGTAGTTTGGTCAGGGAATGTGGCCCTCAGAAGAGAGATGGATGGTTTGGAGCTGAATGACTCAGGAGAGTGGGAGAGCACAGGAGACACTTCACCAGGCTCAATCTGTCCCACGGTTGCTTGGTGCACATTAGGCTCCCTAGAGTATGTTAAAAGGAGTGGAGAGAAGGAGCAGGGTCATGGCGCTGCCTCCTCCCTACTCCTTTACAGACTGATTTCTCCCTGATGGGAATAAAGATTCCTCTTGTGCTCTGTGCCTTGTGCTTATTGTTCACACAGCCCACACATGCAAGCCCATGCTGCAAGAACAGCTCCTCATCTGGTCCAGTGTATGGCAATAGGGCAATGTTATCAAGAGTTCTCTACCTCTTTGCTTTTCTAGTACTAGAAATGATGGGCTTGATCCTCAGCTGGTGAAAATCAACATAGCTCCATTGAATGACAGCTGATTTATACTAGCTGTATCTTTTATTTCATATCTGTGGGCCTGGCAACTTGCCAGGGTCGTCTTTGCAGTGTATATTGGCCATGTCATTCTTACACAGTTACCATAACAAAAAAAATCTGTATTTTTTTAAACATAGCAACCATCTTCCCCCCCTCCCTCCCAACCCACTTATTTTCTCAGTATTTCTTATGTTCTCTTCAATATCAACATAGGTTTTAATTTCCTGAGAGGAAGCTTTCACTATGACAATGAAAGCATCTGACATAATTAGACCTGCTAATGGTGTAAAACTGCAATGGGAACTCCCCTGAAACAGTGAAATGTCAGCCCTGGGTGCCAATGATTGCTCTGTGTCATACAAGAGGCCTGAATGGCTTTCAAGGTTTCTTCCTCACACACTTTCACTGTTTGTTTTGACCTGTTGACTAGGACAAGAATGTACTATGCCTTTTCTTAACACTGAAGTATACTGAAGAGACCACAGTGAATGCCAAAGTAGGCAGCAGCCTTTCAATTTGTTGCCAAAGCACAGACAACAGCCCTGCTGTGTAAGAGTTGTGAGCAGACGAGCACATGTGGCTTTCCACTTCATTCCAGATAGGGTGACCAGATGTCCCGATTTTATAGGGACAGTCCCGATTTTTTGGTCTGTTTCTTATATAGGCTCCTATTACCCTCCACCCCGTCCCGATTTTTCACATTTGCTGTCTGATCACTCTAATTCCAGAATCCCTGAATCAATAAATATGCATCGATGCCATGACAAAGAGCCGTGATGCCATGGCCCACCCTCTTACATAATAGTGAACAAATAACCAACATACATCCCTGTGGCCACTTTGCACCTGGCCACATAGCCCCCCCGCCCATCTTAAAGCATTCCCCATGCTAGCACATAGCCCACTTTTCCAGGTCTGTGCCACCTCTGTGGAAGCCCTGGCACAGAGGCCCTTTCAGGGCAGGGATAGATGTAGGAAAGGGTATAAGAAGGTGTGGCCACAGCTTCCCCTCTCCCCCCCTCCCTCCCCCCCCAGGAAATCCTCCTCTCTTGGGCCTGAATATAGAGGCAATGGCAGTGGGAGGCACAAGTGAGATGTCTTACTCTACTCCTTAGACTCCAGCAGCAGTCTCCTTTCTGTCTCATTGCCGGGCCAAGTCTCAGGCCAGCACAGAATCTATCCCATTATCCTTTTCCCACCTTTATCCCCTCTATTTTGCTTCCTACTCTTTGAATTTCCCACTCTCCTGATTTACCCAACAACCTTCTTAAAATACATTTCCTTCAGGAGGCCTTTCAGTGATTGTGATGCTGGCAAATCAGGTGCCGCTCATGCCAAGGTCCCCATGTCTCAACTGAATACTGAGCAATACATAGCTGGAATTAATCTGGCTCACCTGTGTGTCAGTATTGTTAAAACAAGTATTAGGGTTATAAAACTTTTAGACTTAATTGAATGCTTGTAAATTGCTGTATGCACTAATCTCACTTGTAACCTCTATATCCCATATTGTAAGGTAATTAAGTGGTTACACTGCATGCCTCTGTAGCTGTGGAAATCACCAGACAGGAGAGGGACATTAATTTGTGTGAAATGCTGGCCTACAAGAAAAGATGGTGTGTCTTGTCCCACAGAGAAGGCCGATCAAGACCAGATGAACGATTGTGAAACATCAAAGAGGACAAAAGACTTTGATGATTGCTCTCTCCACCCCATGGAGAGGAGACTGCAATTCCTCCATCATCTGATCTGGCAGCTGGCAGAAGGGGGATGGGGAATAAAAATCCCTGACAAGGAGAAACTATATCTCTGTGCTGCTTGGATTCTCGAGGGCAAGGTTTTCTAGGAATAAGCAAGAGATCCCCAGTGTTTATCCCAGGTTATCCCTAAAGGACATATAGAGCTTGCTTATTATAGAAAATTCTATTACCTTTTGAAACTTAAGACTAATCCATTTGTGTGTGTGTATATATGTTTACCTGCTTTAACCTTGTAAATAACTCTCCCCCCTCCCCCTTTCCTAATTAATAATTCTTTAGACAGGTATGAGATCTAAGGTGCAATTGACCTGGGGTAAGTGAGTGGTGCTTTGGGACTGGTAGTAACCTGAATATCTTTGTAATTTTTGGTGTAAGGGACCATCTATCACAAAGGTAAGCTTGTCTAGGTGACAAGATAGATCAGAGTACCTAGGGGGACTGTCTGTGATTCCATGATTAGACTGTTATAGTGCCTGAGGAGTTTACACTTGATACTTAGTAAGTGAGCTCTGAATACAGACCTCACAGCCAATTTGGGGTTTGTGCCCTGCTTCTTAACAGTCTGCCTTGAGGTGTACTCATGCTCTTAAGCCACTGCAGGACATCTTGATAGCAATAATCTACCTTCCAGAGGTCAGGGCTGCATCCTCAGCAGGTGTCAGTCAACATAGCTCCTGTGAAGTCATTGGAGTGTTGCTGATTGATTTATACCAGCTGAGGAACTAGCCCAGTATTTTATTTATATATATATATATATATATATATATTAAAGATAATAGCATTTCTCTATCCCTATTTTACAGATGGGAAACTGAGGCACATAAAGATTAAGTGACTGTCAAGGTCACACAAGAAGTCAGTGGTGGAGCAAGAAATTGAACCCAGTTTTCTGTCTAGTATCCTAACCACTGGTCCATCCTTCCTCCCTATCATAATTTACAAGTTTTGATGGAGCTTTCTGCATAACTAACCTGGCATAGGTTCAGACTGTGAAAATAGCACACTCCTAGGTAACAGAGCTATGTAGGAAAAAGCCCAAGTGTAGATGCAGTTATACCAGGAAAAAGTCCTTTTGCCGACATAGCTTATTTCATTCATGGAACTGATATTAACTATACTTGCAAACTCTTGTGCAGGTTTAAGCTGCAGCTCCACTAGAAGAGAGTGCCAGTATAACTACAAGAGTGAATCCTTCCTTTGGCCTTGTTAGCACTAGAGTTTCTCTTTTTTCTATAACTGGAAATTAGGTTTCACACTGAAGGCTCAACTTTTTAGCTTCCCTAGTCATCATGATTTTGTTATTCCCCCTGGCCCCTTGCATTTCTCAAGTGAAGAACATTTCATTTAAATCTATTTTCCTGTTCTCACATCGACATTTCATGTTAGCTTTCAGCCTTACAATATACACTTCTGTGTATGATGCATTGTCCCAACTTGCAATCAATTAAAACTTCCAAGACCAATTAGAATTCTTGCATTGTCCCCTGGATAGAGTCTGAGAGAAACTGGAGTAAATCTGATATTTTATATTATGTAAATCGAATAATCCCATAACCTCCCAAGAGAAACTGCTGATTGTTAGGAGCATTTTACAGTTTCTGAATTGCCTTGCTTTTTGTGATTTGAAAATAATTCTTAATGTTGCCTTAACATAGGAGAGGAAGGCGTTTGCATGTAGCTGTATACCACGAATCCTACTAAATACAGTAGGAGGAAAGCAATGTTTTTCATTATTCATGTAGGTAATATAACTGAATATAATCATAACCCTAGCTGAACTTAGCATACAACAATGAACACAATTATTTTAATGTAGTCGTAAGACAGGTAATCCAATTCCCCACAGTCTTGCACATCTTGCAGTCACTTGTATCTCTCCAAAGTGGGTGTACAATCCAACCAAATCAGAATTCCCCACCCATTCACACTGCAGGTAGCATTTTATACCCATTTTGAACTGGAGTAAATGACTGCAAAATAAAAGGTGCAATATGGCAGGGAATCAAATCTGCACAGACCCTGCCATCAAAAATCCACTAATGCAGGATGCTATATATGGCATCTAATGCTATAGAGAAAAGTGAAGCTTAAACATAAAGCAGTACAATTGGTTCCCAGTAGAGGCTTCTATGTAATTCAGATATTCTGGTGGTGAGGACTATATAAATCCCTGGATACACAGAGAGAATATACATCAACCTGCATGGATCTTGGGGGAAGGGGAGTGAGCACAGGTTGCAGGAGGGAAGAGTTTGGAGGAAGCACTAGGAAGTCAGCACATGGCCTGAATGGTAGCTGCAGTTGTAGCACCTCTTTAAATAGTTCTCTTAATAAAAATCCAGTTTAGTTTTAGAAGCATGGAGCCTTCTTGTGTTATTACCCAGTAGGTGGTACAGGAAACAACATATATACCCCATCCCTGTCCCTGCTGCTGGAGAATGTGTGGCTGGGATATTCCCAACTTGCACTCATCGCCAACTGCAATTTCAGCTCCTAAGGAAGTTTAGAGCCACTTAAAGGCTGCTCTAAATTACACTGATTGCTAACTTATATGAAGGGGTTGGCCCTGTACCTGTTCAGTCCCAGGATCAGGAGAATGCAAAGGTGAGCTTTATGCCATCTTTGCACCTCCAACCTGTACTATGGGCAGATCAGCCAAACAGGAACTTGCTCTTAGTGTTATTTGAGGAAAACTCCAGTTTCTTTCCATCATAATGTGGGACTCAGAGAGTATGTCATCACATTGCCTTGCACCATGCAATTATGTCATCATGTGACCACAGTGACTTAACCACAAGGCCATCCTTCCTCTTGCATCCCCAGAGTCCTGTTCACTATAAACTTACCTTCCTGTATGTCCTCTTTTCTTCCCTTACTACGTCTCCTTCACAATCCCTTTCTTTACACACACACACACACACACACACACACTGATCCAGCTCCCTTCAGCACAGCCAGCAAACCCACAGCTGCCCTTACACTTCCTCCTCTTACCAGCCCAATCTCAGTTACCACCAATTCTGTCCCTCCCATCCCATATTTTATTTTGTTTTAAAGAGCAGGAAAGAAAGGGTTACCTTTAACTTAAAAAAACCCCATAGTCTGTGCACTATATATGAGAAATATAATGTAGGATTTTTGTTGGTTTGTTTTGTTTTCTGTTTCTTCCTTTCTTTTATTCAAAAAAGCCATGTGTAAGAGCCAAAATTGGGCTTATATTTGAAGCTGTCTTACGTATTTGGCCATGGAGTGACTCTAGGTATTTCAATTGTGACTTCATAATAAAAACATCTAATAAATAAGTTCATTCAGATAAGAATAAGTAAACATTGCCAAGCCTGATATGGACAGCAGAGACCACAGCAAGGTATCCAAGTGACTAAACATCATAAGAAGGATTATCCTTACTTATGAAAAATCCATTTCAGTAAGAAATTGAATGGGGGATCCTAAAGCAGCAGCCGTAACTGTTGAACTTTTACTGTCGGTAGTAGTGCTATTTGAGGACTTTAAGGAATAGTCTACTGCGCACCAGAGATATTCAGGAAGCTGCATTTACTCTTGGAAGGATCCAACCAAATCTGATCCCATTTAACTTTTAAATCTAGATGAGAGTAGGCATATTCAGACCTGGACAGTTTCACTTTTACAGTCACTCTCAGAGCTGGTCAGTTACTTCGAAGCCATGTACTCTAACATTCAGTTCAATTCCAAGTAACCAAGATCACACCCCATTTTTCCATGAATGTTCAGGAAAACAAGTAATCATGCACAAAAATATTTCAGAGGTTTCTATTCTTCAAAAGCACATCCATGTTCTCCTGTAATCTCACGCATACATAACCCATGACTTCAATAGGACTTCATATGGGCGTAATGGCCATACAGATCCATTTTAAAGGACTTGGTCCAAGAGTATATTCAGATGCATGTATTATATGCTAGTCATTATTTTCCTGTTGCAAAAGTTTTAGTTATCCATTCATGAAGCAGAAAGAACACCATGTAGACACTGTCAAAATTGGTTGTATAAAATATGTTTTGCTGGGTTTGGGCCATCTTAAGCATGTGAAGAATTTAAAAAAAAATCAACAATAATTTTTAATGAAAAATCTGGATTTTTTGGGCAAAATATTCTCTTTTTTGGGGACCGGCTTAACACCATGTGACCTTGGTGACTAATTGCACATTGCAGGTTATGAATAGCTGGAGTGAACAGTTTGCAAACAAACCACTGTCTGAAAAAAATCACTTGTCCAAACTATTCAGCAAATACTTGTGGATTATAAATACATTGACAGAAAGCAGGACTGGCTTAATGAACAGAACAAAAAGAGAGGATTAAATTGGTCAGGTAAGTTATTCAGAAAGAAAAAGTCAACCAGATGCCATGCCAGATTCTCAGCTGTTGTAAGTCAGCACAGCTCTATTGTACTCAATGAAACTATGATGATATACACCAGCTGAGTGTCTGATCCCCCCCTCTTAAAATAATAGGGTTTTTTTTGTTTGCTTAAATCATTAAGGAAAATAAGTTACTGCCCATGCTCAGTGCACAGTTTTAAAAAAATCATAATATGGGTATTTCAAAGACAAATGGGCTTCAGATATGGCACAGCAAACATTCCCTATTCATGACCACATGCAATACCTGCCAAGGAGAAATATTTAAAACAAAGATGTTTCCGAGCTGAGTGCAAATATCATGGGGTGAAATCCTGGCTCCCATTGACTTCAATGGGGGCCAGAATTTCATCCCACATGAACAATTTTTGTGAAGGCTGAATGTAGCCATCGATTAGCTCTGGGAGAAACCCCAGGTAGCCCCTGATAGCCCCTTTACAACACTGGAGGCTCATGAGCTATATCAGGGGCCAGGATCTGGGTCTACAAGTCTAGTGTTAAAGGATGGCGCAGCAACCAAACTTATCTAGCTCCCTCTTTCATGTACCCTGTGCTGGGTAGAAACATAAGAGGACTCCACATTTCTAAAACTAAATTGGCTCTTTATTATTATTTACAGCAGTGCTGCAACAGCAGATAGCATGCAGATAGCAGATAGCTAGCCATGTGCACACAGATTGATTTACTGTTGCTTCCTCCAAACTCTTTCCCCACTGCAACTTGTGTTCCTCCCACCAAGTTCCATGCAAGTTGCAAACCTCCCCCCATTCCATCCCAGGAAGACTGAATCTGTCATCTCCGAAGCTTATACTGGTTTGTGTGCTTGCATGCTGTCCGCCACTATGGGTTGGGCTTTACACAACAAGTCAGAGTTCAATAGTTCCCCTGAAATACAAATACAAATCAGACTCATTAGTTTTTCAGATCTCTATAAAAAGACATCAGATGTATCAGAATAGATTGTTTACATATATACAAACCTACATAACAGATTAGGAAGAGCAAAGTTGGCAGACCCCTATTCTGAATATTCATCTGCATTAGGGAGAAAAAGGTTTGAGTGTGTCATTTTAATTCAAATAATTTTATACTCTTGATAGCTTTATAGGACCCATGATACTGATTCATAGATTTTAAGACCAGAAGGGACCATTAGATCCTCGAGTCTGATTTCCTGTTTAACACAGGCCATGGAATTCAAGCCAGTTATTCCTATATTGAGCCAATAAGTTGTGTTTGACTAAAGCAGGGATCAGCAACCTTTGGCATGCAGCCCATCAGGGAAATCCGCTGGCGGGACGGGACAGGTTGTTTACCTGCAGCTTCCGCAGGTTTGGCTGATCGCAGCTCCCACTGGCCGCGGTTCACCGTTCCAGGCCAATGGGGGCTGAGGGAAGCGGCGTGGGAAGAGGGATGTGCTTCCCACAGCCCCCATTGGCCTGGAACGGCGAACCGCGGCCTGTGGGAACTGCGATCGGCCGAACCTGCGGATGCTGCAGGTAAACAAACCGTCCTGGCCCGCTAGTGGATTTCCCTGATGGGCCGCGTGCCAAAGGTTGCCGATCCCTGGACCAAAGCATGTCTTCCAAAAGTTGTCCAGTCTTGATGTCAAGATATCAGGAGATGGAATAGTTGGTAGTTTGTTCAAATGATTAATCACCTTAACCATTAAAAAGTGTGTCTTATTTCTAATTTTAATTTGTCTGGCTTTATCTTCTAGCCATTGGTGCTTAATATGCTTTTCTCTGTTAGATTAAAGAGCCCTTCAATACCTGCTATTTTCTCTGCATGAAAGTACTTATATGCCATAATGAAGTCACCTCTTGATCTTCTTTCTGATACACTGAACAGATTGAACTTCTTAAGTGTCAAGAAAACTAAGCAATCATAAGAATAAAAGAAAGAAACCCAAAACAGACACTGGAAATTAAACCTTTACAAGTCAGAAAGAAATTGTTATGCCCTCCAGTTCTTTCCTTTTGGAGTGTAGAGAAATTTAAAGAGCAGATTTTGCACATGCAACCCCACTTATCACTTATGAAACAGAGTGATTTGAGGGAACCTGAGAAAGAGGAACTCTTTGAGTCATTAAAACCAACCTCCTGCCAAGGTAGAATTTCCCTGTAGTTTATTTTCAAGAGTTTAGCCAGTACATGTCTGAAGCTTTGGGGCTTCCACTACAGTGCAACAGTGCATCTCTTGGGAGACTAATAGAATAGTTATTGCTGACATTCAAATTATATTTCTCTATTCTATGTTTCCTCCTATTACTCCTAGTTACATCCTCTTTGTAGCAGCCTCAATAATTCCCTTTTCTCTTTGATGTCAACATCCTTCAGGTATTTGTAGATTCCTATCCTGTCACCCACCTTCACCCAAGTTGTTGGTGTGCAAAGCTATACAGATTTATCTCTGTTTGCCTTTCTTTGTAAGTCAGTCCCTCTTGCCCTCCAATTGCTTGGCTTGGTCTTCTCTGTACTCTCTCTATATTATTCTTTATTGTAGTGTCCAGAAAGGTACACTGGCCATTCTACACTGAGGCCCTTTTAACCAGTGTGGCTATAAAGGTGTAGCTCCACTTGTGCAGTCAAACCCATTGTACACCAGGCTACAATATTCCAGGTTCAGTGGATCCAGAGCTATGCTGAGAGACAATTTACTTGGGCCCAAATCCACAAAGGTATTTAGGCTCATAACTTCCATTGATTTCAAAGGAAATTAGGTCCTTAAATACCTCCCAGGACCTTGGCCTAGCTTTGGGGAATAATTTCTCTCTATGTGCAGTCCAGAACTCTACTGGTTTTTTAAAACTGCCATATTGTATCTCAGACGCATTTCTGATTAATTGTCCACTGTCATCCCTAAACCTCTTTCTTTTGGCTCTGCTGCTCTCCAGACATCTCCCTTCTAATTATCCTGGGAATATTCTCTCCCACTTGTATTATCCAAGTGGAATCTCATTTTGTTATTTTCCCACCCAAAACTTCTGACATCCCAAGGTCCTTTTTCCCTACGTGGTGTTGGCGATATATCCTAACTTAGTACTATCTTCAAATTTCATTAACATGTTTTTGCAGAGTATTAACAAAGACACTGTCTAGAATACAAACTAAAAGAGAGCCCTGCAGTACTTCACTAGTCAACCACCTTCCCTTGTATAGATTGTAGTGTATTATATTGTTACCCTTTGTTGACAGTGCTTCAGCTGCTTGCAGATCAAGCCAATCTGAAATAACCATAAAAGAAAAAAAAAAGGGAAAATGGTCTTTTGTTAAAAAAAAAATTAAAATTTTCCATGAAAAAGCTAAACTTTCTGGTAAAGAATTGAAAACCAACATATTTTGATCTAGAACTGCTGCCATGGTGCCTCATGAAAGCTGTAGTTTCTCAAACATTTTTGATGGAAAATATTCAACCATCTTTATTTGAGAGGTAAGATTTTGTGGTATACTGTATCAAATAGTTTTCTGAAATCTTAACATCTGGACCTGATTGTATACTCTGTCACTCTCCACTGAATTCAATAGATTTACACTTGCATAATATTTTAATAGAGCAGAGACTCACATCCACTGAATTCCTTTTGTCCAGATAATTGGAGCTAAGTAAAATTGTGCCCTAATTAAAAAAAAGAAAATCATGCAATTAACATTAAAGTGTTCTTAGTAATTGCTTTATAATCAAAACTTATTTAAGTCATACATGCCCCAACCAGTCAGTGCCTGATTCTGTTCTCACACCAAGTTTACATGGATGTAAATCCAACCGAGGCACACAGTACCTATTTGTGTAAATGGGCAAAACTCCATTGAAGTCTATGGAGCAGAATCAGTTTATACCAGCAGAGAATTTGGGTCACTGATTTCATTGAAGTTACTCCTGATTTACACAGGTGTGTAATCAGAACCAGGCCCTCACCTTTTTTGCAGAGGATTTCTCTAGCTTTGCCAATTGCCTCCAGAATCACAGGGATCATTACTGCAGGTGCCACAACTGTGAAATTGACAATGAAAAGAATACAGGAGGAGCAGGGGATCAAGGCCTGGCCTAAATATGGGAGTTTAGGAATTGCCTTCCTGGATTAGATCCGCAGTCCGTCTAGTCCAGTATCCTGTTGATCAGACTGCGCAGCACCAGATGATTCAGAGGATGGTGTAAGAACCCTACAATATGGGCATAATCACGGATCTGGGCATAATCTGACCACCCCATTAGATCTCATCCTGATCTCTGTGAGAGATTGGTTTTCAACCTGAAACACAAGATTTAATCTCCCTTCCACAGGTTTTCTGGTCATTAATTATCATAACTCTGGATATTCTTGATATACACTAAAATATCCGATCCCTATTTGAATCTTGTTAAAGTCTTAGACTCAACTTCCTGTGGTAACAAGCTTGACAGTTTAATCATACATTGTGTGCAAAAGTAGCAAAGAAGAAAGATCTTGAATTCTGGAGCCATGCATGTGGACTTTTGAATAAGAAGCATTATACCAAAAGAAATAATGGGCCTGATCCTGAAAAGCTTGATTCACACAAGCAGCCTCAATGAAATCGGTGGGACCACACTTGTGAATAAAGATTTCCAACTTTAATAAGCCTTTGTAGGCTTGGAACCAGCAAACTTGAGGTTGAAACCAGAATTCATGAAATAAACTAGTGACTTAAAATACTTTCTGCTTACAGGAAATAGTTAGTTTCTTAGAATTTATGATTTAGGCTTACTAACTTCCGCTTTTTGGTATCGCTATTTACAGCACTGTGACTGTTACCATAGGTACATAGTATGGCTGTTTCCATGGCAACACATGGAGCATTATAAACAAGCAAACAGTATAGCATTAAACCTTGTTTGAATGTCAACTTATTGTGCTATTAGAAGCAAAGTTTAAATATTAATTGAAAGGGGATGTAAGCCATATGTAGCATTTTTTATTGCAAAGCCTATTTGGTATTTAAATACATATTTATATCAAAATCTAGCAAGTCTATTACATCAAACCTTGAAAGTGTTGTCTAGTTGTTTGAACATTAAGAAGTCCTGAGTTCCAATCCCAGCTATGACAGGTTTAGTCTGTGACTTTAGCCAAATCACTTAACCACCGTGCCTCAGTTTCCACAGGTATAGAATGAGGCTGAAAGCAGTTGTGTGAAATAGATATATTTAAAGAACTTTGATTATGAAACATGATATACTATTATTATTGAGATGGAGGGTTTTTTCCAAATAAATATTTATGACAATGGAATCTACCTCATCGCACCATTGAAATAATGATAGTGTCTAATTACATTTGCATTTAGCCTGCCAAGTCAATTATTTATGGCCCCAAAATCTCTGAGATCCGTCAAACATCTGCCTTCACATTTTAAACGTTTGAAAAAGAATATACGACATAAGGTCCTGACGTAACCCTTGAAACATAGTATAAAAGTTCTTTTTAAAAGTTTGTTATTTATATTACCTGGAAAATGCACCTAATTCCCACTGCAGTCCAGCCAGTTGCATTTAAAACAGTTCATATTCCCTGATGCAATCCTCAATAGTTTCAATCTGAGATAATGAGGAAAAGCTATTTTTAAAATGGTTCTGTCCCCACTGTCCTATATGCAAACACTGACCTAGTAAGTGAAAAGACAGGCTAATTCTGTACTTGGTTTGAGGAAGTATTATGAAAAATTAGATTTAAGCCTATACAGTTCATTGGGGCAGTATAAACTTTATGCCTGCTGATAATACGAAAGAGGTTATATTTAAACATGTACTGAAAGAGAAGTCAAATAATAGGAGCATTTTGAATTGTGGCACTAGTAAAAATTTGTAGGTTAAGAATTTATCTTGGTAATTCAGGAATGTGAAAATGATCTTAGAAGTTCAACTAATAATCCACCAAGCAATCATCAGATATTTTTATTATGTGAATAACTTTATGTTAAATCAGAGTTTAGAAGCTAAGCACATTGAAGAGCACCTGTGAACCAGGGACAAAACCATCCTCCCCAGTAGCTGCTCTTAGTACAAATCACACAGGAACTGCTGAGCAAGGATATTGAGGCTTACCAAGGGATGTATAGAATTGACATATGCTAACCAGCCTGGGTTATTGAGATAATGCTTTTCTACCTGCTTCTTTTGTATTAAAGTTAATGAACAATACAGTGTGATTTTACTAGTATAGCATCAATCTTCCCCTCAGATTCCTTGGGTGAATGAGAGGAAAGCCCTTTATATCTTTGCTTGGGAGCTGAGTAAAGACCATCTCTGTAGCATCTTTCCTTCCCTGATGAACCCCTCTATGGCCCTCAATGGGCACTGTGTCTCTGGTAGGGGAAGGAGCAGAGGTGGAGTGAGGAGATGGGGAGGGATAGCTCAGTGGTTTGAGCATTGGTCTACTAAACCCAGGGTTGTGAGTTCAATCCTTGAAGGGGCCACTTAGGGATCTGGGGCAAATATCAGTACTTGGTCCTGCTAGTGAAGGCAGGGGGCTGGACTCGATGACCTTTCAAGGTCCCTTCCAGTTCTAGGAGATAGGATATCTCCATTAATAATAATAAAAAAATGGGCATTGTCTGTATCTGTCCCCTTTAACAATCCCATAGGGCTTCCTCACCTCAGTTAATGGTGTTCACGGAACTTGCTGCCTGTGCAAGGTAGAACCTCTTCAGGGTGGGATGGGAGGATGCAGGAGTGTCAGCTGGCCAGGGAGTTATTTCATCGCAGCCATGGTGCCAAGGAGGCTAGAGTGGCGTGCAGGGGTGAAAAAGCTAGTGCAAAGGCACAGGAACTTGGTGATCTGCTGGTTTGGAGGGCAGAACCCCCAGCTCAAACCCTGCTCTTCCACCCCTTTCCTCAATGGACAATGCTATGGAAAATGGGAGAAGGACTCTCAGAGCTTACAGTCCTAAACACAGACCACTGATGGGTCCTAATACTGCTCTTTAGTGGTTAGGATACCTAATATTTTTGCCACCCTTTCTAGGGCCAAGTTCACTTTGTGCCATGCTACCAGTGCAATCTGGACCTATATAAGCAACCCACAAATGGTCATTCCAGTGCTACATGATACTTCAGTGTCATAGCGCCAATGTAGGGGTGCTTCCACCAACAGCAAGAATCAGGGAAGAATCAAGGCTTTCAATTTTTATCAAATACACATTCCACTTCTGTTTCCTCCATTTCTAAAATGTTCTTGTGAGGATGGCCCAGCTTTGTCAGTGTGGTCATCTGTCACGTGACTGGGATGTGGGCAGTCATGCTTAGTGGTTGGAGCAGGAGTTGTTAGCCAGAAATTGTAGCCCAGGGTCAGAACCAGAGTCAGAGGCTGATGTCAAAGCCCAGGGTCAGCACCAAAGTCAGAAAATCAGAGCCAAGGTTCAGAACCGTGTTACCTGGAGTGAGACAGGACAGGAATAGGGCTGGGGCATGACTGGAACAAGCATGTGCAGGAGCTAGTGTAGCCATAGATAGTTGGTTTGAGCAGCCACTGAACTATTGCCATTGGTGGGCTTAAGAGCCAATCTGCTGACTCTTACAACCTGGCAGACAGCCTACTGCAGGCCAGCTATGCTCATAAGGTTGCCCCGAGAGTGGCTGTGCTGCAGGCCCTGCTTCCTGACACCAACTCTCCTAAATTAATCATGGTCTCATAATATGTGATGTTTTACTTAAAGCTCCAACTCCTGGAGACATGTGATTAGATGAAAATCTCAGCTTTCAGTAAGTGAAAAAGACAAACAAAAACATTTTAGTTCTGATGGCTGCAGAAAAAAAGCTTGAAAACGTGATCTAAGTGCACCTTAAAGGCTCAGAAATCAAACAAAAAACCTCATGATTTTTTGTGGGCCTGATTTTTGAATGTTTGGAGTTAGAAATACTGTTGCCATATCAGCAAGTCAAGAATCAGTTCCCCTTTTTTTTCTACTATCTAATTTCAGGACAGTAGATAAGCAACATCTCCCAAGGACGGTAAAAATGGATTTCTCCAACCACAAGATGTATTTATTTTATGATACAGCAGAGGAAACACATGCAGAAACCATTTGTTTAATGCGCATTTGCTATGGAAAGAGTAATGCATGTTCATTCTGGCTAACTCTCCTCTGCACTATGATTTTGTACCACTACCGACAGTAGCTCAAACCGGCCCTAAACCTGGGAGGATCAACCCAGTGACTCCAGTAGCAGACAGCTTCAGTCAAAATCCTCTGCCATCCCCATTCCCTGTAGCCTGCAAAAGGAACACAAAAGCAAACAAAACCTTAACCATTTATAGTGCACTGTGATTTCAAACACAGGAATAGTTTTGTGATCTAACATACACAGTGGTTAATATAATAGATTCAGACTGTTAGTTCTTCGGAACAGGCACTGACCTGTTTACTGTCCTGTATAGCCCCAGCCCGTTGTTGATGCCAAACAAATTGCTTCTAATAATAAATGTTGTATTTTAATATATCTAATGTTATATTTTAATGTCTCCAATAAAGAGACTTAATTGAAGCTACACTGATGGATACCAGCTGGGGATGTGACCCTGGGGGTGAGGTGGAAACTCAGACAGGAATTAGTATTGGGGAAAAGTATATTATTAGGGAGAGACAAGGTGGGTGAGGTAATATCTTTTATTGGACCAACTTCTGTTGGTGAAAGAGACAAAGGTTCAAGCTCCACAGAGTTCTTCAGGTGCATGGAAAGACATTTTAAGTAAATAAAAATATGGCATCAGGACCCAATCGCAAAATCTGCATACCCAGAATCTTCTGGACATTGGGACAAAACACAAAAGCACAACAGAAGGCTTAATCTGTGGTAATCATGTCATCTGACAGATAGTCCTTGTTTCCCTTGATATGGAGACAATTTGAGAACAGCAGGCATTGCCCCACTGTGTTGATCTGTTTAGGGCCATCAAGGTTTCTTTACTCAATACTACACATGTTTCTTTGATGACTCACCCAGTCCAAAGTAATTTCTAAAAGGCTAAAGACCTGCCTGCTTGAGAGACTGCCTCTCACAGTGAATCATACTGATGCTGCTGAGATCAGCAGAGATGTAAACACTGGAATCCCATTGATATTAATGAGGGGGAGATGCAAGGATAGTGTCTTGCAAAAGGTGTCCAAAACTTCAGAACTCACTCTCCACTTTGGAGAGCCTAGATTTATTAGCCTTCCCAGCATACAACAGACCGTATCTGATGATGAAAGGGAGGTTGGAAGGATTTAGTGTAAAATTGTATTTATATGGGGACAGTCCTTTTATCAGAACATGTTGTGTGTTTTAATTTATGGGCTAGGCACCCAGTTTCTGCTCCAAAGATTCTTTCCACTGACTTCAGTGGGCTTTGGATCAGGCCCCCAGAGGACAGGATGAGAGCCTTTATAGCATATACAATAAAGTAACATTACAATGGGCCACCTAGGCTCACAGGTTTGTGTGCTACATACACTGGAGTGTGTCAGAAGTTAACTATAGAGCAGGTACAAATACAGGACAGAATTAAAATTGTAATTACAGTGGGAAACACCCCCAAAGAAGAGCAAATATATTGAATGTAAATTGACTATTGTAATACCTGGACATAGTTTCCATATGAGCTGTCCCTCTTGGATTTAGCAGCACAGGCTCTTTCAGTTTCACACTGAAGACGAAACCTCATCTGATTATTGCTGGAGCTTAGGGTGCAGCCAAAGAGATGCCTTGACAACTCAGGCAGGCCCTTTTAAAGATATTGCTGTTAAATGAGTCACTTGAAATGACTTGATATCAGCTTGTGAGTTGAACTTTAAACTAAAGGGCCCTTTAACTTTTATTAGGGCAATTAATCCTTTTATAAGTCTCAAAATAAAATCATTCATTGAGGTGTCACCAGGGGGAAAAAGGAAAGTTACTTTCCTTGTGATTCTACACTAGCACGGTAGTGTATTGCATCTCAATTCACAGCAAGTTCTATAAGCAACTAACAGCTTTGTGACTTATTCCACAGAAGACACTAGCTGTATTCATGGGGGAATATGCACCAAAACCAAGTTCCTTTGCCTCTCTCCACAACATCCTTTTCAGCTTTGCTGAACACACCCCATCCCGATGCATAATATTCCCATGGAATAATGAAATGACACAGAAATATAAAAAGATCAGATGCTGGAATCATTCTACAACATACAATAATAGCCCACTCCTTTCACCTCTTCACTGTTTCTCCCCAAACTACACCAGTTTTACCTGTGATAAATAACATCTTGTTTCTCTATTTGCATTTTAATGTCTTGTTTACCTTTGGGGAGCCTCTGGGTACAGAAAGTTATAAGTAGCTTTAGCCTTAATTTTTTAAATCACTCCATTACAGTATGTTTTTTTCCAAAATCTGCCTAACTATTAAAATGGAGAGCCTGATTCTCCAGTGCCTTGCTCCTTGTGTGTAGTCACTTATACCTGTGAAAAGTGACTCTACCAAATCAGAATTCTCCACTGTGACCGGGCATGGCCTTCCGCTCCTGTCTTCTCATATAGATAGCTATGACGCCTCCAGTCTGTAACCATCACTGCATTATTTGTGCTCTATCAACCACCACTCTCTTACAGCCCAGTGCAACAATTCTTATTTACAGTGTTATACAACTATAAGAGAGGAGCAAGATCTCTCAATGCAGAGATTTCCTTTTACCCTGTCTGGGTGGCCTTTCTCCCTCCCTCCCTCCCTTCTCCTTGCCTTGCACTGCCTTCCTTTTCTACTCTTGCAATTAACGGGCTAATTAGTTTCTTAGCTCTCTCTGGCCCACACTGGTCTAATAATTAGCCATTCCATCCCTCAAGCAGGTCCTCTCCATGGGAACTAACTGGATTTACAGTGACCAGAGTGCTAATTCAGCTGCTGGTTCTCAGCACTCTGTCACACACCTTCCTTGCTTATCCGGTGAAGAAGTTTCTCCTTTATGGGCTTTCTCTCATTTACTGGAAGTGCTGCTCTCCTGGAGTCCTTCGTCATCCGCAGGGTGGCCCTCTAGTATCCCCGTATGGTGTTCACCCATTCTCCACCCACAAAAATCATATTTGTGGGTAGAGGTCACCCCCATAGTTCTGTCTTGGCTCATAGGTTTTCACACCATGGGCGACCCATTCTTGCCCACTTTGTTGTGTGGCAGGTACCACTGGCACCCCTTGCCCTCCTGGTTACTGAGGGTTTCAGGTTCTCTGAAGTCTCCAAACAGCTCCTGGGGTACCTCCTCCTGTTGTTCAGGTGACCGGGTTCCAATAACCACCCAACACATATCCTGCAAGAGTAATTTTGTGCCTTCTTCCTTTTTCACTCTTTTTCTTGCGGGCCTCCCTTTTCTTTATTTTCCTCCTGGCTTGTGTTCCTTTGTCTAGTGTTTTTTAACCTCTCCATGTCTAGCTTTCTCTTTTCGCTTTCCTGAGGGTTTTATCCCTCCCTGCCGGGGGTTCTGGACCCCAGCCTGCTTCCCTAGTGGGAAGGGGCTTCAGTCCATGCCTAATATGATAAGGTCGGACAATGGGTTTACTACCCCCCAACCCATTACCATTTAAACTTCCCCCACACCTCCAGGGGTACCTTAGTCATAGGACAGAATTTCTTATCCTTGTGGATGCATTCAAGTCACAGCCTTGCTCCTGGGAGCATCCAGTGGACCTTCACCAGTTCCTTCTTGACTAGTGAACAGGCTGAGGCACTACAATCCACTAGAATCTTTCGACACCTCCTTTCCACCTTTACAGAAACAGTGGGTAGTTTCTTTTTCTGTCCCTGCCCAAATGCATAACTCTGCAAACCCACATTCCATGTCAGTTCAGTCTCTGTTTATGTGTCCTTGATGCCCTCACCAATAACAGACAATACCCTTAGTCCTAACTGGGGTCCCCTATGTTCTTCTCTCTTCTTCTTTGTGACCATTCTGTCAGTGATTCTCTGACTCACATCTCCAGCTCTGGCCCCTTGCCCTGTCAATCTTCTTTCCTGAGGATGTCAGCCTGTACAAGTTGTTCTGTGAGCTTAACCGCAGCGCCAAGGGACACTAGCTGATGCTTCCTGTCCCATACCCAGATACTCTCAGGGATGCACTGAGAGAACTGTTCTAAAACTTTTGCTGGTACTTTTCAGTAGATAAGCCCACTTGATCTAGGCTGGCTGCCTTAAGCACATCATAGTCCTATGCTCACTCGTCACTTTGATCCATGTAGGCCACCAGAGCTTCCCTGGTCAAGTGGGGTGCTAGGCATAGGGTTCAGGGTTCTAGAAGGGCTGGGAAGAGACACTCACCAGTGAGAAGCCAGCAGGCTTGCCTGCTTCATCCCAGGGGGAGTGCTGGGCAGAGCTGGCACAGACAAAGAATGCCTCAGTCCTAAACCAGAACACACATATATATCTGGAGGGAAATTTTCCAATGAAACTTTTTTTTATTGGAAGTTGTGGTTTTGTATAAATTGACAGTTTCTGCTGGAGAATGTTGATTTCAATGACGAATTTTTAATGTGTTTCAAAATGATGCATTAGAAAATGTTCCATGTCAAACTATTTTGTTTCATTACTTCTTTTTGAAATGTCCAAATGTTTAATTTTGATGAAAAATAAAAGGTTGAAATTGTTTGTTTTCACATTTCCAAATTGAAATGCTGTGGAAATTTTTGTTCAGTTTAAATGTTTGATATTTTGACTTCTTTTCCCAGTTTGGGATGCAAACAAATGTGGAAATATTGGAATTTCCCACTGGACAGAAAATCCATTTTCTGACCAGCTTCTATAGCTTAGCTATTGACAATATGAATGGGCCGACAGATCAAACAGGAAACTATGTCTCAATGTGATCAAAGAGACGTTGTCGTTCCTGCCCGGCAACCTTCGGTGCCTTACAGTGCTTTGGTTGGAGCAGATCCCACCTGGGCTGCTCACAAACAGCCTTCCAGCAGGCAAGCCACACCCTGAGCATCTGGGTATAACTGAAGACTGCCAGTTACCCCCTGGCTTTTACCTGGTTATACTGAAGGGTGACCCCAACACACCTTCAATCTCAGATTTCCCCCCAGAAATATATGTCTTATACTGCCCTGCCCTCTCCTGGGAAATAGAAGTTCTATAAAGTTCTATAAAGTCTGTTATTTCTTTAGTAGAAATAATAATAGGCGCACAACTTGCCAGTTCAAGTGGAGTTGCCCGATACTTCAATTTAAGCAGACTGGGTTAGCTAAAATAACAAAACACGTTTATTAACTACAAAGAGATAGAGGTTAAGTGAGAATAAGTAATGAGGCATAAAAGTCAGAAATGGTTACAAGAAAAATAAAGATAAAACTCAAATGATGCCTAACTTAACAAACTATGTTAAATTCAAAGCCAGGTTTTCTCACCATATGCTTTCAGCAATCTTACTGAGCAAATTTTTTAAGTCAGGACCCATTCTCCAGTCCATTGGCTGATTACTTTGTCCCTTCAGGTGCAGCGAATGGGCAGAGAGAGCGAAAGGGGTATCTTGGGGTGTTTGTCCCTCCTTTTTATAGATTCAGTCCCCCTCTTGAAAAAAACATCTCCAGCTGGGTACCAGGAGACAAAAAAAATCTATGGGGAAAGATGTTCCCCGCTGCTTTTTTCTGACCTATTTGAACTGCGTTTGTTTCCCTTCCTGCTTGATTACTCTGTTTACAGCTTAAATGCAAATTAAGCAGAGCACACATTGCTCTGTTTAGAACAGACCTGTTTGCCAAGTTCTGTTTGGAACATGTGTTAATAACACCATACAGTGGAATCTTATAGCTTCACATACAATGTTGCCACACATATTTTATCAGGAAGATAACGATCAGCAAATAATTATGAGATGCAAGACAGAAGTGAGGTTCTTACCCACGAAAGCTTATGCTCCCAATACTTCTGTTAGTCTTAAAGGTGCCAAAGGACCCTCTGTTGCTTTTTACAGATTCAGACTAACACGGCTACCCCTCTGATACTTGAGTTTTTAAATGATACCTCATAAGACATACTTTGTACAAAGATTATTACAATAGCGTGTAGGGTGTGAATATAAGGGTACATTCTGTCACAACAACATTGCCTAGACCTACCACTCCCATAAAGTTACATATCTTTGCACTGAAAAGTTAGTATGTTAATATCCCCCTCACAAATATTTACTCATATACACCTTTCAAAAATAGCACAGTGCATTGGTATAAATCTCTGTGTTTCTGTGATAACATTAAAAATTAAATGATTAATAGATGTTAAGGTCCAAAGGAACCATCATGACCTTCTAGTCTGACCCCTTGCATAACACAGGCCCTGGAATTTCACCCCATAATTCCCACACCAAGCCCCTGGCACAAGGGGCACCGTCCAATTCTATGTGACCTCTGTATTATGTCTAGTGGTGGTCATTTTAACAGACTGAGATATAATTTGCAATTCAAAGCTATTAATTCCATTTTCTTTGGCCTCACCTGGCCTCTAGAGCATGGCGGTCACAGTTCGGGAGCTGCTCAGGACTGCAGCCTCTTGCAATTGTTTGAGATGGGAATTTGACACATAAAGTCAGTACTGGCCAAACTTTGACCCCAAGTTCAAAATGCAGTTGGATTTTCAGCCCCTCTTGAGATTCTTTTGCAGTGACCTTTTGATAGAAAGGGGACTTAAAGCAGCAGCAAAAGATCCCCAAGCATAGCCAGCCCTACGCTATCCCTGTTTTGCTACCCCTTCCTTCCAGCATAAGGGGCAAGGGCAGGGAAGGGACATGTCAGGTCTGGTGCATGACATACGCCATTGATCCTGATTGGCAGCAAGGTCCCTTTAGGGCTGTTATCTTCTAGTGCAAGTTAGAGCAGCTCCTATCCAGGACTGGCTCCAGGGTTTTTGCTGCCCCAAGCAGCGGGAAAAAAAATTGCGATCGGCGGCACTCTGGCGGCAGCTCCACTACGCCACTTTCTTCTTCAGCGGGAATTCGGCAGCAGGTGCTTCCCTCCGAGAGGGACCCGCGCCGAATTGCCGCCGAAGAGCCCGACGTGCCGCCCCTTCCCCTTGGCCGCCCCAAGCACCTGCTTGCTGGGCTGGTGCCTGGAGCAGGCCCTGCTCCTATCACTTGCACCAGGAGCTAGTTCAGCCCCCAGGATCACAAAGGGTGGAAAGGTGGTATAAAGCCCTCTATATTCTAATCCTGGTCATACTGAGTGCTAGTCTGGGGCACCTGGGAATTCTAGCCCCAGATCTTCAAACCTTGGGATTGATCTTTCAGAGCACTGAGCACTCTGGCCCCGGTCCAGCAAAACACTTAACTTTAACTGAGCTTAACTTTATCTGCATAAGTAGTCTCATTAAAGTTAATGGCACTACTCCCATGCTTAACTTTTAGTACATGCTTAAGTGATTTGCTGCACTGGGGCCAGAGTGCTTGGTCCCTTGCAGGATTGCGTTCATAATGAGATTTGCTCAGCACTAATAATAAATAGATAGATTCAAGTTGTATTGTTGGCATCTGGACTCAAATGGAGAATCTGTCTCCTAAGTTGAGCAAAGAAAGTTTTGATTCCACCCACTATAGAGATGAGTCATCTGGGAGGTTATTTTCTGGACTTCCCATAGTTTGTATATATTCAGATCAGGCGCATCTCTGGTGATAATATCCTTAGAAAGACAAGACCTCATAACCAGGCTGCCTTAGAAAATGCTTTCGGTGACTAAAGTCACTTTATTGCTCCGTTGGGATAATGTCTTGCTCCTTGTTAATCAGTTTTGGATTTAGCTTTTGTCACAGACAGAAATTCAACTCATCATACAAATTCAAAACCATAAATTGGCCTGTGGGCCCCGCTCACATAGGGACCAGTTCAATTCCCACAAACACACTGGGGAGACTCCTGAATATTTTAGTGGGAGTTGGATCAGGCCCATAGTGGGGCAATGCCAGCCTCAGACTTGATAAATAGATAATCTTCAACCTTGGACTGGGCTGGTTCAATCAAATCTGGGGACTTCTACAAAACCATGTGAAGAGAGGGCCTCTTGTTTGAAGGTGTGATTTTAGCCATCTTCCCTATCCAAGCCTCAACGCCATGCCCTTTGGAGGTGCATGGGATCATTCTCACAGGGAAACCAGTGGTGAAGTGGGATAGGTAGTGTGTCCTCCTATGGGGACAATGGGCCACATCCTAAATTGTAGCCAAAAAGCACCCAGCATAGCTGAGGAGGAATCATCAGACCAGTCCCATAGAGAGTAACTTGATGGCTGCTCTCAGTTGTTGTGGCTGCTAATGTTTCAAAGAGGCCATTATGGTGTGTGTGTGGGAGGGGGGGGTTCTCCAAGGCACAGGGACACACTGGCATAGGCGTGGGAAGTAGAGGTGTGGGGGGTGCTGCAGCATCCCCAGGTTTTATGTGGGGCTGCTGGCCCTGTGCCCAGGGCTCCACTTCCCGGTGTGGGTTCCAGGGGGTGACCCCGTGCCCCACTCCCCAGCTGCTGGCTCTGTGCCAGGGCCCTGCTCCCGGCCCTCTGCCCGGGACTCTGCTCCCCAGCCCTGCGCCCAGGGCTCTGCTCCTGGCCCCATGCCCACCCCCAACTGTGGCCACAGCCTCGGTTCCCTTATCCCTGTCCGAGTCTCCCCCCCACCCCCGAGGCACAGCCCTGCTCTCAGCCTCAGCTCAGGAGGGTGGGGGGGTGGTAAGGGGGCTGGCTTTCAGCACCCTCACTACTAAAAATGTTCCAGCACCATTGCACCCTGGCACACTTCCTTTCCTCTAATCACATAATTGCGCCAGTCGTAGGAAAGGCATGACCTTATGATGGCTCTGCATCACCCAAATCATGGGAGAATCTCTAGTGGCCAGTTATGCCAGAGTTAGAGGATTTTTGCACTAAAGGAACCATGAAAATTTGCCTAATGTAGCTTAGTTTTAGGGCGTGTGACCATCACTGTTTGGAACACAAAGATTCAGATACCATGATGCTAAGCACAGGATAGATAGATAGATAGATAGATAGATAGATTATCAACTTGGGAATATACACAGGTAGGAAGTTCAGCACATGAACAGGACAACATGGGAGGAGATCGCATGTTTCTTGTTCTCTGATTCGTTCAATATTTGAGCAACCATTATGCTTTGCTTGAAAAGGTATTTTCAGGTCTGTCTGAGGCCTTGTCCTTAGCAAAAACAAACAGCATCATAAATAGAGGAGGAATATCACTCCGCAGGTGGAAGAGGTGACAATACTTTGAAAGCTTTGGGGAAAAGTGGAGTTTGGATAGGTTTTCTGGTTAAACTTGTTTGGTGATACAGGAAGAGCAGGATACTCACTTGGTGTAAATAGATGTACTTCCTGGTCTAAATGTTTTGCCCCAGTTCTGCTACTCAGTATTAGAAGTTTTCTAGTAACTAATGTACTTTTATGTGTGAAAGCAGCATTGTGGTGCAGATTTCAGCTATGTCAGATGACTTTCACTTGATTATGTTATTGCCTTTCCCTGCCAACAATGGGGCCTTCTGAGACCTCATAAACAAAAATTTAACATAGTCTTTGAATCAAAGATATGATCTTATTTTGCCTTATCTGAAACTGAAAGCTACTTGTGGATTCTCTGCACACTTCCCTAGTTATAATCACATGTTAAACTCTAGAGTCAGGATAGCAGCTGATATTACTTTGTGCTTTAATGCAAATAACGAAAGACAAAATAAACACATTTCCTTCCTTGCACGTTTCCAAACAGCCAGGGATATGTGTTCATATGCCTGAACTTTATTAATCTCTGTGTATTTTTTCTGATGTCAGTGGAACTCTGATGACTTTGTATCACTCGACAATTGCTAGTAAATTAAGTCTAGAATTTGATTTGAGCTTCTGTAGAAAATCCTTCATCTCTGTGTTAAAGGGGACTACAGTTTTTATTAGACCTGTCTGAACTTCTGTTAGGAGAAGATAATGAAACAGGGTGAATCAGTGAGAGTAACAAATATATAGTAATTGGATATGAATCTTTTAAAAATACCACATATCCTAGAAGGCAATCGTCGACCAATAGCAACATGATTTTTGGCTGCTAATAGGAGAAAATTATACTGTGACTTTTGTACTCAAGATGTCCCAAAACATTTTACAAAATAATAATTTAGAAATTTTAGATAGTTCCTCTGTTCACTGTGCAGAGGAATATCATTCCTATATTTCATTGCAATACTGAGGAGCCTAACATTTTCTTATTTGCGTACTTCTAGAGAGTATGAGGTGTCAGTCCCCCAATATTACAGACACAAGGTGGCTGAAGTAATGTCTTTTATTGGACCAACTTTGGTTCATGAGAGGGACAAGCTTTCTAGCTTACATGGAGCTTGACCTGAAGAAGAGTTGGCCCTCAGCCCCCTGGTCTCTCTTGTTCTAGAGAGATCACTTTTGCACAGACTGAAAGTACATATTGTCATGAGTAGATGGGAGTGCAGACACATTGTTTTGTTTCTTTAAGGCAGTCTGCGCCTGGGGGTACAAAGAGATCTTCCACGGGGTACAGCAACTCAGATAGATACTGAGATTGCCTACTTTTACAACAGGCTACATAAAAAGCACTAGTGAAGTCAGTACAAACTAAAATTTCATTCAGACAACTTGCTTATACTGCTCTATAAGCTATACACTGAAATGTAAGTACAATATTTATATTCCAATTGATTTATTTTATAATTATATGGTAAAAATGATAAAATCTGCAATTTTTCAGTGATAGTGTGCTGTGACACTTTTGTATTTTTATGACAGATTTTGTAAGCCAGTAGATTTAAGTGATCTGAAACTTGGGTATGTAAAACAATTAAGACTCCTGAAAGGGGTTCAGTAGTCTGAAAGGTTGAGAGCCACTGCTTTAAGGCACAGTAATAGATCCTGCAAACCTTTCATTTCTTTGTGGGAAGTGTCTACATGGGGAAATTAAGTAGCACAACTACAGTGGAATAATTATTCTGCTCCAGCTTTTCCACTATAACTCCTTGTGTGGACAGTGCATTCCAGAATAAAAGTGACTGTATTTTGGAATAATTTTCCACTATTGTTATGCTGGTCAATTTTCCTGTGTAGACTAAAATATACAAAATCGGGCTCCTCCCAGTCTTTTTGGCCATCGTAGTCAGGTGCAAATTCTTGTCTTGAGGGAAGCAAGACACTAAATCAACTGAACTCTGAAAATACAGATATTTTACATTACAACATAGCTGAGGGCCATATGTTTAAAAGTAGGAATGTGTTTGTGTTCTTTGATGAATTTTCCCAGAGATACTGGGCAACATTCTAATCTCCAATACCCTAGTCTGAATTTGGAGTAAATGCATTGATTTCAACAGAGTTACTCAGGATTTATACCAGTAGAATGATCTTAAGATCTGTCCTATTCTGCCCTTGGCTAAAATTTGTTGGAAGAGCTGAGAGTTTGCCTTATCTCTTTCAGGAATTAGTGTACCTGACACTTTGTAAAATTTTCATGTATTTATTGCTTTTTCATTTACCATCTGTAATTGGCTTGTGCTTGTGGTTTATTATTTGTCTTAAGTCCTCTCCATTATGATTGTCTTACTATTGTGCCTAATGCTCTGGAAAGGAGGAATTGATGCTTAATGTTTGAGGAAGAGATACTCATTCATGATACCTGTGAAAGAGAGTTAACAGAATGCTAAAACTCATTATCTCAGCTCTATTTGACTCCTCCTGACACTGTATATTTAATAGCTGGTTGTGGATTCTGCAGTTTCACACTGCTGCTGTTACACAAATATGTTAATGGAATAGAAATAAAAACCCCTGTAATAAAAGCCAAGGGGGCTTTACATTTCCCACAGGAAAAAAATAATGCCATGCCTCTATTTTGTAGAACTGAGGCCCTGGTTCAGCAAAGAACTTCAGCACATGCTTAATCTTAAGCCTGTGAGTAGTCTCAGTGAATTCAAGTTCAGTGTGCAGTGTTCACATGCGTTCCAATATACAGGTGCACTAGTGGGGTATAGGATACCAGTGCCCTTTCCATACCCATTTTGGAAGAGGCATGAATTAGTCCTAAATAAGGAAGTCATGTCAATCCACAAAAGCAGCAATTGTCATTGATTAAATGGGGAAGGAGAAATTTATGATAAATTACAACGTAGTTGCCGTGGACTCACCAAAGACAGTTTTTTGTTGTTATTTCTTGGGATGCTATTTTTTTAAAGCACGGTTGTATTACAGCATGTTTTCACAAAATGATTTGGCACTGAAATTCCTTATTTATCCTTTTTAAATGAGGTTGACCTAAAATCTCGGTGCTGCAGAATGTTAATGTTGCTGGTTTCCTTAACTCCCACGCTGATGGGCTTAGGCAATGGTGCTAATTGCAAGATTTTACAATCATTACACTTCTTTTTAACTCCTGAAATCTTGGATCGTAGCTCAGCTTTATGTGCATACTTATGTTCCCTTGAAGTTAATGGGACTCGTGCTTTCCTGAATCGGGGCCAATAATAGGCCAAAGCAAAAAGCTGGATCCAAACATCACTGACTTTTTGGGATCCTCTGTGGCAGGTTCTGAATTTTCCATCTTGGAGCCCTCTCCAGTTATAGCAGATGCTTTTTATAGTGGTTGTGCAAATAATGTTTCTTTCATTTCTGTTTTCATCCTTGTGGCAAGTTAAATATGTGCATTAAAAATATAGTAATCGTATTCCCCGACCAGCTAGCTTGGTCCTCTAATCAGCTCCTCCCTCTCATTTGAAAGCTCAGAGCCCCTCATTCACCCCTGACCCAAGTTACATTTGGAAAAGTCAACCCCAGCATGCCTTAAGGAATGCATACTGGCAGCTTTAATGCTATGTGAAAAACTTCTCCGTAGACACTGGAAGGAAAGGCCCTGACTCCCTCCTCTCTCTCAGTTAGAATCAACTAGTTTCTTCACAGGTAAGGAGGGGAAAAAAACACCCACTGCAGTACAGGTAACTGAGTCATTACGAATCATGAGAATTTTTGCAAGATAAGATCTATCCCTAATGGCTCAACCTACTCAGTCTGCACTAGGGTTGTCAACATTGTATTTCAAAAATAAGGGACTGATGTTGATGATATTATTATTAATTAATTATTATTATTATTATTATTATTATCAGGAGGAGGGATGGAGTGAATAATAATAATATAATCATCATCATCAATCAATAATAATAATAATAGTAAGCAGTACTCACCTACGTTCGCCAGGGGGATTTCTTGCTGCTTTCTGCAGCACTCAGCAACTCCCGATCTTGCTGAAAAAATAAGGGACGTCTCTTGTAATAAGGGATTGTTGGCAACTCTACAAGCACAGATCCCACTTGCTGTGGTATTTGCCCTCAGCTGGCACCTTCCCCATCCCACACATACAGTGCAGCTCTATCACTCTCTCTCCCACCAACCCCTGCCCTTTTCACTCTTACCTATTCCTCTTTTTCCTTTGGGGTTAGTTATAATGGGGATGAGCCCAAGCCAAAACCCATGATTCCAACACCTTGGGTTTGGGACTGAACCTGTAGTTTGTGGTTCAGCTTGTCTCTATCTCTTTCTTTTTTTCCTCAGCAGAAATTCTCTGCGGGGGCAAGTGAAGCTGTAGACTAAAACTTAAGTGGGTGCATATTCTTGGTGCTGTTCAGGAGGTAATTTTTCCATCAAGTCTTACTTCCTCTCTTATGTTCATGAAGGGTTCTATGTACTGTAATGAAAGTAACAATCCAAATAAAGCAATTGTTTAATCTTCTTTTGAATTGTGCCAGATTCTTAGCTAGAGGAAGTCTGTGTAGCTCCGTTGAAATCAATGGACTTGTGCCCATGTACACCAGCTGACAATCTGATGCATTTGTTGCACTTGGGCCAGATCCTGACACCCCTATTCAGGTTGAGCAGTACCTAATTTTGTGAATAGTCTCTGTCAAATCAGTGGTAGTATATGTGGAGTAATGTACTACTCCCTGGGAGTAGGAGTCATAAAATCATAGAATCATAGATTAGGGTTGGAAGAGACCTCAGGAGGTCATCTAGTCCAACCACCCGCTCAAAGCAGGACCAACCCCAAGCTTATAAGCTTGCCTTTGATGAGAAGAATCACATAGCACAGTTTCTTTCCAACACTGCTGAAGATTTGAATTCTCTTTGCACACCATCCTTGTCTAGCTGTTAGAGGAAAAGAAAGATGTTGGAGATAGCTATAAATCATATTAAGGCTACAGTTTTCATTACACATGGCAAAAATCCTACAATAGCCTTATGAAATATAATACCTTCAGATATCATGTAATACAGCACAAGGTGCATGTAAAACCTAGAATTATAAGGTCATTATGAAACCTCTATATCTACAGAGTGCAAAGAGAAATGGCATCCAATTTTAATCCACAGTTTACAATTGAAATTCTTTCTTGAGATGAAGACATTAATATTTTGATAGTAAGAGGCCATTTTTCAGTAGCAATCACAGATTGCCAGTAAAAGATAATGCTTCCCTAGTGGACTTGCTTTCTACAATAAGTCTACCCCATACTAATAAAATCCCCAGAAAGGCAATGGTTGATTTTGTAGTTTGCAGGAGAAAAAAAGAGAGAGCTGGGAGAACTGTTTGTAGTGAATAATTCATTTGATTTATTTCACTCCTTTCCCTGTTCACAAATTATCTGCAAACTGACAGGTTTTATTTTTTTAACAGATTAGTTTATTATTCAAAATTGTTCAATGACCCCTTGGAGCACATTGGGTTGTTAGTGAATTGTTCACTTCATGATGTTATAGTGACCTAAGTCACATGTTATTGTTTTGCTCCCTGAATGGATGACTGAAAGTGCCCATAAATATAAGAAGGAAATATCCGGCACAATGAGTCTCACAAACACATATCTATATGAGACCGATATTCCTAAAACTGGTTTCAAAGTAGCAGCCGTGTTAGTCTGTATCCGCAAAAAGAACAGGAGTACTTGTGGCACCTTAGAGACTAACAAATTTATTTCAGCATAAGCTTTCGTGGGCTACAGCTCACTTCTTCAGGTGCCTAAGACTGGCACCATCTATGTGGGTCCCCTCTCACAAATACTACAGGCAAGTGGGTTACCTAAGGGCCCCTGGACTTTGTCCAGCAGAAGGCTGCATTGTTAGCTTAACAGGAACCACTCTTCATTTCCATAATATGGAACAGTTTTCAATCACACCCCATTGTTAATTCAGGCTAAGGGGCTGTTTAATTGCGGTATAGGTGGTTGGGCTCAGGCCGGAGCCTGAGCTCTGGGACTCTGTGTGGAAGGAGGGTCCCAGAGCCCAGGCTCCAGCCTGAGCTCAAATGTCCACACCACAATTAAACATCCGCTTAGCCTGAGCCCCGCGAGTCTGAGTCAGCTGACAAGGGGCCAGCATCAGGTTTTTATCTGCAAACTTTATCAGTGATGATTTTATGTTTTCTTCATTGATAAAAACATTAAATAGTGTTGGGCTAAGAACCAATCCCTTCTGGACCCCACGAAACACACACCTGTGGTATTATGATTATTTTTATATAAAAGATAAAGGCACCCAGGAGTCCATCTCACACACTTTTTTACCTACGGCCATGTTTTAACCATCCCTGAAGTACGTCAAAGTACTTTTATCCTGTGAAAGGATGGGCTGAATCTTTGGTGTACAAATGAGATCAAGGAATTCAAATCAAACTCTTCCTCAGTTACAATTCTTTTACTTTCTAATTGGGAAAAAAAAACACCTTCGAAGAACTTGAAGTTGTTAATGCCCGTCAGCTGGTGAACCATACAAATCACTACTCATCCTTCCTGCTTTGAGTTTGTTTGTGAGAGACAGTTCATTTCTCATAGAATATTCATGCAGACTTTATTTTTGCCGATGCTTGTAGCTAACCAGCTACTACATTTTGCATGAATACTCATAAATAAGAAGAGACAAGTAGCTACAAGACTGAGAGAATGAATCAAGAGCTTCTTTCCTGAGGCAAAGAAGGATGCGGCATAGGTGAAGTCCTGAATTTTCTGTCCTTTGGTTAGTAGCTCCATTAGCATGGATGACAATGTAGATGACGTTCTTCCAATGGTTTTCAGCGGTACAGTCACTTCATTTGTAGATTATGCCAGTGTGACTGTGGGAAAGGAAGGAGAAATTACTTAGTATGTGGAGTTATTTTTTCTGATATTATGCAGTCCTCAAAGCTCGCACTCTGATTACTCAGTATGAAGAGACAAAGGGATCTCAAATATATATTTTTCATGAAGATGTTTCCAAATGAATGGAGAATCACACACATTACATTTTAGGTGTGAAATCCTGCTCTTATTATAGTCCATGGGAGTTTTGCCAATGACTTCAATGGGGCCAGTATTTTGCCCTGTATTTTGGAATACACAGCATACTTAATTATCCAATTCAGTCTCCTATGCTCCTTCTTGAATTATTACAACTTGCAACAGGATCCACGACCCACCCCTCTTTCTGAGGCCTGCTTGCTGCCCCCCAAAAGGCTCAGAGAGGCTTTATTTACTTAAGATTATCCCACCACCAGTGTCTATCAATATACAAGCTTTACAGGATTAGTCACCTTCTTTACAGGCAGAGTCAGCCTTCAGCTAGGAGGCCTCCAGTTCCCTCCCTGACTGACTTCTCCTTGGCTGCCCCCAGCCTTCTGGCTTCCTCCCAGTTCTTGGCTTGTCAGACCAGCAGGTGTTGCCAATCCTCAGGCCAGCATCAGGCTTTTTCCATCAGCCCCAGTCTGCTTTTCCTGATCGGAGCTGAATGAGCAGGGGTTAAGTAGGTGCTTTTGCACCAGCACCCTGCTACATACCTCCCCCTTAAGCTGATGCCGGGCCTGATCTTACTTGGCCCCGTGTTCCTCGGCCTGAGGTTTTTCTCTGGGGATGGCCCCCCTGCCCATCTGGGTGGTCCCTGGGCTCAACCCTGTGGGGTTCTGGCATGACCCACTCACAAAAGGTGCATCGGGTTAGGGGTGGGCCACCCCACAAGTCCACCTCCGCCCAGAGGTCGGCACACCAGTCACAACCTTGGGCAGGTCACCCTGGACGTTCTCTTTCCTTCCCTAGTGGAGGAGATGGATCGGCACCAACTGCCCCGAGGCTGTCCATGTCTCCGATTTGGGGCCTCCGCCTATTGGAGTTTGGGCCTCCCCTTTTGGGTTCCTACCCTCTGAACTTTCTTCAGCTTCTCTTCCCCTATCACGGGGATTCCCTCCCCGGGGTGGTCCCGTCCTGGGACCTCCGTTCCCTCATCGGTCACTTCCGTAGGGTCTCTATCCTGGCTATGTTGTCTAGAGTTCCTATCCTTTTCCCCTTGAAGTTGTGGCGACTCCCCTTTCTCAGGGTCCACCCCCGTATGGGCCTTGCCCCCTCCCTCCAGGTTCTTCCCTCTCGCTTTCTCTGTTGGTCTCCTCCCCGTGCCCTCTTTCCCTTTTGGGGAAGGGTTCCAGTCCAACCCCAGGACCATGGGGTAGGGCAACCAGGGCCGGCTTTAGCAAGAGCGGGGCCCGATTCCTGGGGGTGGGGCTTGCCGCAAGCCTCCAGCCGGGATCGCCGGGCTTGGGTCCGGCCCGGAGCCGAGCCGCGGGGGCCGGGCTGGGGGGCCGGAGCCGCGCCATGCCACAGGGGCCGGGCCAGGCCAGACCAGAGCCGCGCCGCGGGGGCGGGGCCGGACCCGAGCTGTGGGGGCCGGGCCGGACCCGAGCCGTGGGGGCCATGCCAAGCTGGACCCAAGCCGTGCCGCAGGGGCTGGGCTGGAGCTGAGCCGGGCCGGAGCCGCTGGGGCCGATGCGCTCGGCCAGAACCGGGGCTGAACTGGGCCGCGCCACCCCGGAGCCCTTCTCGCACCCCCCCGCTACCCCAGGTTACCTGGTGCTGCCTGCCTGCCCCTGCTTCTTTTCAGACTTCCTGCGAACCTCTGATTCGCGGGAAGCAGGGGAGGGGGAGGAGCAGGGGGTGGAGTGTTCAGGGGAGAGGAGGAGGGGGAAGTGAGCTGGGGTCGGGGTGGAGAGCTGTGGCGCGGGGCCCTCTTAGCGTGGGGCCCAATTTAGCCGAATCGGCTGAATCGGCCTAAAGCCGGCCCTGAGGGCAACCCCTCTATTACCCCCACCCACTTCCAGGCAAACATTCCCTGCACCTCCAGGGGTACCTAGGCCACAGGACAATACTCCCCATCCCCGTGGATGCATTCCACCAGCATCCTTTCCCCAGGGATAAGCTAATGCAGCTTCACCAAGCGCCGCTGTATGAGGGAGTGGACTGAGGCCATATCCACTAGACCCCTCTGGGGTTTTCTCCCCACCTGCATGGGGATGGTGGCTATTCCACACCTCTTCTTCCACCCCCGACCCCCCAACGTTGGTCCAGCCACAGAATTCGGAAGCCCCACAGTCCATCAACGGGAAGTCACGGCTCTTATGCCCCGGCTGTTCACAGCGCCAGCATATAAGCTGTTCCGGCCAGCTAGGGGTTCCCTTGTGCTCCTCCCATCGCTTGTCTACGAGCTTCCCAGTGGGATGCTCATGGGGTTTCTTGCCTCCCTCTGTGTCTCGCAGGGTCCGATGCTCCCTCGGGGGGGAAGTCTGCCTCTGCATATTCCTCCATCCTTTTGATGGCAGCTTCGACAGTAGCCGGCTGATGTCGCCGCACCCAGACCCATATGCTATCGAGGAGGCACTGCACAAACTGTTCAAGGAGCACCTGATCCATAATCTGCCCCACTGTTTGAGTGTTGGGCCTCAACCACCATGTCCGTCAATTTCTGGGTGAAGGCCCGGGGCCGCACACCCCCTGCCCACCGGGCTGCCCAAAACCTTTGCTGGTATTTTTCCGACGAAAGCCCCAGCCGGTCCAAAATGGCTGCCTTCACTGCGTCATAGTCTCTAGCCTGGGCATCCATCAGGGCCATATACGCTGCTTGCGCCGCCCCAGCAAGATATGGGGCTAGCCGCAGGGCCCACGTTGTCCTGTCCCATCCCACGCCCAAGGCCACCTGCTCAAAAGTACCCAAAAAGGCATCGGGGTCATCTGCGGGGGCCATCTTACAGAGGCTGAGGCCAGGGGCCGGGTGCCATCTCCCCCTGCAGGGCTCAGCAGTTTCTGCAGGAACTGCTGCTGCACCGCTGCCTGTTCTTTGATAAAGTCCTGCAATGTCCGTTGTTGCTCAGCCTGCCAAGCCAGTAAAGCTTGCCTCTCCAGCTGGTGGGACTGCTGAAAGGCCTGCAGTGTCTTCTGCATCTCCCTGTGTTGCTCTGTGAGCCACTGCAGAGTACCCTCCATCTCTGGGTCACCAAACGGTGTCTCTGGCAAAGGATCCCGGACAAGCCCCCCCCACAACCCACCCTCTTCCTGGGGCCCTCTTGCTGCCCCCAATAAGGCTCAGAGGCTTAAGGGTTGTGTAACACCTGTGTCTTTATTTACTTAGGGTTCTCCCACCACCAGTATCTATCAATATACAAGCTTTATGGGATTAGTCACCTCCTTTACAGGCAGAGTCAGCCTTCAGCTAGAAGGCCTCCAGCTCCCTCACGGACCCTAACTGACTTCTCCCTGGCTGCCCCCTGCCTTCTGGCTCCCTCCCAGCCTTTATAGCCCTTGGGTTGTCAGGCCAGCAGGTGTTGCCAATCCTCAGGCTGGCATGAGGCCTTTTCCATCAGCCCCAATCTGTTTCCTCTGATTGAAGCTGACTGGGATGGGACTAAGTAGGTGCTTTTGCACTAGTACCCTTTTACACACCACTTTGTAAAACCAACTCTGTGTTATTTACACTACTACTGCATTGCTGTAACTGTGTTGGTCCCAGGATATTAGAGAGACAAGGTGGGCGAGGTAGTATCTTTTATTGGACCAACCAAGACATCTGTGTAAGTCTGAAAGCTTATCTATCTTACCAAGAGAAGTTGGTCCAATAAAAAATATTATCTCACCCACCTGATCTCTTTATTTGCCCTAAGTAATGTAAAGCATCCTGTGTACCTATAATGTTGTATAACAACATTTATTTGTCTAAAAACAGTTTGTAACCAGAATCTAATATCACTTTAACTTAAGCAAAGATGTTGGGATTGATTCACCACTATCTTGCACCTTGTGTATGCATATGGATGTGTGCAAAGTGTACATAAAATGCCCTCATTCTAACCGGGTGACATTTTACATCTACTTTGCATTGCTGTAAAGAAACAAAGTACAAGGGAGTGGAGAGTGGCTTAAATCACATAAACAAAAGATACAAAAAAAACAAAGGGAGGGAAGGCAGGACAAGGAGTGACAGTCACTGACTAAGGATGAGGAATGTTGTCCCTTCCCAGCTGATATCATATATCCCCAGGGAGAGGAAACAGTGGGCAAATCAAAGAAAGGTCATGGGATGCAAACTCAGCCATCAAAATCTGCTGTCCCCTTCAATTTTCCGACTCCCTCCATGCAGAAAACCAGTCAGCAACCCCAGGAGTTCAGGGAGCAAATTTTGTCTCAGTCCAGAAATGCCTTTAAGCATGTGCTTAACATGAGGAGGCCAATTGAATTAAATGGGAATACTCATGTGTTTAAAGGTACAGAGGACACTCAATACAATCTATGGCCCTAGGCAAAACTTCAGTGTGAGAATCCCCCGCCTCATAGGCCTCGGGTGGCAGATTTGGCCTGTCCAACCCTTTGTCCTGTGGGGGCAGTTGGACCAAATCTGCCATCCTAGGCAGCTTCCCAAAAATCTGCTGCCTTTGGAAGCTGCTTAGTCTGCCTATAGCTAGAGTGGCCTCTGTAAAAGGTAAACACGCATTTCAGTGCTTTTGCTGGATTAGGATCTTGATGCCAGTCTCACTAGGGTTCAAAAAATGCAAGGAAATAAGATTGTGCATTGCACTTGTGCCAGACAGGCTTCTACAATATAGTATAGCAAAATCCATATCCATAAACCTTGAAAATTGTTCAGCATATTACACTTTAAGTCATTACCTCTCTAATGCATATACATGTTTTGATGTCAGTAGGGTTGTGTGACATTACTCAGAGTACAATCTGGACTGTTGAACAGCTTTGTCCCCTCAGTTCTCCAACTTGAGGTGCCTTTTAAACTGCTTTGCTCTGAGATCCTCTAGCATCTAAATTACTCCCAGCTATACTGTAAGAATGCTACAATCAGCCACCCTTGAAATACATTGCAGAACAACACCAGCAATTTCCCAGTCCCATATCTTCTCCCAGAAATGTGCATCTGGTACTGACCAGCTCTCCTGGACAACAAAACTTATACAAAGTATGTCATTTTATTAATGATATGATATGCACAAATCCTGTTATCGTAAATGGAATTTTCCCAAACAATTCAATCCAAGCACACTGGTTTAGATAAAACAATAAAACAAGTTTATTAACTACAAAAAGATAGTTTTTAAGTGATTACAAGTAATGAGGCATAAAAGTCAGAGTTGATTACAAGAAAATAAAAATAAACACAACTAATACCTAATTTAACAAGCTAAGTGAATTCAAAACAAAAGTCTCTCTCACCACATGCTTCAGAGTCTTACTGGCTGAATTCCTTTCAGGCAGGATCCCTCCCTCAGTCCTAAGCTGTTTCTTTGTTCCTTAGATGGCTGCCGGGGGTTGAGAGAAAGGGAGGAAGCATTTGGGGCATCTGTTCCCCATTCTTATACTTTTTCCCTCTTCTTTGAGAATCATCTCCAAAGGGGGTTGTGACATTGACTCAATTAGGGCAAACTGCAAAGAATGGGGCAGACAATCCTGAAAACTGGTTGATATTCCAATACTTAGATTTACCAATCCAGCACAAAATAGCTTCTATAATACCTTCTTGGTTTCACAGAAGCCAACACAGTTCCTTTTAGCAACCCAACCTTGGGCTTCCACCCACACACCCAAGTCAAATATGACAAGGATTACTGAAAATCGTATTCATCATATTAGAAAGTTCTCCCAATCCCAAAGGATGAGACGCATTACCTCCCAAGTTAAAGACTATTTCAGATCTTACACAAATACATGCTTACAGCCAATTCTTATTAACTAAACTAAAATTATTAAAAGATCAGTATACATACAGACATGAGTACAGTTCTGAGATTAGTTTCATAGTAGAGATGGTGAGGTTCTTAGAATTAGTTCATAGATTCAGTCCAATGTTCACATCCAGGGTAATCCAATACAGTGATATCATTATATTTACATTTCATTTAAATATTAAGATCTCCTTTTGATCCCTGAATTAACAAAATACAGCATAGACAGGAACAGTTTGGTTACATTGTTAACCTCTAACAATATATATGTAAACACACCAAAACTATCAATCAATATGTCCCTAAAGATTGAATTTGGGTCATTTATCCTGCAGGATGCTTAATCCTTTCTGGCCACATGTCACAGGAGTTCAGGAGACAGAAGGTTTGTGGGGATGGGAACCTCCAGCTCTTTCTTT
Source organism: Chrysemys picta bellii (assembly GCF_011386835.1). Classification (NCBI taxonomy): domain Eukaryota; kingdom Metazoa; phylum Chordata; order Testudines; family Emydidae; genus Chrysemys; species Chrysemys picta. The sequence continues at coordinate 27,615,080 of NC_088792.1, forward strand.
GGAGTGGGGATGGATCACTTGATGATTATCTGTTCATTCCCTGTGGGGCACCTGGCATTGGCCACTGTTGGAAGACAGGATACTGGATTAAATGGACCTTTGGTCTTAATCAGTATGACTGCTCTTATGTTCTTTGCCAACATGTAAATTTCTTTCTCACAATCTTTTTCCTGCCAAAGAATGGCCACTTAGCCAGTGGTTTGTGGCTGCTTTTCTAAACTTCGAACATGTCTTATGGCTTGATCATAGAATATAAGGGTTGGAAGGGACCTCAGGCGGTCATCTAGTCCAACCCCCTGCTCAAAGCAGGACCAATCCCCAGACAGATTTTTGTCCCAGATCCCTAAATGGCCCCCTCAAGGATTGAACTCACAACCCTGGGTTTAGCAGGCCAATGATCAAACCACTGAGCGATCCCTACCCCCTTTACCCCTTGCTTGCACTACAGGGGTAAATCGACCTAAGTTATGCTACTCCAGCTACGTGAATAACATAGCTGGAGTTATTGTAGCTTAGGTTGATTTACCCTTGTTTCTTCACTGTGTTGTGTTGACGGGAGATGCTCTCCCGTTGACTCACTTTACTCTTCTTGGAGAGCGGGAGTAGTGGGGTTGACTGGAGACTGCTCAGCCATTGATTTAGCGGGTCTTCACTAACCCACTAAATCGATTCCTGCTGCATCGATTTCAGCCATGTTGATCTCCCTGTAGTGAACACCAGCCCTTAGTAATGTCATACATTAGAATCTTATAACGTTACATCCAGTGTTGCCACATATATTTTCCCAGGACAATATTTATCAGCAAATTATGAGTTTTCAAATGATACCTCAGAAGGCATACTTTATCATATCAAAATTGATCATAGTCTTGTAAAAGGGGTGAGCATAGTGGTACAGACTGTCACAGGTTGCATCTGTGTAAATGAGAGGCAGATTTGGGCCCTAGTTGCTTAACAGTACACTTATGCAGCTATGATATTTTTATAAATGAATGGTAGTAGAAAACAATCCTTGGAAGGAAAGTGTTGTCGGTTGTTATTGTAGGAAAACTTTCAGCAGAAATACAACCACCTCCATGAAATAGAAAACAGGGCAGATACTGACAAGGGCCAAAAGATCTGCACTGAGATGTTTATTTAGATACTGATTAGGGGCTACATTGTGGAGTTTCCACAAGCTCTGAAGAAGAGGCAGCACCTAGTTGCAATATCCTAAGAGCAGACCAGGGACCAAAATTATCTGTTTCATCCTTACTCCAGAGAAGTAAGCTTCACTATAGTGCCGCTGACTTCCTCTACTGCATCCGCTGAGCAAAGCCAAGGCTCCTCCCAATCACAGCACTGCTCACCCACATTGAAGAAAATGAAGGGTCATGGTCTATTGTCAGATGCTCTCCCCTCCATGCAAGGGAGAACTGTATGCCCCCTTGCTTCCTTACTCAGAAGTGTAAAGCAGCTCATGACGGAGTCTTAAATTCTATTAAACATTTATGAAGACTTCCCAAATTCTAAAATAGCAGCTGCAAATACTTTTGAGAAACACATGGTCTTTTTTAACACCAATACCCACCAATGAACTACAGCAGGACAGAAATTAAGGCTGTTATTCTTAATTCTGGAAGGTGCTCAGATACCGTGGTGTTGGCTGTAGTATAAGAAATCGTTGTTTTCGTTTGTGTTTGTACAGCGCCTAGACAATGTGGTCCTGGTCCATGACCAGGGATCCTAGGCTCTATGATAATACAATAATTAATAATTGAATTAATTAATAAATAAGTCACAGAGACATTAATGTTAGAAAGTACACTGAAGTTTGGTCTTTTGGGGAAAAATCTGGTTTGATTTCACCTTTGGCTAAACAGATTTAAAAAAAAAGAAAAGAAAATACAGCCCTGTGTAAGATAAGCCAAATTGGGATCATACCAGGATGCTTTTTTTGGTTTGTGAAGTATTAACATTGTAAGATCTGCTGCACTGGGATGTTATCACCTCATGAGCAGTTACTGTAAAAACAAGGATAAGCTTTGCATTAACTAATGTGGCTTTTTTTCCAGACTGAAATGAAACTGTTTCCTTTGGCATATTGTCATTTGGGATCATCTTTAGCAAGGGAAAAATCCTGGAAATTGACAATGTTTTAATGGACCTGTTTTTGTGTTTGTTTCAGAGCTCACAACTCTCTGCTGGCTTTTCAGAAATCTGTTAGCTCCATTCCAAACCGAAAGCTTCTGTGAAGTTATATGAATTGCCTAGCATTAAGTGGGATGTCTTTGTTGCCAACAGCAGAGCTGTTACTCTTGTAAGAACTCTTTTGTTTAAAATCTTTATTAATGATCTGGAGGATGGTGTGGACTGCACTCTCAGCAAGTTTGCAGATGACACTAAACTAGGAGGCGTGGTAGATACACTAGAGGGTAGGGATCGGATACAGAGGGACCTAGACAAATTAGAGGATTGGGCCAAAAAAACCTGATGAGGTTCAACAAGGACAAGTGCAGAGTCCTGCACTTAGGACGGAAGAATCCCATGCACTGCTACAGACTAGGGACCAAATGGCGAGGTAGCAGTTCTGCAGAAAAGGACCTAGGGGTCGCAGTGGACGAGAAGCTGGATATGAGTCAACAGTGTGCTCTTGTTGCCAAGAAGGCTAACGGCATTTTGGGCTGTATTAGTAGGGGCATTGCCAGTAGATCGAGGAACGTGATCGTTCCCTTTATTCGCCATTGGTGAGGCCTCATCTGGAATACTGTGTCCAGTTTTGGGCCCCACACTACACGAAGGATGTGGAAAAATTGGAAAGAGTCCAGCGGAGGGCAACAAAAATGATTAGGGGTCTGGAGCACATGACTTATGAGGAGAGGCTGAGGGAACTGGGATTGTTTAGTCTCCAGAAGAGAAGAATGAGGGGGATTTGATAGCAGCCTTCAACTACCTGAAGGGGGGTTCCAAAGAGGATGGAGCTCGGCTGTTCTCAGTGGTGGCAGATGATAGAACAAGGAGCAATGGTCTCAAGTTGCAGTGAGGGAGGTCTAGGTTAGATATTAGGAAACACTATTTCACTAGGAGGGTGATGAAGCACTGGAATGCGTTACCTAGGGAGGTGGTGGAGTCTCCTTCCTTGGAGGTTTTTAAGGCCCGGCTTGACAAAGCCCTGGCTGGGATGATTTAGTTGGGAATTGGTCCTGCTTTGAGCAGGGGGTTGGACTAGATGACCTCCTGAGGTCCCTTCCAACCCTGATATTCTATGATTCTGTGAACTAAGGGTATGTCTTCACTAGCAACATTAAAGCACTGATGTGGCAGCGCTTTAACATGGCTGTGTAGTCATGGCACCAGCGCTGGGAGAGAGCTCTCCCCGCGCTGTACAAAACCCATCCCCACGAGGGGAGTAGCTACCAGTGGTGGGATCGTGGCTCCCAGGGCTGGTGCACTGTCTACACTGCCACTTTGCAGCGCTGAAACTTACAGTTTTCAGTGGGGTGTTTTTTCGCACCCCTGAGCGAGAAAGTTGCAGCGCTGTAAAGTGGCAGTGTAGACCAGGCCTAAGGATTTCACTCTGCCATGGCTAGAAGACTAATTGGTTAGTTCGCATTATGTTTGCAAAGTCAGTTAGGTCATTACAAGAATACCACTGGTGTTACTAACTTCATTATGATGACAGAAACAGAACAATGAATAACAAAAGCATTTTAAGGTATGTCAACACTTATGGTGATGTGTTGAGTACAGACACTGCATACCCTGCTAACATGGGGTATAAATAGCAGTACATGTGTAACTTTAGCGCCCTCGTAGCCAAGATGGAGTCTGCTCTGCAGGCAGCTCTGGCCAAGAGAAGGCACACACAGGAATGCAGCAGGGAAAGTCCCTTCCACCCCAAGGGCACCTGTTCCAAACCCCCCAGAGTGAACACCCACACCCACAGGAGACCTACTGTGGATATAAGAAAGGGAAATATTTATTTACAGAGGGATGAAAGGAGAAATACAACAAGGAGAAATATAGGGAGAGCCGTAAAACAGGGTTGCATCCAAATCAAGGCCCCACAGGCCCAGTGGTAGCACAGGCTGGAAGGGCAGACACCGAGCAATGTGTCTGCACACAGGGCCGGCTCCAGGCACCAGCTGAGCAAGCTGGTGCTTGGGGTGGCAGATTGTTCGAGGCGCCATACTGCCCAATCCTAGGGCGGCACAGCCGTTTTTTTTATTTGTTTCGCTCCAATTTGCAAATCATTTTGGTCAACCAGACAGCATTTTTTGGCTAATAAATCATAGAATCATAGAAATGTAGAGCTGCAGGGGACCTTGAGAAGCCATCAAGTCCAGCCCCTTACACTGCATAAACCTAGATCATCCCTGACAGGTGTTTGTCTAACCCGTTCTTAAAAACCTCCAGTGATGAGGATTCCACAACCTCCCTTAGAAGCCGGTTCTCATGCTTGACTACCCCTATGGTTAGGCATTTTTTCCTAATATCCAACCCAAATCTCCCTTGCTGCAGATTAAACCCCTGACTTCTTGTCCTATCTGAACAATTGATAACCATCCTCTTTGTACCAGCCCTTAACATATTTGAAGACTGTTATCACGTCCCCCACTCAGTCTTTTTTCCTCAAGACTAAACATGCCCTGTTTTTTTAACTGTTCACCATAGTCAAGTTTTTAAAATCCTTTATCATTTTTGTTGCTCTCCTCTGGACTCTCTCCAATTTGTCCCCATCTTTCCTAAAGTGTGGTGCCCAGAACTGGACACAGTGCTCCAGCTGAGGTCTCACCAGTGCTGAGTAGAGCGGGGCAATTATCTCCTATATCTTTCATACAATACTCATGTTAAGATACCCCAGCATGATATTAGCCTTTATTGCAACTTCATTGTTGACTCATATTCAATTTGTGATCCACTATAAACCCCAGATCCCTTTTCAGTAATACTACCACTTACCCTGTTGTTCCCCATTTTGTAGTTGGGCATTTGATTTTTCCTTCCTAAGCGAAGCACTTTGCACTTTGCACTTATCTTTACTGAATTTCATTGTGTTGAATTCAGACCAATTCTCTAATTTGTCAAGGTCATTTTGAATTCTAATCCTATCCTCCAAAGTGCTTGAAACCCCTCCCAGTTTGGTGTCATCTGTACATTTTATAGGATTACTCCCCACTATCCAAGTCATTAATGAAAACACTGAATAATAGAAGAACAGGAGTACTTGTGGCACCTTAGAGACTAACAAATTTATTAGAGCATAAGCTTTCGTGGACTACAGCCCACTTCTTCGGATGCATATTGAATGGAACATATATTGAGGAGATATATATACACACATACAGAGAGCATAAACAGGTGGGAGTTGTCTTATGCTCTCTGTATGTGTGTATATATATCTCCTCAATATATGTTCCATTCAATATGCATCCGAAGAAGTGGGCTGTAGTCCACGAAAGCTTATGCTCTAATAAATTTGTTAGTCTCTAAGGTGCCACAAGTACTCCTGTTCTTCTTTTTGCGGATACAGACTAACACGGCTGTTACTCTGAAAACTGAATAATAGCAGACTTTGAACTGACCTGTGTGGGACCCCACTAGATACATCTTCCCTGTTTGACAGCAACCAATTGATAATTGCTCTTTGAATACAGTATTTCAACCAGTATGCACCCACCTTATAGTAAATTCATCTAGACCACATTTACCCTGTTCACTCATGAGAATGTCAAATGGGAGTGTATCAAAAGTCTTACTTAAAATCAAGATATATCACATCTACTGCTTCTTTCCTATCCAGTAAGCCAGTAACGCTGTTAAAGAAGGAAAATAGGTTGATTTGGCATGATTTGTTCTTGACAAATCCATGCTGGACATTCCTTATAATCCTATTATCCTCTAGATGTTTACAAATTGATTGTTTAATATTTTTTTCCAGTATCTTTCTAGGTATTGAAGTTAGGTTGATAGGCCTATAATTCCCAGGCTCCTCTTTGTTCCCCCTTTTTAAAAATGGTACTAGGTTTGCCCTTCTCCAGGCCTCTGGGACCAAACCTGGCTTCTGTGAGTTCTTGAAGATAATTGCTAATGGTTCCGAGATTCCTTCAGCTAGTTCCTTAAGTACCCTTGGGTGAATTTCATCAGGCCCTGCCCACTTGAATAAATTTAAATTATCTAAATATTCTTTAACCTTTTCTTTCCCTATTTTGGCTTGTGTTCCTTCCCCCTTGTTGTTAATATTATTTGTATTGAGAATCTTTAATCCATTAACATTTTTAGTGAAGACTGAAGCAAAATAGACATTAAGCACCTCAGCCTTCTAGATGTCATCAGTTATTAGCTCTCCTCTGTTAGAGCACCTGTGTAAAGCTAAACTATTCATCTGAAAAATGTTGTCCAGCTCCTAAGTTCCTAAATGAGATTTAGGCTCCTAAGTCGTGTAGGCACTTTTTTGAGAATTTTAACCATGTTTCTAATCCCCCTAGACAACACTGAATATCTCGACCGGGTTTGAAATTTTTGGCCTTTACATGCACAGATTAATTTGCACATCGACAGGGTGAAAAATACAAGAACCCTGTTCCTAGCTCAGAAAACTTCCCATTGAGGTAGTCAGCCAAGTTGTTTCTCTGTGCTCCTTAGTGAGTAGCTGATACGATGCTTATTGAAAGTGAAGAGAGGGGATGATAAAAGTGTTAAGTTAAAAATGGAACAAAAAAAAAAAAAAGAAAAAAAGGAAGAATTATATTGAGGTAGATTGTCCCTGTTGTTTGCATGGGGGTTCAAAGAACCTACACCCCCATCCCAGTTTATGTAACAGGCAACTCCAATGAAGTAGGTGCACTTAAACCAATGTAAAAGCAGTAAAAGTGAGAGAAACAGAAGCACATTATTTACATATAGATCAAAGTAGCTCCTTTAAGAAATTATTTAATCAGGTTGTTTTAATGCAGGCACCAAGTACCCCAAGAAAATAAGTGCTCATTTAGAGCCATCAGTTCTATTGGGTAATTACTTTAATTAGGTAGTTTTTGAAAATTGCACATTAGCTACATGATGGATCAGAATTGTTGTGGTCTGTTGAGTAATTATTTAATTAGGCCATGTTTTTAAAACTGTTTATCACTCATATAATGGGCTGGAACTGGCTCCTTCTGGTTTATTGTATAGTTATTTAATGATGCCAAATGCACTATATGTTGCAAAAATCCTTCTCAAATGTAGTGAAATAAATTGACTGTGTATCGACAACGGGTGTCTTTTGTAGGTAATTGTCACTGTGCCTCAGTGGGTCACAGCTGAGAATGCCAGATTCAGGACAAATGGATGAAAAATAGGGCAGACTCACCCCGCACTGGTGATTATTTTATCATGATATTATACCAAGCCAGTAAAAAAGTAAACTTCTGTCTCACCACACTAGTTAACAAAAAGGCAAAATTGCAGTCTCCTTAGGCACTCCAGCCCGTAATTCAGCACCCAGCCACTAGAATTTATGATGAGTGGTTATTGAAAACCAATTTCTTCAAACAAATGGTTCTTCTGATCTCAAGAGATCAGCCACACAGACAGGTCAATATACAACTCAGATCTTACCCAATAATCATGCTGCTGCCAATCCTTTAGTAACTAAAATCTAAAGGCTTATTAATACAGAAAAGAAGAAGAGAGTTAAAATGGTGACTAGATCATATACATACAATGGTGGCAATGTTCTTATATCACGTTTATAGCACTGATGTTATCAGACTGCTGGCTTGTAAAGTTGCTGGTATGACCTTCCAATCTTTGGAAGTTCATCAGTCCATAGTTCAAATATGCTCCTTTTAGTTGTAAATCCAGAGAATTAGAGAAGGAAAGAGACAAAATGGAGTTATTCCAGGTGTCTTTTATACCCTTTGCCATGTGCCCAATGTACTGGTTCAAAACATAGCTCACAGACTCTGTAGTGGAAAGTTACTGGTACAAGATAGAGTCCAGGGTCACGTGAGCATATCATATATCCTCACATGGCTTGATGACTCACAAGGGATAGCTGTTGTCCCATTGGTGGCTGAAGCGTCCGCAGGAAGAGATATCTGGGTAGAATGAGTTGCTTCTATGGCCCACTGTGAGAGTTAAGGATCTTTGATGGGCCATCAACTTGAATAGTTCATTCACAATGTGCTGCCTAGACTGGCTGTAAAGTACCTTGTGGGTGTTACCCCAGGAACAAACACAATGGTGATACGGGTATATGACCAATATTCATAACTTCAGATACAAAAACGATACATGCATATAAACAGGATAATCATGCTTAGCAAATCATAACTTCTCCATTGACGTGCTTTGTACAAGATTTGTTGCAATTGTCTAACGGTAGTGATGATGTAATGATATCGTTGATATAAATGGTCATATTTCAATCATACAGCATCACAGTAATGCACACATTTTTGGACTACCATGAGTTCTGTAAGCTGGACATATGAGCTACAGTCATCTTAGTGAAGTACCAAAGGTAAAGACTGAAAAATGCAAAACAACATAAAGATATAGTGGCTCCCTTTTGTTGGAACAGCTATGTAAGCTAAAAATGGCAAGCAGCCAAGAACTGTCTTTTCTTCACCAAGCTGTGGGGAAGTAGAACAGGGATTCACGATATTCCAGCATGGGGATGATCATTCAGATTTCATGATTAAACAGATAAAAAGATCAAAGCAGAAAGCTGTACTAATGAAACCTAGGGACAGGTTTGGATTGGAATTTCTCTCTATAAAAGTTCTATCCAGATTAGAGTGGAACAGAGGTATAAAGTTCCAAGAACATCATAAGAGCAGAAGATAATTTAGTTCTACCACTGCAAGCTAGATCTGATCCTATCGCCACTGAAGTCAGTGACATAACTCCCATTGACTTCAGTGGGAACAGGATTGGCCCAATATGTGCAATTTTCAGAATTAAGGGGAAATATCGCCTGGAGTCTCCTGTGGTGGGAAAATGGGGCCTCTGGAACTTGGCATTTCCAGGAGTCTTTAAAAAAAGTATGTGCAGGAAAGTGCTCTGCAAATGGCAATTGACACTGATCTCCAATAGAACTCAAAGGGATCCAGCTTCACAGCTTTGAAAACTCTCAAAAATGGACTTCCTAACACCCAACATGAATCCAGCAGAAATTGCCCCTTCTAGTTTAATGGAGATTCATCTCTGTCTCATACTTGCCTTCTGTCCTAGCCTCATTCTCTGTTTCTGATAGCTATTGCCTCTTGCCAGAATCCACACAGTTTTAAAGGAAAGTGTGATACAAATATATACAAATATCACACTGGCCAAGAAGGAATTAATAAGAGCCTATGGGGGGCTCAGTCAGCCACACCCTGCTATGCCTGATGTAGGTGTCAGGGCTGGAATGTGGCAAACCCAGTTCAGTGAGTAGCTGACTGGGAATTGGAGCATACCTCCAGCTCTTACTTGGTGAGAGAAGTCGAGCTGGAACAGGAATAAGGGCTGTTACTAGTTGAGGCCTCCCTTAGAGAACATAAGCTTGAAGCAGGACCATTGGTTGAGTTCATTTCCAGTGCCTTGCCTGTTGGTGCTGAGATGGAGGACAGGCTGTCAGAGCCTCCCTGATGTAAAATAGGTCTGAAGGAGGGAGTGCAGTTGAGGGTTACTAGAAAATACGGTTTCTGAGTAGAAGGGCTGGGTTCTTCCATGGACTGGGATGAAAGACCTTCCTTTTGAGTTCATTATATTTGTTTTGGAACTTAGATAGCTGGAAGGAGTGGAACTTTGGTGTGATTTAGCTGGAGGGCTGAGTCAATGCAGCACTGGACCATGTTGGAAGCAAATGCTGATCACCAAAGATCTGAAGGGAAACTGAGGCAGCATGAGTAGTGCCACGGTAGGCCATGAAGGGGTACTGCTAAGGTTACCTCTGCTACAGAAAGTAAGTCTAGTCCACTTCTTTACTTGGCTTTGTTTACTTTGTTCCTCCTACTGGGATCTGCATATGGGGACAGATTGCCCCTTTTATAGAAAAATCTGTGTAAGTGACCAGGGGAAGAGCAATTCAGGGAGGTTTCCCTCATATCACTAGAGGTGTGTGTGTGGGGAGCTTCCTCACCATAGAACAAGCAAGAGTTTGGGGGGAAAGGGGAAAGTGGCTTTCAACTGCATTTGCACATCCTGGAATGCGTTACCTAGGGAGGTGGTGGAGTCTCCTTCCTTGGAGGTTTTTAAGGCCCGGCTTGACAAAGCCCTGGCTGGGATGATTTAGTTGGGAATTGGTCCTGCTTTGAGCAGGGGGTTGGACTAGATGACCTCTTGAGGTCCCTTCCAACCCTGATATTCTATGATTCTATGATCCTGAGGCTCTCTGAGATCTGCTGGGGGCCAGGGTCATCTGCTCTGAAGCTCTGTGCCTCCTCAATGATTCTGGGACCAATTGATTCCCTGGCAACATGGCCTCATTAGCATCTTGGGCATGTGCTATTACTGGTGCTAAGAAGATGGAAAATCTTCCTTTTGCACGGGCAGATGGAGAGTTGCAAATGGATCTAGGAGACAGAATCTGGCTTTGACTGCCTCAGGCAACACCTTACATATGTATATACAGTCTAGATCTTTTTGTGCTTGCCTATGGCCTAAAAGACAAGAGGCCTGATCTGTCCCTCTGTTATGATCATGGCATACAAACAGAGGAGTTAAATAAAAACATACTATACTCTTATTGGAACGTTGCAACATATCACTACTTTATTTCTTAGATTCCAATATTTTAAGACACAACCAAAAAGAGAGAAAGCAGGCTGCTTCCTAAAGCGGAGGGGCACAACTCACCCGACCTTTGATCTAGGCTGACTTTTTCAAGACTGGTTGCACATTTCCCCTACACAACTCCCCTAGCCTGCAAGCAAGACCATGAAACTCCTTATTAAAGTGACAGCCTACAGATCAGATACACTTTTCGATATACCATGCCCTTCTTACTTGAAACCAATGGCCTTGGTTCTCTGTTTTGGCTGACTTGCGCTCAGCATAGGAGTGAGTGGGGGTAAAGGGGAAGGTGGCTTTCAACCACATTTGCACTACCCCTGTGCTCAGGCCAGCTGGGGCCTGTCCAGTCTGCACCTTAAGCTGGAGTAGCCTCAGGGCCATTCTCCTTTGCTCTTAGCTACCTCTGGTCCCACAGGAATACCTACAGTTCAGCAGTACCTTGGCTATTTGCCCCACACATCTACTGTGAGTGGTATTGGCATAGAGCCATTCCGCTGGGGGAAAATCTGTAATAGCCACTTCTGTAGGCATTATAGCTCCTTTGGCATATATAGTCCATAAAAAGGCTCCTTGAGATTTTTTTATCTTGTTAAGGGAAGGTATACATTTTTTTTTAGCTAGTCCACTAAAAGGCATCAAAGTGAACTCTGTGCTGTTTTGTTTGGCTCTAGCCCATTTTAGAGTTACACAAGTGCAAAAATCTGTTTGAAAATATTACGAGTTGTCTTCTTGTACACATAAGTAACTCAAATTACTCCATTTATTTGTCTTTCAAATTTAGGGAGGGAAAAAGATGTGTCTAGGCAGTGCTTCTGCCAATCCTTCATATGCCAAGTTTCAATAACAAATGGATTTTATAGCCATGTTGTGATCCTTTGGTATATATTATTTATAATGAAAATGCTAACCTAACCTGAATGACAGCAATGCAAAGGTTCTATAATGAATTCACTGTTATGATAAAAGACAACCTGAATGGATGTGTGTCTGGATTTAACGAGACCCTGTCACATTTTGGAAAATGTTCCGTAAATTATACTTATCAAAAATCCTAGCAAATGCTCATACCATTTTTTCTGTATTTTTGCTCCAACATTGATGATTGCTCCAGCCCATTGTTCCATTATCCCTGCCTGATTTATATAGTGATGTTCAATTAGTGATGAGAGAACCTCAGAAGATTCTATGGTTTGTTTTGTTTCAAGGACTCCAAAAATTTGGTCTAAGCATGGGCGTGGAAATATGATGAGAACAGGCTCTCATGACATTATTTCCTCCAGTACGTCCTAAGACAAAACCTGGCTGACATTATATCCTGGCTTGTGGTCAAGACTGACAGTGGTTTCTCAGAAGTGCTGGGTCTGTCACTGCCTAATGGTGGAATTTCCTTAGCTCATAAGGAAATTTTGAGTCTATGACAGCTTGTTTCAAGTGTATTTTAAGTATTGTTTCCTGGGGGTGGGAAGTATTTTTATACTAGATAGAAGCAGGATGAAGGGATGCCACATGCAGAGTGCTCAAATTCTTCATCAGCCTCCTTTTTTGTCTTGTGAAGTACAGTGCTTCTTGAAAGGGACTGAACAATAAGAGGGCAATAGAGTTGAGGGTGCTGATCGCCTCATGGAATTGGCCCTGTGATGGGGCTCTGCTCACCACTGGCCCATGCTGACTCCTGGCAGTTCTGGGGATTAGCTCTTCAAGGTCAATGCCCCTTCTGGCAGTCACACTCTGTCTCTTCCTTTCTCTGCGGCCCCTCCATTGTTCCAGGAACTGCAGCCTCCTCTTCATGACTTGGCCCTCCAGCCAGGTCACTATCTAGTTTCCCCTTCTAGGGAAAGTCCTTCCACATGAATGGTCTCAGGCAGTCTTCTCCAGCACAGACCTGATGGTGCCACTTCCCCAGTGGCTGGTAGGGCAACCCAGGCCTGCCTGCTACTTCGGGTTCCAGTCCAGGGACCCTATACCTGGCAACTGTGGTCTGCTTTCCTTTGTTGGGCTCCTTCCTACAGCTTCTGATCCCCCCCATCGGGTGTACCAGCTCAAACTCCCTCTTCCCAGGAAGTAACTTCAGACTACCAAACCTTGTAGCCTCAAACACACCTCCCTATTCCCAGGAAGCAACTGCACCCTACTTCCCTGCAGGCCATTTCTGCTGCCAACTTTCTGTCTTTATAAATCCAGCCTCGCTCCTCTCCCAGCTGCACTTCATCAGCAAATTAGGTCTTAGCACTCCCTGGCTTTCCTCCAGGTGTGGCCTCTAGGTTAATTGGCCTGATTTACCACTGTAGGCCTTATGTGGAGTGGACTTCCCATCACAGACCCCTTAGAATTTAGCAAGATCACCAGGGATGGGCTCAGCGTGGTAATGAAGCAGAACCTGACATGGTATTCTACAACTGGCAAATGCTGGTATTGTGAAAGCCACGGACTCACAATTCTGAAGACAGACTACTCATGATGTCTGAGTCTCCTCGGACTTGCCCCGATGTAAATCAGGTGTAACTATCAAAGTCAGTGAAGTCACACTGATATAAAACTGATCTAAGTGAAAGAAAATTCAGGCCAGTGAAATTTAATTGCACACAAGACTTGCCCTTTTTGCATTTGCCACCCTCCTACACATGTGCACTCTGGCACCATTGCTAAATAATTTTATATGTTCCCTGGACCAGTGCCACTCATTTTTTTTGGCTTGTGCTGGCTTATTGTGCCTCAGTAGAAGGGTAGCTGCAGGTGTTTCTCTCATGCAAATTCCACAGGCAATCACAGTCCCTCTGTACATCCCCAGAGATGCACTTTCCATCATCAGGGATCCAATGCTGCTAGTGTAAAGCAATTTAGGTGTGCAGTTGCATAAATGTGCATATACTGGAGACGGGAGTCCCATCTCCATAGCCCAGCAACAATTTAAGACATATCTTAACACTGGGTTTTTTAATGAAAGAAGACTAAGGATATTGGTGTGCTCCTTCTGTCTTTAGCTGCTTAGCTATGAATGTCAATGAGCGTGCCAGTTAGCGGTATTGTTTTTTCTAGGTTGCTAATAGGTTTTTATTTCTGTAGGCCAAATTTGGTCTAGTAACCAGAGCTGAAAGTTTCTAAATTCATTTTTTGATTAATTCATGTACCATCTAGTCCAGTGGTTCTCAACCAGGGGTACATGTACCCCTTGGGGTACACAGAGATCTTCCAGGGGGTACATCAACTCATCTAGATATTTGCCTAGTTTTACAACAGGCTATATAAAAAGCACTAGTGAAGTCAGTACAAATTAAAATTTCATTCAGAAAAAATGAGAAAATAAGCAATTCAGTAACAGTGTGCTGTGACACTTGTATTTTTATGTCTGATTTTGTAAGCAAGTAGTTTTTAAGCGAGGTGAAACTTGGGGTACACAAGACAAATCAAGCTCCTGAAAGGGTATAATAGTCTGGAAAGGTTGAGAACCACTGATCTAGTCTACCTCCCTAGGGGGTTATTTGCTAGAGCAAATTAAGAACTTACTTGAATTGTTACATGTATACACTGTTTGTGCTCTAATTTATCCCATTACTAATGTAATACTTGGACTTTCTTTTCTTACCAATTCTGATAAAATTTATCTAATTTCTTCCCCTCTTGCTATCCCTGCTAAGCTTGTATTCCATTCTCTGCCCATGAAGAAGACATGTAAGATCAAGCAAATTATTAACTGTATAAGGGCAAGATCATTCATAAGTTTAAAAGATGCTAGAAGGGGTTATTTTGGCGGGGGCTGGGAGGTCGTTGTTTTTAAGTGAGGTTTCTTACAGATAACTCAAACTGTTCAAAAGAGTAATAGAAGCAGTTATTGTCAGCCCACAAGATTAAGCCTGTGTAAAAACAGCTGTGCAAATTAAGAATAATTCCATTCAAAACAATGAGGGTAAATTAGTAAAAATCTAGCGCATGTGAAATCGGAATACTTGCACTCATTAGTGGTAATATAAAATCCACAAGAAACTTGAAATCAGGATCAGGGGAAAATATTCTTTAATCACCTTCAGAATTTAAATTTCTTGGCATTAATTCCGCATATCATTTGAATATACCCACAGGCCTGTTTTCATTGCTCAGGCAACTCAAGGTATGTACAATATGCATTTTGTAAATATATTTGTAATATTTGAATGCAATCCAACAGAATCTTCTTCCTCATTCCCACAAGGTTTGCATAAGCAAGTGTAACATGTAGGCCCAGTGCATTTTACAGGGACAAGGGATTTGACTGAGAACCAGATCAAGGAGTATAAGAAAAAAGATGATTTAAGGAGAGTGTGTATTTTTCACTTCACACAGATTTTTTTATGCTTAGCAATTCAGAGCAAGGATGAGGAGGTAATTTGAATACAATATACAGGACTATATATCAAAACTCAATAGAGGGGAAAAAAGTTGATCTAGGACTCCATGTTGACGTAATAGGGTTCTTTTAGAGTTGATCCTGATTGGTTATGATGTGTCACCACTTGCTTCCTGCTGCAGGGGGTGCAGCATAGCTGTGTGAGTATAGATCTATTGAAAGAAATTATATCCTTGGGGGATTCAGTAAATAATTATTTATTAACAAGTCAAATAGTCATTATGCCACTTTCTAATGCTTTACTTTCATGTGCCATCTTTGCCTCTTATCTGCATGAGGCTCTTCTGTGTGGTTTTTTGTTTGTTTGTTTTAATTATCACCAAAAACTAGACACTCATTTTTGATTTTATGGAGGCTTTTCTTGTATATACTGCCTTACTATTCATGAAATAGGAAAATATCATAGAGACGTCTTTTTAAGTCAGGCATCTTATGCATACCTATGAAGAGACTCTAGAAAAGAAAGAAGTACACAAGTTTAATGGGAGAGAAAGAGAGAGAGAGATCATGCTCTTATGATCAGATAGAAGTGAAAAACAAAAAATAAAAAAAATCCATTGAAAGGATAAAATGAATGCTTAAAATATATAAAAATATAAACAGAATAGGGGCAAAAAGATCAAAGAAAAATTGTCTACATTGTTGAAAGGCTCCAGGGCATATCGAATAGAATCTAATGATTTTAGGGCCTAATTCTGTACTCACTTACTTCTGGCTTTACATCAGTCCAGCTTCACCACTGATATCAGTGGCATTACTCTCGATTTATACCATTATAAAGAGAGAGGAGAATCTGGCCCTCAGTCTCCGTCAGAATATCAAGAATATCAAGATTTCTTCTTTGTAAAAGATGTCGTCCTAGTCTCAGCCCTACATCAGTCCAACACAGTTTATAAATGTTAAAAACAATGGGACAAATTCTCCATTGAAAGGCATCATGTGCAACTTCATGGCAGGTAATGAATTGCATGGGATGTAAATCAGTTCAGCATATTGTCCAATAACTCTAACAATTCCAACATTTTAAAGATCCTAGTTAGTGCTAGCAGTAGAATGGCTATTATGCCAATTATCATTCAACATATTAATCTCATCTCATAAATCCTCTCTAATATAAACCTGCCTTTCATGTATCACATTTTTTGTGGTACAGATTATAATCTTTCATTTTTTTTACTACATCATGAGACCAGCGCACTCCATTGTATACCTACCTTTTGTTTAATATTCTCACTTTCCATTTTGCTTGCTATACAGCCTCCTGTAGTTGTACAAGGCAGAGCCTTTAAAAAGAAAAATTCCAGTCCTGATCTATATCAGACTTCAATTTGATTTTTTCTTTTGACATTTGTCTCTATAATTCAATTTATTTATGGATTCTGAATCAACACCCTGTCAGACCAATGTCTTCTCCCTCCTGCTTTGTTTTCCCCAGGATGAAGAGGTGGGAGTTCTACGTAGCTTGCTTTAATCCAGTAAAGTCTCCAGTCTGTGTTTTAGAAAACTGCACTGTAATCTCTTGTCAAGTGATGTATCATGCTTTGTAGCTGTGTGTGTGTGTGTGTGTGTGTGTGTGTGTTATTTTCCCATGCATGGATTAATCCTGAACATTTTGCTGCATGTATTTGATACTTGATATTCAAAATATACTCTGTGGTTCTTAGTTGTGATTGGTCACAAGTCACATAGTTCCACTTTTGTTCCCTGAATGGATGAGCATATTTCTAAGCCAGAGAAGGGTCTGAGGAAAGCCCTGGGATTTTGTCTCTCTCAGGGAGAGGTAGTGGATAAGTAAGCTGAGGAACTTTTATAAAAAAATTAAATCTTTTCCTTTCTGGGCCACACAGGCTTAGCCCAAGGCCTCATTCCTCGACCAATTAGGCTTCTGTGAGATTTATTGGCTGGGTGCAGAGTTTACATTTAGTCTTCTTTCATCACACTCTCAAAAAGTAATTGCACTGCCCTGGTTTACAAGGGAAAAGTCAGATGCTTGTGGAGCTTGTTTAACTCCCTTTGAGCCTGGGCTCTGAGGTCCCCATATTACATCAAGCCATGTCCCATCCCATATGAAATATACCACTTCTGGTGCAAATACGCTATCCTGACACCTTAAATCTTGTTTTCTGTGAGCATTCATATGATAAAACTCAGTCAGTCCCATATTTGCAGGAAGTGAATACAACAGAGGTGCAAGCAAAGTCAAAGTAAATTAATTCTTAAATTTGAGTGACTGCTTGCAGAAACATTGTTGTGGCATTCATCCCAAACATATACATGCTCTTTCATCTGTATACAGCATTACAACAGTTTTCACCGGCCGCCACCAATGTGTTTGGAGGAAGCGTGCCTGCAGCCAGTAAGCTAAAATTTCATATCTTTGGCCTCCACTCTAAACTGAGCCTGCTCTTGAATATTTCTCCTTTAAGAAGCTTTCTTGTGGCCTAAATGGAATAAATTCAATTTACAGTAATGAAATATGACAATCTCCCTCTAAGTACAACCTTTTATTCCAACCATAACACTAAGACTAATCTATTCTCTATACAATCTCTAATAGTACAGACAATTTCCTATTAGAAAAATTAGCCCCTACCAATAATCTGCACTTGTGGCCAACCTGTGACAAAGCTAGGGTAAAGTATACTCCTTTCCTTTCTTTCCATATCTGATGCATTACATGACAGTATAGAGTCTCCCTTATCAATATAAACACTCAGCCTTCCACAAAATAAACCTGCCCCACATTTGCCACAGGGTTGGATCTGTTGGACTGGGAGAGGCAAAAGTGATGTTAATACAATATACAGTCATCAAGAGAGAGTTTTTATGAAATCTGTTTGGGTGGTTCTGAATAGGGCTGGATTTATTTAACCACACTTACTAATTAAAAGATATCTTAAAAACAGTGTGTCATTAATGGTATAACAGAGGATGAGCCTTCTAGCACATAGGACAATTTATGCTTTTTGCCATAAAATAGCTTGTGAAATGCTCCTAAATGTTTGTATGTAGGTTGCCAAGACACTATTGATAGTTCACTTGGTGTCCGTTCGTTCTAATATGAATGAAAAAAAAATTAAAGAAAGAGAGAAGCTGTTCTGCTTCTTTATCTGGGACACTGTATCACAAAGCCAGGACTGGTATTACAGTGCCAGTCCTAAAGATAACCTGATGCTGGCATGATTATATCAGTTTCTTTTGTGTGTTTTGCTCTTGTTCAACTGCTTTTTTCCCCCAGGTAGCTTTCAAGCAATTATTGCAGCACAAGGTATTTTAAATCCTAAGTTATTTAATGTGCCGTCTGAAATCATCATGGAAATTGCAGCCTAGCTTGGTATGTTGTCATTAGGTTTACTCTTTTCTTGTTTTACACCTGGAAAGAGCACCCTGCTTTTTGCTATATGAAGGAAAATTGTTTTATTTTTCAAATGCTGCCTGTAGCATTTCGATTTGCTCTCTTAACATTTATTAGAGTAATTTAAAATCACAAAGAACGGCGTCGTCTTCAACAAACACTGACTGAAGTTCAGCCAAACATAACTTAGCAGTGTTGAAGTTTCTGATATTTGCTGAAGGGAGGGACATCATGTGTTCATATTTGCTTGCAACTCCCTTGTTGCTGTGTGTTACAGAGAAGTTCCCGAGGCTTACTTCTCTACTGAGATGCCGACCTTGTGTCAAAGCAACCCTGTGCGTGGATTTGTTTGTCACTGACATGATTCAATTGTTAGGGACCTGCTACATATCATGGCGGGACTCCACTCAGGCCAGACCCTGCATGTATGAAATGGAGGCCATCTGGAACTCTGGACAGTGTTTCATTGTAGAGTTGAAACTCTGAGTGCATCCTGTATGCACTGTGAAGAATTTAGAGATGTTGCTTTGCTAAGCTAAACTTATTTCCTTAAAAATCAAATACCTGAGACTAGGCTGACCAGATAGCAAGTGTGAAAAATCAGGACAGGAGGCGGGGGGTAATAGGTGCCTATGTGAGAAAAAGACCCCCACAATCAGGACTGTCCCTATAAAATTGGGACATCTGGTCACCCTACCTGAGACTATTGAGAGAGTGTTGGAATTAAAGGGTCAGAGTCTCAACTGGTGAAAAACAGTATTTGCTCTATAGAAGTCAAAGAAACTGTGTTTATTTACACCAGCTGAGACTCTCCAGATCTGCAGCTTTGTGAATCTATTGACTACTGAACTACATTGTGTATCAATATGTGCATTTTACAATGTGTTTTAAATATTATGCCATTTTTATGATGACAGAATTAGAGCCTGATCTTGCAGGCTTTACTCATGTGAATTATCCCATTGACTTCCACACAAGTACCTACGCGATGAAGAGCACGAGTCCCTTGTATGCAACCCCTGCTATTTGGCTTTTGTTAGCATGGAAGTTGTTTTATTATTTAACACACAGTATTTGATATTTACCGTTTAAATTGATCTCTTGTTTTTTCCTGGCTGTGATATCTCCTCGTGTTTTGAGTTTCCTCTGTATGTTTATTTTCAAGTTACTCATGGTTTTCCCAAGCTAGAGAAGAAACAGCCTTCTGCCAGATTTCCACTTCATCCAACTGCTTCAGGAGGCTTCTCTTCTTTACTTCAAAGTTTGTTAATTAAGGTGCAAATTGGCTGTAGAGGCAATTTCTTGAGGCAGGACCTTTTCTGTGGCATTAAAGGAGGAAGATTTGGAGTGGGTGTGCATTCTGGGAGTCCTGAGCAGCCTGGTTTTGTTGAGGCTCTCTGTGCAGTGTTGCATGAGGAGCGGAAAGAGGGTCAGTTTTCAGGAGGGACTTTGATGGGATGCCAGGGGTTCTGGAGTGCGGGTAGCTACTGGATGAAGACAGGCCTCTCAGCATGTAACACTGGCCTTTATGCATTCTGAACACAATTGCTGCATCAATCATTGCTCATGGAAAAGACAGGAATGGAGAATTTGCCACTGCATAGATGCTCCAGGGCTTGCTCCTTCAAAGGTCATGCTGCAGTCATCGAGCACTACAACAGGCTGCAGTGGCCACTGTGGAGTGGCACCATAGTTGTTCCAGAGGCTGAATGAGAGAAGTTCTCTCCCTTTGTCCCCACCACACCTCCCCATGTGCTCAGCCCAGCCTACTCAGGCTGGGTGCTGGGATGAGTGTTTGGCCCTATGTGTATTGCAGGGCATAGTTTTGTACCCAGCTTAGATTAGAAATGGACAATCACAGGCTTCTCACTATGCAGCCTACTTTAACTACTTCCTTGTGTGTGTGTGTGTGGGGGGGGGGGGACATGAAGGAGCAAGAGCCAAATTCTTTCCTGACTGACACAAGTCTGGAGGGGGCTTTAAATGCCCTTGTACATCCTCAGTCCTGGAGAACCCCCTTGGACCATGATGCAAATTAAAACAGCCTTGAAGATGCTTCATTCTTGTACTGATTATCACAGACCCAGTGGTTCAGCCAGAGATAGGGCAACCACAGTCACACTGCCTTTTCCCCAGTTGCATCCTGTATCCTGGGAGTAGAGAGACATCAGACACAAGCACCACCCCCTTTAATAGAGGACTAGCGAATGACCCCTACCCAGAAGTCCTTCACTGCACTGAGTTCCTCACATAACACTCTGGTCCTCTCTAGGTACTGGAGAACCAAGAACTCTATGATTTTAACTTAAGTTCACACCTGGGGGCCCATGAAGGGGAATTGTGTAGTTTCTGTTATGATTGTTCTATGCCACTTGAGGATCTTCTCATACAAGGGGAATGCTCCAGTGGCATTATATACTAGACTTAAGTCATTCCTTTAGTGTAAAGAAGACTTAGTTCCCCAGCACATTGGGCCCTTACTGCTTTGCTAAAGTGGAACCTTTTAAACTTATACAGCCAGATCAGAAGGTGCTATAAGTTGGCATAGCTCCATTGACTTCAGTGGGGCAACACTGATTTATACCAGCTGAGGATCTGGACTTCAGAGTTTTATAAACATCTTTGTAAGTCATATTATGGTTTCAGTTCTAGGAAGCATATGCTAGCCTGTGGCAAATCAGTCCACTGAAATACTTCTGTCTTGTTTCAGTAGAAATGTGGCATCAGCACTAGCATTGATTCAGCAGTGCATCAGAGAGAGTGGAACTAGGGTGATCTGCTCTCAGGGACTGTCTCATTAAGGTGCTGTAGTGCAAATGGCTAAGCTACATATTGTTCTGGACAAAATCTTGATAAATGGCTAAAATGAATGTTAAAGAGAAAGACCTATGCTTAAAATAATCCAGGAAGAGCTCTGATCTAAAAGCACAAAGCAGATAAGATAATAGACGTTCAAACCAAACCAGAACGAGAGAGAGAATTGGATGTATATTAGCTCCCATTATATGGCTTCCATTACTATAGCATCCAAGCACCTCACAATCCTTTGTGTATTTTTCCTCACACAGCACCCACATGTGTTATTAGCCCTGTTTTTCAGATAGGGAATTGAAGTACAGAAGGCTAAGTAACTTGCCTGCTGTCATACAGACAGGCTGTAGCACAGCAGGGAATTAAACCCATATCTCGAAGGTCCTAGGCTAGTGCTCTAACCACTGTGCCATCTTTCCTCACTAAGTGCTGTTTGCATTAGCAGGCGAAAATGGGTAATTTTCTAGCAAAAAGCGAGTGCAAATTCTCTGATGCCAGCAGACCTGCAACAGAACACAGACACTGGAGTGTGTGGACGGCTGCTTGTTTCTAGCAGCACAGGAACAGGAGTGGTTAGAAACAGGAAAAGCAGTTTTCTTGAAAATAGGTTAAAGATATTTGTTTAAAAATCAAAATTATCTGCTTATAAATAAATTTCAATATTATCAGCTCCAACTGGAAAAAAATAGGTTTCCGGAGGAGTAGCAGACCCTTAGGAGGCATCAGGATTGAATCTGGAAGGGTCCTAGAATTGTTGCAACCCCTTCATTTAATCTCAGTCTAATTTGTACAAATATGTGAAGAGCAATGATTCGATCCCATGCATTAAGAAATAAAGGTCTGACGTGCACCGTGGAAAAAATCAAGGTATTTACAGTTTGTTATTGCATACCAGTCCAAGTATGAGATAATAAGATTAACCACTAGCCAGATAATTTAAAACCATTTCAGGCATCTTCACCAGACATATACCACTGAATCCTTATCTCTGGGAACCCAGGGGTCTAGCCAGGAACCTCACTCCAAGAGCTATCGTCTCTCCTCTATTTAGGATGATTTGAATATAGAGGTAGCCCTTCTTCAGTTACAGATTTGCCATGAAGTATCACAGTCAAAGATTAGCAAAACTGGCTGGATGAGATTGGGTTGGATTTATGTAATCTCATATGAATAATCTTATGCTACCCAGGTAGTACCCTGAGAGTCCTTTCCAGCCTAACAGACTACAGCCACTCCAGGCCTTCTTAACCACCATCCTTTATTCACAATCAGTAGCCAGCTTGCCCTCTTGTTTCTGGGAAGAGTGGTAATGCAGCAACCAGTCCCCTCTACTTCTGCCCACTTTTAGGCTCCCGTCTTCCCTTCCTACATTTCCTTCCTAAATGCTTATGTACGCCTAGCTCTTGGGGGCTACGTCCACCCAATTAGCCCCTCAGCTGTACCCCCACTCAGTTAATTAGCCTCCTCTGCCAACTGCTTGTCTTTCAATCAGAACTCAAGGAGTGTAAACTGGTGGGGATTTGAGTGACAGGGTGCTGAGTTAGCGCCTGACTCATCACACCCTGTTACACATCCTAAGGTGAATCCTGGTCACCTGCCACTTGAGGCACGTTGTGCATACGCTAAGAAGAAGAACCAATGTAGTGTATGTTACTTTGAGGGCCCATGAGATTACCTCTAGATTTAACAATCTGATTTTGTCAGGTTGTTGAAAATGGCTCAATCAGTCACCATCCAGCGTGATATACAGTAATCATTTCACTTGGTTTCTGCATGCAGTATGTTGGTTATGGTTGAGCATTGCAGGCGGGCACACTGGCATTCTTGTGTATTTCTAGATAACTTGCTGAGGCGCAAACATGGTTTATGGATTCCTGGAATAATTTCATCAAGTGTTTTAATTTTCCCATCTGTAACAGCTACTTGAAAATGCTACATCCATAGTTGTTTACATCTTCGTTGGATCTAGGCAAGTGAATGACTGTTTTTAAGCTTTGACAGGCTGTTGGCCTACTGATCCTCCAATTGCTAGGTTACGCACAGATAAGAAACCAGTTAGTGTAAATCAAGGTAGGTCCACTGAAGCCACTGGAGCTATTCTGATTGACACCAGCTGAGGTCCTGTCGCTTTGTCTTCAAGCCTGCATCTCTTTCCTGTGACTGCAGCCTGCAGTGGACCATCATGACAGCCTTTCAGGTGATCTTATTGTAACACTCGTCCTCCTTCCCCTCTCTCTCATAATGTGTGTTACTCCACTTGCTGAATTGCATCTAATGTTCGATTATAAGCTCCTTGGGGCAAAGCCTTTCCCTTCGTGTTTGTCATGTGAAGTGCCCAGACCCTTTTGGGAGCTGTAAAAATAAATAATAACTTTTCAGAGCATTTCTTTGAGACACATGACCCAGCAGACCCTGTGCCTACCTATTATGGATGGAACTTTTCTGACCTTATTTGCTGAGCAGACAAGAGAGCATTTGAAACGCAGAACATAAAGAAAACATTTGCTCATTCCAAGGCAAGCTGGAAAGATTGTGCTGCTGGTGGCCATCGTTTGGCTGGCCCTCAGGCTGCACCAGACAAATGAGCACATATCATATAGACAGCAACAAGGCTTCTCCTGGCAGACACATCTATGATATTTACATATTATGTTAGTCAGTCAGGAGGCTTTGGGCATAAGGTGCTTTGTAAATAAATATTTATGAATTAGGTCTAGCACTGCTATTTGACACATGCAGGTGAGGATGGATTTTATGCCATCTTATTATTACAAAAGAACTAGTATGATTAAAATGTCTACTTCAGTTCATCTCAGATCTTCTAGAAGTGTAAGCAAACTGTCAGTGAAGAATTATTTCTTGCTGCAGTGAGATTTGTCAGTCATTCTTATACAAAAATAAATAAATAAATAAATGAGAAGACTAGGGCTAAATATTCATCATTCCTATGGCTTTTGAGTTTCAGATACTGTACCCGAACAGATTTTCTGTGCAAACACAGGAAAACCAGGGTGCTTTTAAGTAGTCTCACTGATAAACACATACAAGAGACTATAACTAGTCAGATAAGTCTGTCTGTCTGTGCATTATATTCATCATCATAGTATCAGAACAAACTGAGACATGTTGATACAGTTTCCAGGGCCTCTTAATTTACAGATGAGGTGTAATTACTGTGTTGAACAGGAAAACCAGGGAGAGGAATACCATAAATTACAGTATCTGTAATAAAAAGCCACATCAAGGCACCTACACAGAAGCTACACATCACACAAGGTTTATCAGTTGTAGAACTAGAGGATAATCATATCTCAGATAAAGCTATTAAGCTTCCCCATCAGACTCCACATAAGATAAATCTTTGAGTTAATATTTGTACTGCATATTGGAAATGTTAAAATAAATAAATAGAAAAGCACACCAAGCTCTGTAAGTATTAAGTGTTTTTAATCTTAACACAAACACTGTATTGACCTGAGCTAAATGGGAAAGGAATGCAGTGTAGTAACAGTACTCACTTTGCATGCGGGGGGGGGGGGAGGGCTGTCTAGTATGCCATAAAACTATTTGGTGTAACCCTACTGTATTCCATATAACTTTACTTATCATGCTATATAGCTGGCCCAATAATTAATATGTCATTTGCACCTATTTAAATCTGGGGTTAAAGTGAGGTCAACCTCAAGCGAAAGAAATATCACTGTTATGCATAGCTAATTCAGCCAAGCAGTCTAAGGAGTTTCCTTAAATTGGTGGGAGCTAAGGATCAGAGACCCTTATCAGACCCAGGCTGAATAATGTCATCTGGTGGCTTATTTATACACTTATATGAAATACAGTGGTTTTGTTCACGGAGTGAATCTTTCCTGTGGTTTCATTTCTCCTGGGTTCACCGCCAGTAAGTTATAGGTTTGAAGAAACTTGGAAAAATTAAAGGGAAAACTGAGGGAACCATCAAGTTTCCTTTGGAGTCATGTCAAAAATGGAGCTGAATGAACTATTCACAGGAAAATAATTTATTCAGCAAACATCTCTCCCTTATCGCTCTGTGAATCATATGCAAATAGACTTTCTCCTCCCCCCCGCCCATATGTTTATTATTTGATATTATTTGACAAATGGTTCATGTGGACAGGTTTCAGTCTATGGATTGAATGTGAACTGTTCACAGTATGGGTATGTCTACACAGCAGCTGGAAGCGTGCTTCCTAGTGCAGGTAGACAGATGTGCTAGTTCTGCTCAAGCTAATGCACTAAAAATAGCAGGTTGGCTGTGGCAGCATGGGTGGTGGCCAGGGCTGGCTCTAACTTTTTTGCTGCCCCAAGCAGCAAAAAAAAGCGCCGCCCCGCCGAGCGCCGCGCCGCCGGAATACCCCCCCCCGAGCGCCGCGCCCCCCGCCGCCCCCCCCGCCGAGCGCCGCGCCGCCGGAGCCCGTCCCCCCGAGCGCCGCACCCCGCACTGCCCCCTGCCGAGCGCCGCACCGCCGGAGCCCGCCCCCCCCCCGCCGAGCGCCGCGCTGCCGGAGCACCCCCCCTGCGGAATGCCGCACCGCGTTGCCCCCTGCCACCCCAAGATTGGCCGCCCCTTACCAGGTGCCGCCCCAAGCATGTGCTTGGTTGCCTGGTGCCTGGAGCCGGCCCTGGTGGTGGCTCAGGCTAACCACCCGCGTACATACCTACAGGGTATATACCTCCGTGGCCACACTGCTATTTTGACTGCGATAGCTTGAGCAGAGCTAGTGTGTCTGTCTACCACACTGGGCTGAGCTGCTGTGTAGACATGCCCGAAGCCTTCTGGGACTGAAGCCATCTTCATCTGTGTACACTGCCCAGCACAATAAGGCCCCAGTCCTGAGTGGTGCTTAGGGGGACCAGATGTCCTGATTTTATAGGGACAGTCCTGATATTTGGGGCTTGTCTTATATAGGTGCCTATTACCCCCCCACCCCGTCCTGATTTTTCACACTTGCTGTCTGGTCACCCTAGTGGTGCTATGATAGTATAAATGATAATATTACTATAAATGATTGACTATTATTCTGAGTATTTACTATGTTTACAATTTTCTATGTGTCCTCTGTGATTGGTCACCTATGCCACATAGTATTGTTTCGTTCCTTATTGGATAAGTTCCCATGAAAAGAGCTTTCAAGCTAGGCCCACAAACTGTTCCAGCACAAATACTTGTGCATAAATATTTGCATAAGTCAATCTCTCTTTATGTGATCATTTTGCAAACAAAATGTTCTGATACAAACAGCTACTGAACAGAAGGGATCACGAGTATTATCCATCTGAATTCACTCTTTTTGTTTGAACAAACATTTACAAATACTTTTTTGTGTATTTTCCCAGCTCTTGTCTAGCCCATGCCAAACTAATTTTGATCTTGTTTGACATAACCTATAAATCAGCCTAGGTTCATTCGCTTAGAACTGAACCCAGAATCCAGATTTACTCCAAAAGGTCACACAAACTTTTTGATGACCTAGGGTTGACTTTCGAGCTAGTAACAACTCCCCAAACTGGGCAAGCTTTAATTGGTTTCAGGTTTTGTAACAGAATGTCACACAGCTCTACACAGTCAATTGCTGGGTGGAGGCCTAAGCAGTGCCATTTGTAAAGAGAAATTATGATGATTCCGAGTCATAATTTATTTTTTTTAGCTGTAAAAAAAAATGAGCCCATAGTAGTCTTAGTGAGAAACCATTACTTTCTCCTAATTCCCATGTTGAATACAAAGAGGTACTTTTTATAAATAGAAATCCATTCCACTTTGCTTTCAAGACAAAGACATTCTTTACCAGTATGCTATGGCATGAAATTATTTCAAATTTTTGCAAGATTTTCAAAGAAGAACAAATTCTCATTCAACACTGCAGAGAGAATTAATAAACCAAAACAATCCCATGGACTTGCCTTCTCCTTCTAAATAGCCTGTCTCTCTTATTGATAAGGCATCAACTAAAAATTGCATTGTGTTGCTTAGATTTGCAGGAAGCAGTGCAATTCTTACACGCTGTTAGTTCATATACATTATTTTATACAGCTATGCATGGGAATTGGCTTTGTACGTTACTGCACAAACTCAACATTCTGACCTGAATCCTCTGCAGAGATTGATTGAAAACATACTTCACCTTTGATGTGTTCTTTTTCCATCTGCCTTCATGTTTATTTCATTATGGTATTCCTGGAATGTTGAGTCTCTTTGACATTCATACACTTACTAAAACTGCAGAGGGTTTAGCTAGAACATGCTATTTAATACAAATGGCATTTAAAAATCCTGTATTTAAAAAAAATCTTAAGGATCTGCCTTAACTGATGAATGCCAAGAAAGATACATTTAAGTCACCTTTATATCTTACTGACATGATGAATGCTATAACATAATGATGTAGGCATGGTGTGTTGACCTTAACTTTGAATACTCTGGCTATTATGAATGAAGTTAATTATTATTATGGAATGAATGCCAACTCCCTCAGCACCCTCGAATGCATTAGATCCGGACCTATGGACTTGTGCATGTCCAGCTTTTCTAAATAGTCCTTAACCTGTTCTTTCCCCACTGAGGGCTGCTCAGCTCCTCCCCTACTGTGCTGCCCAGTGCAGCAGACTGGGAGAGGCAAAAAAAGCATTAAGTACTTCAGCTTTTTCTACATCATGTGTCACTAGGTTGCCTCCCCCATTCAGTAAGGGTCCCACACTTTCCCTGACCACCTTCTTGTTGCTAACATACCTGTAGAAACCCTTCTTGTTACCGTCACATCCCTTGCTAGCTGCAATTCCAATTGAGCTTTGGCCTTCCTGATTACACCCCTGCATACTCGAGCAATATTTTTATGCTCCTCCCTAGTCATCTGTCCAAGTTTCCACTTCTTGTAAGCTTCCTTTTTTTGTTTAAGCTCACCGAAAATTTCTCTGTTAAGCCAAGCTGGTAACGTGCCATATTTGCTATTCTTTCTGCACATCGGTATAGTTTGTTCCTGCACCCTCAATAAGGCTTCTTTAAAATACAGCCAGCTCTCCGGGACTCTTTTCCCCCTTATATTAGCCTCCCAGGGGATCCTGCCCATCACTTTCCCGAGGGAGTCAAAGTCTGCTTTTCTGAAGTCCAGGGTGCATATTCTGCTGCTCTCCTTTCTTCCTTTTGTCAGGATCCTGAACTCAACCATCTCATGATCACTGCTGCCCAGGTTGCCACTCACTTCTACTTCCCCTACCAATTCTTCCCTGTTTGTGAGCAGCAGTTCAAGAGAAGCACAGCCCCTAGTTGGTTCCTCTAGCACTTGCAGCAGGAATTTGTCCCCAACACTCTCCAAAAACTTCCTGGATTGTCTGTGCACTGCTGTATTACTCTTCCAGCAGATGTCAGGGTGATTGAAGTCCCCCATGAGAACCAAGGCCTGTGATCTGGAAACTTCTGTTAGTTGTCTGAAGAAAGAATCGTCTACCTCATCCTCCTGGGCTGGTGGTCTATAGCAGACGCCCACCATAACATCACCCTTGTTGCTCTTGCCTCTAAACTTAACCCAAAGACTCTCAACAGGCTTTTCTCCAGTTTCATACTGGAGCTCTGAGCAATCATACTGCTCTCTTCCATACAGTGCAACTCCTCCACCTTTTCTCCCTCACCTGTCCTTCCTGAACAGTTTATACCCATCAATGACAGTGCTCCAGTCATGTGAGTTACCCCACCAAGTCTCTGTTATTCCAATCACATCATAGTTCCTTGACTGTTCCAGGACTCCAATTCTTCCTGCTTGTTTCCCAGGATTCTTGCATTCTTCTACAGGCACCTAAGATAACTAGCTGATTGCCCTACTTTCTCAGTATGAATCAGGAAGCTTCCCCTGTTGCATCCTCCTCCTTGTGTTTCCTCCCAGTATCCCACTTCCCCACTTACCTCTGGGCTTAGGTCACCATCCCCTGGTGAACCTAGTTTAAAGCCCTCCTCACTAGGTTAGCCAGCCTGCCTGCGAAGATGCTCTTCCCTCTCTTAGTTAGGTGGATTCCATCTCTTCCTAGCAATCCTTCTTCCTGGAACAGCCCATGGTAGAAGAATCCAAAGCCCTATCTCCAACACATAGGTGTACGCAGCCCATTTCATTAGGGTGTGCACTCAGGGAGCCCGTCCCTAGCCCTGCCCTAGTCCCGCCCCCATCCACTCCATCCTACTTCCCGCCCCCTGACTTCCCCCCTCAAAACCCCCAACCCTCCCTGCTCCTTGTCCCCTGACTTCCCCCTCCTGGGACCCCTGCCCCTAACTGCCCCCCAGGACCCCGCCCCCTGTTTATGTACAGGCGTGACTACCTGCCTTTCCTGGTTACTATACGCGGCCAGTCCGCATCCACATCCAGTAGTTAAAAAAAAAATAAACTAATAATTTAAATTGGAATTTCATCCATTAATAAGTATTTATTATATAATTAAAACCATTCTATTGAAGGACAGATATTAAATAACACTAAATATGTTAATGTTCAAAACAATATTAAAAATTTGAAAATTCAGAGCATGGAAACCAAAATAGCTAAAATTTAGTTTTGGCAAGATACACGGAATGGAAACTCCGGGATCTTTACCTGTCACTGAATATAGCCATCATACCAATAGTGGAATATAAAACAAGTCTACATATACTCTCCTTAAAATTTTTACTTCTGTCCATTCCCAATAATTGTAACAAATCATTATTCCCTTCACTCCTAAGCCTCTCTGCTCCTTGTCCCCTGACTGTCCCCCTAGGACCCTCTCCCCTACCTGTCCCCTGACTGCCCCGACCATTATCCACACCCCCGCCCCCATACAGACCCCTGGGACTCCCATGCCTATCCAACCGCTCCCCACCCCGTGACAGGACCCTCAGAACTCCCGACCCATACAACCCCCCTGCTCCCTGCCTCCCCCACCCCTGTCCACACCCCTGCATCCTGACAGCCCCCCCAGAACTCCTGACTCATCCAACCCCCCCAGCTCCTTGTCCCCTGACCGCCCCCTCCAGAGACCCCCCACTAACTGCCCCCCAGGACCCTCCTTGCTCCCTGTCCCCTGACTGCCCTGACCCCTATCCACCCCCCGCCCCCTGAGAGACCCAGGACTCCCATGCCCCATCCAATCTCCCCTGCTCCCTGACTGCCCCCTCCAGAAACCCCCCGCCCCTAACCACCACCCCCCGGGATCCCACCCCCATCCAACCCACCCTGTCCCCTGACTACCGCCACCCCTTATCCAACCTCCCCTGGCCCCAGACCCCTTACCATGAGATGAGGCTCCTAGCCTCCCCGCGGAGCCAAACACCGCCTCGTGGGAGCGCGCAGCCCCAGCCCCCAGAGCGCTACATGCATGGCAGCATGGCTCCAGGGGAGGGGGGAAGGCAGGGGAGGGGCCGGTGGCTTGCTGCGCTCGGCCGGGCACTCTGGCCCGGGAGCGCGGACCCTGTGGCTTGCCGCGCCAGGAGAGTGGAGCCATTTGCCCACCTCTGCATTAGGGTGTGCCTGGGCACACCCCGTGCGCACGCCTATGCGCCAACACTACCTGCGCAACCACGCATTTACCTCCACAATTCGATGGTACCTACCTGGGCCTTTTCCTTAAACAGGGAGGATGGACAAGAACACGACTTGCGCCTCAAACTCCTTTATCTTTCTTCCCAGAGTCACGTAGTCTCCAGTGACTCACTCAAGGTCATTCTTGTCAGTATCATTGGTGCCAACATGGAGAAGTAGGAAGGGGTAGCAGTCTGAGGACTTGATCAGTCTCGGCAGACACTCTGTCACATCCTGTATTGTAGCTCCAGGCAAGCAGCACACTTCTGGAGTTTCCCGGTCTGGACAGCAGATGGATGACTCCGTCCCCCTTAGGAGGGAGTCCCTGACCACCACCACCCATCTCTCCTCTTGGGAGTGGTGGTCATGGAACCCCTATCCCTAGGACAATGCATCCCATGCCTTCCAGTCAATGGGGGTCTCCTTCTGATGCCTTCCCTCAGATGACTCTTCCAAATAATTCTCTGCTGTAGTACCTGTGCAGAGAGCCTGAAAATGGTTTCTTACCTCTATCTGTATTGGGGGTACATGGGTTCTCCTCTTTCTTCTTCTGGAGGTCACATGCTGCCAAACTTCTTCCCAGTTCTGCACTGCCCTCTCTGATTCTTCAGCATGCTGTGCCTGCAGTACCAAATGCTGACTTCTATCCAGAAAGTCTTCATTTTCTCTGACGCAACAAAGGGTTGATACTTGGGTCTTTAGTCCTTTAAACTTCTCCTCCAATATGGAGACCAGTTTGCACTTTGTACAGATTAAGTCACTTCTATCCTCTGAGAGAAAGACAACCATGGCTCATCCTGTGCAGGTCACAACAGCGGATCACTCACTATCCATAATATCATCCTTCTAAGAGCCTTTGAAGCTGTTGTATTTACTGCTCATAGAAGCCTGAAAGGCAAAAATAAAAAAATTCTGTGGGAACTCATAAGAACATAAGAATGGCCATACAGGGTTAGACCAAAGGTCCATCCAGCCCAGTATCCTGTCTACCGACAGTGACCAATGCCCAGAGGGAGTGAACTTAACAGGTAATGATCAAGTGATATTTTTCCTGCCATCCATCTCCACCCTCTGACAAACAGAGGCTAGGGACACCATTCCGTACCCATCCTGGCTAATAGCCATTAATGGACTTAACCTCCATAAATTTGTCTAATTCTCTTTTAAACCCTGTTATAGTCCTAGCCATCACAACCTCCTCAGGCAAGGAGTTCCACAGGTGAACTCCCTGGCAAACTCCCTCTGTTCACCACTCACTCGGTTTGCAACTGGCTGCTTTTTTTATAAGGTTGCTGGCTCAAAGCCCTTGGCCCAGCTCGAAGTCTTCCCTCCAATCAACCACTCAAGGCCCACCTGAAACAAAGCACTCCCAGTTCACACTTTTCAAACAAACAACCACATGGTCAAACAGTCACACTTATCTTTGAAAACTCGTGGCGATCGGGGAGGTCCCGGATGATTGGAAAAAGGCAAATATAGCGTCCATCTTTACAAAAGGGAAGAAGGAGAATCCGGGGAACTACAGACCAGTCAGCCTCACCTCAGTCCTTGGAAAAATTGTGGAGCAGGTCCTCAAGGAATCCATTTTGAAGCACCTGGAGGAGCGGTAGGTGCTCAGGAACAGTCAACATGGATTCACCAAGGGCAAGTCATGCCTGACCAACCTGACTGCCTTCTACGATGAGATAACTGGCTCTGTCTCCCATAGTATTTTTGCCAGCAAGTTAAAAAAGTATGGATTGGATGAATGGACTATAAAGTGGATAGAAAGCTGGCTAGATTGTCAGGCTCAATGGGTAGTGATCAATGGCTCGATGTCTGGTTGGCAGCAGGTATCAAGCGGAGTGCCCCAGGGGTCGGTCCTGGGGCCAGTTTTGTTCAACATCTTCATTAATGATCTGGATAATGGGGTGGATTGCACCCTCAGCAAGTTTGCGGATGACACTAAGCTGGGGGGAAGGGTAGATATGCTGGAGAGTAGGGATAGGGTCCAGAGTGACCTAGACAAATTGGATGATTGGGCCAAAAGAAATCTGATGAGGTTCAACAAGGACAAGTGCAGAGTCCTGCACTTAGGACGGAAGAATCTCATGCACTGCTACGGGCGGGGGACCGATTGGCTAAGTGGCAGTTCTGCAGGAAAGGACCTGGGGATTACAGTGGACAAGAAGTTGGATATGAGTCAATAGTGTGCCTTTGTTGCCAAGAATGCTAATGGCATATTGGGCTTCATTAGTAGGAGCATTGCAAGCAGATCGAGGGAAGTGATTATTTCCTGCTATTTGGCACTGAAGAGGCAACATCTGAAGTATTGCATCCAGTTTTGAGTCCCCCCCCCCCCCCCGCTACAGAAAGGATGTGGATAAATTGGAGAGAGTCCAATGGAGGGCAACGAAAATGATCAGGGAGCTGGGGCACATGACTTACAAGGAGAAGCTGAGGGAACTGGGCTTATTTAGTCTGCAGAAGAGAAGAGTGAGGAGGGATTTTATAGCAGCATTCAAATACCTGAAGGGGGATTTCAAAAAGGATGGAGCTAGTGGTGGCAGATGACAGTACAAGAAGCAATGGTCTCAAGTTGCCATGGGGGAGGTCTAGGTTGGATATTAGGAAAAACTATTTCACTAGGAGGGTGGTGAAACACTGGAATGGGTTAGCTAGGGAGGTGGTGGAATCTCCATCCTTAGAGGTTTTTAAGGCTTGGCTTGACAAAGCCCTGGCTGGGATGATTTAGTTGGGGATTGGTCCTGCTTTGAGCAGGGGGTTGGACTAGATGACCTCCTGAGGTTTGTTCCAACCCTAATCTTCTGTGATTCTAAGTCAGAAGCTTAGTATTATTTAGAGTTTTTTTTGCATTCATTAGCAATCTTTTATAAAATATTGGTTCAGGATGTCAGGTTAAACACTTTAAAACATGCATTACATCACAAAGAGACTATGTAGATCTTTGCTTTGTGGCTATTTAGCTCTTTGCAGACTGAGGGCCAGCTAATCCCTTCCATTTTCTTCTATGGAGGGATTGAGAGACCAAGTTTTATCAGGGGGAGGGGATGAGCCTAGGTGATATCATCCCTCTCCCTAGAATTGATAGAAGCATTATGATTTCTGTTTGTTTGGGGTTCCATGGTGTTTTGGGGCATGGCTAGGTAAGAAAAGCAGAACTGGAGGATGGCCAATCTCCACAGTATCACCTCCTCAACCTGTGACCATTTCCCCATGTATGTTAATGCTGAACCAATTATTATCTTATACAGGTTCCTGCCTGCATAATGGAACTCTCCCTGAGGAGATCTTTTGGGGGAGTACCAGTAGTCACCCATGGGAGCATAGATATGAAGGAGACCTTGTCACCCTAGGAGGTAAAGATGCTTAGGTAGTAATATGAAGGCACTGGAGATCCACATATGTACCCCAGGCCTTCTTGGATGTCCTGAGATACACACACAATTCTCCCATGGATCTGGGATTTGGAGATAAAACCAAGCCCCTGGACAGAATGATTCCACAGAAAACATGTTGTTTTTGGCCTTTCCATAAGTTTTTCTAGGTGCCAGTTGTGCAATACAGAATTACAAAAAAGTTTTCCTAAAGGACTTTTTTATTTGTGGAATGATATATTACTTTGCCCTGGTTTACACTACGGAGTTAGGTTGAAGTTAGCCGCGTTAGGTCGATTTTAAAATGAATGCATCCACACAACCAACTCCGTTCCATTGACTTAAAGGGCTCTTAAAATCAACTTCTGTTCTCCTCCCCGGCGAGGGGAGTAGCACTAAAAGCGACCTTGCTCGGTTGCATTTGGGGTAGTGTGGATGCAAATCGACGGTATTGGCCTCTGGGAGTTATCCCAGAGTGCTCCATTGTGACTGCTCTGGACAGCATTTTGAACTCCGATACGCTAGCCAGGTACACGGAAAAGCCCCGTAATCTTTTGAATTTCATATCCTGTTTGGTCAGCGTGGCGAACTCAGCAGCACTCAGCAGCACAGGTGACCATGCAGTCCCCCCAGAATCGTAGAGTGTAGAATGTTTCTACGCTTCCCCCTATCATCTCCGTCCCTGAGGTTATCACAGATTAGAAGGCAAAAAAACCACGCTCGTGATGACATGTTTTCTGAGCTCACACAGTCCTCCTGCACTGATAGGGCACAGCTTAATGCATGGAGGCATTCAGTGGCAGAGGCCAAGAAAGAATTACATGAGCGCGAAGAGCGGAGGCAGGACGCAATGCTGAGGCTAATAGGGGAGCAATCGGACATGATGAAGTGTCTGTTTGAACTGCAAGAAAGCAAACAAGAGCACAGACCCCCGCTGCATCCACTGTATAACCGCCTACCCTCCTCCCCATGTTCCATAGCCTCCTCACCCAGATGCCCAAGAATGTGGGGGGAGGGGGGCGGAAGAGAGGCTCCGGGCACCCAGCCACTCCACTCCAGAGGATGGCCCAAGCAACAGAAGGCTGTCATTCAAACAGTTTGATTTTTAGTGTGGCTACAATAAGCAATGAGGCCTTGTCCTTCCATCCTCCCCCACCTCACCTGTGCTACCTTGTCCGTTATCTCATTTTTTTAATTAATAAAGAAAGAATGCATTGTTTCAAAACAATAGCTACTTTATTTCAAAAGGGGGAGGGTGGCTTACAGGGCTTACAGGGAATTAAAATCAACAAAGTGGGCGGGTTTGCATCAAGGAGAAACATACACAACTGTCACACCGAAGCCTGGCCAGTCATGAAACTGGTTTTCAAAGCCTCACTGATGCACAGCGCACATTGCTGTGCTCTTCTAATCACCCTGGTGTCTGGCTGCTCAAAATCGGACGCCAGGCAATTTGCCTCAACCTCCCACCCTACCATAAAGGTCTCCCCCTTACTCTCACAGATATTATGGAGCACACAGCAAGCAGCAATAACAATGGGAATGATGGTTGCATGGAGGCAGGGCCGCCCAGAGAAGGGGGCAAGTGGGGCAATTTACCCCGGGCCCCATAGGGGCCCCTACGAGAATATAGTATTCTACAGTATTGCAACTTTTTTTATGGAAGTTGCTTTGCCCCATGCCCCCTGAATCCTCTGGGTGGCCCTGCATGGAGGTCTGACCTAGTCAGCAAACAACACCAGCAAGCTTTTAAACGTACAAAGGCACATTCTACCACCATTCTGCACTTGCTCAGCCTATAGTTGAATTGCTCCTTACTACTGTCCAGGCTTCATGAGCCACGGGAGCAAGGGGCAGGCTGGGGTAGGTGCAACCGCGTGATGCTGCCAGCTGGGAGAGCAGCCTGGGGCAGAAGCTCCCAGCTCGCATGATGGGGGGGGGGGAGGGATAGCTCAGTGGTTTGAGCATTAGCCTGCTAAACCCAGAGTTGTGAGTTCAATCCTTGAGGGGCCATTTAGGGAACTGGGGTAAAAATCTGTCTGGGGATTGGTCCTGCTTTGAGCAGGGGGTTGGACTAGATGACCTCCTGAGGTCCCTTCCAACCCTGATATTCTATGATTCTATGTTCCAGGCAGGACTGAATCTCCATGAGACGAAACTTAAAGAAGAGAATAACCTGGAGTCTCTGGCTCCCATTCGGTGCTCTAAGAGGAGGATAGCCATGTCTCACCGAGGTCTGCCAGGAGCACCCAGGAGACGTACGATGGCTATCAGTCCTACTGCACCGTCTGCCATGAAGGCAAGGAGCTGCTGCAGTGTAGCAATGCAGTACTGCGTCTGCCAGGAGACATACGGTGATGGTGAGCTGAGCGGGCTCCATGCTTGCCGTAGTATGGCGTTTGCACAGGTAACCCAGGAAAAAAGGCGCAAAACAATTGTCTGCCGTTGCTTTCACGGAGACAGGGAGGCCTGACGACATTTAGCCAAAACCACCCGCAACAATGTTTTTGCCCCATCAGGCATTGGGAGCTTAACCCAGAATTCCAATAGGCAGCGGAGTCTGCAGGAACTGTGGGATAGTTACCCATAGTGCACCGCTCTGTAGATTGATGCTAGCCACGGTAGTGAGGATGCACTCCGCCAACTTAATGCGCATAGTGTAGACATATGCAATCGACTGTATAAAATCGGCTTCTAAAAATCGACTTCTATAAAATCGACCTAAT
Organism: Chrysemys picta bellii; assembly: GCF_011386835.1. Taxonomy (NCBI): domain Eukaryota; kingdom Metazoa; phylum Chordata; order Testudines; family Emydidae; genus Chrysemys; species Chrysemys picta. Next base: position 27,652,024 of record NC_088792.1, read on the forward strand.
TTCGTAGTGTAGACATACCCTTAGTGCCTGTTTTGTTTTGTTCACTTAATTCTCTCCTTTCGCCTCTCTTTATTTCCTTATTTTTCTTCCTCTCCCTTGCCCCTGCTTTATTCTCTCAGCTTTTCTTCATGTTTTACCTCTAAGATGCTCATTACACTACTCCATCATTGTGGGAAGGCCTCCAGGAAGAAGTTCATATTCCGTTTTCCCCTGATATATTAGGATCTGTTCTGCTGTCTTCTGACAGGCTACTCCAGCAAGAGGGCTTTCACTTGATAATGTTCTGTTTCTGGATCTTAAGCTCTTTCAAAGGAGTGCTTTAAAGATCAGGATCAGGGTCTTGAACTGTAGAAGAAATCAAATGAGGCACCAACAGAGGGTGCAGAACACTGGTGTTCTCACAGGTCTTTCCTGCCAGGAAGAGGGGCTACTGCAGTTATAGCTTCTGAATAGCTTTCTCTCTAATTCCCTTTCTGGGCTTGCTCCTTAAGTAATACGTGTATGATCTTGCACTCAATGAGGTGATTTTAAGTGTGAAATTCTTCCCTTTGTATGCCCATTTGCCTGCCAAACTCTCAGAATGTATGTTTAGCTCTCAGGATGCCAGTTTCCCTGCTGTTGAACCATGGACACAATGTGAAGTTTGAACAAGTGTGAAAAAGTCTGAGATTTTTCTCCTACTGGTTGTTATAATTGAAACCTTGTGTTGCATAACTACGATGCTAAACCCAGGATCAGCACTTTATCAGAATATCCAACTAGGAAAGGAGTATAAAGTACTAGTTAAAGTAGGGGATTCTGAGTCAGGCGCGAATCCCAACAGTAGGTGAAATCTTTGCCCAGTTGAAGCCAATAGGAGTTTTGTCATTAACTTAAAAAAAAAAACAGATTTCAACCTGTCTGACCTTGAGCAGTCACTTAAACTCTCTCTGCATCTCAATTTACCCAACTGTAATACAGATAAATACTATTTTTCTATCCCAGGGAGATGCTGTGCATAGGCGCCGACTCTGTGGGTGCTCGGGGGCTGGAGGGAGGGGGGGAGGAGGGGAAACATGGGGTGCTGGGGGAAGAAGCGGGACTGGGGTGGGGATTTGGGAAGGGATCCAATAGGGGCACGGAGGGGACGGAGTTGGGGGCGGGGCCTTTGGGGAAGGGGTTGGAATGGGGGAGGGGGCATGGGTGGGGAAAGGGTAGAGTCGGGGCGGGGCTGGAGAAAGTTGGCGCCTATGATGCTGTGTAATTTAATTACATCTTGCAAGAAGCATTGAGAGCCTCAGATTAAAGACACTTTACAAATAGCCAAAGTATATTCTTCGCTTTACCAAATGTGTTATATTTTCACACAGATTCAAGTATCTGGTATCCCCCTCATCTCATCTCATCTCAGAAGAGCTTGTTTTCTCCAAAAGCAGGAGATAATTACTGATAGCAAAGAAGAGTATGTTTGTGAAGATGGCACCTACAAAAACATTTCTTTTGAAGATATAAGATATATTATGGGGCAGAAGCTTTTTGGGCATCTGATGTGGTAGTAACAGCACCAGGCATCATCAGTAGTAGAATATAAGGCAGCTTTATCAGCTATTTTTTCTGAATTCAAGATGTTCTCAAGTTTTGTCCTCTGGAAGAAGCCACTTTCTTGTGGCTGAATAGCATATTTTAAATGTGAAGACCCAGATCATCAGCTGGTGTAAAGTGGTGTGTCTGCATTGTCTCAAGTGAGGAGTTAAATAGGGTCAGTAAAAGGGCAACCTGACAGTAATGCATGCACAGTGAAATCCACCACGTAACTGGGAATGTGTGCAAGGACCTCACAGTTGTAGATAGCCCACTGTACCCCTCTGAATTGGAGTCAAGGGCAGAACAGCTGCACCAGGAGATCTTTGTGTGTCAGAAAAAACATTATCTGTGCGGTACCAAATAGTCTTGCACAAAATGGAAAGTCAGGGGCTATCTGTTTAAGAGGTCATTGGAATTGCACTCATGCAGATCCATTACCCAGCATCCTAAATATAGAGTTGTGGAGGCATAGCACTGTAGACCCTACTCCAGCCCATAGGTTGAGTAGCAATCTGCCCCATGAGTTATTTATTTTTAGCCCATCCAAACCTTATTCATGACACCTGCATAAAGCACTGTTACCCAGACTATATGTAGGTTTCCAGAATGTCAACCATAACACACATTTCTTCAGTTCAAAACTAAATACAAATCTCTAAATAATGCTGGATGCTGCTATTAATGGGATATTAAATGCCCAAGATTCTCACTGCATTTAGAGTAGAGTTATCACTTCATTCAAATCATTAGTCTACATTTCCCCTGGACAGAGGCAATGCAATGAAGACTCACTGAAGCTCCAGCATCACTTTTCAGTGAGTATTAGAGCTCAGCGTATAAAAATTAGAATGGATTTTTAGCAATTTTCTACAGATGTACTTTGCAATGAGCAGTGCCCTGTAGTTTATGATACATCTCCAAATAACTGGGTTTTTTGGAGCTATTGTAACAAAATACTTTTCTTTGAATCCAGTAGTTGTCAATACATTTGAACACTGAAATGGTCAAAATTTTGTTCTGACCTAGATCATTTTGGTTGGTTTATATGTATGTGAGATGAAGGGTATTGATATATGCCTGATTCACATATTCTCCCATTTTAAGAGAGATTCATTGTCCTAGGAGAATACCTGTTAATGACACTAGCAAATGCCTATTTCAGACAGGGATGACTTGTCAGGGATCTATGGAGTGTAAAACCAAAACTATTTTGTGATTATACTATAATGATTTATGGAAGCAAATTGAAAGAATGCTAAAATAAAATTAAGGACCTATATTTGGTAAACTAGATATGAAACTAGGTGGTAAATGTAAACTATTGGCAGTGATTTCAAAATGCTTGCATCAAACCTTAGACTCACTTGTACATATGTGACATTACCCAAGGTACAATCTGGACTGATGGACAGCTGTATCCCCTCAATTCTCCAACCTGGGGTGCTTTTTACACTGCTTTGCTCTGAGAACAACCCACTACTGGTCTGCTCACACTTAGCCTCCAGAATGTAAATCATTCCCAGCTATATTGTAAGAGTGCTGTAGCCAGCCACTCTTGAATTACACTGTAGGGCTACACCAGTAAACTCCCAACACCAGGAAACTCCCAGTCCCAGATTTCCACCCCCAGAAATGTGTTTTTACTGCCCTTCTTTCTCCCAGACAATACAAGCTCAGATAAAGTCTGTCATTTTATTAATAGAAAATGATATGCATAAATTCTGTTATCCCAAATGAAGTTCCCCCAAACACTTCAATCCTAGCACACACTGGTTTAGTAAAACAATTTTATTGACTACAGAAGATAGGTTTTAAGTGATCACAAGTAATGAAGCATAAAAGTCAGAATGTGTTACAAAGAAATAAAAGGTAAAAGGCAAATAATACCTAACTCAATAAGCTAAGTCAATTCAAAGGAAAGGTCTCTTTCATCACAAATTTCAACATTCTTACTTGCTGAATCCTTCAATCAAAATCTCCCCTCCGTCCAATGCTGCTTCCTTTCTTCTTCAAGTATTGTTGATGCCAGTTGATAGAGAGAAAGGGAGAAATCATTTGGGACGTTTGTTTTCTCCTCTTATAGCCCTTTCTTTTGCACAAGAATCATCTCCAGCTGATGTTCAGGAGACAGAAAGTCTTCATGGACAGGAACCTTAAGCTGGATCTTTGTCAAAATGTAGTTTTTTTGCCCACACCCTCTCTCCTGCCAAAGAGTGGCCACTTAATCAGGTGATGGTCTATTTGATCTTGTTGACACCTGGCTGAGGAGTTGGCTAGTCTTTTGTCTCTGGGGTACTGGTTTGTGGCTGCTCTCCAGAACATGTTGGGAAATGTCTTGGTAACATTGTACTATGGGATCTTATAACCCTACATATTTTACTAAGACAATAATGATCAGCAAATCATGCGCTTTCATATGATACCTCACAAGGCATACATTGTACAAGATTTATTATAAAAGGGGTAAACATAGGATACAATAGTTCAATGTAGATTGCAGACCTTTGTTCACATATATGAACATAGGCTGAAGTTGTCCATATCTCTTCACTTTATGATTCCCATCTCTTCTTCCACCCTTCCTCAAGCTCCCATAAGCCCAGGGATTCTCACATTAGAGGTTTGAGTTTGCCACACTCTGTCCTCCATACAAATTTCCAGATGTTGGTTCATTTTTAGTCCTTGTCAATCAAATGTGCAAGGATCAGTTTAAAAACTCATCAAGCGTCAAATCCTGTAGGGCTCACACAGGTCTACATAATGGTTAGAAAACAATATTAACAATAGTCTTCAGCTTAAAAAGAAGAAATGGATGCACTTAACTAATAAGGATTGTTAAGTAGGATTGGTTCTGACAATCATCTCCTTTCTTCTCCCCAAGCTTTCAAAATCTCATACTGATTTTGTACCAAGACATACACACAGGTACAAAATAGATTTTTATCATCCATCCCATAGTCCAAGTGATGTAGTTATTCTATTGTGTGAAAATATGCAATAAGAGCAATGGAAAAAGAAAATGTGGCTTTCCTTCACCTATAAAGGTCTTGACTTTGTATTGACAATTCATAGGGGTTGTGTTGTACATTTTCCAAGATGAAAATAATGGGTCAAATTAATCCTTGGTATTTCCTTCAGTGGAATTACACCAGGTGAACATTTTGGTCCCATCTATCTAAAACCTGTGTACAAAAAGGAATTTTACCATTTTCTTCAATGGGAGCAAAATGTAGGGACCTAACTTTTTAACCAATGAGATCAAAAGTATTGTTCATTGAATGACTAGGTGTTTAGTGTCTGTCAGTTTTCAAAGCTGACATAATGAAAGCACAATGGGTATATTTGTATGTTTTTTTAGGCTTGACAATAAAAATCAGAGATTTTTCATTCTGGACCATGGTTGTTTTTTTTTGGGGGGGGGGGGTCATAAAGCCATCAAGATTTTAAAAGCAGGACACTATAAATTTCTAACTCTGACACACTTAGCTAAGGAAATATAATATAGGAAAGGCTCTAGATTAGTAGATGTAGACTCTGCAGAAAAATTATAGTATCATTTGATTTCCTTCATTTCCTTAGGCTTAATGCTGGTAAAAATTGCATCCCAGTCAGAGATGGACAGTCCAGAGAAGAGCTATTTAACTAGAAAGTAGCCCTTAAGGAACAGAAACATTCTGACCGCCTAGTGTTAGACTAAATGCTCTGCCCAGTGCCTGCAGCTGATTACTTTAATAAGATTTTTAAAGGAAACATTAGGAACTTTAATTTCTACTTGTCAAGGCTGGCTAAGGTTAATTATGTGAACATAGATAAATCATTTTAGCTATTTTATTATATGACATTAATATATTACCCCCATCCCCACAAAAAATATTAGCTGTTGCCATCTTTGCTTTTTAATGCATAAAGAACTGGTCCACAAAAATGTAGGTTGTAAAGTTATAGAATATGCAGCACCAGATTCTGCTCTAGGGTGCTGTGATAGATAGTGCACTATGCATTTATCATTTTGTTTTACATTTCTGAAAGCCTATGCCATGGGATTCTTGTGCAGAAAAGATGTCTGTTATTTTTTTTTTTCATTTCAAAATTTCTATGAGCATTTTTGTTTAACAAATTTCTTTGCAGGGAAAAAAAGGGGGAAATATCACAATTTATGTCATCAAATGTCTTCCCTATTATTAGCCCCATTTGAATAGATAACTGCAAAAAGTGTGTCTCTGTGCTCTGTGTGTGGGGGGGGGAGGGGGAGTGAGAGACAAGGAACAGAGGAAAGTCTGGAACAATCTGTGTACAGTAGTAATATCGCCACACAGTCATGTATGGCCAGTAGCCTTTGAACGGGACAATGTGATGGGCTTCACTATATAAAACAGTCCCTTCCTGGATGCAGGGAGACAGACTTATTGGATGATGAGAGGTTACTATTTTTCTCAGGGAGCTTGCTGTGAACTGGAGAGAAAGAGATTCTAATGTCACACCAGTTTTACTCCAGTAATTAACTTTGATGGTGTTACTGCTGACCTATGCACATGCAAGGGAGATCCAAATCAGGCCCTTTCTAGTACATCCCTGAAGACCAACAGGGCAACCGCAGGCTGCCTTTATGCTTATTTTTCATATACACCTTTCTAAAGGTATATTAAGAACTACTCTTCATCTTCTTCCTCAGCCCTCTTACAAAGGCAGTAGATAGTCAACTAGTGCATCTTTGCCTCATCACAGTGTGCCATTGGCTCTGAAAAAAGGATAACTATGCCCTCGTTTCTTAATTCTTTTGTCCATATCAAATGGAAAATGACTCACAAATGGTGCTAACCAGGGCAAAGCAAGTAATTTTCAGTGGATTCATTGGAATCTGGATTGATCAGACTATTAGCCTATTTAGGCTTTTGTTTTATAAACCAGTTAAGTGACCAACACCAGAGAATTCAGCTGACTTAGGTACCTCATAAGTCAATAGATGTTGAGTTGGATTGATAATGAATTGACATTATTTGCTGACATTTATGCAAGTTAAACTTTAAATGTGATTCTGGTATTTTCATATAACTGTATAATGGAAAATACTTCTTAGCACAAATCTTCGCTAAGTAATTAAGCAGAGCAAAGAACAACTTGCAGTTTTTTCTTAAAGGATGCCTAGGACTGAACGGATGAGGGGGAGTTAATTGCGATTTAATTATTAATTAGACAAAGGAAAGTAATCCTCATGCATACAAATATTCATGGAAAGACCTCTCCAAACAGAATATTTTCTATGTATTAGGTAAAACTCTTCCATGTTTCATTACAGATAAAAGTCAAAATCCTCCTTTTTGTTGCTGACTAGAGGCCTATTGACTTCAATTGATTTTGGATGAGAACAGTTTGTGCATACAGTCAACAATTCAGAGTGTTGTGTAATTGTTAGATATGAATATTTAAAAAAATAGGTCTTCTTTGAATCTATCATTTAAAAAAGTGGAATCAAAATTGTGTTAAAAAAGGTGTTAAATACATTTCTGACAAAGCTGGCGCACAACTGAAAGCCTCCACGTGGTATCTTTTAAGGAAAAAAGGGACTCCTTTTGCTCAATATAAATGTTCTGACTAAAAGGTCAGAAGGCAAGAAGCATTTCTCACCATGTCAGATATGTTCAATAAAAATCTCACTCTACATGCCTGTCTGAGTTTCCTTATATCCTTCCAAACTTCCAGAGTGTTGGTGAGCAGTGGGTGATGTTTCTTACTTCAGCATTTTTGGTAGTGCTAAAGACTCTAGAGTCAAAGAAAAGCTGGTAGATTTGAGTGACCTTCTGCACAAACGTTGTCTTTAGAGGATGAACCTGCATTTTCCTCATATTACCCTGTGGAAATCCTGAGCGTGCCCCTATCTTTTCCTAAGAATGGGTAGTTATGCCAGTTACTGAGTTGGTGAAGACAGCTGTTTGGCCATCAGAATCAGCACCTTGGGTCCTAAAGAGAAATATTTAGAATCTGATCCTGCACTCTGATATATGTGTGCAGACTCTTGTGCCCATGAAGTCAAGAGGGCACAGGTTCGAGAGTCGGCCTACATCAATTTGGCTGCAGGATCAGAGTCATTACTGGACATTTTCCCAACTCTGAATACCAACCCACAATTTAACATAACTAGGACCTGCTATTTAAGAGTTTTTTAAAAGGGGGGGGGGATGTTGAAAGTCAGGACTGAGGTATATTAATGGAACAATTCTTCTGTCCATATTTGAATCTGACACACATACCCAGCTGGTCAAATCCCTCCCAGTCTTCTGTGTAATTGCTCCATAGGGGAGAAAAATATGGAATCCAAACATTTGAAATGGGCACTTCAGCTGAGATTCTAAACAGGTGTATGAACTATTTCTGAGGTTTAATATAGCCTTTTTGTGGAACCACCTGATGCGTATGCTGAGCTAGATTTGTCATGCTGGCTCCCACACTGTTTAGAATTGTGTAACAGAGGATATCTGCTAAAGCTTAACACATGAACTGTGAAAAGAAACCACTGCTTAAAGGGGAAGGAAAGTTTTTTTTTTTAAAGCACACTGGGTCTTAGTAAGCTTCTGTAAGATTATTTATTATTTGTATTATGGTAGTATCCACAGCATTACAACTGTGACCACAAGATTCTAAACTATAATCTACATTGCAAAAGCCTGAATACATATTAAAAAACTGAAAAGATGAATGAACAGCATCTCTTCTTTAGTGTATTGAAAAGTAAGTCAATGCCCATACAATTTCATAAAACATTTACCTTTTGGTCTTCAAAACAGTGCACAGCTTTTCTATTTGTGTAACTCCCATGAAAATTAACTGGAGAAAATCAAATAAATCCCATCTGGCATTTGAAAATGTAACTGATTGCATCTCCTTTTTTTTTTAACAAAAATATAACTTTTACTGCAGTCTATTAAAATACACTGACTTTTAACTTCATAGAAATTCGTTGTTATTTTGTACAGTTCAGAGAATACAAAGTATCTTAAAACATTATTGACAGGGGACTTGAAATATTATTAGATTATGACAGTCCCTTGAGATTCAGCTATTTTTAAACCTTGTGGCAAAAATTTAAATTCAGAAATGATATTGCATAGAAAACAATAATGAGAATTGAATTTCTAAATGATTAAGCATTTTATTTTCCCATGGTGTATTATATCAGTGTATATTTTAACATAATGGCAACATAATAGAAGAAAATGGGCCAGATTCATTATTGTGAATACATGGAGTTTCCTTAGGGATGGATTTAGCTCTATATGTGTTCACAAACCAATGAACTAAGAACAGAAACTCCAGTAACAAAGCTGCCATTGCTCATTTAAACCTTCAGTCTTCACAGCAGTTGGAAGAGTACCACATGAAAAGCAGTCACATTATCCAGAGGGCAGAATTCCCAAAACAGGAAAAGAAACATAGTTATAATTTGTAAAGAAAGATGGAACTGATAGCAAGGTATTTTAAAATATGGGATAGAAGAGGCTGAAGGTGACAGGATGGTCTTCTGTGGACTATGAAAAGAGGCTTAAAAGGTTATTAGTAGAGGGGGAAAACCGGAGAGCTAATATTCATATTGTCTCTGCAGCTAATCATTTTCTTCTACATTCTGAAAAAGGCCTCACAGGCAAAAAATCACCTCTAATCTTGTTTTCTATTCTGTGTATTTTATTAACCTTTCTTTTCTAAGTCTACAGCTTTCACTCTAATGCAGCCCTGGTAACAATTCTAGGTTGGCTGGTTTTTTTTCATTGAGTAAGATACTACATTGATATTTTTTCAGCAGAAGGACCACGTTTAGTTGCCATAGTGATTACACAATAATAATGATAGTTTGACTCTAATTTAGACTTGTCTATCGCATTGTCAGTCCAGCTTCTTCTCAGTACTAACTTTGGCTCCTCATAAGCTCTGTGTTATTGTGACCTTTCACCGGCATAGCCAGCATTTCCTCTCAGGCTGGTGTTTCAACATCCTCGGGTTTCTAACCTCCTGACCCTTAGTGACATTTGTGGGCCAGATGGTGCAAATCACCTGATGCATTTTTTTGAATCTGAGGTTGGGGAAAAAAACCAAAACAACAAGCTTCCAGGCAGCTGATTTATTTTGCCTCATCTTTGAAACACCAGTGGTTAGTGAAGGAAATGTTACTGCATTGAACTAAGTGAGATTTTGTACTCTTCTGGGATTTTCTCAAAGTAGGGATTTCTCCCTAATCCCAAAAGTTTTGTTTCTTACAGACTGGCAACTGAGGTGAATATGATTTGTACATTTCTCCCCCTCCTAACTTTGTTTTCTTGTTGTCACACAGGGTGCTGGAACAATTTGTATAGTGGGAGTGCTGAGAGCCATTGAACCAAACTGTAAACCCTGGATATGATGGAAACCATTTCAAGCCAGTGGGTGCAGCAGCACCCCCAGTGCCCCTAGTTCTAGCACCTGTGATTACACCTGGTTAAAGAAACATTCTTATGGCCAATGTAATATACCCAGGCAACAATCCCAGATCCATCACCTTATTATATCATTTAGTGTGGGGTGAACCCTGCTGTCTTATTAACTGGTCTTCTTATCTTCACATGTAGCTGGCTGGCAGCCGTGCTTTCTCAAACTGTAGAGCATTTTGCTTTACTGAAAACATGAACCACTCTCCCAGAGGACTGGAAAAGGGCAAATATAGTACCTATCTACACAAAGGGGAATAAGAACAACCCAGAGAATTATAGACCAGTCAACTTAATTTCAGTGCTTGGAAAGACAATGGCGCAAAATATCGAACAATTGATTTGTCAGCACCTGGAATAAAATAAGATGATAAGTAATAGTCAACATGGATTGGTCAAGAACAAATCATGTCAAACCAACCTAATAGCTTTCTTTGATAGGGTAACAAGCCTTGTGGAGAGGGTGAAGCAGTAGATGTGATATATCTTGATTTTAGTAAGGCTTTTGATTCTGTCTCACATGACCTTCTCATAAAGAAACTAGAGAAATATAACCTAGACCAGGGGTCGGCAACCTTTCGGAAGTGGTGTGCCGAGTCTTCATTTATTAACTCTAATTTAAGGTTTCGTGTGCCAGTAATACATTTTAACATTTGTAGGTCTCTTTCTATAAGTCTATAATATATAACTAAACTATTGTTGTATGTAAAGTAAATAAGGTTTTTAAAATGTTTAAGAAGCTTCATTTAAAATTAAATTAAAATGCAGAGCCCCCTAGACCGGTGGCCAGGACCCGGGCAGTGTGAGTGCCACTGAAAATCAGCTCACGTGCAGCCTTCGGCACCCATGCCATAGGTTGCCTACCCCTGGCCTAGATGAACCTACTAAAAGGTGGGAACACCTCTGGTTGGAAAAGTGTACTCAAAGAGTAGTTCACAGTCACATTGGAAGGGCATATCAAGTGAGGTCCCACAGGGACTTCTTGTGTCTGGTTCTATTCAATATCTTCATGAATGATTTGGCTAATGGCATACAGAGTACACTTATAACGTTTGTGGATGATACTAAGTTGAGAGGGGTTACAAGCACTTTGGAAAACATGATTAGAATTCAAAATGATCTTGACAAACTGGAGAAATGGTCTGAAATAAATAGGATGACATTCAGTAATAACAAATGCAAAGTACTACGCTTAGGCAGGAATAATCCACTGTGTAAATACAACATGGTAAATGACTGCCTAGGAAGGAGTGCGGCAGAAAATCAGTACTGAGGGTTATAGTGGATCACAAACTAAACATGTGTCAACTGTGTAACGCTGTTGCAAAAAAGGCAAATATCATTCTGGGATGTATCAGCAGGAGTGTTGTAAGCAAGACATGAGACATAATTCCACTCTATTCAACACTGATAATGCCTCAGCTAGAGTATTGTGTCCTGTTCTGGGCACCACACTTCAGGAAAGATGTGGAAAACTGGAAAAAGTGCAGAGGAGAGCAACAAAAATGATTCAAGTCCAGAAAACATGGCTTATGAGGATAGATTGAAAAAAATGTTTGTTATTCTGGAGAAGAAAAGACTGAGGGCAGACATGGTAACAGTCTTCAAGTACGTAAAAGACTCATGTACAGAGGAGGGTGATAAATTGTTCTCCTTAACTACTGAGGAGAAGTAGTAATGGTCTTAAATTGCAGCAAGGTAGATTTATGTTACACATTCAGGCCTTGGCTACACTTGGCAATTCACAGCGCTGCCATGGCAGCGTTATGAAGCACAAGTGTAGTCGCGCCGCCAGCGCTGCGAGAGAGTGGAGTAGCTTGCAGCACTGCGAGCGAGCGTGCAGCGCTGCAGGCGCTGATTATACTGGCGCTTTACAGCGCTGCACTCGCTGCACTCGGGGAGGGGGGGGGCGTTTTCACACCCCTGAGCGCAGCAAGTTGCAGCGCTGTACAGCGCCAGTGTAGCCAAGGCCTAAGAAAAACTTCCTAACTATAAGGGTAGTTCAGCACTGGAATAAATTGCCTAAGGAGGTTATGGAATCTCCATCATTGGAGGTTTCTAAGAAGAGGTTGAATAGACACCTGTCAAGGATGGTCTATATCAGTGGTCACCAACCGGTCGATCCTAGAAGATCTCCCAGTTGATCGCAATCTCCGATGACAGTGCAGTGTGGCTGCCGCTAAGGCAGACTCCCTGCCTATCCCAGCCCCACGCTGCTCCCAGAAGCAGCCAGTGCAGCTCTGGGGGTCAGGGTGGTGGGGGTCTCCCTCTGTGCACTGCTCCTGCCTGCAAGGACTGCCCCCACAGCTCCCATTGGCCGGGAGAGCTGCGGGGGTGGTGCTTGCAGAGAGGGGCAGCATGTGGAGCACATTGGCCACTTCCAGGAGCGGTGTGGGGCAGGGGTAGGCAGGAAGCCTGCCTTAGCCTAACTGTGCTCGCCGCTGACTGGGAGCTGCTGGAGGTAAGTGCTGCCCTGCAGGAGCCAGCACCCTATACCCCCGCTTGCACCCTGAACCCCCTCCTACACCCCAAGCCCCAGCCCTGACTGCACTCCCAGAGACAGCCCCCTGTACTCCCCCTTGCACCCCAACACTCTGCCCCAGCCCGGAGACCCCTCCCAGAGCCAGCACCCCAACCTTCTGCCCCAACTCTGACCCTCTCCCAGCACCCTGTACCTCTCCTGTACCCCAACACTGTGCCCCAGCCCAGAGCCCCCTCCTGCACCCAAACTCCCTCCCAGATCCCGCACCCTACACCCCCTCCTGCACCCAACATTCTGCCCCAGTTTGGAGCCCCCTCCTGCACCCAAACTCCCTCTTAGAGCTTGAACCCCTCATCCCCTCCTGCACACCAACCCGCTGCCCCTGGCTGAGCCCAAAGACACACTGAGAATCCCTCGGTTTCAGTCCAGAGCCCACACCCCGTCTCGAACCTTAAGCCCCTGCCCCAGCCTGGTGAAAGTGAGTGAGGGTGTGGGAGAGCAAGCAATTAAGAGAGGGGGGATGGAGTGAGCAGAGCAGGGTTTTGGGGAAGGGGCGGGGCCTCAGGGAAGGGGCTGGGTAGATCCTGGGTTGCTCTTAGATTAAAAAAGTGATTTTGGGCATAAAAAGGTTGGAGACCACTGGTCTATATAATACTTAGACCTGCCTCAGTGCAGTGGACTGGAGTAGATGACCTATCAAGGTCCCTTCCAGTCCTACATTTCTATTATTCTATATGTATCTTTGTGGTTCAGGATCATCTCCACTTGTAGTATCCAAAATATGTGCTGCTATCTTAGCCACTGTAGTTCAGGAAGTTATTAATAGGGTTCCATATGACCCCAGGGGTGACTATCTGCCCTTCTCTCTAGGGTGTACTAGGACCCATGTGGATCCCCCTTATCCACCCTTGAGCCACGTAGGCTTGTGGAATAAAATATTCTGGGACAGAGCCAGCCCCCAGGGCCAGATAAACTCTCAAGATGGCAGGAGCATATGTAACCCCCACATTTCCTGGGTATGGTGTTCTGTCCCCTCTAGTGGCACCGAGACCACTTAGAGATTAATGAGTCTGCTACAGCCTTAGCTAACAGCCATGTGGCTTTTAGCTCATGCAATAGTGGCTCATGCACTAAGCTTCAAAGGTCCTAGGTTCAGTTCTGCCGACTGGGGTCTAGTCCCCAGCCTGCCCAAAATCTAACATGGCGTTTGCCAGCCAGCCCTCTGCTCACTCTGTTTTTATGTTATACTCTTTCCCTCACACTTTGTCTGTCTATTTAGATTGAAAGCTCTTTCAGGGCAGGGACTGTCAACTACTCTCTGTTTGTACAGTGCTTAGCACAATGGCACCCTGATCTTGGTGCAATAATAACAATCATAATAATTGTAATTATAATTATTTCTGTACATGTTCATTAAAAGTAGTCACCACTTTGGAAAAGTTTATAAGTATGTTGCCCTGAATTGTAGGAGAAAGGAGGGGAAACAATGTTCCTATTATTATAAACAGCTAAACATCCTGAAAAGAGTGCCTTCTTCAGAAGGCGAGAACCTGCAGAGCGAGGGAATATTTTTGTGAATGTTGATGAGCTGCTAAATCTGATTCTGTTTAACTATGGTAAGAGATTCACATTCAAGATAAACCAAACAAAAGATATTTTACTTAAGCACAGACAAGTTATAACAGTCCAATGTACAACAGGGGAGTGTGCCACAGCTGCCATCTGTTCAGTCTAAAAAAAACCAAATTCACTTCTCCACCCTTTCCCTAACAGGGAGAAATAGCATTCTTAAGACTATTTACTCTTCACCTCTTCAAGGTAAAGTGCCACTACTTAATAAGTAGAAAATCAGTCAATAATAATGCCAGATAGCAGATACATTTTCATGTATTCTGACCAATCTCAATTTTTTCAAATTATCTGCTTGTCAAAAAGTGTCTCTCCAGAACAAAACCAGTGACATTTATATTATTTACCCATTTCACCTAAAACTAAACAGATTAAAAAATGAAAAACTCTAAAGGGCGAGGGATTGGGTAATTAGCGTAATTCTGTTCCCATTGGTGTAAATGGTAACTTCCATTGAGCCTAATTAAGACAACACTGAGCCATTTTGAGAATCTCATCCCGGAGCTGGTTGAAAAGCAAGATGCAATGTGATATGCAATACAGACTTTCATAGAGATCATATTTTTATCAAAGAATTTTTGTGGGTCTGAACTTTGTTAGGCCATCAATTCCTCATATTTATGATGGGTTATTATTCAGCCCAAACATCTGCTCACATACACACATTATAGACTTCTGTCCTACAGCTCTGAAACACAATGGATACAATGGGAAAAAAAGATGCACATATTTTCATTATAATCACATGGACTGTACTGTTCTTACTATTCTGATTATCAATAGTTACACTGTAAAGAAATAGTCTTGATAATACATTATTAAGAGGATCTAATTATTTTAAATATCCCTTCTGTAAAATAAAGACCCACTTTCTCCTTCTCCCAGAGGAAGAAGGAAAGAGACAACTGAATGATCATCTGGGTTTGAGGATCTTATTTATTTATTTAGCCAATATCACAGCGAGAGAATCAGTTTGTCATTACATTGTACAACCACAATGCTACCTCCTTTATGTGGGTAATGCCATCATCAAAGCTGACAATCCTAAGTAATCTTCTAGTGCATATCTCTCTTTTCCAGAAGCTGGGGATGGGCGACAGGGGATGGGTCACTTGATCATTACTTGTTCTGTTCATTCCCTCTGGGACACCTGGCATTGGCCACTGTCAGAAGACAGGCTAGATGGACCTTTGGTCTGACACAATATGGCCGTTCTTATGTCACATTTTTTGAACATTTCAGGTGTATTGTCCATTCTCTCACCTATCCCAATCATATAATATAAAGCCACAAAGTCCATAATAGGAGCAGGAACCATGCAACAGGACGCCAGACCCATGAGTGAGACTAAAGACTGAAAAAATATATGTATCATGTGGTGAATGAAGTTACTGTTTTTAATCATATCTGTGTTCCATTGGACATGCCATCTTATGTTATAGACGTTAATGTGCAAGCAGTAACTAACTGAAGTAGATCTCAATATAAGATCAAGATCATATGACTTGTTGGCAGATTGGAAATATCTTCATAGGCTGACATGGATGAAGAGAATTAACAGGTATAGGAGGACTATGAAGAGCCATTGATTCTTAAGTTAAACATCAACCCTAGCAGTCATTTACATTTTGAAGCCTTTCTCAACAGCTAAAGGCCAGAACAATCCTTTTAAAAAAACCCAACATGATTGCTCAAATTATCTTAGTCACTTAAGCAACCGAACATTTTTAATGTGAGAGGAATCTTCATGGGATTTGATATTTTCTTGTGTGAGGAGAGGGAATCAGGTCATTTTTGTATTGTGCATCAGTTCAGGGTTCTCTCAGCATTTTTGGTTTGGTATCATTGGAAAAGAAACCGCAGCTTGTAAATGGTTCCCTGTAAACTTTACTTGCTTATTCAGTGTAAGAAAACAGAACAAGAAAACAAACTACAATTTGTCTGTGCTTGCTCCTCTTCCCAGCCAGTTGTTGGTTGAATGTATTTTGTATCTGTATCTGCGATGGACTTTTTGTAGCTGTTATGTGCAGGAAAGCATGAGGTTATACACAGAGATGGGCCGTGTGGTCTAGTGGATAAAGCAATAGACTGGGACTGTCTCTGCTAGTCACTTCATCTTTAGTTCCCTTCTGACCCAGGGTCTTTATTGTCTATTTAAGTTGTAAGTTTTTCATGACAGGTCCTCTATTTCACTATGTTTGTACAATGCCTGGCAGAATGGGGGAGCCTATAGGATCCTAAATAATTAATTTTTTGCACATAAATGCAAATTAATAATAAAAAAAATTGCAAAATTCAGTGGTGAATAAAATATATATCAATCATGGCATTACCAGCCCAAAGATTTTGCATTAGGGGAGGTGAGAGCCCTAGTCAAGTTTGAATGGAGTGAAGGAAAACCTTTTTCTGGAGGTGTGTATCAACCAAAAAGAGACATACTTTGAAACCTTTACAGATATTAATTGCAGCGTTATGCTTGTTGTCACTGAGCATCTTATAACAATGATATTTTCATGCTTTCTGCTCAAATAGGTGTTATTTGCTCTTGTAAAATTCAAGATGCTCATTTAGGTAACTATTCCCAGAATACCTGTTGGCTGCACCACAGAAGGAGGTGGTCAATTACATGTTCTCTCTATGAAGAGGAATTTAACGAGTGACAAGAAAAGAATCTTCATTCATTTGAGGCTAATTCCTCAGTTTGTATAAATATAGTCAGCAAAAGTCTGCATTTTGATCAAGTTGAAAATCTGCATGTGCTTTCATTTGTGGGCCTTAATTAAGATTAGTGTTATGTCTTGTATACAACTAGGCTATTAGAGAGTTGGTAGCTTGCCACCGTATTTGGCAGCCCAGCTGAATCACACAAATGGAATTGTAGCCTATTTTAAAAAAACAATCACTAAACTGAACATCATTATTAACAAAATTAATCCAGTTTCTCATATGTTATACCTTTGCTGTGGATTAGAAATTATTCCCATTGCAACCCTTTCTTCCCATCTTTCAGGACATTCCAAATATTTACCCTTTGAGATGACATTTGTTCATTCAACTCTCATCCTGGACATGGATTATTATCTGAAAGTTTTATCATATGCCATGTGGTTACCCTGGAGAGACTAAGTGTGAGAAAATGGAGGGTGTTTTTTACCCTATTTTTGAATTCTATTTGGAGTCACTTAAATTGAAGATTGGCTTTAGCAGAAAACAAAACACAACCACAAATTTGGTCTGGAGTTAGTACCAACATAGTTTGCCGAAACTAAAGCACCCTTAATAAGGCCATCTAGAGTTGACAGTCTTTGAGCTCCCTGATTTTAAGAGACAACTCATGGAATGTAGTGAGGCAGAGTGATCTAGTGTATAGGGCACTGAACTGGTAGTTAGGTAACAGGGTTTGTGTTCTTGGCTTTGCCACTGACTTGCTGTGTCACCTTGGGCAAGTCACTTCACCTTTGTTCCTCTATTTCCCCGCTCACCTTTTTGTCCATCTTGTACATTTAGACTGTAAACTTACCAAGGTGTGGACTGTCTGTTACTGAATGTTTGTGCAGTATCTAGTATAATGGTCCTTCAGTTTCAGTTGGGGTTCTAAGTGCCAGGCTCTTACAGTTATAAAAGAAATCAGTTAGTGATGAAGATGATTGAACTGCCTGAATACAATGAGCTTCCAGTTTAGAAAACCAGATAAAAATCATCCAGGAACCCAATAGTTGTAAAGGGAAACAATGTAGTTACTCAGTCCAATGATATTCCACTACCTGTCTCTAATTAGACCTGCTATTATTCTATAAAAACTGGAGAATGAATCATTTTGATATTTCTTATGGGAAAATGGTTTGTACAGTCTACAATGGGGAAAGTACAGGAAAAAAAACCATGCAAGTGTCTCTGCCTGACTGTCGCACATACAGTAGGAGTGAACACTAAGTTATTTCGAATTCCAATTCAGTACAGACAATAAAATGGGAGAGAAAATGGTCAGTTAAGAGCCTGCACACACCATATGCTCTCTTCTTAATCTGGTTGTAGAACAGGAAGTTTTGGTTTATAATCACAATAAAA
This sequence comes from Chrysemys picta bellii, assembly GCF_011386835.1. Taxonomy (NCBI): domain Eukaryota; kingdom Metazoa; phylum Chordata; order Testudines; family Emydidae; genus Chrysemys; species Chrysemys picta. The sequence goes on from NC_088792.1 coordinate 27,670,219, forward strand.
TGGCTTTTAAGGTTATTAAAACACCTAAAACAATTGCTTTGGCTTTTAATTCCATTTATTGCTTTCTGCAGTCCAATGCCATGATGATTACCCTTTAATTGCACTACTAAATATAAAGGTTCACAGATGCAGAACTTTATTTAATTTAGGATTGCTTAATCTATTGTATGAAATGTTAATGATAAAGAAAATATGTAAATCAAAGTTAGGCTTAGAACGATTTATTCCTACCTCATTTTGAAACACTTAAATAGTGTTTTATCGACTCCACCTGAACAAACACTGTTTTGGGCCCATATGTTTTGTCTGTCTATATACATTGGAATGTATATTTTGATATCAAAATCCATTAGGGCACAGGAAATCTCTGTGATGTTCTCTGCCTAAAACAAGCTTCCAACCATGATTCATTAATTTTGTGTCAGTAAATGGCTGCATTTTGCCTTTACACTGTCTTGAGCAAGGGGTGGTGCATAAGCTGCTTCATCCTAGAAATAGCACAGGAAACATTGTATTGCAGAGATATACCTGCTTCCCCTTGCTCTGGGGGCAGAGGGATCTAGTGATTGTTACTGGTATTGTACACTACACCTGCTTAGTGTGAAGCTCTGTCCCTATCTAGTGCTGAGGTGGACCACATAAAAAGATTGATGAGCCTGCTACAACCTGGGCTAACACAGCTGGGTTGTTTAACTCAGGCAGTAGAAAACATCTCAAGTTCTATCCCCACTGCCAATTACCCACTTAGCGGTGTCAGTAAATTACAACATTGCAGTATTATCATGTCAGCTAGTGTCAGCTAGTGCATTATGAGGTGGAGCCCAGGCTCTGTCTCCTCCACTCCTACCTGCTCTGGATTCACTATTTGCTGCCCATCTACTTTCTCCCTACTTCATACCTTGCTGCACTATGCATGCTTATTTCTTTGTGTCTAGACCTAGACTTAAGTAGCCAACATAGGAGCACAAGGAGGGTTACACTCCTGCAGAGTCTAACTCGCAGTCCAGCCTTATACTGGTGAAAACATGCTACAATTCACCATGCAACGAAAAATATCTTTCAAAGAGCTTCAGGTTCTAAGCCGAAACCACAAAAATAAGCATCAGTCCTCTAAAATTTGGACTCTGCAGGTCCCAAAATTATGGAATTAGTATAATTATATCCCAATGTATACTTAGAGCAAATACCTCTAACCTGCAATTAGAACTTGAACTGATCCAATTATGTGATGTAATGGTGTACAGCAATTATGCATAATGACACAATTATAATTTGTGATTATATCATAAAAATCCTTTTGAAACTTTGTGAATGAATATTGGGCATAAACCGTCGCTGTGCATTTAAAATGTGCATCTGTTACAGCTGACATCCCCAAAATGTGGGCAACTGATACTTTTAGATGTCTACAGAGATTTGTAAATTGAACTTGTTAACATAGGTATATAAAAACACTTTTACCCTATTTTAGAGTTTTGTCTAGGTGTCCCTGGCCATAATATTTGAGCACCTCTATTAGCAGTTACTGTGGACACCTGCATAAGGCAAATATTGATGTGAACACCAGAATGCAACAAATATAGATGAAGCCCATGTCAACAAAAGCTTAGGTACCTAGGAGGTTATAAAGAAATTGCTTTCACAATGTGAAAATAAATTCTTAGAATTTTATTTTGCCATTTTTCTTCATAACTGAGAGAAACTTCTTCAACGGGCTTAACTATAGTAATGTCTACAAAGAACTCCATGTAGAACTGCCCTTTCAAAAATGGCTACCATCACCATTTGTTTTCAATAGCAGTGAGGCTAAAAGTGCCCTTAGCAAATATGGCTTTTGTTTAATATGGCCATTACCTCCCATTAGCAATAATCAGAGAGAAGCCAAATTATCCTCAGGGAAGATGGTGGACCCCCTGTACCTTTGAGAACTTTGGGTGGAAGTTGCAAAGTATTATTATTAAAGTATTCTGTAGTGACCAAAAATAATGACAAATACCATCACAAATACCACTTGGAAGCTTTCCTTTGGCTTAATTTTGTTACCTTTTCTGATTGTGGGAGCTTAAAGAAAAGACTTTCCACATCTAGTCCCTTTATTATAAAATATGGAGTGAAGCTCTAATCCAGAAATACACTTAAGCACATGCTTAATTTATCTTCAGTAGAACTACTCACTTGCTTATAGTGCCTTGCTGGATCGGGGCCTAAATTTCTATTCAACATAATGTGAGCAAGAGTGCAAGCCTCTGACCCTAAATATTTTTTCCATGGTGATATCTGCTGTTTTGTCTGTGTTGGATGAGAGTGGGACTGAGTTATTACTCAAGCCCTGGGAAATTAAACATGTAGAATTGTATTCAGTATTGCAGGGAAAATATTATTCACATAAATAAAGTTTTGCACTTTAAGACAAGGAGAAATTTCTCCTGACCAACCAACTCCCATTATATCTAGGATTATCTGAACTGTGGTGTTAAATAACAAATTCCAATTTGAAAGATGATTGCAGGTAACCATTGTGATCAAGGCATGAAAATTGTTGTTATTATTGCACATTATCTTTTGAAATGGTTTTTCTGTGCATAACCTTTAACCCTGGGTTCCTTTGACACTTCATGGATGGTGTTTTGCTTTTGCCTTTCACAGATGTCATACATTTTCCCTTCTGTTAATATTTAAGGTAAGTACTAGCTTTATTATTTAAAAGTGCTTTATTATTTTAAAGCCTACAATAGGACTGATTACAATACTCATGGCTGCATATGTGCTTTGAAATTCTCCCTCTTCTAACATGTGCTGAGTCTATGTGTGAGAGGTACTCCCAACCATTTGAAACATTTCTTAGACTTTCCTTATTCTTCCAAAGCACTTGGCTAAGGCTCAGCAGAACTGTGGGTGAGTCCACACTAACAATACTAATAAAGAAGAAAAAGAATACATGGAAAAAGTCAGTTTTAAGGACAGTTTTGAATAATATGACCAGAATTTGGAGACTGTTCCAAGCACAGTGGTCATGAAAGGAGATCAAAAAGAAGGGAGTAGTAAGGTTTGATCGGACCATAGTGAGGAAGAAGGAAAATGAGATATGAAATGAAGATATAATGTGAGCAGAGATCACAGAATCATAGAAATGTAGGACTGGAAGGGACCTTGATAAGTCATCTAGGCCAGGATCCTGCACTGAGGCAGATCTAAGTATTATATAGACCTTCCGTGTGTTTTTTTAACCTGTTCTTAAAAGCCTCCTCTGACAGAGATTCCACAACATCCCTAGGTAATTTGTTCCAGTGCTTAACTATCTTTACAATTAGGAAGTTTTTTCTAGTCTCTAACCCCATTACTTGTGCTGTCCTCAGTGGTTGAGGAGAACAATTTATCACCCTCCTCTTTATGTGGGTCTTCTACATAATTGAAGACTGTTATCATGCCTGCCCACAGTCTTTTCTTCTCCAGACTGAACAAACCTAATTGGTCCTCATAGGCCATGTTTTCTGGACTTTGAATAATTTTTGTTGCTCTCCTCTGGACTTTTTCCAGTTTGTCCACATCTTTCCCAAAGTGTGGTACCCAGAACTAGACACAATATTCCAGTTGAGGCCTTACAGTGCTGAGTAGAATGGAAGAATTACTTCTCATATCTTGTTTACAATACTCCTGCTAATACATCCCGGAATGATGTTTTCCTTTTTTTGCAACTGTATTACATTGTTGACTCATAGTTAATTTGTGATCTGCTATCACCCCCAGACATCGGCGGCTCCAGGAACCAGCGCTCCAAGCGCATGCCTGGGGCAGCAAGCCGCGGGGGGCGCCCTGCTGGTCCCTGCAAGGGCAGCAGTCAGGCAGCCTTTGGTGGCATGCCTGCGGGAGGTCTGCCAGTCCCGCGGATTCGGCGGCAATTCGGCAGTGGGTACGCCGAAGCTGCGGGACCGGTGGACCTCCGCAGGCATGCCGTTGAAGGCAGCCTGCCTGCCGTGCTTGGGGCAGCAAAAAAGCTAAAGCCGCTCCTGCCCCCAGATGCTTTTCCGCTGTACTCCTTACAAGGAAGTCATTTCCCATTTTGTATTTATGCAATTGATTATTCCTTCCTAAGTGTAATACTCTGTATTTGTCCTTATTGAATGTCATCCTATTCATTTCAGATAATTTCTTCAGTTTACCAAGATCATTTTGAATTCTAATCATGTTCTCCAAAGTGCTTGCAACACTTCTCAGTTTGGTATCATCTGCAAACTTTATAAGTGTACTCTCTATGCCGTTACCCAAATCATTTATGAAGATATTGAATAAAACCAGACCCAGGACAGATCCTGGTGGAATCCCACTTGATATGCCCTTGCAGCCTGACTGTGAACCAATGATAATTACTCTTTGAATATGCTTTTCCAATGAGTTGTGTACCCACCTTTTAGTAGGCTTGTCTAGACTATATTTCTCTAGTTTCTTTATGAGAAGGTCATATGATACAGTACCAAAAGCTTTACTAAGGTCGAGATATATCACATCTACTTTTTACCCCCATCCACAAGGCCTGTTACCTTGTCAAATAAGGCTACTGGGTTGGCTTGACATGATTTGTTTTTGACAAATTCACATTGACTGTTACTTATCACCTTATTTTCTTCTAGGTGGTTATAAATTGATTGTTTGATTTCTTGTTCCATTGTCTTTCCGAGTATTGATGTTAAGCTATCTATCATTCCCTAGGTTATCCTTATTCCCCTTTCTATAGATAGGTATTATATTTGTCCTGTTCCATTCCACAGGGTGTCTCCTGTTCTCCACAAGTTCTCAATCACTAATGATTCAGAGATGTCTTCAGCCAGCTCCTTAAGTATTCTAGGATGTATTTCATCAGGCCTTGCTGACTTGAAGACATTTAACTTGTCTAAGTAATTCTTAATTTATTCTATTCCTATTTTAGCCTCAGATCCTACGCCTTCAAAACTGATGTTCACTATGTTAGTAATCCAATCACTGCTAACTTTTTTGTGAAAACCAAAACAAAAAAAGTCATTTAACTCTTCAGCTATTGCTGCATTTTCTGTTATTATCTTTCTCTCCTTATTGAATAATGGGTCTATCCTTCCTCGGTCTTCCTCTTGCTTCTCATCTATTTGTAAAATGTTTTCATATTACTCTTTATGTCCCTAGATAGTTTAATCCTGTTTTTTGCCTTGCCTTTCTAATGTTGTCCTTACATGGTTGTGTTGTTTTGTTTTATGTTCTTCCTTCATAATTTGACCTAGTTTCCACTTTTTATATGACTCTTTTTTAAGTATCAGGTCATTGAAGATCTTCTGATTAAGCCAGGATGCTCCACTACCATACATCTTATCTTAGCTATGCATTAGTATAGTTTGCTTTTGCGCCCTTAATAATGTTTCTTTTAAAAACTGCCAACTGTCCTGAACATTTTCCCCCTTAGACTTGCTTTCCTATGGTATCTTACCTACCCGTTTGGAGAGTCTGCTGATGTCTACCTTCTTGAAGTCCTTTGTCTTTATTTTGCAGTTTTCCCTCTTACCATTCCTTATAATCATAAACTCTACCATTTGATGATCAATGTCTTCCACTTTCAAATTCTCAAGCAGTTCCTCCACATTTATCAGAATCAAATCTAGAATAGCCTCCTCTCAAGTCACTTTCTCCATCTTCTGTAATAAAATGTTGTCTCCAATGCATTCCAAGATCTTGATGGCTAGTCTGTGCTCTGCTGCATTATGTCTAAGTTCTGTATTTTGGATTACTTTGTTAGTTGTTTAAAAAAAGCCTCATCTACCTCTTCTTCCTGGATAGGTGGTCTATAGTGGACACCTACCATGACATCACCCATGTTTGGTTCCCCTTTTATCTTTACCCAGAGACTTTCAGCTGGTCTGCCTCCCACTTCCATCTCAACCTCAGTCCAAGTATATACATCTTTGATATACAAGGCAACACCTCCTTCCTTTTTTGCCTGGCTTCTCCTTCCTGAACAAGCTGTGACCTTCTATATCAATATTCCAGTCATGAATTATTCCACCAATTTTCTGTGATGTAGGTTGGGGCAAGATTATATAGAACCTTGAAGAAATAGATGAGGAGTTTGACTTTAATGTTGTAATATTCAGGAATGCAGTGCAGGAATTTCAGGGTGAAAATGAAATACTTGGAGTGCCTAGAAAAAGAATATGACTCTATACAGACCTGAGAAGGAAGAAATATGAAATGGGAATGTCAAAGTGGAGAAAGTTATGGTAATCCAGGCCAGAAACGACTGAAATACATGGGGTTAGAAAGTAAAAGATGGCTTTTAGACAATATTATGCAAGAAAGATCTATAGAGCCAAAAGAGAGCTGGGGTACAACAGGGTAGAAAAAGGGGAGAGGAGTTTCAACTGACAAAGTGACTGCTGGAAAAAGTGGAGAATAGTGGCGTTGCCAGTGGGGATACAGTAGGAATAAAGAGGAGAGGGAATTGGTGGCAAGATGAGTGGTCCCTGTCTGGATGGACTTGGTTTGAGAAGTGGAGAGGACATCCTAGAAATGCAAGGCTGGGCTGACGGTAGGAGGTTGTGTGTGGAGAGATAGATTTGGGAGTCATTCGCAGACAGGAAGTAGCTAAAACCACGGGAGCAGGAGAGAGAGACTAAATAGGGAGGGGGACTGAGAACGGAACAGCAAGAGAGGCCAATAGATGACTGACAGACAATGAGGAGCTACCAAAAGAGATACTGAACAGAGCAGTCAGCAAGAATAACAAGGGTATCCTCAAATCTTGGAAGCCATAAACTTGCTCTGTAGAATGTTTTTAACTACACTTTTGTACGAAATAAAGGACTGGATCAATGGCTGCTATAAATCTGCAAAAGCACTTGTCCTGCAGTTTTTATTTCTTAATGAATTAATTGGACAGATTAGTTAAATGCATTTGGTACTTGCACGGAGTGCAATGACGTTCAGCACTACTGTTTTAACTAAGGGGTCAGTTGTCACCTGTAATGTAGCTAGTTAAGATTTTGCCTAGATTATTGTTTGAGATTTTCTGCAATATCCTACTGGAGAGTTTCTAGGGAACTCACAAGAGTAGATCAAATATTAAATGGCACATCAAAGGCAAACATTTAGGAATCTTCCCTTTTTAACTGTTTGTTACTAGTGTTAATAAAGATGTATAGATTGATATTCCCTAGGAAGCTAGCAGAAAATTTGCCAAACTTGCCAGGCAAATTAGCTCCAAGTTCTCATTAGGCTGCTCTGGGTAGGGTAAAATAGGCTGGAGGAGACTATCAGTATCCCCCTGATGTTCAGTGGACATACAAGCAGCCTGTCCAAGGCATGGAATTGTGGTGGGTTTTATGTCCACAGAGGAGAGAAGTCAGAGTTTGGTCTCTTGAAGCATCATCTGATAAACCATTGCAAAGGAAGCTGAGATGAAGCCAAGAACATAGATTAGGTGGTCGTGCTGGCCGCCGCTTCCCGCATCTCCCATTGTCTGGGAACCGCGAATCGCAGCCACTGGGAGGTGCGGGGGGACGTGCCTGTAGACGGTCAACATAAACAAAATGTCTTGTGGCCAGCCAGCGGATTAGCCTGATGGGCCACATGCCGAAGGTTGCCAACTCCTGCTATAGAGTCAATCTCCGTCTTCCGGACCAAATGGAAATTTAATTACTTATACACAGTGGAAAAAACTCCAATAAAAAAGACTGAGAGAAAGAAAGAGAGACAGGCTTTATACTCTGGTGATTAGGACAGTTGTCTGGGAAAAATCAGCTAAAGGAGGAACTTGATCCTGAGTCTTCTGTATCCCAGCTGTGTGCCCCAACTGTTGGCTATTTTGTGGTGGGATTTGCCCTAATTTGTTCATTACAAATTTCAAAAGGTCTCATTTCAAATGGTCTCATTGTTGAGGCCTTGAATTTTTTCAAGAAATGCAATTCTTGTTTTCTGACCAGTCCGACCTGGTATAATGACCTGAGGCTCTAAAGATGTGGAGTACAGTGTTATTTGGCAATTTCTTTAACTGCTTGTAGTGAGAACAAAATGTGACTTCAGGGTTGCATTGTTTTCTATGAAGCAATGAATTGTAACTATGACATAGTCTTAAAATTGGCCGGTTCAACCTTTTTGCAGAATGTCTTAAGTTGTAATTCCCCACTCTCCATCTCAGCCCTGGAATTTGTGAAGTTACCAGTTATTATCCATCTCAAAGGGATCAAAGATTCCTAATGCAGGGAAGCTCACAGTACTATAGATATAACAAGCAGAAGGTGAATGATCTCTTATGGAGAGGCACCTGAACAAAATACATGGGCCAAATAGAATGGTCAGGACTGAACTATGGCATCTTTATTTAATAGACGCAATGTTCATATACCAATAAACAAAACTGCACGTTGAGGTATCAAGTCATGTACTGTCTGAAAGTACCATGAATTTTTCAGGATGCTTTGCTAATGGAAAATGATAGATTTTGACAAAGGGAATTTGACTCTTAAAAAAAGAAAAAGAAATAACTGGCTGTTTTCTATTGATCTTTTATCAGGAGATTGGAATGTTTAGTTGGCGAACAGCTTGTTGAAATGTATTTAATCTTAGGGCCTGATCTTACAAAGTATTGAACAGCTCCTAGCAAGTGCTGAGTACCTTCAACTCCATTTGCAATCACTGGTTGTTGAGGTACTTAGAACTTCACAAGATGAGACCCTTCTAAACGGGGCCTTTATTTCATAGGACAGACAGGCACTGAGGGAAGAAAATATAATCTTTCTGAGAGACATGCCTGTGGGGAAAACAACCCTACCCTGTGGGATTTCATGGTTGGTTATAGGTTACAGGAAGGACAACTCTAATCTCTCCAGCTGGTAGTATGCGTTGTTGAGGGAAACTGCTTTTGACTTAAAAGGGCAAGCTGAAATTTCAAAGAAATCAAGAGCTTTCTTAGCATCTCACACTAAAAATAGATCGTCTCTGCTTGAAAAATCAAAAGTGATTTGGTCCTTTCAAGATCTGTTGCACTGCTGTGGATTTTTTTTTTTTCATGGTGAGATTTGGACTGCTCCATTTTCTAAAAAGTGAGCAATTTTGTTTTCTTAGCACTTAGCAAAGTAGATGAATAATCAAATTAACCCCAACGCTTTGGATCACATTCAAAGTCAAATTTCTTGGCTGAAATGAGGTTTGACTCTTTCTGTAACTATGTTATTAGAACATAAGCTAGAGGATATAAATATGCTCTGGCTATGTTTAGTAGTTTTTCTACCATGCTTTGCACAAAGGCCAGTGGCATTTGAAGAAAAAAATAGGTCCCAAACTCCTACTAATAATAACTCTCGCTTCTATAGTAACTTTAATCCATGGATCTCAAAGTACTTTAAACAACAGTGATTAAGTCTCATTATCACCCTGTGATGTAGCTAAATATCATTATCCTCATATTACAGATTGGGAAAAGAAAAACATTAAGCAATAATAAATTGACTTGAATTATGTCATTCTTAAAACAAACCATTTGCACAGAAAACCTTCATTAATCAAAACCACTAAAGAGTGGAATTTGCAACTACTACATTCCGTAAACCATTGTTCTCCGAAAACACTAATAAGAGGAATTTACAACTACTTTCCTATTTTCAAAAAGAATTTACAACTTATTTTTTTCTATTATGAATGTTCCTGTTCTGTTCCATGTGGGTTCTAATGTACGTGTCATGATGATATCTGAGAACATTCACTGTGATATCTGGATACTTTATGTTATATCTTTAGTTCAGATATAAATTGTTTCTTATGATGAAGTGTTTGGCAACTGGTGCTAATTTGCATAAATAATCCCAAAGATTAATTAAATGATTAAATCAAAACTTGGTAGGCAGCTGGTTATGGAAACAGAACACAGTACTTGTTCTAATCCAAATTACCACTTGCAGTAAGCCATTTTTGTGTGTATGTTTTAAGGATAGTATTACATTATATTACAGAGAAATAAGATATCAGCATTATTAAAATTGCAACTATTATCATATGATAGCATCACTCTTTCTAATTAAACTCTAATTACCCTGAAAGCTTTTGACTTTTATTAGTAGTTTCTAAGAATGCTCCTTTTTTCTCCTAGCATTCTTTTATCTTTTCACAAAAAATGTGTTATATGTCTCATACTATTGATTAACTTTATATAAGTACATTTCATTTTCAATGACTGACTGGATTTGTGAAATTATTTTACTTAGCACATAAAATTGAAATTATTTAAAATTAAGCCCTACTATTGGTTCTAATTTGTTCCATTGAGGAGACGGTATGAGCATTTTTGTCCCTGAAAGGAAAAAAGTTAATGACAGGAAGACCATAATTAAATTCCCTGTAATAATCTGCTACATTATTGTTTGAAAGATAAAGGACAAAACAGATTTGAATGAAAAGTTAAAATTGGTTTTATTATGTTGTTTTCAACGTATCATTAGAATATATGCATTTTCTGGATGATGCTATAATATAGGCTCTCATTTTAAGGAGAATTCGTTGATCGTGGCCCATATACGCACGTACGTTCTTTGCAAGTTCACACACCTGTATAATAATACACCATACATCCTGTGGTGATATCCATGTGAAAGTTTTGCTTCAGACCTATGTGAAAAATTATGTAGACATTTTTACAATTGAATTTAGCATTCATCTTTGACATCCTCACCTGCTCTCTGCCCACTAATAAGTCTCTTTTGGGGCTACTTCAAATTTCCAGATGCTTTAGGTTAAATTTTAGTCCCCATATTTTTTTAAAACTTTCAAAAATAGTTTTATAATTAAAAAATGTACCCAGTACATGATTGTGTGGGGAAGTATAATGGTTTTATGGCAGGCATGTAGAATGACCTACATAACTAATGAGTAGTATAGCCATTCCAAACTCATAGCAATATATTCTTATGTCACATCACACTATCACATATTCCACAGATGGAGGTGATAGCCCTATGCTAAATTGAAGAGCCTTCTGGTAAACCACAGAGGAGTCATGTAGATTGCAATTGTCATGCACCTTTAATAGACTTATTCTTGTATTCTAAATCTCTGAGCGGCTTTAAAGAATCACAGTTTAAAAAAAAATCTAAGAACCTGCCACCAACTTTTCCCCTTGTTTTATGCTAAGTGTACAGTTTTCCCTGCCGTATCCAGATTGCACTGGCCTGAGGCCTGTATGGGCACTAATCAGCCTTGCACCACTATTAGGCATAAGATCTGAAATCACATGACCCTGCAAATCATGAGGTTTGTACCAATGGAAAAGGGATATTCCTAGCTTCCCAATGGGCCACTATCTTCAAAGCCCTGGAGAAAATCAAGATATTGGACTTCAATGATGTAACATTTCAATGATGATCAGAGCTATTTTTGGTCATTTGTAGAGATTTTTTATATTTATTGGTTTTTTTTCTAATTATCATGTTAACTATTGCACCTGGTTTTGGAGGGATAGAAACGAAACAGTCAGCCAGAACAGTTCCTTTGGGTAGGAATTTGATGTAGCAGAGTAAAGGACTCTCTAACATCATTCTTAGCCATGGTACAGGAACCTCAGAACTCCTTATGATGTATTCAGTGTGATAAGAGAACATTTATAGCAAATGAGGAATCACTACTCTTCAAAAGGAATGTAGGACTAGGTCCTTCTCCTATTGAAGTCAATGGCAAAATACACATTGACTCTAGTGTTAGCATGGACAGGCCTATAATCTAATTTTATTCCCCATGTGGGCTCCATGGAACAGTACCATGAATGTTTTTATTATATATGTATTTCTTCTTATAGTGCCTAGGAGCTGCAGTCACGGACCAGGAGACCCCACTGTGCTGTACCAACAGAGTACAAAAAGATGGTCCCTGCACCCAAGAGCTTACAAACTAAGTATGAGACAAAAGATGGATACCTACAGACTGATGGGAGAAGTTAAGGAAACAATGGGGCAATATTTGTAAGCTTGATAGGCAGTGGTCTCAGCACACCAGATAGCCTAATGTTTTTCATCTTCTGCTTCTGCTATTGGGAACTAAATCCATCATGCCCGAACAACTGTGAACGGTGTAAGTATGGCCATAGTTTTTCAACTATTTTTTATACTAAATTTGAAAAGTAACATTTGTAGCCTAAGCTTATTGAAACTTAGGATCTGATCCAGCAAAACACTTAAACACATGCTTAACTTTAGGCTGCCGGTGCGTTGGGACCACTACATAGCATACTGACTCTTGGTACATCCCTGTCTGCCTGTATCCATCTGTTGTCTCTTGTCTTAAAAATTAGACTGTAACATCCTTGGGGCAGGGACTGTCTTTTTGTTTTGCATTTGCACAGTGCCTAGAAAAATGGAGCCCTAATCCATGATTGGAACTCCTAGGCACTATGATAATATAAATAATAATAATTAGGTGAGTAGCGGCGTAAAAGTAAACAGAACTACTCATATCATTAAACTTAAGCATGAGCTCATGTGCTTTGCTGGCCTGGAGTTTTATTATTCTTCAAAAATGTGCACATCAGAAATCCCCTGATAAGCTGGTGAAAATGAAAATGAGTGAGCAGTGGGTATATATCTAGTAGAGCAAAGTGAATAATATCTAGTGAAACCAAACCAGAACACTGAAGATTGGTTTTGTCAGTCCTTACTGATTCAATGTACTACCTGAAAACATTGTATTATTCCTGTCAGGAAGCACGAAGAAAGACAGGAAATTGAGTCTTTCACTTGAAAATACTTTGTATATTAGAAGTAGCCAACCTTTTAAGGATTTGAAGCTGAGATTTGATTTAACATGGTTCCAAGGACAGCATTCACTTTGCTCCTTCTGTCAGTGCTTCCCACAGGATGCACCATTCAACAGTCTGCAAATATGCTGCTTAGACATTAAATCAGAATTTATACTGGAGATGTGCAGCCAAAGTTGAATCAAAATAAGTAGTGAGAGAAAACAAAAGTACAAACCTTCAGAAACATTTATGAGCCTGTATTAAGAAAATAATTAGCCGGCTACTTATGATGCAAGACTCTGTAGAGGACATAGGTCTGATCCTGTGGAGTGCTGAGCTCCCACTGACATCAATAGACATTAAGAGCACTCATCACATTATAAACACCCTCTGGTGCTTATGCTGCATCCTTGCCAAGCACATTATCTTAGCCCTTTCCCTAGCTAACCCAATTAAATACATTATTTCACTTAAAACAATGCAAAGGTTGAAAAGCTCAAAGCCGCTCTAAGCACTTTACCCGGCTTTGAAAGAGCTCTTTACCAGTGCTTGCTTAGTACACACTATGGCTGGTTTACACAAGGCTTCCCCAATTTGTAGCATTTCATCACCTAATTTCTGCAACACACTTTTCATTGGCACCCAGACACTGCAGCTAGCTCAGAATGAGGCAACCTACATATTTTAAACAGGCAGGCTAAGAAAGACGCTTGCAATGGCAGTTCACTTCTGAGTGCAATTCATTATCTTGAAAGTCCTGAATTGGACATTTTATTTATGTATTTGGTTTTGTGGGAAACACTTTAAAAGAGCTTCTATCCATATGCTGTAGGGGGCCTTGGCATTACTTAAAAGCCTGTGTTTATAGCCCCCCATCACCATAGTAGCTGAGCGTCTCCCAGTCTTGCAATGTATGTAACCTTGCAACACCCTGTTGGTATGTCTACACTGCAATGTAAGCCCAGGGTTACTAGAACTTGATTAGCAGATCCTAGGTTTATTAACCTAGGGCTTGAGCATCTATGCTCATTTGTAACCCTTGGTCCCAAGCTTGGGCTCCAGCATCTGCACTGCATTGTGAGATCTCAAGTCCAACCACCCAGATCCCCGACTTTTTAGCACCCTCCCAGAATGTGGCTACTCTAGCCCTTTGTTCATGGTGCAGTGTGAGAAGACTTGACTGTTCACCAAACTTGATTGTCCAAAGGACTAAGAAAGTTGGCCCATGGGATAATGGAATACTTTTGTCAGATTCCCAGAGCATGGGGCTGCATCTACATTGCAGCACAATAAGGCTCGAACCCTGGGTCATGGCTTGACTCAGGCTCAGACCCTCAACCCTTGTGGTGTCCTGGGATCCTGGGTCTGAGTCCTGGGTTAGTGTGATCTGTGTGTAGATTCAAGGGGGTTAGGCTTGAGCCGGACTTTAAACCCTGGGCTAACATTGCAGTGTAGATTTGTGAAGTAGGAAAGTACTATCATCCCCATTTTACAGCTGGGGAACTGGGGCTCATAGAAGCTAAGTGACTTGCCCAGGTTATACAGGAGGTTTGTGATAGATGGAGGATATGAACCTGGGTCTCCTCAATGCTAGGTAGTGCCCTAACTACTGGCTAGTCCTTCCTCCCTTGGTTATGGTCTGGATACCCCACACATGACAAGAATACAACAACACACTATAGTATATCCCACCACTAATAACTGGAAAGTCAACAAATAAAATCCCCCACCTCCTCTCCCCAGCAATTCTTTCTTCAAAATTCTTCCCAATCTCCCCATTCTCCGACATCTGGGAAAAGATGAGGTCTGCAGCTGGCCCTGCAGTTAGAGAAGCCTACTATCTCTAAGAGACTGACTACTAAAATGCCCTTTGGGACTTGCAAATCTGTGTGTCCAAAGCCGGAATTAGAATGTAGGATTACCACCTACTATAATCACATCAGTGACAGGAATTTCCCTTGTGTTACATCTATATAGTACTATTACACACTATTGAAAATAGGAGTTCTGACTGACTCATACTTCAGCTGGAATGAGTCTCAGTATTTCATAGAGTCATAGAATCATAGGACTGGAAGGGACCTCAAGAGGTCATCTAGTCCAGTCCCCTGCACTCATGGCAGTACTAAATATTATCTAGACCAGCGATGGGCAGCCTGTGGTCCATGGGCTGCATGCGGCCCATCAGGCTAATCTGATTGCGCGCTGCGAGACATTTTGCTGACATTGACCATCCGCAGGCCTGGCCTCCCACAGCTCCCAGTGGCCGCGGTTCACCGTTTCTGGCCAATGGGCGCTGCAGGAAGCGGCGGCCAGCACGTCCCATGCGGCCCGCTGCTTCCCGCAGCTCCCATTGGCCGGGAACGGTGAACTATGGCCACTGGGAGCTGCAGGGGACTGTGCCAGTGGATGGTCAACATCAGCAAAATGTCTCATGGCCTTAGGGTTACCAGATGTCCCGATTTTATAGGGACAGTCCCGATTTTTGGGTCTTTTTCTTATATTGGCTCCTATTACTCCCCACCCCCTGTCCCGATTTTTCACACTTGCTGTCTGGTCGCGCTACGTGGCCTGTAATCAGATAACCATGATGGGCCACATGCGACCTGTGGACCACAAGTTGCTCACCACTGATCTAGACCTTTCCTGACAGGTGTTTGTCTAACCTACTCTTAAAATTCTCCAATGATGGAGATTCCACAACCTCCCTAGGCATTTATTCCAGTGCTTAACCACCCTGACAGTTAGGAATTTTTTCCTAATGTCCAACCTAAACCTCCCTTGCTGCAATTTAAGCCCATTGCTTCTTGTCCTATCCTCAGAGGTGAAGAAAACAATTTGTCTCCCTCCTCCTTGTAACAACCTTTTATGTACTTGAAAACTGTTATCATGTCCCCTCTCAGTCTTCTTTTTTCCACACTAAACAAACCCAATTTTTTCAATCTTCCTTCATAGGTCATGTTTTCTAGACAGCTAATCATTTGTATATTCTGTCTATGTAACCATATCCAAATGGGGTCCCCACAAATATATTACCACTCACTGCAGGGACCATTGTTGGCCTGCTCCTTGAATGTTACATACTAAGGGTCAGATTCTACCTACACTTTATGTGCCGTAGCGGAGGGAGGGCATAAGAAACTTCCCTACTCTCACTGAAGGGCCTATATAAAAGCCAGATAGCACTGCAGCCCCTGCGCTCCGGGGACTGCTCCAATCCTCCCCAATGGGTGCACTGTGGTTTGAAATATGCAGGGAGGGGTGGAAGATGGGACCAAGGGCTGTGCCCCTCTGTGCACCAATCATCATAGCTAGCATGCTACCTACAGAACAGAAAACAGCACTCCTCATAATGGTCTAGCAGCAGAAGTGGGCAGCCTCTATGAACCTGGCAGATCTGGGATGCGCAGTGTGTGGTAGAGTAGCTCCACACTCATTACTATGAGCTGTGCGTAAATGGCACAGTCTAGCCCACAGTTAGTTGTCAGCGTTAATGACTCTCCAAATAACATCTGTGAGTCCAGATTTCATGAATATGTTAACTGATTTGTTCATCTCACTCAAGTTCCCCAGACAAGGAGTTACGTTAGTTTTTTCTGTCAGACCCACTTAGACCAGGATATTGAGTAAAAATTGTGAAGGTAAGAGCTATCCGAGGCATGCTGAGTTCAGACAGGCTTGTAAATTTGTGGGTGATATGACAACTCTGTTTAAAGAAAAAGAAAGAGGACAGATGGCAATAATTTTTTTAAATAAAATTCACCCTTATTTTCAGCACCTAATTAACTTACTATGTAACATGTGAAGATCTATTGAAAATACGAAATCAGGGAGTAACATGGATCTCAGAGATGGGGACACACAGATAACTGCAAGGGATGAGCTAGAACAATGTAAAACACAACTAATTCACTAAATGAATCATAAGAGTGAAGCAGTGTTTGGTAGATGGATTTCAGCGGTTTACACCAAAAAGAAAATATCGATGGATTTGCAGATGAGTCCACAATCTCTCTCCTCTTTCCCTCTTCCGACCCCCTCTGGGCAGCAACTTAGCTCAAAGTTACTGTACTTTAAATCCATAACATTTGTATGTATAGAAAAGCTGTTCCTTCTGCAGGATGTTGTCTGTTCTTGGGATTGGGCATATACCCTTTTTTTAAGGGGCTAGTTTGCTGTTGCTGTGGGAAAAAGGAAAAAACATTTCTGTGCTAGTGTAATTTTACACACTAATGGCTTAAAGCTGCTCCGAGATTTGGAGTATTAGAATGAATCTCAGGTATGTAGATTAATGGGAGAGAGCCGGTGTTTAGATGCAGTACATGATAAATAAATGCAGCACATGATTCTGAAATTTCTCTCTCTCTCACACACACACACACTAAAAAGATAATTAGCCTACAGAATTTGGGTAACATATGCTATTACCTGATGTTATTTCAAGAACCTTGACAGTATAAAACAGAATGTATCTATTCTGAGGGGTTGGGTTGGAGGAGTTGGCTTTAAGAGGCTTTTGCTTTCTAAATTGGTAACATGTCGTGTTAAATGCATGGGATGAGAGCAAAGGAAACTGACTGAATAGCATTATTGTTAATTTGGAAAAGGATATAATTTTTGCTGATTTGCAGTTTTGCAAGAATGGAAAAGGCACATTTTTATAAGTAATTTGAAAGTCACCAGAAGAAAGATTTAGAAGAGACCCAGATATACTCTCCAAAGGCTAAATCATGTCCTTGACATTTCATTTTATCTTCCATTTTCCATTTCCTATTACATAAAATATACACATTTTAATGTATGCTTATATTTGTAATATATATTTGCCTTCTTTTTTGGTATATATATATATATATACCAAAAAAGAAGGCAAAAATGTATTATATATTATATGTATTATATATATGGCTCTTTTTTAGTGACATTACCTTGTATACTTAGAAAAAAGAAATTGGCTAAAATTGAATCAGGGAGTCTTTTTCTCTGCCTGATATAGTTTCTAGTATACATAGGACTAAATCTTGTGTTGGCTGCATGCACTTGGGATAAAGAGGTTATAGGAAACCTCCTTCCTTCTTGGTACGCCCAGGACCCAATCCTGTTCCTGTTGAAGTTGATGTGAGTTTTGCCATTGATCTCAACAAGAATGGAGTCGGGTTCCCAACAAGCAGATTTGCTCAGGAGCAGAGGAGGACATGCTTTTAGTTTTTTGTGCACCGGGAAGAGACCCTAAGTACTGCACCATTCTGTGCACGGCAGATTAAGGAGATTTGTCTGCTGGAGTCCCCAAGCATATTTGGCTATCTCAGCCCATGCAGAAGGTGGACATATATTGCTTCTTCTTGAGAGTCACAGTAAGATGTATTACAGAGAGCAAATCCCTGTACTCTGGCAGGGCTGGCCCACAAAATATTGGCACCTGAGGCGGGGAACTCAAATGACGCCCCTATGCCTCCTTGTTTGGGCCAAAACTTTGAAAGGTCTCAATTCTGCCTGTTCTACTCCTCTCATGGTACTGCTCTGCTACCTACCCCAATAAAGGAGAACTAACAACTTAAAATGCCTTGTTCAAAAATTTTAAGTAACACTTAACTTTCAAATGCCTGAACAGCAAATGTAACTTTTCTTGTCTGCATTTTTAATCTGTTTGAATAATCAAAGTGGTGCTTTCCTTGCCTTCTTGGTTGCAAAGATTTAAACTGCTTCCTGCTGAAGGTCCACAGTCTGGGCCAGCTCATGCTCTATTGAGATGGTTGCAAGGCCGACCAGCCTCTCCTGTGTAATTGTGGAGCGTAGATGTGTTTTTATTAACTTCAGCTTGGAGAAGCTGTGTTCTCCACTGGCAACTGTTACAGGAAGTGTTAGAAGTATGCGCAGAGCAACAAAAGCATTTGGAAAGAGGGTGGTCATCTTATTTGTGCACATATATTCCAGAACAGCTTTTGGAGTTGATCCTGCTGAAATGTATTTTGAAAGGGCTTTCAGTTCATCACCTAAATCACTCGCATCAATATCGCGCATGTCATCATGCGTCAACACTGTCTCTAGTGCCCTGCATTGCTGGTGTAGGGGTCTTCTTCAGGTGTAGTGATAGTTTTGGAATATCATACAACATCCAAATGTACTGCTGTGTTCCTTGAGCTGCATGAAACGTTCTTCAACTGACTGTATTGCACAATCTAGCACCTGGTTAAAGAATTCAACTTTGAATTGTTGTTTGGGATCTCTTATGGAATTATTTCATGCCTCGTAATCAAAATGTCTTCTTCTTCGGTGACTCTTGTATTCTTGAATGGGTGGGAAAATAGCTTCAGTGTGAAGTTCATCTGCCAACTTCTGTCCACTCTTCAGAATGTTTTGAAATCCCTCATCTGACCGGTAAGACTGTAGGTATGACTTTGCTTTGTCCAGTTGTTCCATTGCTCCAGATATATCAAGGTCAACACTTTGGAGTCTCTTGCTTACAACATTTATTTCAAACAGTATGTCATGTCACAACACTAAACCACACAGAAATTTGAAGTTATTTATATTTCTGGTGATTCCATTTCCCTCTGACACTGTTCTCCCATGAACAGTTCCTGTCATGGCATTATCCTCCATAATGGCAACTATGTCATCATCTATCTTCCCAATTTGGTGTTTGATAGGATTTATTGCCTCCACTCGACTTTCCCATCATGTGGCACTCAGTGGTTTCAGTGTCAGAGAGGACATTCCCAGATGTTGCTTCAACAATTTGCCATCGATGAGTTGATGCAGAGAAAAATACATAAAAGCTTTGAATTACATTAAAAAATTCAGCACCTCACTAGAAGCTGATGCTGCATCACTGACCACCAAGTTCAATGAATGAGAACTGCATGGGACAAAAAAAGCACGAGGGTTTAACTCTCGGATCTGTGTCTGCATTCCTCTGTTCTTCCCTCTCATGTTGGCACATTATCGTAGCCCTGACCTCTCATGTCGGCTATCGCAATTCCCGTATCTTCCAGCTTTTTAAGAAGCACATTTGTCATACCAGCTCCTGTAGAATCATCAATGTCAATAAATTCTAGAAAATGCTCTCTGACAGTCACCATTGCAGAGACATTTTCCCTAGGTTCTGTTGTTGTTACAAAACGCACCATTAAAGTCATTTGTTCCATATGGCTGATGTCAGCTGTGCGGTCCAGAATAACAGAATAATATCTTGCTGACTTCAGATCTGCCACAATCTTCTGTTTGACTTTTGTTGCCAGTAACTATATGATCTCATTTTGAATATTTTTTCCAAGGTAGTGATGTATGTACATTTCTTGGGTGGTGACTCTTCTTAGATGCTCCTGGAATACAGCATCAAACTCAGCCATCAGCTCCACAATTTTAAGGAAGTTTCCATTGTTTGGCACATACAGCTGATCTGAAGTGCCATGCAGTGCTAGGTTTTGGGTAACAAGCATTCTCACAATGGCAATGAGCCTTTTCAGAACATTTTGCCAGTAAAGAGATTCTGATGCAATCTTCTCTTGATGCTGATCATCTATGGTGGCCTTTAACCTTAGTCTCATCTCAAGCTCTTTCCACCTATGGAATGCTCTCTGGTGATTTGCTGCCTTCTCATGGCATGACAGATTTCTAGCCAGATTTTTCCAGTCCTTTGTTCCCTTAGAACCCAATGTGGTTGGAACATTAGACTGGAAGA
Source organism: Chrysemys picta bellii (assembly GCF_011386835.1). Classification (NCBI taxonomy): domain Eukaryota; kingdom Metazoa; phylum Chordata; order Testudines; family Emydidae; genus Chrysemys; species Chrysemys picta. Next base: position 27,690,639 of record NC_088792.1, read on the forward strand.
GTTTGCAACAAAAACAGTATGCAACATACTGGGTTTTTGAGTACATAAGCCATGGCCTCTCCACTTTGTCACCATTGGGAATTTCACGCCAGTAATGTGTTGGATGGAAACTTCTATTTTCATTGTCTTTGGGGAACGTGAAGTTTTTTCACTTGCTGTGGCCCATGCAGTACAAAGAAGTCCCTCAGGCTACTGCTCAAGTGGGACTACAGTCCTGGATCATCTAGACTTAAGGAACTAAACTCAGCAGCAGCTGTTTCTTGCGCTTCCACCACACTCTTCTCTGATCTACACTTTTCTTCAGGAATGTGCATGGTTACATCCATTTGAGATGGCGATATGGATGCAGCAGTAGCTTCCAGGTCACCTGCACTCTGACTAACTGGAAGATCAGACATCTTCTCACCACTCACATCCTCACTGGGGCCAGAAGGCTCACCATGAACATTTTTGTCTATGTATCTCAGGAGAGCTCCTTCCTGCTTAGATAGAAAAGCTTCCTTTGCTTTCTTTCTTTTTCTGAATGCTGCCCCAGAGGGGTGTTTTCTTCTTTCACTCATGACTGCTGTTCTGTGCCAGCTATAGTGGCTCTCAACACTCAAATAAGCAGGCTGGTAGCAGGGCCTGAGTGAGGAAAGATATCAGTGTCTTAAGGGCCTAACTGGCTCCTACTACTTCAGTTGCCTGTTATCCTCAAGTGGGTTCAGGGAAGCAGCAGGAAACAGGAAGTCCCTGAGAAGCTGATGTTAATCAGTCCAGGCGCCTGGGGATGCTAGAGCAGTACATAAGAGACTCCTCCTCCTCTCTCTTCTTGCAGCTCCCACCACTTTCTGTTATTCCCTCTCACCTTTTCTCCTGCCTGCCTGTCTCTTGTGCCCTCTTTCCTCCAGCATAGCACTCCACCATCTCTGTGCATCTAGAGCAGAAAGAATACATATGCACCACCAGCAGACACAATTTTCTACACTCTGGGTCCTAGTGGCACTCCCCTACAGTCTGGGACCTGAGGTGGCTGCCTCAATTTGCCTCATGGTAAGGCCCGCCCTGCACTCTGGAGTCATCAAGCCCTGGGCCAGGAAGACATCTCACAGACCTACCACATGGCCATTCCTTCTCTCCACCATCCACCATCCCACCTCTTGCAAAGATACAGCACAGAGCAGTCAAACTTTCTCTATAGAGAATTGGCATATTTTTAATATACTGAAACTATTGAAAATGGTTCAAAACCTTTAAGTGATAAATTCTTCTTATTATTATTAATAATGCATTTCTAAGCTGTTAATCCTTGCCCTGTCTTGGCACCAGAAAACATGACAGACAGTGGGGAAATAGCTGGTTAATGCACATTGTTTCAGAGAGTGCAGTTTTCTTAGTGGATAAAATTGAGTAGCTAATGTGCTTCAGTAACCCAGTGGTGGACTTGAAGATTAGAACTTGCATCTTGAACTATCAATAGAAGTGAACTGGGAGCCTTTGGAGATATTGGAGCAGCTGGCAGGATAAGGGCTCTTGGCAGCTAATCCATAGAGGAGAGGGCTGTTGCATTTTGTGTGATTTGGAACCTTGCATTTTTGGCATCTTCAGTCCAATATAAACTGTGTTACCATCATCCGGTGTGGAGATGATGAATGCATAGATGACTATGGCCAGATGTCTGTCTGGGAAGAAGGGAAGAAAATTCCTAGATCACTGGAGAGAACCCCGTAGGAATCTACAGACAGAGGTTTCTATTGAAGAAAAGCAGTTGCTCAATACAGCTCTTTGGGTCCTGATGGACCCATCGTTGTGTTGTGCGGTCTTATCCAGTTACATCATGTAAGGATGTCAGCGATTGTACTTGGCTATGTTGACTGCTGTAGGGGGTGAAGCAGTGAGAACATTGAGATATGGCCTCTATCCACTGCCATGAGGAGATGATCTTGCACTTGGCTGTCTCCGTAATGTCACAGCCTGAAATCTGCTTGCAAAACATCCAGGATGTTGGCAGAGGAAATAGGTTGTTGGGCCCTGGTTGCCACTACTAAGAACTTTCTCATCTGTTTTGCTCAGGAATAGCAGGTCAGAGATGGGATAGTAACTGGAAAGTTCTTTTGAATCAAGATTGCTGCATTATTCAAGGAAATTGTTGTGCTTGCTGCTGTGAAGTTGTTGATGATTTCTCTTAGGAAATTGCTATCGTTCACCAGCCAGATAGGGCATGGATCTGTTTTCTAGATAGTGGCTCAGCTTCTAAGCTCCATCATGTACGAAATAGCATTTTCATAGGTGTTGGGGGCATTAAAGCTATCTGTTCCAAATTGGAGTTTACTGCTTCAGTGAGTTCCTTCCATATATACTGATTTTGTTTGTCAGGCTTGAATCAAACTGGTGTAAAAGTAGGATGGCAGCTCCTGAGTTAAACTGGCATAATACCAGTGTGAGAGGAGAGTCAGACCAATGTTTTATTCTCTCCTGTCACTTCTGCTGTAGAGTAACACTATCCCCAGTTCTTCAATATAATACAATCTATTTTTTATATGTCGTCCTCCTTACAGGGGACTACATAATGCCTTACAGAGCGAGACATAAGCTGGAAAAAAGTGGAAGAAGTGGTGTGATTTAAGTGGAGCAAGTGACTCTGTGGCTGTAAGAAGGGAGGCATTCTAGACATACAGGTCAGCCATGACCATGAGTCACTACTGAGTTCTGTAAACAAGAATGTCATTTTCATTTGGGTTTGGAGATGAATGGAGTGCCAGTGGAGGGGATGGAGAAAAGGAACAACATGATCTCACTTGCAGCATTTTGGAACTCTGGGTTCAGATTTTTAAAATTGCCTAAGTTTCTTTGGATCACAAATCGTAATGAAAATGAATAGGTCTTTAGTAATGTGGGTACTTTTGGAAATCTCACCACTGAAGTTTCGAGAGCAGGGATTTAAGAAGACTATCAAAAAATAGCCATCAAATTAAACGTTAAGACATTATGCAGGAACAATACTCTCTCAATACACCATACTCACCCAGAATAGTGTTTTACTCCATGTCTGATACTCCCCCCAGAATAGGTGACATACCACCACAAATGTTTCATTTGACCTGGAATTCTTAATTAATTAATTAATTATCATCATCATTTATTATTATTTCAATTCACTGAAAATTTTGAAAAATATAATTTTTGACTTGACCTGCAATGATTTTTTTATTTGTATTTTTTGGAATTGGCAGCAAACTGAAAAATCCATTATTAACACAGCTCTAGTCTTTCATGACCTTCAAAAACATCGTACAGGAGTCAGGCAGATTTCTATTCTACAATCAAAATTGGGATAATTTGGTAGCAGCACCATTCATTTTAATTTTGCCTCTAAAAGTCAAGCACCAGATTTCCTTGTTATGATCAGATATGGGGACTGCAGGAGTGGCTGTAACAATATTGTCCTTCCCATCCCTAGCTCTTATGAAAATCCCTGGTTATTAAAGTTGTTGTTTAGAGATAGCATACGCAGAAAGCGGGTTTAACTCTATTTCCTAGCCCAGTCACCTGACATAGTTACAAAGATTAATAACCCTGTCACATGACAGAGGTCAGTAATCACTGACTTCAGCTCTATTAAGAGCTTCTTTTGTCTCCTAATCTTTACTTACCTATGGAAATGTTTAAGTTTTCACCAAAAACTCAAAACCTGAAGGATTTGAGTTGAAATGGGAGTTGTAATGCCTCATGGGAGTTGTAGTTAATGCCTTGTGTCCCTTTTCTTCTCTGTGGGCCAGAATCCCCAGCTGGACTCCATCTCTCAGAATGCACCTCAGCCAGGGACACTAAGCTGCACAGCTTCCCCTCACCAAGAAGGGAGACCATGGTGCATTATGGAAGATGCAGCTCAGCAGGAGATCCTGGCCCGTGGAGGAGAATGAGGGCACGAGATGCAAATTATGGCTCCCATCATGCACCAAAATTCCCATTTTCAGCCAAAATCTTTTGATGAAAAAATTATTTTTTATGTAAAAATTTCATATAGATGAAAAATCATTTTTCTTCTGAAAAACAGTTTTGATGCAATATTTTTGACTAGCCCTATTATTATTATAGTAATCACTATAGTTTAAATGTCTTCTGGATCTTCTATTTCTACAAATTATCTCCTGATTGGCTAATAAAGGTTGACAACATTTATTAATACATTTATTTAGTGTCTCCAACAAACAATATTTAAACAGTACTCATTACCTATGGTATCTTTGTGCAGGCAGTACTTCTGGGACTGATGACATTTAAGATGTAATGGCCATTTTCTCAAAAAATTCTATATGACTTCAGAACATTCAAACTATGTGTTAAAATTAAGTAAGGTACCTCAATTTGGAAACTGAGTAAATAGCATATGGAGTCAGTGGAGACCTAATTATACCACTTACGTTTAACATTCAGTTCTCTAACATTTTTTTAAAATTACCAAAATGAAGTGGAATAGACACTTTATGGGTTTGTTTCTTTTGGTGCACACATTACTGAGCTGAAACTCTGAGATACCATAATTAACAAAAAGTTATACAGCAGAGAGCTTATAATACAATCATAACAAGATTAAGTAAAAGAAATCAAAGTCAATTTGTGTTTAGTGGTTTGGGGAATAACATTTCTGTCAAGTTGTTGAACACTAATCATTAAAACACCGGAATAATCCACCTCCTAATTAAACAACAATAAACAATTGTCAATGGCACATAATTGTTAAAAGTCAGCAAAGGAGGCATTAGTGTAAATAAAGATTAGAAAGAGCTCTTTAAAACTAGAATGGGAACGTTATTTAATGCCTGACAGAACAGACTAAACATAATCAGTATTTGCATTACAAAACTTGCAAATACCTGCATCAATACTGTTCAGATGGCATTGAAGCTGGGTTGTACTTTAGTAACATATGGAGCGTGTTTTGTCTCCTAATCTTTACTTACCTATCGAGATGTTACATCCTTTATACTGTACATTGTTTTTCAGTATCCCCTAATCTTAGGATCAGATATATTCTAGAAAGAAATTCAGGTCATTCTGTTCTATTGATGATGACTAATTCAAAAATTGTGGGCTGATTGGAGAGGATTTGCAGTTAATGCGCTTGGACTGGGTCTTAGGAGACTGTGGGCGGTCTTCACTATGGGGGGTGGGTCGATTTAAGATATGCAAATTCAGCTACGTGAATAGCATAGCTGAATTCGACCTATCGGAGCCGACTTACCCCGCTGTGAGGACGGCGGCAAAATCAACCTCCGCGGCTCCCGGTCGACGGCGCTTACTCCCACCTCCGCTGGTGGAGTAAGAGCGTCAATTCGGGGATCGATTGTCGCGGCCCAACGAGACGTGATAATTCAATGCCCAAGAGATTGATTTCTACCCGCCGATTCAGGTGGGTAGTGTAGACCTAGCCTTAGGTTCAACTCCCAGCTCTGCTCCAAGCTTCTTATGTGACTTGGTCAAGTCACTTAATTGTCTCAGTTCCCCATCTGTAAAATGAAGATGGTAATAATACTTCTCTTCTCCCATACTGTTGATTTAAGTCTGCAATTTCTTTGGGGAAAGGGCTATCTCCTACTAGGTACCTATACAGTACCTAACATAATGAGGCTCTCAATTGGGGCCTCTAGATTTTTCTGTACCACAAGTAATAGAAATAAAGGTGGCAATGGTATATTCGGAAAGCTTTTAATCACAGTGGACAATTGGCTGAAAGCGGCAAGGTAACACTTGTTTAGTCTGGAAACTCTAAGTTTGTGTACACAGCAGTTAAACACCCGCTGCTGGCCTGGGTCAGCTGACTTCCGCTTGCTTGGGCTGCAGGACTGTAAAATATTACAGCCCAAGCAGATATTTAGGGCTTGTTCTGGAGCCAGAGCTCTGGGACCCCATGAGGGAGAGGGTCCCAGAAACCAGGATCCAGCCTGAGTCCGAACATCAATCTAGCAATTTTTAGCTCTATGGCCAGAGCTCTGCAAGCCTGAGTCAGCTGATCGTGGCCGGATGTGATGTGCGTCTTTTATTCCAGTATAGACATACCCCAAGGTTCAAATCCTAATTTGCAATAGTGAAAATGAGTGTTTTAGTCTTATACTGAACCTATTTGGAGGCACCACAAAAGCAGCAGAAACAATTTGGCATGATCATTAGTCTCTCTGTTCAAGATAGGCCCAGGACTGGGACATGACAGCACTATGGTACCTGTCTGGGAGATTTGACCAGAGCATGCACACTCCATGCCTGATGCTATCTGTGATATTAAACCCTTACGGCTGAAAGCACTACATTTTCTTTCAGATTTAAAACCACTTACACAATTGGGGGAGGGGGAAGGAAGAAAAGAAAAAAGACGATGTGTATTTGGAGGAGGTGAGGATATCTTATTAAAGGAAAATTTCTAAAGTATTGAAAAGTGGTGTGGGTTCAACAAAGGGAAAATGAATGGTTGCATTTTTTTTGCAGCATTAAAATTAATTATGCAGTTACCCTGCTTTAATTGATTACATTTTAATTTTAGCAAATATTTCTAGTGATATTTGTTATATTTGTAGGTATTGGGCACTGGGCTTTGTCATTTTTAAATTTCACTATAACCTTTGCACTTCTTGCTCTCTTTGCTGAAATATTCGAGCAGAAACCAAGAATTCCTCTTTATTCTTTCATCAGCATGGGTGCCAGATTCCCATCTCATGAGATGCTGGAGGTTTACCCCCCTAAATCTGCCCTCCCCTCCTCCCAGGGAAGCTGTTTCCAGACATAGTGGGGGGAACTCACGTAGGTTAATGCAGGCTTGGAGCTTGAATTACCATAGTATCACACAGTTGATTTCAGTGAAGTGGTGATTCAGGTCCTCAGTATGCAGTAAAATGCAGTTATTTGCCCTACAAGGTTTTGGGATGAGGCGATGACGTGTTTTCATGGCTCTGGAAGTTATTGCAGAGGGACTTCCTAGTGGAAGAGTCATGAGTCTCTTCATCTGTGCCAGAATCAAAGAATACACCAGGTAATAATAACTACTTCTCTGTTCAGAAATAATGGGCCAGTTTCATCCCTGTTACAATTCCACTGATTTCATTAGCATTTTAGTCCCACTGAATTTGTCCCAATAACTAAGGTTTATTTGCCATGATTACCATTACCAAAATCAGGTTGTTTTGTTAGAATAATGCTTCTGGAAAAAGAAAAACAACACAAGTACTCTAGTGCAGTTCCTCAGTTGGTATAAATATGCATAGATTCATTGAGTTCAGTTAAGGAGCTGATCTGTAATACTTAGGAACAAATTATTAAAATTCACAGTGAAGGGAAAAGGTAAGTCCGCTGTTAGAAAACATACCAAATGTTATGGTGTGAATGTTCCAGTGACTTTTGTTAATGAATGAATGATGGAAATTGATTCTCTTTGGCTGTTTCATTCTTCATGTTTTATGCATAATCCCATAGATTTCAATAGGAGATTAAGAGGTATAATTTGCATGATAATACTTCAACTGACATCCTATGTGGGTTGTCCAAAGGAGCTGCAGATCTAGGGTAATGTGACTGGAAGCTTCTTTTTTATCTTCATTAATAGTACTTTATACATTTGCAATGACATTCCAGTACCTTCAAAGAAACCATTATGATCTCACTGCAAGTAGCCCTATGATATCAGTGACTCCATTCTAATATGACTCCACATGCATCATGAAGGGAGTATCCACTCTCATTTTCCATTTATTTGCCATGATTACCATGACCAAAATCAGCTTGTTTTGTTTGTTTGTGTGATTGTTTGTTGGTTTGACAATGCTGACATGATGAAAATACACCACAGTGTGCATTCTTAAGGAGAAAATCTATGGGAGAACTGCACAGTAACATGAAAGTGAAAAGAAATGACTAAGGTATGGAGACTGTAAATACAGAAGTGTTATTTACTCCTCCTCATAACACAAGAACTAAGGGTCCCCAAATGAAATTAATAGGCAGCAGGTTTAAAATAAACAAAAGAAAGTATTTCTTCACATAACACACAGTCAACCTGTGGAACTCCTTGCTAGAGGATATTGTGAAGGGCAAGACTATAACAGGGTTCAAAAAAAAAAAACTAGATAAATGCATGGTGGATAGGTCCATCAATGGCTATTAGCCAGGATGGGCAGGGATGGTGCCTCAACCTCTGTTTGCCAGAAGCTGGGAATGAGTGACAGGGGGATGGATCACTTGATGATTACCTGTTCTGTTCATTCCCTCTGGAGAACCTGGCATTGGCCACTGTTGGAAGACAGGATACTGAGCTATATGGACCTTGATCTGACCCAGTATGGATGCTCTTATGTTCTTATTTTCTAATCCATGCATCTAATTAACAAAATTTAACCGTGTTTTAAATATAAAAGTATAAAGTAACTAAATCAAAAGATGCCAGATGGACAGACTTCTGATTTACATTATGTTAAGATTAAGGGTATTCATGTCCTATTTGAATGTGTGGATTTAAAAATGTTGTAAGGCAAATTTTGCTGATTTAACAAAATCTCCATGGTTAAGGGCTCGGTTTTGTCTTTGTCATGATCTCTAAGCAAGCAGATCAGAAGAGAGATTCTTACTGAGTACAGTGCATATAATTTTTATTTAATACAGGTTAGATTGCAAATCCATAGTTACACTGAGTAGTATCTTACTTTTCAAGTAGTCTCATTGATTTCAATGGAACTATTTACAGCGTTAATTACTACTCAGTATAAGGACGTGTAGCTGACTCTAACCCTATGTTATTTCTAATTGCTGCACTTTTCCATTACAAACAGGTAAAACATTTTTTTAAATTATTTATGTTACTTCAAATATCTTGCAATTTTTCCAGGGATAATGTTGTGCTTCTTACCACATTTGGCGGATCTCTTTCTTTTAATTAAAGATCATTTATATTTAATTAATATAAAGATCATTTATATTTTTATCTTTATTTAATTAGTTCGTTATTTAATGTGTTAATTGAGGATATATGATTCCGCTATTGAGAGTAATTAAAATGTATCATGGGGATGCCAACAGATGAGATAACATGCTATAAGGTTAGGGACTTCACGCATGTGATTCACAGGCATAAGGATTAGTTTAATTCACTAATGAATTTGTCTCGGTAGTTTATAGGAAGATAAAATGTCATCGTTACTGGCTGTCTTTTTCTTTCATATGAGTAGAAGGTTTTTTTGGGTAAAAGGGGCCATCCTGCTCCTCTTGAAGGTAATGGCAAAACTCTCATTGACTTCAATAGGAGTGAAATCAGGGCCTGGGCTATGACTACACTGCAATGTAAGCTCAGGGTTAGAGGGACTTGAGTCACCTGACCCATGTTAGGGAACCCTGGACTTGAGCATCTACATTTATTTAAACCCTATGTTAAGACTTTTCTAACTGGTGCACAAAACTAGGGCTCTGATCTCCATACTGCAGTGCGCAGACCCGAGTATTAGGGTGACCATATATCCCGTTTTGGCCAGCACAGTCCCTTTGTAAAGCCCTGTCCTAGCCATCCCTACCTTTTTTTTTTTTTGCAAAACTGGGCATTTGTCCCATTTGCTCTTGCCAACTGACCATCAGTTGGCAAGCGCAAATGGGACAATTGCCTAGTTTTGCCAAAAAAGTGGGGCGTGAACCCTTGTGGGGCACAGAGGAACATGCAGGTGGAGGCAGGAGAGCAGCAACACCAGCCCTGTGTGGAAGGGAGGGAAGACTTGGGCTGGGCCAGCCCTGCGTGGACGGGTGGGTGGCAGGGGGCGTCAGGCCGGCCCCCTGCAGGGATGCGGGGGGGAAGGAAGAGGGCGGGGAGGCCTTGGGCCAGCCTCGCACAGTGTCCCGCTTTCCCTTTGGGAAAATATGGTCACCCTACCAAGTCAAAGTTACCATATCCCGGAGTCCCTAGCAGTCCCCTGCCCCACAATGTGGCCTCTGTAGCCTTAGGACTGTGTTACATGGTGGGAAAACTTTACAGCCCACCCTGCGTTTTACAGGAAGTTTGAAGCAGCTCGCTTTGCAAAAGCCATGATCGGTTCGCTCTCCATAGCAAACCCAACAGGCTCTGTGATAGTGTGCTTGCAGATCGGTGATCAGAAGAGAATGGGTTAATGTTGACCTGAGCTGCTGCTGTTTGCAAAGGGGGCGTGGTTTCCCCTTTCAATAGAGTGGGTTGCAGATTGTTGTGATAGAGAGGACTAAAGAAGGTGTCCCATAGAATTGTGGGATACTTCCAGCTGACTCTGGGACTTAAGTCAAGTGGGGCTGCATCTACGCTGCAAAGCAATAGGGATCGGATCCTGGGTCCCACCTTAACTCGAACTCAGAGCCTTGAGCCCTTCATGGTCCTGGGACCTTCGGTCTGAACCATGGTTTAGTGCAATTGCAGTGTAGACACAAGAGGAGGTTATGCTTGAACCCAGGCTCAATCATAGGCTTAGGTTGCAATGTAGTCATACTCTATATTACTCTTTATCCTCAAGGAAAAGAAACAGGAAGTGAAGCTTACTGCCAGATTCAAAGTTCACTGAAGTCAGTGGGAGTCTTTTCATTGCTTTAATGAGTTTTGGATTGGGTCCTCTTTCCCCCCCCTCTCTTTCACCCGTTCATAGAGTTATGGGGTGAGATCCTGACCCCTTGAAGTCAGTAAGAGTTTTGTCATTGACTTCAATGGGGTAGGAATTGACCCATGTAATTGAAAGCCTGAAGCTTTTTACTGTACTATTCTGTGATGCCACCATGTTGGCGAACACTGGGAACTGAACAGAGCATGAGTCTGTACAGTTTGAACTAAAGCACCAGGTTCTATAGCTAGGGGCTGTAGCAGACTCACATCCACCATGGAATGGGCACAGAAGGGGATGTATGACATACACTGACCCATGAGTTCCAGCTGCATATACAGAGGTAGTAGGGTGACCAAACAGCAAATGTGAAAAATCAGGACAGGGGGTGGGGGGTAATAGGAGCCTATATAAGAAAAAGACCCCAAAATCGGGACTGTCCCTATAAAATCGGGACATCTGGTCACCCTAACAGGTAGAGATATTTCCTACTTCTGTAAAAAATATCAAATCATTTTTAAAAACTACATCTGGGTACTAGATTCAAATCCACCTTTTTGTGTGTGGAAGCAAATGCTTTCATAGAATAATCACTCTCATAAAACTGTTCCACATCTTTATGGCGGGCATCTTCATACAATGTTTCCTCACTATGTAAAAACAACAAGGAGTCTTTGTGGCACCTTAGAGACTAACAAATTTATTTGGGCATAAGCTTTCGTTGGCTAGAGCCCACTTCATCAGACGCATGAAGTGAAAAATACAGGAGCAGGTATAAATTGTATCATGTTTGTGGGGGTTGTGGGGGCAGAAGGAGAGACCCCAAGATAGGACAGCCTGTCAGGCTAAGAGTATAGCTGGATAGATTAACAATATTGTTAGGTGACTTAAGGGAACTACTGTTGTGGTCCCTTCTGGCAGGTAGGAGTTTAGATAGTTTAGTGTCCTTTTTCCTCTGTAGCGATGCAAAATGTGTGTTGTGAATGGCTTGTCTAGTTTTTGTAAAGTCCAGCCACGAGGGAGTTTGTGTGGAAGGTTGTTTTTTTTAAGAGAGTTCATTCTTGATCTTCTCTTGTTTGCTGTATAGGATGTTGATCAGGTGGTTCTGCAGTTTCTTTGAGAGTGTGTGGCACAATCTCTCACTATAGTCAGCATGGTATGTTGATTGTAATGGATTTTTTACCTTCAGTCCTTTTGGTATTATGTCTTACCACTTCAAAAGTTATTTTTCCTCCCTTGGTATCCTGCTGCTAATTAACTTATCTTGTTAGACTGACCTCACACTTGGTAAAGCAACCCCCATCCTTTCATGTATTTATACCTGCTCCTGTATTTTTCACTTCATGCATCTGTTGAAGTGGGCTCTAGCCCACGAAAGCTTATGCCCAAATAAATTTGTTAGTCTCTAAGGTGCCACAGGGACTCCTCGTTCTGTTTGCTGATACAGACTAACACGGCTACCACTCTGAATCCTGACTATGTAGCTTTCTGCCATGTCTCTATACTTGACAGTCCCTAAAGGGGCTCAAGTGTAATCTTACAACCTACTAGTTCTCTGATGCCCTTAATTCATGGTTAAAGGCACTATGAAATACTTAATTAAGGAGCACAACAGAAGTGTTAGCAAGACTATAGAGAAGAATGGGCCAAATTCTGCCTTTGGGTGCATGTGCATGGCTCTTAGGAACCTCAGTGGGAGCCATGTGCATGCATCTAACTCCAGAATTTGGCACCATGGTTTAAAAATAGGCTTACACTATGTAGATGAAAAGTCTGTGAATTTTCTCTTAATTGATCCTTTCACTGCCCTCCCTCCTCAAATTGTGTCTTTGTGACTAGAAGGGGAAAAAGTATCAAACCATTTTTACTTTAATCAGGAAAAAATATGAGCTTTATTCTTTATTCTGCTGACACTGAAATCAATGGCAAAATTCCTATTGATTGGGGCCTAAAAATGTTATCATAATTGACAGTGATTGGTCTCAAGAACGCTGTTCTTTGCATCATGCTGGGACAGGAAAACCATATTCCTATTGCTCTTCTAATTCCTTTTATGGTTGCGGCTCTGTAAGACTCAGGACTCTGGAAGCAGACCAGATGGCCTGGGGAATTGCCAGGAACCTGGTGCGTAAGCAGGTGTTGTGCATGTGCACAAAACATTATAAGATAGCTATAAAATCACTTTGTGGAGCAAAGCATGTTCAGTTATTCTAGGGGGGTTATTAATCACATCTTACATTTTTACATGCCTTGTGGGAGACATATGCTGAAGGTCTCATGCAGCCAGTAATAAGACATCATTAGAGTTTCTAAAAGTTATAGATGATAATTTTCTAACACAAAAAGTATTGAACCCAACATGCAATAACCCAACATTGGACCTCATTGTGATATATAAAGATGAATTAATAATGGATTAGAAGATGTTGGTTGCCTAGGGACAAGTGACCATGACCTGATTACGTCCAATATGGGCAATCAGAGGATGGTTTGAGCCAGTAATATTTATTCCTGGTGCTTCAAGAGGGCTAATTCCCTAAAGCTGAGGAACACTATGAGTAAAATTGACTTGGGGGGAGGGGGAAATTTAGACAGAAAAATATGAATGAAAATGGGGAGTTTTTTAAGAAAACTTTATGAGATAGCCACAATACCACAATTAAGAAAGCAATCCTGGTTCATTGGGAAAGGAAGGCAGAAATTTGAATTTAAAAAGCAATATATAGCAAATTTAAAATCAGGGAAATAGATAGCAATCAATATAAATTAGAAGTCATGAAGTGTAGAAAATTGCTAAGGGAATCTAAAGACATCAAGGAAAAAATCATGTCTGGCAGGATTAAGAACAACAAGAAGAAACAAGTCCTAATTAAGTACATTAGGTAGGAAAGAAATCCTAGCAATCGTATTGGCCTATAAATAGATGGAGATAGTAAAGCTGTTAATGATACAGAAAAGGCAGACATGTTCAATAAATATTTATGTTCTGTATTTGTTAAGAAGCAGTATGATGTCCTTGTCGCACAGGATGATGATGAAGTATTTTCCAGTCCATTAGTAACCAAGGAGGATGTTAAACAACAACTACTAGAGATGAACATTTTTAAAATGGTAGGCACAGATAACTTGTCCCCCAGAGTCACAAAACATCTGATTAAGAGGAAATCTCTAGCACAACTCTGATAATTGTTAATAAAACTTGGAAAACCAGGGAAATTCTAGAAGACTGGAAGAGTGCTAGCATAGTACCAATATTCAAAAAGTGCAAATAGGATAACTAAGGTAACTACAGGCTGGTTAGCCTGACATCAGTCCCAAGTAGAATAATGGAAAAGAGGTGGATATGATATGAAATTCAACTAATAAAGAATTGAAAGGATAGGGATATAAATAATATGGCTTTACAGAAAATAAGTCTTGTCAAACAAACCTGATTTCATTCTCTGAGGAGTGACACAGGCTGGCTAGACCTTTCAGGTAAGTCAGGCTCAGTCTTGCCTATGCCCTAGCTGCTAGCTTTTGGCTGATGGTAATATGGCAACATAATGATAAGTAGTGACCACAGCTGTGAAAATGTTAGGAAAAGATTATACAAACATTGTGGAGAATTCAGCTGTGGGGAAAACTGCAGAGAAGATAGGACTTTGCTGCAGGCAGGAGAACCCACAGGGAGCAGGGTTAGGCTCCTGAGAAAGGAACTCACACAGGCAGAAGTAAGTTAGGAGGACCCACAGGCAGAAGCATAGGTTCCTATGGGGGAAGCTGTGAGTTAAATCCTACAAGGAGAAGGGGGATCCCTAGGGGAAACTCCAGAGTTCCTGGGGGAGGGAGAGAGTGAGGAAAACCTGCTGAGACAGGTTAGAGTCATGTGGGGAAGGCCCTGAGGTAGAGTCAGTAAAAGCATGTCGGTGGAGCCCAGGAAGGGCATAAGACTTATTAGTTCAGCAGAGAAGGGAAAGCCAGAGGCCCACGAGCCAGGCTGTGGGGAAGCAGCACAAGGGGGCTTAGAGGTAGAAAGCGGCTCAGGGAAACATCAGCATGTCTGAAGAAGCAAACTGAGCTATCGAATAATACAGGGTCTCTGGGCTGGAATCCAGCGTAGTACACCTACCAGCCCCTAAGGAAGGGCCATGCAAGCCCAGCTGCAGTAGCAGCTTAGAGCTCCTGTGAGAGAGGCCCTGAAGGAGGGCGAGTAACAGCATTTCAGTGGAGCCCAAGGAGGGTGGAAGAATTATTCTTTGGACATTTAGGTTGAACTTTCAGTGGGACCTTGTGTGACCCCAGAAGTGGATTGAACTTTGTGACTTGGCCAAAGGGTCATGCCACAGAAAACCTGCTGAGTGGCAGATGACCTGTGGAGGTGTGGGAGACAAGGACACCTTTTAGCATTGCGCCCTGATACAACCGGGAATTATGGGTGGTGAGCACCCTACCTCACAAGGAGATTATAAAGTTTGGTGAACAAAGGTAACAGTAGACATTTGTAAGGCATTTGACTTAATACCACATGACATTCTGATTAAACGATGCACACCATACAATATCAGTTAAGCATATGTTAAATTGATTAAGATCTGGCTAACTGATAGATCTCAAAAAGTAACCATTTATGGAGAATCATCAAGTGGCTGTGTTTCTAGTGGGGTTCTACAGGGATTGGTACATGGCCTGAGACGATTTGACATTTTCATCAGTGATCTAGAAGCAAATACAAAATCATTGCTGATAAAATTTCCAAATGACACAAAGATTGGTGGAATGGTAAAGAAAAAAGAAGAAACGTCAATCAGACAGAGCTACTGGATCGCTTGGGAAAATGGGCCCATTCAATCAAAATGTGTTTTAATACAGACAAATGTGAAGTTATAGATCTAGAAACAAGAAATGCAGGCCACACTGACAGAATGGGGAATGGGATTCTGGAAAGCAGTGGCTCTGGAAAGGATTTTAGGGGTAAGTAACTCAATATGAGCTCCCATTGTGGTGCATTGGCGAAACAGGCTAATGCAATCGTTGGATATATAAACAGTGAACAGTGAGAGTAGGGCGGTGGTTTTACCTCTGTATTTGGCATTGGTGAAACCAATACTGGAATACTGTATAGGGTTCTGATGTAAATGTTTTGAAAAGAATGTTGACAAAATTGGACAGGGGGCAGAAAAAAGCCACAACAATGAGTTGAAATCTGGAGAAAATGCCTTACCATGAGAAATTTAAAGAGGCTCATCTGATTAACTTATCAAAAAGATGACTGGGAGATGACATGAATACAGTGTATAAGTACCTCCACAGGAAGAAAACACTGAGTACTAAGGGCTCTTTAATCTAGCAGAGAAAGGCATAACAAGAACCAGTGGCTGGAAGCCGAAGCCAGACAAATGCAAATTGGAAATAAGGCTCACATTTTGAACATTGGAACAAGTTACCAAGGGAAGTAGGGAATTCTTTTTGCTGTCCTCAGATTGACTGGATGCCTTTCTGGAAGATATGCATTAGCCAGACACAAATTATTGAGCTCAATACAGGGGTAATGTGGTGAAATTTAATGGCCTGTGATCTACAGGAGGTCAAAATATATCATCAAATTATCCCTTCTGGCCTTAAACCTTCTGCATATATTGTTTTTCATCCTAACACTTTACCACTGATGCACAGTGGTGATTTCACATGCCTATAGAGTAAAATACTTGAACACAACACAGTATTTTGAATTGAAAAAAAATATTTTCCAACAGAATGTCCAAGAACAATTTAGGTAGGTACAATGTAATTACTAGGTCTGAAATTTGACTAGGACAGCAGGCCTAGTACCTCTCCTTTTGCAAAATCTCCATGAAATATTAAACAAACTCACATGGCCAAGAGCTAGGTATTGCATTTAATTGGAAAAGAAGTTTCAAAAGCCCAGTGCACTAAAACATGCCTATTCAGAGGGAAGAGCAGCACCTGCTGATTGGAGGTCTCCAATCCAAATACTGAATCCAGCTGAACCCAATTGACCCGTGAGATCTGAACAGATAACAGCAGAAGTTACTAACGAGAGAATTACTAACATGGATGTAATATATTTGTCAACCAATAAAATAAATATAACAGGTGATAGAAATGACATTGTCAGCTGCTTAAAAATGTGCCAGGATGATAACAGAGTGCACCCCAAGGAGATAAATTTTGTGTTGCAAACATCACTTGAATCCCGAGAACTATCATTGGAATCAATGAGAGCGATCCGATGCAAATACATTTCTCATTTCATTCTAGGGTGACCAGACAGCAAACGTGAAAAATCGGGACAGGGGATGGGGGGTAATAGGAGCCTATATAAGCAAAAGACCCAAAAATCGGGACTGTCCCTATAAAATTGGGACATCTGGTCACCCTATTTCATTCAATGAGTTTGTGACGGAATGTTGATCACACATTACTACAGTATGAGTAAAACCCTTTCATTGGTCCTTCTGTTAAGCAGCATCCATAGTCAGATTGCTACAGCTAACACTGAGATTCAAGCTTCCTCACTCCCAAGGATGCTATGCATACCAAAGAAGGGAGCTGGAAATGTAAACAGAGAGTGAATTTACAAGTCAACAGTGGAAGTCAAGTGCACTGTTTCTCTGGCCTGTTCAGAACTGTGCGACACCAAAACTTGAAGTGGGACTGAATACGAAGGGAGGAGCTATAATAAGATGTGGCCTTTAAAATATATATGTACGCGTGTGTGTGTTTGCAGACCACGTTGTGCTCTCCTGTTAGCAATCCATGAGCAAACACTTGGTTAAAGAAGAGAGCTGCAGTAGGCACTGGCACTGCTGCTGATTCAGAAAGAAATAATCTTGCTTGAAGTTATTTAGTCTTTTTAGTTCTGGTCCCAGCATGGCAGAAGCATGTGAAAGTGAGAAAAAAGAAACATATCAAAAAACTTTAATTAAGATTTACAAACATCTATGTACAGGTGAAGGCTTGGGACTGGGGGGGACTCCCCCTCTGGAGCTGGTTTCCCTATTGCTGTGTAAAAGCCTTAAGGCTGATTGGAGCCATACAAATTTTAGTCTCATTCTCTGATGTAGTATAACCATTCTAATGACGATTTCAGATTCACAAAAGCTGAGCATGGGAGTTTTAAACCTTGAGCACCAGCTGTGAAAGACTAGTAGGGCAACAATTCACATAACCTTTCCCTATCAAAACAGGGGGAAAAGTTAATGAGTTACTCCACAAACATAGTTCAAGACTTTTTGCTTTAGTCTCTTAACTATCAAAACCCATGCTATTCATTTCCCCATGTCTGAACGTTTTGTTTGTGTAGCATACGCTTGGTTTTGAAAGATTTCACCCTCTAGCACACAGTGTTCTTTTATAGAAAATATTTGACTTTTCTTCCCCCTGTGGTTTTCCTTTGGCACTTTGCAACTTATTACATTCCTCGCCTGCATATACATGCACCTTGGCACCATCCTGCTTTAGCATTAAGATTAGGGAAATCATGATACAACAAGTTTGCAAATACACATCTGCATGAAACATCTAAACAGAGATCTGGCATTACTGTATATGGAGAAACAGCTTAAACAAGAATGGGGCAAGGATCTAAACAGATTATTCACTTCAAATCTATAGTTAAAACATATGTCCATATGCATATATATGAAGAATGGAGGGGGAGAAATACAACAGTTTTCTTCATACTGCACTTTGGAAAGTACTGTTATGTCTGCCATGTGACTGGGCAAAAATGTCACCATATGTCCTAAGGAAAGAAGTAAAATTGGCTGGCAGGTAACAACAGAGAAGTTAATCTCATGCCAGACAAGTCAAGCAGTGGGAGAAGATATAAGAATATTAGAATAAATAGTATCTGTTGCCTAAATTCATTTGACTTAAAAGTGAAATCAGCTTTGGCTCGGTTATTCTTTAAGGATCATATATAGTCCATACAAAAATACAACTTTAAGAGAAAAGTGAAGTTTACACTTGAGAACTCAACTAAAGGAGTAGGAGTTAAGGTATCACAGATACATTATTTGGTCTTCAGCTTCCTAAACCAAATACATGAGGGCTTCAGGGGGGGAGGAAATTACTGGGAGCAGGCACATGACTGTTGCTCACATAGACCCTGAGCCTGCAAGCTGCTCTCTGTCTGCAGGACTTGATACCCATGCACAGCCCATCCATTGCAATAGGGCTCTGCACAGAAAGGCCCTTGTCCTTGCACTGGTCCCATTGAAATATAGCTGCATATCCAGCTTGCAGGATACAGGCCATATAAGATACTGTAAATAACATGTTAATTTAAATCCTGAAAAATAATCACATCCTTAATCCTTTTCAGATTACAGCCCTATCACCAGACTTTTAAATGTTGATTTTAGAGCTGTGTTAAGGGTGTAGTAATAGGTAACTATACTGCAGCATATATTGGGGATCGTCTGAGTGGTCACTTTATAAGGTACTGAAGGAGCCATTGTATGGTAGATGCAATGAATGTGACTGCCTGGATGAACTCTGATTCCTTATAAAAACTTCTGTCCCCTCACAATAAGAACCTTTATAGGTCCCTGATTCAAATCTGATGAATTTGATGGAAAAACTCCCCTTGACTTCAAGAATCTTTGGATCAGGCTCTAAATGACTACCTGGATACTAATGTATGGTGCAACCTATAACATAATTATGTTTCTTATTGCAGTCAGATATAATAGTTTCTTCTGCCTGTAATGTGACTGCATGAGAGGCAAATCTTTGGGGTGGGTATATGCACTTCACCACCCTTGAGATAGACTCACGAAAGAGACTTTCGGTCAATAATCTTGTATGTGTAGTATTTTGTTTGACAAGTGATATTCCACTGTGCTGTTGACCCGCTATAAATTTTAAGAAATTAGACACTCACCCATCTATCTATTTAGCCAGCTATCATCTTCTATACTACATACATGGATATAAAAATGTAAAATGCTACAACAATTTTCAATACATACAGAGCATTGGAAATGATATTGAAAATGATCTGATACAGTTAAAAAAAAGAAAGAATGCATGAAGTTACTTTTACTAATTTGAAAGGCACCTAAGATATTTAGGATCCCAACACTTATTGAAAGTCCTTTGGATTTGGAGGTCTAATTCTCTTAGACTAAATACCTGCCTTACCTTATACACTGTATGTAATGATCACACAGCTCTTGGCCTATTGATAAAACCCACTTGTGAATAATCTTATGAACCTCAAGGGAACTAGTCACATGGGAAAAGTCACAGGATCAGGTCCACATAATGTTGCTCTGAGGAAATGCTCTCTACTGAGATCATGTTTTCTTTCAGGCATTTTTAAAATTGGCTTTTCCTCCAAGATGTAAGCTAAAATGATTGTTGACAAAGGCTTAATTATTCTTTCATCTTTTAAACTGCAAAGAACAGAATCTTTGCCATGTTTTGCATATGGTAGAACAAATGCATGGGAGAAGGAAATGAAAAAAAAAAGGTACACATAGCATTTGCAGGGCGGAGGGAAATGCTGACAACTTGCCATGAGCCTTGGACAAATCATGCTGATGTATTACTAATTTTTAGAGCTATCCAGAAAAGGGAATTTCCATTTTGTAGAAGATTCTAGCTTGTCGACATTTTCTTTAGTTCTACATCGGAATGAAACACTGACATTGCAGAACTTCCAGGGAAATGGAACAAGCCATTTTGATGCATGTGCACCTGCCAGGGGCCCAGGGAGCCAGGCAGCTGGCCAAGCACCCGGGGACCCAGCCTCCATACAAGCTGAGCAAAGGCCAGCTGAGAAGCTTGGTAGACAGATGAGCATCCAGGGAGTTGGGCAGTTGGGAAGCTGAAGACCAAGCCAACCAGAGGGCTTGCCAAACAGCCAGGCAGCTGGGCAGTCAGCCCGTGGCAAGCCAGGCAGCTGGCAAATTGACTGGGCAGCTTAGCAACCAGGAGGTTCGGCAGCCACCTGGGCAGCTGCTTGATTTTCATTGAAAGTTTTGATGGAATTGACAGGCTCACATGGTATGTTTTTATTCTGTGAAATCAGCATTTTCTGACAGAAAATTATTTTGTTGAAAAACTTTGATCAGGTCTATTAATTTTAGAGGAAGCTGGTGGATATAAACAATGGTTTGCAAAACTCATAGGAACAGAAGATATATTTTAAGGGCTGCAGAGGAGAAGGATATTCAATACCAAATATCATGACTCCTCTGACATTGGCTTCTTCATGTACGGTTGTATCTTTTAGGTGCTGTATTATTGAATGCTACTTTGAGTCTTCTAGATGATTGTTGTATTTTGATTCATAATGGAAAAAGCCATGGTGTCAGTAATATAACTATTTCCCCCAAAAACCCTGGACAAATAGCAACCCTCTTACCAGAACTCTGGATATCGGTCAGTCAACATCAATCTATAGAAATTCCAGGTTTTGTGAAGGAAACATACTGATTGGTATGGTTCAGAGCATTATAGGTCAATTGATACTACTGGAACTTTGACCTCACCTTCTTTGTCTTCAATGAAAACAGGCCTACAAACAACATGGACATATTTTGACCCGTTGAAAGCAGCTGAATCATTGATCAAGCTAATATTGAGGATTTTTTCGGGGAGGGGTGAGCTTTTTATGTGACTGGGGAGGGAAAACAGGAGAGGGATTGTGGGGCAGTGTGGTTCAGTGGATAGGACACTGGATTGTGGTTTGGGATTCCTGGATTCTCCCTGGCTCCACCACTCATATGCCATGTGACCTTGGGGAAGTCACTTCTCCTCTCTATGCCCTTGTTTCCCACTTTTTTCTTCTTCCTGTTTGTTTATATGGTTAATCCATGCCCCGAAAAGCATATCTCTTACTTATAGCGCACCTAGCACAATGGGTCTCTGATTTTAGTTGGGGCATCCAGGCACTACTGAAATACCAGTGGTGCCCGGAGGTCCCAACCGAAATCATACAGGCGTGTGACCAAATGCACCCAATAGTCACACCCTACACACTATTGTAATAATCTTCGCACAAAATATGGCTCGTGAGGTATCATTGGAAAACTAATAACTCACTGGTAAACAATATCATGGTGAAATGTATGTAGTAATATTATATGTAAAGTTATGAACTTCCCCGCTGTATGATGTTGGTGACACAGCTCAGACCCACGTAGCCCATATTTGGCAGGAGTGGTTAAGCAGGTCTATCTTAAACAAAGGAATGTGTGTTTACCTCAACATACATATAAGTAGTAAACAGGGTTCTTGAGACAGCAAGAGGGAGACCAGGCAAATCTGTATTTTAGCATACACAGGGGAGAAGAAAGAATGTGAGGGCACTTTCACCCCCAGATTTCACATTGCCTTCTTTACTATTAGAATAAACTTTGCTTTCAGGAGAATCCCTTTCAAAGGGGCCCTGGACTATAAAAGTGAGGGGCAAAAACATGTCAGTCAGTCTGTCTTTCTCGTTCTCACAAAACTCTTTCACCTAAGAAGACAAAGGAACCAGATTTTGGACTTTGTGAGGGACTCTAACCTGAGAATTTCCTCTGCCCTGTTGCTGGGAACATGTGGTAAGGATCTTACCTTGAACCAAGTCTATATTGTTAAGTTTGAGTTATTAGAAAGAGTTTTATCTTTTTCTCTTATAGCCATTTCAGTCTTTAATATCTTATACCTGTACTCACTTAAAACACTTCTCTCTTTGAAGTTAAATAATCTCATTTTATTCTTTAATTAAAATGAATTCAATGTTGTGTTTAAACTGAATCATTTGGTAGCTTGAGTTAAAGTAGCAAACTGTTGTAAATTGACCCTTGCAGGGCAATGGGCCTCTAATATCTGAACTGTTCAGGGTAGTCCTGGATAGTGCAGAAGACATGTTTTTGAGGAATATTTGGAAATGGGAGTGTGTTGGGGTCATCCTGTACGTAGTAACCAAGACTGCTGGAAGCCAGAGTGTGGCTGGTGTGTTGCTGACAGGCTGCTGGGATCAGTGATGCTGGACCAGGACAGTGGCTATACATAGACACTACAGGGATGTGACCTGCATGCTGGCAAGCTGTTTGTAAGTGACCCAAATTTGGAGCTGCATCAGCAAAGCATTGTGAGGCAACCAGGGTTTCAAGGCAGTTGGTGACACAACCCCTCATTGGTCTGGATTGAAGCCCAGACTGTGATAATGATTGAAACATGACCCAGTATATTTGCAACAAACCTTATACAAAGTATTACATATATGGTGTCAATGGAGAAGTTATGATTTGCTGAATATGATTATCCTGTTTATATGCATGTATCATTTGAAATTATGAATATTGAGTATATATCTGTATTTCCAATGTGTTTGCTCCTGGGGTAAAACCCATAAGATAGTTTACATCTAGTCTGGCCAGCATATTGTGAATGGACCATTCAAATTGATGGCCCATTAAAGAACATTTAATGAACACTTACAATGAACCATAGAAGAGGCTTGTCCCCACCTGGTGAGCCTTCCTGTGGACGCTTTAGCTAAAATGTGGGTAATGGCTCCTCCCGTGAGTCATCAAAGCAGGTAAGGGCATGTAACTTGGTCGTGTGACCCTGGACTCCATCTTGTGTCATCTTTTTTTACAAACTGTGCTAGGGGCTTTGTTTGGGACAGTGAAGTTCCCTCCACATGGCAGAAGATATAAAAGATCATAGAACCATCTCCATTTTGCCTCTTTCCTGCTCTGATTGCTGGACTATGGACTTATACCAAAAGGAGCATTTCAACCAATGCACTGAGGACCTTCCACTATTTTGGAAGTTACCAGAGATTTTACAAGCCAATAGTTTATTCCATCACTGCTTCAAATCTGATATAAGAACTTTGCAATGCGTGTGTATATTTGTTTTCCTTGACCATCTTAACTCTCTTCTCTTTCTTTTCTCTTCTAAATAAACCTTTAAATATTAGATATTAAAGGATTGGCAACAGCGTGATTATTGGGTAAGATCTGAGTTATTTATTGACCTGGCTGTGTGGCTGATCTCTTGGGACTAGAAGGACACTTTGTTTGGTGAAATTGGTTTTAAATAACCACTCATCATAAGTCTAGTGTTTGGTTGATGAAATAAGTGCTGGAATGCCTAAGGGGACTGCATTTCTGGCTTCTTGTTAACCAATGTGGCGAGACAGAAGTTTATTTTTGTTATTGGCTTGGTATATCTTATGGAAGAATAATCACCAGTTTGGGGTGGGTCTGCCCCATTTCTCAGCAGTTTGTCCTGAATCTGGTTATTTTCAGCTGTGACCCACTGAGGCATGGTGACAATGAGTAAGAAAGGGAAGTGAGTAAAGGGTTTCTCTTGAGGGTTAGGGAGGGAGAAAGGAGATAGGAAAGGAGGGAGGTGTGACATTCTATACCTTGGGGGAAAATCCTGTAACCCCCATATTCCTCATGCTTATATAATCGTGATCTTACATATAAAGCATGCCTTGTAAGGTATCAGGGAAAGGTTATGATCTGCTGAACATCATTTTTCTATCTATATATGTATATCATTAATGCATATGAAGTTATGAGAATTATGTTATAACGTTGTCACTAAAACATGCTGTAAATTGGGGAATCAGCCAGATATTAGCTCCCCAGAGGCAACAGCAAGGGAAGGTAACCAACACCCAGCAGGGTGTCAAACAACCCATCAACAGCCATTGTCCAGCAAGGGAGTTACAATTCAATGACTCACCTGCGTGAGGTCACACCAGGGGAATTGCTCAATGTTGCCTGGAGACTAAACAATGCCCACCAAGCCATGCCTGGACTTGTGTTTTCCAAGCACATGGGCTGAGGGTATAAAACCAAACACAGGGGGCTCATGCTTGGCCTTTCTCCTTCACCCACCTACACTGCAAACAACAAGGGCACTCTGAAGACTCCAACTGAGGGGACTGGCCCAGATTTCAAGGGTGTACTATGAACTGCAATAACCAGTGGGGTAAGAAAAACTGCTTAATCTAGATGTTGCCCAGCCTAATAGGGTCAAGAGTTTAGACTGCATGCTTATATTTTGTTTCTTTTGGTAACTAATTCTGACTTTTGGCCTATCACTTAATATCACTTAAAAACTATCTTTCGTAGTCAATAAATTTGTTTTACTGTTTATCTTTACCAGTGAGTTTGTGTGAAGTGTGTGGCAAATCTGCTCAGGTTTTGCAAAGGCTGGTGTATATCCACTTTCCGTTGATAAAGTGGTGAACCAATTAATAAATCTGCATTGCTCGTCTTGAGCAGTGCAAGACGGTATATTCCTGAAGTGCCAGGCTGGGGGGATTTGGCTGGTGCCTTTTTCTGTGTGATTCATGAGTGGCTCTGGAAGCATTCATGCAATCTAGCTGGGTGTGGGGCTCCACATGAGGTTGTGCTGAGTGATCACAGCACCTGGAGGGGTTTGCTGCTTGTCACTAGTAGTTCATTATGAGAGACAGCCCAGGCTATGAAGAGTTAAGGAGGCACAGTGGTCCTACACTCCCAAGCTGGACCCCGGAGATCCTGTCACAGGAGAGCACAAGCACAATGAGCAGGAAAAGGGAGGTTGGGCCATTGAAGGATTGCAGTGGCAGGGGAGTGGTGGGATGAATGTGAACTCTGCTATTTATTCAAACTTCACCTTGCTACCTCACCAAGACCAGTCTACAAGCCCATTCAACTCTTGGCCCCTCCACTAGACTGCCAATAGGGTATTATTAACTAATGCCAACTGCCATGTGATTATGAGGCAAACAGCATCTGCCACTAGGAACTGGAATGCCCCCCCAGTGAATTTTAGGCAGACCACCAAACAGTCATGGAACAATAACAACTTGGCCAAGATACATGCTCTGACCGTGCGCCAACACTTCCCAGTTTACACCACATTCGATAATCTTACAATTTTCATATGGTTTGACCCTTTTCTAGTACATATGGATCTATTAACTCAACTCATTTTCATATAGAATACCTGTAACTTTGGGCACTCATCCCCAGATTGCATACAATGAATTATATTAACTTCTAACCCAGGGTCTGATCCAGAGCCCATTCAAGTCAATGGAAAGATTCCCACCATCTTCAATGGGCTTTGATCTGGTCCACGATTAGTGGAATTTTCAAGAATTCCCATATGAATTAAGAAAGAATATCTTAGAATACCTGCCCTTATGGACTGTAGACATATAAATAGCAGGTGGGTTATCTTGACTAGCAGAAAAATGAGAGAATGTTGTTTAGAATAGGAAGTCCATTAAGGTAGAATGATATAGCTTGTCTCCTAATTAAATCAAGTCTTCTTAGGAAGCTATTTGTTGAATCTGCCTTAGCGGTTAATGAGTAAAATGAATGATAAATGTAACTGAAGAAAGATAAGATCAATGTATTTAACTGCAGGGCTCCAACTACGTTAAGCCAGAGAGCAGCTATCTTTTTTTCATTTTTTGTTATCCATCCTTGAATATATATGTTTTTACTATTGATCTTTGCTTCCTCCTTTTTGTGATGTTTTTGTTTCTTTCTTTATTGTTTCTTGCATGTATCTGCATCTTGCCTCATAACGTGTCTGCAAGCAATGAGATTCTGTGGTTTTAGTCATGGGATTTTTTTTATGTAACAGAGCTACATCTTGTTCTCCTTCTTTAGGGAAAGCATGCTGCATAGGATCAGAGGTGAGGTATCCTGGCAGCAGAACACAAGTAGTATGCAAATGTTAGCTTTTTTTATAGCACACTGACCAGCAGATCTCAATTCAGTTATGCTGCTCTCCGTAAGACCTCTGTGTGATGGCCCTTTCACTATGCGAGGAATATGCATGTAAAATAATGCATGCAGAATAGTGGAATGAAGATCCACTTGTGTATCTGAGAGGATAACAAGTCCCCAAAGTGGTAGGGAAGGGACAGGAAGGAGACGGGGCCCTATGCATTGATCATCAGAGGTGACTGGCCAGGTAAGCAACTGTAAGCTTTATCCTATAGTGGAGTGTAGTAGCAGATGTGTAGAACCTGCAAACCAGGAGGTCCACAAATGTCTCCGCATGCTTCCACTAGAGCCATGCAGCTTATGTACAGCTTATTGGTGCATGAAAACTGTTTTATAACGATTATAGCTAAATATCTATTTTTTCATAGTTTGACATGTCTCTTGTTCTTTGATATTAATTTGATTTATTTGCAGCTAGGTAATGGGTAAATGCCATAAGTAGTTATCATGTTCTTCCTTAAGGGCATAGAAAGGGGCTTTATTGTTCACAGTATCACATGTAACAGTGCAAAGTTTTGTGTGTGTGTGAAGGGGAGGGTACTCACAAGTTTGATCATGAATTGTGCTGTTGGCTTCTATCTCCTTCTAAATCTTTGCTAGAAGAACATGTTCATACTAAATCAGACTTACAAAGTCTCATGCATTTGTTCTCAGTCTCTCTTAGGGCAGAAGATCATTTGGGTTTCCCTTAGACTAAAAGGTCTCCTAGATGGTTTGTGTCTTCTATGTGTTTGTACAACACCTTGCTCTAAAGGTTCTGATTCTGATGGGGCCTTTGTGTGCTATCACAATATAAATAATAAAACACATACAAAAATCTTTATTAAATTAATATTAATTAGGTTGCAAGGTCAAGCATTCAAAAGTTAGGAAATGCCAGCTTTATGCTTGTTCTTCTTCTTGTCTAGCATTTCCATTACTGGAAGCCTACAACCATGGTAGCCCATTTTGTATCATCCTCTGCTAATCTCTTTGCACATATCTTTTGGTCCACCTAGGACATCGCTTCATCCATCCAAGATCTTCTTCTTCTACCTCACGCTCTTCTGACATCAACTGTCCCTTCTAGTGCTTGTAAACATATATCTCCAGCTGAATATCTTAAAATGTGCCCTGCAATTCGAATCTTTCTTTTCAGAAAAATCTCTGTTGTTTCCTGAGTTTCATTAATCTTCAACACTTTTTCATTGGTTATGTGATCTATCCACAATATTTCAGAATTCTTCTATAGCATCATAATTTGAAGGACTGTAGTTTCTTTATTATAATTGTTTGAATATCCACGTTTCACAGCTGTAATTTAACACAGAACCTCCTGCTGGTGACCTGAACTGCTATTTAGCTAACTTGTATGGTCGCAGGTCAGACCACACAATTAACTTCCAGAGGCTGTGCCGACTACCTGACATCACCAGGAGGGGGCATCCTTAACCCTGAAAGGGAGGAATGTTACAAATCTCCACTAACCTCATCAGACCTTCTAACTCAGCCAACAGTATTGTCATGAGCATAGCAAATATTATTCACCCCTTTTCCATTCAACTTAATACCTTCTTTTGTTTCTTCAATTAGTTTAATCAAACATTTGCTATAAATGTTGAATAAAGTTGACGATATTATTTCAATTATTTCTTCATCCATTATTGGTGAGCTTACCTGATTGATCTCCAAATAAGGTTTTTTCAGGCCTATCATCACCAAATAATTCTTTGATACATTATCACCATCTCTCATTCTTATCTTTAGAGTCTGTCAAATATTATCCATTTTTGTCCTTTTGGGTAATATGAATCACCTTTCTTCTGTAATTAAAGGATCTTATCTTTTGAAACATCTTACTTTGTTCTCTTTAGCCAGTTGTTCAACTTATTTGCATTTCTCATTCAGCCATTCAGACTTTGCTAAATTGCATATATTCTTTATCAATTTATGTAGTCTTCAATATTACTTTTTCTCTGTTGCTGATCTTTGATCTTTGTGCTTTTTTCTTCAATAGTATCTTTTGGATGTTCCCAAGTCATTTGATCTATGTTTTCTGCAACACTTCTTCTTGGTAGTGACTTTGTATCTGCTGATTCCTCAGAGCTTCAATGTTCCATCCTAGATAGCATTTGGTGTTCTGTAACTTGTTTGATATTCAGTCTCATCAGAGGCACAGGCTTCCTCGGGGCCCGGGGGTATTCAGCCCCCTGCTCTACCACAGGCCCCGCCCCCACCCGCCCCCTTCTCCCAAGTTCCTACCCTGCCTCTTCCCACCCCTGCCCTGCCTCAGGCCCCACCTCCACCTGACCCCTTCCTACAAGTCCCCATTTCCTTCCCATCCCATTCCACCACCTCCCCTGAGCGTGCCCCATCCCCGCTCCTCCCCCTTCCTCCCAGCACCTCCTGCCTGCCGCAAAACTGCTGACATGGCAGGCAGGAGGTGCTCGGAGGGAGGGGGAGGAGTTGATTGGTGGGGGCAGGCAGTGCGGGGGCAGTAAAAGGGGGGAGTTGGCGCACCCACTAATTTTTTTCAGTAGGTGCTGGAGTTGGCACCTATGAGTCTAATCAATATCAGTCTGTGATCTAATCCACATTCTGCACTGGCATAACCATAAAATCTTAATTCTTCCCCTTTTTGCAGCCACCCTGCCTCATTCAGTGCATAGGGATCCTGTGGAAAATATAGTAAATGATCATAGAATATCAGAGTTGGAAGGGACCTCAGGAGATCTTTTAGTCCAACCCCCTACTGAAAGCAGGGCGATTCCCCCAGACAGATTTTTGCCCCAGATCCCTAAATGGCTCCCTCAAGGATTGAACTCAGAACTCTGGGTTTAGCAGACCAATGCTCAAACCACCGAGCTATCCCTCCCATGCAATTGCATATTATATATTGTACCATATACTTATATTGTGATATGCAGTGATCATGCCTCCTACCCAGTTCTCTCTTCTCCCCATGATCTTTGAGGTTGGAGGAATTCCTGCCCCATGTGATGCCTCCAGAGTGGGGAGGATGCACCAATGAGGTCATGTGCGAGGTTTAGGGAAGAGACCAGCCTAGTTCTTTCCACATTACTTCCACTAGAATTGCTTTGGCAACTCCCATGTATTCCTAGTACAGAGCATGCTGCTTTTGCTGCAACTTTTGCAACATGAGTCCAGACTTAGAATGTTACTGTGTTCAGTTAGTTTTTTGGCCGAAACACAAGTGTGAGAGAGGGAAATGGTGATTTTTAACAGTTTATAACTCAGTGAAAGCTGAACAGAATTTCATATCTATTGTTTGGAGCAGGTCTTTGGTATTTGGCAAGGGGAAAGTCCTCAGGCTAGGGAAGTGCTTTGTCTTTCCCCCATGAAATTCTATTCAGATTGCACAGGAACTGTGACCAAAAAAGGGACCCAAAATATTTTATAATGAAAAGTGTTAGCAACTTCTATATTTATGTTGTCTACCAAGTTCCCCTATAATTCATTTCAGCATTCACTTTAAAAACCTGGAAACCTCAGGTTCATCTCCTCTAAACTCTGTTTACCAACCTCCCCTTCCAGAATTTACTCACATCCACTTTTCCTTCCAAATGATTTTCACACCCTCTCAACAGCAACCATCCTCCTTGAACTCTTAATTTCAATTGAGGGAGGGACTTACTATTTCACATATGTGCTGTGAGAATTAGGGTTTATTGTAACATTACACTCTGCCCAGACTAAGGAGGGGTACTTAGTTGTGCCACCCTAGGAGCAGATCAATGTACTAATTCTGACTGAGAGTCACAGTTTGATCCCAGGTTCCCGTTTTGCTCTGGGCATGAGCAATCTGTACGTGCCATATACCCGGTACAACAGATGGTTTCCTTCTCTACGCAGCTCAGTTCTGCTGACTGGTGCATGGGGGGAGAAGCCAAGGTTCTGGCTATTCCCCACTCTTGTTCGTCTCCTCTCTACCTGTCTCCTCTGTGCTTACCTGCATGGCAGTGGCAATAGCAGCCCCATGGAGTGTGCTCTACCTGCAGTGCTGTGTCCCGTCAGCTCCCTTACATCCCTGCATGGGTGCACTGGGCAGGAGGTGAGCTTGCCCTTAAATAGTTAATGTTCATACAGTGGTTCAGAGATGTAAACCACTAGAGAATAGCTGTCTACCTAATCTCATCTAACCTGTCTAATCGTATTTCTACAACACCCATCACTATAGCCTCTAAACACTGAAAAATCTATATGGTTGTAAGCTGGAGAATTCTCTTTCCAACCACCTGTAGTTTCTCTCTCTCTTTTTTTTTCTTTTTGTATTTTATTCACTTCTAAGATGCTTTTTGTCACTCTATTATCCACCAGTTTGGGAGGTACATACATTAGCAGAACTCCATTTAATTTACTTGAGTTTCTCCTCATTTAAACCAATGTAAATTAGATCAGAATCCAGCCCAGAGATGATTACAGTATGAGTGTTTCCCTTTATTTAAATTCTGAGGCTTAATATGCATGCATTTGGAAGGACTTATTTTCCAGTCTATTTCTCATCTACCTAGCTGGTATGGTTGATTTAAACTAGAGTATTAAAGCTGTTCCCAGTGAAGAGCAGTTTGTTTTGCCCTTTTTATGACCTGGTAAATACCAGATGAGTTTCAATGCAATAACAGACAATGTAAAAGAAAATAAGGAACCAAATATGTTTTTATTGCCTTAGAAACGAACCTATTTTCCTTTACCTTTCCACTGAGACACAGAAACCTTCTCTGAGTCTCAGCACAGAACATGCGTAGGCTTACTTTGCAGATACTAGTAATGTATCTTTCCCTTTATACTTCCCTGTACAGGAATGCAAACATTCTAAACACTGAGCAAGGAAACAAATGTTTTATACCGTCAGCTGAATATTGCATGTGACAGAAACTCCTGCTCCAAACAGAATGATTAGAATTGGCTACTGAGGGAAAATATGAGATGTGAATCACATTTATGCAAAGGGTATCCTGGCTGCATGCAGGAAAGCAGTGTTGAATTGAAGGAGGCCAGGGAAGGAGGAAAGAGAGAGCCCTTCTAGGATAATCTGGGTAGTGGTAACTCTCCCCCATTACAGTCACCAGGACCCAAGGGTATGGGGCTGGTCTTTCCTCTTCTCTGATAAGGAATCTCAAAACACCAACTGGCACAGGCATCGACTTTCCACTTTCCCGAGGGTGCTTCACCTCCACTCTGTCCCAGGCCCTGCCCTCACTCTACCCCATCCCCCAAGGCCCCATCCCACCTCTTCGTGCCCCTGTTCTGCCCGCTCACCCCTAAGTGCGCCCTGCCCTTGCTCCTCCCTCCCTCCCTCCCCCCTCCAGTGCCTCCTGCACACCGCTGAACAGCTGATCGCGGCAGGCAGGAGGCATTGGGAGGGCAGAGAGGAGCTGATTGGTGGAGTCTGCCAGTGGGTGGGAGGCACTGGGGGAGGGAGAGGAGCTGATCAGTGGGGCTGCCGGTGGGTGCTGAGCACCCACTTTTTTCCTGTGGGTGCTCCAGCCCCGGAGCACCCACAGAGTTGATGCCTATGCCCACTGGTGCCACTTGATACTGTGATTCTCTGGGGTGGCCCAGTGCTATCCCTGTCACATGCCTAGACTCATAGACTTCAGTGCTATCCCTGTCACATGCCTAGACTCATAGACTTTAAGGTCAGAAGGGAACCTTGTGATCATCTAGTCTGACCTCCTGCACATTGCAGGCCTCTTTGCTGCCTTTAAATTGGTGCTACGTTATATTTTAATCATTCAGCAACTTTGTCTTAATTCATTTTTTTCTATGAATGGAATGGCTTGTGCAAGGCAAAATAAATCTGCAATTGAACCACTTCTCTAATATCCATTTTGATACTTTGTGCTTCACCGGAGCCTGTCACTGAGGATCTTAAAAACCACTTCAGAATACTCTTGTGCTCAGATGGTGAAACTGAGTCACAAAGAAACGATTGGCTTGAGTCGATTACCCAGAAGCTCCACTGAAGTCAAGAGGAGCTGTGCATGCTCCACACCTCTGAGGATCACAAGGCTGTAAGTGGCATATCCAAAGTCAGTCAGTGAATTAGGTCCAGATCCACAAAGGTATTTAGGCACCTAGATTCCATTGAGTTAGGAGCCTAAATATCTTTGTGGATCTGGGCCTTAGTGACACAATGGAATTCAGACTCAAACTCCCAGTCCTATGTCAAATTACTTACTTGTAACCTTTTTTTGAAGCCATATATCTTTCCCCAGAGGCTCTTCATCTCTTCTCCTTTTCCTACCCAGTAGTGACACTCTTACTTTCACTGCAGCTGGGGCAGGACCCACATTTCCAGGATAAATCACTGTGTGTTATTGGGGAGCCTTCAGCCTTGCTTTAAAACTTGATGTGAAGCAAATATGTTTTGTTCTAAAGGCTTTCAGCATGGGACGAAAAAACTATTTTCAAACCATTTTATTCTATACAAAAGTATATGTATGTACAGACTATGGGATGGTGTGGGGCACTATAAAGATTTTATTGCCATGAGTTTGAGATGATCATATTACTCAAGGGTAAACTATGCAGGTTTTTCTAAAAAAGAGGCAATAAAAACTTTACAACTCCCCATGCCATCACATATTTTGATTATACCACATACCATATTTGTTTTACTTTGCTCACTTTGCTCACTGTCAGAATTTGTCTTTGCTTCTAGTCCCTTCCAATTTTCTTTCCTCTTGTATTACAGACTTATGATGAAATGGGAACAATGATGTCACCATCACAGATGTAGCCTGATCCACCTCCCACTCAAGACAATAAGAATCCTTCCAGTGTCTCCACTGGACACCCACAAGTGCAATGTCAAGTTGGTGGGTCTGATCCTGCAAGGTGCATTCACAGGAGTAATCCTCACACATGCAGGCAGACTCACGGAAGTCAAGGAAGCTATTTGTATTAGCCAGGATGACTTATGAGAGCAAAGATTCCTTATGTGAGCAACTCTTTGTAGGATTAGTCCTAGAAGGGCAAAACACTTCCTAATCTAATCTAATCTCTTTATATATTTCCATCTTTCTTCCTATCTATATTTATTTTGATTTTTATCTCTGTTTCATATTTATTATTTCCATTGCCATAGCTCCAAAAGACCTTAATTAGGGACCAAGGCCTCATTGAAAAAGACACTACGCAAACATAATACAAAAACAATTCCTGCCCCAGACAACTCAAGGTCTTGGATTTAAAGTTCTATTTGTTTTATATCCATTTACTTTTCTGTTTATATTCATCCATCTACTTATTTTAGTATCTAATACATCTACGTTCACTGCATTCATCTCCATAGTATCTGAGTATCCTTTGATTTATCTCTAAATTACAGCAAGAGTTAATTTGGCTGTATTTCTATGATGGCTTGAACCCTGATTTGGGAAACAGTCATTTGAGATAAATAACATGGACACATTTGGTGTCTGTCTGGGTAGGTAGGTGGATGAGTAGGCAGTTGGAGGACAATTCATTGGGTTGGAATCTTTTGTCTATTTCTTATTTTTGCTTTTCCCTGGCTAAAAAAATATTCTGTTTTGTTGCTGTTGTGGCTGTTGTTTTTTAAACAAATGTTGCCAGTTGTCAGTCTATGTGTGTTTCCTTACTGGAGATGGGAAACTTGTCTTTCAGAATGAAATTTAATCTAAAGAAGATACAGAACTCCAAAAAAATCATATTTAAAAAATATGAAAGACCGAGTATTAACTCTATCATGAGTTCTTGCTGTTGTGCTTTCCTTTCCTCTCACATCATGTGCTAGAAGCAGCCATGTTTTAGCCTTAACTATGAACCTCTAGTCAGTTGTGGCAATAACCTTAATGTTTATAGCATTCAGTATTTATAGTAGTCATGGTACTGAATAAAAATACTGTCACTCGATGGGGGGGGGGCGGGGACCAAGAAACACTTTGGTTCAATATGTTTAGATCAAACAGTTATCATCTGTTTCAAGAACAATGACTGCTTAGAACTATGAAAGAAAGTTTGTTATTGTTTTAGGACATGTGCTTTGCAGTCATCATATGATAAGACACACTTATGTGGAAAAGTTTCTGTTACAGACATCCTCAGATCAGCTGTTCTTATCTAGTTTTGGCAAGTATTTGAAGGAAATTATCGGGCAGGCTGCAATATGCTATTTCTGTTTAACATAATTTTTTTCTGTGACTCTATTGCCTGTTTTAGCTTCTGCAGTATCCAAAGGGTTTATTAATTGCTTTGTTTTGCTTTAAATCCACACCATTCTGTTTTGGAAAATA
This sequence comes from Chrysemys picta bellii, assembly GCF_011386835.1. Lineage (NCBI taxonomy): Eukaryota > Metazoa > Chordata > Testudines > Emydidae > Chrysemys > Chrysemys picta. The sequence goes on from NC_088792.1 coordinate 27,725,217, forward strand.
CCCTAAGTGCAAAAATCTGCCCCTATGCTTATGGTAAGTAATAGCTGGTCCCATAAGTAGTTCCAGTGAAATTCATGGGGCTGTCTGAAGAGCAAGAGAAAAATCTGATGCACTGTGACTTAAAGAGCCTGGTATTGGCCTCATACAATGTCAATCAGGAGCAACTCTGTCGACGTCAAACCAGGGAGAGAGATTAAATAAGTTGAAAGAGTCCACTGAAAGGAGCTACCAAAATCCCAGACCCTCCAGTTTGTTAGGCACATTTCAAACATATAAGTAATCAAATGTAAATAGCAAAATTCTCATTTACTTCAGTGGGGCCAGAATTTCACCACAAAACGCTTACAAACAGAAAAACATAGAAAGGAAACCACATGAAAGAATAGTGTTCAGAATGATGGCTGGGACCTCTTACGGTAGTTCCCCATTTTTCTGTGGCTGTTGTTTACATATGTCACACTCCTTTTCAGAGATTGATGTCAGTGAACGGTACTGAAAGGGGGAAAAGACACTCATGCAGGAGACAGACGTGATTCGCCACATTTCATACCAGGATTTAGGAGGAAGCATTTTCATTTTCATTTAGAACAGATATATATAGAAAGACTAGATTGTGGTCACACCCCTGAAGAAGGGGTGGTGCATAAACTTCAGGATCACAGGGCTAGTCTCAAGAGGCATCATGATTTGGAAACACCTGGATCTATTACATTTCACAGCCCAAGAGGCTGGCTCTTTTGCTCAACCTGTAGAAACTCATCCATTCAGCTCTGGAGGTCCTCATTCAGAGGCACCCAAGTTGTTGGCTGTTAAGTATATATCTAGAACTACAGTCTGTGTAGCCTGCAGAAGGGGATTCCTTTGCATAGGTGTGTAGTCCAAGGCACAGTTTATTTCTCAATGTTGCAACTCTTCAAAGGTTTTCCTATGTATACAGCATTCTATGACAATGGTGGAAACACTAAAGATCAGAATAACTTACAATATGTTGCAGTGCAATTTATAATAGTACTTTGGACAATTACTTTAAAATATGCTCTTTTTGTAAGGGAAGTAACCCCCCTGCTATGCTGAAGTTTTGGGTACTTTGTAAAAATGTGTATAAATATTAACCTGAACACTGGCCAGAGACTTTGTACATCAGATTTTTTTCTCATTTTCTCACTTGAGTAATGGGAACTGACTGTGCTTGGAGCATTGAAAATCCCTCAGACTGTTGGAACCCCCTTTGTTGTTTTAGGCAGTAGATTCATAAGGAAAGCAAGTAATGCAGCAGGGAAAGCCACAGGATTAATGGGAAGGATTTCCCAGCCTACATAAGAAAATACAGGACTTCACTTTGAACTGGTGAATGATAGCTGCTCTGTCCCACAGCTGAGTTGTTCACCAAAGGCCCTGTCAGAACTTTCAGAAATACCTGGGGCCAGATTCTGTTCTCATTTACACCAGTGAGAATTGTTCCACCGATACAACAGAGAGTGGAATTTGGCCCTGGGTCTTCCCACTGGATACTGGAAAGTGATGAACGTATTATTAGTATGATACTGCAAGCACAAAGACTTAATTGTGCCGCTCAGGCACATCACATTGTAAGGGCCAATGCAGAGACACTCCCCAAGGAAGGCCTCTGGGAACTACATCGCCGAGATCTCCCTGGTTGTTTTTTCAAGGGTGGAGGGAGTAATATGCTACATGCCTTTAAAAACACTGCTGGCCAATGTGTAAGGGGTGGGGGCAGAATGTACCTCCCTTCAGTGAGTTGCTCACAACAAGGTAGTAACTTTGTAGGAGCCCCTGGGCTCCTTCAAGTGCAGGGGTTGCAATACAGGTTGTGAGAGTTGGCAGAATCTGTGCTCCTAGCATGGCTACATAAGGGCCAATTTGTCTCTTCCATGCCAGCGTGTGAAAGGCAGATGAATGGTTAATACTCAATGACAGCAGACACAATGTATAGTCCTCTGACCTGATGTCTCTACTTCAGACAGCATACTTACCTCCCTGTTATTATTGGAAACGTAAACATTAGTCCAATTTACAAACCCTTATTCATTAAACTGATAGATAAGTGTGGCAGATTAATTTGAAAAAAGGAACAGTATTGATTTAGCTGTCATGTGGTGCAAGACACAATGCTAGCTATCCAAGGAGTACTTCTGTGTTTTCACTGTAAACAACTTCTGGGATTTAGCCAATACTTTCTCACGCAGCCTTGGGCATCTAGTCATTTGCACATGCTCCGACAATGTCAGATGACTGTCACAGCTTTCAAAGATTAAATGAATGGATTGGGAACATTAAATGATAACATGATACATATCATTTATGAGTAATACAGCCTTTTGAGGTTTTAACCGAGCACTGAAACTGTACTGTCAGAATTCTAGTGGGTAACTACCTGGCTAAGAGTGTAATTATCTAATGGGGGTGGGGGGGAATGTTTTTACAGTTGTCATGAAAACAAACTTTGTCTCAAATCTAGGAATTCCAGAATCAGATCTTTTCCCAGCATTTATACATCATAGATTGCTTCTTCTCTAGTTTAATTTTCCTCCCATGAGATAATTTTCCTTGTGTTCCTCCTGTAAATGTATAAATGTTATGGTTCTGTTATGACTTAACATCCTCACCTCATGATTCATTGTCATCATTAGTACACTGTCAAAAAAAATAACATGCTGATATTCTGAAGCTATGTTGCAAGGACTGAAAGTAACCCAGGAGGACCCTTTTATATTCAGATCAGAGACATTAGTAAGACACAGGATAGATCCCTGATGATCTGGACTGTCCTGAGAATTTCAAATTAATGACAATGTAAAGGCTGGGAAGTGAACAACCTGTGAAAGCTTTAAACTGAACTAAGGCATGAATGAGGCCCGCTCCAGCACAAATTTTAACAGGGAAAAATGTCCTCTTCCATGCTGAAGTGACAGTTCACACTAGAGCACCCCAGCGGAGTGTGGATCTGATTCTCCTCTCACATATGTTAGTGCAAACCAGGTATAGTATCAATGATCCTCATGTAAAATGGATGTGAGATCAGAATCAGACTCTGACTCTCTGTAACATGAAAGCTGAGTGATGTCTTGTAAGTACTGAATTCACCATTCACCTGGGTACCGTGAAAGTCTTGTAGTTAATCCAACTTGCCTAGTACCTGGAACAGCGGTGTAGGTGTTGAGGGAAAACATTCCCTTTGAAAACAATATACTGTGAGAGAGAGAGAGATCCTCACATAGACCCTAGTTATTATTACCTCCCCTTTTATGCTCATCAGCTTACAGACCTCAAAGGGATAGATCACACTTGAGAAGCAGAACCCTGCCCTAAGGGAGATCTTCTGACTTCTGAACTTAACCAGTTTATAAAGGGAGCATCCCCTTTGCCTTGCACCTTCATAGGATGCACTTTACTCCCCCGGGTGTGGCAATGGAGACAAACTTTGCCTCTTTCCCATATTTTTGGGGTCACTGTATGTGCTCGTAGGAGCAAGCAGGGATCCCCTTCTGCACTCTCATGAATGCATGCCTGCAATTAAGCCAGCCCTTGCTTCAGGAATGTGGGGAAGACTCAATGCACAATCATGGTAGGATCAGGCAGAATCTGACCCTAATAGTGATAAGTCAGATTAATGTGCGTTGATTTCATAATCACCACCTCACTCCCAATATTCTGTTGTGTTAGCACTTACCTTTGACCCGGGAGAGCAATAGGTTATGGAATAATGACCCATATCTATATAGGCACCTCTACTAGAGGGGCCTCTGAACTTAATTGGGAGTGCTCCAGTTGGGAAAATCCTGAGTGCTGCAATCCAGTCTTGGAAACTTCAACTTCCATAATGTCTTGGGGAAGAGAGAGAGCCTTCCACTTCCAGAAGATGTGGGGAGAGCATGCGGTGGGCTCCATCTTGAAGGGGAGCTGAGATCCTGGTCAGAGGAGCTAAAATTGCTTTGTGGGGCTTTGTCAAGCCAGGAGCTGCTGCTAAGCTCCTGAAAAGCCAGAAGCTGCTGCTGAGAGTCTGCTGGGTCTTTGGCCAAGCAAGGGGCCTCAGAGGCTGTTGGTCCAGGGCAGAGACTGTTGCTGTGCCGAGAACTGATTGAGGTTTGTCTGCAGTGCAGGCAGTGTGGGTAACTGCTGCCTTTGCTGTTTGGGAAAGTGCTTGCAAGGGACGGCGGACAGCGAAGAGACATTAAGGGGTTTCCCTGAGTCTGAGAAAAGACAAAGTGATCTTATCATCTAACCAGAATCCAGGTTACTGACCTCTGGTTATAATAACTCCCATCTTCAGAGGGGATGTGCAGTTTGGAATGATCCCAAGTTAGAATCGCTTTGCCCCTGGTTACCTTGGCTGGACTGTTTTGCTGGGCCAAGGAAGCACTGTCCCCAGGTTCAAGATCTTCAAGCACACCCCCAGAGGTGTCTAGAACTCTGAAATTCAGAGGTGTGGTAACTCAGGGCTGGGATAAATGGTGCCAGCGTAAATGTAAGTTGGTTACGTTTTATTTACTACTGTAAATTGCATTTAAGTTTCTATTGGGTGTATATTGTTTATATTTGGTACTTTTGAGTCAGACCCATCGAATAGATTAGCTCAGATTTATTCCTGGAGGCTCCCAAGTCATGCCAGTGAGTGTGCACAGGTGGAGACACCACCAAGATTAATTTCCTTTACAAGTAAAATGACAGCTGCAGATGGGTGGAGAGAGGCGTCCTACCTATCGAACATCACCACTGGGACACTCAGGATCTCCTTTACTGTCAACAACTTCAGACACCCGAGCACAAAGGTGATTGTTGCCTGCTCCCAAGTAATACAGGGAAGAAGTGGGGGTTACATCTGCATAAAACCTAGAATTAGTTTTCCGCTTCTGAACCATTCCATCTAAATTGAGGAGCTAGAAACAAGAGACAACAGTGATAGGTTAAAGAATAGCAAAATAATCCATGACATTTCTTCTCCCATTGAAAGCATAACTGTACTGTCAAGAAGTGCACTACAATTCATTTTTCTTCCAATATACTTAGAAAAAAGCCAAGCCGATGACACATTTCATAGGAAAACAAATGTTATTATTTATTTATGTATTATTTTTGCATTAAGAAATTAGACATTTTTCTCTTACCATGCTTAATAATATTTCACAATGCACTTTCTTATCATTATCAGACAGTCATAATCCTAGGAAGTGAATTTGACCTACTGTGTATTACTCTTGGAATTCCATGAGCATGATTCTTGGCCCTAATCTCTTTCTATTGTATTATACATTGTACTTGCAATGTTTCCTACTAAACATTAATAATTTTCCTGATGTTTGTTCCAAAACTATTGGTTTAGTGCATGCAAATGATATGGAGCTATTATTCCATCTCCTTCTATCATTGATGAATCTGAAATTCTCCATACTGGAAATGCCTATAGTTTGTCTTAGTCTCAGTTTTCATAACATTAACTCTATTGGATTCTAACTGGAAATGGAGTATTTTGCATAATATAGCAAAGTATTTCTTGAGTCTGATATTAAGCCTTTTGTATTTCTCTCCTCTTTATCTGACTAGGCACCTATGATAACATAAGAGGTTTTCTTGTCCAGTTAGGGGATTTGTCTATGTATTTAAGGTACAAAGCTGTTACATCACATTTTCTTTTTAACCAGCAGTCAGACCAGTTATTCCCTCCAGGACTTTAGTGAACTATATGCACCAGAGATTCAAATTCTAGCAAACAAGACTGACTTTAGCTCATTTGCAAAAGCCCAAACATTTATTGGCCTTCTGCTAGCCTCCTACTTTCCCAATAGTGGATAATGACAGGAGGGGAAACCATTCTGCTAACAACATCATAACATATTGTCCAGAGGAAAATGTTGGACTTGTGATCCTGTCTGGAATGAATATGCTTCTTATAGTGTATGCAGTAATCCATTCCATGATGAATTTAATCTGGACTAAGATTTAGGCGGACACTGTGTGCATTCCAGTATTTTCCCCGGGAATTGAAATTAGGTGGGGGACAAGGGGGAAATAGGGCTGGTGAAGGTGGGCTGTATGGCACCATAGTAAAAACTGAAAAATGTTTCATGACCATTTTCTTAGATGTAACTCATGTTTTAAAGTCATCACAGAAATTAAAGCTGGCTACTCAAGCCTACTATGAAGCACTGCAATTACATCCTTCTTAGTTTCTTGTTGTAATTTTGCACAACTCTTTGGTGTCTTCTTGTTTGTCCGTTACTTCCAGTGATGCTCATGATCAGGCAGAAGGCAACTTCTTTCAGAAATTCTATTCAAGGAGGAAAAAGAACGCTCAGCTGTAGCTATTGTGACTGGGAGTAGCAAGAGATAAATTCCTACTTCTTTCATCCCAAGAAACATAGCACAAAGATTGGGTCAAACCACTAGTGATGATAAAGAAGTTAAATCTTCATTCTTTCATCATATGATATTCCACTCCATGTTCAAATTTCTCTATTCTGTCCTGATCACATAGCAGCCCCATTGCTGGTAGTGCCTCACTCCACTCAACTGTAGGTGTTTTATAAGACAAGATCTAAAAAAGCTATATGGAGGTTCAGTAGAATCCAGAAATCACTATTGTAGATTTGTAAGAATCAAATCTGTGTACTTTTTCAGCTGATGTAACAAACACTTCTTGACCTCTTCATATAAGTAGCTTCATTAGTCAACTTCTGGACTGAAGTCTTTGCTTCTTCCAGTACGTTTTCAATGGATATCTCTGATTAATCCAAGAGCAGCTTCTATTGCTGGACAAAGATCTACTACTGTTATAGAAGATGCCAGGATGACATTGTTTAATGAGCCAAGTGGTTTCAATAGTAGACTTACAAGAGAGAGAATGGCAATATTTCATTACTAAGTTCAGTCTTCTCTGAACTTAATAACAAAAATAGTCCACCAGCCTTATTACTTAGATCTGTCCTATCTTGGTGGATACTTTCCAAAGCCAGTAATAACGGTTGCAGTAATTTCAAGACAACAGCCAAGAATCACTGATGAGAAAGCCAGCAGGATTTCCCAGGTTCGACTAATTTGAACTTCTGTCCCAGTGTATCTCAAATATGTTTCCAAGATATTCAGTCCTTTTGGACTCTTGCGGAAAAAAAGAGTATAACAAAGCCATGAAACTTATGGCTTTTAAATGTCTTTTGAAGATTCTGCAGCTCGTACTAGCATTAGCTGGAGTAGATGGCCTCTGCAGTGTGTATAGGAGAGATTAGGGTTACACTTTTCTCTGAGAAAAGCTTGTACTCCACTATGTCTTCCAGAGAAGTTTGTAGCTCCATCAAATGCACAAGCAGCCATCTGTTTGGGGTTCAATTTATAATCATTCAACTCTTCTAAGATGTCACAGATGCAGCTTCTATAACCTGAACATCTAGAATACCTATCATGGACCTACCACGGACATCAAGATAACATATGCAATGACTTAATACTTGATGCCTGTTTGCATTGGTGCATTCATCAGCCATGTATGCACATTTTTTGAATATGGTGAAAGAGTTCTTCACTTTTTCAACTGTTCAGTCTTTCACTGTTGCAACACATGCTTCTAGAGAGTCAGCTGAGTTTTTTCAGAAAGATAGTGAGAATTTGCCAGTCTTGTTTGAAATCATTGTTCAGCTTCAGGATTAACAAGTGATATTGCACTTAACATTGGCCTCTAGTTTGTAGTGTGTGGTATCTCTTGCTTAAATAGAAAGTATGGTGCAACAGCCATGTTGGTTTACATAAAATGAGTTTTGTCTCCAGCATTAAGCCTCATTAAATTCTTCTAAAATTGGTTTTGACAGTGACTGGCTTATAAGACTTTCTGCATGTTGATGCAGTCCAGAGGCATGGTGTTTTGCAGCCTTTTCATATAGGTTTTCAGTATTGGTTAGCTGATCAGTCTGGCAAACCAAGCTCCTCCACTTTTACTATATAAATCCATGATATGCCCACATCTTGAATACTGAGTGCAGTTTTAGTCACCCCATCTCAAAAATGATATATCAGAATTGGAAAATATACAGAGAAGGGCAACAAAAATGATTAGGGGTGTGGAACAGATTCCATATGAGGAGAGATTAAAAAGACTGGGACTTTTCAGCTTGGAAAAGCGATGACTAAGAGAGGGGATATGATAGAGGCTTAAAATCTTGACTGGTGTGGAGAAAATTAATAAGGAAGTGCTATTTACTCCTTCACTTAACACAAGAACCACCCAATGAAATTAATAGGCAGCAAGTTTAAAACAAACAAAATGAACTATTTCTTCACACAGTGCACAGTCACCCATGGAACTTTTTGCCAGGGGTGTTGTGAAGGCCACAATTATAACAGGTGTGACAAAGCTCTGTTCTTGTCTCCGTGGGTCTCGCGTTTCCTGGCAAATTTCACTAGCTTTAGAGGCTCACTTGACCCTCCACATAGCCCTTCTCTTTCTAGAGGCAAGGGTCACAGCCTATTGAACCATTTTCCTCATAAGCCAGCAAGTAAGGTGAGGAGAAGCTACTCTCCCTTGCACAGTCTCTGTTGTCTCCCAGTCTCAGTGATTAATCAGGGGGCAAAGGGGGGAGCCCAGGCCCTCCCTCTACTCCGGGCTTCAGCCCAGGGACCCTAATAGTATCAGTTATGGTAGCTGACTTTTTAGAAACAGGAAGCGTACAATTCCCTGGGCCACTTCCCCACAGCAGCCTTCACTTCCTCCACTTCACCCTTACCTCAGGGCCTTCTTCCTTGTGCCTGATATGGTTTGTACTGCTCAGTCTCTCCAACAGCGCGGCTTTCTCCTACAGCTCCTGACACATGCCCCCACCTGACTAACTGGAAGGCTTTTAACTAGTTTCAGCCAGTCCCTGATTGGCTTCAGGTGTCCCAATCAACCTAGGTGTCCTCCCTGCCTTCTGGAAAGATCTTAAAGATCAAGCAAGTTTGTTACGTTCATCACTGATGTGATAAGCCCAGAAGCCCCAGGGCTTTGAACTGCCGAGCCTAGCGGTGCCGGGGCTCATCCCTGGCAAGCCCTAGCACAAATTAAGCCCTGAGGGAGACCCCCTCATTCAGTAAGCCTAAGCACAGTTCTGCTGCCCTTTACTCATACAATAAGGATAACAACATTTCATGACCCCCACATTTACATTTAAATTTTTTATTAAAGCTAATATTGAAAGAATTATATAATACACAGGTTATACTAAAGTGATTTGTAACCCAGCACTAGCCAAAATTGATCATTTGGGCAGCACAGCTCTGTCTGCTGAATACCTAGGCAGAGTAGGTGTCAAGTCCACCCAACATTGGCTCATAACTAGCTGTCAGGGTAGACCTTGATTACAAATCGTAATTTGAAATGATTAGGTAGACCAATATAGCCAAAACAAATGTACCAACATTATCGTAGATAACAGCCATATGAGGAAGCTAGTCTTTGTTTATAGTTTTCAAACCCATTATGCTTTCTCAGGTACAAGTATTTTCCCATATACTGTATATGCTTTTAAAGTGTGTATTAATGTTTCAATTTCAATTCAAATTTCCAACCAACAACTAAATTGGCAACAATGCATGTAACTGGGGGTGGGGTGGGGTCCCCACCTGTTCCTAGCCTCCAATACTCTACCTCCTTTATCTGTCCCTTACAGTATTTAACCCAGTCGTGAGGGCACTTATATAGATTCAAATTCCCACTCTGGAACTAATTTATTTAGATTCTGAAAAAAAAATCAGAAGTGGTTCTAGCCAAAACAAAATTTGTCTTCAGTTCAAATACTGCCACTAAACTGAAAAATCAGTTAGTCTCCCAGCTCTATTTACAACAACCATGCCTGGTCTTGTCTCTACTGAGAGGAACATTATGAAGGGGGCAGGGTATTGAACGTCACAGGGAAAGGTGTGAGAAGTACAGCTGGTCAGTGATGTTTTTCATGAACATTTTCCATAAAATAGGCCTGTTTTTATTTTTAGAAAACAAAACTTTTTGTGAAAAATTGTAAAATTATTGAGAAAATTATAGAAATATTCCATTTTCAAGGAAACTTTCCAAGATATTTTTTTTGATTTTTTTTTAATTGACATCACTTCCACAATCACTGTTGACTTTTTTATTTACCGAAAAGCTGGCTTCTGTGAAACAAAAAATCCTCAGTAATTATTTTGATAAAAAGATTGGTAACATTTCAAGTTAAAATGTTGTTTTAAACTATTGTAAACGTTGTTATGAAAAATTGTATGTTGGTCTATTTAAACCCTATACAATATGTATGATTTTTGACATTATCAATTGAGTATACAAATGAGGTGCACATTTTTAACAGTGAGGGTGATTATTCTGATGGTGAATCTGCTAAGGGAAGTGGTAGAGTTGCCATTTCTTGATATCTTCAGATCAAGACTGGATACTTCTTTGGAAGATATTCTTTAGTTAAGCACAACTTATTGATCTCAATGCAGAGGTAACTGGGTGAAAATTCTTGGCCTGTGTTATACAGGTGATCAGACTAGATGATCTATTGGTCCCTTTTGGCCTTAAAATCATGGGTGGTGGGTATAATAGGCAAGGGGAGGTGTTGCCTCCCCTAGCAAAGCCATCCCTGCTGCCTGATACCTGGGCCATGGTGCCCCCCCACTCCTGCCTCTTCCCCTCCCTGCTCTGACCCTTCCCCGAGGTTCCCAAGGCTTGTTGCTGCTGCCTGGGGTAAGTCTTTCTTCTCTCCTCTCCTCTCTTCTCTCCTCTCCTCCACTCCATCCCCTTCCCCCTTGGAGGTCCCTGTAGCTGCCTGCAGTGTCTTATCTCCCCCCTCCCCCCTCCCCGAGGGGTGCAGGGTGTGTGTGTGAGAATGTGAGTAGAGAGTCAGTGGGAATGAGGAGGCAAGCGGAGAGGATCTCTGAGTAACTTTACACAGTGAAAAAGCCTTCCAGAGACCTAGTAGCAGAGATCACTGAAACTGTTAAAGAACCATTAAAGTGGTAATGAAGCTATTTAACAGGCATTTGCCAACGCCAAGGAAGCCTTTGGCCACATTCAACTGGCTTTTATATTGTAGGGAAATGTGTTATTGGGGTTAAAAATAGGACAAAAGAATCCCATGCACCGCTACAGGCTGGGGACTGACTGGCTAAGCAGCAGTTCTGCAGAAAAGGACCTGGGGATTACAGTGGATGAGAAGCTGGCTATGAGTCAGCAGTGTGCCCTTGTTGCCAAGAACGCTAACGGCATATTGGGCTGCATTAGTAGGAGCACTGTCAGCAGATCGAGGGAAGTGGTTATTCCCCTCTGTTCGGCACTGGTGAGGCCACATCTGGAGTATTGCGTCCAGTTTTGGTCCCCCCACTACAGAAAGGATGTGGACAAATTGGAGAAAGTCCGGCAGAGGGCAACGAAAATGGTCAGGGGGCTGAGGCACATGACTAACGAGGAGAGGCTGAGGGAACCGGGCTTGTTTAGTCTGCAGAAGAGAAGAGTGAGGGAGGGATTTGATAGCAGCCTTCAGCTATCTGAAGGGGGGTTCCAAATAGGATTGGGCTCAGCTGTTCTCAGTGATGGCAGATGACAGAACAAGGAGCAATGGTCTCAAGTTGCAATGGAGAAGGTCTAGGTTGGATATTAGGAAACACTATTTTACTAGGAGTGTGGTGAAGCACTGGAATGGGTTACCTAGGGAGGTGGTGGAATCTACATCCTTAGAGGTTTTTAAGGCCCGGCTTGACAAAGCCCTGGCTGGGATGATTTAGTTGATGTTGGTCCTGCTTTGAGCAGGGGGTTGGACTAGATGATCTCCTGAGGTCTCTTCCAACCCTAATCTTCTATGATTCTATGATTAGGCTTCAGTTGGCGCAGGTAGCCTGGCTTTTCATCTCTCTCTATACAGCATACACTGAACTCTCTGCTACACAGAGGAGAATCTATCTGGCAATTGAACTATACCTGTTGCCTGTATAGTTCCCTTGGGGAATATTATTATTGCTTTAATGTGAAAAGGGGAGAGGGTGTCACGGGGGGAGGGGGGGGCGCAGCAGCAAGTGAGGAGGTGAGCCGTGAGCCAGCTGCACCGCAGGTGGCGGTGGGGGTCTCGTGGCGAGCGGAGAAAGGGTCTGGCGGGGTGTGAAGAGGCAAGTAGCAGGTGAGTGAGCAGCAGGCGGGCGGGGGAGGAAGTAAGCAGAGGGGGATTTTGGGGGGTTGAAGAGGTGAGTGGTGAGTCAGCAGTGGGTGGGTGCAGTGCCTTTGGCAGAGCAGGGGTGGAGTGTGGGCGGGGCTGTGGGTAGAAGAGGCAGGACAAGGAGCTCGCTTTCTCCAGGGGAAGTTTCACCCACCGCCCATGCTTAAAATCTATGGTTCTATTTGGCAACATGTAGTGAAATTGTTTTCTGGTTTTCAAACCTATCTAGTGGGAAGCACTAATAGCTAACTTGTTTTAATTAACATTGTTTGGCATTAGTTTGTGCATGTTAGGTACAGCCCTGCATTAGGAGCATTGAGAAGCTGCTTTGTCCCAAGGCCAATCTGCCTCAGAGAGCTCACCGGTGCACTTGGAGGGAGCATGGGGGTAAAGGCACAAGATGTGCAACATACTCCTCTTACTTGGACAGCCGGCTGTGTTGGTCAATACCTGTGTGGTGTGGGCAGGGAGCAGAGCCCTATTTCCCACCTGTTCCTGCCCCCTTTAGGGTGTCAGGTTTATTTTTGCTGATAATTTGCATGCCATGGTTACAAAATCAAAGAACTTTTACAGAGCTGGAGCTTTGCAAGTAGAAGCAAATGGGTTAAACAGAGAAACAATGAAATTTGCATGTTGCAGACTGGTGGATGCTCCCCACTCTTCAGTCCAGTCATGCCTACTCAACAAAATGCCTGCAGGAGAAAACCAAAAATGATCTTTTTGAAATCTCTCCAGCTTCTAATGCTCATCCAGTGAATCCCCTTTCATATTAATGAATATCTGATGTAGCATGCAGGGCTCCAAAAAGAGCTAGCTAATGGTGAAATGCAAGGCTTCTTACCTGTGGAACACATAATTAAGTTTAATGAATAAATCTGCATTGCATCAAACTACTGCATGTCGGTGCTTTGCATAATGTGAAATTCCACTTGCCAAGCAGAAGACGTACTACAGTAAATGAATTCACAAAATCTCCAGGGAGTAAACTGTTTGCTACTGTTCAGCGAAACACACATGCAGCAGGATAAAGGCTGTTTGAAGGAAGGAAGGAATTGCAGAAATCTTTGTTTAAAGATTGCCCACAGAAACCCAACACTCTTCATTAGAAGTAACTGTTGCACTGCTCTGTTAGAAAACATAACCTGAATGTCCTAGATTTCAAAGGAAAACATGCCCTTCTGATAACTGCAGTCAGTTTATATTCCAGGTAAAATAATTCAAACTCACTGTGCAAAATTGTAAGGATGAGCTTAATAAAATACCATGGCATAAGGAGAAAGCGGTGGGCAAAAAGATAATAGCTATCTGTTGGAATCACATTAAATGCCAGCTCAGCAGATCTGTAGGTTTAAACCTCGGAATCTGTGCTGACTTTTTTGCAGGTAACCCAACTCAGAAGTTACTTTAAATCTGAAGTGTCAGAAATAGGTAATATTATTACAACAACTATCCAAATCCCAGTTCAGCAGAATAACAAGGTACTATGTACCTCAGTCCCTGGAAAAATCATGGAGCAGATCCTCAAGGAAACCATTTTGAAGCACTTGGAGGAGAGGAAGGTGATCAGGAACAGTCAATATGGATTCACCCAGGGCAAGTCATACCTGACTAACTTGATTGCCTTCTATGATGAAATAACTGGCTCTGTGGATATGGGGAAAGCAGTGGACTTGATATATCTTGACTTTAGCAAAGCTTTTCATACGGTCTTCCACAGTATTCTTGCCAGCAAGTTAAAAAAGTATGGATTGGATGAAAGGACCATAAGGTGGATAGAAAGCTGGCTAGATTGTTGGGCTCAACAAGTAGTGATCAACGGCTCAATGTCTAGTTGGCAGCCGGTATCAAATGGAGTACCCCAGGGATTGGTCCTGGGGCCGATTTTGTTCAACATCTTTATTAATGATCTGGATGATGGGATGGATTGCCCCCTAGCAAGTTCACAGATGACACTGAACTGTAGGGAGATGCAGATACACTGGAGGGTAGGGATAGGGTCCAGAGTGACCTAGACAAATTGGGGAATTTGGCCAAAAGAAATCTGATGAGGTTCAACAAGGACAAGTGCAGAGTCCTGCACTTAGGACAAAAGAATTCCAACGCCAAGGAAGCTGGCTTTTATATTGTAGGAAAACGTGTTATTGGGGTTAAAAATAGGACAAAAGAATCCCATGCACCGCTACAGGCTGGGGACTGACTGGCTAAGCAGCAGTTCTGCGGAAAAGGACCTGGGGATTACAGTGGATGAGAAGCTGGATATGAATCAGCAGTGTGCCCTTGTTGCCAAGAACGCTAACGGCATATTGGGCTGCATTAGCAGGAGCATTGCCAGCAGATCAAGGGAAGTGATTATTCCCATCTACTTGGCAGTGGTGAGGCCACATCTGGAGTATTGCAGCCAGTTTTGGGCCCCCCGCTACAGAAAGGATGTGGACAAATTGGAGAAAGTCCAGCGGAGGGCAACAAAAATGATCAGGGGGTTGGAGCACATGACTTACGAGGAGAGGCTGAGGGAACTGGCCTTGTTTAGTCTGCAGAAGAAGAGAGTGAGGGGGGATTTGATAGCAGTCTTCAACTACCTGAAGGGGGGTTCCAAAGAGGATTGGGCTCGGCTGTTCTCAGTGATGGCAGATGACAGAACAAGAAGCAATGGTCTCAAGTTGCAGTGGGGAGGTCTAGGTTGGATATTAGGAAACACTATTTCACTAGGAGGGTGGTGAACCACTCGAATGGGTTAGCTAGGGAGGTGGTGGAATCTTCATCCTTAGAGGTTTCTAAGGCCCAGCTTGACAAAGCCCTGGCTGGGATGATTTATTTGGTGTTGGTCCTGCTTTGATCAGGGGGTTGGACTAGATGACTTCCTGAGGTCTCTTCCAACCCTGATATTCTATGATTCTATGAAGTATTTTCTGAATTAAGCTAAAAATGTGAACGGCCAGAAGAAGCAATATGGAAATGTAAGTGCAGTTTAGGTCTAAATTATAAATAAGACTCTTACAAACAGATGGTAGACTATGTACCCCACTAATTAAAAACCCCATTATAGTCAGTTCTGAATGTTAACTATCAGAACTGGTTAACTAGTCAGCCTACTATTGGAGATTTTGGTCCAAATTGGGCCCTGTCTTAGAGCCTATGCTTCATCACTACAATTGACAGGAAATGCATAAGGTCTAAGGCAGGTCAGAATCTGGCCCCTTTGTCTAAATGGAGTTGTAGACTTATAAAACTGGACACTCAGCAGACCAAGAAGCACAAATGAAATCATTTGAGTACTTTATTAGCCATTTCCTGTTGTCTAAAAGGCAGCTGACAAGTAGCAGATGTTTTCTCAATGGCAGCATCCTTGTTTTACATCCCTCAAACAGTTCTTCGCCACCATTCATTTTCACTGCAGCAAAGCTGAAACATGTGCTACAAAACCCCAACCTTGTGCTTCATTTTTTTAAAAGCATTTCTATTGCAGCAGCGCCTTGATAGGTGTGTTCAGTCTAACAAAGGCCTGTTGTCTTTCTTTGTCAGGATTTCAATTCTTTGTAGTGGGGAGAGTCATTCTGCAAGGCTTTCCCAGTAAATCAGGACAAGTGGTTTCATAAATTCAAATGCTTTCCAAGGAAGGAAGACTTATCTGGTGATTAAGGCAGTGGGCTGGAACTCAGGAAATCTGGATTCAGTCCCTGGCTATTCCTGTGTGATCTTGGGCAAGTCACTTAACTGCTTTGTACCTCTGTTACACATATGAAGACTGGGGATAATGATGGTACTTTTGTCTGCCCGAGGAGTGTTTACTGTGACACCTTGCACAATGGGTCTTGCTTAGGTGGGACCTTCAGGCATAACAGTAATATAAATTTTAGCAATATTTTTGTCTTGTATCCATAAAGTCACATGATGCCAGCTGCTTTAAATAAACAAATTATGCAGAAAACACAAAACAAACCAGATTTTTAGAAAACCAGCTATGTGCCCTCCTGTATTTCCTTTGTTGCCTTGGTGCAATGTCAGGAAGCTATTTGCTGTTTGTAGCAGTAGGAATGTAGCTGCTGCTGTCAGTGATAAATATTATCCATGCCAGGGCACCTGTTAAGAAGGGCTCCATCTGAACCTACCATGGAGTGTGATGGTCAGATTCCTGAGTGTGTTCCAGATAGAACTTTCTCCCTTGCACGAGAGCATTTTCATTTGGAGACTCTGAAGGCTAAAACACCAGTCTGTGGACATTTCATTTTTCAAATTGCCAGAGATGAGAAGCAGAGGAAACACTTTTCACCTTCTGATCATTCTTAATGGGCATGTACCGAGGCATTTCCATTAATGTAAATAGCAACCAACTAAGTCAGCTAATAGGCTGGCTCTGTTTTTTCATTCATTCTCAATCAACATGACTCAACACCATGCCTGAAAATGCAAACCACAGCACGGGCTTTTGAAAGCAGAGGCATCATGAGTGTTCACTTTCTTGATTTAAAAAAAAATGTTTGTGAAAATTAATATAAAGATATTTAGATAAATATTCAGCATCAAGAGCTAAGGAAAGCTTGCATCTCCCACATCCCATATAGTCTAGAGATGAGCCAATGTCGTGATGTTAGAGATGGATCTGAATCAGGAAAGCACCAAAGTAAAAATTCAGGCGATGGGCAGTTGAAGAATTATTTAGATAAAGTAGAGGCAGACAAGGGTTTATATTCAAATATATATCCAAATGCCCAACAGAAATGTGAGAAACTTGGGAGAATACATGTGTAAAAGTAGCAAACTGATTTCAGTTGGAAGGAGATACCAACAGGAGCTGTAATAGTTAATAATCAGGTAGAAGAATTTTAGAGATTAATGAAGTAAACCGCACCAGATCATCATTATCCTCATGTTTCAAATGCGGAGGGTGAGATACGGAGAGATTAAGGCCAGCATTTTCAAATGTATCTGCCAATTTAGGGTTGCCAACCCTCCAGGATTGGCCTGGAGTCTCCAGGAATTAAAGATTCATCTTTAATTAAAGATTATGTCATGTGATGAAATCTCCAGGAATACAGCCAACCAAAATTGGAAACCCTAGCTGCCATACTTGGGCAGTTGTCTAAAAGCGGTCTAATTTTCAGAGACGCCGATCTTCCTCAAAATCCTACTGATTTTATTAGGAAATATAGGTGCTCCACGCCTCTGAAATTCATGCCCTAATGGCTTAACTTTGGACATCTAGGTTTTCAAATTTTTATTTATGTGACTTATCCATATTCACAAAACAAGTCTGTGGGACAACCTGGAATAATAATAATACCTCCTATGTCTTACACTAGTGCTTTACAAAGGAGGTAAATATTATTATCCCCATTTTACAGATTGGGAAATTGAGGCAAAGTGACGTGATTTGCCCACAGTTACCCATCAGGCCATTGGCCAAGCTGAGAATAGAATTCCAGTGTCCTGAGTCCCAACCAGTGCTCTATCCATTAGGCTATACTGCCTCTTTAGCTCTCCTAATTTCCTCATATTAGATTCAGTGATAGTGAGTTTTATAACATGCAGCTCAAAACATAAAGGCTCTGGTGGTGGTAGTGGGGGTGCTGGAAGCCAATGAACCAAACTGTAAACCCTGTATATGATGGAACCCACTTCAAGCCAGGGGGTGCAGTAACACCCCAAGCACCTCTAGTTCCAGCACCTATGTACACACAATCATTCTAATTGAGAATTCTCTGGATGAAACATTCTATTAGCCTGTATCACTGCTGCTAGGCAAAAGATCTGTGTAGATATTTAAAATTCCACCCAAAGTGAATGAATTCTCACCGGTGTCACCAAAATCAAGTGTTTTCAGCATTTTGAGCCAGTAAACAGTGATGTGCCCATTTATACCAGCTGAGACTCTATTTCATTATTTACATGTTAAGAATAATCACTTAGGAAGAAAGTTAGATTGTTGTGTCATTGCTACTTATCATATTCATTGGTGGCATTCTTTCCCATTAGCATAGCACACTGGTTCTATAAGCACAAGCATAATAGCTATATGTTCTAAGGCCATTAGAGAATTAATTTGCCAATTTCAGTGCAGAACAAGTCAACCTAGCTGAGATAATGTTTTTAATATGAATTATTCTGTCAGTTAAGATTAAAATCTTCAAACTACAAATTTGGAAATACAGCCACTTTCTGAGATGCTGGTACAGAGACTTCATTGATGGCTTTCACCTCCTTTCCAGCTGTCACTGTTAGCCCTTGGCATATACCTCAATGGCACTTATATGGCCCTTGCTACTGGAGCCTCCAGACTGCTACTGGAGCCTCACAGTCTTTAATGCTTTTATCCCCACAATAGGCCAGCGTGGTGGGGATGTGCTATTATACGTATGGCAGGGAACTGAAGCACAGAAAGGAGAGACTGAGTGACTTGTACAGGGTCACACAGGAAGTCAGTGGTGGAGCAGGGAGTCCAGGTTAACACCATAAAAACTGGACCATTCTTCCTTTTCTTCATCCTAAAAAACACGAAGAGAATTTAAACTTTGTCTGGCAATGTAGATTAGTAGGTAAAAACTCACTTTCCATTAATCAAACACTAAGACCACCCGGGGTGTAATTTGCCCTGCTGTAGAGGTACCTCACTAGCTTTTATCTAGTTAGCATTCTAAAAATAGGTGAGAGGATCCGGCAGTGCGGGCTTCAGCACAGGCCAGCAATGACAGTCCATACTTGGGGGACCAAGTGGACTTGTACAGCCCACACTGAAATCCGCACTGCTACCTCTTCACAGCTACTTTTAGTGAGTATGGATACGCCTCCATGAGCTGCAAATCGCATCCCCAGTTGCGGTGTAGATGTAGTGTAAGACAAAATCAGGGTGATGAGAAATTGCTGATCATGAAAGAGGTGGACAGTGGTTGCAGTGCTTTTTCCTCTTGTGGCAGTGCATGGGCAGAACTGAACTGTCTTGTGGAGAATGAAGGAAGTGGAGAAATACAGAAGGAGGCCACTGCTAATGCTGACATCACAATTTGAAACCAGTTGAGAATCTGAGTGCAAACCCCTGGCACGCTGTCACCAAAAGAGGCTTTGGTTCTCACTAAAAATAGTGGCTGTGGTTTGAACCATGAGTTTAGAACAGCAGATGTTATAGTCAGGAAATGTCTCATTTGAAACAAAGACTAGTTGTGCGTTTGTTTATGAAGGTCAACCAACCATTATGGGATTACAAATATAACTGAATTTAATAGCTTAGCCTGCAGTGTCAACAGTCCTATTGACAATGGGTTTAAGCAGCCAATTGGTACGGTGGCAGAATCCAGGTGTTTGTGTATTTATATCACAGAATGTGCTGCATGTGTTGACATACTCTGTGGTCAATTAGCACAACAGAGTGGCAGAATCCAGAATTGTTCCCTGCACTCCCTGTTGGCAAGTGTTTGTGCATGTTTGGCAGACTGAGAGAATGACCTTGCCACGGTTCTGCTGCTCACAGTTGCTCTCCATATGCTCACCCTTTCTCTTTCCTGTTGCTGAAAATATTAACTATTGATTTTTGCGTTGCTGATACTGGACATGGAGAGAGGGGGTGGGGGTTGGGGACAGGCAACTTTTAATTTTATTTGTTTCAGCGTAGATCTGGAATAACTTCATTGAAATAGCTGCAGTCAATTTTACTGGTATAAAATTATTATAAGTAGGATAGTGATCAGGCCCAGCCAAAGAGATGTTTTGTTTCTTATGTCAGATGGAAAAGTGTGATCTTGATTTAGTATGCACAGTGCGACTCCAAACAGCTTTCTCTTTTGTGTCTTTCCTGGTCTTAACAAGACTGACTAGAGCAGCCATGAGAGAAATATGTTTCTCTTTGCACCATTTCTTTTGAATACAAAATATCTTTGTTTTGACTCCTCGTGACTGTCAATAATTTGAGGAAAAAGATGAAGCCAAATGTAATATAACAGTAAATACTTTCATTGGAGAAGTTAATGGACATTTGGCTCTGGACTAGGTTCACTTACACTGGTTATCTTCATTAACTTCAGTAAAATGACTCCCCATTTACATCAGTGTGAGAGGCTGACAGTGTGTGGTTTTGATTTCATTAGACAGTATGTTTTCCCCTTGGATTTATTTCTATTTTGATCACTTGCTCTTTTCTACTTGCAGTTTATTCTAAGGGCCTGGTCAAAGCCCAATGAAGTCAATAGAAATATGTCTATTGACTTCAAAGAACTTTGGATCAACCCTTAAATAATGTCAATGTAAATATCATTAGAGGTTGCAAGCAATATCCTAGTCACTAGAATATATTTATATTTTCTCAAGAGAAAGTAAGAGAATTTTTGGCACTCATGTAAAAGGTGCTACATAGTGGCTGGCTGGGATTTTCAAAGGAGTTTAGGGTTTATACACTTAACTCTCTTAGGCTCCTTTGAAAATCCCAGAGCGAATTTTTACAATTAACTGAGAGGCAATGTGATCCAGTGGATAGAGCAGTGGACCAGAGCACAGGAGACCTAGCTTCTAATCATTGTCTCTGCTACTGACTTGCTGTGCGACCTTGGGTAAGTAAGTTCACCTCTCTGTGCTTCTTTTTCCTCTCCTACCCTGTGTCTGTCTTGTCTATTTAGATTATAAAGTCTTTGGGGCAGATGGTCTCTGACTATGAATTTGTACAGAACCTTGGACAATGGGGCCCAGACTCAGTTCAGGCATTTGGACACTACTGGAACAGAAATAGAAATATTAGCCACAGAACAGGAACGGCATACATGGCCAGTGGCAGTACAAGTCTCTTCACACTATCCTTCCAACATGCCTCAAGGGTGAAAATCTGCAGGGATGGGAAGAAGGTAAATTAATGCATCATAATCATTCATTCCTGTGTTTCACTGATTAAATGTCAAACAATGGTTCCTATAGATGTCAGTAGTGGGTGGTAGTCTTGTGGTGCAGACATATGTCCACTAGTAAGTGTGTTTAGGTCACCAACTCTTTCCATGTTGACCATCATTAAACTATTTTGCAGTAAAGGTTTCTGCAGAGAGGAAGAAATTTGCTCTTTATGTAGGATTTGGCTTACAGCTGTGCAAAAAGATTGTCATAAATAAATAAATAAAAGATGAAAAGGTGAAATATTTTCCATTTTCATCACTGTTTTAAGGCAGGTGGAAATTTGTCTCTGTAGCATAGGACTATCTGCTAAGAGAACTCTAATTGGGATCTGAAGAAGTGGAGAATAATAATTCCTTTTTTTTTTTCAAGAAAATTATCCTGTTTGAGTTTTTTGTTTGTTTGTTTATTTGGTTGGTAGTTTTTTCAGTCAAAATTTGGAAAAAGGTTTTGGAAATATTGTAACTCCCTACAGGTCTGATCCAACACCAATTTAAATCAATGTGAGTCTTTGCGTTGACTTTAGTCGGTATTGGTGTTTTGACTTCATAATGCTACCTGGTCTGCAAATATGTTACTTTATGCTAAAGTCAAAACACATTGGAAGGAATAATTTGAACTACTCATACACATTGCTGAGTTCTAAATGAACTACAAGGATTTGAGATAAAGACCTGCTCATCATTGTGAAAATCTCTCTGTGTGTGCAGCAGTAGTCAGAAATTAAACATAATGTAATAAAACATAAAGAATGGGAGAAACTAATACAGAAAATATAATAAGATTTTATAATAAATGGCACAACCTCACCTGGCATAGTGTGTTCTTGTCTGACTACCCTTTCTCAGAAAGATATAGTGGAAATAGGAGTTCAGAAAGAAGAAACAAGATTAGAGGCATCGAGAAAGTTCCACATGAAGGGAGATTGAAAAGATTGAGACTGTTAGTTTAGAGAACAGGTAAATAATAAATAACAGAGTTGCAGGAAATAATTAATGGAAAATAGATAGAAAGGTAGATGTTTCTTTATAGCTTTCCTGGCAATCCAAGAACAAGGTGAACAGTCAATGAAAATTAAGTGGCAAATTTCAAACTGATTAAAAGAAATAATTTTGTACCCAACACATCATTAGCCTGTAAAATTCACTGCTACAAGATCCCATTGAGTCCAAGAATTTCTGTAGTTGGATGGATGGATGAATGAATGATACAAACGATTACATTTCAGGGCATAAAGCAGTCACTAAATTAGCAAGAAAATCTTCCCTATGGGCAGACTAATCAATAATTATTCCCTCTGGAGTTTCTTGCATCTTATCCAGTAGGATTAACTGGGTATCAATAATCTTTGTGTTCATTTGATATTTCAATTCTGACTTCATGAACAGAGAGTTACTTGGTTTTGATGTTCTAAGAAGTGATGGTTGATGTAGTAGTTACATTTTGAATTTATAGGGCAGGTATGTTATAGCAGTGTATGCTTTTAGAGAGAGAGAGAGAGCCTGTACTGACATCTAATCAGTGTGAGAAAGCCCATACTAGCTTTGCTGCCAAGAATATAAGTTAGATAACAGACGTGCACTGGCTTGATAGCAGCCGGATTAAAGGGTGTAAACTGTTTGGGGCCTTCTGCCTCTATTTGTTATAGAGTAGTTGATTTTAGCAATTCAATGGAGATTTTGCTTTACATATTTAGTTTTTTATATGATGTACTTGTGAAAGGTGCCTTAGTCGGATGCTAAACAGATTTAAAAGATAGCAAATCAGAATATTGGAAACAAATGGTTACACATCAGATGAAATCATATGACACTTTCTCACAGGAGATTCACTATCTCCTAGAGGATACTTTACCCCAAGTCTTTCCCAGCATTTTCAACCAGCCTGGCTGAGATTCTCCTTTCATAAGATCAAGCCCATTGTCAGCTTGTCTTCACAGCCTGAAGGATGCCAGAGTGTCTCTCTACACTCCCAGCTATACCAGACCAAACCTTTGATCTTCACCTGAAAATAGAGTTCTCACCTGCATCTCCTGTTTACCTCTTCCTATTAATTTCCTTCTGAAGTCTCTGCAAGCTCTTCATTAATATTTGACATAGTATGTTAATAGACTTCTATTGTAAGATACACAACATATCGGTCCACCAGGGAGATAAGTGTCTTCCACCTCCTGTCCGGACAAGTTTGTCTCACAGCATGCAACCTTTGAGTAATCTGCCTTTAACTACAAGGCCTACAGAACATAATTTTCTGCATACACACATAACTCCCCACATATCTACTGTGCATACATCTCACAATTACTGTGATGACCAGTGTGACACAGGCTTTCATTAGAAAACTTACATGACATGTTTTTGGTGAACCCAGGGGATCCTTGTATCCCGATGTACCCCTGTGTCCTCTGCCTACTGGCATCAAGAGGTCTTTGGGTCACAGTTACCAGTCTGGTCTCTGGTATAATTTTGAGCAGCCTTAGTACTGTTCCAATTTGTATCCAGCTTAATGGCCCCAAGTGAGGATTGTCAAGTACAACATGCTCTAGCTATGTCCCCTTCTTAGGCTTGGTCTACACTAAACCCCCAAATCGAAGTAAGGTACGCAACTTCAGCTACGTGAATAACGTAGCTGAAGTCGACGTACCTTACTTCGAACTTACCGCGGTCCACACCCGGCAGGCAGGCTCCCCCGTCGACTCCGCGTACTCCTTGCGGCGAGCAGGATTACCGGAGTCGACGGGGAGCACTTCTGAGTTCGATTTATCGCGTCCAGACAAGACGCGATAAATCGAACCCAGAAGTTCGATTGCCTGCCGCCGAACCAGCGCGGTAAGTATAGACAAGCCCTTATTCACACTCGCACATTATATCCGTTATGGAGAGGAAGGGGGTTATGTAGTCCCAGCTCTGATACTTGCAGATTCCTTTGTGCTTAGCCCATCATGTTAATATATAACTTTTTACAAGAACTTATGTTAAAAAAAACCCAAAAAATAAACAAACAAAAAGCCTCTTAAGGTTAGCTCCATTGGGACTAGTCCATAAGAAAGGAAATGCCTGCAAATACAGGAGCATGTACATAATCCTTGTCCTCTGCAGATTTCCAATCAATTTTGCAGATTCCACATAGTTCAGATAAATTTCAGATGGTGTTCAAACTTCTGGGTGCTTATATGCGCTAAAACTTGAAATATTTGATGTTCTATCACTATTGGAGGTACAGCTAGCGCCACCCTCCACATGCCTGAAAATGACTCCAGACACACAGTCAAACTGTATTTTAGGCACGGCTAAGATTGTTGTCAGAGAATTATGATAGCCATTTAAATCTCTTCTGGTCTGATTCAATTCCCATTAAAACCAAAGGGAGTCTTCCAGTTGATTACAGTGGGAGTTTGAAGTGGCCCCATGAGTTTAATCCTGCAGAACTTTACTCAGACAAGTCCTTAATCATTAAATTAATTCAATTGAATCCAATGGGATTTCTCACATAAGTAAGGACAGTTTCCATGAATAAAGGTTTGCAGGGCTGGTGCTAAGAATTAAAGCTTTCGGATTTTCTATACTTATTTTGGAACAT
The DNA here is from genome assembly GCF_011386835.1 of Chrysemys picta bellii. NCBI lineage: Eukaryota > Metazoa > Chordata > Testudines > Emydidae > Chrysemys > Chrysemys picta. The sequence goes on from NC_088792.1 coordinate 27,749,822, forward strand.
TAATTTTGAAAAGACAAAACTATAAAAATATCCTTGAATTTTCTGCCACTAAAGGAGATACCGTTGAAAACTTTCATTAAGTTACATCTTTAAATCACTATTTTAGTTACTTTTTAAACCATTTTTTTAAGGAACTGCCTTGGAGTTGCCAAATGAAGATACCTTATCAATTTGATGTCAGAGCACATTCTGGCATGTAATATAAAACTATCATATAGATATTTTTATCCTATTCACATATTGGATGATACCTATGATGCGGTAGCTTGGAAAAGTCAAAAAGACACGATTTTCTAAAATCATATTTACATAACAACTTAAAGAAAATACCTTGAAATAAATAGCGTAGCACAATAACAATCCACAAGCAGACCTGACTGCAAAAATGAATAGCTATCAGTCTAATATTCACAAAACAAAGCCTTTGTGAATATGAAATTATTTTCTTAGGGCTTGATCCTGCAGGGATCGTAACTACTGATATGCAGTTTCTAATAGCAACTGAATATGTAGCAAGACTAGCAAATTGGTGCCTTATGAGATATGATCCTAGCACATTGAGATACGTTTTCACTTGTTTCGCATTCTTTCATTTTGGACTAAGCAATCTAAAATCTTAATTCTGTGAGTAATAGTGAGCTTCAGATATTACCACTATGATCAGTTATTCAAGAGGGAAATATTGATAATGAGCTACTCCACGACAAGGAATCCACACAATGAAATGCCCAAAAACAAACTAAGTATCATAAAATGACGAGGACCTGGATTTGGGCCAATCATATTTGTATCATAAAAAGCTTGATACTTTTTTGTATATGAAGCTACTACCTTTTATATTTGGGAGATAATCTGCATCTATTTCAGCCAATGGTCAGTGGACTTGAATTAAAACAGCGTCTGGCTGTTGGTTTTAACTTTGTCCTTGACCAGCACAAGTTTTGCCAGTTAAGGCAATGGAGATATGTGAAGCCAAATCCATGTCTGTCTAACTCAACTGATTTCAGTGAAATTACACGTGGAAAATTTGGCCCACTAAGTTTTGAATTGGATCCTAGACTGTCACTTTTCAAACATTGCAGTTATTAATAAATAGGGAAATGCTTGCTCTATTTATTAAACCTTCAAAATCCTTAATAGCAGTTGTAGAAAAAGAGAGCTTTTATCTACCAATAACAAATAAAATAAAATAAATAAAAAGATTACATTTACTAAACATAAAACATTTCATTCTTTATTGTAATGAAATTTGTCTTTCAGCTTTTAAAATGCACTTATAAATCCAGAAATGTATTCTGGTACATTGTCTTTGAGATGAATAACCACATTATTATTTGCCTGTCAGATTTAAGTACTGTTGTTAATAACATACAGACAGCTACTAAAAATTCAAAACAGGGAGGTTCTTTTTGGAGGAAATTGCAGTTCTAATCTCTGCTTTCCCCTCGGAATCAATTATTTCCCTTCATACATACCTTACAATGCCTGACCTCCAATCAGGAGAGAAAGATACCAAGAATTCCATAGAAAATCTGCAAACACGTCCACAGAAGTACAAAGCTAGCTTCTCAAGATTCCAGAAATTATAATCTATGAGAAGTGTATTCTCTCCCCAGACAGCTCTGAATGGGGTAAAAATGTCTAGTTTAAAGAAAATGTGCTATACATGGGGAGGTATTTTGGCATAATATGCTTTAAATAGTCTCTTTCCTTAAACAAAAATTACAGTCATAATTGTGGTTTTTTTTTAAAGTTCCTTGTTTACCAGAGACTCACCCTATGTACATATTACTACTGTACCAGCTTCTTACTAAATGATCCAAAGACCAACACACCCTACACTTCTGACAGTCACATTGAAAAACCAAATGAAATGAAACTAAATGTTGTCATCCTTGTCTTACATTTAATGTTTCTTCTAACTAGAGGTGGTCCAAAATCTGAATTCCCATCAGGACAAAATGTCAAAATACCAACATTTTCTTAGAACACAAAATTCAGAAAAATCTCAATTTGGAAATTCGGTTTGGAATTGGTTCAACTTTAATGTATGTATTCTTGAGCTGCCGCTTTGTCCTGTGGCAGTTGTAGTTCTAGTGTCTCATGTCCCTGTTCTCCTCTATGGACTGGGATCGCTGGCTGGCTGACATTTCCCATGATGCACTGTGTGACTCCTATGTTACACTTTGTAAGTTCAACCAAAGAGTAAACCATGATGCTTCCTGGGAGATGTAGTCTAGCCAGGAGACCTATTCAATAGAAGTGGATGGGGGGCACAAGACACACAACCATAACATTAGACACTGCAGCACCTCAGGCAGCACAGATTACTATTGATTAACTGACCCAAAACAAAATATTTCAATTCACTTTAAGAAGCCAAAATATTTGATTTGGATAGACCCAAGTGGAAATTAAATATTTTTTAATTTATTTTTCTGATGTAAAATTGAAAAAAATTGGGCAAAATTGAAAATTTCCTATGGAGCTAGCACATTGCAAAGAGCACATATCCATGGCCTCAGCTAGCACAGATTACTATTGATTAACTGACCCAAAACAAAATATTTCAATTCACTTTAAGAAGCCAAAATATTTGATTTGGATAGACCCAAGTGGAAATTAAATATTTTTTAATTTATTTTTCTGATGTAAAATTGAAAAAAATTGGGCAAAATTGAAAATTTCCTATGGAGCTAGCACATTGCAAAGAGCACATATCCATGGCCTCAGCTTTCATCCCTGTTCACCAATATAGTATCTGCAACTCAAACTTTAATTCTCCATCATTAACATCACAGAAGCAACAGAGAGTCATGTGGAACCTTTAAGACTAACAGATGTATTGGAGCATAAGCTTTCGTGGGTGAATACCCACTTCGTCAGACGCATGTAACATCACAGTAGCCTACCTATCCACATCCCACGAGCAAAATAAACCGAACACATTTCTCACATCTATGCTATCTCTTTCATCCATAGATTTCAAGAATTATCCTGAAATTCACCTCGATCATTGACAATCATAATCACGGAATCATAGAAATGTACAGCTGGAAGGGACCTCGAGAGGTCATCCAGTTCAGTCCTCTGTGATGAGGCCAGATAAACCTAAACCATCCGTGAGAGGTGTTTGTCCAATCTGTTGTTCAAAACCTCCAATGATGGAAATTCCACAGCCTCCCTTGGAAAACTAATCCTTTTCCTAATATCTAACCTACATTTCCTTTGGTGCAGATTAAGCCCATTACTTCTTGTCCAACCATCAGTAGACATGGAGGACAATTGATCAGGCCTCTTTTTAACAGCCCTTAACATATTTGAAGACTGTTATCAGTTCCCCCCCCCCCCCCCATAATCTTCTTTTCTCAAGACTTAATATGCCCAGTTTTTTTTAATATTTTCCTCGTCGGTCAGGCTCTCCTAACCTTTTTCTTTTTTTGTTGCTTTCCTCTGGACTTCAGTTTGTCCACATTTATCCTAAAGTATGGTACCCAGAAATGGACATAGTACTCCAGATGAAACCTTACCAGTACTGAGAAGAGCAGGACAATTACCTCCCATGTCTTGCATATGACACTGCAGAATATTAGTCTTTTTTGCAACTGTATCACATTGTTAGCTCATATTCAGTTTGTGATACCCTATAACTCCCAGATCTTTTTCAGCAGCACCACCATCTAGCCAGTTATTTTCCATTTTGTCCTGTCTTCCAAAGTGCTTGCAACCCTTCCCAACTTGGCATAATCTGTAAATTTTATAAGCATATTTTCCATGTTATTATCTAAGTCATCAGTGAAAATATATTGAATAGTACCAAATAGGATTGACGACTCTGGGAGCACACTAGATACTCACTCCCAGTTTGACAGTGAACTATTGATAACTATTTTTAGTATGGTCTTTCAACCAGTTTTGCACCAACCTTATAATAATTATATATTATTATATATAAGATATATAGATATAGTTTTCTTATGAGACTGTAATGTGGGAATGTGTCAAAAGCCTTAGTAAAACCAAGATATATCACCTCTACTGCTTTTCCCTATTAACTAGGCCGGTAACCCTGTCAAAGAAGGAAATTAGGTTGGTTTGGCATGATTTGGTCTTGACAAATCCATTCTGGCTATTCCTTATAACCCTATTATCCTCTTGGTGCTTGCAAACTCATTGTTTAATAATTAGTTCCAGAGTCTTTCCTGTTACTGAGGTTAGGCTGACTAGTTTATAATTCCCTGGGTCCTCTTTGTTCCTCTTTTTAAAGATAGGTATTATGTTTGTCCTTCTCCAGGTGTCTGAGAAATCACCCATTCTCCATGATTTCTCCAAGATAATTGCGAACAGTTCCGAGATTGCTATATCTGGTTCCTTAAGTACCAGAGGATTAATTTCATCAGTCTCTGCTGACTTGAATACACCTAACTTACATCATCAGTTATTACCTTTCTTTCCCCACTGAGTAGAGGACATACGCTTCCTTCATCTTTTTTTCCCATGCTCCTAATGTATTTGAAGATCCTCTTCTTATTGCCTTTTATATCCCTTGCTAGGTATAACTCATTTGGTGCCTTAGCTTTTCTGCTGTTGTCCCTGCATAATTGTGCTAGTGTTTTGTTCCCATCTTTAGCAATTTGTTTGTGTATCCACTTTTTGTAGGGTTCCTTTTGATCATTATTACTCCATCAGGAGCTATTTATTGGCTTCTAACTATTCTTCCTTCTTTTCTTCACATCAGAATAGTTGGCAGTTGTATATTTAATATTGTCTTCATAAGAAACTGTCAGTTCTCCTGAACTCCTTTATCTCTTAGATTTTCTTCCCCTGGGAGCTTAACTACCAATTCTTTGTTGTTGAAGTTTGCCTTTTTGAAGTCCATTGTCCTTATTCTGCTGCTGTCACTCCTTCTTTTCCTTAGAATGATGAATGTTTTCACTTCATGATCACTTTCATCCAAATTGCCTTCTACCTTCAAATTTGCAACCAATTCCTCCCTGTTGGTCAGAAGCAAATCTACAATGGCTGCATCCCTGGTTACTTCATCCACTTCTTAAAACAACAACAAAAAATTGTCCCCAGTACATTCCAAGTACTTATTGCACATTTTGTCTTTTGCTGTATTACTTTTCCAACAGATGTCTGGGTAGCTAAAGTCCCCTGTTACTATCAGGTTATTTACCTTGCATGTTTCTGTTATTTGTTCTAGAAATGTTTCATCCATCTCCTCTTTCAGATTTGGTCGTCTATAGCAGACCCCAATTGTGATGTCAGCCCTGTTTTTGCCTCTTTACCCAGGGACATTCAACTGGTCTGCCTCTCACCTCTTTCTGGACCTCAGAACAAGTGAATATATTTTCAATGTATAATGCAACACTTTCTCTCTTTTCCCTCTGCCTGTCCTTCCTGAACAAACTATACCCCTCTATACAAATGTTCCAGTTATCAGATTTATCTCACCAAGTCTCTAACACCAATTAAATCATAATTTAGCTTATGTGCTAACACTTTCAGTTCTTCTCCATAATCCTTACATTTGTGAATCAACACCAAGATGTTGAGCAGATTCCCCCAGTGATTAAATGCTTTTGCTTCTATGACTCTATTGTTATTTTTCCATATCCCCCTCAACATGTAGCTGTATGCTAAGGTCATCTTTTTTATGATTACCCGTTGGCTTTTGGGTTGTCTCCTTTGAACCTAGTATTACAATCCGGAGTGCAATCCAGACTAGTAAGGGGTTGTGTCATCCCCAGTCCTGCATCCTTGGGTGCCTCACAAAGCTTAGCTTTGCTGCTGTAGCTCCCAACCTGTGCTTCTCACAAACAGCGAGACACCATGCAAGTTACAGCCATAGTGTCTGTGTATAGCTGCAGTCTGCCAGCAACACTCCAATCAACATTCTGGTTTCCATCCACCTTGGTTACCACTTCCAGGGTGACTCCAACACACTCTAAGTCCAGATTTCCCCCTAAAACTTGTGTTTTGGACAGTTCAGATATTAGAGGTCTGCTGCCCCTTTCAGGGGCAGTTTGCTACTTTAATTGGAGTTATCAAATTCAGTTTAAACACAACACTGGATTAATTATGATTAAATTTCTTTAACTACAAAGAGGTAGATTTTAAGTGAGTACAAGTACAAAGTATTACATTCAGAAATGGTTACAAGAGAAATAAATATAAAAACGTTTCCTAGTAGCGAAGACTTAAAAACTAGACTTGGTTCAAGTTAAATCCTTACATTTTCCCAGCAAAAGGACAGAGGAAATTCGCAGATCAGGATCTGCCCCCAAGGAGATAGTTCCTTTGTCTTCTTAGGTGAAAGAGCAAGAGAGAGAGAGAGACTGAGGTGTTTATGCCCCTCACTTTTATAGTCCAGTCCCCTGTTGAAGTGGATTCATCTGAGGATTACCTCTCAAAGCAAAGTTTAGTCAAACAGTAAAGAAGGTGACACGGAGTTTGGGGGTGAAGGAACCCCCATGCTCTTTCTTTCCTGTGTATGATAAAATGCAGATTTGCCTTGTCTCCCTCTTGCTGTCTCAAAGACTCTCTTTACTACTTATATGTATATTGAGGTAAGCACACATTCCTTTATTTAAGATCGACCTGCTTAACCACTCCTGCCTAACTGGGGCTATGTGGGTTTGAATATAAAGCTACCAACATCAAACAGGGGGAATTTATAACTTTACATATAATGCTACTACATACATTTCACCATGATATTATTGACCAGCATGTTATTAGTTTTCAAATGATACCTCACAAGGCATTTTTTTCCACAAAGGTTATTACAGCAATGTGTAGGATATGAATATGGGGTTGCATTCAGAATCTTCCCCTTCTTGATGAGGTGGACCCAATCTCTTCCCAGCAGATCTTGTTCCCAGAATAGTATCCCATGGTCGAGGAAGCCAAAGTCCTCCCATCGAGACCATCTGTGCAGCATGCTTTCCTCTCCATGATGTACTGTAATGCCTATAACCATCATGGATCTTTTACTTGCCTCCTAGGCATTTGCCAATCTGGCAGACCTAATTACACAGCACTTCCTACCCACTTCTCATGGAAGTCAGTTGATAACTATTGAGTCTGTTCATGGGTTGCAAATAACTTGGCAATCCAAGAGCCTATCAATGTGGTTGGAAATAATATATTTACTTCATGCAGACTGGGGCAGATCAAAATAATTCAAATTCGGAACTCTTCACAGGCAACTATGAACAGAAATAGTTACTAATTGCAAATATTTGTAAATACCTCACAAGGTGGGTGAGGTATTTTCTTTTACAGGACCAACCTCGGTTGGTGGAAGAGACAAGTTTTCATCACACACACATGCACTCTTCACCACAGTCAAATTCCTTTCAAAGGCTTTAATATTTTTTGTTTGTTTGTTTGTTTTTCACCAGGGCAGTTGTACAGTAGATCATTGGAGAAAGAGGAGCTCTCTTGTAGTATTATCTCTTAGTTTTCAGTAGAATACCTATATTTTGGTATATTATTATGTTTCACACATTTAAAAAGGGACTCTCTGTGTGATCTGCTACATTTGAGAGCGTTCAGAAAGAACACAGAGGAAACATTCTTGGGTAATCAAAAACATTTTTCATGAACAATCTCATATTCTGACTGATAGTTACAAGTGGAAAATTGGTGATGAATAGAGCAAAGAGGAATCTAATTGCAATATCAGATGCCACTACATGAAACATAAATCTAAAAATATGCATGTATTTATCAAATTACCTATGTCGAGAGGTATAGTTATTATACAGTATACCTTCATATATATGCTTACATATAAATGCTTTAGTAGGGATAAATATTTGTATTTTATTTATAGATTCATTTAATTTTAAAAACATGTCAATAACAAATAATTTCAACCTGCTGTGATGTGGGGGATAGTGTAAGAATGAGGTTCTGAATCTGAAGGGACACAGGAAAAATTGTGGTGTAAAACAAACAATTTGATGCAGGATTAATTTGTACAAAATAACTGTCTAGAGACACAACGTCATGATGATTAATCACTTTTTATCATAATTAACTTATAGTAATAAAATCAAGATAACGCTAGATTTCTGAGGCACGGAAGTACATTTCCGTCTCAGCTGAGGAACAGTCATACGGCATGACCATAACATAAGCAAGATACATCCTGCCATTAGGAAAGCTTACTGCTTGAACGTAAAAAATATGGGGAAATGGTGCCAACTGTAAAATGTGGGGAAAAACTGCATGATATGGCATTTTGCTTTAGAGAATAAAAAGATGCGTTTGATGAAACAAAAGCAAAATCGAGCAACACACATAATGTATTTAAGGTACTGCAGAATAAAACCAATAACAGCCTTTAGCCAGTGTGTTTAGCCCTGCCAAAGGCCTGTCAACACCTTCTTATTAGAACTGCAGCAAACTCCTCTCCAGAGAGTTAATCCCTCAAATTTGTGAGCTCACTAAAATCACTACTAAGATACACAGGGAAGAGCTAGCCTGAAATTGTATCAGTGAGCAGCTGAATCACCAAACATTTTCAGAGTGCTCCAAACACAGGAGCCAACAGAGCTGACAAAAGCAGATGTTAACACAAAAGATCACTGCATTGATTCATCCTAAATCTCAGATGTATGTGATTCCTTTTGGTGTGGGACCAGAGAGATCACAAAGTGTAATAGATGAAAATGGGTGGTGGTGGTGATGTGGGGAGATGTTTGGGCTGGGCCTAGATGACCTTAAGCTTTTTTGTTTGTTTTGGTCCTGAAGTGAATATAATGCTTAAGAAAGGTGCTGCTTATAGCACAGAAAACTGAACTGCTCCGTTCACAAAGCAGATGAATGGTGAGCAGTGTCAGAGCAAGCTTCCATTCAACGTTGCCTGCTCTGGAAGGACCAATTGAATGAGAAGATCACGAAGATGGTTGAAACGTGTGTGGAGAGAGGGATTGTAAACATCTAGTAAAAAAAAAATTACAAAAGGATTGGTCAAAATCTTGATACATTTAAAAAAAAATTAAATTAGATTAATCTTGCCCGGTTGTAAAATCCTCAGCTTCTCTATCAATACAGTAACAAGTATTTCAATAAATAATTTCATCTCTGGGCATGATTGTGAAGGTGGTGGTGTGACTTTCTGACTTTGGGGCACAAAATACAAGGCAAAATAGAGATTTGCAGGTTTTCTGTCCACCATAAGAAATGTGGACTTAAATTGAAAGGCCTTCCTGTACAGATCTCCAGTCACTATCAAGTGAGGTGCTCCTCAAAGCCTTCAAGCATGGTTACTAGTGTTAAACCCACAATGTTTAACTGGGTCTGAGATCAGGGAAGAACCTTCACGTATCCCTAGTATTTTTATTGTAAATACTATTGTAAATACTATGGTAGCTTCCTTAAATCTTGCCAGGCCAGCTGATGGGAGGTGGGAGAGGGAGGGGAAAGGGGGCAATTTCCCAGGGGCCCGGGCGATTTAAAAGGGCTTGGTGAAAAGTTCCTTGTAAGTTGTGTGGCCATGCAGCAGCCTATTTAGCACTGCACAGGAGCTCAGGGAATCCACCTGGGGCCCGGCCCCCAACCTGCTGCAGCCGGGGTGGTCCGGATCTGCCATGGCCAGGGCGCCCCTCCCACATCCCTAATTCTGCTGTGGCCCGGATCTGCCGTGGCCAGGATGCCAGAACCCAGCCACGGCTGGGGCAGCATGGCCCTGCCCGGCCCTGCCTGAGGTGCGATAGGGTGCCCGGAACCAAGTGTGGATGGGGTGACCCGGCCCACACCAGACCCAGGTGTGGCGGGGGCGCCCCTCCCCCAGCCCGAACCCAGCCCCAGCCCGGATGAGCTGGGGCTGGGGGAGGGACGCCTATTCTGCAGCCCCAGACCCAGAGCAGCTGCAGTGGGGAGAGGCGCCTCTCCCCTGCCTAGCCCCGATGCTGCTGTGGGGAGAGAGAGCTGGGGGGGGAGTCCTTTCTCTTTGCCATAGGCCGGGGCACCCACCTGCACCCCAAACCTCTTATCCCCAGCCCCATCCCAGAGCCCGCACCCCAGTCAGAGCCCTGACACCCCTGCACCCCAACACTCTGCCCCAGCCCTGAGCCCCCTCCCACACTCTAAACCCCTCAGCCCCACCCCCACCACATGAATTTTTTTATGTACACCAATATGAAGGTGATGTGTCACACACCAACTCCATATTGGTGCACATAGCAAAATTAATTCCGCACATGGGTGGGAAAAATTAGAGGGAACATGGCAGCGGCTGGGAGCCCCAGGTCTTTAGATCGCTTGGGCCGGCTGTAGGGCTCCTAGGCGTGTGCGGGGTGGTACCAGCGGCAGTGGCAGTGGCAGCTGGGCGGGCATGTGGAAGCCCAGGCCATGCTGGAAAAGCGTGCCCAGCAATGCAGCCAGCAGCAGCTCGCGGGGCACCAGCCAGCATAGGTGCAGCACCGCCCAAATGTCAGGCAGACCTTTCTAGGGGGCTCATTGACTGTTCTGCCCTGGGGCCTGGAATTGTTGTTGGCAGCCCTGAATCTCCCAGCTATTATGGACAGAATTCTACTCGAGCATCTACACAGTTGAGTGATGATATTCCGCACCTCCTAAAAGAGAGGGTTCCAAGTAACTAACATCCCACCTCCAAACACCCTAACCCTTGTTACAGTTTGGACCCAGATCCGAATCTGAACATTCTTGCCGGCCTGTCTACACTTTTCATGCCTATACATTTCCACTGACATCAATGAGAGATCTATGCATGTGGGATGAGAGGGAATGCAGAGATGGAAGCCCCAGTGTGAACATTAAAAAAGGTTGTTGTTTTTTTCCCCTGCCTCTACGGAGTGCAGCAGCGATTTGACAGGCAAATGGCACCTTTAACTCCCTCTGGCTTCAAGGATTACATAGAAAGATGAATCTTTTCATTTATAAACTCTTTCTTCACCATTTCCTTTCTGAAATCCTATTTCCCCTTTTCAATAGTGCTACAGGTTCTATATATTTTGCGTATTTTTCATGGTCTTCCTATTGTGCTCACTGGTCTACCTGCCTTATTTACAATAAATGGTGTTGCTGAGCATGGTGGTGGTGTGTGTGTGTGTGTGTGTGTAGGGGGCAGTTGCCTTAATGGTAGTGACTCAAAGGGGAAAGTACATATTTGCATTATCACAGAAACTTTATAGAGGAGCACATGCAAAATCCAGCTGATACCACACTTCCTGATGGAGGGCACTGCACTTAAATAGCACGAATGCTTAAAATGCATGAAGTGAATACATAAAGTATTTGAAGGGAGATTATATTTTATCATGAGTCATATGGTGAAGGTCACTTCAGAGAACACGGTTTTAAAAAAGAATAGGCTTAAAGAACAATATCTTTCATCTTTTTTAATAAGCTGTTTTTGACAAAACCTATTCAGCACGTGAAGGGAGAACCTGTTAGCATTGCTAAGAAATGAGCCACAATCCTTGATATTCACTAATAAGACAAGCTTGTCAGGCTGTCACAGAAGAAGCACGAGACTTTGCATGCAGCCAGTTAGCCTCCTTTAAGCTCCTTAACTACCTTCTCTACAGTGCTGCACACTCAAGATTAATAATAGGCACAGGAAATGTAAATGGAAGATTTACCAATCAACTATAGTGCTGAGTGAATTATGCCATAAACAAAATGAAATTCTCTAAAGCTCCAAATTCCTGGAAGGCCTAAACTAAACCTTGGGGAAAAGAATGAAAACAAGTAGCCAAGAAAATAATTGCTTTCTTTCAAAAGCATTTTCTCAATCAACAGCACATTTAACTTTTCTTCGTGTTAGTTGGAAATGTAAAAAGTGCTTCAAATGTGGGAGGTAGGGTGACCAGACAGGAAGTGTGAAAAGTCGGGACAGAGGGTGGGAGGTAATAGGAGCCTATATAAGAAAAAGACCCAAAAATCAGGACTGTCCCTATCAAATCGGGACATCTGGTCACCCTAGTGGGAGGGGATAAGAAAGGCAATATCGTTATTCCCTAAAACTGAAATTTAGAGCCTGCATCACCGTGTTAGTCCAGATTTCAATAGATTTACTCCATGATGAATCTGGTCCAAAGGTTCTTAAAAAACCTGGGAAAATGGTTGTAACTGGGATCGTTAATCATCTGTATATTTCATGGGTAGCTGCTCTTGGGCATATTCTGAGGCTCTGTCATCTTTAGAGTATACATCAAAGGAACAAAAAAAAATGACAGAATATTTGTGCCATACAGTGAAAGAGTATTCATAAAGTCTAGAATATATGTGTGGCACTGTATCCAGCAAGAAAGCTGATTTGCTTTTATGGCGCCTTCTTTTTGGACAGTCAGACTTTGTGTAAGGTGAATTTAGCTCACACAGAGGGGCAGTGCAAACATAACGTAATTTGGACTTACATCCAACTTAATTGTTTGTAGGCCTTGTGCTGGCCCTCTGTTCGGGTGAATTCCACCCTTAGGACTGGGGAAGTCAATGGGATTACTGACCTGCTTAAACCTAGGGTTAAGGTCTTTGCTGAATTGGGTGCTAGTGAATAAAGTTGAAAACTCCTCCATAAATTAGAAGCATTTTTTTTTCCTTTTTGCATTTTCCAAAGTAGTGGAATTACTGATAGGATTCCATGAGAATGTCTCAAGATAGTAAGGAATTTGTGAAATTCAAGGGGATGAAATCTCATACATTTTTTGGCAACGTTTCATGAGGCAAACCCCAGAATAATTGCACGGCTCCTTGTATGATGAGAACAGCACATACAAATGGCACAAAGATTTTCACGTTGATGGGAATCTTTTGGCAGATAAAAGGCTATGAGTAAGATAGCCTGAAGGGATCCTCTCATTACTTACAAACAGAAGCATTGCTGAGAATCCTATGCAAAGTGGTGTTACCAGCTGCTTCAGAAACATTTATTATAGTTGCTTGTCCCTGCTGCCCTAGAGTATACTGTAAATAATATCAAGAGATGATCTGTCTTTTTATTCACTCATTTCATGAGCCATTTTTACACACAATGTTAATTGTGTAATTTAAAACATGGAAACAAGTATTCATGGGGGGGGGGAAATCACAAAGGAAACATGATAAAAGATGATGTGTCCATTTTCGGTTGGTAATTGTCCAGGATATACCATCTTCCTCCTTTACTATCCCTAAACATTATGGGCCAGTGAAAGTGGAATCTGTCCAAACAGACATATTCCACGGTTGGACTTGTAATGAAGTCCATGGAGTTCCAACCAGACTAGTCTCATGGGTAGATCTTTTCGCAAAATGGAGGGCCCCCTGTAAGAGTTTGCCACCCCAGTGGAATGGCACCACTTAGATAGGACTGAGCTTAACCATGTCTTTGTGATGCAAGATTTCAACACGATGATAATTTGCTGACCCTGAAAGTTATTTTCGGACCTGCAATATCTTTACCCGCATTGAAATCAGGATGATTGTGGAAATAATTAGAGAAGCCATCAAAATGTCAGCATGGTGCAAACTTGCATTATGAGTCCATGCAGAGATAAGGATGGACAGATACCATGTGGACAACAGTGACAAGCTATTGAAGTAACACAAAATATGTTCCTGCTCCAGTGTATAGTCTTTTCATTTTTCAAACTGGTACATATATAGGTGGCAACGCAAAGGTCTTACACCTTATTAATCCTACGGCCTAGCTGAAGAACCAGGACAGGAACTCAGCAACAAATTTTTTATTCAGACACCCATCTCCCATGTGAACATTTGTTATCTTCCTACATACCTATATTCTATACACCTCCATTGGCATCTGTGAAATTAGCCTTCATTTACCCTGCTGTAAGTGAGAAGAGACTCAACCCTTCTATCTCTAAATAAGCACATAGTCTGAGATGGTCACCCCACTATCACATTTTATTAGCGTGTCAATGGCAAACCTGTATGTTTCACATTTTGTAGACTTTGTTTTTTTTTAACCTAGATCAATATTTAACTCCAGATGTCTCATATCATTAGAGATATAAATAGTAAGACTTCTTTGTTGATTTAGTTGAAACTGGAAATCTAATTTTCAACTGCTTTGCATATTTTTTTAAATCACTTTTCTATGCTAACCCATGATTAGTCACTCTTCCATCTGGGGTGATATATACTTAAATGAAATAAAATGAATATGAAAATCAATGTTCTATTTACTGCCTTTTTTCAAGGTAATCTACTTTCCTTTAAATGGATACTCAATAAAACATTGAATCATCGCTTTGTGTATACAAGTAGGCATACAGTACACTACAGCTTAGATACTGAAAATAGACTAGTACAGTGTGCTTATAACTATGTAATAGATGTACAGTAAGTGGAGTTTTCTTTTTTACTGGGGCTTTTCAGCATCTACTGCTTATTATTATCTTTGAGTTCTCAAAGGTATACAATAGCACAGCTGCAGAGTTCTCAGATATGAAAAAAAAAACCCTCTAGTTCCACATCCCAAGATCCAAGTCAATAAATATTTTAAATGGGCTATTATTAGTTTCTTAAATCTTGCCTATCATATGCTCCCTCACTATGGGACCTCAGAATAAATGTCAGGAATAATTAACCGACATTTGGTGAAAATCCCCAAAGAAAGAAATTTTTGTTCTTTAAATCTCCCAGCAGGAATTTCAGAAAACTTTCATTATATTTCCCTTTTATTGCTCAGTAACAAGACTCTGATATGAGTCTGCCTAGAGCTGAGCCCCTCTCTTTCTTGAAGAAACATTAGCTGTGTAGAAATCTAATTTTATTATCATTTTCATGTATTTTGCTTTGATAATGGTCCAATTCCTGTTCCCATTGAATTCAGTGGGAAAAGGGAGCATCGGGTCCAAAGGAAGAAACGTCAAACTTTAGGATTATTAGGAAATGATCGTGTGTGTTTGTGTTGTGTGTGTGTAAAATATATATACGTACATACATCTATTTATATATAAACATGTCTAAAAAGTGCAATACACTTTTTACTTTCTCCAAGTATTTACTTGTGCTGTTCCTACATCTGACTTGTCCAGTGCAATTTTTTTTGTCTGAAACCTTTTTCAGTGAAAAATGCAGATTATACAGCTGCAAAATATTTCACAAATTTGTGTCATTGTTGCCAAATTGTTCATGTTGAAAAAATAGCAAAAAATCCTAAAGTCAAAATATTACAATTTGACATTTTCTAAACAAAATGTTTTGATTAAAAATGTCTTTTTAGTTTGAAATTCCCTTCAATTTTAGTTTTTTTAAGTTAAAAAAAATCTCAAAATCAAAATTAAATGTTTCATTTTGGGCTGAACAAAAAGTTTTTTTTTTTATCTTAAATTATTTTTTTCAATGTTCTGGTTTGCCTAAAATTTTGATAAATTTTCATTTCACGTCAACCTAAAACATTTTTTTCAGTTTTTTGGAACTGCCAGTGAATCACACAGAGACAAGCTGGATGTGGTAATATCTTTTATTGGACCAACTTCTGTTGGTGGGAGAGACAAGTTTTCGAGCTTTCATGTTCTCCCTCACCAACAGAAGTTTGTCCACTAAAACATATTAGCTCATCCACCTTGTCTCTCTAATATCCTGAGACTGACACAGCTACAACAATGCTGCATACAGTGAAACAATCAGTTACTCAGACATCTCTAGTCGTTCGTGTTTTGCTAATTTAAATTTGACAGTTTACTCACATACCTGATAAATAAGGAAAAAACTAAACAAACAAAAAGTCATGAAAATGAATTCAAATGAAAGAGCAGTTCCCATAACTATATACATACTAGGCTTTCAATTGGGGAACCAACCAAAATTAGAATTACAGTTATTTAATAAGTGTGAAATTCCCCTCCCTAAAAATGAGCAGAACAACATCTGTACACCACTTCAGCTCTGAGATTTAAGTGATGCCTAAATTTTGTGTTGGCTTCCTGCAGAGGGGTGAATTTAATCCATAGTGAATATAAAATCATAAATCTCACAGAGATTCACAATCAGTACATAGAGGTTAAAAAACATGTACATACATTCAGCAAATTATTTTGAATAGTGAATCTATTCTATTCTTGGTTACAGAAAAAGACACTAAATTTGTGTGATAAATTATCTGTTGCAAATTATTTGCTTAGCTCTAATATTCATATTTTACCATCAAAATTAAAAATATGCAACCATTAGGGGTATATATATATATTTATATATATATATTTATATATATAAAAATTAGATAGTTGGGTCTTTAGCATAGTTAGCAACTCTGAAATCTGCCTTGCTCCTGGCATTCAGTATATGTCCCATTCATCTGTAAAATAATGACACCCCTTGGAAACATGCATGGTTTTATAATGAGCCATGAATCCTTACTGCAAGGATATGAAAACACCCATCATGCATAAGGCAGCCAAAAACCTCATTCCCATTTCCATTCCAGGGATTAATGACTATCCAAAAGCAAACTTGGTAAGATGACTGGTTAGGCCTGCAAACCAGGGTACTATTTATGAATAATTTTCTGCCGACAAAGTTTTTTCCTCTGTGCATTTCATGGCTTCTGAAACTGTGACTCTGGAGAAATTGCTTATTGGATAATTATTTATTCACTTGTACAGCAGATAATGACCATCCTATGAAATAATTAAAAGGCGGCCAGTAAGAGAAACAATGCTGCGTCTACAAATACACAAGAGAAACCATTCCATAGAAGCACTACACAGAACCTAGAATGCTGGGTCTACAAACACACAAGAGAAACCATTCCATAGAAGCACTACACAGAAACTAGAATGGGCAATTTTTGCAGTCTGTGTTTCTTGAGAAGAGATTAAAATGTTTGTCTTGCATTTATTTTAATCTGCCTCAGAAAACTGCAGTGACCACACTTAGGATGACTAAACACGTTTGTAGTAAATCCCTGTTAGCTACAGGATATGCATGGCTTGTACCTGGGGTATGTATAACAAACTGTGCATTTCTTTTTTACGCCCAGCACATGAAAAACAGTGAAAATTAACCTCAAATATTTTCTCTCACCGTTTAAAAAAAACCAAAGCACTGAGGATATTGACATTTAAGGTGTGATCCATGCAGCATTAACACACTGTTCAAGCTCCCCACATAATTGTAAAGGAAACAGTGTTTGAAAACACAATTCTCTTTAAAGTTGCTGTTTTTGCTTCGTGGTCTCTTTTTTCTCAAGGCAATTGTGTCCTTTGCCCTATATCTTTTACCACCAACTAGAGTAGTCATCAAAATTCAAAATTCAGGCAAGTCAAATATACCGAACATAAGGAAGAGTGGAACAGGTTTAAAACAAAGAAAAAGGAAATGGCTCTTTTTCTTTTTACTGGGCTCCGAATTGATATTTCAGGATATAGGACAACTGTGAGAAAATAAGGATGATAGCTCTTTGTCTGGGATCAAATTTCACACTGGGTTGCAAGCTCATCCTAATGTGGAAATTGTATTTTGGTGCTGGGAGGATGTGCTGTTGTGAAGGTGTCAAGGACATGATCTTACCTTTACTCCACCAACTTTCAGGTATTAGGGATCATTTGAGGGTTGATGGTGGTCTCTGCACAGAGGCAGAGGAGGCATGCTTCTTACAATCTTCTCAGCCTCGTGGATGATGCTGGTCACGATTGACCACTTAAGCTTCTCTGCTGCATTTTCTCTGTCTTTCCTCATCTACAGACTGGTGAGATGAACCAGAAACTGACCCCTCTTCCCACCCCAAAACTTTAGGGAAGTTTGCATCTGGATACAGAACTGTATCTCACTGTCATAGTTCAAGATTAAATGCATTATAATCTGACCCAAAGTCCCAAATCTACGATCATCTAAACCTCAGCTATGGGAGCGCTCAAATACAGTTGTGGCTATGAACTTTACCCCTCAGGTCCATTTCTGTTTATTAATGTCACCCTCTCTTCTCTCAACATTAATGCCTGGCTGCTCAGTGCCATATATGGCCCTCACACTCTTATTGTGCAAGTTTCTTATCTTTACTGACAGAAATATATTACACAACACAATCACAGATCCAATAACAGAACTGCTGGTAAGGTCTGCTGATGTGAAAATCATTCTTTGTTTTGATCCCACTTGGGGGGGGGGGGGGGGGAGTGTGGAAATTTCTCTTCCAACCGGTGAGGCAACAGACCTGATTTTCAATCCATCCTGAACACAAACACTCATAAATGATTTGTCAGTAAATCATGCACATTTTATGCTAATCCTTTGATATTTTTATTAGCACCTATGAATATGATTATTAGATAATATTCATTGTAGGCCACAGATAGTATTGTGGCATCTCATTTCCCCTTTCATCATAACCATTGACCTACTGTAAAAGATTTATAGCACAAATTTAAAAATGCACTCTATTTTCTGTGCTCCTAAAATCTTGCTCCGCATAATTAACCCATAAATAATTTCAAAATCAAAGTCAAACATACATTGCAGTTATTTTTTAATTAAACAAGTGAAATAAAATGAGTTAGACATTAATAGGTTTTGGATACTTTTTGCATTTAGTCATGTGTGCTGAAAGTGCTTTCATTTCAAAGAGAATGTTTGCCAGATAGTGAGTCCATTTTAAGCACTTTTAAAGAAAGACAGTAAAGGGGGGGGGGAGGGAGGGAGAGAAAACATAATGCTGAATCCTAAGAAGCTATTTATCTTTACAAGCAAATAGATTGGAGAGTGATAACCTGCATATGGTACAATCTATCAGAGAAAGACTCCATCATTCTTTCCCATGATATTTAAAACAAGGGATATACTCCTACTCTTGATTTTTATTCAGAGAAGACCTATGTGTTTAGTAAATTCAGTTTGGCAACTGCCTTCTCCACTCCATTTGAACTACCCTGATCCAGATCACTAATTAGCAGAGCTACAAAAAGAGTATATGCAATGATTTTTTGGGGAAAAAAATAACAATTTGCTTTGAAGGCATTTACCTCCCTTTTTATCAGTGTACGGTGATGCAGGTGATAGTTCCTTCACAGAAAAGTTCATGGGAAACCCAAATTCTGGCAAATGCAAAATGGCCATGTCTCAAACCTGAAATCCCTTTGATTTCTCTCCTTTTTATAAAAGTTTCAGTCAACTGATCAGGCAACAGAAACAATACTATGTGACTTAGGCGATCTATCACAAGACTAATAGCAGCAAGTAGTCAAAGCCAGAGCTGAAATGAATAATTTGTGAACAACCCATAGGCTGAAGCCCATTGGCATAAAGTGTTCATTGAACTATTTCAGATAATGAAGACGTTTTTAGTGAAGGACTATAGAAACCACAGTGAACATAGCCATTTACAAAATGCATCTTTATGTGAAGAAGGACAAAGCTCAGCTTTGTCTCTTGGCCACTGTCTTACTATATGCAACTTCACCACCTCAGAGGGGGTTCTAGATGGGGTTTGTGATGGGTTGGACCCTTTGGGAAGTCACCTGATGTGCTGAGATACCACTGAGTCTACCTGTTCTGCCAGCCTGGGCCCCCTTTAATCTGTCTTGCTGAGCCAGGCTCTTAAAACCTCCTCTAACCCACACATAGGCAGGCCACACCCAGCTGCAGATCAGCTCTGGGAAGGCTCAGTTTAAGGGGCTTGCTCAGCACTCAGATGTTCACCTCCCTTGGAGTACCGACTCAAAGATATATTATATTCACCTCTTCCCCCAATGTGGAAGAGGGTATGCACAATTTCTCGCCCCCCCCCTCCACCCAGTTACATAAACTAGGTTGTATTATAAACCAGAAATAAATTTGTTAACTATAACAGGTATATTTTAAGTAGTTAAGGAGGTAGCAGACAGAACAAGGCTGATTACTAGGAAAATAAAACAGAGCACGCAAACTAAGCTTAATACATTAAGAAACTGGTTACATGGGAGTTCTCACCCTAAGTGTGGTTCTAATAATCTTCTTCACAGGCCAGACACCTTTCCAGCCTGGTCCAGTTCTTTCCCCCTGTTCAGTCTAAGTTGTTTCCAGCAGTCATCTTGGGTGGGGTAGCAGGGGAGAACTGAGGACCTGGGTTAGCTCAGTCCCCACCTTCAATAGGATTTGCATAAGGCGGGAGTCCTTTGTTTCCTAGTTTGACCCCCCTTCCCTTACAGTGGAAAGTTACACGAAGTCCCAGGTAATGTTTTAGTATTGGGTGACAAGACCACCTGGCTCTGTAGGGCCCCTATAGCCATTCTTCACAGGCTGACCTACAGATTCACAGGAAGACTAAGGCTCTTTTACAGTCCATTGTCTCTTGCTGCTGGGCCATCAGCACTGTTGGGCTTTTTCATTGTTGTACCAGAAGTGTTAGCAGGGGAGTATCACCCAAAGTAGCATAGCTGAAATACAGATACATATTCAATATTCCTAACTTCAGATACAGAAATGATACAGGCATACAAATAGGATAATCATATTTGGTAAATTATAACCTTTCCAATGATACCTTACAAGAGTTATCTTGCATAAAGCATATCTTAGTTATGTCACATTCCTACTACAAGCATATTTTCATAAAGAATATGGAGTATAATGCCACAGGGTTGTCCTTCAAGAAGACACATTCCTTCCTAGAGCTCCTAGGCTAACAAGGGGCGCACAGCACCTATGGTGGTGAAGCATGCTCCTACTACTCTATTCTATATAGGTTCTTATACCGAGCACCTCTCTTCCCACTGCCCAATAGCTATGCTGCCTAGCATGGAGGGGCAGGCTGAACCAAGACCCATGAAGACATTGTGTAGACTGCATTTGTGGAGGTTTCCCCCTCCTTTGCACACTCACCCAGCAGCCAGTCCCATTCTGGACCAGCTCTCAGTTTGGGAATACAAAAAATCTGTGATGTTCCAGCTAAGATCTGAATTGAAGAGCAAGATGTAGGTTGGGTATGTGCATTTGTGTGTGTGTTAGAAAGAGAGAGTGAAAGGGAGAGTATGTATCTGTGTGTGTGTGTGCACGGAGGAAGGAATGATGCCTTTAAAAGGGGGGCAGTATTTGCTCTGATCAGGCAGTTAATTCTACAGTTCTCTGTAACATATACAACCATATTATGACCCTTTTATCCCTACTTCAGTGGAACTCCTTGGGTGTGAGTAACTGCTGACTAGTGTGAATATCAGTGTCACAATCTGGCACTCAGGCTGGGATTGAGCCTAAGGGAATTAGGAGTCCTTTGAACTAAACTAACTCCCCCAGGCTTCCTTGGAAATCCCAGTCTTAATCGTTTGTCTTACTTACTATTTCATTTTTTAATCATCTCTACGCTATTTTTTCCCTTGGCTCATGAGTAACAGGGAGACCTGTTTTCCTTTGTATATTCAGGAGAAGTGCCAATACTCAATTCCTGCTGGAATAAAAATTGTTCTGAAGCTCACCTCCTGGGAGCTCCTGATCATTCTGAGCACTGTGTACACCAAAGTGACAGCTGTCACCCAGTGTCATTTGCATTGGAGAAATACTGATATTACATGTAAACACTTCACCGTCAAAGCTTAACAGGTACTTAGCTCTGGATACTTTCTTGCTCTGCCAGAGCTGATGTGGTTTGTTTATGTCTAACAACTACATTATTATGGTTATTGAACAAAACAGCTGCAAAAATTAATGTTCTCCTGCTTCCCATTGGCTTGCTGTAGCTCAGATGGCATCAAATTACAAGTTCTGTTGCTTCTATCTGATGCTGAGAATGTTCTGAATTTTTAATCCTATAATTTTTTTAAGCCTTCCCCTTGTTCCATTATACAGTAGATGAATGGTGGGATCTGGGATACAGCAGATGAATAGTGTTCACAGATATGCAAATTAAATATCTACAATATTTTGGTGGAGTTTTTTGTATTTTGTACTACAAGCCTAAAAATGTGAGACTGGCTTTTGGCTTTTGGTTTTACAGAGGTGTACTGCAGGATTGGGAGAATGGGAGACGGCAAAGCTATAGTGCTAGAGCAGATGTTCTCTGACTCTGAGACATACTGATTGCATGACCAGAAAGAATGGTTCAAAGTTACTTGAAGCAGGGCACGGAGCAATTTTCTTTATGGCTGGTCCAAAAGAGATCACATGCATTGTCTCCTGCTGCCTGCTTCTAGGCATCAGCGGGAGTGCAAGACTGATCATCTGACCATATTGACTTGTGGCCACACAATACAATGCGGTGTCTTAGTCAGGTTCCTTCCACCAGCAGTCACTGGGGTGTAAGTCACCAGTCTGCCTTGATTCTGAATCAGTTGTAAGTCCTATGGGGCAGGAGCCATATTTTTGTTATATGAGGCCTCTAGGTCAAATGCCAATAATTAATAAAAAATAATAATAAGGGTTTTGTGGGTGATGAAAGGATATTCCCTCTATGACATCTCCCTGCACCTTTCATTCCCTCCCATACACCTTATGGACCCATACAAGTCAAGCTAGTGTTTAGCCCATGTTTTTCATTCAAGGGTTTAGAGCTTGGCCATTTCATCTGCTCACATTTTCTGCAAACTTGTGCTAATTCGTTTGGCCATTCTTCACATAGAGGGGTGTCAGAAAGATGTAGTTGTGATGGGTTTTCCCAGTATGCAACCTGAACTGTGAGACCGTTGAGCCCACTGTCCCACCAACCCGGGGTATCCCTCTCACACTGTGATTCTGTTGGCAAGCTAGAAACCTCTGGCAGGTCCTGCACTTACACAGACATCCAAAGGCAGCGACACACCCAACTGAGTTATATGAATGCTTCTCCTAGCCACTCATGAACCAACAATAGAGAGGCCCTAACCAATTTCCTCCAGCTCCCCAGCCTTGCATCCCAGAATATACTGTCTTGACTTTGTCAGAAGCCTGACCAGTGTACATTCATTACCCAGTCCACCCCTCCCTCGATGTGGAGAGGACATACATTAGCCTTTATAAACTGAGCTGAGATTTCCCAAGCACTTCAACCAAAACACACTGTTTTAGGTAATATATAAAACAGATTTATTAGGCATAGAAAGATAGACTTTAAGTGATTATAAGTAGTAAGTGTAGCAATCAGAGTTGGTTACCTGAGAAATAAAATAAATCCATAGTCTCAGCCCTGGTCTACACTAGTGGGGAGGCGGGGGGGGGGGGGGAGGAACGATCTAAGATACACAACTTCAGCTACGAGAATACCTCGCGTCCTCATGGCACGGGGTCAACTGCCGCTGCGCCCCCGTCGATTCCACTTACTCCTCTCGGCAGTGGTGGAGTTCCGGAGTTAACGGCAGAGCGATCAGGGATCGATTTTATCATGTCTACACTAGATGTGATAAATAGATCCTGATAGATCAATCACTACCCGCCGATCCGGCGGGTAGTGAAGACCAGTCCTAAGATTTATAAACTAAACTGGATTTGAATCAAGCAGTGTCTCACCCTGACAGATGGTATTGTTAAATACCAAGCAGGGACTCTCCTCCAACCTGGTCCCCTGGTTCAAACACTTTGTCCTCGAAATGTGCTTCCAGGTGTTGAGTTGTGGGGGGAGTGAGGCCAAGTCATGATGTCACTTCACCTCTTTATAGTTTCTTCCAGCTTGCTGGAAAGATCTATGTTAGTGACCGCCCACGTTGGTCAAGCATTCTCCATTGTCTATATGTGCTCTCTCTGAGAAGTCTCCACTGTATACAGTTCCTGGGATAGTGGATTCTCTTTAATGGGCCATTAGCACATCTGTCTACTCCATGGTTGTACCTGAAAGGTTGGTTGTGCGTGTTCCCAACCTCACAACATATTTTAGTAACACACACATAGCAAAACTTCATAACTTCGCATACAATGATAGCACATACAATCCAATACGATATCAGATCAGATCAAGACTTCTAAAATGGTATCTTACAAGGCATACTTTGTACAAACCATTTCATAATTATATGACAGTGGTGAATATGGGGGTTCTAGGGTGTTGCTTTGAGGTATAGAGTGCCAGAGTGGTTTGGAAGATTTACTGGCTTTTATGAGCCCCACAAGTTACAACCATCAAATCTCAGCCAAAATATTGAAGATAGTTAGCCATTCCTGTGCTATGGTGCCTTTTTAAATGTTGCTTTATGGAAATTTGACAATGATCGAGAACATAACAAGCCCCACATGAATGATGGCCAATTTTTTGTTTATCATGTCGTCATGGTAAGACTCCAATCCTGGGCCTTGGGCATGCCCCAGTGGAGCTAATTGAAACTTCATAACTTCGCATACAATGATAGCACATACAATCCAATACGATATCAGATCAGATCAAGACTTCTAAAATGGTATCTTACAAGGCATACTTTGTACAAACCATTTCATAATTATATGACAGTGGTGAATATGGGGGTTCTAGGGTGTTGCTTTGAGGTATAGAGTGCCAGAGTGGTTTGGAAGATTTACTGGCTTTTATGAGCCCCACAAGTTACAACCATCAAATCTCAGCCAAAATATTGAAGATAGTTAGCCATTCCTGTGCTATGGTGCCTTTTTAAATGTTGCTTTATGGAAATTTGACAATGATCGAGAACATAACAAGCCCCACATGAATGATGGCCAATTTTTTGTTTATCATGTCGTCATGGTAAGACTCCAATCCTGGGCCTTGGGCATGCCCCAGTGGAGCTAATTGAAGGCTTAGGCCCTCAAAATAATACAAGTTCTGGTGAAACCATCCTGAAAACACTGGGAGAAACCCTGACCTGATTGAAGTCAATAACAAAACTCCCATTATGGAGCTCTAAAGGCTCAGCATTTCCACCCCAGTTTCTAAGATTCAGTGGAACATGGCTTCCACAGTTTAAATAATTTTGCTGCTAGCATCATTGCACTCTTGTATTATAGAAAGAGCCTTATGGAAGGTTTCAAAACATCTTCATTTATTTTAATGAATAAAATCAGCTCTGTGGCTGCAATCTTGTCATTACTGGTTGGTTGATTTCTTGTCTGTATCACAGTAGAAATGGGGCTTCTTGGATTCATTCAGGGAAAGTGTTCACTGCATAAACTTTCACTTTTTCCTTTGGAAGTGTAGCATTTTTATTCTGTTACTTTGGGCTCCATTGGAGACTTGGGAAAAATGCTTACTATATTTAAACAGGCTAAGAGTAAATGACTAGCATGCTCCAGTGGTTTAGAGACCTTTATCATAACTCTGCCTGCTGCTGTGACCTTTAAGTCCTGAATAGTTCCTTTTCAATCACACACCCGATCTGTAACATTTTTATACTGCTGCCATGCACACAGATCCAGTGGATAATTATTATAATCACCTCACATATGCAAATGCTTTTTTGGGACTTGAACCCAGGTCTCAAGCTCCCACCGGAGTAAAGAGCAAGTAGATGGAGCAACTCCCTTAGGTCACAGAGGCATCAGCATTGACTCAGGAGTCATTAACCTGAACCTTCAATTATGTGTAGAAAATCTGCAAATCCCCCCATTAAGATTTTTTCCCCTAGAGACTTTTTAATAGTTTTTTTGAAATTATAAAAACAGCAAGAGGGAAGATTATTTGTGTTAATAAGTAGAAAGCTGAATGCTAGCACCTCCCCCCACAGGAGCTGCCTCAATGTTATTTCTCTCACAGTTAATAGAGGTTTAAGACTGTGCACAAAGAACTATAAAAAACCCAGCCTTCATGCACTTTGATCAGAATTTTGTTAGAAATAATTGAAAAGTTAATATTAAGTTAAAAGTGAAGAGCTGAATTGTGTCTGCCTTTGTGCTTTGCACTATAGAAGGAAAGGATACAGAGGCAATATAAAATTTCTATTCCCTTAAGTTCTAGAGTGTTTGAATGAATTCACCCAGTTGCTCTCTTTAGGCCATAAAGAGCATAGCCCATTGTATTAGGATCATCGCCATGACCATGACCCTCTCTTCCCCTGTGTGCCCAATGACACCATAGCAGGCAGAAGATGATCCAGCAATCCCTTCTGGCTGTAAACTCTATGGGTATGTCTACACAGCAAAGAAAAACTCACAGCTGGACCATGCCAGCCGACTTGGGCTTGCAGAACTGGGGCTGAGGGGTTGTTTCATTGCTATGTAGGCTTCCAGGCTTGGGCCAGAGCCCGGGGTCTAGGCCCCTGTGGAACGAGAGGGTCTACACAGCAATGAAACAGCCCTGCAGGCTGAGTCCTGCGAGCCTGAATCAGATGGCATGAGCCAGCCACGGGTTTTCCATTGCTGTGTAGATATACGCTATGACCCTATGTGAGGGACACTACTCAGCATGCTCCTCCCCATCCAACACTCTCTGAATTATTCTGCCTATGTCTGCCTATCACAGAGAAAATAATTCAGAGCACCACAGATTGGGTGATAATAGAGACAAGGCCAGAACTCATCCTGATTTCTTCTGGTAAGGAGTTTCTCATCCAGCTTCCATTCACCAAGAACCCTTTGTCAGATCTCCGGTAAGCTGTAGTCTAAATGCTTTCAGCGGCACTGTCCCTGGTGATGCTCATATTCTTATCACTCTAGAAGAAACCATGGCCAGGTCTGCATGTGAAAGTCATGGATGCAACCTTCTTGCCATTTGGAGGTGAAAAAAGTTGCTTCTCACCACTAATGCAACCTGGGCATCTAGCCAATGTGGGCAGAGAACTCAGTGAGGTATGTCTCCACAATTGCACTCCCTGACCACTGAGGAACAGACTCCTTCAATAGAGGGAACAGTCATACTTTCTGCAGGTTTTTTTTTAATTCAGCCCCTCTCCCCCTCCAAACACACACACACACACACACACACACACACACACACACACACTTACCAGCAGCGTTTCCTTTGGGACTTGGGGTTAAGCTTGAGATAGATACTCAAATCCAGATTCTTATTTCTTTCAGATATTGGAGTAGGTATGTGATGGAGCTATCTACTCTGGGGAGAAGATACTTACAGCTCCATGTCATCCACATTTTGTTGACTCAAGAGGCCATCTAACAAACATGTTGAAAAGCAAAGCAGAAAGGATTAAGCCAACAGGAGTCCATAGTTGAGAGTTCACAGTGAGGAGAAACACCAATCCATCACAACTCTGTAAGAGCTGCCCAAGAGGAATGAGCAGAGTCACTGTTGTCTCCTGGTAAGTCGCACAGCTAAGCCGGGGATTGGCAACCTTTGGTATGTGGCCCATCAGGGAAATCTGCTGGTGGGCCGGAATGATTTGTTTATCTGCAGCGTCCGCAGGTTCGGCCGATCGCAGCTCCACTGACTGCGGTTCGCCGTTCCAGGCAATGGCGGCTATAGGGAAGTGGCGCGGGCCGAGGGATGTGCTGACCGCCGCTTTCCGAGCCCCCTTTGGTCTGGAATGGCAAACCACGGCCAGTGGGAGCTGTGATTGGCTGAACCTGCGGACGCTGCACGTAAACAAACCGTCCTGGTCCGCCAGTGGATTTCCCTGATGGGCTGCATGCCAAAGATTGCCAATCCCTGCTGTAATATTTACTCAGAACATGTTAGTCTACAGGACCTTAGTTTAAAATTTTCTTTAAAAATATTTCATTAGTGTGTTGCTGAAGATTATAAAATCACATTCTAAAAAATCCTAGTATAGATCTTTAGATGCACAATCTGAGTATTCATCTTTAATCTTAAATGCTTGGATCTTCAGACATAGTTTTTTAAATAAATCCTTCAAAAGTCCACCCTTCTCTAAAATACACATTTTAGTTTCAATTACTATAGTACAAAAAACGTGCTTCCAAAGTCTTCCTGTCCTTTTTGTCCATCCTTTTCTCCCTTCGCCCCCCTGTTGAAGAGGGCCCTTAAAGAGACAACACTCCTTTTCTTCCAGATAGCTGGACAAATGAGTTTCCCTTTCTTTAGTTCTGACTATTTGATGAACTAATTTTAAGAGAGCCCTCCAGCAAAATCAGCACCTTAGTAAGATATAAAATCCTTTGTTATGCCTAAAATCTTTGGAAACATATTTTTTAAAGTTGGTGAAATTTCATAAACATGTCTATTGTTATGGAGATCACACAAAGTAAATTATTGTTCCCTTTTTCTAAAAGCAATGAACATTGTTATGAACACATTAAACCTCTGTGACCGATTAATTTAAAATAATGTCTTTGTTTCAGTGAGTTAAATATGTAGTAATCTGGAATGATTACTTTATGAAGGCTTAAGAGTACATTTAAAATATAAAATCAGCTTAGAAATACTGATTAAGAAAATGTAAAACAGAGAAGAGCTGCATCATGTATTCAATAATTTTTAATGTTGTATTCAGCAGGACAACTGACTTGCCCTTACTACAAAGTTTTTGCAGATAAATCTCTGACAAACTTCAGCGTGTATCAAAAAAACTGTGACTGATGTTTTTTATTCCCAAATTTAGTGCTTTTAATTGGGTACCTTCTACATGTCCAATCTTCACCTTCTGGCATGCAGTGGAAAACATGCTCCATTTTCTTTAGAAAGAAATTGCAGAAGAGTGGATTTTTTTTTCAAATTTAATTTGCTTCATTTGGGTTCAGGGATTTGGCTGGAAGGGGGTGAGCAGGGAGGGGGAGGGTAGAGAGGAGGGAGACAGTGGAGAGAGGGCGGGGCTTGGGCAGAGCAGGGGCGAGGCCTGTGGCAGAGCAGAGGTGGAGTATGGGCGGGGCCACAGGCAGAAGAGGTGGACTGGGGAGCTAGCCTCCCCAAGTGGCAGCTTCACCCTCCGCCCATGACAGAAGGTAAGAGCGGGTTGACTTCCGCATACCCAGTGCACGCTGCAGTCTGCTTAGGCAGGGGCCGTATTCACAGACCCAAATGCATCGGTGCAGCACATTCTGCGTGAGGGAGATGGTACGGGGTCTCTGTGGAGAACTGTGACTCTCCGCCACCGTGAGGCAGACGGGGCGGTTCGGTATCCTTTGCTACCTCGTCCCTCCCACCCCCGAGCTGCAAGCCCAGGCTGCCATTGGGCATAGGGGCACTAGTTTAATAATACCGCACAGGGCTCCATAAATCCTAAGGACGGCCCTGAACTGGGCCTTACAATGTTCATGCATTTAGTAAGACCGAGGAAAGTGAAATGGTGATTTTATCAATTTTATAGCTCAGCAAAAGCTGAACAGAATTTATTGGGACAAAGAAAAGGCATTTCTGTAGCCTGAGGGCATTTCCCACTGCTGAATGTCAAAGACCAGCTGCAAACAAAGGTGGTGTGAATATTTATCAAAGAGAAGTTCATCCGAATCTTTTATAAAGAAAAGATGTTAGACAACCTAAATATAGGGGCAGCTATGAGATGCCCCCGCAATACAAGAGGTGCTGTTATCAGGAAGATAATTAAAGAGGAGTTTAATATAATAGGCCATTAAGTTATGGCAGACTTATATCAGAGCTCACATGTATACAGAATGCATGAATATTTAGCAGCCACCATACTATTTAAAATGTAGCCAAACTGATCATTATGATTTAGCATCATCAAATATAATCATACATGATCATCTCTGTCAATTCCTTGCAAGTTAATATCTCATATTACCAGTTAATCACATACTTTAAACAGGTCAGGATGCATTTTTGTGAACTCTTCAATGTGTATTGGTAAAGAATATAAAGTGCAAGAAAGGCGGAATGTAAACAAAAGCTTTTAAGCGGTTCATTTCAAAGTAAACACCTGAAAAGCTGAAAGTAGACAGGGATTTTAAACAGTGCTTCCCATGGCAATACACTTTTCTTCTTAGGCAGGGCTGAAGCACAATGCAAAGCAATGGTGCTCCAAAAGCTGCCAACGTATCTGGGAAGTCCAAAGTTTTGTGGAAATCGCTTACGGCTAGCAATCCTTGAGGTACCTCAGAAAGAACACAGAATTATTTCTCACACCACAATCAGTAATGTCTCTAGATAGTTATTACACTATGATTGGTTTTTCAGTCCACTGCAGTTAATGTTCCAACTGCAATTTTGCCATTG
Organism: Chrysemys picta bellii; assembly: GCF_011386835.1. Taxonomy (NCBI): domain Eukaryota; kingdom Metazoa; phylum Chordata; order Testudines; family Emydidae; genus Chrysemys; species Chrysemys picta. The sequence goes on from NC_088792.1 coordinate 27,779,715, forward strand.
ACTTCAATGGGAGCAGTATGGGGATCACAGTGTCAGGAAATAGAAATAACAGTGACACAGATGTGTGGACAATTACTGTTTCTTCACTGTGCAAATGACTAAAAATTATGGCCATATTTTTTCATCACATTGTTTTGTTTTTCAATGAAAAAAATTGTTCAGGTTCATTTTTGTATAGAAAAACTGGAATATGACCATTTTAGTTTAGAAAAAAAAGTGTGGACATTTTTCCCTACCAGCTCTGCTTCATGATGTAGCAGATTAACAATTGTGATCTACATAAAATCCATATTATCCCAGTAGTTGGAATTGGAGAATGTTGAATAAATGTCTCCACATCAGTGTTCAGACTCAGGAGTCATGGCTCAGGGCCACAAATAATCCATCCTCAATTAGAGAAGATTGGCTATGTGCATTAGAAAATCTAAGCATCATTCTTACATGGTGCACAGCATATAATGACAAGTGTAAAAGATTTTCTTGCATTAATGAAGGCTTCAATAATGGATATTATCATGAGTCCCGTTTAGAGAATCAGATGATTGGAGAGAGTTAGACTTCTGTTCAGCATTTCAATCATGCCTGATTTATGAACAGTAAATAGTGGGTCCAAAGCTATTTTAGCAGTCAGTGGTCCTTGTGAGGCTGCAAATATCATGAATTTCAAACTGTTCAAAAATATTTCAAATCTGCTCTGCATGCAACTACTTTAGTAGTTACTTGAGCCTTTAAAACATGTATTTCCTGAAAGAGAAGTGAGCAGGAGTAATTACTATTCATTTTCCCCCTCCAACTTAGAGAGTTAAATTGCACTCAACAGTTATTTCTCCCCAGTGCATGATACGGCGCAAATCCTTCCAGAGCAAATGCACTGCACTCACACAGTTGGCTTCAGCAGTAGCGGCACTAAAAAAAGTAATGCAGCTTAATGAATGGATGATGTAGATACACTTTGTCAGTACTGTTCACTACAGGGATCTCTTTAAATTCTGGAATTGGGGACTTACCCTGGAAGGCCTGTTTACTTATCCTGTGGTAGGTAAAAAGGATCCATACTTTTTAGGTGTTTTTATTTCTATAGTTTCAGAAAGATTGTTGTTTTCTTTTTAAACATTCAAAGGATGGATCTATTGAATAATAAAACCTAAGTGTCAAAAGACTTAATCAGTCAGCAAGAAGCCTGTGATGTTTTTCTCCAGCACCATCCCACACATTCATCTGTCTTTAATAAAAGACCATATTAACTGATTTGCTATGCTTGCCTCTGAGTAAGTATCTTTTTTTTTCTGTGGGAGGGGTTTCAAGATTTATGGGTGTGCTGAGAAAACATGGAAGGAATCTGCCAGAGGGCAGTTTCTCCGTAGAGTGAAAAATGTACTCAATGAAGTGCACTTATACAAACTGTCCTTGGCTCACAACGTTACTTTCCAAGGGTATGCCTCACCCGGCCTCCTGAGAAACAACTTAGTTAGTAGTTTTCCTCTCCATGTGGTTTGCTAACATATGGGAACAGAAATGTTGAGGCTTGTTGCAGAAACACGAGTCATCTTGTTAATGAAAGTTCTTCTGAAACTGCAAGATTGTGGGAAAAGATAGAAGTCCTGAAGTTGTGAAACCAATACTACATCTTGGTAGGTCGCAGAATGAAACTGGTGGATTATAAAAGAGTTCCATGGTTTTATATGGTAAATTATGTGAAATTAAAAAATTGCACTCTGAAAAAGTTCTGAATAAAAAGGCATAAAGAATGCATTCCTTATTTACAGTGCTCCTGATCTGATTTATTCTGAGATTGTTGCTGTTTGTTGGCTTTATTAGGAACACAGAAGACACCATCCCATTCGTCCATCTAATGCTGATATCCTTTCTTCAGTAGTAACCAATGGCTGATATCACAGCAGAAGGCAAAAATTCCATATGAGGTCTTGGTCAAATGATGGAAAAAAATTAGTGAAACAATATATATATATATATATATATATATTTGAAAATGAAATCATTACAAATATTCATCAAATATTATTCAGTCAGTTTTACTTCCCACTTTGTAATACATCTTCCCTAATGTACAATGTTGCACCTAAGTCAAAATTCCATCCTTATACCCCCCACCTCCCCATGGTAATCTTATGTCTTAAAGTATAAGATTTGACCCCTCTTATTGTTTTTAGGCTCCAGTTCTGCAAATATGTACATGTACTTGTCTGATTTGCCCCGTTGTTTTCAGAGGGTCATTAATAAAGTTAAGCACATGCATAAGTGTTAGGCCCTCAGACTGTAAAAGTATAAATGTCACTAATATGCATAGAAATATGGAACATAAAAGGACTGAATAATTTTATTTTTAACTTTCCAAAGCAGAAATCTTCTCTCCTGCCAATGTTTTCTGATAGAGACATATATATTACATATCCTCATATATATATATATATATAAAATTTGATGGTATACTATACATGCAGTGTACATAAAACTGGTGTGGCAGTAGGTTAAATAGATACAGGATATTATAGAAAAATAGCCTGACTTTGTCCTAAAGAAAGTAGATGGTATAAGACAATTACTTTAAAAATAATTAGCCATTAAACTGCAAATAATACATAATGGGACAAGTTCATTTCAGGGTGCAGGCTTGCCTCTGGGAGGGGGCAGGGGAACAAATCCTCTAGGGGTAAGGTTGAGAGGGTGCAAAGCAGAAATTAAAGTAACTTTTCTCCAGCATAACCCACTGGGCAGGGCAGCTAATGATGGAAACATGACCTGAGTTGAATCCCCACAGGGTGTATTGGTCTTTACTGTAGGCCTGATCCAAAACTCATTGGAGTAAATATACTCCCAATGACTTCAATGGATGTTGGATCAGGCCCAATAGGCTTTTGATTAAGCCACAAGCTAAAGTGTGTTGCTGAATTGGGGCCTAATTTATGTATTAGTGCACCAGAATGGGGTGAATCTAGCCCAGTGTATGCTACTGTACCAGATCATGCCATTTTTGATGATTTAAAATATTTAATAGAAAGTATCTCAGATTTTGTGTACACTGTATATATATTAATGGACATCCTTCTTTCTATATGAGTCAGCAAAGAAAAACAAATTGGACTGTTACAACTTTCCCTCTGCTACCCAAATTAGCCATTTTTCTTCCTTCATTTCTTCCTTCTTTTCCACATACATATGATACACATGGTTGTCCTCTAACCCTGCTTACCTACCTTTTAGTGGGGCGCTCATGACTAAGACTCTAATCTAGAGTGTTAATGTATTGGATTGCTGCCTGTGTTGTAATTAGACAGCACATGGGAAAAACTCATAAGCTATAAAGTATGCACCAGTGAGGGTGCTGCACCTGTTTTGATTAAACCCAGCCTTTTCAAATAGATGAGTTATTGACCATAATGGCTTAAGCACCATTTCCACTACAATTACTGCTGAATAAAGAAGCTTTGAGATGCATGTAAAAGCTAGATCATTATGGAGAAAGGTGCAACTAACAGTTTATGCTCTGAAATTAATGTTTAGTGTTGAATCAAAGGGGAGTCCATTAATTTAAGCTGTGTTTAGGACAACTAAAGAAGAAGTGACCTGCTAGTACAATTTTTGTAAATAATAAAGGAGTCAGAATTAGAGCTGGGTGAACTACTTGGATGAATATTGAAGCTTGCCCATAGCAGCTGCATTAGCATCTACTGACTGAACCCAAAATACTGAATGAGGTTCTGCTATGCTTACTCTTGTTGAGCAGTAATTTACTCTGTAAGCAATGCCAGTTAAATGAATAGGACTATGAACAGAGTGAGGTAATACTCATGTGAGTGAAGGACTGCAAACTTGGCCAAACGTGTGTACAAGTTGCAGCAAACAGAGATCCTTCAAGAAAAGAATCTTTATGAAACAATGCAAACATCGTCCTCTCATGAGGGCGCTACCAAATTCACAGCCATGAAGAAGGCATCACGGACTGTGAAATCTGGTCTCCCCCTGTGAAATCTGGTCTTTTGTGTGCTTTTACCCTATACTATACAGATTTCATGGGGGGAAACCAGCATTTCTCAAACTGGGGGTCCTGACCCAAAAGGGAGTTGCAGGGCAGTCACAAAGTTATTTTAGGGGGTCACGGTATTGCCAGTCTTACTTCTGTGGTGCTTTCACAGCTGAGCAGCATACCATACCATGCTACCCTTACTTCTGCGCTGCTGCTGGCAGCAGAGCTGCCTTCAGAGCAGGGCTCCCAACCAGCAGCTGCCACACTCCAGCTGCCCAGCTCTGAAGGCAGCGCCACCGCCAGCAGCAGCACAGAAGTAAGGATAGCAATATCACAACCCACCTACAATAACCTTGCGACCCCCGTCCCCTCCCCAACTCCTTTTTGTGTCAGGGCTCCTACAATTACAACATCATCAAATTTCAGATTTAAATATCTGTAATCATGAAATTTACCCTTTTAAAATCCTATGACCGTGAAATTGGCCAAAATGGACCATGAATTTGGTAGGACCCTATCTATCATGCAACAGCATTAAGTGGCTGACCAAGAAGAATCCTGCACCATGGGCATGGACTCCCAAAGGGCAGATGGCATGAAAAAGCCAGCAGCTTTCAATAAGGGTTCATGATCTTGGACTCCATCTACAAAATCTGAGCTGGCTTCATGGGGAAGTTGATTGCCAAGAAGAATCCTGCAGAAGCCAGACACCAGATTGCAGGAAGGCAGCTTAATATTCCCCTCAGAAAAGCCCAATAATAGCTTCTACTTGCTATCCTTCTAGTTCTGTGTTTCCATAAGTACTAATAGTGATTACCAGCCTACTGTGCTAGCACTGTTCTAGTCACATTTTTATTCCGAAGATCCTTGGCTGAGCTGCATTTGCCTGAGTTTGATTTTTACAGTGAGGTTTTTCCATAATAGTATATGATTGATACCAAAAGATCCATAAGTCACAGTGAGAAGTAAGTTCAGGGGATAGGTTGCACCAAGGTTAACCGGCAAACCCAACCTGCTCTGCCACATGTCAAACAAGTAGAGGTTGAGTTTTGCCTCCATTAATATAAAAAAGGATCACACCCCGTGCTGACAGGCTAAGAAGTGACTAAGAGGAAATATAGATACCAGGTACACAACCATAGGCCGAAGTTCAAGACTTTGATCAGCAGTCACTGGTCCATGGCAAAGTAGAGGAAGTTAGCAAGCTTTAGTATTCAGGATGACAGAACAGACAGTGACTACATCCTCAGCTGGCTTAGCATTAGCATTCCCTTAAGCCAATGGCTACATAGCGTGGCCTCAGCTGGAAACACAGGCTTTCCCGTTTTACTGTAGCCAGAGGGAGGTTGGTGAAAGATGGGTGCCTGAGCTGAGGTGAAAGGGAAAGGAGAAAGATAAAAATAAACACCATTTACTCATTATTCTGCTTTACAGGCGAAAATATTGATGGCCATTGACTCAAAATCACAATGAAACATTAAAGTCACAATAATCCAGATCTGTAGCTAGTAATGTTGTGTTTTTAAATGGGGCTTGGTATGCACATTTTGATTATTTTATTTGAGTCTGTTTGAAAAACTGAAAATCCCTAGGAATGACTGGTGCACTTAATATCTCTAGTTACAAACTGGAGGGCTAATCTCTTTAGATGCCTGATACAGGATAACTTCAGTTCTGAGACCATTCACACCAAGAAAACAGAGAATGCTCCTTTATTATTGTTTTATTTATTTGTATTACAGTAGCACCAAAAGACCCTGATGTAATCCTGGCCCCATAGACTAAAGTGGAAGCAAAGAATTATTATTATAGTAACAAATACTGTATTCATATTTTCAAAGATTCCAAGACCAGAAGGGACCATGAGATCATCTAGTCCAACCTCCTGTATAACAGAATTTCACTCATTTACCCCGACATCTTGTGTTTAATTAAAGCATATCTTTCAGAAAGACATCGAGTCTTGCTTTGAAAACCTGGAGATGGATAATTACCACTTCCCTTGTTCAATTATTCTCATAGATTCCAAAGCCAGAAATGACCATTATGATCATCTCATCTGACATCCTGCATACAACAGGACATAACATTTTCATCAAATAATTCCTAGAGCAGATCTTTTAGAAAAAGTATCAAATCTGGATTTAAAAATCTTTAGTAATGGAGATTCCACCGGACCCTTGGTAATATGTTCTAATGATTAATTACTCTTTCAGTTAAAAAAAATATTCCTTATTTCTAGTCTGAATTTGTCTAGCTTCAACTTCCAGCCATTGGCTCATATGTTACTTTTCTCTGCTAGCTTGAAGAGTCCATTATTGAATATTTGTTCCCCATGTAAGTACTTATAGACTGTAATCGTCACCCTTTAACCTTCTTATTTAAAGGACTTTTCAAGTACAAGCGAATACAGATGGAGAATAAAAATTTCATCTTACTGAAGGATTAAAATAATAAAACAGCTTTAATGTATGATTAATTCCCTAATGCAGGGGGTCAGCAACATTTTTCACTGTAAGGGCCAATGCAAGCAGGTTTCTTGACTAATCACCTTTTGAGGTACAAGGGAGCTGCTCATTTGTTTCACCAAGCAGGATACACACATTGCCACAGATGTACCTGATCTGAAGACCATTGACTTCTTTGGGTTTTGGTTCAGGCCCTGTCTTTAGAAGCAGCTACTAAGCATGCATGCGTAACCACACTAGCAGATTTTTCAAAGACATACAGAGAACATAGGGGACAGGATCAATCTTTCAGTGTGCACTCTCTGTTCTCAAGCATCTTTGCAATTAAATATGCCAGGTCAAATTCTGTGGAAGGTGAGTTCATTAGTAGACTGTATTACTGCACACTTAGAGTGTGTTTACAGAGCAATTAAACACACATGACTGGCCCAGGTCAGCTGACTCTGGCTAATGGGACTCAGGCTGTGGCGCTGTAAAATTGTTGTGTGGATGTTTGGTCTTGGGCAAGAGCCTGAGCTCTGGGACAACATGAGCGGAAGGGTTCCAGAACCCAGGGTCCAGCCCAAGCCCAAATGTTTACACTACAGTAGTTAACCCTGCAGCCAAAGGCCCATAAGCCAATGTCAGCTGAGCCAGGCCAACCATGACCATGCCACGGGTCTTTTATTCCAGTATAGATGTACCTTTTGCTGATATTGTTCACATAAGATTATTTCACTTTGAAATTTCAGGGGGTAAAGAAAAATATGGATGATTACCATGGACGATTATTTTTCTGATGGGAGAGCTCCTTACCGAACATCACACCCATTTCATATTTGCAGCATGTGCATTTTTTTTCTATAGAGAATGTATAAACCATTTTCATTGTGAATACTTGGGGAAGGAGTAAGATCCCACCATGTTGACATTTAAATCCAAATGTCTCAAGGTAAAGCATGAGAACAGCTGTCACTAAGAATTAGTTCCACATTTCACGCTGACGATATTACCTTTTCAGAGTTTAGGTTTGTCTTTTTTTTTTAAGCAGTGTCCAGTCTCACTCACCCTTTTAATGTTATGGACTGGCTACAATATTTTATACATGACAAGCTTGAGGGAAGAACCCTTATTATCATTCTCCCTGGTAACATGGTGAAATGTGAATTAATCTGAGGGAAATATTCATCCATTTCATGAAACATTGCTGCCAAAATTCCATGGCTGTCATTTATGACTGGCATTGAGAACATTTTTTTTTACACACTTGTGAAAAAGCTTTCCCAAAACCACTGAAGGTTATGAATTGCTTGCAAATTTACAGCTGATAAAAGTGGAATTTTCTCTACCTTTTCAGAATCTTATTGCTAAACTCAGTGTTTTTGGAGCTAACTTTCCTTACATTTCAATTGCCTTACATGGCAATTTAGACTTACCCACAATGTTTTACATATTCAGTGCTGTTTTACCAGTTCTATTATTACAGTGGGGAGTTTGGTCAGTATAAAAATATACTTCAGAGACACTCAGCATCAGGGGAAAATACTATCTGCAATTCAGCAATGTTTCTAAATTCCTATCGCAAGAGGAACAGATAAATGCACTGTGTAATGTTAACACACTTGACAACATAATATAGGAGAAAGCTTGTTGGGTTGTAATATTATATGTTAAGGGCCAGATTGTAATTGCCTTATTCACAGCACTGTTTTATCTTTCAACATACTGAGGAATCTCTGAGGGGGCTGAGCACTTTCTCAATGGAGTAAACAGGAATTAATGGTCTTCTGTATCTCTGGGTTGTTGCTCTGCACTCTGCAGGATCCAGTCCACTAAGGGATAGTTGCCTGAGGAAGGGAACCATAGCTTAGCCCTACAATATCTGCAGCGCATAGAATGTCTCATGTGTTTATCCATATTATGTCTGGGTTAAAATTAGTAAATATGCATATTAAGAAAATAGATATGAAAGAGCTTAATCCTAATTTTAATGCAAATTGATTCCCAAAGAGATTGGATGCACTTTGTTCTTCAGGCACATGTAGCTGCTGAGGTGTTGCTCTCTTTAGGGACAGGTTCTGAACTCAATTACAGCAGCATAAACACAGAATACTTCCCCTGTATGATGAATGAGTTTCACTGGGCGTATATCAGAGTAGCCCAGAACACAATCATGCCCTTCAGTTGTAAATTTTGCAGAACAGACATCTGTCCTTGAAAAGTTTTTAAAGTGCCTAATCAAATTTTGAGTAATGTGGGTAAAATTTTCAAAAGCACCTAGATGATTTAGGAGCACAGTGTCATGAGGGTACCCTTTTCAAAAGTGGCCTTGGGGGGAAAAAAAGGAATTTAGGCTCCTAAATCATGTAGGCATTTTATAGTTATCCATCATCATCATCATCATTAATAAAGTGGTTAGTTTAATACTGAGAAACCAATGATCATAGCATTGACATGTTTCTCTCTATCTGTCTCTCTCTTTTTACCTTAGAAATCATGAGAATCCTTACTGATCTTCTCAGTTAATTTCTGGACCAACTATCAAACCTTATTCCTTATTGCTTTTATTTCTGGTTTGCATTTTTTAATCACAAAATGCTCTTGATTGATAGTCCAGGAAGATAGAGACCTACAAAAGACACCAGAAGCAATGCAAGTTTCCCATATTGCTCAATGAGGGGGGAAAACAATACCAGAAAATGTGGAAATGACAGATGTGCTAAATGACTCTCTTGCTTTTGTTTTACCAAAAAGGTTAGTCACAATCAAATGTCTAACATAGCGAATATGAGGTAGGATCGGAGGCTAAAGTAGGGAAAGAACAAGTTAAAAATTACTTAGACAAGTTAGATGACTTCAAGTCGGCAGGGCCTGATGAAATACATCCGAGAATACTCAAGGAGCTGATTGAGGAGATATCTGAGCCATTAGTGATTATCTTTGAAAAGTCATGGAAGATGGGAGAGGTTCCCAAGGACTGGAAAAGGGCAAATATAATGCCAATCTATAAAAAGGGAAATAAGGACAACCTGGGGTATTATAGACCAGTCAGCTTAACTTCTGTACCTGGAAAGATAATGGAGCAAATAATTAAGCAATCAGTTTGCAAACATCTCTAAGGTAATAAGGTGATAGTTAACAGTTATCATGGATTTGTCAAGAACAAATCATGTCAAACTAACCTGATAGCTTTCTTTGACAGGGTAGCAAGCCTTGTGGATGGGGGGAAGTGGCAGATGTGGTACATCTTGAATTTAGTAAAGCTTTGAATAGTGTCTCACATGACCTTCTCATAAACAAACTAGGGAAATGCAACCTAGACGGAGCTACTAAAAAGTGGATGCAAAACTGGTTGGAAAATCATTCCCAGAGAATAGTTATCAGTGGTTCACACTCATGCATTGGCATGGCAAGTGGGGTCCCACAGCAATCAGTCCTGGGTCTGGTTCTGTTCAATATATTCATCAATGGTTTAAATAATGGCAATAATGTGGGTGATACCAAGCTGGGAGTGGTTGCATGTGCTTTGGAGGATAGGATTAAAATTCAAAATGATCTGAATAAACCGGAGAAATGGTCTGAAGTAAATAGGATGAAATTCAATAGGGACAAATGCAAAGTACTCCATTTAGGAAGGAACAATCAGTTGTACACTTACAAAATGGGAAATGACTGCCTAGGAAGTAGGACTGCAGAAAGGGATCTGGGGCTCATAGTGGAGCACTAGCTAAATATGAGTCAGCAGTGTAACACTGTTGCAAAAAAAAAACCCAACAACAACAACAAACTTCATTCTGGGATGTATTAGCAGGAGCGTAGTAAGCAAGACATGAGAAGTAATTCTTCCACCTACTCCACACAAATTAGGCCTCAACTTGAATATTGTGTCCAGTTCTGGGCACCACATTTCAGGAAAGATGTGGACAAATTGGAGAAAGTCCAGAGAAGAGCAACACAAATAATTAAAGGTCTAGAAAATATGACCTATGAGAGAAGATTGAAACAATTGGGTTTGTTTAGTCTGGAAAAGAGAAGACTGAGAGGGGACATAACAGTTTTCAAGTACGTAAAAGATTGTTACAAGGAGGAGGGAGAAGAATTGTTCTTCTTAACCTCTGATGATAGGACAAGAAACAATGGGGTTAAATTGCAGCAAGGGAGGTGTAGGTTGGACATTAGGAAAAAATTCTTAACTGTCAGGGTGGTTAAGCACTGGAATAAATTGCCTAGGGAGGTTGTGGAATCTCCATCATTGAAGATTTTTAGGAGCAGGTTAGACAAACAACTGTCAGGAATGGTCTAGATAATATTTAGTCCTGCCATGAGTGCAGGGGACTGGACTAGATGACCTCTTGAGTTCCTTTCCAGTCCTATGATTCTGTGATTCTACGATTAAGAAAAACTTACTGGCTGTCAGGGTAGTTAAGCACTGGAACAAATTGCCTTGGGAGGTTATGGAATCTCCGTCTTGGAGGTTTTTAAGAACAGCTTAGACAAACACATGTCAGGAATGGTCTAGTTATTACGTAGTCCTGCCTTGATTGCAGGGGGATTGAATAGATGACTTACTGAGATCTCTACCAGTCCTACACTTCTATGGTTCTATGATTGCCCCACCAATGATCTTCAATACTGAACAAGATAACACTGAACAGCGCACTGATACACAGATACCCTCCCACCAACAACACAGGAAGAAGAACTCCACATGGACTCCTCCTGAGGGTTGAAATGACAGTCTGGACCTATACATAGAATGCTTCCGCCGATGTGCACAGGCAGAAATTGTGGAAAAACAACATCACTTCCCTCATAACCTAAGTCGTGCAGAACGCAATGCCATCCACAGCCTCAGAAACCACCCTGACATTATCATCAAAGAGGCTGATAAAGGAGGTGCTCTTGTCATCATGAACAGGTCTGACTACCAGAAGGAGGCTGGCAGACAAATCTCCAATACCAAATTCTACAGGCCACTTTTCTCAGATCCCACGGAGGAACACACTAGGAAACTGCACCATCTACTCAGGAAACTCCCTACACTAACACAGGAACAAATCAACATGCCCTTAGAGCCCCGACCGGGGTTATTCTATCTACTACCCAAGATCCACAAACCTGGAAATCCTGGACGCCCCATCATCTCGGGCATTGGCACTCTCACTGAAGGACTGTCTGGATATGTGGACTCCCTACTCAGACCCTCCGCCACCAGCACTCCCAGCTATCTCCGTGACACCACAGATTTCCTGAGAAAACTACAATGCATTGGTGACCTCCCAGAAAACACCATCCTAGCCACCATGGATGTAGAGGCTCTCTACACAAACATCCCACACACAGATGGAATACAAGCTGTCAGGAACAGTATCCCTGAGGATGACACAGCACAGCTTGTTGCTGAGCTCTGTGACTTTATCCTCAAGCACAATTATTTCAAATTTGGTGACAATATATACCTCCAGACCAGTGGCACCGCTATGGGCACCCGCATGGCCCCACAATATGCCAACATTTTTATGGCTGACCTGGAACAACGCTTCCTCAGCTCTTGTCCACTCATGCCCCTTCTCTACCTCCGCTACATTGATGACATCTTCATCATCTGGACCCATGGGAAGGAGACCCAGGAAGAATTCCACCATGATTTCAACAGCTTCCACCCCACCATCAACTTCAGCCTGGACCAATCTACACGGTAGGTCCACTTCCTAGACACCACAGTACTAATAAGCGATGGCCACGTTAACACCACCCTCTACCAAAAACCCACCGACCACTATGCCTACCTTCATGCCTCCAGCTTCCACCCCGGACACACCACACGATCCATCGTCTACAGCCAAGCACTGAGGTACAACCGCATCTGCTCCAACCCCTCAGACAGAGACCAACACCTACAAGATCTTCACCAAGCATTCTCAAAACTACGATACCCACACAAGGAAATAGAGAAACAAATCAACAGAGCCAAACGTGTATCCAGAAGCCTCCTGCTGCAAGACAAGCCCAAGAAACAAACCAACAGAACTCCACTGGCCATCACCTACAGTCCTCAGCTTAAACCTCTCCAACACATCATCAGTGATCTACAACCCGTCCTGGACAATGATCCCTCACTTTCACAGACCTTGGGAGGCAGGCCAGTCCTCGCCCACAGACAACCCGCTAACCTTAAGCATATTCTCACCAGCAACGACACACTGCACCATAACAGCTCTAACTCAGGAACCAACCCATGCAACAAACCTCGATGCCAACTCTGCCCACATATCTACACCAGCAACACCATCACAGGACCTAACCAGATAGCTACAACATCACCGGCTCATTCACCTGCACGTCCACCAATGTTATATATGCCATCATGTGCCAGCAATGCCCCTCTGCTATGTACATTGGCCAAACTGGACAGTCACTACGCAAGAGGATAAATGGACACAAGTCAGATATCAGGAATGGCAATATACAAAAACCTTCAACCTCCCTGGTCACACAATAGCAGATGTAAAGGTAGCCATTTTACAGCAAAAAAACTTCAGGACCAGACTCCAAAGAGAAACTGCTGAGCTCCAGTTCATTTGCAAATTTGACACCATCAGATCAGGATTAAACAAAGACTGTGAATGGCTATCCAACTACAGAAACAGTTTCTCCTCCCTTGGTGTTCACACCTCAACTGCTAGCAGAGCACCTCACCCTCCCTGATTGAACTAACCTCGTTATCTCCATACTGATTTATACCTGCCTCTGGAAATTTCCATTACTTACATCTAAAGAAGTGAGGTTCTTACCCACGAAAGCTTATGCTCCCAATACTTCTGTTAGTCTTAAAGGTGCCACAGGACCCTCTGTTGCTTAATACTGAACAAAAGGCACTTTATCTAGAGGAGTGGAAACATAGTTCATTTTCAATTACTCTTTCAGTCCCGGGCCTCTATCTCCTGAGCTCACTTACTGTCAGCTGTAATGATGGTTAGTAATGTGAACATTTCTTCATAAGAAACTGGAATGAGAACTGATTTCACATAAGATAGGCTATTGAACATCCATCAGACTTACAACTTCCAGTCGTTACCAGCATGGGATGTGCTGATCCAGATGACCTAGAGCTAAAAGGTGACCTAGAGCTGAAAGCCTTCATGGTCTGTTCCTAGCATCCTCAGTCAGAAACACGGGAAGACACATCATAACTCCAGAGGAAGTTTTGCACAGATATCTGAGGGCAGAATTTGGCCCTCTGAGCTCCCCTGAAAAGTTTTGTGTACAACAATACCTACCAATCATGACACTGGTTCTGCAGACCTCTAATCCTGGGCTTTATTAACTTTCTTAAATTCAGCTGAATTTAAGTTAGTCCTTTAGGCTTATCCCTTTGCTAGCTACAGAGACTGCTGATTAACAACACCATTATAGGATAACTAAATCCATTTAGTGTCACACATGCTTAACAACTATTTATGGCATCAGGGTCACAAATGTTAACTTGCTCTGTTAAAACACATCTCCCTATATCCTGTCAATGGACAGAAGACATGTTCTAGGCCCTGCAAGTTCTGGAGTGTTTCTAAGTTTTCATCTTCAAAGAAAAAAATAGGTGTTTTTTTTTCTTTCTCATGGGATAACTAACATGTGTTAGCTATCCTGCTGTAAAAACACAGCTGAGGCAAGGAACTGTAATTTTACCATGAGGTAAACTAGGTGAGGTCAAGAAAAGGTGGGAGGTATAGTACTGACCTCACTTAGCTACCTCCAAGGTAAAAACTACAGATGCTTTGTCTCCATTTAGGATTTTACAGTGAGATAGCTATCAAGCATTTGTTATCTCATGCTAAAAAAAAAGACCACCTTTGTGTCAGTGAAGACAAAGCCTAAGAGAGAAACTACTGTGTGGGCAAGTGTCCTTTAAAAAAAGAAAAAGAAAAAAAAAGGGAAAGTGGTTTCAGTCTTTCTGGATTAAGAGGCCCAAGCAGGTTAGTCTACTGCACATGTGTCAAACTCAAGGCCCGCGGGCCACATCCGGCCCGCCATACAATTATATCCGGCCCGCGAAATCGTTTTATATATCTGTTTTTAATGGCCCTGTGATATGACGCCCCAATAACACACACTACAAATCCCATGATGCAGTGCAATTGCCGCCAACGGCAAGCCGCGGTTCAAGTTCGCGGTCTGTTGATGTATACAACGCTAATCTCAAATCAAAGCTAGACCCCAACAATGGCCAAGAGAAAAATTGATTCTGAAAACCGAGGCTTTCAAAGCCGGTGGGAGAATGAGTATATGTTTACTGAAATTGCAGGTAAACCAGTGTGTCTCCTTTGCGGGAGTAATATCGCTGTAATGAAGGAGTATAACCTAAGATGGCACTACGAGACGAAACATGAGAACAAATTCAAAAACCTGAGCGCAGGACAGAAGCTACAAAAGGTAGAGGAGTTGAAGAAGAATTTGACATCCCAGCATACGTTTTTCACCAAAGCAAAATCACAAAGTGAAGCTGCTGTGAAAGCAAGTTTCATTGTGGCCGAAGAGATCGCCAAATCAGGACGGCCGTTTACCGAGGGGGAATTCGTAAAGAATTGTATGATGAAAGTGTGCGACGTCCTTTGTCCAGATAAAACGCGAGCGTTTGCAAATGTAAGCCTCAGCAGAAACACTGTTGCTAATCGGGTTTGTAAGATGGCGACTGATTTGAAAACACAGTTGATTGAAAGAGCAAAAGATTTTGTTGCATACTCCCTTGCCGTGGATGAAACTACTGACGCGACTGACACTGCACAGCTGGCGATATTTATCCGTGGTGTGGATTCCAATTTGTGCGTAACAGAGGAAATACTGGACATTAAATCGATGCACGGGACAACAAAAGGAGAAGACATCTTTGGAAATGTATTTCAAAGTGTAACCGACATGAAACTGCCGTGGGAAAAACTCGTTGGACTTACAACAGATGGCGCACCTGCTATGTGTGGTGAAAAAAATGGACTGGTGGGAAGGATGCGCTCAAAGATGCGGGAGGAGAACTGTGCCGGTGAGTTGACAGTGTATCACTGCATCATACACCAGGAATCGCTGAGTGCTAAAGTCCTAAAAATGGATCATGTGATGAACACTGTAACACAAACCGTCAACTTTATCAGAGCCCACGGTTTAAATCACCGCCAATTCCAGTCTTTTCTGCGGGAAATAGATAGCGAGTTTGGCGATATGCCATATCATACGGAGGTCCGGTGGCTAAGTCGGGGAAAAGTTCTCAAAAGACACTTTGAGCTGCGAGAGGAAATCTGCCAGTTCATGGACAGTAAGGGGAAAGACAGCACAGTTCTGCGGGATGAAAAGTGGAAATGTGAGTTGGCGTTCCTGGCTGACATAACGTCGCATCTTAGCGCTTTAAACCTTCAACTCCAGGGACGGGAGCACATAATAACCGATATGCATGATGCAGTGAAGGCATTTCAAGTGAAGCTGCGCTTATGGGAGACACAAATGCACCAATGCAACTTGTCTCACTTTCCCTGTTGCCAAGTAATACGGAACCAAGAAAGTGCCACAGTTTTCCCAAATGCCACCTTTGCTGAAAAACTCAGCGCGCTGCGCACTGAGTTCGCACAGCGCTTCAGTGACTTTGAGGCACAGAAAAGTAACTTCGAGCTGCTTCGCAACCCATTTGCAGTCGATGTGGAAACCGCACCTGTAGAAATGCAGATGGAGCTGATAGAACTGCAATGTAACGGGACACTGAAGGCAAAGTACGACACTGCGGGGCCAGCACAGTTCACTCGCTTCATTCCTGAAGCGATGCCGCAGCTCCGCCAACATGCGGCTCGAATCCTGTCCATGTTTGGCAGCACATATCTGTGCGAGCAGCTGTTCTCTGTGATGAAAATTAACAAAACGTCACACAGGAGTCGCCTCACTGATGAACACCTGCAATCGATCCTGAGAATCTTCACAACACAGAACCTAACCCCAAACATAAACGAACTTGTTGCAAAGAAAAGACTCCAAGTATCAGGCTCTGACTAAATAGGACAAGAAAATGGAATGTTATGATTTGTTATGATTATACTTTTGCTTTAAATTCAATTTTTTATTTATATTTTCAGATTTTTTAATATTCCAGCATGTACAGATTTTGAATGTATTGTATTGACAGGATATTTTTTTATGAAGAGCAAAATATTTTAAGTTGAAATGTATTTATTTTGGAATGATATCCTGTATTTTGGTTCATATTAATGGTTAAAAAACATAAATATTTAGTCTGTTAAATAAATGGTTATACTGTTCGGCCCGCGAGTTTTGAGTTTTGGCCCCCTGTGCAATTGAGTTTGACACCCCTGGTCTACTGCATCAGTCATTCAAATAACCTGTGCAGATAGGTCTGACAGATAGGTACTACAATCCTCTTTCTTTCACTGGGTCTCCTGCTGCCTTTGTTTCACATTGGATTACCTCCACTCAGTGAGGAATTTCGGTATGCTCAGATTAAAAACACAAACACAACACAAATGCTGTCCCTGGGCTATCCACTTGGTTTCAGCAAAACAAAATATGGTTTCAGCTAATCAGGCAAATGAGAAAAAAATACAGGAAGAGAAATTAGAGAAAAAAATAAACAGGGGAAATGTTCAAACTGCAATCTTTCCTTTTTCCCTTTCCTAAGCACTGAATTGAGAAATTTGACTATGGGCTTTCCTGTCTGGTTTGTGGATACATATATCCTAGACAGTTACTAGAAAACCAGAACTATATGGATTTTTGTACAATGTGATTTAGTGACTTTTCTTTCCCCCCCCTTTTTGCCCCCTGGAGTTTCTGAGGCTGTGATACTGTGCACCATCTGTGGCCTTTTCACACATCTCTCTCTCTCTCTCTCTCTCTCTCTCTCTCTCACACACACACACACACACACACACACACACACACACACACACACAGAGTGGTGTTTCTCAGTAAACCCCCTGGCATTATCTTATTGTCTTTACAATGTATCTGCCACATTTGGCAACTCCTCCATCTCAGTTGTTTCAACTTGCTCTCCAATTTCCTCATTTCTGTATAATTGATGCCATATGAAAAAAAATTCTTTGAAATTGATTTCCCCTTTCCCTCCCACCCCTCACATTTTCTCATCTCTCCTTACACCCCTTCCCTGTTTTCAACTCAAAGCTTTTTCCTTACTAACAGCTGCTTGCTAGCACACTTGTATTCCTATTATGTGTTGCAAATTTTTTTTGGACAGTGCTTGAATTGGAAGGGGGTGGACAAGGTACATGTGGAGCTGGGAGTGCTGATTTTGCTTTAACTTTTTCTCAGCTTTTGTTTGCTCCTTAGTCATAAAATCCCTCTTTTGATCCAGCAACAGTGATATAGATCTAAGGCTGTAACCCCCCAAACCATCCAACTCAAGAACTGGGGTCTCAATTCAGCAAAACACTTAGGCACATACACAGTCACATTGCTTAACACACTTAAATGTTTTGCTGAATTGAAGTCTGGATTCTGATGCTGAACATGAGAAAGCTTGTTAGGATTTATCAGTCAGTGAGTATTCTCTATTTTGCAGATTTTTACACATTTATTTTTAATTTTACCTGATTCAGCAAAGCATTTAAAAACATGCTTAATGTCAGGCACATGCATAAATGCTGAATGGGGATGAACTTCAGTGTGTGCTTAAAGTTAAGCATGTGCTTAAATGCTTTGCTGAATTGGGACCTATGTGACTAATTTTGCATTTTGATTATTTTGCATATCATACTTGGATCTGCTGCAGAGATAAAAAATTCACTTCCAGGGTAGTGTAAAATTTCCATTAGGAACTGTGAGCTTGCTCAGTTCAGGTTTTGTTATGTACAAAAGGCCTGATGCAAAGCCCATTGAAACCAATGGAGTTTTTTTATTGACTTCAGTGGACTTTGGATGAAGTCCAAAGTGTCTGGTCTTTCAAGGTTCTGAGCTTTACAGGAGGTGAGGATGCTTAGCTCTTTGTAGATTCAGGCTCTAAAAGAAACCAGCCAAGGTTTGCTGTAAGGTTTACTAACAAGTCAGAACACTTTTAAGAAAACTTGAACATAGTTTCCAGCAAACCTAGGTCAGTTCCTAGGCCTGGAGGAAACCACGTTTTGTTTGAACCCAAAACTCTAAGCAAAACACACATGAAGTAAAATGGAAGAAATATTCACAGGATCTCCTATAATTTACTGTACTTCACCCAACTCTATTTTTCTTGTTAAAGGCAATATCCTTCCGATTAATGTTTAAACACATAAGAAATATTATTTAAAACACACTTTTTAAACAATCCCCTCACCACCCCATTTTTCCCATTGTGAGATATTGGTTTTTAAAGCAAAAGTGATATGTTTATAAACTGCAATAGGAAAATGAAATGAACTGTAAACATATCTTTACCGAGTGCAGCATAGGCATAATTTGTGCACTGACTTCTGATAAAGATACATATCAACACATAGTTAAAATCACTGTGGCATCAAATATTTAAGTAACCATCTGGGAAAGGTCATGATACTCAGAAATCCTAATCCAGAACTCACTCACACACAGAGCAAGAGTAAGATTCTCCAATTTTTTTTTCCATGTTAACAATTTGCAAGAAATTGGATAACCCCATGGATACTGTGGTATCCTTCATAATGACAGGCTTCAGAGTAGCAGCCGTGTTAGTCTGTATCTGCAAAAAGAACAGGAGTACTTGTGGCACCTTAGAGACTAACAAATTTATTAGAGCATAAGCTTTTGTGGACTACAGCCCACTTCTTTGGATACATATAGAGTGGAACATATATTGAGGAGATATATATACACACATACAGAGAGCATGAACAGGTGGGAGTTGTCTTACCAACTCTGAGAGGCCAATTAAGTAAGAGAAAAAAACTTTTGAAGTGATAATCAAGATAGCCCATTACAGACAGTTTGATAAGAAGTGTGAGAATACTTACAAGGGGAGATAGATTCAATGTTTGTAATGGCCTGTTCTTTTTGTGGTATCCTTCATGTTTTTCCAGTTTGCCATAATCATATGACTTAAAAATGAGAAATCCAGTTCTTAGTGCTTTTTGTATCCAGCATGTTTCAGTGCCAGGCAATATAGGAGTCCAAAGATACACACAGCTCTGATCCTGAGAACTGTTGGCTTGGATCAAGGGGGTGTGGGGCTTTTCAAAGGACTGGGATGCAGTAAGGATAAAGGATATAATACATCATGTTGATATGGATCCCAGTGTGCTGCCAAAGGTTCATAGACTACGTAAAACTCCACTTCTACTAAGAAATAATGTAAAAGTCGAACTAGACTGAATGTTAAAATTGGATGTTATTGAGTGAATACACCAACTGGGATCAGGAAATAGACTTCAGTCTCTCTTAAAAGCACTACTGGGTGGAAAACTCTTACTAGATGGGCTGTTTCCCCTCCCTGCTCCCTTTGGAGTGATTACTACTGTTTCTGGAACTAGTTTCACTCAGCCCTTGCACTTCCCAGACTGTGCCTGGCCCCTATAAAGGGATGCAGTCTGAGGAGTCTTCATGCAACCTGAACTTCCCCCACACATACACCATCCCCACAGGGCTAAAAACTTCTTATTTAACATTTAGGATCCTATTTTTCAGTGTGTTTGCTACAAGCTGGTGTGAGAAAAGGACAGTTAGCTAGACAAGCACCCTATAGAATCTCCTCAGTAGTCTAATGAAGCTGGACATTAGTCTCAATGTTCTTTAGGCCTCTGAAGAGGAATAATGATCAAGAGCAAGTATTGATCCAAAGGGGAAGTTTTACTTATAATCATGAGTCTCAAAGAGGATCATTACAGCCCCTGTAGTGTGTACATCACCTCAGGAACCAAGAGGAGTTCAGAGGATAGAGATACTGGGCCATATTTTCACACATTATCTTTTGTTCTTGCACCCAAGATTTCCACTTTAGTAATTTAGACTTATTTGAACCTGTAAAATTCCAAATATAAAAACTAGTGTGAAATTATATGACCAGCTCTAGTTATAAATTTTAAGAGTATTTTCCCCTGGGTAAAATATATTGAAACAGTCCATTGTATTCAGGTTCTTATCCCATGATGATTAGCTTATATTATGGGAGAAAACCCAGGTCTCAGCTGGGTTACGGGTAGAAAACAAAACCGTGCAATATCTGAGAAGCTAAATAACAATAGTTTGAAATACTGGGAATCGGTGTCATGTTGGTTGTGAGTGGAGGACCTTTTTTGCATGAAATCAGCTATCCATTTTCCATTGATTATCCTTTGGCCCATTCAATGAGACTCCAGTGTAAAGTTCCAAATAGTTGCTTCTGTGTAATGGGGGGGGGGGGGGGGGCTGATTTACAGCTGACTAGCTCATCTTGGAGCACCCACTACATAATGAGATTTCATAAGGAATCATTCAGATAATAACCTCCCTTAAAGCCAAAAGACTTGGCATCTACGTTTCTTGTTGACCACCGGACTGTATTTCTTGTTAGTTTTCTTCCTGGCATTCAGAAGGGACTTCCAGCAGAACTGAAATCTGGAACTGCTTCAGCTCTTAGCACCTGAATCCTCAAAATAAAAAGGCATCTGTTTATGGCATATCTCTTTACACATTTTTGGCTATCATAACATTTAAATTTCAAGTCCAATGATCATCAGCTCCAGTTTACAGATATTTGACAGGCTGAACTCACCTTTCTCTCTTTTTTTTTTTTTTTTTTTTTTTTGAGCTTGAATTTGATTGCTTCACAACATTTTGCTTTGGGGTTTCTTCTTTCATGGTAGTACCACAACACTACTGAGTCTTAAAAGCTTCAGAAATAAACTTTGAAGGCCTTTTTCTTTGTACAGGCTCCATGGAGTTACTTACACATTTTCCACTATGTGCTCATGGCTACTCAAGTATCTTTTTGTTGTGGTGACGCAGCACATGACTAAAGTATGACTGAAAGTTTGGCAAGTGCAGTATTTTCTCTTTTGGGGATTATGATTTCAGGTAATCACACAGCCTTCAGCAGATGCTATGAATTTTCCTTTCTAGAGCCATTACAATGCAACCAACATGAGAAAAAAAAGCACACCCAGGAAAGTGTGAGGGACTGCAAGTCTTTTTCTGTGGGTTTTTATAAATAAAGCAGGAGAAGACCCATTTCATATTAATATTGTGTGCCAGTTAATGGGCTAGAAAGAATGATTAGGCAAACTTGAATTTTAATGAAAACAGATAGATCTATTTCCAGGTTGAGGACAAGAGTGCAATATTTACTTTTGTCTCATCCTACTGTATATATGAGCTCCCAATCTCTCTCTCTCTCTCTGTATATATATATATAGGAATAAATACATGTTATTGATTTTCATTTCATCCCATTCCCCAAACTCTGGTTATATGGACGCATTTTAGAGCCAAATTTCATCTGTATCTTTTTCATATGGCCAGTGTCAGGATAAAGAAACCACAAGTAGCCTGCTTCCCTGCTAATTTAACCCCTAGGCAGTCTAATGCGTGCAGCTGGGCCCCAACTGAGCTGCCTGATTGGCCAAACTACCCGACTGGCTGAGGGGATCACAGTCATGCTTTTAAGACCACCACCACCAGCAGCAGGGCACTGGCTGCTCTAAGCACTCACTCACGGCTCTGATAGTGCCTCCTTGTTCCAGTCATGCTCCTACTCCAGCCTTGCCTCATTCCAGGTAACCTGGTTCTGACCGTCAGCTCCAATTCCTGACCTCTGACTTCAGCTCTGATTCCTGGCCACTAACTCCTGCTCCAATAGCTAGGCATGATTGCCCATGTCCCAGTCTCTGAGAGCCAGGTTTGGATGAGTTTTCAAAGAACTTTGAAGTGAATTGGATAGTGCATGGGGAGGCTTTGTAGATTGCTTAGCATGAGTGTAATATGTTCTCTTCAGCTGATCCTGCTTAGGAGAATTGCAGATGTATTATCCACCAGCTGCAGCCTTGTGAACTTCTCATCTAATCCTATGAATAATAAATTACAATAGTACAGCCCGAAGACTATCTCAATATTGTTTTACCTACTGTTTATGGCTACCAAAGCAATGTTACATGTGACATGTAAAAAGCAAGAAAGAGTCCTGTGGCACCTAATAGACTAACAGATGTAGTGGACCATAAGCTTTCATGGGTGAATACCCACTTCATCAGATGCATGTAATGGAAATTTCCAGAGGCAAGTATAAGTTTGCAGGCGAGAATCAGTCTGGAGATAACGAGGTTAGTTCAATCAGGGAGGGTGAGGCTCTCTTCTAGCAGTTGAGGTGTGAACACCAAGGGAGGAGAAACTGCTTTTGTAGTTGGCTAGCCATTAACAGTCTTTGTTTAATCCTGATCTGATGGTGTCAAATTTGCAAATGAACTGAAGTTCAGCAGTTTCTCTTTGAAGTCTGGTCCTGAAGTTTTTTTGCTGCTCTTTAAATTTCTTTAAATCTGCTATTGTGTGTCCAGGAAGGTTGAAGTGTTCTCCTACAGGTTTTTGTATATTGCCATTCCTAATACCTGACTTGTGTCCATTTACCCTTTTATGTAGGGACTGTCCAGTTTGGCCAATGTACATAGCAGTGGGGCTTTGCTGGCACATCATGGTGTATATAACATTGGTGGATGTGCAGGTGAATGAACCGGTGATGTTGTAGCTGATCTGGTTAGGTCCTGTGATGGTGTTGCTGGTGTAGATATGTGGGCAGAGTTGGAATCGATGTTGCATGGATTGGTTCCTGAGTTAGAATTGTTATGGTGTGTTGTGTCGTTGCTGGTGAGAATATGCTTAAGGTTGGCAGGTTGTCTGTGGGCGAGGAATGGCCTGCCTCCCAAGGCCTGTGAAAGTGAGGGATCATTGTCCAGGATGGGTTGTAGATCACTGATGATGCGTTGGAGAGGTTTAAGCTGAGGACTGTAGGTGATGGCCAGTGGAGTTCTGTTGGTTTGTTTCTTGGGCTTGTCTTGCAGCAGGAGGCTTCTGGATACACGTTTGGCTCTGTTGATTTGTTTCCTTATTTCCTTGTGTGGGTATTGTAGTTTTGAGAATGCTTGGTGAAGATCTTGTAGGTGTTAGTCTCTGTCTGAGGGGTTGGAGCAAAAGCGGTTGTACCTCAGTGCTTGGCTGTAGATGGTGGATCGTGTTGTGTGTCTGGGATGGAAGCTGGAGGCATGAAGGTAGGCATACCGGTCGGTGGGTTTTTGGTATGGGGTGGTGTTAACGTGATCATCACTTATTTGTACTGTGGTGTCTAGGAAGTGGACCTCCCATGTAGATTGGTCCAGGCTGAGATTGATGGTGGGGTGGAAGCTGTTGAAATTGTGGTGGAATTCTTCCTGGGTCTCCTTCCCATGGGTACAGATGGTGAAGATGTCATCAGTGTAGCATAGGTAGAGAAGGGGCATGAGTGGACAAGAGCTGAGGAAGTGTCGTTCCAGGTCAGTCATAAAAATGTTGGCATATTGTGGGGCCATGCGTGTGCTCATAGCAGTGCCACTTTTGGAGGCATATATTGTCACCAAATTTGAAATAATTGTGCGTGAGGATAAAGTCACAGAGCTCAGCAACCAGTTGTGCTGTGTCATCATCAGGGATACTGTTCCTGACCGCTTGTATTCCATCTGTGTGTGGGATGTTTGTGTAGAGAGCCTCCGTATCCATGGTGCCTAGGATGGTGTTTTCTGGAAGATCACCAATGCATTGTAGTTTTCTCAGGAAATCAGTGGTATCATGGAGATAGCTGGGAGTGCTGGTGGCATACGGTCTGAGTAGAGAGTCCACATATCCAGATAGTCCTTCAGTGAGAGTGCCAATTCCAGAGATGATGGGACGTCCAGAATTTCCAGATTTGTGACATGATTATTTAAAACTACTACTATATAGCTCTCCAAATCTGACAGCTTGGTATCGTCCCAATTCTCCTCAATCTTCCTCTTTAAATTAATTTATTTAGCTAAAAGATGTCATGCTGGCATCACAAGTTCTCATCTGAATGAAATTTTCTGGATCTTGCATGGCCCCTCCAAATGTTTCCCCTCCTCACAGTACATTACAGTTTCAATGCAGCAATGGACAGGGACATGTTATAATTTCACTTTGTCAATGGTTAAAAATGTTGTTCTTTTCCACTCAAAGATAACTAGTGTGTGATTGAACAGTTGGGTCATTCAGAGTTAGCTTATAATTTAGAATTAGATGCCAACTCTTATCTTCGGAGGGCAGATGAACATCCATCAATGTTCTGTGTCAGTTTCTTGCAGTCAAAAGTAGGAGCTTAATAAAGAGTATCATTTCCCCCTTTTAACCTTAATAAGCAACAAACAGTTTGTTCGGTGATTTTTGACATCTGACGCGGTGTGGCACCATTGGTTTTTCTCACACTTTAAAAAGTCGTACTTCAAACCAAAGAGAACTTTCAGAGCAGCTGCAAAAATATTGACCTTTTCCCCTATCCATCATTTGAAGGATTCACCAGTCTTTTCTTTTTCTCCATTGTGCACAAATTACTTCTTGCTTTACTTGTCATTTTGCAAATGAATTACATCTTGGTAAAAAGTGACTTTGTAGGTAATGGACCAGATCCTCAGAGAGTGTAAAACATTGTTGTTCCATTGACTTTGGTTTACACTACCTGAGAATTGGGTCAAAATCTGCCTATCAATGCAATTGAAGGTGTAACTAAGGGCAGAATACAGCCCAATGGTATTTAGCAAAATAAAATAAAAAATACTTTACATGACAGGGTTCCTGTGCTTTGTTTTGTCTTGTGTCCCTTTTTTTTTTTTTTTTGATCCTGCAATGGGCCTTGGTAAGCTGAAAGTTATGACTGTGTGTTCACTTCCTGTTCCACCTCTTTCCTGCCACATCACCATGTTTATATGTACTCCCTGTATGGTACGTTGTAGCTTGCACAGTTTGCCATATAAAAAAATGTGTGATGGTATTACCTCAACTATCACAAACCCCAAACTGTCTGCTTTGAAGGGCTAGTGACTTTTTTCTGCACAAAATATTTTTTCTGATGAAAAATGGCCTTTTTTTCAAATGGAACTTTTTGTGAACAATTGTTGATGTCATCTACATTTCTTATGTTTCATGAATGTTTTTTATCACACAATGTTTTTATCAGTTTTTATTTAAAACATTATCAATTGCATTTTTCAGTATATGAAATTGTTCAACAACAGTTTAAAATACATTTGATAATAATTTCTATTTAAAAATTGATAAACGTTGTGAAAACTTTTGATAAAGAAACAGAAATAGCTCTGTTTTGAGCCTTGCACTATAGAAACAATCTTGAAATTTCTCACAACTGATTTTTTTTTTCATTTTCAACCAGCTCTACTACTTTGCTACTTTTCTGCACAGAGTCCAGCACAATGGGACCTTGATCTATGTTTGGGGTTGCTGGGTACTATTTTACTACAATAACAATATGTTCATAACTATATTAAAATAAACATGACTTTTTTCATCTATTTTTCTTCCTCAAAAAATATTCCTCTTGAAATAAGCATTCCTGAATGCAGTGGGTCATTCTATATTTTGATGATTTTAATCAAATGCGATCTTGATTTTCAATTATGTACATCTGAAATATAAAACATATATATAATATAAATCAGGAAAATCCTGATTGAGATTAAAGCTCTTGGTGTATGTTTAGAAGGGTGTTTTACCTGCATAATGCTCTCTCTGATATAAACTCAAATATCACATACATTTCTGTTCAGTTTCATTCCAGATCTATTGCATAATTCCATTCTCAGAAGCATTTACTGCTACTCATCCCATAATTTAGTATCTCTCTCTATTGTATTTTAAGCAGCAGACTTATATCACAATCTCTCCTACTTACATAAGCTGATAAACTACAACTTCCAGGGGACAAACTCATCTTCATATATATATGCATCCCATGACCAAAGCCTCTCCTGGCCTCAGGTATTCACAACTCTCTTAGAAGTCAATCGAGGCCTGATCCTACACCCTTAAAATAAGTGGGAGTTTCACCTTTGACTTCAAATATACGATAGAGACCCGGGAGAACAGGGGACTGCAGGAACGGGTCCTTCTTGACAGCAATAGAAACTGTGTGGAGAAGCTGAGGCATAGATGTGTACTCTATGACAGACTCATTCCCCTTGTAACTGTTATAACTTAGCTGATATTCTAGCTATTGTGTAACAATGGAACTAAGATTCATCTAATCAAACATGCCAGTTCAACTGTTGCTATGTGTGTAAGCCACCTTCATTTTCCAGAAAGACAAAATGTTCTTTTTCTTTCAATGAAGAACTTTGAAGATGCACCATCCTTTTAAGATTTCTCTTTTTTTAATAATAAGAGGAGGTGGTTAGATAAAAGTTAAAGGTGAGTCAGTGTCTTATGTAAATTACAGAACTTCATTTAAATTATGGAATTATGTAGTAAAATATAATAATAATATGAATTGGTATAGTACAACCCAATTATCTCTCTGTAAAAATATCTAAAATGATTCCACTTAAGCAATAAGGAAACATTTCTGAGTGATAAATAGCATGACTTGGATGGTTTTATAAGGTATTAGCTCTAAGTCATGATGATGATCAAACAATAAGGTAATTATGCTTTGAAACAGGAGCTCTGGGATGATTGACTGATAGAATGAATTTGAGGTCCATGGGTGAAGACCTCAATGTGAAGTCAATAGAAGTTTTGGTATTGACTTCAATAGCCAGGATTTCACCCCAGATCTCCACTGCCTTATAGACACCAAGCCAAATCACACCAGATGAAGATTTGACCCAGGATATTTTTAAACAACTTCTCAGTGCAAAACCTAGTTCCTTAAATTCAATGGGAAAGTGCCGTTCATGCTATTCTTCACAAAATTATGAGTGACTTTCTGAGATACCAAACCCCCACACAAAGGCACATAGAAGAAATCCTTCATTCGATGCCTGCAACTTGATCACCTTTGGCCATATTTCACCAGTTAAGAAAGGTTGGGCATAACCAGTTCTTGGTAGGCCTCCAAGGAAAACACGGGTGATGCAGGAAACAGCGTTTCTATCTACTAAATTGCACTTCTTCCCATAAGCCTGAATTGAACAAATGGTGCCACATAGTGTTGGAGGCTCTTGGTGACAAGAGTTGTTGCTCTTGGATGAGGAATAAAATCAAGGTCCTGGCTAAAGCTGTGTTCATTAAGATTCCCCTGGTTCACTTCACAAAAAATATGAATGTTAACCTGGATGTTTTGGCTGAATTCCAATGTGAAAAACTATATTCTACCTATATAAAAAAATTCTCCTGCAGTTTCAATTGGATAAAGCATCATTCAGTTCCTGTCCTAAAATGTCCCAGGATGTTGCTGTGCTCTGTTGCATTGTTGTTGATAATGCTTTTGCGCTCCTCTGGATAAAAGGCGCTATATCAATGTAAGCCATTATCACTGAATGCAGAGCGGAGGCTCAGCTCGGCTTTTATTTAACAAATTACCACGTCTCTAACTTTGCAGCTCTTTTGTGTTCAAGTTTCTCTCTCCTCACCTCTCCTAGTTTTTAACTCATGGATGAACCCTTTCTGGCAGCCACTTTATCTTCCTTCCAGCTGGCAGATCAAATAAACACCTTCTTTGGGAACTCATGCTAATACACAACTAGATCAGAAGAAGTGAATGTTATTTAGCAATGCAGCCAGCCTCACTTCCCTTGCTCCCCACCCTCACAGATGCTGATTATAACTGCATTCCTAAAGAAGGCTGGACTGGTAACTCAACCTTGAATCTCTTGTATGGCAACAGACTGTAATGTTCTGTGCCAGACAATGTTGTGATATTTACAATGAACACTTAAGTACCCAGGGTGTTGATACCTCTGATCAAACATCTGAGACCTCCCACCCCCGCCTCAAATGACTTGCCCTCCCAGTGGCTGGAAGGTTATTTTATATGATTTTTGTTTTCAGTTTAATTGCAAACTCTATTCTTTGCAATTCAAAGGCTCAGCGGTGCCTATGAGACACAGCCCTTCCTTGGGAGGTGGAGTGAAACTGCATTCTCCCAGGAGGTGCCCCAGGAGGCTGTCCTGGAGCTCCTGGGTGTGCAAAGGCAATGGGCCCACTGCTACCCATTCATGGGGTGCACTTTACTCTCCCTTTCTTGACTGTCCATCTCTAATGGCACATGTGTAAAGTGGACAGAGCTATGGTTTCCCATCAATCCATGTCCCTTTTGGGGCACTGTGTGTTCCATGGGGGAGTAGTGAGAGAGTACTATCCAGGCTCCCCCAGAGCTCAGGGACTACAGGCAGGGCCGGCTCTGGCTTTTTTGCCGCACCAAGCAAAAAAAAATAAAAAATCAGCGTGGCCAGAACGGCAAAGCAAAAAAAACCCCACAAACCTGCGGCATGGCCGGAGCCAGGGTGCAGGGGGACTCCCAGCGCTGCAGACGTGCCCCAGCTGGCGGGGGGGGAACAGAGGGAGGGGAGAGAGAGAAAGGGGGCGGCCAGGGCTTCAGCGGGGCACTCGCCACGCGGCCCCGACTGCCGCACTGCCTGCCGGGATGGCTCCGCGCCGCTCCAGTCGACGGGGAGGGAAGAACGCGTATTGCCCTGCCGGGCTTGCTACAGACCGGGCACCGGCTGGGACAGACTGAGTGCACAGCCCGCTCCCAGCAGGGTGCTTCCCTCCTCCGCGCCACTGCCCCCTACAGGGCGGCTGGATTGGTGAACAAAACAAAACAAAAAAAAAGCGGCCGTGCCACCCTAGGATTGGGTGGAATGCCGCCCCGTAGAATCTGCTGCCCCAAGCATGAGCTTGCTCGGCTGATGCCTGGAGCCAGCCCTGACTACAGGCTGGGTTAGGGGGAAAAGAAGGCTCTTAGCACACTCTACCCTTGCACACCATCATGCTCAGCATTGCAGTAACTAATTTTTAGGCACACTGAAAATCACTTGGATTCGCAAAGCCTGCATTAGGCACCTAGTCTCCCTGTACAACAAATGGGGAGAGATAGGCCTGTGAAAGTGGCATCCACAGAAGCTAGCACACTAGACAGGAGCCGCCTATGCTAGCCAACAAGATATGTTGATGAGGGGGTGTCAGGTGGCTTAGGAGCCTAATCCGTTTCTTGTGAGAATAACTTAGGCAGGAGCCTAACTCCACTCAAAATGGCTGGTGAGGCAGAGGAGGAGGAAGGAGGATTCTTATAACCTTTAACCCAGGGGCTAGGGTACTCACCTGGGATGTGGGAGATCCTGCTTCAATTTCCCTTTCTGCCTGATGAGGAAAAGGAATTTTAATAGAGGTCTTCCACCTTTCAGGTGAGTGCCTTAACCATTGGACTATAGAGTGATTCTTGCTCTGGCCCAATTAATATTTAATTAAAGCAGAATGGCTATCAGGGAGGTCCCTGCCACCTCCTCCCACTGGCCAGCCATTTGGTGTGGAGTTAGGCACGCTCATAACATGCCTACTGTGTCAGACCCTGCAGGTGATATGGGTGGAGGAAAGCCTATTTTCCCCTGTTTGAAGAGTGCACTGGGGCTTAGGTGGGAGATCGGCATCTGGACACCTGGAGTGAGGCAGCAGCATACATGCCCAGAAGCAGAAACATAGGAAATTTACAGTGGAAATCTAGTCACTAAGTGAATTTAGGTGCTTACAAGGTTAAGCAGCAGCCAAGCAGGGATTTTGTGGATCAAAATGGTCCCTAAAATTGGGATTTAGGCACCTAAATCTGGGCTTCACATCCCTAAATCCCTTTGTGGATGTGGCCCTTAAATCTGTGTCATAAGATATCTCTTAGCAAGATTATCATTTTTGGTATGTTTGATAAACAGTGGCTTATGCCAATATAATGCAGGTATTTTCAGCATTGCCAGGAAGGTGGGAAATTGCTTTTACTAGAAGCAACACAGAGAAATTCTAGCAAGACCTACATAAATCATATGTAATGATTCTTAACATTCTGATGGTAATACTGTGTTATTGTAGTATATTGAATCCAAAGTGCAGAACTGCAGTGTGCTTTGCTTTAGAATCTGATCTACTCAAAATATAGTACAAAATATATATTTTTTTAAAAAAGCATGAGGAGTAGGTGGTAAATATGCCAGCACAGAAATTTCCTTAGTTAAATTGTAATTGTAGGGGGAACTGGTAGCAACCCTATATTTAGGTTGCCTAACACTTTTTGACTATAAAAGATTCTCCTCTTGCAACTTCTTTTTAAGAAGCTCTAGCTAGCATATCCATTGTTTGCTAGCATTAGGACAGGGGTGGGCAAACTACGGCCCATGGGTTGGATCCGGCCTGCGGGATTGCCCCCCATGGTGCTGTGGGCCCCACACTGCTCTCAGAAGCGGCCAGCACCAGGTCCCTGCGGTCCCCGGGCGGGGAGACAGAGGGCTCCGTGTGTTGCCCTTGCCTCCAGGCCCATCCCCCGCAGCTCCCATTGGCTGGGAATGAGGAACAACGGCCAATGGGAGCTTCGGGGGAGGTACCTGGAGGCACGGCAAGGGCAGCACACACGGAGCTCTCTGCCCCCTACAGGGGCTGCAGTGCTTACTGGAGCGGCATGGGGCCAGGTACAGAGCAGGCATGCAGGGAGCCTGTCCTGGCCCCGGTGCGCGCCACTGCCATCCTGGAGCCACTTTAGATAAGCTGGAGCCCGAACCCCTCCTGCACCCCACCCCCCAACCCCTTGCCCTAAGCCCCCTGCGTGCACCCCTCCTGCACCCCAACCTCCTGCTCTGAGCCCCCTGCCACATCCTGCACCCCTCCTGAACCCCAACCCCCTGCCCTGAGCCCCCTCCCGCAGTATGCACCCTTCCTCTGCCCCAATCCCTTGCCCTGAGCCCCTTCCTGCACACCGTACCCCCTCCCACACCCCGCACTCCCTCCCACACCCCAACTCCCTGGCCCGGCTCTGCATACAACTTCCCCACCCCGATGTGGCCCTCGGCCCAAAACGTTTGCCTACCCCTGCATTAGGAGGAAATCTGTTGGACTAGCGAGGTGCCTTTTCTTTATCCCATGAACTTCTGTTCAGATTTTACTGAGGTTTGCTTCTGTTTGTTAGCAAAATGTTGGCAATGTGACAAAATAATAACTAAACATGAATATGCTTAAGTGCTGGGCTCATGTCTCTGCCAAAGTAGCTGCAGCAGTGGCAACAGTACACACTGTCCTGGGAAGCCTGAGAGCTGCTGTAGGGTGGGGGTTGGAACAGATAGCCAGACCAGGTTCTTTGCAGCCCAAGCACTTCCTGACTGGTGAGTCCCCTTCTGGGATAACAGCCTGTTGCCAGGTAATGTAGCTAGTCCTGTAGCTCAAATGATAGCAGTCTATGCTGACATTTCTGTAAGTAAACCCTGATGCTTCATGATGGGAATGTGGAATTTGTTTTTGCCTCTTTTTCCTTTAAAAAAATCATAGGATACTACATAAGGAGGGTGAAAAAGCACCCTAAATTAAAAGAACATTATTCAGGTTTGTCAAACACTCAAAAGTTAGAAAGTATCAGATTTATACTTGCCTCTGCAAGCTTAACTCAGGTCACATGTGTATATGAATTATGGTACCGTTTTTAATGACATGATCACATGGCATTCTTTCAACAGGACCCCTGACTCATTCTGTGAACAGCATGGGTACAAAGAGGGGCAGAATAAAGTTGACATATGTAACTGGAAATGTCATATTTACAATCTTTCAGGAGCTTGACTTTATAGCGTAAATAACATTATTTTAATGTGGCTTTTCATGTAATCCTATTAACACCCATCTTGCTGAGTGAGTGTGCTAAAGAAAAATAAGTTTTGGAAAACATCCAGTAATGTTTACAAATGCAATAATGCATATTGTTTTTATTTAAGTTTAAATACTAATGATTTAAACAGCTGACTACAATTGCACCAAACAGAATGATAGGGCTCGTATTTCTTATAAGCAAGAAAAGGTCCTCCTGGCCACTGAAGGTAAATGATAATCTTTCAGAGAGGGCTGATTATTTTTTTTAACCTGTCTTCTGAGGAATAACCTTAGGCCAACAATCTGACCTACTGTACGTTGTTTCTTCTAAAGCACTTTGCCAATTTCTTGCATTTTAATTTGGAAGCTAATGTCTGTCAATGCTCTTTATAATGGAAGCAGCTCAGCACTAATGAACTAACATTCGGGCCAAGAGACAATGAAAGAGTTCTGTTTAATCTTTTCAAAGGGTCTATTACAGGCCAAACAAATGATTTACTAGTGCCTGGACAGTGTCTGTGTAATGGGAAAGGTTATTTTTTAAAATATTGACCACTTTGCAAGGAGAGATATGCCTTTTAAGGGCTGTTTTCAGACTTGATTGACAATACACATTTTAAAAGATATCCTTAATATTTACACTTTAGAAGAAAAAACTGTTTTAGCTTAATTCCCTGTGAGTCCCGAAGGGTTAACTCACCTGTTCCTTTCAGATATAAGGAAACAATGGTATAGTCTATCCATTTAGATATGATTTGTTTGACCAGAGCTGATTGGCTAGGTGTGCCCTTGGCTTTTCCTGTTTCTTTGTTTATTGAGGGCTTGGTTCAGCCACCTGTCTCATGATGTATGTTACTCACAAGTAGCCCCATTTCGGTTCATTGTGTTGTCCAGTTTAGGCATTACCCTGCATGGCTTGCTGTGCGGTCTTGAGCAGCCCTAGAGAAGCACTGTGACTCATTTTCTTAGAATTCCGGGGTGTGGCGGGCATAACCCACCAGAACAAAAGACCTTCCCCCTTCAGATGAGGGAGGGGTCACAAATCGTATAATTATTTGGGACAGCAAGTGGAAAAAACAGGAATAGGGGTGAAGGTTAGACAAACAATAGAGGGGAACTGGAAAGGGATACTGAGCAGAGAAACACCGGCCAGTGCCCACTGCTGCATGATGGAGTCTCAGTCAACTGTCCCAGAGAAAAAGAGAAAACCCATGTTCTTCGAGAAGCTGGCTGATAGAGTGGAGGAGGGGAAGGCCTAGCTATTAGTATCCTTTAGCAAAGCATTCTGAAAATGGGAGCAGCCTGGGGTCAGATGAAATGCAGGTTCTTCTAACTTGGGCAAGAGCAGGGAAAGTGGTGCTGCTAATGGAGTGCTATGGGAAACAGCAATGGAAAGGGACATGCAAAAAGGCTGTGCAGGTCAAAATGTGTTAGCAGAGTGAAGAGAGGCAGCACCTTGGAAGAAGATACTGGGTTGGGGGCTACAGGCACAGAGACTGTGGTTGGCTGCCTTAAAAAAATTATGGACTCCTCAGAAGGGAAAAGTCTTTGGGTACCCTGAGCTCTGAAAACTTATGGGAAAACGAGAATGAATGCAACTGCTGTTGAAATAAATATTCTTTGGAGAACTGTTCCAGTCTCTGTCTTCCTTTTTCCAACCACGTCTGTGATGAACACACCAGGAAGTACCTGCTGACAGTCTCCTACAGTTCTTGTATAGCCAGATGCTGTATGCCTGCTACTATACTACTTTATTAATATAGACAGCTCCATTAGCCAGTGCAGATGATGATCTAGAGGCTTCTCTTCCCTGCTCATCCTCCCCCCTACTCAAGTGTAGAGCTATGGTAGGGTGGGGAAACCTCCTCTGAATGCAGATACTAGAGCTGGGTGAACTTTTTCACCCAAATGCAGATTCAGGTTGAATGAAAGATTTTGTGATTTTGCCAAATTAGAGGCTGCTTTAAATAAAAAAAAAGTATAAAAATGTTTAGTTTTGCCATTTTAGAAACAATGTTGAAAATGTTTCACTTTTTTATTTGAAATGCTTTTTTGTTCTGAATTTTACTGCAATTTTATTTTAAAAAATGTTTAAAAACTTGAACATGAAACGTAATGTTTTGTTTAACCCAAATGAAATGAAATCTCTTTGATTCTTTTGGTTTGCTTAAAATGTGAACAAATTTCATTTTGGGTTGACCCATAATGAAGCTATATTTTTGGTTAGGCCAACGGACCAAAAAAAAAATCAATTATTTGCATAGCTGCACCTTCTCCCTTCACCTCAGCAACTAGGATAAGGACCAGGAAGAGTTTAGCCAACTGATTTCAATAGGACTATTTTCAGATTTACTCAACATATAGAAAGAGGGAAAGGGAAGAAACTGGAGATGAGCCCTCAGTTTTTTCCACCTACATTTGAAAATATTGCTGGTAGGCTAACACACACAGAGGTAACATCAAGCTCTTTTATTAAAACTCACTATAACTTTATTCTTTTTATGGGATAATGTAGTGGTGCATTGCCATGGTGGGTATGTGTGTGGGGGTGGGGATGGGGGAAGGGGAGGTACTGCTGTCATTTCTTTTTATACTCCATTATCTGTTTGGTTAATCTGACTTTCATTCCGCCATAGTTTAACAGCTCATTTGTCTGGTGTGTTATTAGTAAATACATTTTATTATATGGCATATTAACTGCCAAAGCTCCAGAGACCATGATGCAAACCTATGAACTGAAGCATGATGTCTCCCCGGACCACTGCTAGGCTGCTCCATAAGAGAAGGACATAATGGATGGTTGAATATACTCTCTTCTTTTCCAATCAAAGTCAAAGTGTGTGTATTTGGAAGTGGATAGATTTAAATCATTTACAAGACACTGTAGTCTTCATATTCCCTGTGTGTTCATATGACCCTCTATGTTCACCCTCAGCCCTCACACTATCTGAGTTATTAAAACTGATCCCCTTTCTGGTTAACCCCCGTTTATTCTCTCATTTATGTCTAACCATAACATTGTTATGTTTTATAACAATGAGATTTCTCAATATAGTCTAAGTGGCCCAGAAAATAAGACAGAAGATTGTATTTTCTCATGGGAAGTGAGCATATATTTCATTTAGCTCTTTTAGGCTTGCTCCTGCGCCCTCTGGAGTCTAGCAAAACACCCATTGGTGTCAGTGATGCAGAAGCAAGACTTTTGTGGTTAAAGGCCTGTTCTTGCACTGCTGAACTCAATGGACATTTTACCATTGTCTTTAATAAGACCAGGATTGGGCTTTTAATTGGCAGGGAGGAAGTATGGTGCTATGGGCAGAGCTTGGGAGAAGAAGCAAGGAGAGGACTAATTAGCTAGTGTTTGTATAGCATTTTGATTAAGAAGCAATGAGCAATAAGAAAATACTATACTAGTAGTATTTAAACTGTGAAATGCTGCATTTTCCAACTCTCATTCATCTGGATCTGTGGTGGGCAACCTGCAGCCTGCGCGCCACACAGGGCCCATCAAGGTAAGCTGACTGCAGGTCGTGAGACATTTTGCGGCTATTGAGTGTCTGCAGGCATGATCCCCCACAGCTGCAGTGGCCTCAGTTCACCGTTCCTGGCCAATGGGAGTTACAGGAAGCAGCGGGCTGCAGGGACATGCTGGCCGCCGCTTCCTGCAGCTCCCATTGGCCAGGAACTATGAACCACAGCCACTGGGAGCTGCGGGGGCCATGCCTACAGACGGTCAACATCAGCAAAATGTCTCGCGGCCTGCAATCAACTTACCCTGATGGGCTGCCAACCATTGATCTGGATAGCTAAATGATTACATTTTAGCTTCCTTTGTGTTTGCTTTCTTATACACATTACTGATATCAAGTTTCAGTAACAAAATGTGAATTTCAAACTCATTTGCGAGTACTTATAGGACCTGAATTTTAAATTCCAAGACGTAAGTATTTGCACTGGAAATATTTATCTACTCAGAGAACAGAAAAAATACCATGTGACTTAAGAGATCAAATTCTGAATAAGTGGTCAATTGATTTAAAATTTGAAAATATCTGAGTGAAATTAAACAATGAATAAACTGCAGAAATATATTCAGCACATGTTTTGCAAACAGTCTCCATTCGTCATGTGAAATATTGCCTCTGAATTATTCACTCAACTCTGACCATTAAGAAGTTAAATGTATTGCAATTTGCTCAGTTACATGAATTGTTCTCTTGTAGTTGCATGCATATAACTATTACTGACATTAATAGGTGTTACACACAGGATTGGATTGAGCATGGGGAGAGTGAAAAGGCAAATGCAGAGAAACTGTGAGGAAAAAGGATGAAAGAAATTTGAATGAAAAAATGCACACGAGTCAGATCCTCAACTGGTGTAATTTCAATTCAGCTGAGGCTCTGGTCCAGTATTAACTACACATTATACAGAACATCTACCAGTTCCAATTCAGCTTTTGGGAGATGTAAGTCTTCTATCTCTAATGCGTAGCGCAGACTTCCCTTAAGCTAGAAAAATGCAATTTTTAAAAAACATTAAGCACCGTAGAAGAAAAATAAATTAAAAAAAACCCAGGGTAAAAATGAATACATTTTAACTCAGTTTGAACCCCACCCATAATAAGAGATTTACAAAACCGCAACCTTCATCAGCTTCACTCCTCCCTATTTAGATTCTTATATGTCATTCCAATTAAAAAGATGGGCTGTGTTCTAACAGCATGTTAGAGATTGTCTTAGATGATCATATGAATTTTCTGTTGGGAGTGACAGAGTTAAGTCATTTTTTCAAATACGTATGTACTACAGAGAAATGGAAACATGAAAGGGAATTAGAGGAGAAGGAAACAGATAAAATGCTAAGCATTTACTCAGCATCTGTCTTTAAAAATGAAGATTGAATTTTATCCAAACCAGGAATCAGATTTCCAGGGGAAGCAGATGAAAAATTAGAGTGTGCAGAATGCAGCAGAAAAATGGTTATTAAAAGGTTACAGCCTTTTAAAATTGACAAGGTTCCTTGGCCAGATTACATACACCCAGGAGTGCTGGAGGAAGTGGGGGTGGAACCTGGAGAAGCAATAGCAGCATTTTCACAAGTTCACTCAATTTTTATTCACTTCAAGACTCAGAGAGAGATCTGAAGATTGAGAAAATGGGTCACATAATTTTGTCACCTCAACAAAAAAAAAAAAGGAGGGAAGGGGGCTGTGGATGTAAGAAACCTGGTTCAATGTGTTTGTTGGTGTTGTGGGAAGAGACTGCAGAAGTGTAAGAAAGGGGAAGCGACTCAAAGTATGATGAAGGATAAAATGTCTCACAGTGCACCACTGTCCAGTTAAGGACATCCAGCCTTTCTCTGTGTGAGAGGGATTCTTTATAATAGGTTCAGATTTATTGAGAATGTTACTATGGTGGTAGACAGGGAACATCAAACAATAAGAATCCACATACACCCTGCTAATTTCACCACATGAAATTTAAGTGTACCACAGAAGTGTCTGTTAGACCATTCCATGTTAGGCTTCTAGAGAGACAGACAAAATGGTAGAGAACATTTTCTAGTATGGATTCCTTCATCAAATTCAAACAGGGAAGGCCACCCAGAGGATTCATGGGGCCTGGGGCAAAGCAATTTCAGGGACCCCTTCCATAAAAAAAAAAGTTGCAATATTATAGAATACTATATTCTCGTGGGGGCCCCTACTTTAACTTCTGAAATTTATCCTGGCTTAGACCTATATTACCAATGTCATATCCAGTTAACTACAGATACGCTAACTCACAAGTAGCAATGTAGAACTGCTTCAAATGTTCTGGCTAGAAATTCGTACTTGACAGCTACATTTGCCACATGTTTTAAAGAAGGTTTGTATTCTACTCTATCTACTTGGAGGTCATGATACCATCCCAGAGCTGATTAAATTCTAATTCCACAGGGTTGCAGTATTTATTGTCAAAGAGTTGTCATTCAGTAATGCACAATAGTAATGTTTCTGAATGGCTTAAAATTCAATAGTGTGTAGTCTGCCCGAATAAATGAGAGTGGGGTGAAGGGAAGGGTGTGTGTAAAATTGGTGGAGCAGTTCAAGCAAAGAAGGTTATATGTATCCTATATGCAGCCAGAATTTGGGTAGAATCAGTTTGACACAGTTGGATGCAGCCATCACAACATGGAATCTGTAGCTGCCTGTTAGCAGAGCTCAAACAGAATCATCTGTGTTTCCCTTTAATGAGCTGCTGCAGAAATGTTGCCTCTGTCTAATGTGTGGACCTCATGGTTCATTCTCAGCACACTTTGTTTACTGTGACATCATCTTTGCTAGCTATCTTCTGCAACAGGCAATCTGGGGAGGTGTGACTGTATGCTGACTGATAGCCATGGGGGGTAGCCACAGGCCACATTAGAAGTTTTATGGAGCAGAGTAAAAATACATCAGGTTCTTGAATCAGTGCTTGTCTTCAGAACTGTGGAAACTCCACAGAAGTATCATGGACCAAACTGTGAAGTTTTTTGAATACACAGAGCCCATCATTAGTTTTTCAAATACATTTCACAATGTTATGTAACAGATGAAGGGTCCTGTGGCACCTTTAAGACTAACAGAAGTATTGGGAGCATAAGCTTTCGTGGGTAAGAACCTCACTTCTTCAGATGCAGGACCCTCTGTTGCTTTTTACAGATTCAGACTAACACGGCTACCCCTCTGATAGATGAAGAACAGTGGCCAGGAAGATAGTTAATAAAAAAATATTAGATGAGAGGCTATAGTGATACAGATTAGAATATAACTAACCAATTTTACAGTGTAGGGCAAGGCTTCAATATACTTGTTGAGTGTCTCTTCTTCAATACGTTCTTCATGGCACAAATACTTGAAATAGGTGAAAGAATACTGCTTCTGTGTGGACGTGAAAACTAGAGAGAATAGGGAGAAAAGCAGATTGGGGCAGAAAGAAAACAAAAAATATATTAGGGTGTTTTATTCCCTTCACTAAATGGCTTTGATCCTGTTGTGTGCTGAAGAGTCACAGGCAACCTTTTGGATATCCTTAATAAATGGCTGCGCTTCTGGTAAATAACAAAAGCCAGATCTTAAGAACATAAGAACGGCCTTACTGGGTCAGACCAAAGGTTCATCTAGCCCAGTATCCTGTCCTCCGACAGTGGCCAATGCCAGGTGCCCCGGCAGGAATGGACAGAACAGGTAATCATCAAGTGATCCATCCCCTGTCGCCTATTCCCAGCTTCTGGCAAACAGAGGCTAGGGACACCATCCCTGCCCATCCTGGCTAATAGCCATTGATGGACCTATCCTCCATGAATGTATCTAGCTCTTTTTTTAACCCTGTAATAGTCTTGGCCTTCACAACATCCTCTGGCAAAGAGTTCCACAGGCTTACTCTGCGTTGTGCAGATCAGTGTAGCTCCATTGACGTCAATAATGTTACACCAATTTACACCAGCTGATGATCTGGCCCAGAAAAGTGCTTTCAAAGTAACAAAAGCATCATCAATCTTATCTGCTTAGAAGCCACTACTATTCCCAGAAGCTCATCCAAATCGAATATATATTTATATACATATAGATTTAAATAGATAGCAGGTGCCAGACTTTAGTTACAAACTTTAGACTGTTCCCACACTCTTCTAAACAAAAACAGCTCACATTTTAATAGAGTTATGGGCTTGATGAATACCGGGGAAATTCCATGACCTGTGTTATGCAGGCAATCAGATTAGATAGTCAGAATGGTCCCTTCGGGGCTTAAAATCTATTAGAACTAAAGAATCCTCTAATTACTAAATTAATATATAACCCTGTGCAAAGCAATATATCTACTCTAAAAATTGTACTTCTTGCTACCAAGCCTGATTTGATGCCAAAGACTGCATGATGTGAATTTCTTACATTTATATAGCAACTTTCATGCAGAGCGATCCCAACATACTTCACAAGTAGTTCCACAGATGGGGCTACTCATATAATAAGGTGCTATGGGCTTAAAAATTTTTCATGACTAGTATCTGTTTATTTTCAAGCATTTATTTTTATTTTTATAGATTTACAGTTGTCTGATATGGGGGGAGGGCAAAAATGTGGGGTGAGGAAGGGGGAGACCAACAATAGATACTGAAATTCAAAAAGTTAAAGATTTATAACCATTACAAATACATTGTCCATACCCCTTGTCAAAATCTACAAAGTAAATATCTTTAAGTCAGATTTCAGAGTAGCAGCCGTGTTAGTCTGTATCCACAAAAAGAACAGGAGTACTTGTGGCACCTTAAAGATTAACCAATTTATTTGAGCATACGCATTAAGTCAAACTGTAATAAGTTCTCAAATAGCATTTTTCTTACTTCGCATATCTGTAAATTTTAATAATTGATGAAAATATTTTTTCTTTGGCTTGTGTGTTTATGGTGAAATTGGTGTTTACCAACATTTACCCAATAAAAATCTAATCCTTCCAAACCTAAATATGAACAAGGCTGTTAGAAACTGTCCCTTACAAACCATAAGAGTGACTTTAGCTACCTTTGAGGCAAAACATGGCACTATTTAACAGTGTACAGCAACTTTAAATAATAGTCCAGGACAGGAAGTGATTATGCCTTACCTGACTGAATCTAGGATTAGAATATTTTAGGCAGTCAGAATTGATACTACAATAGGTCTAAAACTCAAAATGTTTTAGGAAACTACACTGCGGGAGTAGGAATTATGGCTAATTATTATTTAGACTGGTGTAACACCCACCATGTGACAGCTGCTT
This sequence comes from Chrysemys picta bellii, assembly GCF_011386835.1. Taxonomy (NCBI): domain Eukaryota; kingdom Metazoa; phylum Chordata; order Testudines; family Emydidae; genus Chrysemys; species Chrysemys picta. The sequence goes on from NC_088792.1 coordinate 27,820,685, forward strand.
TCTAAACACAGAGGAAGACACAAAGATGGATGAAAAGGATGGAAGAAAGGAGCACAACATACAAAACAAGTGATCATTCAAAAAGGGAGCAGAGCCACAAAACTGGAAAAGAGTTTGTGCAAATCCCTACACACGGAAACTGCTGAGGATAGCACACCTCAGCCTAAAGAGCCCCTTTCCAGGATGAGAAGGCAAGTCAGGTTCTACATGTGTACATTTTCTGCCAAAAAGAGACAGCTGTGCATTTTATAACATGATCTTCTATCCAACGGTTATACAAGGAGGCAATTAACTTAATTCATGTACCTCCTGTGCTTCCTATGATGATGATACTTTAGTTGCTACTGCCTAGAGCTGTGCAAATAACTGTTTTTTTTGGTTTACTGGCAGTTCAGAAAAAAATTTAAAAAATTATTTTTGGATGACCCAGAATGATTTTCTTTTTACATTTTCAGCAAGTGAAAAGTAAAAAAAAAAAAAAAATGCATTTCAGGTTGAATGAAACGGTTTATTTGACCTCTAAATGAAACATTTTGTTTTGAAATGTTAACTTTTTAAACATTGTAAAATAAAATTAAATGACATTTCTAAACAAAAAGTCATTTTGAATCAAAGAATCAAAATGTTTTATTTCAAAAATGTCCAAATTAAACATTTTTGAGAGATTTTTATTGCAACAGCAACACTCTGATGAAATCAACACAAATCATAAAATGTTTTAGTTGACCCCATCTGCATTTTTTTTTCTAAAAAAGAGTTTCATCAGAAAAATGGCACCCAATTCTGCTACTGACCTGCCCGAAATTTAACAGTGGGCTAAAGGAAACCATTTCATAACCCATTACAAATCTCTCTGCCCTCCAACCATTACTACTTTGCCAGCATAAGTGCATTCTTATTTGTACTCATCTGTACTTACTGTTGGGAGCATATCTGGCTCCCAGCGTGGTCACTAGGCACCAGTTACCTCAGCCGGGCCCAGCAAGCCGTTTTCATATGGTCATGCGTCCTCTTTGGGCAGGGATGCCCAGCAGCCTGCTACTTGAGCCTTGCAGTGGCAACAGTATAGCAGCTGCTCAATGTGTGCCACACATGCAGCTGAGCTTGCCCTGCTCTCACTTCTGCTTCCCGTTCCATCTCTTGCTCAAGTCCTGCTCCTGCCTTGACTCCTGCCTGCTTTAGTCTAGTCCTTGTCTCTCATCCCTGATTCTGACTCAGATGCTGACCTTTGGCTTACACTTTGGCCTGGTGTTCCCAATCCTAACTCCGGTTCTGACCTTTTGGTTTGGCTCCTCAACCCTGACTCTGGCTTCACCCTTGAACCAGTAGCTTGTCGTTGCTACAAACTGCCACCACAACCACCAGACAAGATCCTGCTCCGCCAACCAGGTAGGCTGCTCACATCCCGGCAGCTTACATTTACAGCTGCTCCTTGCAATTTGCCCATATGCTGTCCTAAACCATTATTTTTAATAACCCCATTACAGCGACAAGTAAAAAGCAATAAAAGTAATCTTGAACATTTAACCTAGAACTGTCAATCTCTGTTATTTCCTCAGGGACTAAACTGAAGCAAAGCTAGGAAGCTTGTGCTGATTATTATACAACATGGTTTTTGTGCAAGTACAAATCCAGTCTGGAACACTCGTAGTCTTCCTGTGATTTCCATTTTGGATTAGAGTTATATCTTTCCATTTCCTTATTCCCAGTGAAATATTTCTTTTTTCATAGCACCTTAAGACCACTCAATGACTCCATTACTGCAACATGAAGACTTTTAAAAAATATTTTATAGGTCTGATAAATCTCTTTCAACACTTTGGCAAGATAAAATAAAGAATGTTTATGGTATAATGACTAGGAACTTTGGATCTAATTAAAGAAACAGATGCAGGTAATTCTCAACTTCAGATGTCAATGAAAGGAAAAGAGATTTCCCTTTTCAAGACTGTCATGATGTCATTGTTTTCATGTGTTGCAATTAAAAAATTTTAATAGTATATGGAAACAATTAATAGTTAATATATTTGTAGAGTTTATGACACATGCACTTGACACAATTGTTTCTGGGAAAAAAATGTTTAACTATAGTCTGTTGGTTTGATCCTGAAACCTTTTCTCTTGTGAACTCAACAGTACAACTGATGTCAGTTTGGGTACTACATGAGTAAGTCAATATTTTGGAAAGTTAGACACCTAAATCAACATTTCAGTAACAGAATAAAAGTGGAGTCTTTGTTTTTTCAGAGGCGCTGAATGGTGTCATATACAGAAACACAGTCTATCTTAAACAGGAAGATTTATTAAAGTAACCAGCTACAAACTACAGATACAAAAAATATACTTCCCCACAGTTTGAGTTCCAGTTTTTTGTTGTTTCTTTATCAATGACCCCACCCTGTCTGCAACTGTATACAACTTTCAGAGACCTCTACTGACTGAATAATATATTGCCAATAATTGCATAAGTCCACTGAATACCCACAGCTCCCACTGACACTTCTCCACACACACCGAGGGTCTGTTCAGGATAATATTCTACTGCTCTTTTGAGAACTGGTATGGAGCCTACCTAAATCACCAGTGATGGTTTACAGCTTCAAGGAAATATGATCAGCTGGCATAGGGCCAGAGCCAGGGCCAGGCCATGCTCTAGGTTGTGTGATGCCATCCAGTAGCTGGTGCTCGAGGAAAATATTATAAACTAGCCCAAGTTTACAAGCAAATCAGCTTCTGCTTGATGAAAGTTTTACAAACCTTTGGCAAGCCTACCTCAAGTTTCGGTTTGTCATGAAACCCCAAATCAGGCAATAGCTTTTGTTACAGCAATCTCCCCAGCACTAATTAAAGCCCCAAATACCTTTCTCACATATAATGTACCATTTCAACACTCTAGGGCAAGGGTCTCAAACTCAATTTACCTTAGGGACAATACCAGTCCTCAAATCCTCCCAGCGGGCCAATAATGTCACTCATGCTGCTCAGAACCCGAACCCCAAAACTCTGTCCCCCCAAACTCTGCCCCCCACCTGCCTAAGGCTCTGGGAGGCAGTTTGGGTGGGGGAGGAGGTCTGGGGTAGGGGATTGGGGTGCAGGGTGCAGACTCTGGGAAGGAGTTTGGGTGCAGAAGGGGTGAGAGGTTGGGCTCTGGGAAGGAGTTTGGGTGGAGGAGGGGGTCTGGGGTACAGGCTCTGGGATGGAGTTTGGGTGCTGGGTGCATGCTCAGGGCTTGGGCAGGGGGTGGAGGTGCAGGAAGAGGGGGTGGGGGTGCAGGCTCTGGGAGGGGGTCGGGGGGTGTGGCGCTTACCTGGGACTCCAAGACAGGGCAGGCCGGGGGGCCTCCATGCTCTGCTGCCCCCAGACACCGTCCCCGCAGCTTCCCATTGGCTGCAGGAGTGCTCGGGGCGGCGGCAGCACGTGGAAACACAGCCCTGCCCTGCCCTGCCCCAGGACCGCAGGGAGGGGCCGGCAGCCATGTGAGGCAAGTGCGCAGGAATCCACTCAGCTCCGCTGTGCTACGAGTGGAGGGCGGGGCCCCAGGCCATTTTAAAGGGGGTGGGGGAATTTCTCAGGCTGCAGATGCCAGCAGATGCCGCGGGCCAGGATTTTGAGACCCGTGCTCTAGGGCTCTTTCCTCCATGGAAATTTCCTTAATAGAAGTTTACATGCACAAAAAACAGAGAACATAAGAACATAAGAATGGCCATACTGGGTCAGACCAAAGGTCCATCAAACCCAGTATCCTGTCCTCTAACAGTAGGCAATGGCAGGTGCCCAAAGACAGATTATCATCAAGTGATCCATGCCCTGTCACCCAATCCCAGCTTCTGACAAACAGAGGCTAGGGACACCATTCCTGTCCATCCTGGCTAATAGCCATTGATAGACCTATTTTCCATGAATCTATCTAGCTGCCTTTTGAACCCCGTTATAGTATTGGCCTTCACAACACCTTCTGGCAAGGAGTTCCAGAGGTTGACAGTGTGTTGCATGAAAAAATACTTTCTGGTGTTTTTTTTAAACCTGCTACCTATTAATTTCATTTGGTGGCCCCTTGTTCTTGTATTATTGAAGGAGTAAATAACATTTCCTTATTTACTTTCTCTATACCACTCATAATTTTATAGACCTCTATCATATCCCCCCTTAGTCGCCACTTTTCCAAGCTGAAAAGTCCCAGTCTGATTAATCTCTCCTCATACGGAAGCCGTTCTATACCCCTAATCATTTTTGTTGCCCTTTTCTGAACCTTTTCCTATTCCAATATATCTTTTTTTGAGATGGGGCGACCACATCTGCACGCAGTATTCAAGGTGTGGGCGTACCATGGATTTATATAGAGGCAATATGATATTTTCTGTCTTATTATCTATCCCTTTCTTGATGATTCTGAACATTCTGTTCACTTTTTGACTGCCGCTGCACATTGAGTGGATGATTTCAGAGAACTATCCACAATGACTCCAAGATCTTTTTCTTGAGTGGTAACAGCTAATTTAGACCCCATCATTGTATATGTATAGTTAGGATTATGTTTTCCAATGTGCATTACTTTGTTTATCTAGTTTAATCCTATAATACATATCCTGGCAATACACTGTTCAACCTGTAGTTCTCGGCACACACTTGCACTAAGTTAGGGAGAGTCTATTTTTTTTCCCCTTTTAGATTTTGTCTTACTGATAGGCAGAATATCTTTACACTGCATTTTAACCAGCAACTTAATTTGACTAGTGCATTGTGAGAATTATGCACATATTTAAAAGGACTACATTGTTTTTGAATCCAAGAGACAATGTGAATCAGAGAGGAAAAAAGCAAATTGTATCCTTGTGAAGTGGATAGTATTGTGTTTCTCTGAAAAAAAAATTATTTTTTTGCCATATTCAGTTAGCATTTCAATCATACATGATTCATTGTACATTTTAGTCATGGACTTCCTGAAGGCTAGTTTCCTTGAGTGGTGTCTCCACTTGGAATTCTGAATTTTAGCAGAAAGTTTTGCAGCCAATCTCAAGATAATTTTGGGGTTAAAAAGGGAGACTGCCAACTAAAAGTCCCTTTTTTGTGTGTGTGCAAACAAACACATTTCTTTATCTATTTTATTACTAATGCCTTAACCTTAAGAATTTTTTTAAAATCAATTTATCTGTCTATATTTATTCTGTTTATTTGGGCAATTATCTTAGGCTGGACAATGAAAACTGATGAGAGAGTTACTTATTTGGATGTATATAAAATGCTAAAAAGGACACTTAACCATGTGCTTTAGGCACACTTGGGAATACTTTAAAATGCTATGAAACTAATGATGGTGCATAGCTAAAGTACATCATCACAATGTAATATAACCCTACCAGCAAACCAGGCAATTCAGAAGCTTAAATCCTTGTCCAGCAATTCTCACCATTACAATTATATTCCCATGAACTCCATGACCATCTCTTTTCCAATGCCTGTAAAAACAGATGAGCTATTCAGTATCTCATTAGTATAACCTACCCCAAGCTTTCAGAAATCAGGAGTCAGCCCCCATCTCCAAATCACAAGATTGTCTTAAAATCATCACATCCTAAAAATAATAAAAGGTGGGTTATATTTATGTAGCTTTTGGTTTCTGAGCCTTTAAGGCTGACATTTTCAAGATTTTCTACACAACCACGTGGGTTAGTAAAATTATTTATTTAATTATTTTTATTAATGTCAGCTGAGATTCTTGGTAATCACGTGACTCCAGGAGTTGAAAATCATGATTTATCATGAGACATGAAAACATCGTGAGAGTTGGCAACATTCAGTGTGAAAGTTCATGCTTCTACCAAGTGGGGAGCAAATTCTAATGCTGGAGGGTCCCTCACAGAGAACACCCAACCATTGGCTTCTTCCTGTGTGTATCAATGGGACGTCAGCATTCCTTTGATGTGAACTGTACTACTTTTAGTTTGCCAATGTTTGGCTTTTAAAAATTAGGAGATATTTATTTAGGAACATATGTTTTCATTTTCCCCTTCATTTTTGGAAACACTTTTATTGGCCTTTGTATTTTATTATATATTTTAAAAAATAAAATTTAAAATTTGGGCCAAATTTAAGTTGACAGTTTCCTTTCAAGACCAACCCCCCCCCCGAAAACAAACAAACCATAACACTGTGAGGTTAGATAAAATTACAGCAATATGGATATAGTTATTGTTTGGATATCAGTTATATGTTTCTCTGTCACCTTCTGTCTGCCCTGCAGCAATGCAATGTTCCTGGACAGGAAGCTATCAGCCTCAGGAAACTCCAACTAATAGAGAACACAGCATAATGTTGTGGAAAATCATATAAGAGGTCGAGATTCCAGAGGACTTGAAAAGGGAAAATATAGTGCCCATCTGTAAAAATGGAAATAAGGACAACCCGGGGAATTACAGACCAGTCAGCTTAACTTCAGTACTGGGAAAGATAATGGAGCAAATAATTAAGCAATCTATTTGCAAACACCTAGAAGATAATAAGGTGACACGTAACAGTCAACATGGATTTGTCAAGAACAAATCATATCAAACTAATCTAATAGCTTTCTTTGACAGGATAACAAGCCTTGTGGCTGGGGGGAAGCAGTAGACATGGTATATCTTGACTTTAGTAAGGCTTTTGATACTGTCTCGCATGGACTTTCTCATAAACAAACTGGGGAAATGTAACATAGATAGAGCTACTATAAGGTGGATGCATAACTGGTTGGAAAACAGTTCCCAGAGAGTAGGAAGGGCATATCAAGTAGGGTCCTGCAGGAATAAGTTCTGGGTTTGATTCTGTTCAATATCTTCATCAATGGCCTAGTCTTCACTTACCGGCTGGTCCGGCGGCACGCCATCGATGTTCCGGGATCGATTTATCGCGTCTGGTTAAGACGCGATAAATCGATCCCGGATCGATCCCGGAAGTGCTCACAGTCGGCGCCGGTACTCCAGCTCGCCGAGAGGAGTACGTGGCGTCGACGGGGGGAGACTTCCGGCCGCGTCTGGACCGCGGTAAGTTCGGACTAAGGTACTTCGAATTCAGCTACGTTATTAACGTAGCTGAATTTGCGTACCTTAGTCCGAAGTCCGGACTAAGTGGGGACCAGCCCAATGCTTTAGATAATAGCATAGAGAGAATACCCTTATACAGTTTGCGGATGTACCAAGCTCGGAGGGGTTGCAAGTGCTTTGGAGGGTAGGATTGAAATTCAAAATGATTTGGACAAACTGGAGAAATGGTCTGAAATAAATAGGATGAAATTCAATGAGGAAAATGCAAATTACTCAACATAGGAAGGAACAATCAGTTGCACACATACAAAATGGGAAATGACTGACTAGGAAGAAGTACTATGGAAAGGGATCTGGGGGTTATAGTGGATCATAAGCTAAATATGAGTCAAAAGTGTAACACTGTTGCAAAAAAAGCAAAGGTCAGACAGACAGGTATGTGCTAACTACTTAGGCTAAGATATCTGTTCCACCTTGTGTTTTGCTGTGACACTCTGAGTGCCTTTCTCAGAGCTGAGGAGGAGCTCTGTATAGCTTGAGAGCTTCTCTCTCTCACCAAGAGAAGTTGGTTCAATACAAGATATTACCTCACTCACCTTCATGGGTGGCACGTGAGCCGCCCATTTGGAGAGGCTAGCCCCTGCCCCTTCTACCTGAGGCCCCACCCCTCCTCTTCCCCTTTCCTTCAGCACCCTCAACCCTGGAGTGCTGGGCGGCCCCAACGGCTCCAGCCACCGCAGAGTCCTGGGATGCCTGCAGGCCCATCCCAGCCCCAGCCCCTGGCTGCTTCAGGGAACAGGAACAGCCTGGGCTGGCCCATGGGGCAAGAGTGGGGGTCTCAGAGCAGAGTGTGAGTGGAGCCATGCCTGGCTGTTTGGGGAGGCTAAGCCTCCTCTGGCCTGTGATACCACCACCCATGCCCACGGTGTCACTCTAATTGCTTTATTATGATACTCAACCAGCACAAAATTCAACCACGGTGGGGTAACTTGTCACATGTGCCTCCACTCCATAGGGGCTGTGTGTGGGACCAGCATCTGAACAGCCATACATACATTGGAACTTGTCCCTGGTATGCCAGTGGTGCTCTGGAGCAGTAGTTGTGGGAGGAAGAAGAGGGCTGCACAGTAGCACAGCACCCTGGCCATGGCCTGAAGGGGTAAATTTACCTCCCTGAATACTCAGGATTTATGCAGTTGGACTGAATGTAGAACATAGGATGAAATCTCCCTGGGCCTTGGAAACCCACAATTCAGGGCTATGGTTCTGTTTCACATGCAGGCAAGATGTGACCTGACTGCCTAGGCGGGCTATGCCCTACCCACAGATTGGGAGGAGGATTGTTAGTTAGTCTCGTGTGACAGCCTGGTTCCAGGGCTTTGTGCCTGGGCTAGGATTTCACAATTAGACAATGAGAATGGCTGACTTCAGCCACTGACTCCCCAACTTCAAAACCTGCAGGCATAAATGAGGCAACTACTTCTTTAAGTAATTTTTAGGTCACTTGTTTTGGAAATAGGAGACCTGAGTTTTAAACTTCCTCTTATTCATGTGGTTAATTTTGTCCTGTGAACCTGACTATTGAACTGTGGATGCATATTTTATTATTGTGCTTTAGAGACTAAAATGCAGCGACTACCAGAGGGCAGTAAAAGGCACCTGGGAAACTAAAATATATCTAAGAGCTTTTTAATTCCTTATAATAAAAAAGGGAACATGTGCAATAATTTATCACTTTCCAGAAGGCTTTTTTACACTCTAACTAAGGATCAGACCCATATACTATAAACAACTTCTTGGCCCACTCAGAATCTGCAAATCCAAAAGCAGAAATCCAAACGGTGGACTTCTGCCAGTTGTCTCACAATGGGGCAAATTGCTTTGTCAGGATCAGGCTAGCGGCAATGGGGAACTTCTGCCAGAGTTTAATACAAAAGGCTTCCTGAGCCAGGAAGATAGGCCAGTCTATGAAAGCTTGAATCAACATTGTGGTAGCCTCATGTTACTGGGATGCTTTTGTGATACTATGCATCTGCTTTAATCATTTCCCAATTCCCAACTTCGTTTTTCTAAATCCTTTCTGATCAGATTACATGCAATTAAATTACTTCACTGAACAAATCATGTTCATAAATTTGCCTTATTGATTGTCCAGAACAGTGCTTCATGAGTCCAGCATGCTGCATGGCTCCTGCAAAACTCTGCAATGCAATAAGATGATTTATTTTAATGGACGATCTATTTATGATGGAAAAATAAATCTAATTTCAATTACAGGTCTAATGAAAGTGACTCATGAAAACTGGAACTTACATTTTGTGTAGATCAAAAAAACAATGAAGAATGATTATTATTTGTAATGCATTCCCATTCTATTTATTATTTCCTAATAAAACAATTAATTTTATTTAGCATTTGCTAGAGTTAAATTTGCGAAGGAGAAAGGATAAATAAGCTACTCTTGCTGGTATTTTATGAGACATCTACATAAAAGAAATCACTATCATGTCTGATAGATGATGTGGGCATTGACCCTGATCAATGATATGAGGAAGAAAAAGATTTCTTGGTAAATTAGGTCTACATTTACTCACAGGTCTTTTCACAGCTCTATTTCTGTTAGGAATGTATATTTTAGTAAAGACCAAATGGGAGGCAGAAATGAATTCTGAAAGATATACGCTTGCTGAAACGGACAAGTGTGGACCCCTGTGCTCAAGAGAGGCCCCACTTATCAAAATGTTGAGGCCCTCATTAAAACAGCATAGGTCATGGGATATGGGGACTCCAACTGTAATCAGGAATGGGGTACCTGTTGACTTGTTAATATTCCAATCACTGTATCTTACCAGCAAGGATACTGCTAAAAAATCTCTCACTCACTAACAAAAAGAGGAAATAGCCAAAGGTGCAACACTTGATATCTTTGTTCTTTCAGCTATCTGGAAAAATTAAGGGCCACATTGTGGCAGGTCCTATGCAGGTATGCAAGGTTTAGAGGAGCAAGGAGCCCTCGCCTTGATGTTTGGCTGCACCAGCCTCAGTACTCTCCCCACATCAGGGACATCCTCTGCAATAGTAGCATACTCTGGGGCAAGCCACTCCAAGAGATGTCAGCCCCAGAGGAGAATTGTATGCTCCATGTCCTGAAGCGCTGTAGCAGCAGGGGTACTCCACATGCATTTTGGGGAGCTCCAGGAGACACTGAGTGTCTCTGAGGCACAATGCCTTCAAGTGTTCCCATGATGGTGATCCAAACTGGCCCAAATCCCAGTGCACATCGAGTCTAAAAGCTTTAAATAAAGATTTCTTTCCTAGTAGAAGGGGAGAAGTAGGAATCTCAGAGAGTGGAGGCAGCAGCAGTGAAAATACATTAAAGTCAGCTGACACATTTAATACAAAAATAGTCTTGCAGAACAAGTTAATCAAATAATCAGAGCACAAGAAAAATAAAAGCTGCTTTATTTTAATCACAAATGCCTTGTGCTCAAATATACAAAATATGCCCATAACATGGATCTCTCCCTAATTTCTGTATGAAATAAGGGAAGGAAAAGTAGATTTTTTTTGATACTACTGAAAAATAAATAATCATTACACACAAAGGTATAGATGGGACCAAGTCACTAAAGTCTATAGTAAGAAAAACTTTTCCCTAGACCAGAATATTTCCATTCCAGGAACACCACTCTATTTTCAGCATCTTAGTAAACAAGTTTAAATCAGCCCTTGCTTTCAGCTATGGTCTAACCCCCACTTGGAGTTTGTAAGCTGTTGGAACTGGGGACTGAGCCTCTGGGGAGTCTTACCCCAGGGCCTACAATAGTAATGGCTACCAGACCTGGCTGACACTATTTCCCAGCATGCCTAGAGTCGGATCGGGCAGAATGGACTAGAAATTGTTGCTGAGGCCAGTAAGGAGGCTTCTGCATGGGGTAATATGGACAAACAGTCTGCTGTACCAAGGATGAGACAGGGCAGCTCAGCGCCTCAGTGAGTGGGAACAGAAGGACTCAGAGACAAAGAGACTAGTTTTAGTTTCAGTTATGAACTGAGAGAGAAGCAGATCAGCTCAGGGAGTCTCTGCATAATCCCCTTTCCTCCACAAACAGAGTCTTTGGTCTGCTGTGGGAAATAGTGCATAGGTCAGGCAGTTTGAGCCCTGCGGAGACCAGCGTCCAGAATGGCAGAGAATCGACCTGGTGCCAATCACCAAGAGCCAGTCAAGAGCTCCAGAGGACTCCAGACCAGGGAGGGAGGAGAAGACCCAGCCCCACCCATAGGCAGGGACACTGTATGGCAAATCTTTTTTCTTTAAGCTGGCCAGTGTTCACAGCACTGCAGCACTTTTCTCCAGAGTCATCCTCAGCGTGCCATCTGGCCAGCATGTTCCTGTGGCCTGCTGCTTCCCACAGCTCCCATTGGCCGGGAATGGTGAACCGCAGCCACTGGGAGCTGTGAGCGGCCGTGCCTGTGGCTGGTCAATGTAAACAAACTGTCTTGTGGCCCGCCAGCGGATTACCCTGATGGGTCGCGTGCGGCTCGCGGGCCGCAGGTTACCCACCACTGATGTAGGGGCTACAATAGTAATTCACGTTCTTAAAACTTTGCCCCAAACCTGACTCTTCTAAATCTTTTTGAGATCTGAAAACCTTAAACTAACTTTTTTTACATTTTGGTCACCTGTCTACTTCTCTCTTTGGCCATGACTGTAAGCAAAAATACTGAAATACTATTAGAAAACCATTTCAAATGTATTTCAGACTAGGCCAGCATCAGGATGAGCTGTGAATCATATAGCTATCCCTGTTCTGACAAGGTTTACTTCCAAATTTCCAAACCAAAGAGGTATGAATAAATCAAAATGACTAGTTTTAATCTCAACTGTATGAGGGAACTGTATAAGAGCTTGATCAAATCCCAACAAAGTCTATGGGAGTCTTTCCAATGATTTCAGTGGGCTTTGGTATATCAGTCCCTAAACGTACATATGCCATGGCTCCCAAAAGGGCCATTTACCAAGGGTATAAATACTGTGAACCCAGGTAGAATCTACTTGAATTTAATGAAGTAGAACAAGAGTCCCTAATTTCTAGAGTGCATTGCAGTGCGTAAAATGCAATTACATTTATAATGAACTTCCACGTAGGCAAAACCTACAGGTGACATGGCAGATCCTAATTCTTATATTAAGCTTTCCCTATATGTGTGAAACTCCCATTGACATCAATAGGAGATCTGTGCTTCTTCACATAGCATGATCATAGAGTCAAGGACCAATGTGTTCTTACAGAGAAGTTGTTCTGTCAAAAAATATATCTTGGTTATCAGAGGCTTCCAATGTACTTGGCTGATGCTCAGTTTCTAATGTTGTAAAATAAGGATTAAACCTGAGCTTGACATGCTGTCCATAACTCTCACCGATTCATAGTAAATAATTAGCATGAATGGTCAACATGAGCCAAGCCATGGGCAATTAGGCAGTCAATTAAGGGCTTCTGTGCAGGAGAAATATCTCTGGCTTAGCATAGTGGAAACTATTAATTTCTCATCAACTTTGAAACTCCATTCAGCCTTTGGGTAGTTAGAGAGGATGTCATTTAACTGTGGTACATCATCATTAGTTGTTTGAGTGTATCATTATTTTCTATTTTCTGAACCACTGATTCTTTAGAACTACTTAAATTGGTGCTAATGTCCTTTTGCACTTATCAAATGATATCCCCACCACCACTCCATGTCTTCTGGGCACAAATTCATTTTTGCCTGTTAATCTTTTTTCCTTTTAAAATTATACTAACCCTCATTATTGGAAGTTTTAGATCTTTTCTTTCTATTTCGAAAATGTGCTAGTGTCCTCAAACACTTTCAATCCTTGGGATACTATGATACACAATATTATTATCAGGCACTCATCGGTAATAATTGTATGTGATCTGATTCACCAGTGCATTATTGCAGTTTTATGCTGGTGTGACCCAACTGATGTATATTACATGGGCATAAAACTGGAGTAACCTAGTGGTGAATCAGGTTGTTGCATTACAAATAGACAGGAAATGTGGACAGTTTTCTATCTAACATTCAATCAGTTCTGCTTTCAGGCCCTGATCTAGCTCCTCTTGAAGTCAATAGGAATCTTTCCTTTGACTTAAACGGAGACTGTATTGGGTCCTCAGTTACTGGGGAGCTCTCTCTGAAGTTAATGGGCAAGAATCATTGTGCCCAGTACAGATTTCAGTCCAATAAGTCAAATTCTTGTGTCCATAGAAGTCAATGGCAAACTTCCCAATTATTCCAGTGAGACCAGGATTTGGTACAAATCATTATAAAGAATGGCCTTCAACATAAACAAGGATACAACAGAACAAAGTAAAATGTTTAACTGTCTCATTGAAATCAATTGCAATCAGTTAAGATGCAGTCTCTTGGCCCAATCTTTGGCTGGGACTATTAATTCTTTGAGCCTAATAATCATAGAAGTATAGAATCATAGACTTTAAGGTCAGAAGGGACCATCATGATCATCTAGTCTGACCTCCTGCACAACGCAGGCCACAGAATCTCACCCACCCACTCCCGCAACAAACCCCTAACCTATGTCTGAGCCATTGAAGTCCTGAAATCATGGTTTAAAGACTTCAAGGTGCAGAAAATCCTTCAGCAAGTGACCTGCGCCCCACGCTGCAGAGGAAGGCGAAACCCCCCCAGGGTCTCTGCCAATCTGTCCTGGAGGAAAATTCCTTCCCGACCCCAAATATGGCGATCAGCTAAACCCTGAGCATGTGGGCAAGACTCACCAGCCAGACACCCAGGAAAGAATTCTCTAGAGTCACTCAGATCCCACCCCATCTAACTTCCCATCACAAGCCATTGAGCATATTTACCGCTAATAGTCAAAGACCAATTAATTGCCAAAATTAGGCTATTGCATCATACCATCCCCTCCATAAACTTATCAAGCTTAGTCTTGAAGCCAAATATGTCTTTTGCCCCCACTGCTCTCCTTGGAAAGCTGCTCCAGAACTTCACTCCTCTGATGGTTAGAAACCTTTGTCTAATTTCAAGTCTAAACTTCCTGATGGCCAGTTTATATCCATTTGTTCTTGTGTCCACATTGGTACTGAGCTTAAATAATTCCTCTCCCTCCCTGGTATTTATCCCTCTAATATATTTATAGAGAGCAATCATATCTCTACTCAGCCTTCTTTTGGTTAGGCTAAACAAGCCGAACTCTTTGAGTCTCCTTTCATAAAACAGGTTTTCCATTCCTCAGATTATCCTAGTAGCCTTTCTCTGTACCTGTTCCAATTTGAATTCATCCTTCTTAAACATGGGAGACCAGAACCACACACAGTATTCTAGATGAGGTCTCACCAGTGCCTTGTATAAAGGTACTAACACCTCCCTATCTCTACTGGAAATACCTTGCCTGATGCATCCCAAGAACACATTAGCTTTCTTCACGGCCATATCATATCGGTGCCTCACAGTCATCCTGTGATCAATCAATACTCTAAGGTCCTTCCCCTCCTCTGTTACTTCTAACTGATGAGTCTCCAGCTTATAATAAAAATTCTTGTTATTAATCCCTAAATGCATGACCTTGCACTTTTCACTATTAAATTTCATCCTATTACTATTACTCAAGTTTACAAGGTCATCCAGATCTTCCTGTATGATATCCCGGTCCTTCTCTGTATTGGCAATACCTCCCAGCTTTGTGTCATCCGCAAACTTTATTAGCACACTCCCACTTTTTGTGCCAAAGTCAGTAATAAAAAGATTAAATAAGATTGGTCCCAAAACCGATCCCTGAGGAACACCACTAGTAACCTCCCTCCAGCCTGACAGTTCACCTTTCAGTATGACCCGCTGTAGTCTCCCCTTTAACCAGTTCCTTATCCACCTTTCAATTTTCAGTACACTCTCCCAGCTATATAATAAAACTTCATGGAATACCTCCACTACAGCTGTATAAAAAAAACAGCAATAAAAGTTAACTCACAAAAGCAATTAGTTAATTTTCAAAATTGTTGAACACCCACTATTGGGGCCAGTGTTTCAGCTCCTGTTTAGGTACCTAGATGAAGTGTCCAGATTTTCAAAAGGATTTAGCACCCAATAGCTCTCACTGAGAACAAAGGGAGATGTGTGGTGATGATTATTTTTGAAAATTTGGCCCTACAATGCTATTTTATTATTAACCTTACTTTTTAAGTTTTTTCCTTCCCAGCTGTCCCATCCAGTCAACTATGGGCTATCGTGCTTCTGTGTTGAGGAAAACTTTCATCTTATGTATATACAAAATAAAATCCCTAAATTGAGGGGTTTTCAATGCAGTGTATCTGGCAGACTGAATTTAAAGAAAAATCTCAGATTAACATGCATTTCTTATAAAGGTTCCCTTCCATACACCCTCCCTTCCAGCCCCACATCTGTTCTTTGCAATTCTTTTCTATTTACAGAGTTTCTCTACTGCTGCATGTGGTAATTTTCATCTTGAACCAGTTTTTATTGATATCTAAAACAGAGGTGATTGATGGGTGAGTATACATTGTCTTCAATCAAACCATAATTTCAGCAGGATATTATTCGGCTGTACAAAGTACTACATTAGACTGGATTTCGGATAGTGTTTTCAATCTGTTTGCCATGCATGTGTCACCCATATTAATACACACACTAGAAATACGAAGACAATGATGAATGTTATTTATCTGGATGTATTTAAGGGAAAAAGGATATTGCGAGAAGTTAGATTGTACCTTATAGGCACAGCCAGAGCCATGTCATTATGGAATTCCTCCCTGAACTCCTGCAGAATGCAGAGACTACAACCAAGATGCTCAAAGGTAGTCAGGCATCTTTGCCTAGTGTCTAGTGGCATATGTGAGTTTCAACAGAGAAAGCTACTGATGATGCTTTTACCTGTTTCTTTTTTGTCTTTTACCTAATACTTTGCATTCTGTTGTATCTGAGGGAAACCCATCACTTTGCTAAAAGTATCTAATAATGACAAAGGACATATTGTTGCTGGTGTCTCATGACAATCATTCTTGCTGTGTATTACTTGGAGGAAGATATTGAATGGAGATTGTTTTGGAATTTAGAGTTAGACACATAAAATTCAGACCTTTTTAAAAAAGGAATAATAAGGCCCAAATGTCATCAATGAAAAATACTGTGAAATGGAAACAAAACATTGATGGTGAAATTACATTGAGCCTGAAGTTTGAGGAGTGGAACTGAAGAAAGGGGTTCATGTTCCAGGAGGAACCTAGTTTGGTGGAACCGCAGGGGCTCAGGAGTATAAGTTGGGCAAGGCTGCTGCCAGACACACAAACAGGCTTCTCATCATGTGCCACTGGCTTTTATGCATGCTCTATGCAGATCCCATTCCTACAATTCTTCCTGCTTGGTTCATTACTTGTTAATGAAACAGATCCCTTTCTGAAACCTCATGTGTTTTTGTACTGAGCTACTTCTCTCCCCCCGCCTCCCCCCCCCATATACAGAAAAGAGAGACACACAAATATAGATGGAGCCTGACCATATTTTAGTTGTAGTTACATTGATGTTACTGGAGTGCCTCCACTAAAACCAGTGGAGCAACATTAGTATAACAATTTATATGAAATCCGATTCAGGCATATACTGAAGTATGACACTGGAGAGTTGTTTTATCATGCTGAATTTCCTCATAAATAGAGCATTAGAAATGCAATATACAAGCCAGTGAAAAACAGTCATTAATAACATTCAATATACTTCACTGAAAAATTCCACTAGCATCAGGCTTTGGTATTGCTTCAAGAATGTTAATATCTATGTCCTTTTAAGGAGCTCAAGTGGTTAAGTATGCTGTCATTTTTCTTAAACTGTCTCTCTAGGTATTAATTCAGACATAAAATATTATGCTGTCCAAGGTATTATCTAATCCTTTGTCCTTCTTATATTGCATGATACAAGTTACTATGATACCAATGAAGAAAGCAGCTTTGCTTTACTTCACCTCAGTACAGAAAATGCCTTAAAAAGTGTCTGGTTTCACAATCCTAGGAAGGCTGAAGTTAATACTTCTAAACTATATTGATTTGCAAATATATATTTCCTTCTCGTACTGCATGGAATTATCATTTGGACTGTGCTTTACCTGGATATTTGCTCTTAAGACAGAAATGGAAGAGGGAAGCTTCCTGTCCAGAACTCATTTCTAGACTCCACACCAGTTACACATCTCCGAGTTATTTTAAATTAAGACAGTAGTACCCAGCCTTATTACACAAGAGGGCCACATTAACCTAAGCACAACCTTGTGTGGGCCAAACAGATTCTACCTATTTTAATAAGGTTTAAAATTAGTTGTTTTGATTTATATTTTAAGTTCAGCTTGTTTCATATGTATTTAGATAGGTTGTTTCTATGTACAGTATTGTCTGTTTACACACTCATGTACATTAAAATGATGTAAACATGATGACAAAATACTAAAGAATCGGCCATTAGACTATTGTGTCAAAGCAGGCCGCGGGCCTTATGAAATGCTCTGGTGGGCCATGTACGGCCCAAGGGCCATAGGTGAGGTACCCCGAATTAAGATAAAAATTCACCAATCTGTCTTTGTACTTATCACCATGGAATTGGAGTGCTTCTTAAGAATTTGCAATTCTGTGACCTGTGTTATATAGGATGTCAGACTATACGGTCATAGTGCTCCCTTCTGGCTTTAAAATATATGAATATATGTAAAAATAGGAGTAATGATAACAGTAAAGATTATGGCCAAAAACTGTATCTGATGTAGAGACTGCTAATACCCTTGCAACATTGCAAATATGTGTCAGACTCATAATGTGGCACTATAGAAAGGAAGAGGTACCAGGTCAAATTTATTGTGATGCCAATTTTTTAAGAGGGCTCCAGAGGTGATCCTGGCAACTACAGGCCAGTAATCCTCACTTCAGTACTGGGCAAATTGGTTGAAACTATCGTAAAGAACAAAATTGTCAGACACATAGATGAACGTAATTTGTTGGGAAATAGTCAACATGGTATTTGTAAAGGGAAATCATGCCTCACCAATCTACTAGAATTCTTTGAGGGGGTCAACAAGCATGTGGACAAAGGAGATCCAGTGGATATAGTGTATTTAGATTTTCAGAAAGCCTTTGACAAGGTCCCTTACCAAAGGCTCTTAAGCAAAATAAACAGTCAAGGGATAAGAGGGAAGGTTCTCTCATGTACCTGGTTAAAAGATAGGAAACAAAGGGTAGGAATAAATGGTCAATTTTCAGAATGGAGAGAGGTAAATAGTGGTGTCCCTCAGGGATCTGTACTGGGCCCAGTCCTATTTAACATATTCATAAACGATCTGGAAAAAGGGTTGGCAAAATTTGCAGATGATACAAAACTACTCAAGATAGTTAAGTCCCAGGCAGACTGCGAAGAGCTACAAAAGGATCTCTCAAAACTGGGTGACCGGGCAACAAAATGGCAGATGAAATTTAATGTTGATAAATGCAAAGTAACACACTTTGGAAAACATAATCCTAACTATACATATACAATGATGGGGTCTAAATTAGCTGTTACCATTCAAGAAAGAGATCTTGGAGTCATTGTGGATAGTTCTCTGAAATCATCTACTCAGTTTTCAGAGTAGCAGCCGTGTTAGTCTGTATCCGCAGAAAGAACAGGAGTACTTGTGGCACCTTAGAGACTAACAAATTTATTAGAGCATAAGCTTTCGTGGACTACAGCCCACTTCTTCGGATGCGGGCTGTAGTCCACGAAAGCTTATGCTCTAATAAATTTGTTAGTCTCTAAGGTGCCACAAGTACTCCTGCATCTACTCAGTGTGCAGCGCAGTCAAAAAAGTGAACAGAATGTTCAGAATCATCAAGAAAGGGATAGATAATAAGACAGAAAATATCATATTGCCTCTATATAAATCCATGGTACGCCCACACCTTGAATACTGCATGCAGATGTGGTCGCCCCATCTCAAAAAAGTTATATTGGAATTGGAAAAGCTTCAGGAAAGGGCAACAAAAATGATTAGGGGTATAGAATGGCTTCCGTATGAGGAGAGATTAATAATACTGGGACTTTTCAGCTTGGAAAAGAGGAGACTAAGCGGGGATATGATAGAGGTCTATAAAATCATGAGTGGTATAGAGAAAGTAAATAATGAAGTGTTATTTACTCCTTCTCATAATACAAGAACTAGGGGCCACCAAATGAAATTAATAGGTAGCAGTTTTAAAACAAACACAAGAAAGTATTTTTTCATGCAACACACTGTCAACCTCTAGAACTCCTTGCCAGAGGGTACTGTGAAGACCAATACTATAACGGGGTTCAAAAGGGAGCTAGATAGATTCATCGAAGATAGGGCCCTCAATGGCTATAAGCCAGGATGGGCGAGAATGGTGTCCCTAGCCTCTGTTTGTCAGAAGCTGGGATTGGATGACAGGGCATGGATCACTTGATGATAACCTGTCTGTTCATTCCCTTTGGGACACCTGCCATTGGCCACTGTCAGAGGGGGAGGTCCCGGATGACTGGAAATAGGCTAATGTAGTGCCCATCTTTAAGAAAGGGAAGAAGGAGGATCCGGGGAACTACAGGCCAGTCAGCCTCAGTCCCTGGAAAAATCATGGAGCAGGTCCTCAAGGAATCAATTATGAAACACTTAGAGGAGAGGAAAGTGATCAGAAACAGTCAGCATGGATTCACCAAGGGCAAGTCATGCCTGACTAACCTAATTGCCTTCTATGATGAGATAACTGGCTCTGTGGATGAGGGGAAAGCAGTGGATGTGTTATTCCTTGACTTTAGCAAAGCTTTTTATACGGTCTCCCACAGTATTCTTGCCGCCAAATTAAAGAAGTATGGGCTAGATGAATGGACTGTAAGGTGGATAGAAAGCTGGCTAGATCGTCGGGCTCAACAGGTAGTGATCAATGGCTCCATGTCTAGTTGGCAGCCAGTTTCAAGTGGAGTGCCCCAAGGGTCGGTTCTGGGGCTGATTTTGTTTAATATCTTTATTAATGATCTGGAGGATGGTGTGGACTGCACTCTCAGCAAGTTTGCAGATGACACTAAACTGGGAGGCGTGGTAGATACACTGGAGGGTAGGGATCAGATACAGAGGGACCTAGACAAATTAGAGGAATGGGCCAAAAAAAACCTGATGAGGTTCAACAAGGACAAGTGCAGAGTCCTGCACTTAGGACGAAAGAATCCTATGCACTGCTACAGACTAGGGACCGAATAGCTAGGTAGCAGTTCTGCAGAAAAGGATCTACGGGTCACGGTGGATGAGAAGCTGGACATGAGTCAACAGTGTGCTCTTGTTGCCAAGAAGGCTAATGGCATTTTGGGCTGTATAAGTAGGGGCATTGCCAGCAGATCGAGGAACGTGATCGTTCCCCTTTATTCGACATTGGTGATGTCTGGAGTATTGTGTCCAGTTTTGGGCCCCACAGTACAAGAAGGATGTGGAAAAATTGGAAAGAGTCCAGCGGAGGGCAACAAAAATTATTAGGGGTCTGGAGCACATGACTTATGAGGAGAGGCTGAGGGAACTGGGATTGTTTAGTCTCCAGAAGAGAAGAATGAGGGGGGATTTGATAGCTGCTTTCAAGGAGGATGGAGCTCGGCTGTTCTCAGTGGTGGCAGATGACAGAACAAGGAGCAATGGTCTCAAGTTGCAGTGGGGGAGGTCTAGGTTGGATATTAGGAAACACTATTTCACTATGAGGGTGGTGAAGCACTGGAATGCGTTACCTAGGGAGGTGGTGGAATCTCCTTCCTTGGAGGTTTTTAAGGCCCAGCTTGACAAAGCCCTGGCTGGGATGATTTAGTTGGGAATTGGTCCTGCTTTGAGCAGGGGGTTGGACTAGATGACCTCCTGAGGTCCCTTCCAACCCTGATATTCTATGATTCTGTGATTCTATGGCAGGATACTGGGCCTGATGGACCTTTGGTCTGACCCAGTGTGGCCGTTCTTATGTTCTTATTGGTACTGTATAGTGTAATATAAATGGTTACAGGTGTGTAAGTTAGCCACTCTGGGAGTGTATGCAGTAGCCAGTCACCTGTGGAATAAATGTAATTGTTTGTGTACATAAAGAGTCTGATGGACATTTCTTTTAAATTAAGAGAAACAACAAAAAGAATGAAAAAAGAGTAAAGC
Organism: Chrysemys picta bellii; assembly: GCF_011386835.1. Classification (NCBI taxonomy): domain Eukaryota; kingdom Metazoa; phylum Chordata; order Testudines; family Emydidae; genus Chrysemys; species Chrysemys picta. The sequence continues at coordinate 27,841,907 of NC_088792.1, forward strand.
TAGACTGAGAACCGGCTCTAGGTTTTTTGCCACCCCAAGCAAAAAAAAAAAAAATTGCCTTCCCCCACTCTTTTTTTTGGGCTTTTATACATATTTGCCCTTTTTTTTTAACTGTTTAAAATTAAAAAAAATGAAAACAGAGAATTTGTAGTTAGTGAAATAAAACAATGTCCTACTAGTATAGTCATTTAATTATAACAAAATCACAACTACAAACATTGATACTGGTAATGTTAAAAGAATGTGTAATGCTATAGCAGTGTTTGGAGTGAAAAAATCATTTATTGCTATAAATTCTAATACTTTTAGAGGAGAAGTTTTAGGTCTTATTAGCTCAGATAAAGCTAAGTCTGGTTCAGACAGAAGCAGCTGCCAGCAACTCTGGACCCAGAGAGGCAGCAGCACACACAGATTCCCCCTCTCCCATTGCCTCAGCTTAGTGGATATCGGGTACATTAATCAGCGCTCCCCCCCACCCACCCCACCCCGCGCAGAGCAGACAGGGGGATGCTCCCAGTCGAGTGGTCGGGGGTGACTCCAGGGATTAACGGAGGGCTGCGGGGCAGGGGGACAGGAACAGCAGCGGCTGCACACGTGAAGCAGGGCAGAGGAGGGGCTCCCCCACTCCGGAGCAGTCACCTGGCTCCGACGGCTGGTCGTCCAATTGCCCCCACGCTGCTGCTCGCCTGCCTGCCGTGCCGCCTCCGTCAGTCAAGCGAGCCTCTCGGCAGCAGGTCAGGTGGGAATGCAAACCCTCCGCATGACGGAATGCCGCCCCTGGAAATGTACCACCCTAAGTACGTGCTTGCTTTCCTGGTGCCTAGTCTAGAGCTGGTCCTGGCTAGAATAGTGGATTTTTTTTGGTGTGCTCTCAATTCTGGGGGAAAAAATGTTTTGGTTGAACCAAAACTGGAAATTTTAGATGACTCGAAAAGTTTTTCAAAAATTGTTTCTGGTTGAACAAAACTTGAAATGAAATATTTCATTTAGATTTAGAGCATTTTTAAACATTTTAAAAAATAAGTGAAAGGAAATTTCAAAAGTTGTTTTGAATCAAAAAAATCAAAATGTTTTGTTTTGAAAACGTCAAACAAAATATTTTGAGTTTTTCAGATTTCTTTTTTCAAAATGAGTCTCCACTGTTCACAGAAAAAAAGGTTTAGTCAATTTTTTTACCTAGTTCTGTCCATGACACAGTATACTATGTGCAAGACCCTTCATTTTCAGCACAAGCACATGTTTCTTCTGCTACATTCATTTATTTTCCCAGATAGCCTCACATTTACACTAATTTATTATTAGCATAAACACATCTATCTAATGTAATGTGTTGGATTTTCTTAACATAATCAGTAATTTCAGGTACTTGAGTGTTCCAAAATCTGGGTGAAAATCAGTAAAAGAACAACAACAAATAATGGCTTTTATAAAATCTGGGCATTTTGCAGTAAAAACTGAAAAAGTTGTGTCTGCTCAGTAAGATTTAGCATCAACTCTACCTAGCAGCAGAGTAGGGTAGTGGTCAGGGAGATTCCTTAGAAACTTAATGTCCAGTACACAGATGAAAATCCTAACAGTTACCTGCTACATACCGTACATCACAATAAATGTTCTGCAAATCCACAGTCTCCAGATGTGACAAATTTAGGAAGAAAAAAAGGCTTGGTAAGTGCAATTGGGTCATGACCTTGCAAACACACAATTAAATTCATGCAGTGGTTCTAACCGCAACTAAGGAGAAGCAGATTTGAAACTATCTTCTCTCCGTTGGTTGAAATGTATCAGTGCTCAGGAGAAAACACAATGGAGTGCTGCAGTCTGAAATCTTCCTTCCAAATGCTAGCGACTGCTGTGGACTGTATGGATCATGTCTGTTAACTCTGGACTTTTTGAATATTCTCTAAGCACAATAAAATGCACACCTGACATCCACAATAAGATTCTCAACATGTTATAAAAGGTGTAATCCACAAATTGAGCAAGTTGATCCTAGGTAAACATCTGGCATTTTGATTGACACATCTCACTGTCTAGCCAACCAAACAAGAGTTAGGAAATTTCTGTCAGTCTGCAAAAGGAACAAGCTGTCTCATTAAATAATCCTGGAAAGCCAAATATGTTGGTATGTTGCCTCCAACACCTACAGTACGTTGGCCAGTCCTTTGCAACCCTACTTGACAGCTATTTAGCCCTTGGGCTACCTTTCCACGGTCAATATTGCATTAAGGACTAATTCATGGAAGAGGCTATGCTGATTGGGCATGGTTGACAAATTTCACAGCATGCACTGTGTGACTAATTTACTTGCAGCCCAGCACTGATGAATATGTCTCCAAGTTATAACTTCCCATGTAAACTAGATTCCAGGGTGAGTGTATTTTACTCACAGTTGAGTTGAGAAGAACTCAATATGGTCCATATTGATTAATATTATTCAGTGACTTAGACCTCAAGTCATCAGATATAAGATATGTCTACATGTATGGTGGCAAGTAGAGTACAGGTACTACACACGTGGTTAAAAGCTGCAGTGAAAGGTTTACCAGGACGGAGACAGTGGACAAAAGATTACTTTCCTCACTGTCTCCCCACTGCCAGAGCTTTTTCCTGCTGCCTTCCCCGTGCCAGAGTCTTTCCCTGTGGCAGAGAAAGGCTCTGGGAGCAGGGAGGAAGAGGGACATTACATTGCTAAAAACAGCAATGTAGACTTGGGAGGCACAGCTTGGGCACATAGAGAGTTTGTGTAGGGTGTATACCCTGGGGATTCAGACCTGTAGGGCACTGTACTCTACCTGCCTAAGCTGTGCCTCACTGTCTACACTGCTATTTATACCCACACTAGCTGGTTGTGCAGTGTCTATACTCTACACACTGCCATAAGTGTAGTATCTCAGTCCCTTTTATTGGTGGAATTACAAGGTCATTTGGCTGGTTTTGTCATAAAATTATAAACATATTTACAGCATTTCTGTGTATGTTTCTCCAAAGATTCCCCAATATTTAACACCCCCCATATTCCAACCTTCTGCTTGTTTTGCAAAAAAATTGGCTGTAAAATTTTACTACAGTAATTGGAATCACCATAGACCTCCAGCACCTGCCTTCTTTGTTGCACAAGTTTCAGTTTCATTAGTTAAAATAGAACAAACAAATAATAACAGCTTTGCTATCGAGATCTGTTTTTCATTCATGGTAAATCCTTTGAAAGCTTAACTACCACAGTTTAATTTTAAAGCTGGATCAAACTTTTTCACAGGACCATCATTTTGAAAGTCTTGCTATGAGGTTAAATGCAAAAAGAAGTATGTTTAGGTTCTTTATCTTAACCAGATAGGTTTGTTTACACATATGGGATTTCTTGTTCATTTGTGACCCGAAGCAAAGCCCATTGAAGTCAATGGGAGTCTTTCCATTCATTGCCATGGGCTTGGATTAGGTCCATAAAGCCAAGACAACACTGAATCCTTTGTCCACATCATTAATCAATTATCATCATATTTAGCGCATTTAGTTAATGCAAAGTATCTCCACTTTCTTTGACAGAGTGACTCCAGATATACACTGATGTAACTGAGATCAGAATTTCATCCTGTGGAAGTTTATTATATGACAAGTACACCTGGAGTGTACACTATTTAGTGTAAAATAACAACACTATAATTTGCTCAGGACTGGTCAGAAACTTTTTATTGGAATAATAATGGTGACTTTCTGTATTTTGCAGCTTTCAGCTCCTTTTCAAATGGGGTAAAGGGCTTGAGCAAATGTCCCATTTGGACACTTCTTATTTCAGCGGTGCTGAAGAGGTTAGTTTTAAATTCAGTAGCTGAATGAGCACATGATTGGCATTAGAGAGGACTGCTGGGCAAACAACTTTTTATTCAAATCTAAGCAATAGGGGTTTTGAAAATGCTTGGATCCAGCCCTAATTGGCAATAAATAATTTGTCGTTGTTAGTAGGAACCATCTCTTCCTTCTTTCTTTAACCATAGTGATATTCTGTTGTGCAATGTATCATTATGTACTGCAATGGGGCCCAGATGTAATGTCTGGCTGTAAATAAAAAAGAAAACAAAGGAGTAATGTAGGAAGACTGTTTGCAATTGCCTGTGGTCACAGTTTGTTTCAAATTCTGATTATCTATAAGAATCTAACACTGGCATTTGTGTGTATTGGAACGACAGTCAAGACAAGCACTGGCTTGATGGGGTTGTTGATTTTCAAGTAAATAATATAAAGAGCTCTATTAAGCTAAGAATTGGATGACTGCCAAAAAGATATTTGGAAAGTAAAATCACTGCTGAAATATTATGGGGAACGCCTTGAAAACAGTGAAAGACAGTAACACTGAATTTTAATTTTTAATGTCTGGTACCTAAAGACATAATGAGTGGCTTGCACAACTGGACTGCTTACATTGAAACAGAAACTAGAGATAAGATGTACACTTAGAGCCTGGAACAGTTGTATTCTCAGTCAGTGTCAGGAGAGGTGTCTTGAAAGAACTGGAAGTTGAGATTCAGTTTTAAAGCTCACGTCTTCCTTCCATTGCACTGTCCAGATATAATATCCTGCCATTCAATGACACATTACAGTGTAGAATGGCTAGACATCCAGGCTCTTACTCTTCCAGGCATTGAAAGGTCGGTTCAAATTTGAAAGAGAGATGTTTATCCATGACAAAGAGTTTTGTGGTTCCACACCCCTTTCATTGACTTGCAGTAAATGAGATGGTAAGAACCCGGAGAGAAAGCCTAGCCACAGTGAAACCAATGACAGTTTTGCCATTGACCTCAGTGGAGCCAGAATTTCACCCAGGTTTTTAGTCCAGTCTTATCCTGCTCTTCCTTTTTGTGGCTACAATTTTGCAGATGCTAATAACTTCAGGTGCAAATTATTGCAGGTAAACGTTTAACTACCTGGTAGGTGGGCACAATAGCTAGAAACCTAAGTGACAAAAATATTCCAGTGCTATAATATAACCAGCTCTAAGTGTATATTTATTTAAATCGATTACACAAAAAGAGAGATGGAGTAGTGGGCTCACGCATTAGTTTTCTATGTCAGATAACCTAGCTTTAGATTTGCCTTTTGTTACAAAAATAATAATACCCCTGAGAAGTAAGGAAATACTACTTATCCTCGTTTTACCTATGGGGAACTGTGGCACAGGGAACCTAATGCAGAAAGCATAGGGAGGAACAGCGACTTGAAATCAGATTTTCCAAGACTTGGGCTAGTGCCCTAATCACAGGACCATACTTCCTCTATGCACAGCCCTTGCACAGAACAGATTGTATCTGCCCAATCTAGCCCTCGTTTAGACTGTTCAGATATCTAATTGAAAATGTTTATAGCTTGTAATCTGTATCTCTTGATCATTCATTTAAATCTACTATTCTGGGCCACTGTGCTAACAATTCTGATATGTTATTAAAATTAAATATTAGGTTTATTTGCGTGTAGTTTTATTCTCTTTGAAATGCATATCCCTGTTTAATAATGTATTGTGTGCTGAGACCCTATTTGTGCAGCGAGACTTGTGAAAATGACACCTTTGGAGCATACATAGGTGCAAATGTATTTCACTGCCACCCTTAAAATAAACATAACCCAGAATTTATCTTAAGAAACCTTTAATTATGCATTACTTTTTATCGCATTATTTGCTTAAGCATTCACTGTTGTTTCAAAGCTGACATTAAACCAGTAGTTTGCGTTCCTGTGTTCTGAAGGCATTGGTAATTCCAAAGCACATGAGAGATTTATGAACTGCAGCAGATAAGTATTTTTTAGTTTAGTATCCTTTCGAGACCACACCAATTTATTAGCATGCCACTGCAGCGCTTTAAAAATTAAGAAGAAAATAATAAGTTTTCTCATCCATCTAATATGACAGAAACTGCATTTTCATCATCTTCTGTAATTCTTTTTTGTGTCATATTCATATTATTGATCATAGACTAGAATTGCATGGGAGAGTATGCAGTGGGATTTATAAAACATTAAAACAACATAATCTGCTACAAAACTTGTCCTCTGTGATTTAGTGGCTTTTGCATATATGTACTACTGCTGATGAGCCAGATTCTTAGCTGGTGTGAATTGACCAGTCATGGGGTTGCAGAAACATAATTGTACCTTATTCAGTTGAATGGAGCTATGCCCATTTAGCGCACAAAGTGTTTTTTCTTATCCCCCGTCACATATGGGGAAACTGAGGCACGGAGAGGTGAAGTGACTTGCCCAAGGTCACCCAGAAGGCTAGAAGCAGACCCAGGAATAGAACTCAGGTCTCCTGAGTCCCACTCCACTGCTCTGCTATGTTCAATGTTAGCAGAATAATAGTTTCTCCTGTAAGCTTTTAAAGTAAAGTATTCATGTCTTTTCTTGTCACCAGATTCAGAAAAAGTATTTAAGCATATATTTAACTTTCTAAGCACATGCTTAAGTGTCATTGAAATTAATGAGAGTTAAACACGTATGTTAAGCATGCGTTTGAGTGCTTTCCCAAATTAGGGCCCTGGTCAGCAGTTAACATGAGGATATTACAATTTTCCAAGTCCAATTTCTGCAGGATTTCTATTGGATTGTAGTCCATATAACTAACACACAAATAATAACAGGGTGAAATCCTGTCACTGTAAAAGTCAATTAGACTTTTGCCATTGACTTCAATGGACTCAGGATTTCAGTTGTGGGTGGCATTTTCAAAGGCTCACAATGGATGAATTTCACTGCAATTCGGGTGCCCAGCTCCCTTTGACTCCTCTGAAAATCCCAGCCTGAAATACTTTTGGTTGACATTTTCATTAATATCAGATATATGCAAACAAGGATTTTGTTTTCCTCAGAACCCACATGCTTTTTGTGCTTCACCCTGCCCTGAAGCCATAATGCTGGACCGTAATCTCTCCACAATTTCAGCCATGGCCTGAGAATAAGTTTATGTTATTATTAGTCCACTGCAAGAACAAACAGAACAGGGAAAGCTCCCAAAATATCTGGAATAATAATAATAAGGGAAATGCAAGAAATTAGGGTTTGGTCCATCTTTGTACAGCGCCTAGCACAATGGGATCCTGGTCCATCACTATGACTCCCCAGTGCTACAGTAATACAAATAATAATAATGATTAATAATACCCAGCACATTGCTTTTGATATAAAACTCTTTTCTTAAAATTTCCCTTTCAGTGAAAGTTGTTCTGTAAGGGTTGAGTGGGGGAAGCTTTTCAGAGTGGGTAGTTAGGTACATAACTTCCATTGAAAGTTAATGGGATTCAGGCACTGAATTCCATTTGTGCCTTTGAAGATGTCATCTGCAATGCTCTAGGATCTTCTTGAACAATGGCACAAAGTGTAGTTTTCAGTGGCCAATTCTTGCCTACTCGTGTGAGTCTCTAGATATTTGGTGTTTTTCTTCATGCCTCCTGGAGTCAGGTGATGATGTGAAATTCTCAGCTTTCATGGGGAAAAAAAAGAAGTAAGATTTTAGCCCTCATGGCTGCAAAGAACAGCATGAAATCATGAACCTAAAGGCTCAAAAGACAGGGAGCAAATAAAAAGAACCCACAACAGGTTCATTTTCAACATCTAATGATTTTTAAGCCCATCTCATCATTTTTGGGAGGCCTGATTGATTCTTGAATGCTCCAGGTTGGCAATACTGTGTTTTTTAGTATTCAAAACAAAGAGTGTATTATTATAATGTAAATTAATAAATTTATTCATTTTTTTAAAAAAAGCAGGCGTAACAGAAAGTCAGAGTCAGGTCTGATCTTCCTAGATAGTGATATCTGCTAATCCACATAGTCAGCATGTCAGGCCTTTTGGACAACTCGAAGTATGCTATTGTTACTGCTATTCTAATGTATAGCGCCATGAGCAACTCCTGGATAGCTGGCCGGATGTCTCTTCTGACTGTCTGGTGACACCTGTAATAGAGATTCATGTGTTCATTTGATTGCTTTTGACAGTCTTTATTTTTTTAAATTACTTCAGTGGCCCTCTAGCTCATCTCCAAAGTGTCTGTTTTCCTGTTTTCTGACAGTGTGCCATGTCAAAATTGCTAACAGCACTATCACTAATCAGACATAAGAGCTATCTGAATTTTAAAATCCACAACTGCTGCTTACGCATCCCCACCTCCCAATATATCACAAGCCAGCTTTCTTTAATAGAAATTTGGTCTTCCATGTGCAGAGGCTCAGATTCATATTCTTTCTGGTGAGACAATTTTCAGCTTAAAAGCACAAGCAAATACTAGAGATCAGTCCAAGTTGCAGTGGGTCTGGATTCCAGTTTTCTCAACGTTCAGGCACATCTAGGTCCAAGGTTGTGGTTTGGCCCATCTCTAATAAATACAATATTAAATCTATGTAGCAGAATATTTTTAAGCCACAAGCATTTTAATTGACTATAATTATAAAATTTAATTGATTATAAATTTTAGATAGAGGAAAGGACTGGCCAGTCCATTTGCTTCAAAAATTAGTGCCAGGAGCCTGGCATAGTTTCTAACAGTTATAATTATACTTTATATAGTGCAAAAAATGTCTCTGAGATTGGTAGATTTGGTCTCCTACCTCTCTAGGGATGAAATCCCAGCACTAAAGAAGTCAATAGTGGTTGTGCCGGAGCATATATCCCAGATCCTTCCTATCTCCTGTCCTCCAAATACCCCCTGCCTCTTGTACACTTCTACATTCACCCTGAACACACATCCTCCAACCCCCTTTCATCCTGGTCTCCATGTTCTTCTCCACACACCTGCCCCTATTTAAAATATGTAGGACTAATGGTGATTTTTGGCCATTATTTTTCATAACTGAAAGTTCATCCCTCAGCAGAGACTGGTGCATAAAAATCTCTTCCTTCAAAGGAACTCATGAAGAATTTGCCTCTTTCCAAATGGCTACAATCATCCCTTGTTCCCAATGGGACTGAGGCCACAGCAGCTTGCCCTCTGTCAAAGGGCAACTGTGTTCCATTGTTTCTAATAAGAATGAAGCCAGCAGCCATTTATTAAGACCAACCTTTGGCTTTGTCTCACTGAGAGCAGTAGGAGATAGCTGCAATTCAGAAAATGGTCACCTAACTGTGGGCAAGTTACAATGACCTAAGATCATTGGGAATAATGAGAAATAGCAGTCATTTTGGAAGAGGTCATATCTACATGGAATTCTCTGTAATAGGGCATTTTTTGTCAGCCTTGGCTGAAGAAGAAATGTCAGTTATGAAGAATAATTGGGAAAATTACCATTAATCCTTAAAAATGTCTTCAAATGTGGCCTATGCCTGCAATTTTATTGAATTTTAACTATACTGGAAGTTTGGATCATCTGTGTTATTCTCTTATTAAGGCAGGCATGGGGTAAATCTAGCTCTTGATTAGTAATTGACTTATGGGTTTAGAGGGCTGTGCTTGTGAGACTGGTACAATGTAGATAGGATTGGACAGGATAAGCCCAGTTCCTTGGTCCCAGACTCCCAATGTTTCTGTACTTAAAGAGCTCTCCTAGGAGGCACCTATAAAAACTGTTCTAAATTTCAGAGGTGCTCTACTCATAACTCTCATTAAACTCCCATGGGCAGTGCAAGGGCTCATCACAGTTGGAAGCTGTGAGCTTCAAAGGAAGGTTTGAAAGCTAGAAGCCTCTGGTAAGTGGCTGAGCCTTAATCAGTGGGCGGGGCATTCATACAGGCCAGGGCTTTATAAAGTAGTTCACAAGCGACCAGGGAGCTTTTGCGAACAGGGGTTGCTAACAGGGAGTTTCGCAAGGGAGTTGGGAAGGGAGCAGGAAGGGGGCGAGGGTCCCTTGCTGGTCCTATCTGTTTTCTCTTTAGTCCCCTTTGAACCTATAAACCAACTACATTCAAAACTTCTTACTTAAACAACCCTTTCAGCGGACAGGGGGCTGCAGACAGGAGTTTGACAGAGGGAGGCTTACGATGGTTAGGAAGACCCGCAACACCTGTGCCAGCACTGCTTCTGTCTCCTCCACCTGTGCCTGTAGCCAGACAGAGCGCCTGAGCATGGATGCTTCTACCCAGATCCTGGTGTGGTTTTGCAGAGACTGTAACTTGCAATTTCCACTTACTGATATCCAGGCTGGGGGGACCATCCAATGTGAGAGGTGCCTGCTGGTGGAATCTCTCAGGCAGCAGGTGGGAGAGCTACAGGAGGAGGTGGCTAGGTTGAGGAGCATCCGAATCCACGAGCAATTCCTCGACAGTGTCCATGTGGAGACAGCTGAGGTAGCTGTCCCAGTACACAGGACTGCTGATACACCACTGGTGGAGGAGGAGATGGCTCAGGGTGGACACTGGCAGCTGGTTACTTCTGGCAGCAGGCAGTGCTCCACCCCTGGTACGAACCCTCCTGCCGTGGTAATAGGTAACTGTTATGCTCTTCTTGATACAGGAAAGAAGGAATCACTCCCTACAGTAAAGGAGGAGAAGCCTCGTACCCCTAAGGCTGGGAGGTCTGCTGCCACCACTGCGAATAGGAAACGTAGGGTAGTGATGGTCGGAGACTCTCTGCTGAGGGGGACGGAGGCGCCCATCTGTCACTCTGACATTTCATCTCGGGAGGTATGCTGCCTGCCGGGAGCCCGTATCCGAGACGTTACAGAGGCATTGTCGAGGATTATCCAGCCCTCTGACTACTACCCCATGCTACTCATCCATGTGGGCACAAATGATACTGTGCGGTGTGACACTGAGCGGATCAAGAGTGACTACAGGGCTCTGGGAGTACGGGTGAAGGAGTTTGGAGCGCAGGTGGTATTCTCTTCGATTCTTCCTGTCAAAGGTAGGAGCCCAGGCAGAGACAGATGCATCATAGAGGTGAATGCCTGGCTGCGAAGATGGTGTCGCCAGGAGGGCTTTGGCTTCCTAGACCACGGGATGCTATTCAAGGAAGGACTGCTAGGCAGAGATGGCGTTCACCTTTCGAGGACACAGACTGGCTAACCTAGTGAGGAGGGCTTTAAACTAGGTTCGACGGGGACAGGTGAGCAAAGCTCACAGGTAAGTGGGGAACATGGAGACCGGGGAGATGGGTCGGAAACGAGAGGGAGTGTGGGCTATATTGTCAGAGAGAAAGGAGGGTCAGGACAAAACTGGGAGGAAAGATCAAACCAGTATCTTAGATGCCTATATACAAATGCGAGAAGTATGGGGAATAAGCAGGAAGAACTGGAAGTGCTAATAAATAAATACAACGATGACATTGTTGGCATCACTGAAACTTGGTGGGATAATACACATGATTGGAATGTTGGTGTGGATGGGTACAGCTTGCTCAGGAAGGATAGACAGGGGAAAAAGGGAGGAGGTGTTGCCTTATATATTAAAAATGTACACACTTGGACTGAGGTGGAGATGGACATAGGAGACGGAAGTGTTGAGAGTCTCTGGGTTAGGCTAAAAGGGGTAAAAAACAAGGGAGATGTCATGCTAGGAGTCTACTACAGGCCACCTAACCAGGTGGAAGAGGTGGATGAGGCTTTTTTTAAGCAACTAACAAAATCATCCAAAGCCCAAGATTTGGTGGTGATGGGGGACTTCAACTATCCGGATATATGTTGGGAAAATAACACAGCGGGGCACAGACCATCCAACAAATTCTTGGACTGCATTGGAGACAACTTTTTATTTCAGAAGGTTGAAAAAGCTACTAGGGGGGAAGCTGTTCTAGACTTGATTTTAACAAATAGGGAGGAACTCATTGAGAATTTGAAAGTAGAAGGCAGCCTGGGTGAAAGTGATCATGAAATCATAGAGTTTGCAATTCTAAGGAAGGGTAGAAGGGAGAACAGCAAAATAGAGACAATGGATTTCAGGAAGGCAGATTTTGGTAAGCTCAGAGAGCTGATAGGTAAGGTCCCATGGGAATCAAGACTGAGGGGAAAAACAACTGAGGAGAGTTGGCAGTTTTTCAAAGGGACACTATTAAGGGCCCAAAAGCAAGCTATTCCGCTGGTTAGGAAAGATAGAAAATGTGGCAAAAGACCACCTTGGCTTAACCACGAGATCTTGCATGATCTAAAAAATAAAAAGGAGTCATATAAAAAATGGAAACTAGGACAGATTACAAAGGATGAATATAGGCAAACAACACAGGAATGCAGGGGCAAGATTAGAAAGGCAAAGGCACAAAATGAGCTCAAACTAGCTACAGGAATAAAGGGAAACAAGAAGACTTTTTATCAATACATTAGAAGCAAGAGGAAGACCAAAGACAGGGTAGGCCCACTGCTTAGTGAAGAAGGAGAAACAGTAACAGGAAACTTGGAAATGGCAGAGATGCTAAATGACTTCTTTGTTTCGGTCTTCACCGAGAAGTCTGAAGGAATGCCTAACATAGTGAATGCTAATGGGAAGGGGGTAGGTTTAGCAGATAAAATACAAAAAGAACAAGTTAAAAATCACTTAGAAAAGTTAGATGCCTGCAAGTCACCAGGGCCTGATGAAATGCATCCTAGAATACTCAAGGAGCTAATAGAGGAGGTATCTGAGCCTCTAGCTATTATCTTTGGAAAATCATGGGAGACGGGAGAGATTCCAGAAGACTGGAAAAGGGCAAATATAGTGCCCATCTATAAAAAGGGAAATAAAAACAACCCAGGAAATTACAGACCAGTTAGTTTAACTTCTGTGCCAGGGAAGATAATGGAGCAAGTAATTAAGGAAATCATCTGCAAACACTTGGAAGGTGGTAAGGTGATAGGGAACAGCCAGCATGGATTTGTGAAGAACAAATCATGTCAAACCAATCTGATAGCTTTCTTTGATAGGATAACGAGCCTTGTGGATAAGGGTGAAGCTGTGGATGTGGTATACCTAGACTTTAGTAAGGCATTTGATACGGTCTCGCATGATATTCTTATCGATAAACTAGGCAAATACAATTTAGATGGGGCTACTATAAGGTGGGTGCATAACTGGCTGGATAACTGTACTCAGAGGGTTGTTATTAATGGTTCCCAATCCTGCTGGAAAGGCATAACGAGTGGGGTACCACAGGGGTCTGTTTTGGGACTGGCTCTGTTCAATATCTTCATCGACTTAGATATTGGCATAGAAAGTACGCTTATTAAGTTTGCGGATGATACCAAACTGGGAGGGATTGCAACTGCTTTGGAGGACAGGGTCACAATTCAAAATGATCTGGAGAAATTTGAGAAATGGGCTGAGGTAAACAGGATGAAGTTTAACAAAGACAAATGCAAAGTGCTCCACCTAGGAAGGAAAAATCAGTTTCACACATACAGAATGGGAAGAGACTGTCTAGGAAGGAGTACGGCAGAAAGGGATCTAGGGGTTATAGTGGACCACAAGCTAAATATGAGTCAACAGTGTGATGCTGTTGCAAAAAAAGCAAACAGGATTCTGGGATGTATTAACAGGTGTGTTGTGAGCAAGACACGAGAAGTCATTCTTCCGCTCTACTCTGCTCTGGTTAGGCCTCAGCTGGAGTATTGTGTCCAGTTCTGGGCACCGCATTTTAAAAAAGATGTGGAGAAATTGGAGCGGGTCCAGAGAAGAGCAACAAGAATGATTAAAGGTCTTGAGAACATGACCTATGAAGGAAGGCTGAAAGAATTGGGTTTGTTTAGTTTGGAAAAGAGAAGACTGAGAGGGGACATGATAGCAGTTTTCAGGTATTTAAAAGGGTGTCATAAAGAGGAGGGAGAAAACTTGTTCACCTTAGCCTCTAAGGATAGAACCAGAAGCAATGGGTTTAAACTGCAGCAAGGGAGGTCTAGGTTGGACATTAGGAAAAAGTTCCTAACTGTCAGGGTGGTTAAACACTGGAATAAATTGCCTAGGGAGGTTGTGGAATCTCCATCTCTGGAGATATTTAAGAGTAGGTTAGATAAATGTCTATCAGGGATGGTCTAGACAGTATTTGGTCCTGCCATGCAGGCAGGGGACTGGACTCGATGACCTCTCGAGGTCCCTTCCAGTCCTAGAATCTATGAATCTATGAATTACTTCTGAAAATTAACCCACTTTTATTTGTGTGCCTAGATTTAGACTTTGAAACTGGACTTTGACATTTTGGCATATGTTCCTAAGTCATATTTGAATTTATGAGGCAATGCTAAAATACTGTGGAAAACACTAAGTGATTATAGGTTGGTTTCATTAATCTGTAATTTCATATAGTGCTGTTTTTAAAATTGAGTCCCTGGTAAAAAAAAAAAAAGTAATTATTTCCTGCATGAAATAATCTCCTTCATGAATTATTGACTAACAGTACAATATAAAAGCAAGAGTCTCAAGGTTTTCAAGGCAGTATTACTCATAAATTAGGAATAATTCTAATGAGTGGGATAAACTAAAGAATGCACTATAAAGTCTTTAGGGTCAAGTAAAGGAAGCCTATTATTTTGAATATGATTCGGAAGATCTGTTGGTGTCTTTCTTTAGCCATATAAAGTGCTAGATATCAGTAATTCAAAGTATGTGTTTTCTGTGTACTTATATACTATATATTTGGAAGGTATATCATAGTATATGTTCTTAGCGTTGGAACTGTTGATACTGTAAAGGAAACAGTAAAAGTTTACATTCTTGCTGCTGTACAGAACAGCCAGGTATAAAATTTCCTTCAAGCATTTTTATCTGAACAATACAATTAAGAGTTTATATTCCCCCATCCCCCAAAATAGAGTTGTTTTTTTCACCCTAGGAATACAGGTCCAGATTGTGGTCCATCCTCTGTGACTGCACGGAGAAGTAAGGTGCATAAAACCTTACACATATAGGCAAGCTATCCCCAGTGAAGGTAGCAGAGTGGGGAAAGGAGAGGAAAGAGCCACTGTCTAGTTGCTATGCCTTTCGCATGCTGGTGGGCAACAGAGAGTGTGAGGAGTCTTGATTCCACCCATCCCCTCCTCAAAGTTGCGAGGTGGTACACTGTAGAGCATATAGGGCTGCTGCAGGGCACAGTCCTGACCTCCAGTGCAAGAGGAAAAACGAGAGGCTGGTTGTGGGCCAGACAGTCTGACCCTACACCACTGAGGTCAAAGGGGGCTTTGTCATTGACTTCAGTGGGAACAAGATCAAGCCTTGATTCAAAGTCTGCTTGTTGGGCAGCACAACGGCACAGTGCCCCATACACAGTGCTTCTGACAAAGCTACGGTTTAGCCCCCAGGATGGATATCATCTCAGTCTAATGTTGTGGACTTCCATGTGAGACGTTGTTATTTTGGGGAAGTTCCCCGTATTTAACAATCTTTCATTTGAGAGTGAAAAATATCAAAATAGTTAAAGAAAAGATTTAATACAGAAAAAATGCATATTTAAAAATGAATACTGAGCCAGATTCAGTCCTCAGCTGCATTCTATACACCGCAGTATAGACAACATTCAATCTGCTGACTATTGCTTAAGGGTATTGACAGCTGAAGGGCTGAGAAAAGGGTATAGTCATTGAAATTATATATGAAAGAGGCATGCCAACAGGGAATAAATACATAACATGGAACTGAGTTCTTTATTTTAGCTCTCTCCCTGTTCCTCTCTGAAAGCAGCAGTGTGCTGAAAGGCTAGCTCACAAATATTTTTGCAAATAAAAGTGAGAGTTCAGTTTGCTATCATCTGTGAGGTCATAATACTCATTACCCTTGGACAACCACCAGAGAATTGTGAAAATGTTCTTGGGTCCTGTATTTCAACATGCAATATCCAGCTGAAGATTCATAACACAAGTGCATTATTAATTGTTATTTTGTACTTTTAAAAGGTTCTCAGATGGAATCCGGAAGAGGAAACCAAATGATTGAGGTGAACCATAGCCACTAAAATAACTGGCTAGCCAATGAGTGAGGTTTTGGAGCAGCCTTCCAATAGAAGCACCGGGGACAAGAAACCTAGCTGGTTTTCAGATGAATCAGTTTATCAATGGGATTATGTGACAAGACTGCTTGCAATATCAGGGGACTGGGCTCAGTGACCCAAGAGGACCCTTCCAGTTCTATTGTCTTATGCTCTGATATTCTAAGTGAACAGTTTGCAAACACTGCAAAAATGTGTTTCCAAATTATTTGGCAAACACTAACAAACAATGTTCCACGTTGCTACTACACCAGTTGTATGCTAATGTTGATTAATTGATTTCAATAGAGTTATATCAGCATACAAGCAGGGTAGCAGAGTGGAGAATCAGGCTGAATTAATGCATTTTACAAATCAGGACTAGTGGGTATGTGATTAATGAATAGAAAAAGGCTAACTTACAACCAATATTTTTAACAATGAATAATTAACCCACATTTATTTCTAGTATTTTACTAATGCAAGTTTCATTTTTCATAAACTGCACAGTGAATGTTGTCTAAAGGAACTCACTGGACTGACTAAATTGTTATTAGTTATAATTTGCTTAGGAAAGGTGGAGCAGAACTGTATTTAATGTGTTTAATACATTTGCGGTAATCTTCTAATGTAGGAGATTGCCTAATGTAGCCCAGTGGGCCAGTTTACCTCTATTATATGCACTGCTTTGAATCATATTCTGCTTTATTATATTCAGCAGTATATATAATGCAAGGAACATACAGGTTTGTATCCTGTAAGTCATTGGCTTCAGCAGTTAGCATGAGACTTGGCATAGATAAACTTAGGTAACTCATGAGTTTTGTGGAACTGGAAGTAGAGCATAGGGGGGAATTTCATCCACAATGACATCAGCCAACCACAGAACATGAACAGACACCAGCTTCTGGAAGGATTCGTTCGAATATCCAACTGCAAGAGTGCCGTACAACGAATTGATGCATATGATAATGGGGTGACATCATAAATACACTAACCTATAGAAGAAGGACACCTTAACGTTGGTAAGGGAAGGCAATAAGGAAGAGGGGAAAAAACCCTACTGAATATGCATTAGACATGGTAACGTCAGCGTAACATATTATAAAAGTGGTATCCCAAACTGGGGCAGTAGGAGAGAGAGATGTAGCCCTTGGGAGGGGCCAGAATGATGGCCACTGGTGAAGATGAGGACAGTGAGGGTGATGAGGAAGATAATGGCTAACATTTCAGGTTGTTCTGCAAGGGATGGTGTAAGAATGGATGTTCAGATGTATTTTCTGAATTATCCCTGTCTACCTTACTGAGTTATAATGTGTGTGACTTTGCTAAATGTATTAATACATTATT
Organism: Chrysemys picta bellii; assembly: GCF_011386835.1. Lineage (NCBI taxonomy): Eukaryota > Metazoa > Chordata > Testudines > Emydidae > Chrysemys > Chrysemys picta. The sequence goes on from NC_088792.1 coordinate 27,859,089, forward strand.
TATTTATAAATATAAAAGAGTTCCTTTATAGTGTGAGTGTTGCAACTGTGCATATCGGGGTTCCCAACTATATAATCATTTTAATAATACTGGGCCGGGTCTTGGGACAAGAACCTATCATCCCTCAAAGTGATAACTGTGAATATTTATTCATGATCTGTAGATTAGGCTACACTAATAAGGATATAGGTTGTACTGTATTCTTAATCTAGTTAAGTGAATAAGAAAAAATGCATAACTTTCCTAGAAGCAAGTAGTATGTTCATTCATTCATTCTCAGACCATAAACTGGTTGCTGTGCAAAAGTTCAAAACAAATATACAAGAAATAAAGCTGGGCCTAATGACAGAGAAGCAGCTACTCTGCAAAAAAAGTCAAATAAAAATGGTGTACATTTATAAGCTTTACACTCACGAGTCATGTCCTATTTCTTGCAAAACAACAACAACAACAACTCTTTATGAATATATAGTTATGGTTGCTTCAATAAATAATATGACCATTATAAAAATGTATAAGAAGAAAGTCACCATAAAATATGTTAAACCTTTCAAAGTGATTGACAGAGCAAATAAAGTATATAAATATTTCATGATTATTTCAGTTCATATATTTGCTAAACCACAATATTGACATGCAAAAACATACATTTTACATTTTCAATAACATCCTTAGCTCTGACCCAGAGGACTCTTCCAACCAGATATATCGACAATGTATGTATTTACTCTACCACAGAATGTAAATAATTAGGGTTGTTGTATCCTCTTCTATAGAGTTCCTGAAATAGCAAGAACTGAGATGCTGAGGAGAAGGTAGGCAGGAGGTATTGATGTGTCACAGCCAATTCCATGGTTTAGGCACTATTACAAGAAGGAGCAACATAATCTATTCCATTGTGTATTTAGTTGGTAAAGCTGCACACAGTAAATTGCACCAAATTTCAAAGCAAATTCTTTATTGAACATTATGTGTAGAAACAGCACAGCAGTACAAAAATTCTTTTCCCTCCAAAGCTCTTTTTTCCCTCCAATGGGTTAATGCAAACTGACAGTGAAATATATCCCCAGAGAACAAAAGTACTAAACTGTAAGTGAGGTAAAGAGGGCACAATTCCATTATTACTGACATAAATGCTGGTTTATGGATTTCAGTAGAAAATAGGAATTGTTGGAGATTTAAAAAAAAAGGCTTTATTAGTATTGTAGATTGTAGATTCCATTTCTGATAATGACTTTTTCCTTAGTAACAACCACTGGTAACTTAATATCCTATCCCTAGATCTGTAACTAGACTCACTTCAAATGTAAAGGTAGAAAAAACAGACTCTGCTTTAAATTTTGCACCGCAGTAGACTACCACAGTTGCATGCATGTGCTGTCTGCAAATGATACGCATTGATAGAATTCTCTCGCACAGTGACAGAATCTTTATACTGTGACAATTACTGGACTGGTATGACATTGCCTTTGAAGATTTGCAAATCAGTTTTGTGGTCCTTAGTACTGTGTATATTTTTTTATCAATGATTTTTTTCATAAATACATGGTGTCAAGTATCAGAGGGGTAGCCGTGTTAGTCTGAATCTGTAAAAAGCAACAGAGGGTCCTGTGGCACCTTTAAGACTAACAGAAGTATTGGATCTGAAGAAGTGAGGTTTTTACCCACAAAAGCTTATGCTCCAATACTTCTGTTAGTCTTAAAGGTGCCACAGGACCCTCTGTTGCTTTCATAAATACAGGTTTTCAGAACATTTTGTGTGCATTGGTATGCACATGACAAATGATATGTCCATGGTAACCTACACATATAATTATCATGATACTGTGCACCATCACAGTAATCAGACACACAAATTAGACACTCAACTGCAGGCACAATTTGTAACATTACTTGCCACAAAGAAAACACATTGTGGTGCATTATGAATAGGCTTGGTCAAATTAAATTTTTATATTTGTATAATTTTGATGGATAGGATCAATGTTTATTTTTAAGCATTTTTTCCCAATTTTATTGATTTAAATTTTCACAGATTGTGCAAAATGATGGGTTTCGAGTATTTATTTAAATTTTCACTGTTGCGGGAAATTTAGTGGGGTGTCAACCAATAAGATGGTCGACAATAATTATTTAATGACAGTAGATACTGAGATTCCACAAGTTAAAGCTTTATAACTATTAAAACATAAATTACCAGCATCACTTGTCAAAATATACTGAGTAAATGAAATCTAAATGAAACCCTTAATAATTTTTCAAGCAGCATTTTTCTTATTTTGCCTATCAATAAATTTCAATTGTTGATGGAAATATTTTTTTCATTGGTTTGTGTGTATACAGTGAAATCGATGTTTACTGACGTTTACTGATAACAACCTAATCTGTCCAAGCCTAAGTATGGAATTAATTAAGACAAAGACAGTGCCCTGTTGAGCTCCCAGGGAACAAAGTCGCTGTGCCATCCTTCTCAAAGATGCACCATGTGCTTCTCTGTATAGACTTCTTCTGACTGGTTTGAAGACGGAAGCTTTTTGCATTGTCAACCAGTTCTATCCAGGAGCAGTTCTGATCATCAAGGGTGTGCAAGGACTTCAATTATGACCAGCCCCTGCCTGCAGGATCAAGGGAGGAGAGTGATTCCTTGTGCCCTCCCACACTTACATATCTGCAGAGAAATCCGTCAAAATCCAACCATTGCTGCAATCCAGTCCAGACAAAAGTAGGCTTTTGATTTTTTCCAGGTTTCCCATGTCACTGCTGTTTGTATCTTGAGGTGCTGTGTTGTTAGATTTCATGAGCTGACAGGACTGAATCTGGTCTGACTAAATTAATACTTCACCATAGTTCTGGAAACACTGCTGGAGGCACTGACTTCTCTGAGAGCCCTATCAGACCCTCCCGTTGAAAAACCTGCAGAAGGGCAAAATTTACGCTGATAACAAAACGTGCTTCACTGCATAGACTTTCTGGTGCCTCATCCTTTTGGGGGTTGGGGAATGGGGAGGGCTTGGCAGCTGCTTGGAGGGGCAGAATGCTGGGATATTTCACTACATGGATGACCTTTGATCTTTGGGGATATTACAGATTTTAGGACATCCACTTTATTGACAGTCCTTTCAAGTATCCTCCTGCAGAACCATAAGCCAGCCCTTGTGACTAGTAGTGTGATAAGGGAGGACAAGAACTGGTTAAATTTGGAGTGGATGGAAATTATTATCCAGATCCACCTGAAAATCCAGAAACCAGCTCTGTGTTTCAATGAGTCATTCACAATCCCTCACCCCAACCCCTCATGTAAATTCAACATCTTAAGATCAGGAAGTCCCTTGTCTTGTTAGCTGTGCATAGAGAATGTGCAATGGGATGTAATCCAAAGTGAGGAAGTTCAGTAGGTCTTTGGGCTAAAATATCAGCTGGTCTAAACTGGCATAGCTCCGTGGAATCAGGGTAATTACACTGATTTACAGCAGTTGAATACCTGGTCTCTTAACTGGTAACCACCGATATGCTCAGGAAAATAATCAGTTGCATAAAACTTTAATATAATATCAATTTTTTCATTTTGTTTTCACGTTGGAAAAGTGATATCTCAATGAGCACATTACACATTCAAAGTGCTCTTATTTCTGAGTTATCTGTTTGGAAAAAAAAGGTTAGCATTTTTAAAAGTTATTTTTGCATAGGGAAAAGTGTAATTTTTCAGTGACACATATCTCAAAATTTTCCTTTCAGCTAAGACAAAGAATGGAAACTTCAATCCCCAAAAGACACATTTTCAAAAATTATGAATGAATGAAAATGGGAGGCTGGATGAACATGTTGTACACATCTGATTGGAACTACCAAGTGCCATTATATGTTTACTGAATATGGTTTAGAACATTAGCTACTGATCTACAGGGCGAAATATTTATTTTCCAGGATTCACATCTGTTTCATGATACCAGCCAAAAGAAATGAATAGTACAATAAACACAATCACAAGGTATAAAACAATAGTTTTCAGGATGTTTGCACTACTGTTAACAAGAACAGGCAAATAGACCCATGACTGGTCAATACATTTTATAGTGACGGAATTTTTATCTAATAATCTGCTTGCTGTTTACTATGTTAAAGAACCTTGTAAAAGCAATGTTTACATGTTACCTCCTGTTGCCAACTTTTAAATGACCAAATTCCTGTGGATTTCAACAGACTCTCCTCTTTGTTATGACTAACGTGCTGTAGTAAATGTGATATTATCAAGAAGAGAATAGAGACAGTACACTGTAAAACAAAGATATATTGAGGAAACTCTCTCATCCATAATGAAATAGCATTTTAGATCATATGCCACAGAGCAATAATGTCTTTATAATAAGAGTTTACAGTGAATGCAATAACCTCTTTCATATGCAACATACCTCAATTGACAATGGCTTTTTTTTTTTTTTAAGCTGGGATGATGTTAGGGAAATTACAGTTTCTGGCATTCTCCATGTGATGCATAAATCCTAACATATTTAGCTGTTTCAGAGGAGAATTAGTCTGCAGTTATGGACTTAGAAATTCATGCAATAACTGGATAAGATTAAGGTATAGCTGTGAGGTTATTGTGATGCATTTTGGAGACTGCAAACATACAATTTACATCCTCCTAAGCATGACCATTTGGAAAATGCCTGTATTGTAAAGGTCAAAGCAGATTTTCAGAAAGCCAGAAGGAAATAGATCTATAATTATATAAACACATACAAATGCTTACATGCATACATATTTCTGCAGAAATATTAATCAATGTTACAATTCTAAAGCATCAAGAACATGAAATCCATGAGAATGGGAATGTTTAACGAGGTACATAGCTGACAGTTTTGAAATTGTGGAAAAAAATTATTGACAGTAAAATGCTGTAACAAGCATTTTTTCCCCCCAGTTTCTGTGGTATGAACAAAGCCACAGGCATGAAATAAGATGCAGTTATATTCCCCAGTAATGTGAAAAGAGAATATCATGTTCTTTTAGATCATTTGTTAAAAATATGTTTCTCCTTTTTTATATATTTTCCTGCTACATCAACATCATTCAGAGGCCTCTGCTTTAGTCATTTTGAGTCATAGTCACAAACTGTACTGTCTTCTGTACTTTGGCAATGATAATGTATCTGAGTTTCCTTAGTGATCTCCCAAACATATTTTTCTATCCTCCCATGCTCAGTACATACTTTTGATGGAATTCCTGTTGTGTGGGAGGGTAGCTATGTTCCATTCACACACTCATTCCCAGATGTGACCTCTTGAGTCTACTCCTGTCTTGCTTTCCAACAGCCGAACATTTGTAGCCTCAAGGCCACTCTCCAGTCTTCTAGTAGTAATATCATCACAGTGGAGGTTTTGTTTGTTTATCCATTTATTTATTTTCAGGGTACCTGAGAAGTTTTATGAACATGGTAAAATTGAAAGGAAAAATCAGGGCTTAGAAAAGAAGCCAAATCTTCCCACATAATGTTAATAGAATCAAGGGGGGAAACCCCTTTTCATTCATAATTGCTACCTAATATTGTTTGAAGAGTTTCAGTTACATAGCTGCAAAGCAACATGGAACTTTGGAGACATTAATGGGAACAAAGGTTTTCTTGAAGTCACTGACTTGACCAAGAAGTGCCGCCAAATAAATTGTAACTTGATCTCTGGTGAGAAACTTAATGTGTATGAATCAAAGGGGGCGGAGGGGACAGAGTGCACTTAAATCCTTTTATTTCTCTAGCTGAGAAATCTCACTGCAGCAAGAATCTCATTGTAACAGCTGTAACTTCTGCTTCTGCCAAAAGGACATTCGTTTGACCTTGCAGCAGCCCAGGACATTTCCTCAAGGAATATTTTATCCCATAAATAAACCAGGAAGGAACACACCTGGAATGTAATTGAGACCTGTATGCATTTTTTCCAAAACAGAATTTCACCCTATGGTACATGCCCTAAAAGCTGGCTAATGTAAGAGGGCTCTCTGGTATGGTTGTACAGAGAGTACAGCAAACACCCTGGGTTTTGAAGGAAAAATGCAAATACATATTGTTGCAGGTCTGGAGTAACTGCATCTCTGACACCTTCGTGGCTTCCTTGAGGGCATGGCCACTCAGGTCTCTAGCCATCACTTTTATCAGGGCAGGAACTCACGTTTCTCTCCCTCCAGACCAGGGATTAAGCTGCAATTTCCTCTCACAAATCAATGTGATCAAGTCTGAGTCTGATTCAGCAATTGCTGGTCTGCTATTTGCTAGGGCCTATGACGGGGTTAACCAGTGACCTGCCAGCCTTCATAAAATACAGTATTTATTTAAAACAAAAGATATTATAGAGAAAACATATCCTGAAAACAATAAACACTTTATATGCATGTCTTATCAGGTGTCACTTATCTTCCACATGGAGACCCTGGTAAATTTCAAAGTCCTTCAGACCCCTGCAGCAGGGCTGTCCCTCTTGGTTATAGTGTCATGACAATTGTTGGGTCCAGTGAGAGTGCCCCTTCCTCTATAGTAGGCTGTCTACTTTATACAATTCTTAATTCTTTGTCTGCTGGCCCTCATGAACTCAGTCAAAACCAGTATATGCAATTTCCCCCCCAGGGAGAACAATACTTCTGCAAACTTGTTTACCAGTTTAGAGATCTGCAGTACCCTCTAGTAATGTTAGTCCCCAAGGGTTCATTCATGCTCAGGGACTTCCCTTCTGTCACTGCATTGCTTGTCTTGTTTGAAGAAAGAAGTTAACTCCTTCCCACCTGACAAGTAACAATCAAAGGCGAGAGGGGAAACTGAGTCACACCTGTTCTTTCATAAAAATAAATTAAAAGTTCCCCTGTTATACACACGTATTATAACTGTGCTTATGGGGATTAAGGAACTGGCAGCCCTGGAAATGTGAGATTCAGATCCATGGCTAATATGGTGCTACAAAACAGAAGATGAGGTCATTATTTCTGCTTAAAAAGCAATATGCCAGATACTAATAAGAGGGAAGCATCAATCTTCAAAAACATCTTAACATACTCTCTGTATGAACAGATAATACATGCAGAGACTTTCAGCACAGGGCATGGGTATTGCTCCATAGTCCACTGGCCACCATTCATAAGGACAGGTGGAAGAAAATGGGAGGATTTCACTACGTGTGACAATGCTGGACACTGATAAATCTTTCTTGACTCAAAGCTATTTCTGCAGAGGAATTTGATTTGCTTTTGAAGTGCATCGGATTGCATTAATGTCATGTGTTCTCTAAAAGTGTCCATGAAATAAATAACCCTGGAACTCTCTACAAGGATTTTATCCTCTCCCAGCATCTCACTCTTCATACGTTCTTCATGTTACTTGGTTAGGATATTGCCATTAACAAATGTATAGTTGTGCACAGTAAGTGAAAGGCTCTAACCCATCCTGCATATGAATGGGAAGCAGAGCTTCTTTCTATTAAGTGGATAATGTGAATTAATCCATGTTTGGTATGTCTACACTTCAATTAGACACCTGCATCTTGCCTATGCCAGCTGAGTTGGGGTTGCAGGGTCAGGCTAAGGGGCTGTTTAACTGTGGTGTAGATGTCTGGGTTTGGGCTGCAGCCCAAGATCTGGGACCCTCCCACCTCACAGGGTCCTAGTGCCTGGGCTCCAGCCTGAGCCCAAATGTCTACACTGCAGTTAAACAGCCCCTCAACCTGAACCCCATGAGCCCCGGTCAGCTAGCACAGGCTAGGCGCAGGTGTCTAATTGCAATGCAGACATGCCCTTTTGTTGTGAACCTAGGAACAAAGTCATCCAGGTCAAAAACCCTGATGCCCTGTTTGACTCTTTTCCCATTTCATCCCATGCTGAGGCTCTTGCAAAGTCCTGTTGTAGATTCCCCTCTCAAATCCATCTGTTTTAATCTGTCCCTACTGCTGATTCAAACCTTGATCATCTCTAACTGCTGTTACTGCAATCTCCTCCTCTATTGCCCCCTACATTTCCCCTACCCCATCAATCTTCATCAATATATCCAAAATGCTAGTTGTAAAGTTAACTTCTCCCACCGTTCCACACACACCACCCTCCCCTGATGTACAACAGCTTTGCCCATCCTTCTGAATTCCACACTGGCCTATACCTCTGCTTTCACTCAGCATATGCCCCTTCTTATTTCCTATGCTCCATTGTCTCCTTTCTTCTAGCTGTTCCTTTTGGACTTAATCCTGCAGCTTTTACAAAAGCAGGCTTCTGTTTACTTGCATGACTTAGGATGTTATAGGCATAAGGTTCACACAAGCATGAATTTTAAGATTGGGCCCTCAATATACAGGTTTGCACCTTCTTTCAAGCCATCTCTTAATTTTGCAATAGCCTTCCAGACTCCATGCACCAGAGGCTGGGTCCACCTCCCGCTGAAGTCAGATGGGATCCTATTGACTACAGAGGGAGTTGGATCACGCTTCAGTTGCCCTCCTATAAAACCCACCTCAAGGCACAAAATGGGAATGGCAATATTAATGATAATATTTTTAACAATCCAAACAGGAATTATGTTGGGCAACTGGGTCCAGTGCAGAGAGTAACATCAGAACTTTCCAGCATTGCTTCTGGAACAATGTATCCATCCTGACTAGAACTAGTCTCCATCATAGGCTGCCAGAAATGATTTAGTCTGCATGCATGCTTGATCCTGGATTTATTTTTAGAAGGACCTGCCAGTCGTATTGATTTGTGTCAAATTAAGCGTGATGGGTTTTGTTTTGTTTTTTTATTCAGACAGCTTAGAGGCAGGAAATTAAACAAATCTTTTTTCAGTCATCATTTTGGCTTGAAGTAAATTGTGGTCTTAAAAGGGCCAATCAGCTTTTAAAAAGTTCTCTCTTAGGTAGAATGCAAGGGAGGGATGGCTCAGTGGTTTGAGCATTGGCCTGCTAAACCCAGAGTTGTGAGTTCAATCCTTGAGGGGGCCACTTAGGGATCTGGGGCAAAAATCAGTACTGTGAAGGCAAGGGGCTGGACTCAATGACCTTTCAAGGTCCCTTGGAGATATACCTAACTTTTTTAGGGGGGGAGGGATAGCTCAGTGGTTTGAGCATTGGCCTGCTAAACCCAGGTGTGACGGGTTGGATCACAGAAACCCCCTTGGGAGCTGCCACCAGATGTGCAAAGACTACCCCTGCTTCTGTTTTCCCTGCCAGCTCAGGACTCCAGCACCCTGTCTTGCTGAGCCAGACACTCCCGTCTGGCTCCAGACACAGACCCAGGATCTGAATCTCCTGTCCCAAAGCTGCAAGTTTACCTGAAAACAGCTCACAGCTTGTCTTTAGCACTCAGATGCCCAACTCCCAATGGGGTCTAAACCCAGATAAATCCGTTTTGCCCTGCATAAAGCTTATGCAGGGCAAACTCATAAATTGTTCGCCCTCTATAACACTGATAGAGAGATATGCACAGTTGTTTGCTCCCCCAAGTATTAATACATACTCTGAGTGAATTACTAAATAGAAAGTGATTTTATTAAATACAGACAGTAGGATTTAAGTGGTTCGAAGTAGTAACAGACAGAACAAAGTAAGTCACCAAGCAAAATAAAATAAAATGCGCAAATCTATGCCTAATCAAACTGAATACAGATAATTTCCTCACCAGTTCCAGAGTGCTCCCTTTTACAGGCTAATCTCCTTTTAGCCTGGGTCCAGCAATCACTCACACCCCCTGTAGTTACTGTCCTTTGTTTCAGTCTCCTTCAAGTATCCTGGGGGGGTGTGGAGAGGCTCCTTCTTTAGCCAGCTGAAGACAAAATGGAGGGGTCTCCCACAGGTTTAAGTAGACTCTCTCTTGTGGGTGGAGACCTCCCTCCTCTGCAAAGCCCAGCTCCAAGATGGAGTTTTGGAGTCACCTGGGCAAGTCACATGCCCCTGCATGACTCAGTCTTTGCATTGTCCACATGGCATCTTGCATGTCTCCAGGAAGACTTCTCATGTGGATTGGAGCATTCCAAGATGCATTGTTCCCTAAGTGTCTCCTGATCAGGTACTTAACCTGGCAAATTCCTTCCTAAAGAAGCTGACCAAATGCCTCACAAAGCTTACTTAGAAATCAGGCAAGCATACAGCCCATATTCTTAAGCTCGAGTAGAAAATGATATATACGTACAAATAGGATGAATAGATATAGTAGATCACAACCCTTACGGAGATATGTTACATGGCACAGGCAGCACAAAACATATTCCAGTTATGTCATACATACATTTATAAGCACCCCCTCCCCATAAAGCCTTATGGGGTACACTGTCACACCAGGGTTGTGAGTTCAATCCTTGAGGGGGCCACTTAGGGATCTGGGGCAAAATCAGTACTTGGTCCTGCTAGTGAAGGCAGGGGGCTGGACTCGATGACCTTTCAAGGTCCCTTCCAGTTCTAGGAGATGGGATATCTCCATTAATTTATTATTATTTATTTATTTATTTATTATTTATTAGGTATGAAATATTTGCGAAAATTAGACTAAAATAAAAAGAAAGAAGTAAAAACAGCTCAACTGGTCTGATTCTCTCTCTCTCTATCTCAATGGCCCTAGTAACCATAGTATCCGAGCACCTGACAATCTTTAATGTATTTATCCTCACAACACCCTGTCAGGTAAGGAAGTACTATCTCCATTTTACAGATGGTGACCTGAGGCACAGAGAGACTAAGGCCCAAATCTTCGAAGGGACTTTGGCTTCTCTATTGATTTCAATGGAAGTTAGGCACCTAAAGACATTTGAGGATCTGCGCCTAAGTGATGTACCCACATACAACAGAGTCAGCAGTAAAGCAGGGCACTGAACACAGGGCTCAAGTCCTAGGCTAGAAACCTAACCACTAAGCCATCCCACCTCTCTATTCTGGTGTAACTCATACGGAATAAGATCACAGAATATCTGGGTTCTTATATGGCCCACATCACTTCACAATGATTAATGGATTATTACCCTCACAACTCCCTGTGAAATAGGGTCATTTTAGCCACAATTTCCCGATGGGGAATCAGGGTACAGGGTAGATACATTGACTTATTCAAGGTCATACAGTAAGTCTGTGGCAACGAGCAGTAGAATGCAAGTCCCAGTCCATTGCCATAGCCACTACACCACCATTCCTACCCTAGCCCTAGGCTGTCACATAGTATAAATGAGGTCAGAATCAGGCCTAATGTTGTGCATGTTTGGCAATGGTACAAACATTTATATCGGAAATATGCACATATTGGTAAACTCACACCGACTTAATGCAGGACTGGGCCCTTAAGCTTTAAAATAGCTTTCCATTTTGGGTATGACTTAGAAGCTGTGGATGGCTGTCTTCCCCCTGGATCTCAGAATAAGGGAATATATTCAGGTAAGCAATGTTAATAAACTCCACTGTAGGATTATACCATTGTGGGTATGATTTGGGAGGATTGTGGATGGTTATATATCCCCCCAACCCTCTCTCACTTTCATAGCATTCTGTTCAGATTTTATCTGCTCCATGACTGATGACAGTTTTGATTCCCAGAGGAGATAGTCCTGCATCATTTATATAAGGCTCTAAAGACTGACAGAATTCTCACATGTAATGAGTTTAGAAAAATTTGCAGAATCATGTCACACCAGATACACTAGTATTTATGACAGCAATATTTGGCACAGCCTCCGTTAGTAGAGTAGCAGGGGAAGGAAGCTGGATCCCACAATAAAGAAATATATTCGTGTAAGTAATGCTAACCAACTCCACTGTGTGACTGTACTGTGTATCCTGACCCTCAAGGAAAGAATATACCCAATAGCTTAATGCATCTGTTATTGATGAATAGAAATGACTTGGGTCTAGCTTTATATAAGGGCCCAATCCAAGAAAGGAGTGAAAAGCCTGAGTATATGGGCTGTGTACTGAGATAAATACACACATAAGACAAAAGTCTAAGGAAATGAATTCCAACATCCATCTATCACTGCCATCAATGTGGTAACCAGGTCACATATAGCTTTAGGTATGTGGGTGGGTAGAAATGTGCCCTCCCCCATTTGTTATCCACAGATTCACTGACCAGCACCCCCTACTTCACTATCTTGGCAACCAGACTCCTATTAGTGCTGCTATGGAGAGAACCACTGGAAAGCAGCCTCATATACAGGGTCTCCCCGTGCAGTGTCCTTCCTGTGTACTCCCTGCTTTGTGCAGTTAAAACTCAGCATTCACATTGAATTTTTACTTTACCCCTGCATATGTGAGTAATACGCAAGGGTAAGATTTGTCTCTGTGAAAGTTCCTATATTTAGAAATCAACCAAAAAACATATTGTACTTAAGGCAGGAACACTTCCAGGTGGTTGGCCAAATTTTCATTTCATATGTTACATGAATTTCCTTGATTGCCATCTCAACCATTCTGCAAGGAACTCACCATAGCTTTCTCTTGGAAAAATTGTTAATTGTATTGAACCCTGGAGAGTTCCCAACTTCATTACTAATTGATTGTCTACTGAAGCCATGAAATAACTGATTCTTTTGTGTATGTTACAAATCCAAATTATTGCTTCTTCAAGTCCATGATCCATAACTTGGCATTCCTTCCCTTTCTTTAGGTCATTTTTGCAGTTAAGTTCATAGTTGTTTTGAGGATACTTCCTTTGATTTTCGTGTGTAGCATGGGAATATGGAATGGTGGTGACCTATTCTTCTGGTCCATCTCTCTGCCAGTTCAGGATTATTTCCCATAGTATTCCTGAGAGCTTTGTCCAGTCCAGTTTCAAACATAAATGTGATTTTCTTGGCACTTTTCAGTAGACCCACTGGACCAAATTCTGACATCTATTAAACTTCTGCAATGCCATTTGCATGGGCATAACAAAGGGCAGAATCAAGCTGTTAATGTTACATTAATGTTGCCATAAGTGCTAGTACAATTGTGTTAGTGCAGAAGGAATGCTGCCCCAGGAGGCTTAATTACAAATGAAGGAAAAAGAAGAAAAATAATATATTTGAGAAAAGTAGAGATTATAAAGTGCATAGAATCAGAGAAATTCCAGACTGAAAAGACCATCACAATTTGTCATCTATTCTGTCTTCTTGACAGTGCATCTAGGCCATCTAATCTTTGGCTCTGCAGCATATTTTCATGCAGTATATTTTTAGTGAGTCTAACACTTCCCTTGGGAGATTCTCACACAAAGCAACATAATATTTTCCCTAAGACTGGCGTTGATCCAGTGGCCTCGGAAATAAATGGTTGTTTCTCCACTGACTTCAGTGGACCCTGGATCAGAATAACCCTAGCTGGAAAAGAGGGTAGAAGCCTTGCATGGTTTATGCTTTGCTGTGATACATCAATCTCTCTGGCCGGGGCAGGATTCCTCATGGTGTTCAGGGATGATCTGGAGTATAGTTTCCTTTGAAGAGGAGAAAATTGTGCCCCAGGTCAATATTTGCTACTAACACCAAAAGGAGTCTACACTGGGCCATGCCTCCTTCAGAAAGTTAGCTGGCTGCTCAGTCTCTCCTAATGCTCTCTAGAAAAAATATTGTCATTGTTACAATTATTATTTCTTTGCATTTCAGCAGCACATAAAGTTTTCAGCTGAGACCCCTCCCTGCCATTGTACACACACATAGTGAGAGACAGTCCCTGCCCCAAAGATTTAACAATCAGAATAGACAAGTCACATCATGGGAGAAAAGAAGCAGTGTTATACCTTTTTTTTTGCTTGTGTGTGTGTGTGTAGCACAGAGGCTAAGTCTCTTGTCCAGGGTCACACAGAAAGCCCGTGGGAGAGCCAGAAATTGAACATAGCTCTCCTGAGGCCTAATCCAGTGTCTTAACCACAAGGCCATCTACCTTCTCTTGTCTTGATGCCTGCATACAGGAAGAGCCTTTCTGTCACTCTTCCCCAGCTGCATCAGTGCAGCATAGAGAAGGATTTAGCCCTTGGGGTTATACTCTTTGTAATTAACCCTTTAGATTTTGCCTCTTCTTGAACTTTGCACATTTCCCACAAAACATTTTCATTTTGCTATTTACACTGCTCTACAGCCAAAATGCTTCTGAAATAAATGTAATCAAACTTTACTAATTCTGGGTCATTGAGAACGAAAATGGTGCTTAAAATTGTTGATTGGCTCTAGTTTTCAAGATGTGCTATTGGGTCAGTATATACGACCCTTGACTTGGGAATGGCGGAGGATAAGTGAGTTATAAAGGGAAGGGATCTGAATTTAAACCAGAAATGACTAAAATACATCTTTGACTGGCTCTATGAATAAATCTATGACTGGGTTTGGACAGTACTTGCTTTTTAGGCAAAACAATGAATGATGCAATCTGAAGCTGGTATTGCGTAATACATGATATGAATTGCATCATGTTATTCCTAGAAGTCATGGATGATGCAATCATAACGAAGCTTACATCACTCTGCTGAACAAATTGCCCTATATCAGCTCTAGAAATCATACAGTGTCATGCTCTCTTATTTGTCAGTGTTTGATTTTGCAAAGGGACACATTTCTGTTTAGCCAAAGTGAGCAAAGATGCCTCGTACTTGTGTTGAACAGTGCAGATAACTTCTGCTATGTTTGTGGTGAAGTGACTTTTGCATCACAAAAGCGCAGTATAACCACTATGGTTAAGAAAGCCTATCACCTTTATTTTGGCTGCAAAACTGGAGATCAGGACAAGAGGTGGGCCCAACACATATGTTGCAACACTTATGCAACAAATCTTGGCCAGTGATTGAACAGGAAAAGCAAATCTATGCCTTTTGCAGTGCCAATGATTTGGAGAGAGCCAATAGATCATACCAGCAATTATTACTTCTGCATGGTGCCTCCAGTTGGGAAAGGTGTGTCAAAGAAGAAAAAGTGGACTGTGCATTATCCAAACATTCCATCAGCTATACGCCCAGTACTCCACGGAGAAGGACTGCTGGTTCCTGATGCACCAGAATCATTCTCACTTGAGTCAGACGAGGAAGAGGAAGAGGATGAAACTTCTGGTCCTGAACCATCAATGTCACAGGACCCACATTTTCTTCCATCCTCCTCCTCTGAACCACACCTCATAACACAAGTTGAACTGAATGACCTTGTCAGGGATTTGGAACTCCCCAAGAGTAAGGCAGAGCTGTTGGGCTCCAGACTACAGCAGTGGAATCTCCTGGCAGGTGATGTTAGGGTTTCCATGTACCGTGACCATCAAAAGGATCTTGTCCCATTCTTCTTCATGGAAGGTGATCTTGTAGCCTGCATCAACATCGATGGTGTGATGGCAGCCCTCAACATCGTTCACGATCCAGATGAGTGGAGACTGTTCATTGATTCATCGAAGACGAGTCTTAAAGCTGCATAAGTTTTACTGCATAATGGCAATGTTTTGCCATCAATTCCAGTTGGTCATGCAGTCCATATGAAGGAAACCTATGACAACATGAAACAACTTTTGAGGTGCATAAACTATGACCAACATCAGTGGCAGCTTTGTGGCGATTTGAAGGTTGTTGCTCTCTTGCTTGGTCTGCAGACTGGATACACAAAGTACTGCTGTTTTCTCTATGAATGGGATAGTTGTGCAAGAGATTCCCACTACATCAAAAAAGATTGGCCACTCTGACAGTCATTGGAGCCTGGGAGGAAAAGTGTTCAGCATCCACCAGTTGTTGAATCAAGGAAGTTTTTGTTACCACCCTTACACATCAAGCTGGGTCTGATGAAGAACTTTGTCAAGGCCATTGACAAAACACAAGCAGCTTTCAAGTACCTCCGTGGAAAATTTCCAAGGTTAAGTGAAGCTAAGATAAAGGAAGGTGTCTTTGTTGGTCCTCAGATTCATGAACTTCTTCGAGATGATGCATTTGACCATGCACTGCGTGGCAAGGAAAAGACGGCATGGAAAGCCTTCCAGTTAGTGGCAATAAATTTTCTCGGAAACAACAAGGCAGACAACTACAGGTTGTTGGTGGAAAACCTCCTCAAGGCATACAAAAGCCTTGGTTGCAACATGTCACTAAAGATACATTTTTTGCACTCTCATCTAGATTTTTTTCCACCGAACTGCAGAGCAGTGAGCGACGAGCACGGTGACCGATTTCACCGGGACATTGCAACAATGGAGAGAGAAACGCTATCAGGGCAAATGGAGCCCATCAATGCTTGCAGACTATTGCTGGACAGTGACAAGAGATGCTCCATTTAATGAATACAAGAGACAAGCCAAGAGGCGCCGAGTAGACACTGAATAGGACTAAACTGTGTACATAATAGTTTTTTGCCTTTTGTTTCATAATCAAATTTATTTATATAACCCTTTTGCTGATTTTTAAAGTGTTACATAAACAGGACAGGTGAAATATTATCATGTAAAGCAACCATAAACACATGAAAAGACCTAGGTTTACAATTTATGATTAAAACTCTACTATCTACACAATATACATAGACATAAAATGTAAAAACTTAAATATCTTAGAAACAGTAGCCAATCAGTTGTTTTAATTGTCATATTTGAATTCAGCACATCAAAATACAAAATAAAGAGCACATTTTATCTCTGAAGCAGACGACTTCTCAAAAATTGTAGACCAGTGTTATAAACTCTTTTGGAAAACCATTTTTTTCTTCTGTGTACAAATAAATTTCATTACAATCCCTTTACTGTATGTCCCATAATACCATACAATTATAGTCTCTTGTTCTTCATGTTAGCCTCTTGTTCTTCCAGAGAGCCTCTCCCTCATCTTTTTTTTAGTGTTTTTGTACATATTTCAATAAAGCTACCTTTAATTTTAATCTTCTTTTTCCTTTTCCATATCTGTGATAGCAATTTCATAATTATATGTCCAGAAGTATCTGAATGGATTATAGTCCCATCTTGGCCCCTGATTTAATCATTTACCAAGGACTAAAAAAATGACCTATAATTAATATCTATACTTATGCATCTCAGGATTTGTATGGCTATTTTTAATACTCTTATTTAGAATTATATTCATCACAGACCCTTAAGGATGCTTTTGACATTCCATGTTTTCAATATTGTCAATTCTTGTGATTGTAGCACAAGTCTCATGATATTTGGAGTGTAGTCCTGGCCCCATTGATATCAAAGGTAACTTTTGACTTTCAGTAGGGCCAGAATTTCACCTTTGAAATCCTTGTGTGTGTTTTTTCTTAAAGCCTCATATTCTGGGGGCATGTGCTTATAAGATAATCCTAGCTTTCTTTTTTTAAAATAGCCCTAATTGATGCAAAGAAAAGCTTGAAAATGGTGACTTGAGTGTGACCTAAAGTTTCAAAGACCAAAAGACAAGCAAAAGGAATGCTCTCTCTCTCTCTCTCTCTCTCTCTCTCTCACACACACACACATACACACACACACACACACACACAGAGCGGCGGCTCCAGGCACCAGCGCTCTAAGTGCATGCCTGGGGCGGCAAGCCACAGGGGGCGGCCTGCCGATGCCTGCAAGGGTGGCAGTCAGGCTGCCTTCGGAGGCTTGCCTGCGGCGGCTTGCCTGCAGGAGATCCGCCGGTCCCGCGGATTCGGCGGCAATTTGGCGGTGGGTACACCGAAGCCGCCGGACCGGCGGACCTCCTGCAGGCATGCCGCCGAATCCGCGGGACCGGGGACATCCCGCAGGCATGCCGCCGAAGGCAGCCTGCCTGCCGTGCTTGGGGCAGCAGAAAAGCTAGAGCCACCCGTGCATACACATACACACACATCATTATTTATTATTATTTTTAAATTCAATTATATTTAGGTTAATCTGGTGATTTTTCTAGGTCTGACTTGGGGTTGGTAATACTGTGTCTTGTAATGTATGGTTTTCAATGATATATGCTCTGATGTTGTTTTTATTTCATCCCTAGCTTTGTTCTCCAAGTGTCTGTTTCACTTTATTGAATTATTGTATCTCCCCGGCCTCTCCTATTCTAAGTCATTTTGAATTTTATTGCCTTCTTACATTTTATTGATTGCCTTGCCTTTTCATAAATTTCCTCAGTTTATGGATGTCTCTTTGTCCACAGGACATTGGTTTACAGAGTAGAGAAGATGAAAGGTGATATCAGGACTTTTTCACTGGTCACCTCATCTTAGCCAGTTATCCACACAAATAGATCACCCTCAACAGATGAAATGAGATGGTTAAGATTTAGGGACCTAATCCTGCACCACTAATGTCAATAGGAGGCCTTTGACTTAATGGGTGCAGGATCAGGTGATAGATTACTACTGAATCAAATTCAGGTACATTTTAGTCATGAATTCCATAGTAACTCTCCCATAGTTGAATTAAAGCTTATGGGCCATATTTAAAAAAAAAGAAGCCAGAAGCACTGCACACAAATGTATGCTCACCACATGCCTGCATTTACACACATTGTTTCCGTAACTATATACAATTCTGGCTTTTGCATGTGTCGTCTGGACATTTAGACATCTACATATGCATTTGTAAGTGCAACTGCTTGATTTGCATGTGTAATTACAGTAATTGTACATGCAGATATAGGTGTTAAGGATTTCAGGTTTCTTTTTTTCAAATATCTGATCATATATGTCTCAGTTTTCTGGTTCTGAGATTCCTTGTTAAATATGAGAGCTAGTCACTCTTAAAAATGGGCCAGTTACCTTAGGTAATGGTTTGATAACTCAACAACATCACCTTTCTGTTTGCAGAAATTCAGGGTGTTTCCTATATTATGCACAGAGAATCCAACAAACAATGAAGAATTTCTCAGTAAATTCTTATTAAGGCAAAACTGAAACTTATTTATGGTAACTGTTCTATATCTAGGACCATATTTTGAACAGATGGCTTACAATTATGCCGGCTCCATCTATGCTGCATTAGAGCACTAAGCCCTGCCTGCCCAGATGATAGAATTTACATAGCCAGAACTCCTTTGGCATTTGCCAAAATTGGTTTTGCTAGTGAAACATTCTGTCACCTGATGCACAGATTTGAGAATGTATTTATGGTGCACACAGAAGTTAGTTCCTGAAAAGAACACAAGAACTTGTGTGCACAAAATTATGCATGCCCAAATGCATTTTCCAATACATTTTGAATATACTGGGCCCAATCTCTGGTCACAGCTAAGGAGCACAACAACTCAGTGCCATTCATGAGTTGACATTTGGGGGGGGGGGATGGATGTGTGTGGAGGGGAGCAACTGGTGACCAAGGGATGCAAAACATACCTTAATGCAGCTGAGGACCTGTCTGACTATTTTAAATGACAGCCATGATCTTATCTCCCTTCCATTCTTTCAGTAGTCCAATAAACACACACGGAGAACAATCTTTTTTAAAACATTCACATTTCTTGATTATCTCTGGTATTTCATCTTCCTCCCCTTGAAAATAATGTATCTAAATCTGGTATTGTCCCTTCATCTTCCTTTGTAAAACACAAGGTCAATGATTAATTTCATTCTCTCCTCAGTGTCTTCTTTAATTACTAAATTATCTTCACTGTCTCTAGAAGCCCTAGTCTCTCATTCTTTGACCTCTTGTTCTTCATATACTTGAAATATACCCTCTTATTTATCTTAATCGCTTGCATAGTCTTCTTCACATTCTCCTCCTCCTGCTTGTCTTATCATGTTTTATTGTCTGTTGTCTTGTTTCTGTCATCTTCGTCCTCCTCCACCAAATGTGATGTTTTGATGCTCTGCATCCCCCTTAATGTCTTGTTCATTTTCATTGTGAATCATGTTTTTATTATAAAGTTTTGATGCCTTGTTTGTCTGTGCTCAAATCTTTTGGTCATAACATACAGACTCAATCTTCTCTGTTTTTGCACAACTCTTAAAAAATGGAGTGATTTTCAAAATTGCTGTTTTCCAAGACATCACAACAACTGTATCCTCCAGAACAAAGAGATGCATTTCTAAAAATATATGCAAAATAAAATGCATAAGCTCACACAGAAATAAAAAGGGCAATGTCCTCTACTAACTGTATCAGTCAGTGAATGCAAGAGGTTAAGATAAATAATAGGTTGATCAAAAGATTTAACTCCAATAGAACCAAGTAAGAAATTTCCTAAGTACTAGAACCAACAGCTCCTTGAAACATAGCCAGTTCTGGAGAAGGATTCAGCTTGGAGTAATTGAAAGCAATGAAATATGATGAAATTAGGCAGAAATCAGAAATATAAACAGCTGTCTGAAATTTAAATAATTTCATTTTTTAATGAAAATTTTCATCACAGTTTAATTTTGATGGAACCAGGGGAAAAATTAAATAAAATTTGTATGAAAACATTTCTTCATTGTTTGATCTGCTCTAGAAATATATTAAAATCTTACCATTAGTGTTTTCCCTTAAATTAATTGATGTAATAATGTCTTCCCCCTTTAAATAAATGTAACACCCATATCTAAATTAATACTAACCCCCCCCAACCTTATGTAAACATTACTAACTTTGCTCATATTGAACTGTATCTTTATTCCAGAGAATCTCACTGACGTCAATGGAACTACTCAGACAGTAAGGTGCTACTCCATATGCCTATGGGTTCCAGTGCCTGGCCTCTACTTGTAATAAGAAGCATTGTATGATCCTTCTGCACTATTCACTCCCCAACCTTCCCTGCTGGCTCCTGTCCCATGTGCTTGGGGGGAGTAGCTGGCTCACAGCACCCATTTACTGATGTACAATCAGGCCCAAGATCCAGAGAGATGACTCAAGAGTATAAGTGTTGGGATGGGGGGAGGGAGAGGAAGGTCTTGCTCTCCCATATGCCCTGGCATGATTGCACATTCCTAAGGACAAACAAGCCCTAAAGGGATGCAGTGCTAACAGCTGTACTGGCTTTTCTGTTGTTACTCGTGTTGCTGCCATTTTACCTCTCCCCTCTTCCTGGGAATAGAGAAAACCACTGTGGTCACGGAT
The DNA here is from genome assembly GCF_011386835.1 of Chrysemys picta bellii. Classification (NCBI taxonomy): domain Eukaryota; kingdom Metazoa; phylum Chordata; order Testudines; family Emydidae; genus Chrysemys; species Chrysemys picta. The sequence continues at coordinate 27,880,007 of NC_088792.1, forward strand.
GGGATATGCTTGTCAGCAGTAGGACTCCAAAAGCCATAAATGTGGAACTGATCACCCCTGGTGGTGCAATGTGGGACAACTGTTGGTTACCTCATTGTTTCTCTAGCAGGCAGCTGTAGAAATATCCAAGAGGCCATATCTGTCTCCTGTTGACATGGGGCTTGGTAGGGCCCTTCTTGTGTGCTTCCTTTGATGCACTTTGTTCAGGTTTGATCTTTGCTGCATGTTTAAGAATATAGATCCACAAAAGTACTCATAGGAATCTGTTAGAGGTCCTTTGAAACAAGTCAAATAGGGTCTTAAACCTTTGAGTATAATTTTATTTTAATGTCATACAATGAGCATAGGGAAGAGTCACTAGATTTACTTTGTAAATTACAGTAGAATCAGAAGTTTTGACTGTCTCTGGTATATGGAAAAAATCAAGTTGGTGTCAAACATGCAAAATAAGTATATAGTTATTTTTAGCTCCTCTTTCTCTTGTTTAGATCCACTCAGCAGACATGATTTAAACTCTTAGCATTATCTCATCTGAAGGGAATCATTGATTCCTTAGCACCTTGAGGATTCCAGACAATGAAATCACTGAAGCCAAACTAAAACTTGTTTGTGCAATAACAATTTAAATGAAATATTATTGGCTCAGGAAAATCAAAGAACAGTTGAATACAAAGATGAGCCTGTTGGATTCCAGTTTAAACCTAATTTTCTAGAGAAATATTCAGTGCAGCTCCAGTTCAGGACTTCAATGGGTCTTAAACATGTTTAAAGATAAGCAAATATTTTATAGGATGCTTTCCTGAATCCAGACTTTAAGGTCTGATTCCGAGCTGCTTACTACACTGTGCACAAGGAGTTCCACTGACTGCAATAGGACTTCTCATGGACAGCTCACTCTCAGGAATGAAGGGCTTACACTCTAGCACTAAGTATTTGAACAGCCCTGTTTCAACAAAGCAGTTATTACATCTGAATATCTCCCAAGCATTCTCTTGCTCTGTCACACCTACATTTGCCTTTACAGCCATTCTAAACCAAGAACACTGGACTATAAGGTGGATAGAAAGCTGGGTAGATCATCGGGCTCAATGGGTAGCGATCAATGGCTCCATGTCTAGTTGGCAGCCGGTATCAAGCGGAGTGCCCCAAAGGTCGGTCCTGGGACCGGTTTTGTTCAATATCTTCACTAATGATCTGGAGTATGGCGTGGACTGCACCCTCAGCAAGTTTGCAGATGACACTAAACTGGGAGCAGTGGTAGATATGCTGGAGGGTAGGGATAGGATACAGAGGGACCTAGACAAATTAGAGGATTGGGCTAAAAGAAATCTGATGAGGTTCAACAAGAACAAGTGCAGAGTCCTGCACTTAGGACAGAAGAATCCCATGCACTGCTACAGACTAGGGACCGAATGGCTAGGCAGAAGTTCTGCAGAAAAGGACCTAGGGGTTACAGTGGATGAGAAGCTGGATATGAGTCAACAGTATGCCCTTGTTGCCAAGAAGGCTAACGGCATTTTGGGCTGTATAAGTAGGGGCATTGCCAGCAGATCGAGGGACGTGATCATTCCTCTCTATTCGACTTTGGTGAGGCCTCATCTGGAGTACTGTATCCAGTTTTGGGCCCCACACTACAAGAAGGATGTGGAAAAATTGGAAAGAATCCAGCAGAGGACAAGAAAAATGATTAGGGGGCTGGAGCACATGACTTATGAGGAGAGACTGAGAGAACTGGGATTGTTTAGTCTGCAGAGGAGAAGAATGGTGGGGGATTTGATAGCTGCTTTCAACTACCTGAAAAGGGGGTTCCAAAGAGGATGGATCTAGACTGTTCTCAGTGGTAGCAGATGACAGAACAAGGAGTAATGGTTTCAAGTTGCAGTGCGGGAGGTTTAGATTGGACATTAGGAAAAACTTTTTCACTAGGAGGGTGATGAAACACTGGAATGGGTTACCTAGGGAGGTGGTGGAATCTCCTTCCTTAGATGTTTTTATGGTCAGGCTTGACAAAGCCCTGACTGGGCTGATTTAGTTGGGGATTGGTCCTGCTTTGAGCAGGGGGTTGGACTAGGTGACCTCCTGAGGTCCCTTCCAACCCTGATATTCTATGAACACATGAATGCTTCCAAACTGAAAGGCAAACAAAAATACAGAAGCAGGCATAAGAACTGATCAAATATGATTGCACATTTTCTTGTTCTCACAAACTGACATAATTGTCCTTACTTGAGAAAGAAAGGAAGATTTCTTTGTTTCACTCTAGCCATTGAAGTTGACGTTTCAGTTGCTTGGTCAGATGTCTTTGTTTTATAGCTCACTCTGAACTTTACAGTTTCTTTCGCAGACTGTTTTTGCTTGTTCCCCCTTTTTGAGAAATGTGCAAAGAACACAAAATCTTTCTACTTTGGGGCTTGTGGTGGCTTCAAGGAAAAAGGTCAGCAAGAAACATGACAAAATATGCTGATCTGAATGGCCCTTCCACTTGGCTGCAGCTTTTGTACAAAGCGCTAGAGACATTTCTATATTTGGAGTCTCAAATTATCATTTTTGTTGTCCCTTACTAGTTTACTTTTCTAGTCCTTTATTATTTTAGAAATTGAAAATGGTACAGCCACTATGAAAGCTGTTATGTGCTGAACTAAAAATATGACAAATTTTGCCTTATTTTTATTTGGTTCATGAGTCATTTGCAAGGTAGTACAAATGGCTGTGAATGTCTTCTGTATCCATAACTTTCTTTGCTGAATAAACTGGATGGATAATTTTCAGACGGTGGGTTGTACAAAGATCACACAACATGGTAGCTGGCATAGTATTAGAAGCAGATGAGAATTGAATTTGTGACCTGTTCACTCCAGCTATTCATTATTCCTGTTATGTACCTTGATTGGATGACAGTTTTAAACAAAATGCTACCAAATAGCAAATAAGCTCCCAGTATGACTTTTTAGCCAAATAATCATTTTTGCTAAAATTTCTGGATTCTTGAATATTTGCGTAAATACCAGGATGGTTTTCGGAGTATTCACGAACAGTTAATGATACATCCCATCTCCAAAATATAGTGAAGTCTACTTGGGGTTCAGCTTCATGAATTAATTCCCAAATCAAACTGTTTGCTATTTGAGACAATTTCAGTCACTACTCAGAAGGTAGGTAAACTGGAGAATGTAGAGCAGTGTTCTTCTCATAGACCTTTCACAGAGTATGCTGTTTTATCATACTTGAGGTCTATCATAAATAGGGATGAAGCGGCAGATTAATTCATTTTAGATGAAAGAAGGTGGAGTTTTAATGCACTCCTGTGACACTTCCAGATGATTTAAATTCTGGATCTGCTATTTGCTTTGTTTCTTTATTTACTTGCTGAAGTTTTGGTTATCTACACCCCTAGTTTTATTTGGCTTGATTCAGGGCTTTCCTGTTTATCCTCATCTCCTTCTTTCCTTTTGGAGGAGAGGGTTAGGAAATAAATTGTTCTAGTTCAAACAGGAATTAATTCAGGGAAGACCTAAGGCCAGGGGTATGGAGGAGGTCAGACTAGATGATCACAGTGGTCCCTTCTGGCTTTATAATCCATGAATCTATAAAGTGCACGTCCATAATTTTGGTTTTATGGTCCTGTCCTCATTATTTTCCCACTCCATATTACATTGTCTCTTCAAAGGAAAATTACTGGGAAGCAGGGGGACGGGAGAATATGCTTTCCTTTTAATGTTACTTTAACACGGATATAAGGAGGGTAACAATGAATAAAGATGATACTGTATCAATAAGAAGGTCTTAATAAGATTGCCAAAGACACTAAAAGAGTTTGGATGAGAAGTTGAATAGGATTTTCCTAACGTTTTGCATCTGTTTTCACTGACCTCAATTTTAAATCACAAAACACCAGCTGGATGTACTGTCTGTAATCTACACCAGAACAAACATTGCCAGTTACTGTATTTGAAGGATTCATTTATCTTTGTAATATGAAACCGAATCAATGGTAAGGTGGAGTAGCAGAACACATGAGATCCTGTAAATCCTTGATTCTGAATGACTGAAACATTTGATGGAACATTACAGAGTTGGCAACTGATATTCTGGAGTTCCCTAACTAATGAAATGGTAACCTTCTGATGGGCATTGTTGTGATGCTGCCTGCCTCCAATTCGGCTATGCATCCTCTAACCAATAGTTTCAGGTAAATGAGGATAGATTATGTTGTGCAGCCAAAGCCCTGAGAAGGGAATGGAGCCACTCTGCACCACCCCAGGAGAAAGGGATTGTGCCTCAGGAGCTATTTCCACATGTATGACACTATTGTTGATCCTAGGGAGGCTCCAAATCCTTTTGCACAGAAAGGTTGGGACCAATCACCTGTTGGCTTTCCCACAGGTAGCCAGCTATGGCAAGTCCAGGTGCAACCAGGTGAAAGTGGTGAGCCCAGGCACGCAGGGCAAACCATACCCACAATGGCTAGCTGCATATGCTTAGAGCATGAGAGACAGAGCTTCCTTTCTTCTTTTTTCTGCTTCCTGGAAATTCCAGTGGCCATTTGGAGCATGCAGCAGCTGTGAAAACAAACCTTAGCCAGCAGACCTCTTCTCCTTTCCTGGAGGGAGGCTGGAAACAACTGAGGAGCAGTGCTTAGAGCAGCCACAAATAGCACTGGACACCAAAATCTTTATCCAGGCTGGCTCCCTGCCTAACTGATGGCAACAGGAGAAACAATCTCTGCTGGCATGGACTGAAGCAGCATCCTGGAATAAGAAATAATAACAACATACACCTAGCAGGGAAAGCTACAAACACAATATTACAGCATAGTGCATTTGCAGCATCACTGAGAGTCAGAGAATGCACAGCAAAACTGAGGGTGCTGGCCACCGGCTCGCAGAGCCAAGTTGTGGATCTAGTGAAATGGTACAGCTGCCTGGCTTGAAAAGATTCAAGAAATGAAGATGCAAGATGAAAAAAGGAAGGGGTTAATGAGCCAAATTTATTTCATATTTACACTGGTGCTACTCCATTAAACTATGAACCAACTACACTGAAGGCCATCTATTTATTTTGGGTTTATACCACCATAGTTGAGGACAGAATTAGCCCCAATGTTTTTCCTTTTTTAAAATCATATTCCTGAAGTTTATTTTTAAGAAGAAATACTGTTATACTCGGTAGGAATAGGCATCTGCTAATTACCAGGAGCCTGATTCTTCAGCTACTCTATACCCACAACTATAATAATTGGCATGAGAGGCAGTTTCTTGAATTGATTGGCTATAAGCACCAGGCCCCAAGACATTCCCTGGGAAGCTCGTTTTCCCTGCCACCTGCAAATGCACAGAAACTAACAGTAAAAGTGATGGCTATGGTAACATGTCATGGGGAGCTCCAGCCGCCAGTCCACTGACAAAGATGTCAGAGGAAGTGCATAGTCAGAAAAAGCATCTGCATGTACATATCTGGTACGCTGCCTTGCTCACTGAGAAGCATATGATTAAATCTGAGTTTTGTCATCAAGTTTCCTCCTGTATCTGTGCTTTCAAGTTTCAGTAACATTGTCAGATAGAGAAAGTAGGTAGTCTTCACAGCTTCTCCCTGTGCCTGTTCTACAGGTGGATAGAGGACTTTAGCCTTAAGGGCTATCAATCAAACACGTTTCCCAAACATTACATTCAGCTGAACAATTTTAACAGAAGAAATAAATATCACAACTAATAATACTTTCTACCAGTACGATTCTGCCTTGCAGTAGGGGACTAAGAAAACAGGCACATTTAATGTTTGTTCTTTTAGCTAATGTGCTGAATGAAAGGTGGCACTCCTTTTTTCATTGCTGAGTGTTGCCTAGCAATATATTACATTGACATTGAACAAATGTGTAATAGTAAATATTATGGTTTCATCTAGCATTTCAGCCATGAAAATAAACTGTGTAAAATGGAGTTCACATAACAGATACTGGGGTCAAAGACCACTCAAGGAGGCATTCTGAACCACTACAAAACACTTCACATAGAGAGTGATTCTTTATTGGAACATGTTATGAGTCATGGCAATTCATAACACTGCGTTCTCTGGAAAATTCCATTCTTAGCAGACATTACACATAGAGTGCATAGATTTTGATTAAATAAGACATAAAAGTACCCCACCAATTATAGCAGAGTAGTTTCCTATCTTTCCTAAAATTGACAGCTATTTCCCAGAAAATAAATAAGGTAATGTAGAATGAAGCATTTACAATTCTTGGCAGGGCAGTTAAAATGAATATGACTGTATACAGAAGCTGGTTAGACTGTCTATTTAGTGTCATTTTAAAGATTTTAGTCTTTTCATTCATGATTTATGCACAACATGTATTGCAACTTGCTGGTCTGTTCTAGAAATACATTTCTAATTTGAATTAAGATCATGTGTTATCTGTGCCTGTTAGATATATTACAGTTTTGTACTCACTTTCAGTCCCACCAAACCACAGAGCCTTTTTGCATTTCAGATTTAGCTAAAAATATTCACCCATTAAAATACCAATCATTAAAAGTAGCTCCCTGATTTTGCTGATTAACTTTTCAGAAACAAGTGTGCTTTCTGAAAAGTTAAAATTAAACGTATTTCTAGACAGAACCTGAAGATTTTTAAGCTATAGAGAGGCAATTACCTGGCATAAAATAATAAAAAAATAAAAGACAGGACACAATTAGAGAAAGGAGGAAGGAACTTGAAATAGCAATGTAGTTTTTTTTTAATCTTGTAATATAAAAACTTCCTTTTGATTCAGTGGTAACACGGTGATATTTCTAAATGAATGGTCCCAAATTAGTAGACAGGAATTGCTTTTGATTCCTTTCAAATAAAGATGCAGCAGGTTATGTCTCACTGTGTATACAATTTCTGGTTAGTCAGGGTCCAATCCTGCAGTCTCTAATCGGATGAGTAACCCTAGTGACATCATCGATGGAACTATGTTGAAGAACTGTAGGATCGCTATACGCTGACAGGTAAATGTTTGTAATCTTGTGCTCACACAGGGCTACGTCCTGCCCTTGTTACTCTGGTTAAGTAGTACTTTGTGGCACAAGTAGTCAATGGGACTATGTGCACAGTAAAGTATGGTACCATTTAAACCAGGACCGGCTCCAGGGTTTTTGCCGCCCCAAGCGGCAGGAAAAAAAAGAAAAAGCCGCCATCACAATCATGATTGGCGGCACTCCGGCGGCAGCTCCATCGCACCGCTTTCTTCTTCGGCAGGAATTCGGTGGCAGGTGCTTCCCTCAGAGAGGGACCCGCTGCCAAATTGCCGCCGAACAGCCCGACGTGCCGCCCCTTCCCCTTGGCCACCCCAAGAATCTGCTTGCTGGGCTGGTGCCTGGAGCCGGCCCTGACTTAAACTGAGCATGAGTGGCAGAATCTGGCCCTTCCATAGAAGATTTTCCTCATTTAAAACTTGAAGACTAAAATATATTCAAATTTAAAGCATGAGACCAAGCCATGGGCTGTTACTATTCATAGGTTAAGAAATATTACCATTGGTACAACCTTTTAATCTTTGACATCTTTAGAACCTATTTTAACTGCAAGCTGATATGTAAAGAAAGCTATAGTGACTTACATTTGTAAATTTAGGTCTGCCAGTACCATTAAAATTCCAAACAGGAAAAAGATATCATAGTACAGCCTGGCAGCAAATGACTATTAAAACAAAATAGCAGGTTGTCCCTTTAAGAGAAAATGTGAATTCAGTGGCTTCTTCTGCTGAATTACCTATGTGTTGGCCAAGAATTTCTTTTGGTTATCACCTTTTTAACACTCTTTTATGGATTTATAACTTGTGACCATTGGACATCTAACAGTAAACTGTGGTAGCAACCAGTAAAGCAAATAAAAAAGAAGAAATCTGAAGGCATCATTGGAAGCATGTAATGGAGCATGCAAATATGCATTTGATGATAGTTTGGAGATTACGTGCCAAGCAATTAAATATTGCTTAGCTGATAGTAACTGCAGATGCAGTCATAAATTATTGGTGATGGACTTAAATTGCAAATAATGGTAGGCTGCAGACTGTCACAGATGACCACTGTATAGTAATCATCATTGACATGCCCTCCTTGACCCTTTTAAATAAAGAACAGTGGTAATTTAAAAAAAAAAAGGAAAAAGGGGTTGCAGGGGAAGAACTTGTATCCAAATGCTCTGGTGTGTCAGGCAAGACATGGGAACAATTAACCCCAACCTATCTCTCCCCTCTATATGAGAAATGTATTGCTCAGAACAAGCAATGTTCTGTTTGTCTCCCTAAATGATGCTAAAATATAAAGGAATGTAATAAGCTTTAAGAGCCGGATCTGAAGCCCATTGAAGTAATAGATTCATAGATTCCAAGGCCAGAAGGGACCATTGTGATAATCTAATCTGACCTCTTGTATAATACTGGCCACAGAACATCTCCAAAATAATTCCTAGAACATATCTAGCAAGTCATTGTAAAAATTCCCATTTGCTTCAAAGGGCTTTGACGCAGGTTCTGAGTGAAATCATTTCATTAAACACCTTTAAGCTGAACCCTGTGTAGGGGCAGTGTAATGGTTCTTGGGATACCCAGGATTATGAGTCACCTTGTTACCCCCTGCCTCCAAGGGAGATTTGCTTACCTGGGTATCAAGAAGCTTAGCTCCCTGACCGTAGCAGCCTGATAGCAACCCAAGCAATCTCCTCTTGGTTCTGCCAGCCCTTACTTTGCCTTGAGGTTAACAGTAGGTTCACCCCACCCAGAGCCCTTTTGAAGTGTCCCCCTGCAGCATCCAGCCCCTTATTCACTGAATACTCACAGAAATACCAAGCCCGCTGTCCCCAAGGGAACAGTGTACACACCAGCTTGTATGATTCAACTCAGGATCAGCGCCTAGCTTAGTATCACAGCATTTAGATATATTTATATTGAAAACAAGGATAAGTTTGTTACCAAATATTCAAGATTCAAGAGATGGTGAGTAAGGATAATAGAAACAAATTGATACATATAAAACAAAATCATAACATGATTTCTGGAGACTAAACTTAATTTAGCAGGCTAACTTCCAATCTAAAGTTACCTTATCTCACCCAAAGCCTTTTGCAGGGTCTTCAACCAAGGCTGATTATGAACAAGTTGCTGAACTATGTTTGAGGAACAAAGAAGCCCCTCCCCCCCCCCCCATGATCCTGCACCTGTTTGCTAGGTGCAGGATCATGGGGGGAGGGGAAGGTTTTTTGTTCCTCAAACATAGTCCAGCAAACCTCTGAAGTATATCTTAAGATGAAGTTCTCTTTCCCCACTGTGTGTATGCCTGTTAGTTCCTTTCTCCAATTCTTACAATTCTTCATCCGCTTCAGCTTCAATGTGTGCTGGAAGACCCATTGTGAATGAGACAATACTTAATTTACATTTCAACAGGAGAAACAGGTGATTAAACATTCCTTGTCTTATGGGAAATCTGTTCCTCTACCTCTGCTGTGATACAGAAGCTACGGACATATTTCCAGTGTACATACATAACTCCTTGCATAGTATGTGTACATACATTTCACAATATTAGCAGTGGACCAGTGTAACCTTGGCTTTCATTTAAGACCTCACATTGCATTCGCTGGTGAACCACAATGTACACACCAGAATCAGGATATTCTTGTAACCCCCTTGCCAGCTGGCATTGAGGGTTTCTTGGGTCACAGGCAGTACCTAGGTGAGTCACTCCTGAAAGTGCCCCACATAACAAGCCCCGGAGAGGCACAATTCTTCCCCTGCTCCAAAGGGAGAATACTTTACTCCAGAGCCAAGCATACTCCCGTGACTTCATGCTCAGACAGCTTTGCTGCCCAGCATGTGAGAGATGGAGCCATGGATCTGTTCACTGTCCACCCATCTGCCACCCACTTGTTTGTGGACAAAGCATATAAAGGAGCCTGAAACAGGAGGGGGAGCTTTCACCGTACCAGTTAAAGAGGTGTGGGCATTGTGGGGAGTGCTGCTGCCCCAACCTAGTGAGAGGAGGGGTAGTTCTCCTTCTGTTTTTAGCAGAGGCAAGATAGCTGCATTCCCTCCAATTCCCTTCAACCCTGGGAAAGGGGAAGTATCTAGGACAGCATTCCTAATTTCTCACATCACCCCAATAACCCAGTAACAATTGGCATTGTTCCTGTGCAGCCGTGCAACAAGGCGCAGGGGCAGTTTACTTCCCCTTTACTTTCTACGGCATGGCCATGTAGCAGTAAGGCACAATCTCACTCTTAGTGTTGGCCCATTGCACTCTGCAGTGAGCTGTTCGCCAAAGAATTCCTGAATAAGCCACTCCATGCTCACAGGAGTTAGCACATAATCCCAGCACTGCTTGCCCAGTTTGGATCTGACGTAGAGAATACTAATTCTGCTGCTGCCATTCATCATCCAACACTTCTGTTTGGTCCAATACTGAAGCAGTCTTTTGAAAATAGTATTAAGAGACAGCAATCAGCTGGCAAGTTGATCTGAAAAGCTATGTGAACAGGGATGAAAAGTGAGATGGGGAGATTTTGTGGCTGGAAGGAATGAAGGAAAATAAAAGTCACTATTTTTACACTGAATATTACATCATTTCTGCTTTGAAGCATATTTGTGTGACCTCTACAGAGGCTAAATGTCAAATGGCTTGGCACAGACGTATGGTCCTGAGAAGTATTTAAAATGTTCTAATACTTATTTGAAACATGTTCACACTTTTTTTCCTTCAAGAAATCAAGCTAAGAACTTCCCAAACAGAAACTCCCCCCCTCTCAAGATTTTGGCTGCTTCCTGGTTCTCTATGCATCAAAATACAGCAATAATAGTTTTCCAGAAAAATTCTGGTGTTTAGTGCTTCAAGGCCTGGACAAAAAAAGAAGTGCAGCATATCACAAGAAAGAAGAAGTTAACAGCATTTAGTGACATTCCAGTTAAGGGATTAGTTTCAGTTTTGATAGAATGTTTGATTTATTTCATCTGGATTGGTTTGCTATCATTAATAGTACCCTCCTATAAGTAAGAGTTTTCTGAAACTTCGTCCAAGTAAACTGTGATGTCTTACGCATCTGGGTCCTCAATGGTCATCAGGGGTCAGCCTGTTTCATAAGTGACAATTCAGCATTATTAATATGAGTGCAGGAAAGAAGATGTACAACTAATTCATTTTGACATTGTGGACACAAAACTCTGATAATTTCATAAGTGCCAATATTTGCTAAAAACAATGTGAAAGCAACATGTTCCAAATAACCCACAAGGTGGTCTATTTGTTTGGGGGGATTGTGTGCTGAGCGTAATGGCCTGCTAGGCAAGGCTGAGAGCTTCTTAATGAGGCTTTGATCCCTAAGTCCTTTAGCACCCATCAACCCTTAACCAGGAGGCGGGGCTTCTCAGGAAGACCAGGGCTTTAAAGCAGTGGTTCTCAAAGCTGGTCCGCCGCTTGTTCAGGGAAAGCCCCTGGTGGGCCAGGCCAGTTTGTTTACCTGCTGCATCCACAGGTTCGGCCGATCACGGCTCCCACTGGCCACGGTTCGCTGCTCCAGGCCAATGGGGGCTGCGGGAAGAACGGCCAGCACATCCGTCGGCCCGCGCTGCTTCCCCCATTGGCCTGGGACAGCGAACCGTGGCCAGTGGGAGCCGCAATCAGCTGAACCTGCGGAGGATACCTCTCCGGGGGATCGAACTCCAGGTATTAGTAATGGGCGGTTTGATCATTAGAAACATAGATAGCTCGATTTGTGGTGATCGGGGGAACTGCATGATGACTTGCCTGCCTGGTATGAAGGTTGCAGATCTCTCAAAACATCTAGATAGACTTATGTGTAGTACTGGGGAGGAGCTGGTGGTTGTGGTACACGTAGGTACCAGTGACAGGGAAGGATAGGAGAGAGGTCCCGGAGGCCAAATTTAGGTTGCTATGTAAGAGATTGAAGTCCAGCACCTCTATGGTAGCATTCTCTGAAATGCTTCCAGTTCCATGCACAGGCCTAGTTAGATAGGCAGAAATGCAGGGTCTCAATGTGTGGATGAGACGATGGTGTAGGGAGTAGGGGTTTCAATTTATTAGGAACTGGGAAAGGAGGAGCCTATACGGGAAGGAGGGGTGCCACCTAAACCAAAATGGAACCAGATTGCTGGCACTTAACATTAAAAAGGTCATAGAGTAATTTTTAAACTCAGCGTTGGGGGAAAGCCGAGAGGTGCGGAGGAGCACATGGTTCGGATAGAGACATACCTTAGGGAAGGATCTATTAATGGAGATTCTCTATGTCCTAGTTGGAGGAGAGGATGGAAGATGATAAAATACTGGTAAGATCTAATGAGAAACAATCAAATGAAAAAAAGTCCATTCAATTACATCATGTAATGGTAGACAGCTAAAAAGTGACAAGTTTTTAAAGTGCTTATATACCAATGCTAGAAGTCTAAATAATAAGATGGCTGAACTAGAGCAGTGGTTCTCAAACTAGGGCCGCCGCTTGTTCAGGGAAAGCCCCTGGCGAGCTGGGCTGGTTTGTTTACCTGCTGCGTCCGCAGGTTCAGCTGATCGTGGCTCCCACTGGCTGCGGTTCACCGTCCCAGGCCAATGGAGGCAACGGGAAGCGGCATGGGCTAAGGGACGTGCTGGCCACCCTTCCTGCAGCCCCCATTGGCCTTGAGCGATGAACCACGGCCAGTGGGAGCTGTGATCAGCCGAACCTGCGGACGTGGCAGGTAAACAAACTGGCCCAGCCTGCCAGCGGCTTTCCCTGAACAAGCGGCAGCCCTAGTTTGAGAACCACAGAACTAGAGTGCCTCATATTAAATGAGGATATTAATATAATAGGCATCACAGAAACTTGGTGGAATGAGGATAATCAATGGGACACAGTAATACCAGGGTACAAAATGTATCAGAAGGACAGAACAGGTTCTGCTGGTGGAGAAGTGGCACTATATGTGAAAGAAAGTGTAGAATCAAATGAAGTAATATCAAATATTAAATGGACCAAACTCTACTGTAGAATCTCTATGGATAGTAATTCCATGCTCTAATAATAATATAGCAGTAGGGTCATATTACGGCCACCTGACCAGGATGGTGATAATGACTATGAAATGCTCAGAGAGATTAGAGAGACTATTAAAATAAAAAAAACTCAATAATAAAGGAGGATTTCAACTATCCCCATACTGACTGGGTACATGTCACCTCAGGACGGGATGCAGAGATACAGTTTCTTGACACCTTAAATGACTGCTTCTTGGAGCAGCTAGTCCTAGAACCTACAAGAGGGAAGGCAATTCTTGATTTAGTCCTAAGTGGAGCACAGGATCTGGTCCAAGAGGTGAATATAGCTGGACTGCTTGGTAATCGTGACCATAATATAATTAAATTTAACATCCCTGTGGCAGGGAAAACACCAGAGCAGCCCAACACTGTAGCATTTAATTTCAGAAAAGGGAACTGCACAAAAATGAGGAGGTTAGTTCAACAGAAATTAAAAGGTACAGCACCAAAAGGGAAATCCCTGAAAGCCACATGGAAACTTTTTAAAGACACCATAATAGAGGCTCAGCTTAAATGTATACCCCAAATTAAAAAAAACATAGAAAGAGAACCAACAAAGTGTGGTTCTGTGGCTAAACAACAAAGTAAAAGAAGCAGTGAGAGGCAAAAAGGCATCCTTTAAAAGGGGGAACTTAAATCCTAGTGAGGAAAATAGAAAGGATCATAAACTCTGGCAAAGAAGTGTAAAAATATAATTAGGAAGGCCAAAAAAGAATTTGAAGAACAGCTAGCCAAAGGCTCAAAAATAATAGCAAAAATTTGTTTAAGTACATCAGAAGCAGGAAGCCTGCTAAACAACCAGTGGCACCACTGGACGATCAAGATGCTAAAGGAGCACTCAAGGAAGATAAGGCCATTGCAGAGAAAATAAATGAATTCTTTGCATCAGTCTTCACCGCTAAGGATGTGAGGGAGATTCCCAAACCTGAGCCATTATTTTTAGGTAACAAATCTGAGGGACTGTCCCAGATTGAGTTATCATTAGTGGAGGTTTTCAAACAAATTAATAAACTAAACAGTAATAAGTCACTAGGATCAAATGGTATTCACCAAAGAGTTCTGAAGGAAATCAAATGTGAAATTGCAGAACTACTAACTGTAGTTTGTAACCTATCATTTAAATCAGCTTCTATACCAAATAACTGTAGGATAGCTAATGTGATGCGAATTTAAAAAAGGGTTCCAGAGGTGATCCCGGCAATTACAGGTTGGTAAGCCTGACTTCAGTACTGGGCAAACTGGTTGAAACTATAGTAAAGAAAACAATTATCAGACACATAGAGGAACATAATTTGTTGGGGAAGAGTCAACATGATTCTTGTAAAGGGAAATCACGCCTCACCAGTCTACTAGAATTCTTTGAGGGGGTCAACAAGTATGTGGACAAGGGGAGTCAAATGGATATGGTGTACTTAGATTTTCAGAAAGCCTCTGACAAGGTCCCTCGCCAAAGGCTCTTAAGCAAAGTAAGCTGTCATGGGATAAGAGGGAAGGTCATCTCATGGATTGGTAAAAGACAGGGAACAAAGGGTAGGAATAAATGGTCAGTTTTCAGAATGGAGAGAGGTAAATAGTGGTGACCCCCAGGGGTTTGTACTAGGACCAGTGCTATTCAAAATATTCACAAATGATCTGGAAAAAGGGGTAAACAGTGAGATGGCAAAATTTGCAGATGATACAAAACTACTCAAGATACGTAAATCTCAGGCAGACTGTGAAGTAAATGCAAAGTAATGCACATTGGAAAACATAATCCTAACTATACATATACAGTGATGGGGTCTAAATTAGCTGTTAACACTCAAGAAAGACCTTGGAGTTATTGTGGATAGTTTTCTGAAATCATCCACACAATGTGCAGTGGCAGTCAAAAAAGCAATCAGAATGTTGGGAATCATTAAGAAAGGGATAGATAATAAGACAGAAAATATCATATTGCCTCTATATAAATCCATGGTATGCCCACACCTTGAATACTGCGTGCAGATGTGGTCGCCCCATCTCAAATATATATATATTGGAATTGGAAAAGGTTCAGAAAAAGGCAACAAAAATGATTAGGGGTATGGAACAGCTGCACTTTTCAGCCTTGAAAACAGATGACTAAGGGGGGGATATGATCTATAAAAAAGGTCTATAAAATCATGACTGGTGTGGAAAAAGTAAAGAAAGAAGTGTTATTTACTCCTTCTCATAAAACAAGAATTAGGGGTCATCAAATGAAATTAATAGGCAGCAGGTTTAAAACAAACAAAAGGAAGTATTTTTTCATACAACGCACAGTCAACCTGTGGAATTCCTTGCAGAGGATGTTGTGAAGGCCAAGACTATAATAGGGTTCAAAAAAGAACTAGATAAATTCATGGAGGATAGGTCTGTCAATGGCTATTAGCCAGGATGGGCAGGCACGGTGTCCCTAGCCTCTGTTTGGCAGAAGCTGGGAATGGGTGACAGGGAACGGATCCCTGGATGATTACTTGTTCTGGTCATTCCCTCTGGGGCACCTGGCATTGGCCGCTGTCGGAAGACAGGATACAGGGCTAGATGGACCTTTGGTCTGACCCAGTATGGTCGTTCTTATGTTCTTATGTGAGGACTGATGATGGGTTCTGTGACTGAGTTTTAATTATCTTCCACGCCCTAGTTGTTACTATTTTTTTAACACAATTAATGAAGAATATTTAGAGAAGTTTGGATTGTGACGATGGGTTACTGATTATGTTTCTTTCTTTTGATTGCCATATTCACGATAATTTTATGATTAATATTTTGGTTTGTAAACCCAGTTACAGCCAATTGTGTAATGATTATTATAGTATTTGTATGAATTATAACAATATTTAATTACAGTTATAAGAATCAGTAATAGGGTATTGATGTCAATAGGTATCTTTCCATTGGGTTCAATGGGCATTGGATCGGGCCTAGAGAGCTCTGCAAATGTTGGAAGGAAGAGATGAAGAAGGAATTAACTACACATAAAAGGAGCTAGTGGTCATCTCACTTAATCAGCTGCTGGAAGGTGCTCAGATATGGCCATGGTATAAGGACCTGAATATAACAGAATAGAAATGACCAGGTGTTTTCCAACATTTGTAAACGTTTTCACAATGATTGACATTAAAAGGAAGGCAAAAAGACACGAGGCCAAATCCTGCTGGCTTTACTCACATTATTTGGAGCCAATAGCAGTATTCACATGAGTGAGACAAGCCAGGTATCCCTTGACAGCACCAGGCATGGTCCTGGCAGCTTTACTCACACAAACAGCCTCCTGGTTTTCAGCCACTAACCACCGTAAGTAAAATGTAAAAAATGTAATAATATGGAAGATTAAGCACTGCCCAGAAAGCATTGTAAAGAGCACATAGTAAATGAAGCCATCTTTCTTTACACTACCTGACTTACTATCCACTTAAGGGGAGGCTAATCCTACAGCCCTTACTCACATGACTAGTCCCACTGATTTCAGCAGGACTACCTGATGCTCCAGTTCAACAAGAGTGTGCTAAAACAGCTCCAGTTGAGCACGCGCTTCTTGGCCATTCAACAGACTTCTGTGAAGGGATCCAGCTTCAGGATCCTGCATATTTTGAGCCTCGGGAGTCTTAACAGAACTCAGGCACTGGGGTCCCTAGGCACACACTTGAAATGCAGATGCTTTCTCTAGCTCCCTCTTCTGAGAGTTGCAATCCCTGGTCCAACTGTACAGCCCCTAGAATCAGTGTTCACCCCTCAAATTCTCTCTGTAGCTTAAACACACTCTTTCCCAGAACTCCAGCCATAGGGTGTTTGGACTCTACAGTTTTCTTCTTCTAGGGCACATGAAATGCACAGATACTTTGCACAGGACTCTAAAACCATTGTTGTTCACTTAATCATACAAGGAATACACAGTTCCACACAGAACTAATACATTTTACATGCATTTCCCTGCCTGAGATTCCTCAGTATTCCATAGCATTCTTTGTACTATCCATGTCCCTAGTCTGGTGGGTATGTGCTAGGTCCTGTCAGCCTTTGGTGGATACACATAGATAAAGAGGCATTCCATAATATAGCAATTGTCATTGCAACAACTTCATAATAATTTCAAAACAGCAATCAGAATTTATAAGTTGTACACAGATTCCCCTAATCACCACATGTGCTTAGATCCATCTCTATTCATCAAAATACTTAAGCACATGCTTAACTGCAAGCTTGTGTTTACGTGATTTGCTGAACAGGGGAGGTCTGATGAATTGGAGCCTGCGTGAGGCTGCAGGGTTGGGCTCTAAGAACCAGATGTTCAAAGGTATTTAGGCACCTAAAGACACAGAAACGTACCTTGTGGGATTTTTGAAAACACCAAGGGTCCTAATTCCCATTGAAATCAATTAAAATCCCACTAGGTGCCAACTGCATCTTAGACACCTAACTTACATTAAAAATCTGCCCTAAGTGTGTATTTACTGCTCAGTGCTCAGTGGATCTTAATTACCAAATACATGCATAAGTTAATTTCTAGACAGTATCTGCAGTGCTACCGTATATACTTATGAATTTTCAAAAGAGATCTAGCTAAGAGGTCTATTAGGTACAGAGTCTACTGGAATATTTCCATGTCTGGGTGAAGCCAGATACTTAGACCATTACTCATGTGAGTGCCCTGGTGTACATGAGGAGTCCCATTGAAAGCCATAGGGATAATAAACTAAACCTTCAGTGAACCCTCCAGTTCAAATGCTGATTGCATTCTCTTTCTGCTGTCAGAATTGTTCTGGCTAAGGCTAGTCTCTTACTAGCAGCATATGTCTAAGTACCTCTACAGCAGTGTTTCTCAACCTTTTTGATACCAGGGACTGGTTTGCTGCCTTCCTAAACTGTGTCAGGGAGATCTCTGGGACTGGCCCTGGTCCACTGACTGGCCGTTGAGAAACATTGCTCTAGAGTCCTCTAATAGACCAATGAGATAGATTTCAGTTCTATTCTATACAATCTTTTTATTTATGTTTCTTTCATTAACTAAACTCTTAAACTAAAAAAATTAGTGATCAAAACAAACCAACCTAAACATATCCTCAGTGAAATGAGGATAAAATGCTACCTTAAAAAAGACCCAGATGGCCAGGATTTGAAATCCACTTTGTATACATCATGTTCCAATCCATCAGCCTGGAAACATTTTCCTTAGCTCCCCAGCAGCATAGGAGTCACTTCTCTCAAGTAAGTCACTTCTAATTTGGATGGGCTCAAAATGGATGTTGTGCCTATGTTTTGGACTGCATTCTGCAGTAAAGCTGCAAGCTTGGTGATGAGGTCCCAACTCTAGAGTGGCCTATAAATTCCCAGAGGTTCTCTACAATTAGTTGTTTGGCATTTTTTTAAATCACTCTCTCATGCATCTGCTGAGTTTCTTGATGTGCCAATATGGCAAACTAGCAGAGGACTAGCTATCCTCCTCTTACTCTTCAGTGCAGGTGGTCTGAATGTATTTCCCAGCACTGCATGCACTTTTTGCAGATGCTTCCTGAGATTCTGCTCAGAATTCTCGGGAGTGTGCAAGGGTCAGAGGCTTGGCACAGACATTCTCATATGATTCTTTCTTATTAAATTTTGCAGTGATATATGAGGGGTTTAATTTTTAAATAGCAAAAAGATTTTTCCAAGCTACTCAGAGAGACTTGTCACATTAGTCAGATCTCCCAATCTGCTTTCCAGGTACATTGTATGTACTCAGAGCCTAAATGATTTTCAAGGAATGTATGTCACCCGTGTAAAAATCTTGTTCAGGATGGCAGATTCCATGACGACTCACAATCTGCACAGCATAGATTCCAAAAATAACTTATACCCATTTCAGTCAGAGTCTTGCAGATAATTTAGAAAAAAACAAAAACAAATATGATTGTGATGGATCTGCTAAGCAGGGGACTACAACTCCCATCAGCCCTCTCCCCAGTGCATTTCCCTTTCCCTTGGCCAGGTAAGGGGAAGGTTCCTGAACCACAAAGTGGCTAGGGTCTGTTGGGAAGCAGTGGCTGCATGGCAGTCAGAAGTTTAGGGTTGTCCCAAGCATGGGGTTGCATCCCTGACCATCTTGGCTAATAGCCATTGTTTAGCCATGGCTATCCTCCAGGAATGTATCTAATTCTTTTTCGGTCATCGCAAGATTCCATGGCAATGAGTTCCACAGGTTAATTGTGTAGTGTGTGAAAAAGCATTTCCTTTTGTTTGTATTAAACCTGCTGCCTATTAATACCATCGGCTGACCCCTGGTTTTTGTATTGTGTGAAAGGATAAATAGCTGTTCTCTATTCACTTTTTTCCATGCCATTCTTGATTTTAAAGACCTCTATCATATCCCTCCCTTAGTCTTCTCTTTTGTGGGCTGAACAGGCCTAATCCTTTTACTCTCTCCTCATATTGAAGCCATTCTATACCCTTGATCATTTCTGGTGCCCTTCTCTAAATCTTTTTCAGTTCCACTTTTTTCACTGTTTCCTTTATTTATTCCTACTGACTTGGAAACGCTCTCTCTCTCTCTCTCTCTCTCTCTCTATATATATATATATTCTTATTATTGTATCTTCAGTCTCTCTGCAGAAGGCAAAATTCCAGAAAAGCTCAAGCCCATAAGGATTTCCTATCCTGACAGCAGTGCAGAATGTGAAATAGAATTCTCTCATGTCAATGCTATTGCTTCAGCAAAAAGGAATCCTTTCTCACAGTCCAGCAGACAAAAGGTGGTAAACAGATTTCAGATCTGTCACGGGAGGTATCTTGTTACTAGAGTAGGAGTAAGTGTGCTAATGAGATGATTTAATATTAGTATGACAGTGTCTATGCTAATGAATATCTTAATCCTCTGAGCATGCCCAGTAATAATGTAATTGTATCCAGAAGTCTGAATAGTCTCAGGCCTTGTATTTGGGGATAGCCCTAATTCATCAATCAGTGGAGCTGCACTGGTGGTGACTGTAGAAAGGACATGTAGGGGTTTTGCACCAATTGAGCTGTAAACCAGGGTCTGAATGAGCTCTCCCTGCCATCTATTGATGAACTAGAGGAAAAGGCCTCAGAAGCAGACCATATTTACATAGAAATATCTACTTTGAACAGTAGATAGACCTGCTTTGCCAAAGTGATCAATTTTGGCTGGTTTGGGTGTAGCGGAGGGAAAGGGGAGTGGTATGTTAAAGGGACATATGTCTATTACACTTTCACACCACAAGGTGAAAAACTGAGGCAAAGACCACTGACCAAGATACTGTGGGGTGGGTGTTTACTTATGGTTTGCATCCTTTTGAATCATTGTTGTGGTGTTACCCCAAATTAATGCTGAGTTCCCTTTTAATAAAAGTTTTCTTTTGTTATACCCAGACTCGGTGCTTGTGATTGGGGAAGTATTGCCTCCTAGAGCCACTCTGGGGTGGTGTTTAGTTTTCCCAGATTTCTGGGTGAGGGCATCAAGCCAGTTTTGTTTTGGAATGTTCAGAGGAACCCTAGATATCGAACCCAGCCCTTGTTGCTGCTGACACCATTTGGCAGAAAAGTTACAGAGGCAATGGTAAATCCAAATTAGCTCAGTGAGTGCTAACCCCTTTAATAAGGAAAGTTCCAGGAAATATCTGAACTTCCTTGTCATTTTCATTCCCAAGCATGCACAAATCATGTCCATATAACTTCTCAAGTGTTTTTAATCCTTAAAACCATTTGTAATGTCCAAAGGGCGCAGAGCTTGTGCTAGTGAAACAGCACTAAAGACCTTTTTAAAGAAACAAGGATATGCAGACGTAACAGCCCCTCACCAGTAAAATCACAGTGGAAGAATGATATTGTCAGCAAGTGGCATTTTCACCCTGCATTTACACACACGGAACATGTTCTCAACTTACCCCTTTCTTAGGGTTTGCATTTATTGCTAATTTATAGAACAATAAAATATAAATCTCAGCATGTTTTCTCCTCTGCCATTGCCACTGCCCCTACTTCCATCTTGTTCAGAGAAACTCTTAAACTCTTTTATACTCCTCTGTCAGAATTAATAGTATCCACCTGCTCTGATATCAGCAGGGGTCAGCAGAAGAGCTCTGTATTTCTATGCAGAGTCCTAGAGCTCTACCAGGAGTCACAATTATAAATGGAGTATGAACAAACAGAACACATTTGCAGAAATCTGAAATGTTTTGAAATGCTCTCCTTTTTAAACAATTCATACAGCATTTTTCAAACCAAACATCAGCCATTTCCCTGTGGGCCAGGATATATTATTCTAGTAGATTAGAATTTCCTCATTTCTTTCAAATCATTTTCACCACAGCTTTGTGCTGATAATTTGGGATTTATATTGTGCCACTCCGCGTTTATGAAACAATAAGTAGTCACCAGGGCCGGTGTTAGGGGGTAGCAAGCAGGGCAATTGCTTGGGCCCCATGCCACAGGGGCCCCCGCAAAGCTAAGTGACCTGATCAGGCTTTGGCTTCAGCCCTGGCGGGGGAGAGGGCTTCAGCTTCAACTCTGGGTGGTGGGGCTCAGGCTTTGGCTTTGATTCCTTAGTTTCTGCCTTGGGCCCCACCGAATCTAACACCGGCTCTGGCAGTCACAGCAGTGACTATTAATTATGCCACCCAAAATATCAGCTGTGGCACTTAGCTTGAAAGCTCACACATGAATGTACTAGCAATTGGATTTGGTGTGTTTAGGATATAGGAAATAAATACCAAGTATATTTAATTTACTGAAATCAAAGTGCTTGATCCAGAAGTGGGAAATACACCAGTGCACAGGGCCCCCAGAGGTGGATGTCT
Organism: Chrysemys picta bellii; assembly: GCF_011386835.1. NCBI lineage: Eukaryota > Metazoa > Chordata > Testudines > Emydidae > Chrysemys > Chrysemys picta. The sequence goes on from NC_088792.1 coordinate 27,901,860, forward strand.
GCCTGAATGTATACAATGTGGCAAGGTGCCCACAACCACTGATCCCTTGGATCAGAGATAGCCATCACAGTCCCAAAAGTGGATATCACTGGCCAAGGAGCATCATGGCCCAGACATTGACACAGGGCTCTCTGCCTGCCCTCCCTTCCCACACACAATCCTTCGTCTGCAGCCTTGTTTTCAGTTTAAAAACACCCCTACCCAAATCTAATTCTACAACTCAGTCCCAGGGAGGCTTGTAGTGCAAAAAAAAATCTGTCCTCTCTTGAGGGGGGATCCCACCTTTGATGCAGCAGCAGCTGTCCCTGCTCCCTGTCTCCCCAGCTCTGGTGGTTGTGAGTGAAGGCTATAGTATTTGAAGACAGACATACCTGACATATGCAATTATTTGCAAATCTTGTAGTCAATTATTTTGTACCACTGGAGTCTATAAAGAGTTTCTTTCTAGCCAGAACTGACTCTATCTTGGCCTGTGATTTGAGTAAATCTCAGAAATAAGTCGAATTTGGCTGGGTCAGTGTTGAGATAGGGAACTAGCCAAGACATTCCTGGTGGCTGGTTCTCCAGTGCTGTCAGTTGCATTTATAGGTCACACTAGATGAGCATAGTGGTCCTTTCTGACCTACCAATCTATTAATCTAGGTTCTTATATTGTGATAATCACAGTGCCATATCAATGTGTAGGAATCCCTGAGGCTCTAACGTGTTTAATCTTAACAGAGTGGAGAAGTTTTCTATGTTACATGGGGCCTTAGTTATTAAAGACCGTTGGAATTACACAAATAAAGCCTGCAACTCTGAAAATGTACCCCCATGACTTCTCTTCACTCTGATAACATGTAATCTAAAACATCTGGCATAGTTCAACCTCCAGCCGAAGGGCATTGGGCAGATTATTCCATTTCAGAGTCTTTTGCACCTTCTTCTGAAGAACCTGCTCCTGGCCAGTCAAGTAGGACACTGGATTAGATACACCACTGGTCTGATCCTGTCTGGAAATTCCTGTTTCTTTTTCCCCTTGTGTTTAAGCAAATCAGCATTTGGGCTTTAAAGATTTACCTAAAAGCAGATAGAACTACTCTAGCAAGCTGGTGGCAGTCTTCTCGAAGGAGGCCATTCTAGCCTCCTCCAAGATGGCTGCTGTGGCTTTGTATTCTTGTTACATAGAAGTGTTCCCCCCTCACAAAGCAACAAAGTATTTTAAGATGATGGATAGGACAGTATCTGGAAATCAGCGAGGCAATACACTAGAAAAGGTTTGTCAATATGGGGGAAATGACTAAGCATAGGCGAGTAAGAGAAAGGGGGCCAGGCATGTGTCTAAACCATTTTCCATTTTCTCTATGTTAGGACAGTGCTGTGGTCAATTTAACTCTTATTTTGTTATATAGTTGCTGGTAAATGTTGATCTCTGACTTGTCTACATGGTGCTTTAGTCTGCACTGGAGCGGGGTACATTTTAGTTTGCACTAGTATGTTGCACAGTAACTGGCTGGTATGGGCTCTGCTGGTGCATACAAACACTTCCCTAGTGTACATTAGCATAAGTACTGTTTGAAATGTGACTTCATTAACACACACTAGGGAACTTTTAGTGCGTACCAGCAGCGTCCATGTAGGCCAGATAGCGCACAACACACTAATTTGAAGACTACAATTTGCACGCCTCCGGTGTGGACTAAAGCACAGTGTAGACAAGCCTATAATGCTGAATTAATTAATTTAGGGTGATTTTCAAGCATTTATTCAGCAGGACAGAGTTGTACTTTCATTTCAGAGTAACATCATTTATTGTAGTGGTTGTGGATCCAATGCCTAATAGCAAGCGGGCCAGTCACAACTGCAAGGACTCCTCTCACCATGCACTCCCTGGACTACACATCACCCCATCTGCTAGTAATAGACTTTTCAAATTCCAAAGTCTCACATCTGTTTCTATTCCCACTAAAGTCAGAGGCAAAACTGCTATGGGAGCAAAACTGGACCCTATCTCTGATAAATAAAACAATATCACATGAATGGCTGCAGTTATTTCTTTAATGGGCATAAAAGCTGATGCTGCCTCTACATCCTCTATTGAATACAAACTCCAGCCTCCAGCTGTGGTGCACAAATTAAATTCCCCTGAACAAAATAGGTTTTTCTAGTTAAAACTGTTTTTTTTTTCTCAGAGTGAAAATGATAAAAGTTGCACTCAAAATTGGTGCGTTTTTTATATTTCTCCGTGAAACCAACAAAAAGTAGAAATGTAGCAATGTTGCTGCAACAGGGATTTTTTTTTTTGCACTCTTCTAATAAATGAAACCCTGCTGCAGATTATGTTTTGTCTGCAACACAGAGGAAATAACACTTACTAACACCTCGGGATCAGACTGCTTATGGGCAGTTTTTGGCACAATATAATAAAGTTAAGTTGTTCCCGTCCACTGTTTGCTTCTTAGAGGTTAAACTAAATGGGGAAAAATTCATTGCTGGAATAAACAGTTGCTACTGCATTGAATACAACTGAAGACTTACACAAGTTGTGAATTTGGATGGGTCAATGGGTAGATACGTTTAAGACCTACTTTCTATTGCAAGGACTAGTGCTTTTACTATGTTAAACAAATCCCTCTCTACATGTTTGACTTACTCGCTCAAACTCCATTTGGTCCACCCCTTTAATGCTTACATTTTTGCTTGATAAGTACTATGCAGCCTACATGACTGCTGAAGCAAACAGAGGAACTGGCTAAAAAGACAGAGAGATGTGTGCCAGTCAAACACTGATGATAAACATGAAAGATAAAGAGGCAGAGATTAGGTAGGAAGTGAGCCATTTGAATCCTGACTCAGTGTTAACTAAACAACAAAGGCCTTGCTGCTTTTTTGATATTTTATTTAATTTTTCCCCAATCAGAACAATCCTGTTCCATAGATTGGTTGTTCTGCCCTCTGAGATGGTTTATGTGATTACTTCAAAAGGATTAGAACTGTGTGAGTCTCTATTTTACTGATTAAGTTGGACGGATCCTTCAACATCTATAACATCCATATGAATTTTCACTAGAGTTTAGGATGGCTTCTTTCTCCACTACCGTATCTTTTAAAAATTGAGATAGAAAGCTGGACAACTTTATCAGTTTTAAAGAGGACAAGCTCTATCAGGTGTGTGGTATTTGTTTTAACTACCACTATATTTCTTGCTCACAGTTTCAGGTTTAGGCCTCAATTCTAGTAAAGCATTTCTATTCAGGAGAGGCACTTAAGCATGTGGTGAACTTTAAGCACACATTTACGTCCCCTTGAAGTCAAAATTAAGAATGTGCTTTAAGTCCTTTCCTGAATCTGGGCCTTAAACAGCCATTTATACTTGGAATTCTACATACAGCCTTTCTCTGTTGCTAGATAAATCCTCCTACTTCACTAGACGTTAAATATATACTTTTTTAAAGTGCAGATTTAGTGAGATATGTATGTCAATTAGAAATTCAATGAACTCTGAAACTTTAGATTTCAATGAAGCGGGTACATTTTGTTACTTTTCTTCAGGCAATAATAAGAGTATTTTTGCACCTACTGATTTTTTTACTTCTATCTTCTATACAAAAAATAAAAAAGTACTTTTTACCTTGATTGCCTAAGCTATGAAAAAAAGACATTACTTTTTGTTTTCTGCACCATTATGGGCTATATTGTGAATCAGGAGATTCTCCTTGATATCAATGGAAGGAAGATGAGACTCTACAAATTGATATGACTCATGTAAGATCATAATAGGGGTAAGTTAAGTTCCAAAAGGTTGAGGTTTTCAAGGGTCAGAATTCATATCTCAGCCTTATTGGAACTTACCAAAATGTTTCAATTCTTAACTTTACTACCAATTACCAGGTCTGATTCCATACATACCTACCCTTGCAACTGAAAGCACTTTGGTATTATGGTGGTGGGAAGTATAGAAATCCCTATGATGGACAGGCACTTAGTCTGGCAAGCAATATTATTGGCATATGTGATGAAGCAGAAAAACTACCAGTCAGCAAAGCAGGGGTTAAAGAGAGCCTTTGGGACCAGCTAGCCCTGCCCTGATATACCTGCAGCCATTGCAGGCCTGAAAGGGCAGAAAAGGAAAGAGCCTGGCTCAGTTTGGGGCTGACTGGCAAAGGGACAGGAGCTATCTGCCTCCCTACCTGAGGGGAAGGAGCTCTAACCTACCAGCCAAGGCAGCCAACGGGAAGTAAGCACTGTCTCCTCAGGCAAGGGGTCCTGCTAAGGGGACGCAGGAGCCTCCAGCACATGAGGTAACTGAGTGAGCAAACCTCAGAGACATTGTAGGGCTCACCCTCACCAGCTGGCGGTTGCCCAGCCCGAAGTAGCCTGGGACCGCAGCAAAGCACTGCCCAAGACCCAAGACAGGACCTATGGGAAGTAAGCTGCCCAGCAAATTGGACTAGAGGGAATATGCCCAAAATTAAACAGACTACTAGGAAGCAGCCTAGGGCAGTGGAATTTGATTACCTGCAGGGAAGGCCCCCCCATTCAGAGGTTCATGTACACGGGGCCCTGGGCTGGGACCCAGTGGAGAGGGAGGGCCTGGGTCCCCCTACCTCTTCCCCCCAGCCTTAAAGACTGAGGCTTCACAACCAAGCGGGGGCGGGGGGGGAGAGGGAAGGGGGCCTGAGAGCCACACACTTTAACCGCTAGGCCACCCAGCCCTCCAAGCTGCTTGTTACAGCATACTAAATAGTTTTCCTACTGTAATCATGGTGTCCTTTCAGATGAAACTCCCCTATCTTAATCCTTCCCCTTTACTCCTAGTATACTCAGTTAACCCAACAGATTCCCCTCTCAACTGTCCCTGATCCAATCATCCTCCCTTTTATCTTATTTTTTGGTCCACTATCCTTATCCTTAACCCTTATTCTGGACCTCTTACCCAGACAAAATTGCCTCCTTCTCAGTGATTTTTATTTCCCTCCCCCTACCCTCACCAAGCTCAATTTCCTGCTAAAAGCAAGCCATTTTCAATGCACAGCAACAAGCTTTATTAGTCTTCAAAACCCAGGAAATATGAAACATATTTTGAGCACCATTTACTAGCCCCCATCTACTAACTACATATTTACATATATACAGGTATAAAGTGCTCCAGTGACAATCCTCATACTCCAGTGCATCCCTCCATGCATTCCCATTACCTTAATTCCACTTGCTGCTTTAGTTGCTTCTGAATAATTGATTGTAGATGTGTCCTGTCTGAACAGGAGTGAGAGTTGGGACTAGAGCTTATCAAAAAATATTTTCCCCCCCAAAGAACATTTTGACATAAAGGAAAAAATCATTTTATCAAAATGCTCAGTAGAAATTTCATAGAAAAACCCTGAAAACCAAGTTGTTTTTGTCAAACAAAACCCAAAACCTGTCAGCTGAAAAATGGGAACTGAAAACTACCAAAATCTAAAAAAAAATGTAACCACATTCTGAAAATTATCAATCCACTCTAAAATTCAGGTTTTGGCGCAATATGTTTTGGTTTTAGCCTTTCAAACCATAAACTGAATATTTCTGATGAAAGCAGGAACTTCCCAAGAAAATTTTCATTCAGATGAAAACCCAATTTTCCATTAAGAAACAAGTGGTAGAAGGATTTTGCTTCGCCTGAGTTAGGACCAGGATAATGCAATCAATCCATTTAACATTACACAGCAAACCATGGTATGCACATGACTCCTATCCACCCTCAGTCTCTGAGGTGAATTAATACAGACAGATGTAGTAATATAGATCATTTTGAGAATTTGCTGAGTGTTTGTCTTAAGTACCACCCTTCTAAGCAGTTTTTAAATTATAATTTTAATTAATTAAACATATATAATATAGTTAGTTAATTGACAAAACATTACCATAAGAACATAAGAACTGCCATACTGGGTCAGACCAAAGGTCCATCTAGCTCAGTATCCTGTCTTCCGACAGTGGCCAATGCCACGTGCTCCAGAGAGAATGAACAGAACAGGTAATCATCAAGTGATCCATCCCCTGTCACCCATTCCCAGCTTCTGGCAAACAGAGGCTAGGGACGCCATCCCTGCCCATCCAGGCTAATAGCCATTGATGGACCTATCCTCCATGAATTTATCTAGTTCTTTTTTGAACCCTGTTACAGTCTTGGCCTTCACAACATTCTCTGGCAAGGAGTTCCACAGGTTGACTGTGTGTTGGGTGAAAAATACTTTGATTTATCCCTGGTGCCTATTAATTTCATTTGGTGGCCCCTAGTTCTTGTGTTATGAGAAGGAGTAAATAACACTTCCTTATTTATTTTCTCCACACCGGTCATGATTTTATAGACCAAGCTGAAAAGTCCCAGTCTTATTAATCGCTCCTCATACAGAAGCTGTTCCATACCCTTAATAATTTTTGTTGACCTTTTCTGAACCTTTCCCAATTCCAATATATCTTTTTTTGAGATGGGGTGACCACATCTGCACGCAGTATTCAAGATGCGGGCGTACCATGGATTTATAGAGAGGCAATATGATATTTTCTGTCTTATTATCTATCACTTTTTTAATGATTCCCAACATTCTGTTCGCTATTTTGACAGCCACTGCACATTGAATGGATGTTTTCAGAGAACTATCCACAATGACTCCAAGATCTCTTTCTTGAGTGGTAGCAGCTAACTTAGATCCCATCATTTTATATGTATAGTTGGGATTATGTTTTCCAATGTGCATTACTTTGTTTATCTAATTTCATCCTATAATACATATCAGTATTGAATTTCATCTGCCATTTTCTTGCCCAGTTTTGAGAAATCCTTTTGTAGCTCTTCACAGTCTGCCTGGGACTTAACTATCTTGAGTAGTTTTGTATCATCTGCAAATTTTGCTATCTCACTGTTTACCCCTTTTTCCAGATCATTTATGAATATGTTGACTAGGTCTGGTCCCAGTACAGACCCCTGGGGCGACACCGCTATTTACTTCTCTCCGTTCTGAAAACTGACCATTTATTCCTACCCTTTGTTTCCTATCTTTTAACCAGTTACCAATTCATGAGAGAACCTTCCCTTTAAATACACTATATCCACTGGATCCCCCTTGTCCACATGGTTGTTGACCCCCTCAAAGAATTCTAGAAGATTGGTGGGGCATGATTTCCCTTTACAAAAACCATGTTGACTATTCCCCCACAAATGATGTTCATCCATCATTCATGTATTCATACCATCAACTTTGCAGATAGAGAACAGTAATTTTTGGCAGATCAGCCTATAGCTGATTAGCTACAGACACAGGCTGAGTTTTTCTGGACAGACCTTTCCACTCTCTTTTTGTTTTGTTTTAAAAAAGCCCCAAATAAGTATATGCTGAATTACATCAAGATGTGACCGAATGCTATTCTTTTGCTGCTAGTAGTTGTCTCAGTGTGGGTTATAAATGTTTCACTGGTATACTTGGACCTCTGGAGTATTTGAAACACACACACACTGCAGTTCTAATGGCAACATTCTCTCTTTGTTGGATATAAGCCCAACCAACAAACAGTATCAGATGCCAAGTTTCATAGACATGCTCCCCAGTTCAAAATTCTCTGACACACCTGTCCTTTACTATTACCATCCACAATACACATTTCTTCTTCCAGCTGTCCTGCACTCCACCGGCATGTATGGCTTTGCAATGTAGCCAGCAGTTCAGATTGCAAGCACAATGTCAAGAAGTTTTATACAGCTTTCTGTGTCTAGTTAATATCCATTGTTTGTTATACTTATAATACTGTCTGCAGTGACTCAAGTGTATGAATACCAACCTTAGGGCAGACTATTAAGAACCAGGGCACAAATGCCAAATTGATTATGAATTCTGTACTTAGATTTCACCAAGCAATTATCAGGTGTAAACTCCTCAAACTCTATAAGCGCGTAAACATGTAGTCACAGACAGTCCTCTGGGGTACTCCAATCTATCTTGCCACCCAGAGTGAGCATACCTTTGTGCCAGATGATCCCTTATACCAAGAATCACAGTAATATTCAGGTATCAGAGTAATATTCAGGTATCACAGTAATATTCAGGTTACTCCTAGGTCTAAAGGACTAGTCACTTACCCCAGATGAATTGCACCTTAGATCTCACACCAAAGATAACACCTGTAGCCAATCCTATAATAAACTATATAAAGATTTATTAACTAGAAAAGGAAACAATAGTTATTTACAAGGTTAAAGCAGGTAAACATATATACACAAATGAGTTACAATCTTAAGGTTCAAAAGATAATTGAAGTGTCTGTAATAAGTAATTTCTGCATGTCCTTTAGGGATAACTCAGGCTAAGCCACTGGGGATCTCTTACTTATGCCAAGAAATCTCCCCCCTCCGAGTCCAAGCAGCATAGAGAATCATTTTTCCTATTTTGGGTTTTTATCCCCCTCCTTTCACATGCTCTAGGCTAAAAATTCAGCAGATGGCAAGAATTCACTTGCATGACTCATCTTCTTGGGGAAAGGGGGCAGAACAACCAACATCTTTTGTCCTGTTTAACATCCCATGATAGTCTGTCTGGTGTTGATGGACCTTTCCTGTTCTGTTGGAGATCAGCACTTCACACTAGTTAATGTTTATCTCCTGTCTGTGTATTTACATAGTCACAGCAGTTCACAATACAACCATTCAAATAATACCTTACAATATGGGATACAGAGGTTATAAAAAAAATTAAGGAGACCAACATTATTGTCCACCCGGAGATAACAGGTTTTAAGGTAAGTAAAGTTTAAGGGATAAACTATTTAGATATTTTCACTTTAAACTGAAACCTTTTAAATTGTTCTTGTAGTGTCAAAGAATGGAGGTGAATAATGGGGTTCAAAAAAGATAAATTTATGGAGGATGGGTCCATCAATGGCTATTCGCCAGGATAAGCAGGGATGGTGTCCCTAGCCTCTGTTTGCCAGAAGCTGTGAAAGGGCAACAGGGGATGGATCACTTGATGATTACCTGCTCTGTTCATTTCCTCTGAAGCACCTGGCATTGGCCACTGTTGGAAGAAAGGATACTGGGCTAGATAGACCTTTGGTCTGACCCAGGATGGCCATTCTTATGTTCTTATGAATTCTGCAAAGCACACATTAGTCTGTGTAGCAGGTAATGGGATTAACCTGGGATTTCAGCTTCGAGTTTCCCCATGCACAAAAGCTACAAATCCTTATGAAATATAGAATAAAAAAACATCCTGCATCCACCCCACAGGAGTATACTTCAAAAGCTAAAATATTTGAGCCATCTTTCTAAGGAATGCTTGTATTTGTTTGCATAGATTCCTGGATCCACAGCAAAGATTTTACCGCCTAAAGGGATCATTGTGATCATCTAGTCTGACTTCTGTATCACACTGGCCATAAAACTTCACCCAGTAATTCCCACATTGTTCCCAGTAATTTGTGGTTCAGCTAGAGCATAGCTTTTAGAAAGACATCCAAGGCTAAATTTAAGTCTTAAAGTGATGAAGAATTCACTGTGTCCCTGGGTAGGATGTTCTCATGGCTAATTACCCTCCCTGTTGAAATTTTGTGCCTTATTTCTAGTTTGAATTTGTCTAGCTTCACTTTCCAGCAACAGACTCTTCTTTCAGCCACTTAGAGCTTCACAGTATAGGAAATAGCAGAGTGCAACTTTGAAGTGTGAACTAGAGTATGGTACTAAATGCTGTTCCCAGTTACAGCCGCCTTCTCTCTATTATATCCATAGAACTGCACTAAAGGCAACTGAGAGCAGGGTTTTGTCCATGATTTACATAAGTACAGATGCTGCCTGCTTGTAAAATTTTCCAATCCTTTCAATGTTGATATTTAGAAAAAGTTCAAAGTATGTCTTCTGAGTACAGTGTGTACTTCTGGCTCAACCAGCGATACTGTATAATACCCTTATTAATGAGCAATCACGATGCAAAGTCCTGCAATGGATGGGCCAATCATGCCTGGAGCCAAGAAGATCTCTCTTCCTAATTGCACAGTGAGTGACATACACTTGCCCTGCCCTGTTTTCTGAGGTTAAACAGTAACTGGGCTGACAGGGTATTTATCAATTGGAAAATTATACTTTTCTACTTCTGAACAGATAGTATTGATTAACTAGGGGGGAAATTGATCCCCATGCACAGGGCCAGCAGATATCAATACACTCTCACTTAAGCCTATTGTTGAAGGCTTAAGTGTGTACAGACCTGAGTGTCCCCTTTGCATTGGGGTGACTTTCATTTTAGAAGAATAGCTGCCTCAACAGACTGTGAATTATCCCTACAATTCTTAAAGCTCAATTATGCATCCTATGAGGATGAGCTGTATTAAGGGAGGGAGGCGTGAAGTTGTGCCCCTGCTAAAGGTATGATGCCTCCTGTGAGCTGGAGGTTGCTCGAGGAGAGATATCCTTTGTCATGCCTGTGTAACTGCTAGGACTAATCCCAGGGCTGCACAGACACACCTCCCCTGGGAACAGAACACTGTGGGCTCCTTCCCTCCCCTCCTTGGTGCTGGGAGACAGATGAGGTTTGTCACCATTTTGGGCGATAGATCTGAAGTACTGTCCCGGATTGACTCATGTATCAACAGAAGAGGTTAGAACAAACTGATAAATTAAACATTAATAAATCGTCAAGACCATATGGTATTCACTGAAAGGGTTCTGAAGGCCTCAAATATGAAATTGCAGAACTAGTAACTGTAGTATGTAATGAATTGCCTCTATGCCAGATGACTGGCGGGTAGCTAATGTAATGCCGATTTTTAAAAAAAAGGCTCCAAAGGTGATCGTAGCAATTAGAGGCTGGTGAGCCTAATTTCGTAACAGGCATATTGGTAGAAACTATAGTAATGAACAGAATTATCAGACACAATTAAACACGAGATGTTAGGGAAGAGTCATCATGGCATTTGTAAATCAATCTGTTAAAATTCTTTGAGATTGTCTAGAAGCATGTGGTGATCCAGTGCTTGGATTTTCAGGGATCCTGACAAGGTCCCTTAAGCAAACTAAGTAGTCATGGGATAAGAGGGAAGGTCCCCTCATGGATCAGTAACTGGATAAAAGATAGGAAACAAAGAGTAGGAATAAATGTTCACGTTTCACAATAGGGAGAGGAAACAGTCCCATCTTCCCCCCCCCCCAGATCTGTACTGGAATATGTGCTGTTTAACATATTCATTAATGATCGAACAGGATGTTAGGAACTATTAGGAAAGGGATAGGAAATAAAACAGAAAATATCATACGGCCACTATATCAATCCATGATGTGCCCACACCTTTAATACTATGTCCAGTTCTGGTTGCCACACCTCAAAAAGGATATCATGGAACTGGAAAAGGTTTAGAGAAGGGCAGCAAAGATGATCAGGGGTATGGAATGGCTTTCATACAAGGAGGGACTAAAAAGATTAGGGCTGTTCAGCTTAGAAAAGAGATGACTAAGGGGCTATGGTAGAGATCTATACAATTATGAATGGTGCTAAAAAAGTGAACAGAGAAGTATATTTTACCCTTTCACACAATATAAAAGCCAGCAGTCAGCTGATGAAATTAATAGGCAGCAATTTTAATACAAACAAGAGAAAGCCCTTTTTCACACAACACACAATTAACCCATGGAGCTCACTGCCACAGGGTGTTGTGATGGCCAAAAGTATAATTGAGTTAAAAAAGGGAACTAGATAAGTTAATGGAGGATAGGTTCATCAATAGCTTTAGCCAAGATGGTCAGGGATGCAATCCCATGCTCAGGGCAACCCATAACCTTTGACTGCCAGAATCTAGGGGGTGGGGAGGGGGGAAGACAGGGGTGGATCACTTCAACTTCCCTGTTCAGCTCTGGTACTGGTCACTGTCAGAGAAAGGATCCTGGGCTAGATGGACCATTGGTCTGACCTAGTATGGCCGTTCTTATGTTCTTACATTCTTATGTTTTCCTCCTGTGCAGTCATGTTGTGGATGGGGGGCTCCCTCTGCTCTTTCTTCTGTCTCAAGAACACCCATGAAAAGGGAGGCAGATTTGGCCTTAATTCACAAGGCACCATAACCAAATCTGTAACACATCCCCTGAGCCACCATCAAGATTACAGGTTAGCAGGTTACCTGTTCATTTAATACAAATATGATGAGTGATTTCAGTGCTTTAGAAAATGAGGGTATAATAGCATGGGTTTGTTTTAACTGTAGTATAACCTGGTAGTGTCAAGTTCCTCATATATTTCTGCAATGCACCTCAGCCCTGGCCTGCAAGAGTCCTATCATTTCAGCGAGATTGAAGGGAGATTGATAATTTATCAAATTGCATGGCGCTTTTGTGAGGGTTCCAAATTCATTTCCACCTGTGACCTAAGACAAGATTTTAAAAAACAAAATATTCAGATGTGAAAGGATTAAGCATTACTCCAGAGCAATACTGAACCATCCTGCAAATACCTGCTCCTTAGTACAATATAGATTCAAAGATACTGATAAATTGCATTACAAATGTAGACTCCAGCAGCAAAGGCTATATGGATTCAAATAGATAAAATGCTCCATTGTGAATTACAATGCACAATGACTGCAATAACCAGTGCCAATCAAATAATCATAAAGAAAACAATCTGCATAATATAAGATACAGAAGACAGTGGGCCAAATTCACTGCTGGTGTAATTCCATGTAAATTGATGGAGTTACAAGAGAGATGAATTTAGCTTTTAAATGTAAAACACAACAGGGAAAAGAAAACACCATCTGGAAAATAAATAGAGGAAACAGTGGCAAAACACTAATCTAACACATACAGAGAGTCCCAGTTCCTCCTCTGGTATCTGCACTATCTAATGAACAGCTGCGTGAAGTTTTCATTGGTTTCAGGAAAACTGGATACTATTTCAGGGCAACCCACACATTTGAACAGCAGTGTAGCTCTATGGACTCTCTTCCAGCTCATTAATTTCCCTTGATCTTACTGTCCTGATTTAATAGATTCCTCTTCTCCTCTGTAAAAGGGATAGTGTCCCACGGAAACATTTCTTTTCAAAACACCCCGTGGCTTTTTTTTTTTTCAGGCATTTCCTGGTTTCCCAAGGAAAATATTTCCCATAGACCTTTACTCAGACTACAGTATTATATTCCCTGATGAGGTCTGAATCATCATCCTATCAGTATATGCATTCTGATCCCTTTGTTCTTCTTTCCCATAACCTGATGAAGGGACAGCGATTCTAAAGTTTGCCGTCTTTCATTTTTAGTTACTCTTTTGAAAGGGCTCACCTACAATTCTGTGCTATTCTTTATGACTTATTCTCTTTTTCCCTTCCTACTATAATAATGACTTCTGTATCCTGAGGCATTGTTCTCTTAAATAATAACAGCACTTATGCTGTTTGTATGACTAAGTTCAGAGTAGTCACCTTTAGTTAGCAAGTAGGTTGTGCCTCTTCATTTTATTCTCTCCCCCCCCCCCCGGATTCCTGTTCATTTCTAGTTTTTTTTTTTTAATTGAGAAATAATAAAAGAAATTGAAACCCAGATTTTGTTAGAGGACATGACTACTGTGCTCAAGAAATAGCTGGAGAGGTTCCCCAAATCATCAAAAAGTGACACATGTAAAAGAGAGAGTCTACATGAACTGGTGTGTTGGTGCTGACCCTTACTCTTTCTCCTTAGGGAGAAATCTTAAAAAGTTTAACAGAAAATGAGATCTAAGCATTTTGAACCATCATACTGAATGCAGTAGAGAATTACATCTCTGGTCTAGAACCCTGAAGAAAGCTTATTATTCAGATTCTGAGTATTAATTTCTAGAAAACACAATTGGTTTAATCCCTATTCAATTCTATAGGACTCTCAGAAACATACCTTCCATAGATCTGACAGAGGTTACAACTATTATCCCAACAGATCTAACATGCTACAAGATCATGTTCAATCACAAGTTGGATGGAAAACTACCATGGCCTGTCTAGACACTGCAGGAAATTAGCAAGATGATTCATTAGGTTCATTCTTCCTTCTGAATCAACACTGCCCCAGGACTCCAGGGAACACTAGGCTAATAGAGGTTCTATTTTTGGATGAAATTTAAATCGTAGGCTCTGACCACTTGTGATCATTAGCAATCTTCTGACACCTTTATGGAAGGGCAGTGGCATTAACTCTGTTGGACATGGTGAAACTCCATCTCAGATAATTACATTCTGCCCACATAATTTCCCCCCTCTCTCATGTACTCGGATATGATATTCACTTTCTGCCCTAAATGGCTATGTAATGTTCCTGTTCACTGTTCAATAGCTGTTATGTTCCACCCCCGAGGTTGTTGTTCATCCTTTGAGTTCGAAGATGACCACAACATCACTGGTTGGTTTGGTTTCTGTGAACACATGAGTGGCTGATCAGGCCAATTTGAGTTTTGAGCTGTCAGTGGTACACTGACTGAGAGATGCCACAATGGGTTGCTTGATTAACAGCAGACACACTGCTGTTGCGAGATTTACACTGCTGGCCTTCTGCTCTGCCTCAGCAGTTCTCCTCTACTTTAGACTATAGCTCCGGTATGGGTGAAATTTCGCCAGGTAGAACGATCATGAGCGAGATCTTCCCAGAACTCTGGATCAATGCTGAAACACCCCAATGATAACTTGAGGGAGTCCTTGAAATGTTTCTTCTGACCTCCTTGAGAGAGTTTTCCATCCTTTAACTCGCTGTAACTAGGCAGCCATTCATCTGACATTCTGGTGACATGGCTTGCCCATCTCATCTGTGATTTTATCAACAGAGTATGAATGCTTGGAATACCTGCCCATAGAAGAACCTCATCTTATCCTCATCAGTTTCCTCAGACAGCTCATATGAAAGTGATTCAGCTTCATAACATGGGGTCTGTACACCATCCAGGTTTCACATGCATACGTAAGAATTGGAAACATGATGGCTATGTAGACCTTCAGTTTTGTTTGTGGACTAATGCGTCAGTGCTACATATTTGCACATAATCTACCAAAGGCCATACTTGCTTCGGCAATTCTGCCACTGTTTTCATTGTCGATGTGAACTGCACATGACAGTGAACTGCATGTGACAGTGTACTGCCGAAGTAGGTGAATTTGTCCACTGCCTAGAGGGTTTGGCCATTCACTGTGTTAGTAGGATCTACTAGTTCTTGGTGCATGCTGGTACATCACTTCTGGCTTCTTGGTGTTGATTGTAAGGTCAAAAGCGTCATACTCCGCTGCATGTCAGACTTGAATTTGGCATTTGGGAAAGTCAGCAAACAGAAGATCACAAACAGTCACATCCTGTACCTTCATCTTGTAATCTCTTCAGATTGAAAAGTTTGCCAATCCAGGTGTCACAGTCACAAAAGGCATCTGTAAGCATGGCAGAAAACATCATAATGAAAAGGGTTGGGGCCAATACACAGCCCTACTTTACTATATTGATGACTGGGAATGGTTCAGGTGACTCAATGTTGTCCAAAACACGATTCCATGCTGGAATTGTAGAACCGTTGCAATGAATTTCTCTGAGCAGCCAAATTTTGCCATGATCTTCCAAAGGCCCTCCCAACTGACTGTATCAAATGCTTTTTTCAGGTCAATGAAAGCCATCTATAGGTTAGAGTTCTGTTCTTGGCATTTCTCCTGAAGCCAATGAGTTGCAAACACCATGTCTATAGTCCCGCATCCTTTCCTGAAGCCACTCTGCTTCTCAGGCAGGAGCCCTTGTTCAAAGTCTTGCAGAAGGCAATTCAGCAGAATTCTGGTGAGAATTTTGCTGGCTATTGACAACAAGGAGATGCCCCAATAGTTGCTGCAGGATTGTCTGTTACCTTTCTGCTTGTGCAAAGTGTCCAATGGATGCATCCTTGTACTTCTAGTTTATAGTTCCTTGAGCCCAGATTGACTGGAAGAATTCACCCCAGAGGTAGATGTATTTTGGCAGTGGATTATATGATTCTTAATACCCTTTACCAGTGGTGGCTCATGGGAATGCTGTGAATGTTTGTAAAAAACACTGAGATCATAGAATGATAGGTAGTCTATAGCTGCAAAGTTATTATTAATTATTTTATTATTTATCTAGATTTGCCAGCATCTAAGCTTTGTGTCAGTGTACACTGAACTTTGTCAATGTATACAATGTAAATGTCAGAAATGACATCTCTGGTGTTTTTGGTTGAAGAGATGGCTTCTTAGTATATCTTACCTATGTTACATCTAAACTACAAGCTAGGGTGTGATTCCCCCACTTGAGTGCACATACTCCACTAGCTCTCATCACACTAGTTTAAGTATAAATAGCAGTGTGGCTGCGATAGCACAGGTACCATCAAAAGAAACATGGCTGAGTTGGGCTAAGTGCAAATCCACCTGAAACTGACTGATATGTACTTGGCATGACTCAGCCATGCCTCCTCTGCTCTGTTGCTACCTGTGCTACCATGGCTACACCGTTATTTATGCTCACACTAGCTCAATGAGAGCTAGCGTGACTATGTGTACATGAGCAGGGGAATCACACCCCTAGCTCATAGTGTAGAGTTAGCCTTCAACTTGACTGACTGAAACAATAATAGTAGTAATAGGACCTGCCATCCTAAACGTCATCACACCCTCTTTCTCTCTCTCTCTTTCTCTCTCTCTCTCAGTTTTTATACAGCACCCATTACCATGGTATCTGAGTCCCTTCCTGGTATCTCAGTGCCTACACTAACTTTAAAGATTGGTTGTGATTAGTTATGTGATTGATATTTTAAACTAAGATACATCATAAACATTCATCTGTAAGTAATAAGAACCTTGGATCTGAAACAGAATCTCTGATCTGATAATCCCCAAATTTAAGGAAAATCCAGATTTCAGAAGTCTAATTCTATAATGGGCCCAAACTAGAATCCTTCATCCAAAACTTCCCAAGCTTTGGGAAAATCCACCTCTAAACTTTGAGAATCAGGACATTCTTTATAAAGGAGCCCAACAAATCTTAACACTCCCAATTTAGGAAGCTTCTGATTCAAATCAGAGCTGAACTTCACAATTCAGGCCCCTTTTGGGAGTAAGAGGCAGTTGGGTGAATCTGGATTTGATTTGAACTCCATGGGCAGGCCCATGCACCAGCCTTTACTCATAACCAACAGCATAATACAAATGTTACAGAGACAACTGTTACCAGGTGGTAGCTCAACAGGCAGTTTGAAGACAAATATTTTTGTGCAGTATTTCAACTACTCCTCTAAACATTTTCTCCAGCTGTAGTTTTACTTGCTGTGCTGTTTAGCCAACCTGCATCAAATGACAGAAGATATAGAGTCATAGAGTTTAAGGTCATAAATGACAACCAGATCATCCAGTCTGACCTCTTGTATATCACAGGCCACCAACACCACCCAGTGCCCCCACACTAAACCCAACAACTGAAATTAGACCAAAGTATAACAGCCCACGGGAGACTAAAATATTATGTGCCACAAGCAAACAATAGGAGGGACCCAGGTGTACCAATGCCCTGAAATGGCAGGCAATTGATTTGATGGGATATACCCATATAGCCTGGCATGTGACCTGCACCTATATATTGCAGAGAAAGATGAAAAAAGCCCAAGGTCACTGCCAGTCTGACCTGGGGGAAAATTCCTTCCCAGCTCCACATATGGTGATCAGTAAGATCCTGAGCATGTGAGCAAGAACCAGCCAGATCAGCACGAGAGACACAAAATTCTCAGTGCCACCTCAGAGCACTGGCCCACCCTGTGCAGTGTCCCATCTCCAGATGGGGGTATCTCTGATGCTTCAGAGGAAGGAAACAAAACAAACAAAATACATTGGGGGAAAATCCCTTCCTGACTTCCTGGAGCCCTGGAATATGAGCTTTCAGGAACATAGGACATAAACCTGAAAAGATTTTAAGGCTGCCAAGCTCTGTCCTCCTATCACAAGCAACCCCATCATACAATTCCACATATACATTTTCCCTGCTCTCTATTAAAAATAATTAAGTTACCCCCGCCCCCAACAACTCCTAGTGGGAGGATGTTCCATAACCTCACTCCTCCGATGGCTAGAAGCCTTCTTCTAATTCCCAGCCCGAATTTGTTCATGGCCAGTTTATACCTATTAATTCTTGTGCCAACATTGTCCTTTAGTTTAAATACCTCATCCCCCTCAGGTATTTACCCCCTAACATATTTATAATGAGAAATCATTCCCCCTCTTAGCCTTCTTTCTGCTAAGCTAAATAAATCAAGTTCTTCCAGTCTCCTCTCATGAGAGAGACCCTTCATTCCCCTGATCATCCTAGTAGCTCTTCTCTGCACCTGTTCCAGTTTGAAGTCATCTGTCTTGAACATGGGTGACCAGAATTGTACATAGTATTCCAGATGAGGTCTTACCAATGCCTTTTAGAATTACATTAATATTTCTCATTCTCTAGATTTTTTTGGATCCACACAAAAATATTATTCTGCACATTTCTCCTTCTTTGCCATCATTTTTGTCTGCTCCTTTATTTTTTGTGTGTAGGACTTGTTAGAGCTGAGTTACAAGCTGCTATTTCATCGAAGGAAGCAAAATGTGAATAAATAAATAAATAACACAGTAAAACAATTTCTGAAGAAGAGTAGATTGCTACAGAGTAGCTTAGGCACTAATATGGCTTTGCCACACAGACTAAACCCATTTATTCTGCTTTTTTGCAGAACAGCTGTATGGTACCAATTTTACCCTGGTAATATGGTGTTGCATCGTACCAGGAGGGAGGCATTGACCAAATGTGGGCATTTGAGGGTGGATTTGTGGCATACCGCTGTGCTTTCCACCACTGTGTAGTATGCCTGGCTCAGAACCATTCAGACCTCAATGATTAAACATCTGTACATGTATAGATGAGTGTTTTTAAAATAGATCTATAAATAACCAAAGATTTAAAGCTCTTAACACAAATATTTTGTTTCCATGTTTCACTATCTGAGCAGCTGGGCTGTCCCCAGAGGGGTGGGGATTCCAGGGAGTCAAGAGTGCAAGGAATCCTCCCCGTCCAAAATCAGGGTACAACTGAAGACCTGACGCTTGACCACTACTGGAACCCTGAGGCTGTGCTAGAGCCATGTCATCTATGATGGCTCTCCAGCTAGTTGGCCTCCTTCCTTCTTGTCCCTAAACATTACACAGGTAAACAGCAGCATGCAGGGACTCCTACTGAACTGGGCTCTGTGGTACACTGGGAGTGCTACACCTCCCATGGACTCCCCAGATCGCGTGTAGTACAAGCACGTTGGT
The DNA here is from genome assembly GCF_011386835.1 of Chrysemys picta bellii. NCBI lineage: Eukaryota > Metazoa > Chordata > Testudines > Emydidae > Chrysemys > Chrysemys picta. Next base: position 27,921,134 of record NC_088792.1, read on the forward strand.
TCTAGCCTGGAGGGGTGTTGATGGAGGGCTTAAACCTTGCATAAGGGGGAAGGGATAGCTCAGTGGTTTGAGCATTGGCCTGCTAAACTCAGGGTTGAGAGTGCAATCCTTGAGGGGGCCATTTAGGGATCTGGGGCAAAAATTTGTCTGGGGATTAGTCCTGCTTTGAGCAGGGGGTTGGACTAGATGACCTCCTGAGGTCCCTTCCAACCCTATGATTCTATGATATATATATATATATATATATATATATATATATATATGCACACTAATTCTGAGGCCAGATCCTCCTCTTGTGTAAATCAGCGTAGTTCCATTGAGGCCAATTACACCAGTAGAGGATCTGGTCCAGACTGTATTTTTATGACTCCTGTCTGTCCTTTTAGAAAGCACCAGCTACGAATGTCTATAAAGAAGTTGAGAGTCATCGTGGGGAACTCCACCACTGTGTAATTTCTTCATCTTAGGTTGCTTTTGATGTTAGGTCCCCTCCCAGAGCAACATTTTGCCATGCCCTGTGTTCTGGTTTCTGACCAATTAAGCAATTTTTACAGGTTTGATTCTGCATACAAACTTTACTCCACACTAGAATCAGACTGGGAAGGAAGAAATTTAACCAAAACTGTGGCCTGTTTGTGTTACCATGCCTCCAGCAATGCCGTGATGAGATTCATTCATAATTCCATTCTCAGAGACTTTTCTAGGGTATGCTGCCATTTTGAGAAAACATTCTCAGTAATTCATCCTTTCCTTATCAACCCCACAGGAAGGGAAACTTTATCAGCATACTAGATTATAGTTATGGAATAATGTATGAAGTCATTTCAGCCCTGTATTGAAGAAGGTCATTTCAGCCCTGTATTGAACTTAAGCATACTAGATTATAGTTATGGAATAATGTATGAAGTCATTTCAGCCCCGTATTGAAGAAGAGCACCTCTATGCTCTTTGAACAGTACCCAGATACACTTTGTTACACATCCACAGTGAGCTAGAATGTACTTTCAATGTTTATCGGCCATCGAGGTGTTGTTGCTGGACTATCCACTAAATAATAACAATACCAATGTTTTTTGCATTTCTCCCCCTTTTACAATCAGGCAAAACGAATGGGATCTGGCTGACAAAAACAGATTAAAATAGTTTATAATGAACTCTTTGTTCCCAGAAGGGACTGGAAAAATGACATTGGTTACCAAAGCTATTTGCAGCACCAACTTTTAGCTTCATGTTTCCCAAGAATAATTAATCCTGTGAGATCCAAGTAACCTAGTGTTTGAATCATAGGTGTCGTTTTTAGGCATAGTGAGATATGATAGTCCTCCTCCACATTGCATGCTTTACAGTAAAGGCTAAACTGATCCAACAAACACTGCTTTTCACATAACCCAAACTGAAACTAATCTGCTACACAAGTGAAGGTCGCATTTTATTTTGAGCCTGCTGTGTCACTCAGACTTGGCCTGAATTTTACCTATATAATCAGCAGTCCTGGCAGGCAGTCACAATGACAGCTTTCTACTTTACAGAGGCAATGCTCAAACCAATACAATTCACAGCTAACTAGCCAGTACCAAAGAAATGCCACTCCTTTTTTTCCTAGCAATATCCTCATTCAGTTAACTCATTTTGTTTTTCTCACTTTGTTTTGTGTGCAGAAAACATAGTGTACAGCAAATCAGCTGTAAAGAAACATTTTATTGTTCTGGGGAGGATTACGGAAGTCAGGAACGAAGGGAAATTTTTTGGTATTTTTCCAATGTGCTTCAACAAGAAATGGCTAAAAGAAAGCACTGGATTGGATCTGTTCTTTTAAAGTACACACTAACTTCTATCCTATTTTATCATTTCAGAAACATTGCAAAGCCATTTATTAATTATTATTATTATTATTATTATTAAGTGTGTGCTAAGTACCAGCATTGTGCCATGGTATAACCTACAGAGAATCAGTCTGATTCTGCATTATACACCATGCTTTCATGACTGCTATTCTATGGCCTTTCTTGATAGTGCTTCACAGCCCAACGGTTAGTGTGTGTTAGTGTGTGTTGCTCCTTCTGTGCCTGACATAAGTCTGTTTCAACCCCAGCTATAGATCCTACCTCTTTAAATCAAGCAGTAGAGACTCCTGCTTTTATCTCAGGAGGTTCCTAATTCAACCTCTAATGTCAGCTGAGGTAGCAGCTACCACACTTTACATAAATGTCATCTGGTAGTTGATGGAGACTCATACTAGAAATAAAAGAAGGCATCGCACCTGTAGCTGGGGCTCAGACATGCTTAATTGTTATATCAATAGCAACATATAAAATGAATTATTTTTTAATGTAAGCACTATATGGGTTTTGCTTACCTCTTGAACTAACTGTTTAGTGACTTGCCTAGTTGTTCAGAGGTCCTGCACTGTTGTTTTCCCATCAACCGATGCTATTTAACTGAATCATTTTGTAAAGCATGTCTTCATTTATTATTAGTACACTATTTGACTAGGAAAACAGATCTAGCTTTTCATTTTGCTCCTGACCTCCTCCTGCTCTGCTCCCATGTAACCCCCGTTGCCCTGAATCCTGCCCTCTATCCCCTTCTGCTCTGTTCCTGTAAACCTTCTGCTAGGTGGAGGCGGCAGCAACAAGGGCCGGGTTTGATATCTAGGCATTCCTCTTAACTATACAAAACAGAACTGGCTAAAGCAAACACCCAGTAATCTGGAAAAATCTAACACCAGCCCCAGCACCTGTAAGAGGCAATACTTCCCCACTCCAAACACTGTCTCCTAGGGCCGGCCCACAACATTTTGGCACCTGAGGCGGGGAGTTCAAATGACGCCCCCATACCCCCTCGCTTGAGCCAAAACTTTGAAAGATCTCAATTCTGCCTTCTTCCTGTTCTACTCCTCTCATGGTACTGCTCTGTTACCTACCCCAATAAAGGAGAACTAACAACTTAAAATGCCTTGTTCAAAAATTTTAAGTAACACTTAACTTTCAAATGCCTGAACAGCAAATGTAACTTTTCTTGTCTGCATAGTAAATACTGGCATTTTTATCTGTTTGAATAATCAAAGTGGTGCTTTCCGTGCCTTCTTGGTTGCAAAGATTTGAACTGCTTCCTGAAGGTCCACAGTCTGGGCCAGGTAATGCTCTACTGAGATGGTTGCAAGGCCGACCAGCCTCTCCTGTGTCATTGTGGAGTGTAGATGTGTTTTTATTAACTTCAGCTTGGAGAAGCTGCGTTCTCCACTGGCAACTGTTACAGGAAGTGTTCGAAGTATGCGCAGAGCAACAAAAGCATTTGGACAGAGGGTGGTCATCTTATTTGTGCACATATATTCCAGAACAGCCTTTGGAGTTGATCCTGCTGAAATGTATCTTGAAAGGGCTTTCAGTTCATCACCTAAATCACTCAAATCAACATCACACATGTCATCATATGTCAACACTGTCTCTAGTGCCCTGCATTGCTGGTGTAGATCTCCTTCAGGTATAGTGAGGAGTTTTGGAATATCATACAACATCCCAAATATACTTCTGTGTTCCTTGAGCTGCATGAAACGTTCTTCAACTGACTGTATTGCACAATCTAGCACCCGGTTAAAGAATTCAACTTTGAATTGTTGTTGGGATCTCTTATGGGATTATCCCGTGCCTTGTAATCAAAATGTCTTCTTCTTCAGTGACTCTTGTATTCTTGAATGGGTGGGAAAATAGCTTCAGTGTGAAGTTCCTCTGTCAACTTCTGTGCACTCTTCAGAACGTTTTGAAATTCCTCATCTGACCAGTAAGACTGTAGGTATGACTTTGCTTTGTCCAGTTGTCCGATTGCTCCAGATATATCAAAGTCAACACCTTGGAGTCTCTTGCTTACATTTATTTCAAAAAGTATGTCATGCCACAACACTAAGCCACACAGAAATTTGAAGTTATGTATGTTTCTGGTGATTCCATTTCCCTCTGCCACTGTTCTCCCACGAACAGTTCTTGTCATAGCATTATCCTCCATAATGGCAACTATGACATCATCTATCTTCCCAATTTAGTGTTTGATAGGCTTTATCACCTCCACTCGACTTTCCCATCATGTGGCACTCAATGGTTTCAGTGTCAGAGAAGATGTTCCCAGATGTTGCTTCAAAATTTGCCATCGATGAGTTGATGCAGAGAAAAATACATAGATGCTTTGAATTACATTAAAAAATTCAGCAGCCTCACTAGAAGCTAATGCTGCATCACTGACCACCAAGTTCAATGATTGAGAACTGCATGGGACAAAAAAAGCTTGAGGGTTTAACTCTCGGATCTGTGTCTGCACTCCTCTGTTTTTTCCTCTCATGTTGGCACCATTATTGTAGCCCTGACTGCTCATGTCAACTATCGCAATTCCCGTATCTTCCAGCTTTTTAAGAAGCACATTTGTCATACCAGCTCCTGTAGTATCATCAATGTCAATAAATTCTAGAACATGCTCTCTGACATTCACCATTGCAGGGACATTTTCACTAGGTTCTGTTGTTGTTACAAAATGAACCATTAAAGTCATTTGTTCCGTATGGCTGATGTCAGGTGTGCAGTCCAGAATAACAGATTAATATCTTGCTGACTTCAGATCTGCCACAATCTTCTGTTTGACTTTTTTTTTGCCAGTAACTTTATGATCTCATTTTGAATTGTTTTTCCAAGGTAGTGGTGTGTGTACATTTCTTGGATGGAGACTCTTCTTAGATGCTCCTGGAGTACCTGATTTTTCCTTCCTAAGTGCTCCACTTAGGAAGGAAAAATCAGTTTCACACATACAGAATGGGAAGAGACTGTCTAGGAAGGAGTACGGCAGAAAGGGATCTAGGGGTTATAGTGGACCACAAGCTAAATATGAGTCAACAGTGTGATGCTGTTGCAAAAAAAGCAAACATGATTCTGGGATGTATTAACAGGTGTGTTGTGAGCAAGACACGAGAAGTCATTCTTCCGCTCTACTCTGCTCTGGTTAGGCCTCAGCTGGAGTATTGTGTCCAGTTCTGGGCACCGCATTTTAAAAAAGATGTGGAGAAATTGGAGCAGGTCCAGAGAAGAGCAACAAGAATGATTAAAGGTCTTGAGAACATGACCTATGAAGGAAGGCTGAAAGAATTGGGTTTGTTTAGTTTGGAAAAGAGAAGACTGAGAGGGGACATGATAGCAGTTTTCAGGTATTTAAAAGGGTGTCATAAGGAGGAGGGAGAAAACTTGTTCACCTTAGCCTCTAAGGATAGAACCAGAAGCAATGGGTTTAAACTGCAGCAAGGGAGTTCTAGGTTGGACATTAGGAAAAAGTTCCTAACTGTCAGGGTGGTTAAACACTGGAATAAATTGCCTAGGGAGGTTGTGGAATCTCCATCTCTTGAGATATTTAAGAGTAGGTTAGATAAATGTCTATCAGGGATGGTCTAGATGGTATTTGGTCCTGCCATGCGGGCAGGGGACTGGACTCGATGACCTCTCGAGGTCCCTTCCAGTCCTAGAATCTATGAATCTATGAGTACAGCATCAAACTCAGCTCCACAATTTTAAGGAAGTTTCCATTGTTTGGCACATACAGCTGATCTGAAGTGCCACGCAGTGCTAGGTTTTGGGTGGCAAGCATTCTCACAATGGCAATGAGCCTTTCCAAAACATTTTGCCAGTAAAGAGAGTCTGATGCAATCTTCTCTTGATGCTGATCATCTATGGTGGCCTTTAGTCTCATCTCAAGCTCTTTCCACCTATGGAATGCTCTCTGGTGATTTGCTGCCTTCTCATGGCATGTCAGATTTCTAGCCAGATTTTTCCAGTCCTTTTTTCCTGTAGAACCCAATGTGGCTGGAACATTAGACTGGGTGAGTTTGCAACAAAAACACTATGCAGCATTCTAGGTGTTTGAGTACATAAGCCATGGCCTCTCCACTTTGTCACCATTGGGGATTTCACACCAGTAATGTGTTGGATGGAAACTTCTATTTTCATTGCCTTTGGGGAACATGAAGTTTTTCACTTGCTGTACAAGGAAGTCCCTCGGGCTACTGCTCAAGTGGGTCCACAGTCCTGGATCATCTAGACTTAAGGAAATAAACCCAGTAGCAGCTGTTTCTTGTGCCTCCACTACACTCTTCTCTGATCTACACTTTTCTTCAGGAATGTGCATGGTTACATCCATTTGAGATGGAGATATGGATGCTGCAGTAGCTGCCAGGTCACCTGCACTCAGACTAACTGGAAGATCAGGCATCTCCTCACCACTCACACCCTCACTGGGGCCGGAAGGCTCACCATGAACATTTTTGTCTATGTATCTCAGGAAAGCTCCTTCCTGCTTAGATAGAAAAGCTTCCTTTGCTTTCTTTCTTTTTCTGAATGCTGCCCCAGAGGGGGATTTTCTTCTTTCACTCATGACTGCTGTTCTCTGCCAGCTATAGTGGCTCTCAACACACAATTAAAGGCGACAAATAAGCAGGCTGGTAGCAGGGCCTGAGTGAGGGAAGATATCAGTGTTTTAAGGGCCTAACTGGCTCCTACTACTTCTGTTGACTGCCTGTTCTCCTGAAGTGGATTCAGGGAAGCAGCAGGAAACAGGAAGCTCCCTGAGAAGCTGGTGTTAATCAGTCCAGGCCCCTGGGGGTTCTAGAGAGGTACATAAGAGGCTCCTCCTCCTCTCTCTCCCTGCAGCTCCTACTGCTTTCTGTTATTCCCTCTCATCTTTTCTCCTGCCTGCCTGTTATGTCTCTTGTGCCCTCCTTCCTCCAGCACAGCACTCCACCATGTCTGTGCATCTAGAGCAGAGAGAATACATATGTACCAGTGCTGACACCATTTTCTACAATCCGGGTCCTAGTGGCACCCCCCCACAGTCTGGCACTTGAGGCGGCCGCCTCAGTTCGCCTCATGGTCAGGCCAGCCCTGACATCTCTGTATGACAAGAGAACTTTTATTAAAAGGGAAAGGGAACCAAGCATTAATTTGGGAAAACACTACAACCACATTCAAAAGCATGTGACCATAAGCAAACCAGACCCCAAAGTATGTTGGGTAGTGTCCTTACCTCAGTTTCCCATCTTGCGGTGAGAAGTCAGATGAATGAATATCCCTTTAAGACTTCACTTCTCTCTCCCTCCACTGCACCCAACTCACAGTTGGCTGTCGTTGGCTAGTTAAGACCCAGAGTTCAGAGAGGTGTTCCCAGGTTTCACCTTCCACCCCGGTGGAGTGGTACTGAGCAGTGTCTCTGCTGCTTCCCCTGCAAGTGGCTCTGCCACTGCTTCTCTGCTGCCAGTGCTGGCCATCATCCCTCTGCCTCCACTATCTGCTGCTGCTTGCTGCTCCTATGACATCAAATTCTGAGGTTCCATCACTGAGCCCACCCCTTAGTGATTTCAGCACGTAGTGGGGAACCTCACAGCTAATATAGTATCTGTATTGTCTTTCACTGGCCCCACACAACATCCAAGGCTTAGCTCCTAGGACAGCTCAGCAATGATGTTAGCTCTAGGAATCACCACCCATCTTCCATCATAGGTCATGTTTTCTAGACCTTTAATCATTTTTGTTGCTCTTCTCTGCTGGGATTTCTCAAATTTGTCCACATCTTTCCTGAAATGTGGTGCCCAGAACTGGACACAAAACTCCAGTTGAGGCCTAATCAGCACTGAGTAGAGTGGAAGAATTACTTCTTGTGTCTTGCTTACAAAACTCCTGCTGATACATCCCAGAATGACGTTCGTTTTTTTTGCAACAGTGTTACATTTTTTACTCATATTTAGCTTGTGATCCGCTATGAACCCCCACATTGCTTTCAGCAGTACTCCTTCCTAGGCAGTCCTTTCCCATTTTGTTTGTGTGCAGCTGATTGTTCTGACCTAAATGGAGTACTTTGCATTTGTACTTATTGAATTTCATCCTATTTTCTTCAGACCATTTCTCCAGTTTGACCAGATCATTTTGAAGTTTAATCCTATCCTCCAAAGTACTTGCAATGCCTCCCAGCTTGGTATTGTCCACAAACTTTATAAGTGTACTCTCTATGCCATTATCTAAATCATTGATGAAGATATTGAACAGAACCGGACCCAGAAATGATCCCTGCAGGACCCCACTTAATATGCCCTTCTAGCTTGACTGGGAACCACTGATAACTAGTCTCTGGGAATGGTTTTCTAACCAGTTATGCACCAACCTTATAGTAGCACCATCTAGTTTGTATTTCCCTAGTTTGTTTATGAGACGGTCATGTGAGACAGTATCAAGAGCCTTACTAAAGTCAAGATATACCACATCTACCACTTCCCCCCATTCACAAGTTTTGTTACCCTGACAAAGAAAGCTATTTCTATACTAATAGAAAGCTATTTGTATGTACAAACTGAGATTTTTTTTAGGCTTATAATTTGGCCAAATATGGGCAAATTTGTTGAGTATGGTAAAAAAGCACATTCCAGAAACCAAGGCAATCCCCTCACCAAATTTCAAGTCCCTGCTCCAAAATTTGGAGGTACTAGACCTTCTTAATAAAACATTTGTAAGAATAATTTTAATATGGGCAAAACAATGTATTTTTTCCTAATTTCATTCTAAAAAATGTGTGAACTGTTTTAGCTTAAACTTCCCAACAAAATTTAGCCTCTGCAGAAACCTTGCATGGCAAATTAACTCAAATGGTTAAAGTGTGGTAAAGTTATAAGCCACTGAAAACAGGGGCTTAGACTAGAAAGAGTCAGGCAACCTTAACAATTTCGCACTACCAGCTCCACCTATAATAAATGATAATTATAAAAATACAGTTACTGTAATAATCTATTCATAAATCACATTTTGAGAAGAGGCACATTTTTACTTCATGATCTAATTTTTAACATTCTTTAAGCACTCTGCAACATCGACAGGGAAGGGTCTATTCAAATAGAGCATTTTTCTGTTGCAAATTTTATTGTAAATAAGAGGCAGGGTTCTAATTATGAAGGAAATCTGGCCTGGGAAAGTCGGCATTGGAAGCATGTGGCTGAAGAAATGAAAAAGCAGCAAAAAAAAAAAAGGACAAAAATAAACGGGACACAAATTCTGGGAGGAAGCTAGGGAGTATAGACAGATGGTTAAAGAGATGTAGTTGTTCACTTAACATATTTTATGGCAACACTTTTCATTAAAGAGATGCATATAGCAAAGCAGAAATAACTAAAGGTGCTGTAAGTTGCAGTAAAGCTGACACATTGGCATATGCAGAAATTTTATAAATGTAGAGCCGTTGCAATAGACAATCCACTCTTTCATGAGTATTAGCTCATGCTTAGAGTTGACTAATGTATCAGACACAATGATTTATGCAGGGGAGTAAGCAATAACACTGAACATGACTGTTAAAAAAACTCATTTGGGCCTCATCTTCCTGTAAGAGCCTGGTCTAAAAAAATGGCAGCTTTGAATCTTTGGATCAGGGTCTAAATAAGGAATAACTTAAATGAAATCAAACTCTTACCTCTGGATTCCCAAGTATACCATGTCTTCTCTGCTAACTTCTTCTCAGTCCCAATCCTTCACTGAGCTCTAGATGCACCTACTTCAAACTATACTTCATATAGTTACAAAGGTCTACAAGCTAGACAGAGCTTACTACAGGATGATAGACTTAAATTTCGAGGCTAAAGACTGTTTCCAACTTTGTGCCTTATACAGCACCAATCTCATTGTGAAAACAATAATAATATTAATAATAATAAAATAATTATAATAATTATAATAAATAAATTAGAATAATACAAATCAGGGTGAATGTGATCAGAAGTAGACCATTTATTTCAAGTTACAGGAAAAGACAAAAATATAGATACAATAATCCCTGATGAGTCTTAAAAATTATTTTAAAAACCAAAGTAGTATAGCTCAGGTAGAAGTCCCATTGCTGTATATTATATCTTCTCTGAAAGTTCAAATTAACTTTTCACAGTTTTACAAAAAATAAAAATTTGAAAGTTTACTGAGAACTCTTTGTTAGTTTCATTACAAACAAAGGCAGTTTCAGCAGGTGAAAATGTGCTGTTTCATTAACAAAGAATCAGTGATATTTGCAGAACCTTCTCACCATGGAAAATTTACGTTGTTTCCTATTTTCTTTTTGCAAATCTTTCTCATGTTGGCCATGAACAATTGTGATTTTTGTTCCTGATGGGGTATGGTGGTTTACAGCAGGGGTGTATTTAGGAATGGAAAAATTGTCAAGGAGTGCTGAGAGCAAGGAATAGCTCCTTTTCAATGGACATGTGATGAAGTCTAAATAAATAAATACCCCCTTATGAGGAGTAGCCACTGGAGAGGGACAAAGACTCTCCTAAAATGGGTCATCTGCTTTTCCAACTTAGGAAAGCTCATCTGGAGCACCTGAAGTCCACCAGGATTCAGGCCCCATGCTGGTGCACCATGTTTTTAGAATAAACCTACTTCTTGGGATGATAATGAAGATTGAACTCTGGATCTTTAGCATTAAAAGCATGTGGCTCTGCTATTTATGCTAAAAGAGGAGTTACTCCTTTAGGTGTCAGCTGTAGTAAAGTCATCTCCTCTCAAGCAGAACAGACTATAATGGGATAGGGACCTACACTCGCCTTACATGTGCACACAAGCACACACACGACAGATGGTTGACTTCCATTTTCCTCCAAATGATGTTGCTCAGGTCTCTGGACATTAAAAGCAAAGCAGCAGAATCCACTCCCCTTTCATCTTCAAGAGCACACAGTGATCAATTTCTAAAACAATATTTGGAGAAATACCCAATCCTGCCAGGTGGCAACATAAGCAATCTACATCCAAGAGTTGATGAAAAAGTTAATATCAGAAGTCAAGCACCTCACTGTGAAGGTTCTTTGAAAAGTCCTCTACACTTCAGGGTGAAATCAGCATAAATATTTGCAGGCAACTACCTCCAACCAAGAAGCTCAAATGTATTGAAACTTGCTCAAGCAACTTCAACTTGATTGGTGGCTTAATTGACATGCCTGTGATTGGAACCGGAAGGTTTCCTGAAAGTCATTGTAGTGTTTCAAAGTCTGTCCATTATTTGTTTCAAATTTTATTTAAAAAAATCTTAAGTATTTATCTCTCTGGTTGTTCTTTGACATTTCATGGCAATATCATTTGAGGAAGGGCAAGAAAACTAAAAAAGCCTGACCATCAAATTGCTCCTTCAGTCTATGCCAGTGTAGTGTGAAGACATAATACAAACAGCCATTCTTTAAGCAGCAACTAGAGAACCCTCAAACAAGAAAATTCCTGTGTTTATTAAGTTCCACATTGTTTATTAAGTTCCTGTGTTTATTCCTGTGTTCATTAAGTTCCTCTCTGTAACTGCGGAGGACCAGGAACTCTATAGCCACTCCACATCACCCTATCTTTATAGAAAAAGATTAAAACTTAAATTCTAAACCAATGTATCTATACACAATTCAATATAAACTTCAGATTCCTTAAAACCACTTATACTACTATGTTCCTTCATAAATTGCATTTAAATAGCCCTGAACATTGTCCTGAATATTGAAGATGGACCCAAATCTTCTGGAGAAGTCCTTCTGGATTCTCCATTAGATAAGATCTGAAAGTGTCTGCCAGCTCTGAATACTTCCAAATGCCTGGGAGCTTTTGAGCCAAATGTTGTTCCCTGATGTCAGTTCAGGTAATGTTTTTGTTCTGTGTCAAACTCTAAACTTTTGTTGTTGCTGAATTTTTATTTCAGGAACCCATTTTTGAAATTACTTCGTATCTGGTCATTTTTGAAATTATTTAGCTTTAAGCTGTATTGGTACCACAGCAAAGGTGTCCTTAGTTGTCTTCCCATCAGAAGTTCTGTTGGAGATGGTCCAACCACAAGCTGTGTTGACCAATACACAAGGAGTATTTTATATGGGTCTGCTGATTTTTGCAGACGTCTTTTTAAAGTTTACACTACTCTCTCCACCTCCCCATTGCTCTTGGGTTAATGAAGGCTACTAGTACGACAGTCAAACTCAAAATCCTGTGCAAATGCTAAGAATGTTTCAGAGGTAAATTGAGTCCATGAGGACTTCAGGAACTCCATGTCTTGCAAATATTAACTTTATTTTCTGGATGACCTGTGTCAATCAGCTGTGGGTAAGTATAGCCAAGTCGATATTTCTGGAAAAATAATCCACTACAATAATGTATAGGTGTCCTTTCCAGAAAAATCCATGTGTGGCTAGCCCCTGCTATGCTTGTAAGGTAGATTTGTGGATAGTAATGTAACTTGTTACATATCTCGCAGCCATCTACTAAGGTCTGAATTTGGTCATTCAGACCAGGCCACCAAATGGATTGTTGTGCTCATGCCCTGCACTTGTTTATACCTTGGTGTCCTTGGTATACCTTAAAGTATCATAGTGATAAGAATGTGCCATCTTTTCATAAGCGGGCCACCACCTAAGTGATCTTTCCAGTCCTGCCAAAATGGTATTAGGTCTGTTGAAAGTTGCCTTATTTTGACCCCCTGCTCTTTCGCAGAGTTGAATCACTTTCTGGCAAGCCTCATCCTTTAATAGTTCATGTCTAATTTGCTGATATCAGCTGGCAGATGCTGCAATTGCTGCCAGAACAAGGAAAATGTAGAGTCTGACACCATCCTCTAAAGCCTTTTCTTCCTCCTTTGGTGGCTGCTTAATTGGGACTCTAGATAGAGTTTCTGTTGCTATGTGTGTTTTCCCTGGTATGTATTCAATGTTTAAAGAAATTGCATTAGCTGCACCTGAAATCTTTGAATCCTAGGTGGAAGATCATCCATCAGTTTTGAACCCAATAATACCACTAAAATTTAAGATGAACAGATGTGCACTGAGCAGTTTGCAGACCCAAGTGACTGCTACAGTTTACTTTTCCACTTGAGAATAACTCTGCTCAGTTTCTGTGAGGCTTCTTGATATGAATGCCCAGGTTTCTGGCCTCCTTCTGGCTGCTTTTGTGTAAGCACTGTTCCTAAACCATATGGAGATGCACCTGCTGCTACAGTGGTTGTATAGTTTACCGAATATTGAACCCAAACAGGTGGAGATGTCAGTAGTTTTTTTAATTTTATTAAACTTGTTTTGTTGTGTCCTCCCCCAGATCCACAAAATGAGACTATCAAAAAAGATCTGCTCAGGGTTTGTTAGATAAACTAAATTTGGTAAGAATTTCCCAAAATGATTTGTCCTGTCCAGGAATCCTTTTACAGCAGAAATGTCTTGGAGTTTATAATGCCTTCAGTTTGTCTGAATCACGCTGAATTTCCTGCTTACTAATTATGTGTTGTACAAATTTTATCTGCTCCTTTCCAAATTCACATTTCTCATTCAGAGTGAGGCCAGGGTCTCAGAAGTGAGACAAAACTGCACGCTGTCATTTATCGTGTTCCTTTTTATCTCTGCCATATACCAACACATCCTCTGCATGGCAAAGGAATCCAGGCAAACCTGACATGATCTGATAGATTCTCTTTTGGAAATGTTATGGTGCTGAAGATATGCTGAGTGGAAGATGATTGAAAGTATGTCTTCTAAATAGGGTGATGACTGTACTTAATGGTATAGAGTCTTTAGCCAGGGGGGATTTGCCAGAAGCCGGCTGTGGCATCTAGCTTTGAGAAGACTTTGGCTACTGATAACTGACTAATGACTGGTCAACCGCAGGAATCATGTGTCTTTCTTTGCACATGGCTTTTATTAAGTTGTGTAAGGTCCACGCAAATCCAGATGTTGTCATTTGGCTTTGGTATGACAATCATCCCTGCACACCAGTCAATGGCTTCTCCTGTCTGGGAAATAACCCCCATAGCCGCCATTCTTTTAAATTCTTCTTTGAATTCCCCTAGCAAAAGTATGGGGATGCGGCATGGGGCTGTGATGGCACCAGTTTTATTTTGTCTATTCAAATCATTTTAAACCATTTCCATAGTTTTTCAAATGCAACTGTACTTTACAAATAATTTCCCTCCATTTCTTTCTAAAGTGAGAGCCAGGAATATGGCTAACAACTCAGACTGAAATTTTCAAACCTGGGTGCTTAAAGTTAGGCTCCTAAATCCATGTGCAGATACCTAAATAAGTAGCCCAATTTTCAGATGTGCACACACAGAGCTCAGACTTAGGTGCAATGTGGATTTGAGTGCATATTGACCTACCACCAATCAAAATTATTGTTGAAAATTCTCATGTTAACATCTCACTCCTGTATTATATACACATTTTTGATATTTTTGCTAGAGAAAGACCCAAATTACCAAGGGACAGATTCTTCCATTGTTATTCATGCTGGGGCTACTCATGGAGCAGTAGAAATGAAGGACCATGGCCCAGAATTTGGATGGGTTCTTATTCTGTGATGTTTTTAGTCATTATAAAGATAAAGGCTAGCTACTAAATTTGGGTCTGGATCCAAATTTCCCCAGTGGTCAAAGGGTATTGGGATCTGGAGTTTTGGATTGCTGTATCTCTAGATTTGGGATTATATTTTATGTTCTGGACTGAGTGCAGACACTAAAGGAATGTATAATTATAGAAAATCATGTATATGTTCAATATAATCCTTATGCTTACAAATTCTTTAGAAAAGATCTTGGATTTGACTTGAAAATGGATGGCTACGAAAGAAGATAATTTGAGGGAAATGCCAAGTCTGTTTCCTTCCTATTTGGGAGTGAATGGTGACCTTATTTTGGAGTGAATTAGTAGCATGATGCCATTATGTAGGAATGCATGGTCTCTTAATCATCCTTTCCAAGTCTCCAAGCATTCTGTGTAAAACCATTGTTGAAAATGAAAAATGATTACTCATCTACCTTGAAGGCTTCACAGCCATAATAAATGTAAAGTGTCAGTTATTTCATTTCTGAAGGAATTATTTTATGCTTTCTGCAATTTCTTCAACATGAATGAAGTTATAAAGAAATCTGGGGATAAATGAATTGCACGTTTTAGCTGAATTGTCCCACTAAATTCTACTACTTCATAAATAACAAATTAAAGTTCTGGAATAGTAAAGTATTAAACAGTCAGCAATGTTTCTGCCTCTGCTACTTTGCTCTAAAGGTTTCTTTAGACCCATAGAAATGAACAAGTGATTAACAAGCAACAAATCCATACCCTGTTGAAAAATAATGTAGATATTGAATATGTCTGATACCATTTCCTTTTTTAATGGTTAGTTAAAGCAACTGATGCAGAATGAACTGATTTATCACCAGTAATAAGATGCCAGACTTTTAGGTTGGTTCTTGAGAAAGCAGTTGTTTAGGTGCTAACAGAAACATGGATTTCAACAGCTCTGCACCTCCTTCTTGGATTCTCTGTAGTCCCTGCTGAACCATTAAATCTTCTGAAAAGACAGGTTTCAGAGTAGCAACAATGTTAGTCTGTATCCGTAAAAAGAATAGGAGTACTTGTGGCACCTTAGAGACTAACAAATTTATTTCAGCATAAGCTTTTGTGGGCTACAGCCCACTTCATCGGATGCATAGAATGGAACATATAACAAGAGTATATATATATACATACAGAGAAGATGCACTGGCCCAAGTCTGCACCAGGTATAGGGGAGTCGCTCCCACTGAGTCAATATGAATTGAGACCCCGTATTTGAGGGAAGAACTTGGACCACTGGGACAAATCAACCCTGTCATGGGCAAGATTAACTCCCACTGATTTCAGTTTCTCTCACTGACATTTTCCTTGTATGTAATTTCTTGCTGGTCTAATATGTACTGCTACTAGCTCCACAGTGTTATTACTGATTAACATGACATCTCACAGCATGTCTACATTCAATTCAATTCAGTTCACTGAGTTTCTGAATGAATAATTACCACAAATTACAGCTGGTCAAATGTTGCAGAAACAGAAACGTTCATGTGAATTCTGGATGGGTGTTTGTTTTAACTATCGCTGGTTGGAAAGTGGCAAAGGGATGGGGTGCTGCAGTGAAAAATCAAAAGCTGAACATTTTTGAAAACTGAAAAGTTTTGGCCTTTTCCATTAAAAACTGAAACTTGCAGTTTGGAAATGCTGCCAAAGTGGAGATGTATTTTGGGTGCCTCTTTCCCCCATTTGCCTCTATGGGCTGGGCTCCCTAGTTGGATTCCATCTCTCATGATGTACCATGCTCTTCCCTCTTTCTGAGCCACCAAGGTGTAGCATGGGTGTCTCTAGCCATGACACATCATGGAAGATGTAATTCGACTAGGAAAAAACAGCTCATAAAAGAGACTGGAGACATGAGGCACCTGAGCTATTGCTTCCATGATGCACTGTATTAGCATTTCTGAAACTATTTTTTTTTTACATTTTCTGCTGAAGTTTTTCAGTTTTCAGCCAAAAACTATTTGGTTTTTGGGTGTTCAGTTGTTTGATGAAAAGTCAAAATTTTCCATTAAGCAGACACTCAAAAAAAAAAAAAAGTTTAGTTTAAAGCCCAATTTTCCATTGAAAAACAACTTCCACCAATTTTTTTTGACCATCCCTAGTTTCAAACATTTCATTCCTCTTTTTATTTGTTACTTACAGACAGCCATAGAACAAGATTTTCATTTGCATGAACGTTTAGACAATGACCATTCTTCATAAAAGTATTTGTATTTGCATATGAATCAACAGTATTTATTATATGATATTATATATACCATATACCAACAGTATTTATTATATGATATTATATATATCATATACCAACAGTATTTATTATATGATATTATATTGTTCTCCTATTTAAAAAATAATCCAAGTCAGCTAGCAGAAATAATACCATGTAGTATAGGTGACTACCTTCAGACCCTGGATAAGGAAAGCAAATGGCCTTATTAGAATTGAGTTGTTCATGAACTATCCATAGGCTAAATATTGCTTTTCTAAACTAGTTGGTGAGTACTTAATCACTAACTAATGCATTAGCAAAAGCTATGATTGATTCTAAATGGTTTGTGAATGGACAGAAGGGCTAAATTTCTCAGATAATTTATTTGCAGCAAATAAACTGACAAGCAGTAGGGTAGATAGGGAAAAGGAAATAACTATCTTGGTATGCTGAGAAGACAGCCTCCAGAGCTAAGTTCCTGGTGCTACTAGGCGTGTGCCTTACCCTGCAATCTCCAGTCTCTCAATAACCAGTCTATAGGAGGATTCCAGTTTTCAGCAACTCCAGAGGCACTTCAGGTTCAGCCTGCAACTACTGCATCTCGGGACGTGGATATGTGAAGTTCCCAGTTGTGATACACTTGTTCTTTCTGTTATGATTTTTTCCTTAACCTGGTTTAAGGGTGAGGATTTCCTGTCCCAGAGGACAGTGGGAGCAGGTGAGACATTTTGAAGATTGAGCAGCTGTTATTCCCTCCCAGGGCAAGAGAGGGGGCTGGTGAACAAGTTTAGGTGATGGGGAAGAACATCTGCACTAATACATTACTACTAAAAGTGAAAATTAGCATCACCATAATAAACATGATAATTCGCACAAGCTACTGGAAATATGCCCTAAAACCCTGACCTAAAACTACTCTTCACCTTTTGTACCTTTTTCCATTCACCAATAATATTACAATATAAATTAAGTTTGCCTTTCAAGTAGGACAGCCCTACCCCTGGGATATACTACTTTGCTAACTTGTCTTCCTTACATATACTTTATCTATTTTTTCTAATTGAAATCGTCCATAATTACTATTGTGAAATGGAAGAAAATTGCACAGCAATTATTTAATTGCTATGTCTAAATTCAGGTACTGTATAGAATACATTTGGCAGCAGAAGAATGAATTAAAATATTACTAAGAGTTATTTATAGTTTGTGGCATGTTTAGTGACATACCGTCAAGATAAGATCTAATAGAAAGTGTCCATTACATTAAGAGTTTATGTTTAGATAACTTATTACAGGAAGGTACTATGTGCTACTGAATGATTTCTACACAACGGCTTTATTTTATATTGTAGCTGTCAACAAAATATCTTGTATTTCCTAATGAATCTAAAAGTATATATTATCATGTAGAATTTGTTATTCAAATTCAGGACATTGAAAAGATAATATTATTTTGTAGTAGGGAAAGATGGTGCTTTAAGCTGGTCCTAAGTCCAACGCTGCTCAGTTCCTGGTTCCATCCAGACCAGAGGCATTCCGGGAGTTGTAATTCCCAGGGTTCATGGGAATTTAGGAGTCACAGCAAGGAATGCTGGGAAGGCAGGGTGTATATAAGCTGCTGCTGTTTCTCAGTGTGGGGAAAGACTTGGATGGAGCAGGATTGCTTCTAAGTCACTCCACTAAGAAGGCTTTGGAAGGAGTAGGCTAGTTAGAAATTAGAAGAAGTCTGGGAAGAAGTAGGCTGTGGTGCTCTTTGGTAAGGAGAACAGAAAGGAAGGGCCTGAAACACAGTTTGGGATAAGGTCTAACATGGAGGCAGGCAAAGGGTAAGCATTCTCAGGTAGGGAGAAGTTTATGTGGACTTTGGTAAGAGCTCATAAAAGGAGCAAGCTGTGGGATGGTTCTGGGTGTACTTAGGAAGAGTGTTGTTGGCTACAGAGAGGTACACAGACATAGCCAAGTCCTAAGTGGGAGAAAAGGGACTGTGAAGACTTGAAATAGAATCAGGAGGCTTGGGGTCAGACCTGATGCTCTTTTCTTGTCTAGGGCCCAAGGCCTGGAGTTTGGAAGATGGAGTTTGGAGGCTTCCTCTTGATTCACATAGAACTAAAGGTCTCACTGCTATACTGTGGAGAGAAAAGGGAGTTGAGGATTCACCGGGAACCAAAGGAAAAAAATGTTGCCCAGGGAGAGAGGAACTGGGTGAAGAGATGCCTCCATTTGGACTTTAGGTACCTGCCATTTTCATTTTGATTTTATTTATATGGACTATCCTTACCCTGGAAGGGGTAGAGTTTTGGTTTAGCTTGACAACTAAACTATCTTTCCAGTGAAGAAAACTGAGGCAATAGTTGCATTCAGAGTTCAAAAAGCAAGAGCATAAGTGTACACCACGCAAGAATAGTCCATATCTGTTTCTTTTTATATTGACTGGGTATTAATTTAGTTTGACACTTTGTGGTTTATTAGTATAGTACATTGTTAAACCTTTATGGGCCCTATTCAGTTGTAACATAATCCTTAAATCTACTAGGCCACAGGAATTTTGTGGGCCTACTGGGCTCTGCAGTCACTAGGCTGTATCTGATACAAGATATGTCTACACTTCAAGCTGGAAATGTAATTTCCAGCTTGATCAGACACACTCACTCTAGTTCTGATGGAGCTAGGGCACTAAAAATAGAAGTGTAGCTGCTGTGGCATGAAGGACTAGCCACCCCAAGTATGATCCTATAGGAGATATTCAACATGTACTGAGGCAGCTAGCCCATTGTGTTGCTCATGCTGCCACGGCTACACCCAACCAGAGCTAGTGTGGATATGTCTCCCTGAGCTGGAAATGACACCTCGAGCCCAAAGTGTAGACATACCCACAGATGGAGACACAACTACTTCCTAGAGGTTCTCATCACTCAGACATTTGTTTCCCTTTGCAGGGAAACCTGATGAACCATATAGGAATGGCCATCAGGTTCAGGAGATATAATACTATAACAAGCAGGGATATACCCTTGGCTGGTAACTATTTCAGACTTCAGTCGGGGGAAGTAGAAAGAAGCACTGTGGCAAAGATTTCCTGAGTGCCCCACAAAACACAATCGCGATTGGGGGTGTAATAAGAATGAGGATGGAACAGGATCACTCATCTTAGCCAGTTAAGTTTAACTTTGTTTTAAATCTTCCAGCTATTAGGTTGGATTGAGACGGTACATTTCTCTACCAGACACAGCCGCACAGAGAATTTTCTCCAGCCTTGCCAGTAGAGCTGTAGTTATTCCTGGGGGCTGTTCAGCCCATGAGTGTATGTGTGAAGGGACAGTGAGTTGGGAATTATGGACCGTGGGAAGCAGGGATAACCAAAACTCCCTGGAGTGTAGCCTTTTTTATGTTGTTTTTGTTTGTTTTCCAGAGCAGGCTGCCTTTCCCCTGAATATGTCAGCTTGCGGCGAGGCCAGAATTCACAACATTCTGCAGACTGCTTAGCTTGGAAGATTACAATGAGCCAGTTCTACTCTTATTTACACCAGTTTTCCGCTGTTGTAGCCATCAACATTAGTGGAGTTACTTATGTCTTTCACTGGCGTAACCTGGAGATGAAACAGGCCTAAACTGTGGATTATGCCTGACTAAACCATAAGGGCCAGACTTCTAAAGGGTCTGTACATGGTTGAGCCAATGCTGTTCCTGGTTTTGCATGACTACATACATATATGTTTTATGTGCATCATGAAAATCTGGTCTTATTATATTTTGTAGGATGCTTCTTGCATATTTAAATATGAATTTATACTTTAAAGGCTATTTTTGTCCACCTTAAAGAAATATTTGTGAACCCTCAAGAAATATGTCCCAGATCATCTCCTGGAGATCTACACATGGAACAGAATTGAGATGACACCCTGGAAAGGAAGGATAGTCTAGTCCATCAGTCACTGGAGGGGGTCTCAGTAGACCTGCATTCATTTGCCAACTCAGTCACAGACTTCTGTATGATACTGGGCAGAACGGGGATAATATTCTTCTACCTTATGAGGGAGTTGAGCGGATAAACTCTATTAATGATTGGGAGGCACTTGTGCACTATGGTGAGGAGGGTTATACGGGTGCTTAGATAGATAACATAGCATCATCTCCTGTTCTTAACTTGAACTTCTGTACACAGATCATCATACAGCAATGATTTATAATACCATTCTTTGGATCTCCTTCCATGGGCACTATTCAATTAAAGGGAATTAGGTGCCTAGTAGGGTTTTCAAAAGTGCCTAAGCAGGTTAGGTGCCTACATGCATCTTTAGGCACCTAAATACCTTTGAAAACCTGACCCTAAGTGCTGAAGTCACTTTTGAAATTGTGACTTAGGCTCCTCTGTCATTTAGGGCCAAATTCACAAATGTACTTAGGAGCCTACATCCCATTTAGGCACCACTCACATTTGCAAAACCACTGTGCACCTGTCGCCTAGGACTCCGCTAGTCAGTATTTGCAAAGTTACCAGAGTCCTGATATCACTCTGAACTAGAAGACTTTTCAAAAGCCTAGCAACCCTGAAGAAAGATTCTCAAACTAGGCAGGGGGATGCCTTTCCTTGTATCGTGAAAGCCCAATGGTTAGGGGCACTCACTAGGGAATGTGAGAGATGCAAGCTCAAATTCCTGCTCTGCCTGCTTTGGGGCAATGACTTAAATCTGTGTCTCCTAAATGATTGCCCTAACCTAAGGGGAATAGAGACTGGCTCCTTACCTGGCTTCCATGAATCCTTTCCTTAGGCACTGAAGTCTCTCCAAGCATTGTACGTGGCGCCTGGCTTGTGGCTGAGAGTTCTGATGGGCAGCTAAGGCACCTACTAGTTAAGTGACTTTGTGAATGTGTCACTTTTGAAAATTTTTCTCTGAATCTTTTTTCAAGAAAAATGGCCTTGATTCAGCAAGGTACTCAGGGACTGATCCAAAGCCCACTGACAACAATGGGAGTCTTTTCACTGATTCAACAGGTTTTAATCACGAGTGTAGTCTACCGACTTAAATGGAGCTACTGAAATGCTAAAAATTAGGCATTAATTTATTATATATATACATTGTAGAAGAAAAACTGTACATTAACATAAAACTTCTTTCCCATCCTTTTATATAAAAAGGAAAGAAAGAAAAGAAATGAGTAATTCTCAGTCTGACTTTTCTCCTGTGGTTTGTTTTTCAGAGACATTCCAGAAATGTATTCCAGATGTTTTCAAATCCTTGTAACTTATTTTCCATACTATATATAACTTTCTCTATCATATCAGCTAACGCTCTCTCTCTCTCTTTCCATTGTCTTAATTATTACTTTTTTGACTTGGAGGCTCAGATGAATTAATTTGGCATTCTTTCAAAAATGCCTATTGGAACTGTATCTGCTAATAGACATACTGTTGCAGACACTGGTATCTCTCTCTTTGTGAAGTTATTAATTGAATAATAATATTTAATCATGTTAGCTGGGTTTTAACAATGTAACGGATATCAACTTATTACATCACTATCAAACCAATAAATAGGCTTTTTAATAATAAATTAGCATTGTGTGCAGTCACACAAAAATCTCTCTGATAAAACACAAATTATAACCTTATCTACCATTCATAAACAAAGTGTGACTAAAAATGTATATCCCTTGGCTGATTAATTATGAGTCAGTCCCTTAATAATTCACTCTTAATAATGATTTCTGAGGCATTATTTGGCAATTTTGTCATTAGTGGGGTTTGCTGTCACTGAAAAGAAAGTGGCTGTCAAGTCCCCACAAAGAGAAACAAACTATTTTAATGAACTCCGGAGTATTTCCCCCCCCTCCTTTCTTTGTATCATTTAGATGAACTTGGTCAACATTCCATTCTCCTCATGAACTAAACACGTGAAGTTTCACCCTTCTCTGGAGCTGCCGCTTGGCACTGATGTTTATTCACTCCTTCCTGAGGTTACAGTTATGCTCTGCAGAGTTGATGGGAAACTGCCACTCTCCAGTGTTATTACTGGAAGGAAAGTGTGTGGGAATGAGCCAGAACTCCACTGGGGGTTCCAGATGCTCACTGAGAAGAAACAGATTTTTTTCACGGCCCTGAAGTACCTACTCAGAACTTGTTAAAACTCTTTTTATTTGGGGTGGTGATATTTTCTCTTGGTTGACTAAGTAAAAATAACCCACAGCAGTCCTGCTTCTAACAATATCTGAAGCTCCCCTTTTATTTAAAGGCACACAGTTGGGATTCAGATGGTGTTAATTAGAGCAATGCTGCTTTTTGCCAGCTGAGTATCTGGCCCATCATATTCTAACAAATATAGATGATATAAGTTCATAATACATAGATTCTCTAAAAGCCCTCACTGAGCCACATAATAATATCAACAATTTTTATTTTGAAAAAGAGATAGGTGAGCCTCAGCCCCAAAGGTCCAGATCCAAACTCCCCCAGGTGGTTCTTGGCTACGGGGCATTCATTTGGCTCATAATGGGTGAAATCCTGACCCCTCATGGAAGTCAGTGGAAGTTTTGGCATTGACTTCACTGTGAGCCAGAATTCACTTTGTAAGAGAGGAAGGCTCTCCATAAAGTGCAGTTCCAGATCTAGATCTGAACTTCTCCGAAGTTCAGGGCTGTTTGGATTTCAGGGTTTATTATAGGGTGACCAGACATTCTGATATTATCAGGATCTTTCTGATATTAGGAACTTTGTCTTAAGTAGGCAACTATACCCTCCCCCTCCCCCCAAAAAGTGTCCCAATTTTCCACACTTGCTATCTGGTCACCCTATTTATTAATTATTAATTATTATTATTATAGCCCTCAGAGTCGTTAACAAAGATCAGGGCTGCATTGTGCTAGACCAGTGGTTCTCAACCTATTTACCATTGTGGCTGCATCCAATACTATCTGTATGGCCCTGAGGATGTCACACAGGCCGCAGTTATGGGCTGATTCGGCCACAGGTTGAGAACCACTGTGCTAGATGCTGTACACACACACACAGTAAGGGAGAGTCCCTGCCCCAGAGGAATTACAGTTTAAAAAGACAAGCCAGACAAACTATGGGAGAAGTATTGTCACCACTTTGAGGTGGGAAACTGATGCACAGGAAGATTAAGAAATTCACCAAAGGCCATATAGGAAGTTTTTTGCAAAGCTACAATTTGAAGCCATGTTTCCTGACAACCAGGCCAGTTCTTTCAACACAAGATCACCCTTCCTCTCGGATACAGGCTTACCCTGTTTGCAAACTCGAAGGGAGCAATTGCTTACATTAAACAAAAGAAAAGAAAAAAAGGGCAGTAACATGTACAGTGTGTAGTAAATATAATTACGCTAAGCAGAGTACACCACTTTGGAAGCATGCCATCATTATGCCTCTACTTCTGAAGTAAAGAAACAAGCTGTCTTTGTTCTCCTAGGATTGAAATGTCCAAATATCAGAGCCAACATTTGTTAAGTTTGTGAGGGATGGGGGAGGGAAGGGAAGAAGAGAAGTTTATTTTGTAAACGCTGTTCTAATTCAGAGTTTGTATAATTTCAGAAAACAAAAATTAGTGCTTAGGTGGTAGACAGGATGTACCATGAATAACAATGCATCCTGTGGATATTTACTACCAAGTGGTGTTTAACTGAAAGGAAAGTGGGAGACACTACAGAAAGCAATTCCCATCCATTTCTTACCATTAAAATCAGGAGCACAGAAAGGCCATTTATGGGAGTCTTATTGAAACAATACGTTTCCAAGTGCCAAAATGATGACATCACACTAAACAAGGAAGAAGGAAAGGAACTATAACTGCAGGCTGCTATGCCAAGGGCTTTGTTTTGCTTCCACACTAAGCACAAAATGTGGCAATTTTTCTCAAGAATATAAAGTTCACACATAACAGAAAAATATACTAACCCAGTTTTAAAAATTGTTTAAAAAAAAACAAAACCAGTTTTAAAAATTGCTAGTTGGTTGAAGACGCCTCTTATATCTCAGCTCTTCTGGTGTGTGTGTGTGTGTGTGTGTGCGTGTGTGTGTGAGGGAGAGAGAGAGAGAGAGAGAGAGAGAGAGAGCTATTTGGTTAGCATTAGGGGGAAAAAAAGATTTTAAACTGATCTCACTGTAGTTAGGTAAATTAAAAATGGGTCTTGTTTCAGCAACAAACTAGCCCAAGAAGACATTTTATTTAGGTGCCACTCAGTCCCTTTTTGCAGTGCAGAATCCAAATATATTTTGGGGTGCAACCAGGTTCTAAAACAGTGTCTTTAAAAAAAAAAAGTT
Source organism: Chrysemys picta bellii (assembly GCF_011386835.1). Classification (NCBI taxonomy): domain Eukaryota; kingdom Metazoa; phylum Chordata; order Testudines; family Emydidae; genus Chrysemys; species Chrysemys picta. Next base: position 27,946,016 of record NC_088792.1, read on the forward strand.
TTGCCTGTAGATAAAGGACACACACAGTGTTGGAAGATTACCATGTAAGGCTTCAAAGAGCCTGGAAGGGACAGCACTTACATCTACATTGAACTCATTGCAGGATTAGAATCTAAAGTAGTTTTGCACATTTAAAATAGTGATGGAGCAATGAATCCCAAACTGCGAATCTCTGGGGTTAAATTGTGATCCTGCAGAAATCCAAAGGAGTTTTGCTGTTGATTTCAATGGAGTGAGGACTTGAGCCCTTGTTCTTTCACTTCCTCCCATATTAAAAATATACTGCAGCATTTTACAGTAATGGTCCACTACACTACATCTTACATTTGTAATCCTCAATATTTTAGGTTATTGCTGCAGTATATTTTACAGTGTTACACAATATTTTTGTGTTTTTCTTAAAGTCCCAAATCTTGTTATGTGACAGGTTTCAAAGTAGCAGCCGTGTTAGTCTGTATCTGCAAAAAGAACAGGGTGCCACAAGTACTCCTGTTCTTTTTGTTGTTATGTGAGCAACTCAGTTTTCATTTTTAAAAAATGTAAGTTTCTAGCCTCATAGTTGTGCAAAAAAGCTTCAGATTATGAGTCGTAAAATCTGAAAACCCAAAGGACAAATAAAATTTACTGTTTTTTCAAAATTTCATTATTTTAAAGCCACTCTCATGATTTGGGGGGCCTGACTTGTGAGGTTTGAACACCGGGGATTGGCAGTGCTGATTAAACATTAAAACAACTTTTTGTTTGGTATTTGTGGTACTGCTTCCAGCTAGAAACCGAGATGGAAAAGATCTGAAAAAATTATAACAAAAAGAAAAGGTGCATCAGAACATTTTAGAAGCTTAATCAAGGTTTGGTTTGAGCTCATTTCTAAAAATGGGTGTAGATCTGGAGAAAAGGAGGTTCTTAATTTATCTGGGAGGGATCAGTCATTCCTTCCTCTAACATTCAGAAAATGCTCCTCTGTGGATCAGAGAGTCTCTGGTAGGATCAAGTCCTTATTGCCTATTAATACTGCAGCGGTCTTATGTTTAATTATGCTCCTTCCTTTTATATTAAGAATATTTAGAATTCACTATTTTTTTCTATTTGGAGTTTGATATATTTTTTGTATGACCCGCTTCTGACTCATTTGTAAATTACAGTATATCACAAATTACAGTATATCTGGAAAGAGTTGATGTTGCACTGCCATTTATGGCAAACACCATGAAAGCTGTTCAAATTTAAAGACAGAGAAAGTCAAACCCAGGGCCAGCTCTTCAGCTGGTGTAAGCTGGTGTCGTTCTACTGATTTCAGTGGTGCTATACCAATTTACAGCAGCTGATGAGCTAGCTGAATAGTTTAACTATTAACTTGTGTAAGAGAGTGGTGTTTCCCTGGAGATTTTCATGGGGCTCAGTAGAAAATCTCATCTGGTAAATGCCACAAAGTCATTGCAATTTGAGATTTCCATGGACATTTGCTATGAGAACTGTAAACATGACACAGTAGATTACAAATTTAGGATCCATATTTTGAAACTTGCCATTTCATTGCTCACTGATTCAACTGATCTGAAATAAACTAGTAAATTACAGCAATAGGAGCAATACAATTCCCAGTCTGGGTATACAGCAATATTAACAATTAAACTCAGAAGGGACAGTGTGCGTATGTGTGTATATATATATAACTCTTCCCTGCAATAACTACAATTACTCTTTTCTTGCTGAGTGTGAGATGTTCTAAAATAATTTATTACAGTTTATACAATGTAAAGTCCCATAGATAATACAGGTAATTATACCTTGATTGTTTTTTTTAAAAAGCATCAATTCAAATAACCAAGCCCATAATCAATCCGTCTTGCCCATTTTTTTGTGAACTACAAGGTGAAATGTGAGCTGTGTTTTATTTTGTTCTGGTTTCTTGTCCTATTTGTGATCTAACTAGCTCAGCTTTTTCAGAACCTGGTATGTGATGGGTCTGAATACAGAAGTGTCTGGAAGCCAATGCATATTTTGGTACCTTGGCTTCCTCTTTTGCCAGGTGTTGAGACTCACCTGAGGTGCCGAGCACTCAGCTCGGGCTGATTTCAGTCCAAATTGAAGATGTCCCCTAAGTTGGAGGAGGTTGATGCACTTCAAAGGATGAGGCTTGTGCTGGGAAATTTGAGTACGTAAAGATGACTATATGTTTAAAATTAAACATGAATGATATAAATAAAGTATCTGTAATTTGGTATGAATGCACTAATTCAAATTAATTTATGGCTATGGAACTAATAAAATGATGATGATCTTCATCATACCTAGCTCTTATATAGCAATTTTATTCATAAATCTAAGTGCTTTACCGAAGGGGTTAAGTACAGTTATTCCCCTTTTTATTGAGGGGAAACTGAGGCATGGAGAGGCAAAGTGATTTACCAAGGGTTATCCAGCCAATCAGTGGCAGAGTCAGGAATTGAAACCACATTGTTTGTGTCCTAGTACTACTAGCTAAGCCATGATATTTTTTGTGTCTCATTATTTTTTCTTAGCACCTTAAATTTGCGAATGTGTCACAACCCTGTGGCTGGAATATCTGTAAGGATTGAACTCACTACTTTCAGATCTAGAACTGATGAGTTTTGGCTACATAAACTAAAGAGCAAGCTCTGTTAGCTTAGAGGTGGTAGCACACTCAAAAACTTCTTACATGGTCCAGCTATGACAAGGTGACAAAGACAGACAGTGGGTTAATGTGGATTACCATAAAACTGCATTGCTATTGCTTGTACTGTGTCTATTTGTAGCTGAAAGGATTCCTTCAGCTTCTATAGTTATTCATCTTTCATGAGAAATAAATGTATATTAATAAATGGCATTTAACACATAAATGGGTGAGCTACTTGAAAACACTGATGATTTTCAATCCAGGCTGCAATCCGAAGTCCTATAAGGCTCACTTTTATGATCTCTCCCATTTTGAAAGAAATAGAAGTATAAACTCTGTATTGCTTTTGTGTTAATTAAACACCTTTTTATCCTGCCCTAAAGAAATCTCCCCCTGCCAATTTCTCCCTACAGTGAACAGCAGCCGATCAAAAGAATAAAAACTAAACGGTTATATCAGAAGCTATATAGGAGATATATTATAATTTCTGATATAACTATCAGAGACCTGGGAAATGCCTCAGTCAGATTCATAAAAGCAATGCCAGATTCAGAGGAAACTCAATTTGTCAACATTAAATAATTCTTAAAAATTTCAAATGATTGTCTGAAAGGGAGGATTTCCACTGTAGTATTAGCGATAGACACATAGATTAATTCAATTATGTTTTGCCAATTGAGCAAGATTGCTTGAGTTTTCAAACAAGGAAACAGAATTTAAAAGTTACTCTTAAAAAACAATAAGCCCTGCCACAGTAATAGCAATATACTTAGTGTTTCTCTGTGTTTTATGATGTTTGGATTAGAGCTGGTTGGGAATTTTTCAGCAAAACATTTGATTATCAGAAAATATGGATTCATCAAAAGCAAAGCTTCTTATAGAAATGTATCTGTTTCAATGACATTTTCATCAGGAAGGTTTCTTAGGTACAGGATGGAGTTTTTGATCAAAACCAGGCTGGGTTGGCTAGGATAACCAACTGCTCACTGGTAAGGTACTAACAGGGGATGTGCTAGACAGAGGTTCAAATCCTTGGTCTAAGTCAGGTATAACACACACTCAAACCTGGGTCTCCCACATACCTGATGAAACCCCTAGCCACAGCCTACTGTCTGGTATGGGGGAAGTACCTCTCTCACATTTTTTTCCACGCTTTTTTTTTTAAATATGTCATTTTTGTTACAATGCAGAACAAAAGCAAATGTAAAAACCTTGAATTGCTTTGCAAAATGGTGTTTTCTGGCCAGCCTTAGTTTGGATAGACACTTCGGGCCTGGTTCTCTGTTGCCATACACCTTGTCTAATGATATATACCTACTTTGCACTGGAGTAAAGGACAAAAATGCTGAGGCCTGGTGGAGGGCGGGCGGACACACACAATAGACAAGCAGACCCATATGTAGACTTTGTAAGCAAACTATTTTAATTCAAACAGTAAAGCCAAATTCCTCTTCCCAGGACCCAGCTCAAGCAGTAGGGGTGAGCATGGGGTAATCTTTGCAGGGGAAAGGGAATTGCAAGTCCTAACGCTTGGCTATGACACAGCAACAGTGCAGCTCTACAACTACTTGCAGCCCTACAGCTACTCCTTCAACTGCTCGCTGGAGTAGTGCCCATGCGATAATATGAGAAAGATCAGAAGAATGATGGATCATCCCACCCTTGCCCTGCCCAACATGCCTCGCTATTTATGGCCATGAAAAGAGCTTCCATACAGTTGGGTTGTGCACCATATAAGGAATGCAGACCAGCCTCACCATAGCCATGTGTAACACATGCCTGCTTGGTGTGGCACTCTGTCCCCCTCTAGTGGCAGCCAGACCAGCCTCAAATTGATGAGCTTTCTGCAGCTGTGGCTAATAGCATAGGCCGCAAAGGCTTATGCATTAAGCTCTCGATATCACAGGTTTGATCCCAGCTACTGATGACCAGGGTTTGTCAGTGTTATGCTTGCTCTCTTTCTCTTGTGTAGGCAACCTACACAGGTTACATTACAAGAATCTACTGATGACAGGTCAGGCTTTGCTCCAGATGACAATACAAGTAAACATAATGAATACACAGCAACTTACAGGAGCAGTGAGTTATAATAACTGAGTACTGGAGCTCAGAATTTCTAGCTTCTATTATTGGCTCTAACACTCACTTGCAGTCTGACATTTAACTTTGCAGTGGGATAACTAAACTCTCTACGCCTCACTTGTAAAATAAGTATAATAATCAGAGATGGTTGGTAAATGCGGAGAAGGTTCAATAGAAAACAGTGCAAGAAATCCAAAACACTTTTTCAGAGAAAGAAATGTTCTTGTTTTTCATGCAGACATATTAATAATGTGGTATAGTCATTTATTTGCTGTTGATTTAGAGAAATAAAAAGCACCCATCCATATGTTTTGAGCACCCAGACAGTTATTTAAAATCACAAAGCCAAGATATCATACAACCAGCTCATTCCTCCTAGGGTTGCTAACTCTTGGGGTTTTATCATGCATCTCGTGGTATTTGATGTTATTGTTAAAGTCCTAGCAGCTGGAATCAAAAGATTGCATGAGAATCTCAACTTTCATGTGCAAAAGAAAAAAGAAAGTTTCTAACCCTCATGACTGAGGAGAACTTAAAAATGGGAGGCAAAGGCAACCTCAAGGCTCAGAAACCAGAAAGGGAATTAAATGAACCAATATTTATTCATTTATTTTTAAATCTCACAATTCTTAAGCTAATTTCCTAGTTTTTTAGGGCCTGAATGGTGAGTTTTGAAAGTTTGCGGTTGGCAATATCATGTAGCAGCCTCTAAACACCCTCATCATCAGCTTGCCCCTCATCATCAGCCGGTTAGAATGCCATGCCAGCCACCCCCTCTCGTATATTGATCGGCAATCTAGCATTCGTTCCTCAGCTGACCACAGTTGTCGCAGTGCATTGAATGATAAGAGGAGGTCTCTCAGGTGGGCACGCATTCTTAATTATTCTCTTCATCATAGGGAAAAGGGGGGAATTGTGGGCCTGAACTAATTACTGAGTACAAAAACACTGAAGTATTGTTACTGTTCTCCAGTGATTCCCATTTTTCCTTTTCTTGCCTCAGTCTAGTAATATTTATTCAAATGGCAGTTATGGACTGATGTCTGTGTTCCAGGCAATAATTCTGAACTCCACGCTAACAACTGCTAACAGGATTATTTGTACTTTGCTTGAATTTTCCCAGTAAGTAGCGAAAAATCTAGCTTGATTTTCTTTGTATGATGTTGTTAAGTGTGCCTGCAGTGGCTTCTTTTACACAGCCACATCAGCTGGGCAGAAAGAGTAACATTTCCAGGTTGAAATAAAATAGTAGGCAAAGTACCTTAGAAGTAATAAACTTTTCTTAGTAAACTGTAAAAATAGAATCTTTTCCATGTCCAACAGCATATCCTGGCAGATTACTAGGGTATAAATAATATATCCTTTCAAGCAAATGGACAATGTGTGATTATTGGAAATAGTCCATGTCAACAATCTACCTAGGGATATGAGAAAGATTCCCCTCTGCTGCCTATAACACTGGTATTCTACTCATTATAAAAACACACACTGGTATATTCCAGGGATTTAAGCTAGGGAAAAAAAAGAGGAATGCAGAAATACACAAACAGCCATGTGCATAATATAATTGTGGCAAACTAAAGAAGCAGCCAAAAATTGTGAAAACAGCAATAAGAAGCTGTAGATGAAAGTTCCTTAGGCTAAATTGGTCCAACCACTACTTGGTGCTTTTGGTTCATTCCCATATGTGTGCAAGGCTAATGACCTATCGGTTCCTACTTAATAAAGAGCAATAGTAGGTAAAAGAATCCATCCCCTACCAAACAGAACTGTTTCTTACTGTGTGTTTTCTAGTGCATCATACAATACAATCTCAGATAATGTTCTGTGAACCTATGTTCAAGTAATAGCCTTGTATTGCATGTCTCTGTCTTATTATATTTCACACTTACGGTTTATAGCTCTATATAAGCATTAGCTAAACTTTGTAATTATTGTTATCCCATTTTTCTGAAGGTGATATTGATACAAAGACATATTGAAGGCTAGTTGTTGCCACTGAAGCATAATAATGAGTACAGATCCACGCCCAGGTCCACCACCCTCTGAGAAGGTAAGAGAGGACAGCTGTCTGCAGTCTCCTTAGCTAAGATATGTCTGTGTCTACACTGCAGTTACATATCCTGTGTAGTTCTGGCCTTTACCAGCTGACTTGGGCTTGTGGGGCTGTTTAACTGCAGTGTAGACAGTCAGGCTTGGGCTGCAGCCCGAGTTCTGGGACCCTCCCACGTCACAGGGTCCTAGAGTTCGGGGTCCAGCCTAAACAGCCCCTTAGCCTGAGTCCTGAGAGCCTAAGTCAGCTGGCATGGGCCAGCCGCAGTTTTTTAATTGCAGTGTAGACATACCCTACAGTATATGTGCATATGGCCCAGGCAGAATCTGACTCTCAGTAACTCATCCCAGGCCATAGAGAGGATTCCAGTGCTGAATTGGGACTAGAACTCAAGAGTCCCTAGCTTTCGGTCTCATGCTTTGTAGTTGACGGTCATACATACAAAACATAGTAGTCAAGAAAACCAAGCAATGGTAGGTAAATAGCATAATGGCTAACAGGGATCAGGATGGAGACTCTTGCCTATATGCTCGGGGTCTTACTGATCGCCATATTTGGGGTCGGGAAGGAATTTTCCTCCAGGGCAGATTGGCTGAGCCTCTGGAGGTTTTTCGCCTTCCTCCGCAGCATGGGGCAGGGATCTCTAGCAGGACGGTCTCTGCCGATTGAAGTCACTAGTAACAGGATTGGGGACTTCAGCAGCAGAGTCCAGGGAAGGGGTAGGGACGGTTTTATGGCCTGCAGCATGCAGGGGGTCAGACCAGATGATCATAATGGTCCCTTCTGACCTTAAAGTCTATGAGTCTATGAGTCTATGAGTCATATGATCTAAAGATATTTCCTAAAGAACAACTGTGTGCTGACTGACAGCAAAACATCCATGCCTGCATAGAGCCATACCATCAGGGGTCAGATCAGACTGGCTCATAGCATGCAGTTACCTTTTCTTTTGAGGATGCTCTTTTTTATAAAACAAATGAAGACTTTAGCTCTTAGTGTTTGCCAAAATAAACTTCCAAGAGTGAAATAACTGTCAGTCGCTGCAGCAGAGTCCACCCTCCTTTGAGAGAAGCTTCAAACAATAGCCCTGGAAGGTGCAAACTGCCTCTCTTCATCTCAGTGGGATAGTATCTTAGAACCATAAGTGCGATCATACGGATGTCATCATTCTTTGCTATTTCTCTTCTGATCACACAAGAAAGGAGAGAGGTAGGGATCAGCTGTTGTCTCCGTGTGAGGAGCATAGAAGAGAAAGGACTTTCATATTATGAAGATCTGCATAGTCTCCTGTAGTGGTATCTCTTTATGGTCTGTATAAGGTAGTAATTGCTAGGGGAGAAGGGAAGAGCAGCTCGGGACAGAGTCACTGGATTGGATTATGCTTTTGATTTTAAACAATTCGACCCCACCCAAAGTGCCATTTAAAGACTAGTCATAGTTGTCTATTTCATAGACATGAATACCCATTGCTATAGACAAAGAAGAGCAAGGATTAATTCAGAACCACCCTTTTAAGCAATGAAGGATGCCATAAATATGCTGTTCAGCTGCATGTTGTAATTGAGAAAATGCTGTTTAAACTAGTTTGAGATCCACTGCTCGAATTTTATAAAGGTGAGGTTTTGGCTATGACTCAGTAGGATAGGAAAGAAAGGTACACATGTACCTTCTGGCTATTTAAGGAGAGTAATGATGGAAACTGTTATTCACAGGGACAGGGAACAAACACAGTACATTGCTTTTTTTCATAAACATTCAAACTCACTAGAGGCCAAAACACATGTATGAGAGAATTCATCCCAGGCGTAACGTCAATGAAGTTACAAGAGGGATGAATGTGGTCCGTATACGTTCAGAATATCTGCTGGATGTGTGGGTAATGCTGTTTAAAATAAAATTCAGATGACTGCTGCTGTAAGGTGCTCTTCTGGTGGAAGGGTCGCTCTGTGGCTAAAGCAAAGCCACAAAGTGAGGCATTAGACAATCTGAGTTCTCATCCTGAATCTACCACAGAATTCTGTGTGACCTTAGGCAAGTCATTTATCTTCTTTCTGCATAAGCTTCCCCATCTATAAAGTAGGTGTAATAATGTTTAGCTACCTCACAGGGGGGTTGAGGCTGAATTTGTTGATATTTCAAATATGCATTGAGATTCTTTGGTGGAAGTTACTGCAGAAGTTCAAAATGATAATCTCACTATTCTTATGTAATACTTGTAATCAAATAACACACACACAGGAGCCTCACTGTGCTGGATGCTATACACAAAAAAAGTTAGAGGCAGACTTTGTCCTGAAGAGATTACACTCTAAGGACCTAGTCTTGCAAGCTGATCTACATGGGTGGATGTTTAGTCCTATTCGGAGCCCCCCTTGAAACGCACAGGTCTCTACACAGATCACCTTGTAGTGGCTGTAAGGCTCTGTCTATACTGTCGTTTTTTGCAATGATGTAGCCACATCAATGTAGCCAATCAGGTGCAAGGGACAAGTGGAGATGTGCTGGGTAAGATGCAGTTTGCACTAATGTGATTTACTCTTGTAAGTTAGTGGTGTAAATTTCCCTGTTTTGCACTAGTTCATTGAGTCTACATCATAAGGTTCCATCAATTTAACATACATGTAATCACATCTTTGCAAATCGCCCTTCTAGACAAACTATGTGTTAAAATAGGATACAACCAGTGGATGTAACAAACACACAGAGAGAGTAGGAGAAAAGGATAAGGTAACTGTTTTATGAACAAGTAGTTACATAGGACAGCTAGGAGTACAATTTGCAGTGTTCTTTTATCTGAAGATATAAAAATCCAAGAGACACTATTGCTATCTGTAATCCCAGACTACTCATGGAATAAAGAATAGGTAGAGCACTTCACTCTACTTTCACTCTGTACCCATGGCAGGAAAATTGTTTCTGACTTTTCACTGATGGCCAAAGAGGATAACCACATTTGTGAAAACACCCAAGTGGTTTGTGATATTATACTATGATCACATAAAAAAAATGTGACAGTACTTCATGCACAGAGAATGGAGCAAACTAACATTCTCCTCAATATAATCTTATTATCTCAGGTGTTTTTTAAAGTTGCCCAGTGGAATGAGGAAGAAACTCAAATCCAATATAACTAAGAGTTCTGTTTGGGTGAGTTTCAGTAATCAGACAACAGATCTGTTGTATAAAATGAAGAGGAAGTTAAAATGATTCTAGAAAAAACTTTCCAAAAATGTATAGTGTAAGGTTCTGTGCAGGGAAGAATATCGGTAGGATTTAAAAAGTTTTGTAAGTGTCTGTCTGCATGTATTCTGCCATGGCAGATGTTGGTCTTGCTACACTGTTCACAACTCCCTTGCCTTGAAAGTTTCATTTGGTGGATTTTATGAGATTTTCTTTTACAGGGCTTATATAAAAGAGAAGGCAAATCTTTGTATGGGGACAGATGGTACTTTTACATTTCAAAATGCTTTACAGATGTTGTCTTTGGAGCTGCCATATCTACCTGCACTTCTTTTTAGTTTTTATTTTTTTTTTCCTGCAGATCTCCAAGAATTTTACAAAGGATTTAAATCACATTATCCGCATTTTACAGATGGGAAAAGTAAGGCACAGGGAGGTAGAGTGGCTTGCCCAACATCACCAAGAAGTCTGCTAGCATAGCTGAGGTTACAATCCACTGTTTGATCCAGTGGACCACACTACCTCTCTGTTTAGCAGTGGGAAATATCTTTGCTTCCGTGCTATTGACTAGAACATGCCTAAAGTATACATTTTTTAGAGCAGGCTTTGTCTCTTTGTTATATATTTGTACAGTGCCTACCACAATGAGGCTGGAGCCTGTAGGTGCTAATGCAATACAAATAAATAATATTGATAATAATAAGACTGCATTATATATTTTATGAATATCCTTTCACATTTTAAGTGAACATGCTTCAGCTATGTTCACACCCTTCTTGTACTGACTGTCTGAAAATAGTCTAACATTCAAGTTAATAGGAAGGACAGTCCAGTGGTTAGGGGCCCTAGCCAGTTATTTTGAAGACCCAGATTCAATTTTCTGGTCTTCTTCTGCCTTTCTGAGTATGGAAAATTTATGCAGGTTCAAATTTCTAAAGATATTTAGGTGCCTAACTTGTATTGGTTTCAGTAGGCATTAAACACCTTTAAAAATTTGGCCCTTTGGCCCTGTGCCTCACATTCCCATCTATAAAATGGGGATAAAAGCACTTTAAAGTTTGTAAGGTGCTCAGATACTATCGTAAGGGAGGGGATATAAGTATCTATGAGAAACAACTTTACTAGCAAGAATATGGGCTGAAAATTTAAACTAATATTGCAAAATATTCATATAAAACACAATTTAAATTCATAATCTCAAGTCTAATTTTTAGAGGTGTGCTGATTTGGTCAATGAATGGAAATACATTGTGTAACTTAAAGGTCTATCCAAACAGCTCAATTTCAAAATTCAAAGTATTGCATACTCAGAACAATATCTGCACGAATATCATTCAACTTTTTTTGGATAAACAAACAATGAACAATTTTTTAGCAATCATAAGCAATTCAAACAATTTGCAAGCAGAGAAAAAAAAGCTAAATTTGATGAATAAATATTTTGTTGTGAATCACCCAGCTCCACGATAGGCTGAGAACTATTTGCGGAATTATTATTATTATATGCAGAATTATTCTGTATAACAAATACATTTGAGAAAATCACCGTCAGTGCATGGGCAATTTGCAAAGAGAAAAAGAGATTAAATGAATTCAATAAGCAATGATACTCCCATCACTGCAGTTAACTGTTTCAATCTCCTGTTGCCAGTAGAGCAACTAGAGAGCTGCCAGTGCATTGCAATATGTTTAGAAATAAGTGCTTTGCAGCCTGTCTTACGTTGGATACAACAGCATCTGAATACAGTAGGAGGTATGACTGGAATAGGGAGGCTGACATCCCCAGCAGCTAAAAACTAAAGGGAAGAAAATTGATAACCAAAGGCATTGCCAGTCAAAACAAAGTTTGGTATTTATTTTTGAACCTGAAAATCCCCTGTGAGTAACTTCCCTATTAAACAATTACAAATCACACATCTATTTCATATCAGATTTTTCTTCCTACTAAATGTATCAGGTTCCTTCCTTTTTCCTGTCTTAGTTAGTCTTTCTTCTCCATTTTCCTTTTTTTGTGGCACCCCCTTTTGTGTGCTGACTCATTAACACATAAACATGTACCATTTGGATACTCCCACTCTCGTTTCCTAGGCCATTCATATGGAGTTTTGAGATATGAGGCAAAATGTCCGTCCCTCCTCCTCCCCCCGCCCATCACCATGTGCAGGGTGAATGCAGACAATGTGTGCATGTGGGATACAGAGCAGCTTTATAACCACTCATAGACTCAGACTCATAGGGCCAGAAGGGATCATCGTCAGGGCCGGCTCCAGGCACCAGCTTACCAAGCAGGTGCTTGGGGTGGCCACTTCGGAGAGGGGTGGCACGTCCAGCTGTTCGGTGGCAATTCGGCGGACGGTCCCTCACTCCTGCTCGGAGCGAAGGACCTCCCGCCGAATTGCCGCCACAGATCGCGATCGCGGCTTTTTTTGTTTTGTTTTGTTTTTGTTTGTTTGGCTGCTTGGGGCGGCCAAAACCCTGGAGCCGGCCCTGACCATCGTGATTATCTAGTCTGACCTCCTGCACATTGCAGGCCACAGAAGCTCACTCACCCACTCCTGTAACAGACCTCTCGCTGAGTTAGAGGTAATAGACCTCTCAAATCATCGTTTAAAGACTTCAAGTTACAGAGATTCCACCATCTACACTAGTTTAAACCTACAAATGATCTGTGCCCCATGCTGCAGATGAAGGTGAAACCGCCCCAGGCGCTTCTGCCAATTTGACGCAGGGGGAAATTCCTTCCCAGCCCCAAATATGGCCATCAGTTAGACCCTGAACATGTGGGCCAGACCCACCAGCCAGCTACCTAGAAAAGAATTATCTGTAGTAACTTAGAGCCCTCCCCATCTAGTGTCCCATCCATAGCTGCTATTCCAGTCCCTAGGCTGAAATAAAGATCACACCCTATATACTTTTGCAGGAGTTTGTGTCCACTTGATCCGCTCGAGTACAGATCCGGACATCTCTCCCTATGAAAGTGCATTTAGGAAGGTATAGAAGATCTTCCAGATATGCAGAGGCTGCTCTGCACAGCTGTTCTGGTACTACGCTTTTCCATGACACAAAGGGCCTAGAATGGGCTCTCAACCATAAGGTGAATTTCATCTTTAGAACAGGTTTTTTAGGGCAAAATGAGTGCAACAATCTGGCAGTTTGCCCCCCCCCCCTTTTTGTTGACACGTGCATATATTGCACTTTATTTACTGTAGGTATGAACACTTTCACAGCACTCAAATCTAATTGAAGGACACTGATTTTAATGGACTTAATACACAATACAGGAACTGCCTAGCTAATGATGTATCACATTTTCCATATCACCCATCTCCTGTACCTCACACCTGACCTTGAACCCCCCACTATGAATCAGAGGGTGTTGAGTCTTGCTACTCATTCACAGTCTGATCCAACTCTCAAGGAAGTTCATGGTAATACTCTCATTGGCTATCAGATCAGGCTTTCAACTTTCAATTCAGCAAACCCTTAAGCACATGCTGGACTTTAAATAAATGTTTCTGACAATCTCTGTTCAACAAAGCACTTAAGCACCTGCTTAAATTCCACTTAAGTTAATAGGACTTAATCACATGGTTAAATGTGTTAATGAATAGAGATCTTAAGCACATGTTTAACTCTACCCTGATGATTTGCTTGCCATGTTTGCTTAGTTTGTCAGAACAAGATCCTGTTTGTTTGTTTGTTTGTTTAATTATTCCCAGTCCTGTAAGGTCAATAGGGTGACTCTAATTCTCAAAGAGTGTGAAAAAAATAAAGCAACCCAGCATGTAATGATATTTTGATAGCATATGCTCATCTTGATAAACAACTGTTCGCGTGCATCGTTCTTCCATATCTAGCCCAGTCCAGCTCCCATTGAAATAGACAGAAAAAGTCCCATTGAATTAGATTGTACCAGTAGACTAGACCCAGTTTGATTCTGTTGTACAAAAGTGGGATAAGTCTGCATTAGTATTTCAGCCACAGAAATCACTGATGTCTTCTGTAAGAAACAAAAAGTGCTAATGCACCGCTTGTGAGGAAGTGATAGAGCCTAATGCAAATTGGAGTATTTAGGTTTGGGAGAACATCCTTGTGCTGAATTTTGAATCTATAAAAATTTTGACTTCACTATTACCTCATTTGTATTCTGCTGAAGACAGACGGTACGAATGAGCAGAGGGGAAGCAGAGAAAAATGTGAGTGATAAATGGAGGCAGTAGAAGGAGAAGCAAAACACAGAAAAAACTATAGAGATAGTGGAAAAAATGTGCAGAGATGAAAGAAAAAAAATCAATGCATTATAGGCTAGATTTTCAGCAAAAAATTGTGTGTAATTGCATGTCTAATTGTGCATGCAGTTGCTAAGATTAGTTTAATTTTGTAATGCATGACAAATACAATGCAATTGAGAAATGCATACACATAAGGCACTCAGCCATACCTGTAATTTTGCACATGCCATTCTATGCACTTTGCTGAGTTTCAGTCTAAGTATACAATTAATTTTTTTAAAATCCCTAATACAAGCTTATTGTCACCTAGAATATATTGGTTTAATTGTATATCTGTTGGAGGGAAGGAAAAGGGAGAACATTGGTTTAAATTACATCAAAGATAGGTTTGTGAACTTGAACTAGTATTGCAATTCCAACAAATCCAAATGCTAGTTAGAGATGTTTGCAAAACTATTAAGAGGTTAATCTATCTTTACTCATCAGCTTAAAGGATCAAGAGGAGATAATCAGAAACAGTGTGAACTATTGTCAGGTGTCAATTAAGACTGTGTATAATCAGTGTTGCCAGATTTGCAAAAAGTGGGGAAAATGTGTTGTTTCCGCCATGTATTTTTCTATGTCAGAATTGATTTTTCTGCCTTTGACAGAGTCAGATTTAGGATTCAGGGCATCCAGCCCCTCATGATCTTCTTTCCATAAACCTTGTTAATTTCCACTTCTTCTCTTTACATGATGGATGCACATAGACAATAACAGTCCACATAGTCCTCCATTAAATCTGAGGCTGTCTAGTAAGTTGTTGACTCACCAAAAATCAGGTGCCACCCTGGACTGTGAGTTTCTTTGATTCCAAAAGCTGAATCTTCCCTGGCACAAAAACTATGTGAGGGCCAAAATCTGTTGGCCTCCTTTTTCTGTTCCTGGAGGAAATAAAACATAACTCTGTAAAGAATCTTAAAATTTTCAACTTGCCTCTTACTCCCAACTCTTTGTCCCGTAATCTACTTGGACTGTTTAATAAGTCTTCAGCCTCCCAGTAGTCAATTTGGGTGTCCTGCAACATCCTTACAGCCAGCGACATATTTGAGACACACTTGTTTGACAAACAGCTCCCAGCAGCCATAAGCACACTCCTGCCTGGAGTCTCATTTATTTTGCATTGCAGTTTGTGCAGCTACATTACAGTCCCTCTTTCAAAATACATTCCTCGAATGATGTCAAATGGATCTCTGACAAAACGCAGGTGCAGAGAGCCTTGGGATTGCATTAGATACACATATGTATATATGCCTGCTGCTCGTGCCCCCATGGTTATGATTCTTGAGGAATCAAGTAGGTGGCTTTACTATTGCAAATATTCCTTGGGCATATACAAGAGCCCTGAACACAGGCAATTATCTAAAGATATCCTCATTTACTCTTCACAAAAAAGCCTTTCCACCAGGCAATTCCCTAGATTCATCTGTACAAACAGGGCTATGGCATATGTTATATAACACCTTCCCATCTGACTGGAGATGTGGGAGCTAATGTGAACATTGTTAAAGGCTATTTTTTAAAGATTTATAACACTGTTCCAAGACAAACATCAGCCTGCTTCTTAGAGTATGATTGTGTGTGTGTGTGAGAGAGAGACAGGGGTTTACCAAATTATTAGAGCAAAGAGATTATAATTAAACAGTAATTATACTGATTTGTGTATGGCAAGTTTTTTTTTCCTTTCAGAAATAAGGGTTTACTGAATTCTATCAAATAGAGAATAAATAAATAACAGTATCATCTTTTCTGAAGTGACTGGTGACTGCAGTGCATGACTGTCAAGAATGTAGCTTTGTAAAGCAGGTGCACAGAGTGAAAGGATTCAGTTTGTGCTATTCTGCATATGCTAATTAAAATGGTCAGCCTGTCTTTTTAAACTTGCTGTTTAATCTTAGTGCACAGCCTCTGGATGGTGCTAGAACACGGCCTCCGAGTAGTTGTGCGAGCCTGCAGCATCCTGACTTTCAAGCTGCTATTTTTCAAATATAAATTAATTATATTAAATACATTCTTGATTCTAATTTGATATGGCAGGTGTCTAGTTTCCTTTCTCACTGTTGTGATGTCAGACATCAGCCTCACAAATGAAAGGTGATACGCTAAAAGAGGAATGCTGGAATGGTCCCTGGGGCACCTTCTTTATGTTCAACCACTTGATTCAGGATCCCTGCAAAGTATTTTATACTGGTCCCTTTACGTTTCTCTGATCAGTAGCATTATACTTCTCAAACTATCAAGAATCAAAAGTGGGATGCAATCTGTGCCAAACACTCAGAATGAGGGACAGAGAATAATGTTGCTTAAAATGATGTGAAATCCATTCCTTTAGTGTGAATAGCTCTTTCTATAATTTCTTAATTCTTTAATTCTGGTGAAAATAATTTTCAACAACAAATGTGTTGGGACACTGAATCTCTGTGGAAAATAGGTAACATTGGGACTAAAATGACCGCCATACCTTGAAATGAAATACGCTTGAGAGAGATGAGTATCACACCCATATGGAACCAGATGTTTATTGTAGGGCATAGATTTAAAAGTTAATGTTAAATTCATCTAGATTTTATTTGTCTTTACCTTTTACCATTACTTTTTTTTTAATGTTGAGAGTACCAGCCATTGAGTTTTGAAAGGACAGTGGTACTACTTGATTTGAAGTCTCCTTCCTTCAGAAACACTTCAGTCCATTTTACAACTGATATATGAAATTTAAATAATCTGTTTTGTGAAGGATTTAGGCCAAATATTTCAAACTTCAGTGCCTTAGGTTAGGCAACTAAATTTAAAGTTAGGTACCTAAATAAGTGGCCTGATTTTCAGCTCACAGATGTTATTGAAGTAAACAGGATCTGCAGCTCTTATCCTCTTTGAAAATCAGGCCAGTTAGTTAGGTTCCTGAATATGGATTGAGGGGTAACATTTTCAAAAGTGACTAGGGAGCTAGCTAGAGTGAGATATACCTATCTCAGAGGACTGGAAGGGATGCTGAAAGGTTATTGAGTCTAGCCCCTGCTTTCACTAGCAGGACCAAGTACTGATTTTGCCCCAGATTCTTAAGTGGCCCCCTCAAGGATTGAATTTATAAGCCTAGGTTTAGCAGGCCAATGCTCAAACCACTGAGCTATCCCTCCCCCCAAAGCTAATGGAAAGTCAGTGTAATTTAGGCTCCTAATTCACTTAGCTACCTTTGAAAAATTTACATTAGCTGCCCATCTTTAAGCGCCCAAGCTTGAAGGTACTTCCTTATAATACTAAGCATTTAATGGGCAGTGAATGCAGAAGCAGTAACATAGCATTTGGCTGACTCAAGCTTTTCTCCTGTACAGAAATTGGCTTGCCTAGTACCCTGTGACTTACCATCTCAGTGGTAAACACTCTCCAGAACCCTTTTTGAAAAGGATGATTCATCCCTGGGGTATTTTTAGGAATTTTTAACTTGAATTTAGCTTAGTGTGCTAGTAGCCAATAAACAGAGCTGAGACAAGCTTTGAGTAGTCACACATAAACCATTCTCAATGCTATAATTGTACTACATTATCTTGGTCTGTAGACTGAGTCATCTGCTGGTTAAGCAGAATGGAAAAAACAGCATAAGACTGTTGCTACAACAGGGAGTTTGATAAGACGTTAAAGAAATCAGTACCAGTAACTGGATTATATTTATCTTCACAGGATTACACCTGCCTGTTCCAAGCACAACTAGCAATATGTGGATGATTTTTGCAAAGTCACTGCCAGTCTTGTCAGCATTACACAAATTTTAGTCCCCATATCAGAAGAAAATATAGTGTAATATACTATCATACTTTTTTTTTTAGCAAGATTGACTCCAGATAGTACCCATTCTATCTGAAAGGAGAATGAAACATAGCATGCCAGGCATAGTGAATTGTAAGTGTCTTATGTCCCTTTTCTTTGCTAAAGATTGGAACAATGCCAAACGTGCATGTGTGTATTAGCAGCTGAATTCCAATTCAAGCCAAATACAAATCTGAAATACTTTTTGCAGCAGTTAGCCTAGCAGCCTGCTAGTGAGTAAGTGACATTTTACACCATCCTCGGGGCTGTGAAACAGAATCCAGGCTTTGGCAGCCAGAGCAGGGGAACTCCACCTCACAGAGTACAGAAAGTGATGAGTTACAGGAACTTGGCAAAGTCGTAGGACCATCTCAGACTCCCACGGAAAGCAATAAGATACCAGGATCCCAATTTACACAAGTATCAGGAACATGATCCCCTTCCCACCTCCCAGTTCACAAATGTATTAGAAACCAGGGATATAAGTCACCATATTCCTCTATGGAAAATAATTCTTTGCATTTCTACAGTGCATTCCATCCAAGGACCGCCAAGTGCTTTAACTAACTGCCATGAAATAAACCACACAACACCCCAGGGAGACAGATATTATTATTTGCCTTTACAAATGGGAAAACTGCAAAACACAGAGGGGAAGCCCAAGGTTACAAAGACAGATCCAACAGAGCCTGTAATAGAAAAGTGGTCTCCTAGCTCCCTGTCCTGTGCTTTAAAGATTACAATATGCTGCCTCTCATGGTGATGGTCTGACTCAGACATCACATGCTATATGTATACACTGCAATTAAACACCTGTGGCTGGCCCATGAGGCTTGGGCTTTGGGACTGCAAAATTGCAGTGTAGATGTTCAGGCCTGAGCTGGAGCCTGGGCTCTAGGAACCTCCTCCCAGCAAGGTCCCAGAGCTTGGGCTCCAGCTGGAGCCAAAACGTCTACACTTCAGCTTTATAGCCCTGTGGCCTGAGCCCATGACCTTGAGTCAGCTGACAGGGGCCAGCCACAGGTGTTTAATTGCAGTGTAGACATACCTATAGTGGCCCAACTTCTTTGGCCCAGATACACAATGCTTCTCAGTGCTTCTGTTAGGATGGCGCATTTATGCACTGCCCTGCATGGAAGACAGATCAAAAACCCTGCTTTGATCAAAACCCTGCATTGGTCCTGCTTTGAGCAGGGGGTTGGACTAGATGACCTCCTGAGGTCCCTTCCAACCCTGATATTCTATGATTCTAACCCCAATCTGTGTCCTTACTAAGAATATATCCATATTTTTATCTAAATCTCTCTCTCTCTCCCTCCCCCCCCTCTCTCTGTATATATATAAATATAAATACTAGAGAGAGAGAGAGAGAGAGAGAGAGAGAGAGAGAGAGAGAGAGAGAGAGAGAGAGAGAGAGAGAGAAAATTACATGCAAAAAGCTTTGTTGTAAGAACATTAAGGCTGTAGCTAGAGCTAGTCAGGAATTTTCAGTGAAATATTTAACAGTTGGTTTTGATTAATTGTGGAATAAAAATTGGGGGGGGGAGTTTTGTAATTGTCTAAATGTCCCGTTTCAACATTTTCAAAACATTTTGGTTTGAAATGGCATTTTCATTTTAAAATTTAAGTTAATTATAGTTTTAAAATGTTTTTTTAAAGTCAAAACTGAAACAAAAAAGTTTCAAAAGTTTCTGCATGAAGTGTTTCAGTTGACCCAAACCAAAATTATATTCAGATTGTTGATTCTTGAAAAAATTGTCCAGTTTTTTTTTATCCTGAGTCAGGAAGGGACATTTATGTTAAATCTCAAAAACTTTCCTGGGATGGGGAAACCATTTCCTGCCCAGTCTAGCTGTAAACCCAAGTACTCAGAAGTTAGGAAATGCAGGAATTAAGACTGGCTGTCCTGCACTCTCATCTCTACATCTACCATTTAAAGAGCTTATGGGAGGCTGGGATAATGCTCTAGGCAGTTGGCGTTTAAAGATGTCTATGGAGGAGCAGGGCCGCTGAGAGCAGGTTCGGGCCCCGGTGAAAAAAATTTTTCGGGCCCCCCAGCAAGGGCGGACCGGCTAAACAGGGCCGACGGGGACGGGGGGAAGCCAGGCCCCCTTCTGGACCGCCGGGCTCTGGTAAGGCGACGAGTGTGGGGGGGGGAAAGCCGGGCCCCGGGCGCCCTTCCGGCTCCCCCCCCCCATCGGCCCTGTGGAGGAGCAACATGTTCACTGCAGATAGAATCTTCAGAGATTTTAGCAACTAGGGCATATCTGCATAGGGAGTTAGTGCAGAGTAAATTAGGGTGTGAATTTAAAGCACACTAGCTAGACTCTAAAGCTCAGTAAAGTGAGCATGTACAAATGACAATTTGTAGAGCCAAATAACTACAAAAGTTCTCTGACCCCAGGACTATGTCTCTGCTAGATTATAAATTCCTGATCAAATGCATGGAGGTTCTAGAGCTCTTTGAAGAAACAGTTGGGTAAAAAATAATTAACTTTGATGAAACTATCTATTTTCCCTAACCACATTCTTGGAAATGGCTGAACCAATTTCACTGAAACATTAAAATAAAAATTTGGCCTCCAGCAGATACCCAGCATGGAAACTTTCAGCCCAAAGCAACTGAAAACAGGGGCTTGTGGTGGAAAGTGTTAGGCAACCTTAACCCTTGGCATTACTACTGCCTCAGTCAATATGCTCTTCTTGTTACAGGAGAGAAGGAATCACCCCCTACAGTAAAGGAGGAGAAGCCTCGTACCCCTAAGGCTGGGAGGTCTGCTGCCACCACTGCGAATAGGAAATGTAGGGTAGTGGTGGTCAGAGACTCTCTGCTGAGGGGGACGGAGGCACCCATCTGTCGCCCTGACATTTCATCTCGGGAGGTATGCTGCCTGCCGGGAGCCCGTATCCAAAATGTTATGGAGGCATTGTCGAGGATTAGCCAGCCCTCTGACTACTACCCCATGCTACTCATCCATGTGGGCACAAATGATACTGCGAGGTGTGACACTGAGTGGATCAAGAGTGACTACAGGGCTCTGGGAGTACGGGTGAAGGAGTTTGGAGTGCAGGTGGTATTCTCTTCGATTTTTCCTGTCAAAGGTAGGGGCCTGGGCAGAGACAGATGCATCATGGAGGTGAATGCCTGGCTGCGAAGATGGTGTCGCCAGGAGTGCTTTGGTTTCCTTGACCACGGGATGCTATTCGAGGAAGGACTGCTAGGCAGAGATGGCGTTCACCTTTCGAGTAGGGGAAAGACCCTATTTGGATACAGACTGGCTAACCTAGTGAGGAGGGCTTTAAACTAGGTTCGATGGGGACAGGTGAGCAAAGCCCACAGGTAAGTGGGGAACATGGAGACCTGGGAGATGTGTCGGAAACAAGAGGGAGTGTGGGCTATAATGACAGAGAGAAAGGAGGGTCAGGGCAAAACTGGGAGGCAAGATCGAACCAGTTTCTTAGATGCCTATATACAAATGCGAGAAGTATGGGTAATAAGCAAGAAGAACTGGAAGTGCTAATAAATAAATACAACTATGACATTGTTGGCATCACTGAAACTTGGTGGGATAATACACATGATTGGAATGTTGATGTGGATGGGTACAGCTTGCTCAGGAAGGATAGACAGGGGGAAAAGGGAGGAGGTGTTGCCTTATATATTAAAATTGTACACACTTGGACTGAGGTGGAGATGGACATAGGAGACGGAAGTGTTGAGAGTCTCTGGGTTAGGCTAAAAGGGGTAAAAAACAAGGGCGATGTCATGCTAGGAGTCTACTACAGGCCACCTAGCCAGGTGGAAGAGGTGGATGAGGCTTTTTTTAAACAACTAACAAAATCATCCAAAGCTCAAGATTTGGTAGTGATGGGGGACTTCAACTATCCAAATATATGTTGGGAAAATAACACAGTGGGGCACAGACTATCCATAAATTCTTGGACTGCATTGCAGACAACTTTTTATTTCAGAAGGTTGAAAAAGCTACTAGGGGGGAAGCTGTTCTAGACTTGATATTAACAAATAGGGAGGAACTCATTGAGAATTTGAAAGTAGAAGGCAGCTCGGATGAAAGTGATCATGAAATCATGGAGTTTGAAATTCTAAGGATGGGTAGAAGGGAGAACAGCAAAATAGAGACAATGGATTTCAGGAAGGCGGATTTTGGTAAGCTCAGACAGCTGATACGTAAGGTCCCATGGGAATCAAGACTGAGGGGAAAAACAACTGAGGAGAGTTGGCAGTTTTTCAAAGAGACACTATTAAGGGCCAAAAAGCAAGCTATTCCGCTGGTTGGGAAAGATAGAAAATGTGGCAAAAGACCACCTTGGCTTAACCACGAGATCTTGCATGATCTAAAAAATAAAAAGGACTCATATTAAAAATGGAAACTAGGGCAGATTACAAAGGATGAATATAGGCAAACAACACAGGAATGCAGGGGCAAGATTAGAAAGGCAAAGGCACAAAATGATCTCAAACTAGCTACAGGAATAAAGGGAAACAAGAAGACTTTTTATCAATACATTAGAAGCAAGAGGAAGACCAAAGACAGGGTAGGTCCATTGCTCAGTGAAGAGGGAGAAACAGTAACAGGAAACTTGGAAATGGCAGAGATGCTTAATGACTTCATTGTTTCGGTCTTCACCGAGAAGTCTGAAGGAATGCCTAACCTAGTGAATGCTAATGGGAAGGGGGTAGGTTTAGCAGATAAAATAAAAAAAGAACAAGTTAAAAATCACTTAGAAAAGTTAGATGCCTGCAAGTCATCAGGGCCTGATGAAATGCTTCCTAGAATAGTCAAGGAGCTAATAGAGGAGGTATCTGGGCCTCTAGCTATTATCTTTGGAAAATCATGGGAGACAGGAGAGATTCCAGAAGACTGAAAAAGGGCAAATATAGTGCCCATCTATAAAAAGGGAAATAAAAACAACCCAGGAAACTACAGACCAGTTAGTTTAACTTCTGTGCCAGGGAAGATAATGGAGCAAGTAATTAAGGAAATCATCTGCAAACACTTGGAAGGTGGTAAGGTGATAGGGAATAGCCAGCATGGATTTGTAAAGAACAAATCGTGTCAAACCAATCTGATAGCTTTCTTTGATAGAATAACGAGCCTTGTGGATGTGGTATACCTAGACTTTAGTAAGGCATTTGATAAGTCTTGCATGATATTCTTATCAATAAACTAGGCAAATACAATTTAGATGGGGTTACTATAAGGTGGGTGCATAACTGGCTGGATAACCGTACTCAGAGAGTTGTTATTAATGGTTCCCAATCCTGCTGGAAAGGCATAACAAGTGGGGTTCCGCAGGGGTCTGTTTTGGGACTGGCTCTGTTCAATATCTTCATTAACGACTTAGATATTGGCGTAGAAAGTACGCTTATTAAGTTTGCAGATGATACCAAACTGGGAGGGATTGTAACTGCTTTGGAGGACAGGGTCATAAATCAAAATGATCTGGACAAATTGGAGAAATGGTCTGAAGTAAACAGGATGAAGTCTAACAAAGACAAATGCAAAGTGCTCCACTAAGGAAGGAACAATCAGTTTCACACATACAGAATGGGAAGAGACAGTCTAGGAAGGAGTACGGCAGAAAGGGATCTAGGGGTTATAGTTGACCACAAGCTAAATATGAGTCAACAGTGTGATGCTGTTGCAAAAAAAGCAAACATGATTCTGGGATGTATTAACAGGTGTGTTGTGAGCAAGACACGAGAAGTCATTCTTCTGCTCTACTCTGCACTGGTTAGGCCTCAGCTGGAGTATTGTGTCCAGTTCTGGGCACCGCATTTCAAGAAAGATGTGGAGAAATTGGAAAGGGTCCAGAGAAGAGCAACAAGAATGATTAAAGGTCTTGAGAACATGACCTATGAAGGAAGGCTGAAAGAATTGGGTTTGTTTAGTTTGGAAAAGAGAAGACTGAGAGGGGACACGATAGCAGTTTTCAGGTATCTAAAAGGGTGTCATAAGGAGCCTCTAAGGATAGAACAAGAAGCAATGGGCTTAAACTGCAGCAAGGGAGGTTTACATTGGACATTAAGAAAAAGTTCCTAACTGTCAGGGTGGTTAAACACTGGAATAAACGGCCTAGGGAGGTTGTGGAATCTCCATCTCTGGAGATATTTAAGAGTAAGTTAGATAAATGTCTATCAGGGATGGTTTAGACAGTATTTGGTCCTGCCATGAGAGCAGGGGACTGGACTCGATGACCTCTCG
Source organism: Chrysemys picta bellii (assembly GCF_011386835.1). Classification (NCBI taxonomy): domain Eukaryota; kingdom Metazoa; phylum Chordata; order Testudines; family Emydidae; genus Chrysemys; species Chrysemys picta. Next base: position 27,970,268 of record NC_088792.1, read on the forward strand.
AGGTCCCTTCCAGTTCTAGAATCTATGAATCTATGAATCTATAACATAATCGAAAATGAGTTGTATAGAATCCTCATACCTTTGTGCAGTATTTCACCATATGATATATTTATTATTGTTTTAGTACCTCTGTTCACAATATGACACTATTATTTCTCATTGTGGGAAATACCATCTTTATGAAATAACTTCCCAATACTACCAGGCATGATACTGAACCTCAGGAGACAGATTATGACAGAGAAAGTTCAGACCCATCAGAAAGCTTCTATATTGTTTTAATATAAATTCTATATTTTTTCTAAATAGTTCTGTTAGTGTAACCAAACATTATATTTAAAATAATTAATAACATTTACATTAAAGCAATTTTGACACTCCAATTTTTCAGTGTCTTGTAAGAGAAGCTGAATTTTCTCTGCCTTAGTCTGCTTCATTGGACTATGAAAATGGTGAATTCCTATGCGAGAGCTAATTATATGTCAGACACATTTAATGACTTCTCCCTTTTTGTAATCAGCTATTTTGATAATATATTTTCCCTCCACCAGAAATCACTTATGTGAATTTCATTTTTATAATTTTATAATTGTGTTGTTATTTGCCATATAGGCCATTAATTTGTGACAAATCTCAGTTGCAAAGATTTACAAGACTAAAGAAAAGAATGGAAACTATACAACCGAAAGTCTTCTGCAGCCACACCTATATGCCATGCCTAAGAATTATGATCCCACAGGCTCTACAGGTTTTTTTAGTTCTTCAACTATAAAGAGGACTTACATAAATACTCTCACCAGCTTTATTGTTATTGCTCTGTTCTTTGTCAATGAGATACTGTTCATCAAAAGAGTTCTTCCTGAAAGTCACTCTGGAGGTAAGGTTACCTCCTAACCTGAGAAAAATAGTGACACTGCTGCATAGACATGAAGTGCTTGCTGTTCTTTCATTTCTTCCTCCATTGAACAACAAGAATTTGTATAAGAACAAATGCAATGTCTTGCAGTAGGTATCACCCATGGAGGCAGTGAGCAGTATGGCACCAAGAATGCTCCAGTAATTCCAGTTAAAAACAATCTCCTGCAAAATTACAGAGAAAGAATTGACTTGGAATTGACTGGCAAAGGAAGCAATGAAATGATAGACTTCTCTCCATGCTGTGCTGCTGCTTTATGTCTTTGTTTGTTGGGAACTATTTGGTGCAAATTCAACAGGGATCCACTTTATAGAACATGCCAAAATTGGAGGGGAAGCAACATGCAAAAGGATAGAGCCAAAATGCTAAATGATTGAGTGGGAGTAAAAATCCAGGAAACTGAGAGAGATAGTTTACTAAAAAATGTACAGTCCTAAACCCAAAGGCTAAAACAGGGGAAGATAACTAAGCTGCTGAAAGCATAATATGGAAGTGAATGTTTTCATGTATCTTTCTATCAATGGGAAATAATCACACATTTCTTCTCCATACCAGTTATCCCAAACAACATGAAGCTAAACATAGCCAGTATTTGTTAGAATGGCTTCAGGCAAATGGGTTACCCATGTACACATATTTTTGGAATTGCTCACAGACCCCAAACTTATACACAATAGCAAAATACCTTCAGTACACAGTTTGATAAAAATCCAGTATCCTGTACTCTGATAAATATCCTTGGCTCCTTTAAGAATAATGTAGGATGTCTTTCAAAACGTGAATGAGAACATCCACAGTTATATTAGATAAGGGGGAAAATAGAAGGTATAAACACTATTATGCTTCAAGACATGAGCCAACCTCTGAGGGTATGCCTACATTGCACAGTTGAGCAGGGTCTTACCTGGGGTTTAGCCTTCATCCCACTTCTGTGCACACAGAAAAGTCCTTGACCCAGGTTTGCAGGTGTTTTATACCCAGGCTAGTTTACCTGACTGGGGCTGTGGGTAGAACACAAACTCTGCTTTAACTCATGCTGGAACCAGCCCATTTTGCAGTGAAGATGCAGGCTAAATCGGTCACACGCTGATAGTCCTCCAATGGCCTTCCCACAGTTCTCCTAAAGAACAAGTAAGTTATCCCATAATTGACATAACTGCCTGGGAAAGAATCCTAGAGCATCTCAACACAGAAGCAATGGGATATGCCCCCAGATGAGGTGAGTATAGAACCAGTAAGCACACAGTAACATGGATTTGGCTTTGCAGTGGGGGCACTCACACCTGTGCTAGGCTGACCTGTGTCAATCACCAGGTTAAGTGTGCAGTATAGTTGAAGCCATAATGACAGCCATCATTCTATAATTGTCCACTATAGCTGGGGTTCTCAATCTTTTTCTTTCTGAGACCCTCCCCAACATGATATAAAAACTCCACGGCCCAGCTATGCCACAACAACTGGTTTTCTGTATATAAAAGCCAGGACCAGTGTTAGGGGTTAGTAAGCAGGGCAATTGCCCAGGGCCCCATGTCACAGGGGCATCGTGAAACTAAGTTGCTCAGGCTTTGGCTTCAGTCCCAGGAGGTGGGGCTTGCAGCCTCAGTGTGCAGTCCCATGTGGCAAGGATTCGGCTTTCTGGCCTGGGCCCTAGCAAGTCTTATGCTGGCCATGCTTGATGGACCCCTGAAACCTGCTCACGGTGCCCCGGGGGGCTCCAGACCCCTGGTTGAGAACCACTGCACTCTAAAGTTTCTTGCACTCTTATCTGGAACATCTGGTACTAGACATTGTCAGAGATAGATACTGGATGAGAGGGTTCATTCGTTTGATTCACGTTAACAATCCTTAGACTCCTTTGGTGGTTGCTTTCACCATATTATGGCTCATCCAGACAAGCATTTATTTAAGATGTGGCTACACAAGACATAAGTAATACAAAACACAGAATAAACTTCAGCCTGAATCTGGCAATCCCAGGACCATTGTCAGGATGTTAGGGCCTTATCACTTAGAGCATGTAAGAGTATAAAACAGTATAAAAACAGTAGAATCAAACACTTGCCCCACACTAAAACACAAACACCAAAATGAGCCTGGTTTTCCAGGGAAGTATGACATCTTAAGTGCTTACTCATATGTATATCATAGCAATCACTGTACATACACAGATTCAGCTGCTATTTTACTTGTTTACAGATTGATTTATTACCCTATCTACTGTCTGGACTGCCAACTCTCAGTGTAAGAATGGGTCATAATTATCTGTGTGTTCCTGCCTGTTTACATCACTTACCTATATAACTTTACATGTATTTATGTATCTCTTTTTGCTTTTTTTCTCTGTGCCTTATTTTAACAATGTCTTCGAATCAGCAATAAACAAAAAATAAAATCTGCTTGTTTAATGCAAGACTCCCTGATTCCCTTGTGTGTCTGTAGCAACACTAATCTAGCCAAAGTCTTCCATCTCCACCCCCACTCATATCAAAATGAAATCATGATTCATTCCATGGTGCTTTTATGCTGAACATAGGCTTATTTTTCAACAGCTCCATGTTGAAATATGGCACCTCCACTTGGACACTCTTCAGACTTCAGGGCAATTTACAACAGAGATTTCCTTTTCAGTCTCTGTTATTTATGAGCTGCTTGGCATAAGTGAGTAAAACAGTTTTTAAGAGATAATGGTACTTTTTAGAGACATTCCCTATTAATTGGGTTTAAAGCATTTCTGGTGATAATGCAGTAACAACTGTTTTATAGTGGCCCAGTAACAGTTTTAACACTCCCAGTTGCTGCTTCATTTATTGAACTGTGACCAGGAAGGAAATGGGATAGCAGAAGGAGGAAAGAAAACAGAAAACTGAATTTCCAGTTGTGTATAACAGATGCCTAGCTCCAGAAATTGCCATAGCTGGAAAACTTATTTTTCTAAAACAGTAGATTTAAAAGCTACTGAAAAGCAACCTCAATGTATAGGAGGTTTCTCTAATTAACATGGTTTAACATCACTTACAGTAACACCCAAGGAAGTGGTAACCTTTCAAATGCCCTTTACTCAAGCTGTTGACTTGACAAGGATATTCATTCTTAATGCCTTTCAAGAAATCATGGAAGACCTTTCTTCAGTAAATTGGGAATAGAGAGCAACTGTACACAGATTGCAATGTAATCACAGGTTCCTCCCTAAATTGCAATACAATGTGGCAATTTGGGTGTTCCAATTTACAAGATGTTTGTCCAGTTAAAAATAAAAGCAATGACATTACAGTAGTTATTACTGTTTTATATCATCTTTCCTGGGGTCATGCTCATTAGTATTTGTACTGTCACATACAAATGATGAGTTTGTGCATCCTTGATTCAGCCTGGATTTTTAAAGGTATTTTGGCATTGCTCCTCACAGCATTGCAATGCCTAATTAGTTTAGGAGCCTAAGTCTCACTTTCAAAAGTGATTTAGGTCTTAAGGCTAGAATCACAGAGGGATTTAGGTGACTAATTGCTGCATTAGATGCCTAAACCCAAAACTAAGACCCTCAAAACCCCAGCTCAGCAGCTACCTAACCTAAGTTTCCACTGAGAAAGTCCCCCAGGTACCTAAATGTCTGACAGTGGGTAACAACAAAACTGCCTAAATCCTGATGCTGCCATGCTGCTCAGTGCCTAATCCCAGGTGAGATTCCCACACTTGGCTTTCCTGCCCTACAGGGTACTCTGGGGGTTGGTCTTTCTGGGTATGTCTGCATTGCAATGTAAGCCCAGGAATAGTGGAACTTGAGTCAGCTGACACATGTTAGAGAACCTGGGGCTTTAGTGTCTACACTAATTCTTAACAACATGTTAATTTTCTAACCCAGGCTTGAACCTGGGGCTCTGGGGTCCACACTGCAGCACACAGACCCAAGTCAAACCAAACGTATCCCAGATGCTCTTGAGCACCTCAAAATGTGGTGGCTCTGTAGCCTTTTGTTTGTGGTGCACTGCAGGAGAACTTTACTGCTCACCCTCCATTTTACAGGAAGTTGAACAGCCCGCTAACCCATCCTGCTGAGTGACATGGAGGAGACCCCTTTTCAAGGAGTTCTCTTGTTTGCACTTTTACTGTGTCAGGAAATGGGCAGAGCTTCGCACTGGCTGATGCTGCTGAGTATAGTTATCATAGTGGCTGATGTCACCTATGTAGACCAGCGCTTCTGGGATGATCAGCAGTGGGTCCAGAGCTTCTGCATGAAGAAAGCTCCATTTTGGGAGCTTTGGGAGCAGCTTGCCCCAACGCTCCAGTGTAAAGACACATCTGAGGTCATCCTTGCCAGTCCAGAAGCAGGTTGCTATAACCGTCTGGAAGCCAGCTACTCCAGACTGCTATAGGTCCATTGTCAAGCAGTTTGGTGTTGGGAAATTGACTATAGGTAAAATGGTGGTGGAAGTTTCTGAGGCAATCAGGCATGTAGTTTACTCCAAGGTGGCGGACATTAATATTCTTGAAATAATTGCGGTCTTAGAGAGAATGCATTGGGGCCATTGATGGGACTCATGTGCCCTCCTCGGGGATCACATGAGGACATAAACCACAAAGGGTACTACTCCATTTTTATGCAGGCCTTTGTGGACCACAGAGGGTGATTTATGAATGTCAACGTGGGCTGCCCTAGGAAAGTTCATGATGCAAGGGTTTTTCACTGATCAGGAGTCTATATTCATGGACAGGCTGGGACTCTATTTCCACCAAATGACGTTTTCATAAATGGAGTTACTCTTCCCCACTGTTATTATGGGGGAACTGTGTACCCACTTTTGCCTTGGCTTATTTAACTATACCCTGATTTCAGAGGCCCTGGCAATTACACTCCCAGCAGGTGTAGAATGTGATGTGGGCAGATTGAAATCACACTGGAGATGTCTACAGATCTGTTCGGGTGCCAGTGTCATTAATGCTTTCTGTGGCTTGCTGCATGCTCCATGAGTTTTATGAAGCCAGAAGGAGCCATTCCCCTGTGAATAGACCCGTGACAGCAAGTGGCTGCTGAATCTGTATGCTCAGCCAGAAAGTGAACCTATCACAGTTGGAGCTGGATACACCCAGGCAACAGAAGTCAGGGATACTTTGCATTGCCACATTATGGACTTGCACTGTAATGTCCCATGTCTTGAACCCAAGCCTAGGAGGACCCAGACAGCTGCCACATCCTGGTCTCCACCTTATGGCTACCAAAGCATAGGGGCTAAGAAGCTACTAGGGCTATAGTCCCAGCCAAGGCACCACCCATCAGAGCTCTGATTGGAGGATCGCCTGGCCCCAATGGTTGGTCCAACCACTGTATTTATGCCAGCAGGAGGAACAGGAAGTTTGTCTGAACAGCAGGATGGTTTCCTGTTGTGGCTGTATTGGACCCTGCTTGTGCCTGTCTCTGGCTTGACCTCTGGCTCTGCTAACTGGCATTGACTCTGGTGCTGCCTCCTGGCTTCCTTCCCCAATCTGGAAGCCTGTTCTGCTCACTAGACCTGACTCTTGTTCTGACTACTGGGCCAGACTGCCTACATTCTAGTCTAGGGATCGGCAACCTTTGGCCCGCGGCCCGCCAGGGTAAGCACCCTGGCGGGCCGGGCCGGGCCGGTTTGTTTACCTGATGCATCCACAGGTTTGGTCGATCACAGCTCCCACTGGCCACAGTTTGCCATTCCAGGCCAATGGGGGTGCGGGAAGCAGCGGCCAGCACATCCCTTGGCCCACGCCACTTCCTGCAATGTACTTATGAATGACATGATGAATACTGAAGTGGGGGACGAGGGTAATCACAGCATGGGTTCCTATAAGGAAATTATTGAAGTGTGAATCATTATACCAAACTTTATAGAGGAAACGTGTTTCCTTAGTAATGCATAATTACTGCTTATCATGTGTTTAGCTTTATTATCTCAAATCATGATTGTATGATAAGATGCAATGTTAGCAATAAACTTTCTTGATGACATAAAAGGCTTTATTTGTAAATGTGTTAAAACAGTACAACAGTCACCCATTGTCTTCCAGCCCAGCTGCCATTACAACATCCAAAATCAAGTAACACAAAAACATTTTTTTAAAAGTGCAGGAAACAATCACAACACAACCCACCATCACTGCATATCCCCTGGTTCTACGTTCTTCTTCCCCACTTTCTGTGCACTCGGTGCTGGGATGGAGGTATCTACAGGAGAGGTGGTTCAAGAAGAAAGGCTGCATGTGGCTTAGTTGCTCTGCCCAGTCACTCATGGGGCCTGATTGCATGGGAAATCCAGATATGGAGTTGTACAAGCTACTTCTGGACTGAGAGTATGTTGCAGAGGGACCAGGCGTGGTGTGGGAGAGGCAGCAGAAGTCAGTACTCTTCCAGCCATGATGGAGATGAGTCACTCAAACAGTTCTCGCTGTCCTTCTCCCTTACCTGCCATTCCTGTTCCGGGAACTGCAGTCTAAGTGTCTGCTCCTACCCTGAAATCCTGTGCCCAGCTGCGCAGCAGCCCTCAGACTTTCCTCCTGCTTCCTGCAAGCCATTTATACAGTTTTAAGTCCCTCATCTTCCAGTACTGGACCTGCCTGTCCACCCTCTCAGGAACTTCAACTATAGTTTCATCACAGAAACAATTCCTCTTGGCATGGTCTGTGAAGGTATGTCTGGCCAGGTGTCAAGTTGTGGCTGTACAGCTGCCATTAGAGGTTGAGGGGCCTGAAATAGGAAAAGAAACAGAGGTTTATTGTCTCAGCTTGCTCAGTGGAGGAGCATAGAATTAATTCTTGTGGATTTTCAAGAGGATAAAATGTTACATTTCAAAATTGAATCCCAATATATTGTTAAAGATACACTTAAGTCCACAGACTCTTCCTGGACACGGCCTGGTTAATTGCCGAAGGGCAGAGACAATGGTAAGTTAAATTACAAGCTGTTTCTGTTTTCTAACACTTGCATAACTACTTGGATTGTGGGAAGTGGGCAGGAGTGAGCCGCAAGTGGCCTTACTACAAAAGGCATTTTCCATCATTTCAGACCTTTCACATTTTGGAGGAAATAACTGTTCTTGTGGTGCCCTATTGGCAAAGAAAGATGGTATTCCAAGCTGCTGCTGGGAAACCTGTGGCATACACCGCTGAAATATTGAAATGTATTGTGACTGAATAGTGCATCTGTAAGTGGCGCAATCTGGTCAGCTACAGAGGTGAAAATACACCCTTCCCCACTGTGTGACTCTCTATCTGGAGTTCCTATGTCAGGAAAAGTTTGCAGCTATCAACACTCGAGATTGAATCAGAATCTAGGAGGGAATTAAGAGGATGCTGTGTTAGCTTCCACATGGCTTACCCGATTATGGCTGCAAGCAAACACTCAGAACTCCACAGCAAAAATTGACACCCCAGTAGTGCTTGGGACAAATGATTTTGTCACCCAGGGACTGCCTTGAACAGAAATGGACTGGATTTGGAAATAGAACACATTTCCCCAATAACACACACTGAGTTCACTGTCTCCGTGCAGCTCCATAGCCACTGAGTGGTTACCTGGTGGTAAACTTAATGCCATTATTACTCCTAGGAAAACAGGAATGACCCTAGCAAAAATCTGTGCCTTTCCAGTGAAAATATTACTGTTTGCATTTCCCAGTCACCATTTTGAACTCCACCTGGTGGGGATGAGAGAGAGTGGGGACTCAAGGGGTTGGGATACAATCCACCATTAGCTGATACATGCCGTTAGCTTGGGCTTCTCAGAAATCCCTCCCTTTACTACAGTAATAAACTTTAAATTGGAGTCAGAAACTTACCAGGCTCAGTGGCAGCTTCTGTCTCGTCTGGGTTGCTACAGGCTCAGCAGCAGGCTGTTGTTTCTTGGGGGGGACATTGGACTGCTCCTCCGAGTATAGATCCAGACTTTGCTGCTGATCCTGGGATCAGTCTCGGACAGAGTGTATTTATGGTCTTCATTTGGAACATGCTGCTGGCTCCTATGCTGGATTCAGGAACCAGTCGAGCACCATACCAGCTGACTGGGTTCTCGTGCACCAAAGTTGGCTCTGGGCTGGCTGCAGTGCCCAGCAGCTGGTCAAACGCCTCATAAAATGGTCGGTCTATGCTGCTATATACCATGGAGATGGGGATAGCTTCCGTTTTCAGTTGTGTTGACTGGAGATTGTTGGGATAAAGAAAGTTGGCAGACTCTCAGGACATGAGTCAAATGGGGCTGCATCTACACTGTGAAGCAATAGGGCTCGAACCCTGGGCCACGTTTTGACATAGGCTTTGACCCTCCACCCCTTCATGGTCCTTGAACTCTAGGTCTCAGCCCAAGTCTGAGAGATTTGTGTATAGACTTCAGCGGGGTTTGGGCTCAAGCCCGGGACTGAGCCTGGGCTTATATTGTAGTGTAGACATACCCACTCAGTCTCTCCTGTATATAAAATACGTAAATATTTATTCATGCCCATAGCTGTAGTTTTAAAATTAAAGAGAAAAGCTTTCAAGCAAGCTGCATGTGCAGTTTTTGAGGACTAACACTTGTGTATGAAAATGATAAAATGCAAACCCCAATGGTGCATGGGATACAAGGAGAGTACAAATGGGCTGTGCACATCTAAATACCAGGCAGAAGCAAGAGTGTACAAGAATTGTGTGGGAAAGTGATTTCCAAGTTGCGCATGCATAAATGGAGGACAAGTGGAGGTCCCTTTGAAAAATTTGTGAGAAGAATCTCAGTGGTCAAATTCTTTGATGACGAACGCTACAGTGATAAACAGATGAATACACAGACAGTTTAGAAGAATTTGCAAAGCTGATTGGTCGGGTCTTCCCTTCTGAATGGTGTGATTGTTTAAAAGGCTCATCTGAGATATATTATATGAATCTAAAGCAGGTGATAGCCTTGTCTTACAGACTAATTGCATTAGGACAGTAATATTAACTTAGGACGTGACAAAAAGAGAATCAAGAGCCCATACATTTCAAAGAGTTTATTCTGTTACTGTTGTGTGCCTGAAATTCTCATTAACATTACTAGAAGCCACAGGCATGTGGAATGTATAACAGACTCTTAAGATTATACAGGCCAAATTACTGGACCTTTCTAATCTCTTAGAGTGCTATAATTAATGAGTGTGTAAAAGTAGTTCAAAATGGTTGATGTGCTGCAGCAAATTGGAGGCATACTAGTTCTTAATTAACTTTGAAATATAAAGGATGAACTTATTCTCTACCAATGTCACTCCTCAAAATGTCTATAATAACGCACACCTAAAAGTTTCAATTAAATGAAATGCAAACTCAGAACTCACATGAAAGCTATTTTGTTCCCTTAATAAATAGGGAATGAAAAACAGTATAACGTCACAAATGTAAGGACTGGGGTGCAGTTAAAGAGTTATTTCTGCCACTTTCTCCCTTACTGCCATCTCTGTAATACCATACATAGTATAAATGATAGAAATGTGCTTCTCTATCTTTCCATTCACTGCAATTTCACTATGGCATACCTGCTGGCAACATCTCCATTTCCTGCATACACATGTGCATCTCTACAAATGTGGTATTGAATCCTGTTTTCAGGTGCCTTGTATATTCCCTTAAGCCTGGCAGTAAAATCCCAAGAACACTACCCTGAGGGCCAAAAGGCTGTGGATGGAATACATATGTAACTATATCCATCTCAGTTTAGGTTTCCCTCTTTAAAGATCCTAGTGGCGTGGTTAGTTTTTCACTCAAATGGGACCAGACAATTTTAAAAGACAATATAATTTTAGTGAGAGTGAGGAACGCTGTAGAGAAACATGCCTGCAGTGCTTGAGTGGTAAGCTCTGTCCCTAGTAAGTGACTGGCTAATAATGAGACTCAATATTGTCATTAGCCTGGTGTGTCAGAGAGCCAGGGGAGAGAATGTGCTTCTATTCCCCAGCTAGCAGAACAAAGGGATGTGAGAGTGTCATTGACTAATTCAGTGTACTATGTGTGATCGTATATATAGGAAAGGCAATGCTGATCTGCAAAGTATGTCAACAAAGAGAATGTTATTATCGTTTCCATGGCTGTAAGTGCAAAGAGGAATGCTGAACTCCTTGCATTCCTTTTTCGTGGAGTTTGCTTACATTTTTGATATCCTCCCCTTATCCATCACCTTTTCAAATTCCTGGTGGTACAGTACATCACGTACTGCACAACCCCCACCAATGGGGATTTTACATACACATGTTGGATCTAGATTTGGGTATCTTTCAATTTGCCTAAAATTTTATTTAATAAAATATACACATCATTATTAATCCACTTGTCCAGTACTGTAGGTAGTAAATAAAGGCATGTGCTAAAATGATATTGTAAAACTAAAGTAAATTAGGAATATGTTTTAGCATTGTTGAGCTGTTATTGAGATGATGTAGGATATTGCATATCATTGTGTACACAGTTTGCTAATTTTCCACCACGGATTGAAGAATTTTGAAAGGGATATAAAACCTCATACTTCACGGTTCATGTCAATCTGTAACTGTTAGGGGCTAGCAAGACATTTCCGTGTGGGTAGATTATCCCATATCTGCCTATGGTAGGGTTTCTTCCTGTGAAGCATCTGGTGCTGGCCACTGTCATGAGACAGAATCCTAGAATGGATGAAGTATGGGTCTCAGGCAGTACGGCAATTCCTAAGTTCTTATGGTCCAGTGTTTCAACAGTTAAGGACTAACTCTCAAAAGGAGTTTGACTCAGATGGTGATGCTTTTGAGTTATGTATGTGAGTTTAATTTAAAATAAAAATTGAAATCTGACCCTCTTGTCTTCTTTTGGAATCCCACTCTTTGATAACAGGGAATGACAAACAGATGAGTGCAGGGTAGTCATTTCAGAAAAATTGGAAATAGTGTGGGGCAAAGTTGTGTCAGCATATAGAAAATTATCTGTGACTATATTATATCCCACAAAGTTGGGGGAAATGAAGTATATAGACCTCTGGAAAGTCGGGGGGGGGGGGAGGGGCAAACAAAGGTCTGGGTGGGGCAACTGCCCCCCTCCCTTCTTCCATAGCAACCGATGTCCCTGGATGGGTACTGTTCATGGAGAATTTAGCTGAGTAAAAAGGAAAGGCGAAAGATCAGAGAAATTTGGAAGATACCCAGTTTAGTTCAGTCAACTTTGAAATCTGAGCAGAGATTAAAAGCATGGGACCCAATCCAGAACCCACAAATTGAACCTAAGCAGCAGCATTTTGCAAACAGGACCTATGAGAGCACTGGGGAAAAGAGAATTTTGTTACCTCACATCCACAGTCATAGATGGGCTTGCGGTGTGGAAGGCAGGATGCATTATCTAAACAAATAGATCAGTGTGCACACCAGCCCTGTGTGCCATGGTGTTGGAGATTATACCCCCCGAAGTAAAACCCCTACAGATAAATTCTCCTAGGGTCATGCAGCTCTGCATTGCCCCAACATAAAGCACATTTTAAATGACACAGTTCGGCTGCTAGAAATTGCAACAGGAAATTGGGATATGTTTTAGCAGCATACCTGCTTTGGTTAAAACTGATCCTAAATTGCAGGGCCAAATTGTAAAATCAAGGAGAGTTTTGTCTGAGTAATGATAGAATAGAAACTGAGGATACCACTAAAGAGTACTGCTTAAAAACTGATGGCACGATACAGCAAGGAATAGGGCTTCATAATCTAGCTCGCAACAGTGAAAATAGGAATAAGAAAGTTGAGATATTTGAAAAAGGATTAAAGGAGATGTTATATTTCTGCAAGCAACTGTATTTGTGGATTCCTTTAAGACAATATTCTACAGAGGCTTACAAAAAATTGTCCAGTTTCTTTTCACAAGCTTTTAGGTGCAAATATATGTTTTCCATGTGGTAACGCAAAAATCAAAAGACAGTGCAAGGCATATGGCATATGGTGCCAGTTTCAATGGTTTTAAATATTTCATTTTTCTGTTTCCTGAACGCCTTAATTCTATGGTATTTTAATTCTGTTTCTTCAGTAGAACTAACTGGGAATTTTTGGACAAAACATCTTTGTTTCAGAAAATATATATATTCTGTATATATATCTGTCTATATTATCTCTGTCTCCAGAGATAGATATATTGTGACTGATGGGAATTTTTTGCATAGCTCTAAATCTGGTGAAGTTGGTCAAATTCCTCTGTCAATTGCACCTTGTAAATCCAGACCAACTCTATTATCTCTTCATGACCGACAGCAGGATCTGTCCATGTATGTTCTGTTCTTGTTTAGGTTGGCTCTCTGACTATTGCCTTGCAAAAAAAAAAAATCCATTTTACTACATGGTTAAAGGTAATTACATAATTTGGAACCAGAACAGAAAAGATATAACTGATATGTGTTTACACATACCATAACATATACTTCCACTGCATTTGTTTTGGATTTTGTAGAATTACAAGATTAATGTTTATGGCTAGTTATAGATACACCAGTCAACAAGGGTGATATATAGTCTGTTTTTCAGTTTTGTATGTTACATTGGATTGTTAAGATCAAAGCCAGATGGATGATGAAACTCCCAATATGTAATTAGAACAGTGCATGTAAGAGAGGTATCAGAGGCAGGGTGATCATATAACCATTGGATAAAGTTTGAGCACTCAAGAAAATGAGGAATTTTGGACAGGATCCACTGTACACTTGGAGGCTAATGATGAATATTTCTGTTTTCACCTTATGTTTTTAAATTATTCCCCAATTCTGATGATGTATAGTGAAAAAATAACTTATCATAAAGGTAATTTGTTTGACTTTTAAGAAAAGATTGAGTTGTGAACATGAAAAACTTCAGCATTCCTTCCTCTCATCTGCAGAAAAATGAGCTGAACTGAGTTCTTACACACACAGAGATACACACTTTTGTGTAGGATCGACCCTTATTTTATGGTGCCAGTTTCGGTTTAAAATATTTAATTTTTTTGATTCCTGGACGCCTTCATTCTATGGTATTTTAATTCTGTTTCTTCAGTAGAACTAACTGGGAATTTTTGGATGAAACATCTTTGTGTCAGAAAATGCTGATTTGCCAAAACTGAAACTGTGAGAAAGTCTCGATTTCAATGAATTGCCCGATTCAAAAAAAAAAAAAAAAAATCAAAAAACCTTTGATGGTCACATTTTCAAAACAAAGAAGTTTTAGTACTTGATCAAAATGACCTTTCATTTTGAAATATAAGTTAATTTGTAGTAAAAGAAAATTAAAAAGGTCAAAATTGAAACAAAATATTTCAGAATTATAAAAAAAAGTTTCAATTGACCTGATCTGAATTTTCAAGATTTCAACTTTTTGTCCCAATTTGGGCTGGAAAATGTGTATACATTTTGAAAATTCTCATAGGACAAAACCAAAATTTCTTATCTGGCTCTATTCTTTAGCACCCTTAGGGCATTGGAGAAGGGGAAGGGGATGCTATTATTTTCATTATTATTAAAATTATCATAAACCAAATTTCAGTGCTAATAGTTCAGTTGTAAACTCTACTACCATTGACTACCCATCAACCCCCTAACTGCAAATTCACCCCTGTTCCAAAGGCATATTGCCAAGGGAAACACTTAAAGTTATTTCTAGCAGCATAAACCAAAGTACACACTTCTGCCCTGAAATCTGCTGATGCTGGAGGAAAACACAATGTGTATAGTGGCTGCTCCCCAACTCCTGAATGTTTGCATTAGCTGGTTAGTGTTTTCATGCAAAACGTTTAGACTTACTACGTTAAAGCTGACTAATTCACTAAATGAACAGTAACTAGAAAGGGAGGAGGTGCTAGAATGAGTAGTAGTACATTCCCCAGCGGCCCTGAGCTGCTCTGAGTTGCCTATTAGGAATCCATCCTGTGCCAGTTTTTACTGCAGAAAGTGAGAGACCCCTGTAGAAATATTCATCTATTCTAAATTGACTGCCATGGATAAATATTGTATTATTACATGTATAATTACAGTTGATTAAAAATCCCTACAATGCCATGTAATGCTTTATCTGGTCTTTTGGATGAAGCTAACAAAAACCTACTGTGCATTATTAACTGATAAATTAACACTGAGAACCTAGCAATGCAACTCACTGGGGACATAATCCTGTTATTTCACAAAACTAGAAAATATCCGTTTCGATGTGAGACCTAAGTTTAACATTGCAAGCCCATTCATTTAGAAACTCTGTAGACTTTGTGCTAATGTCACTGATTTTTAAACAGAACACCTTACTGATTTCAATGGACAGTTTGTCTTAACAGTCAGCTGCGGAATTTGTTCTGTGAAAAGCCCCTCAAACATTTTGTATAAATAGGATGATGCTAATTATGGGCTTGGTCCTGATAGAGGTGTGAAGTTTGGAAGGGTATAAGGAGCCTTTCCCTCACCTTGCACAGCCTGTGTGAGAGTCAGGCAGAACTGCAGCCTTTGGGGGAGATCTTCCAAAGCACCGCAGGGATTTAGAAACACAAATCCAATTGAAATGCAGTGGGGGATGGGGAGTCTGTGCTGCTCAGGAGGCACGGGGGCAGGGAGGGAACTAAGATGGCTTTAAGCCACCTTTTCCACCCTCCTGACTTTGGGCTGCTCCAGGGGCCCCTGGCATAACTTTGAAAGCCCTGGGAGCCCAAAAGTTATGCAGCCTTCCAGGGCTGCCCTATGGTCCACAGCACTACCCAATACCCAGCTGTCTTTCACAGTTCCTGTGATGGGGAAGTTCTCCTCTGGCCAAAAGTGAGGCTTTTAGGGCCCCTTTACACCACTCCAGCCTTTTACATGGTGTAATGAAGCTTGCAAGGGTTAAGGATCTCACCCAATGAGTCTAAATTCCTCAGGTGCTTTTGAAAATATTCCCCTCCTTTTGAGGGGGACAGCAGAGACTGCTTCATGCCTGTTCTTCTGATTTGGTTGCCAACTTTCTAATCCCAGAAAATGGAACACCCTTGCTCCACCCCTGCCCTGCCCCTTCTCTGAGGCCCCACCCCTGCTCACTCCACCCCCTCTACCTCTGTTACTTGCTCTCCCCCACCCTCACTCACTTTCACAGGACTGGGGCAGGGGGTTGGGGTGTGGGAGGGGGTGAGGGCTCCGGCTGGGGGTGCAGGCTCTGGGGTTGGGACAGAAATGAAGGGTTCAGGGTCTGAGAGGGGGATCCAGGCTGTGGCAGGGGGTTGGGGTGTGGGAGGAGTGAGAACTCCAGCTAGGGGTGCATGCTCTGGGGTTTGGACAGGGATCAGGGGTTTGGGTTGCAGGAGGGGGCTCCGGGCTGGGGATTGGGGCATGGGAGAGTGCAGGATCTGGGTGGTGCTTACCTCAGGCAGCTCCTAGAGGTGGAGACATATCCCTTGGCTCCTAGGTGGAGGCGTGGTCAGGCAGCTCTGTGCGCTGCCTCTTCCAATAGGCACCACCCCGCAGCTCCCATTGGCTGCAGTTCCTGGCCAATGGGCGCTGCAGAGCCAGCACTCGGGGCAGGGGCAGCACACGGAACCCCCTGGCCACACCTGCACCTAGGAGCCGGACATGCCGGCCGCTTGCGGGAGCTGTGTGGAGCCAGGACAGGCAGGGAGCCTGCCTTAGCCCAGCTGCACCACTGACCGGACTTTTAGCAGTCCAGTCAACAGTGCTGACCAGAGCCGCCATGGTCCCTTTTCGACTGGGTGTTCCAGTCAAAAACTGGACTCCTGACAACGCTATTTTCTGAGGGAGGGATGTGGAAGAGACAGACCTAAACCTTACCCTACTTCCACACTTGTTCGTGAGTGGGTCCAGCATATGGAGGGAAGCAGGTTACACCACATTAAGGGATGCATAGCCAGTGTGAACCCTCTGAAGAGCTGCCTTAAGGAAACAGAATGCCTCCTGGACTGTCTTCCTTCACAATGGCCCTAACCTAACCTTGGATGTGCTTAAGTGTCATGAATTAGTAATGATAATATTTGCACCCTTTTGGCCTAAGCAGTTAGTCAAATTTGGGGTGTAGCAGGTTGTTCCAGGTTTAGAGAAATTGATAATAGTCAGGTATTTGTCTGATGTTATATCAATTAATTAAAACGAGAGTACAAAATCCTATTTCCTTTAATATAGGAGGAATCAAATAATAGGAGATAGTTTCTTTGCTTACATTCCCAAGCCTCTTTAGCCAGCACCAGACTCAAAATCCCCCTCTCTCAGTTTCCCTCAGGGTCAGGCACCATGTTTCTCCAGGCTGTATTTCTCAGTCCAAGTCATCTTGGTTTCTCCCTCTTTAGCATGCCCTCTAACATGGCCAGAAATTCCCTCTGTGCAGGTCAGCCAAATTTCTGGGCAGCCTTGCATTTGCCTTTGTTTTGGGAAGGGACATGTGTCTGTGTTGTGGGTTTGGAGAATCCTATTATTTCAGTCACTTCCTTATGTTCATCCTGAATGAAAGGTGGAGGTTATGCCGAATCCATAACAGCAAGGTTTTACCCAGCCCATAATAAATAAATAAATAAATGATATTTCTGTTGTAATTGGTCATCAGAGAAATAACTAATTTGCCAGCTAACTAAGTATATTTGCCAAAATACAAAATGCTACCATCTATGATCGTGCTTCACCCAAGAAGTTTTTGTTTGAGGTAGATAAAAGGAAAGATAGAGGAATCAGAAAAAGCTGGTTTTCCATTAAATTACACTCTATTTCTCACAGGATGACTGATTATAGGAAGATTAACTTTTCAAGGAACACACACAAAAATGTGTTTTCTGTGTTAACAATATATCAGCCCTTATTCATTTGGTTAAAGCCAAATGAAAAGAGGAAACTCAGTGTTGCTGCTGAATTCCATTTCATGCCTTATGCTAGAGATTTGTAAAACTGTCTCTAGCTGACTCTGAGATAAGTGAAATAACAATGAATTCAGCTTGAGGCAAGCTGCTTTTCAAACAGACCTGTCAGGAGACAGAAAGACAGCTCAGAGTAATTCATTCTTGCACTGTGTCTCAAGTGACTTGTGAAGGAATCTGGCGTATTAACTTACTGTAAAAAACATGCATTGCAGTTCATGTTTATAGAGAGACAAAAGCTGTGGAGTAGACCATAAGGAACCAGGCTGCAGTTGCTAATCAACAGGAAAAAGGGGTCCAATGTATCCACCGTAAGTGCTTTTTTAGAGTGTACACACATCCAAAGAACAGTAGATTACTGAGGTTAATCCATTCTACGTATTTTTACATGCTGCCTGCTCAAGAAAAGTCTCAGTGGATCAAGTACAAATGAACTGTGAACCAAAAATGAAAATAGAAATTGCCATTTGGAAAATAAAATGGATGGGAACAGCTAAAGATATGCAGAATCGCATTACAGCAATATTCGTAAAACCAGTCAATTCAGCCACCAAATCATTTTTTCCAGGGGAGTAGAAAGGGCTTTAACCAGTATCCAAACTGAATTTAGAGCTACCACTGGAGCAAGGGCATCCATCTCATTAAGGGAGTAGGGCCAATGCCATACAATGAAATAACAAACATAGTTATAGTGACATAGCTTTATTCTGCTTCAAACAGCTGTAATGGGGTATTTCTATTTTTTTGAAGAAATGTGAAAGATTTATGGCAGCAAACTATATAATGAAAAGTGAAAAGATAAAGCCAGCCTTTTCCCCCCTTTAAATTTATAACATTATTAGAAATTCTGAGTCACTACCAAATGCTAATAAATAACGATGAAGGAAAACAGTGAGTGGCCTCACTGAAGGCAATCCACTCCACAAAGAAGGATGCTTTCCCACTAATAATTCTTATGGAGATGAATCACTCTCTGATATTACAGTACGTGGAGCTATTTCCCATTTGGGTTTTATCTGGCAGGGGGAAAAAAACCCAGCCTGAGCAGTATTAAGGCAGGCTTTGCTACTGCCATGTGCTCTCTATGGCAGAGCAGATCAATAGTGTGGGGAAAAGGCATCCTCCTTATGTCTGATGAATCATCGTCCAATTTTTGTCACAGCTTAAGCACGCCAGTTTTATTGACAGTCTTTAAAACTTTCTCCAGGAGGGCCACATCAAATAATCTGTGCATGCAGCCAGACTGGATGTCTGCTCCAGTGGAAGGGCCTGAGCTGTTGCAATAACAGCCCAGATGCTGCCGGCGCCCTTTGGTAAAACACTGATGAGATGATCTTTGGAGAGCCTTCTATGCTAAAAAACAGATGTTCTGTTGAGTCTTAAATTAGCTGCACTCTCCTGGTCATTTTAAGTGGCTTTTTCCTAGTGCTTAAGTGCAGCATGGATAAAGCTCTTAAGCGGGTCTGAGGAGACTAGAGTTCTAGGCCCAGCTCTACTACTGGGTTACTAAGAGACCTTGCACTAGTCATTTCACCTCCCTGTACTTCATCTATAAACTGGAATAATACTGCTTTCTTCTTTTGTAAAATCCTTTGAGATCAGTGACTAAAAATTGCAACATAAGAGCTGGGTATGATCCTATTATCCAAACCTCTGCATACTTCTAATCCCTTCCTGGTCCCCCATGGGGGATAATCCAGAGGTTCAGAGAATTCAATAGAGACTCCTGGCTACGGGGGAAGCAATCCTGCTGTTAAATGGCTGCTGTGACAGTGCAGGGAGACCTCTGCAGCCCACTGTCACAGGAGTGAGTGAGCGGGGCCATGACAATGGAACCAGAGAGCCTCCCTGCATTGCTGCTCCTGCCCTATCCATTATCTGAACTCACGATTATACAAATAAAATCTGAGTCACCCTGGCTATTTGGATAATCGGGAGTATACTGCGTTTCCAATCATTATAGTATATCTATTGCAGCAGCTCCCAAAGGCCTCAGTCAGAACTGGAGTTCTGGTTTGTGTGGCTCTTTACAACAGCTACAGAGACATGGCCTCTACCCCAAAGAGGTCACAGGTTAAGAGAGTTACGTTTCAAAGGTGGGCGAGAGGGCCACAAAGGAAAAACAGTACAGCCTGTGCTGGCAAGACTTGATAGGGATTGGTAATGAATGGAGTGTATTGAAGGGCTTTTCAGCTCCACATCACAAGTTCAGGGCTCAAGCTGAGCTCGTGGAGATGGTTATGCCAAACACTTTTAGTTGTTCTGACATACTAATTACACAGGCATTAATGGTCTCTCTATTGGTCCTGAGGTGGTGCACGGTTTCCACTATCAGCAGAAGCTAGTCGGACAGAGAAACCCCTCTGAAGATGAAGTGGGAACCTTCACTGCCAAGAGGGGAAGAGGGTGCTTTTCTAGGCCCTGAAGTTTACTCCTGGGGGGAATTTTGCACCCCAAAATTAAAATGTCTGTGCACAATATTTTAAAATTCTGCATCTTGTATTTTCAAAATAACACAACATAATCACACCAGCCCTGGGGTGGCCAGGGCTCCCACTGTCAGCCCTGGGCAGCCAGGGCTCCTGGGCTGCCAGTAGGAGTCCCAGCCATGTTGGCTGACAATGGGAGACTGCACGACTGGGCTGCCATTATTTTTTCATGCAAAAATCACAAATTCTGCATGACAAAATAAAATTCTGCATGGAACATGAATTCTGCGCAAACTCTGCATTGCACAGAATTCTAGCAGAAGTAGAAGTTCTATGGCTGAGCCTAGACTCTAAAACTCCGCAAGCAGCAGCATTGAGTGAGTAACAGGCCCCAAAAAGGCAATGAATTGATTATGGGTGTAGCATGGGGGCCTTGCAGCTCTAGAGTGCCTTAGATTGCAGAAGCAGGGGTGATGGCAGGCATCTGTCTGCAATTATCTTGAATCAGAACGGATTTGAAGCCCAGAGGAAGCAATGGAAAAGGCATAAAGAAATGGAGTAATAGGAAAGACACAGAGATTTGAAAAAAGGAGATTTGGAGAGGGAGAGAGAGACACACACAGTGTGAGGGGAAGGAAGGACAAATGGGAAAAAAGAGAGAGAACTGTATTGGAAACAGGAAATGGAGGAAGGAGAAAAGCTGATGGAGTACATTGACGGGAGTGAGGGATTGAGGGGGGAGTCACAGAAAGGGAGCTGGGGAAAGCGAGGCAAAGGAGAGAAAAAATACAACAAGAATGAAAAATAAAAGAGGATACAAGAAAAAAATATGGTAGAAACATAAATTGAGAATGATCATGAGAAAATGAACCCAACAGAGTGTCAGTTATTCATCACCAACTTAAAAAAGAAAACAAATACTTCTTGTCCCTTTTGAATAAGCTTGGAAGGATTTGAATTTATTGTTAAATGCCAGTAAATGTTGATTTCACCATAGACGCAGAAACTTCTGAAAAAATATTTCCATCAATAATAATAGAAATTTAGAGAGACGGATACAGAAAGTAAGAACAATGCTACTTAAGAACTTTTTAGAGTTTAATTTTAAATATTTACTTTGTAGAGTTTGCCATGTGATGTTGAAAATTTGTGTTTTAATGGTTATACAGGTTTAACTTTTTGGATCTACTGTTAGTATATAATTATTATCTGACCCCCTTATTATCTCTCCCCCCCCAATTTCACACAACTCTGAAAATTTAAACTGATAAAAAAATTAAAATGCTTAAAGGTAAACAGATATCTGTTGAAATTATAAAAAAAAATAAAAATCGCATTCTGCCAAGTCTACTTTTGAGAAACCAAAACCAAATTATTAGAAGAATGATAAAGTCCAAACAACAACAGGCAGACACAGTTTCTGTTTTGTTTTGTTTTGTTTTCTCCCCATTTTTATGGTATGGTACATAATCATCCCTGAGAAAAGATGCTCTCTCTCCCACACTAGATAGTTCAGATCTTATTGATTTATAAGAGGCACGTTATTTCCAATTCCTTGCTAGAGGCATATTTTCGCCTGTGAATTGGATGATGCTTTGGCTGCTGCTGGCACTGTGCTCAGCTCCATATTGCTCCATATTACCTGTCAAAAGGCAAATGCCAGTGGAAAATATCCACCCCCCGCCACCCCTCACCCCAAGTTTGCATAGGCTGCAGAAGGGCATGAATGCTGGCTGACCAGTTTGCATAAAAGGGCAAAAAACGTCTTTCCCGTACATCAGGCAGACACAGAGGTTCTCGCGGTAAAGAAAAGTCAATCAGATAAACTCCTGTATTCCTCAAACAACCTATCCTGGATCTATCCAGCTCTCCACTGGAACTAGGGAGCCCACGGTAGACATTTGTATACTCTGCAATAGCACACAACTTGGAAGAAAAGTGTCTTAAGGCAGATCCTTGCAATCTATTTCTTATTATTCCCTTTGAAAAGTCCTATCGTGATGAAACCAATAGCTATATCATTCCTTGAGAAGGATAGTTTTTCTGTTGTGGTTGTTTTTTCTGAACCATCATATAGAATTCTGTACCAGGAATGTAAAAAATCTATTAAATTCCACAAGGGATAGATGTTGTCTAGGTTAAAACAAACAAACAAAAAAAGCCTAAAGCGGCTCTCATTGACTCTTTCCCTCTGTCTTGGGCCTTGATGTAATGCCTGAACTGGCGTTACATAGCCACTACTCAGATGGAAGTACCATCTCTGAAAAAGGATTAGCTTCCATGCCTATATAGCCAGTAGGTTCTGTTACAGAAGCCAGGTAGGCTAGTTTCTGCTGGATATTTTGAGGTCTCCTTGCTTAACGTCTTGCTTGCCTATGAAATCTACCCCTTTCCTGTTGGTATTTTGAGAAGGTAGACTAAAAAAAATGGTGTTACAGCACTGACACTTAGGTGACCCCAGGTTATCTTTAATGACCAAGTTACTTAGAGCTCTTTCGACACAATTGCTTCAGCAATGTCCAGACCCTTTCTTTGGCTAGAAGGGCTGCTGGCTATTTTTGTACAGTGTAAACACAAGGAAGCTCTTCATAATTTCTGCCAAGACAGGAAAATGGAAGACATAAATTAGACTTGAGAAGAATCTCAAATATTTGTGCATTCAAGTGGAATTAACATAAAGGAAGCATGAATTAACAGTAAATAAAGTAACAATATAGTAGGTCTGAAACCTCTAAACATTCCAGAGAGAAGCATCTGGGCTTGAAGAATGGCCCTTGAGTATACAGAAATGTGATGTGGAGTTAAATATGCACGCTGGTCTTTCCTCTTAGTCCATCTACTCATTCTTAGGTAGGTCCCTTTCCTTCCATCCCACCCACAACTACTTACTATGAAGTACATCGCACACATTTTCTTCCGTTGCTTACAAGTCCCGTGTTATCTGGCTGTGCGGAGCTATGAAATTATTAATGTCAGAAATACTAGGTGAAAACAAGTTTTTTGAAACCTTGAAATGTGTTTCAGAAATTAAGCCCATGCTAGTTCAAGGTCCTCTGCTATGTTTTCGCTGTGTGCCACTCATTCTGATAGTTAGTTGCACATGATAAATGCCATTGTCATACATCTGAGCTTTGGAGGGTTCAACCCATCTTTTCTGGTGCCTATAGCTACATGGTGATTTAATTAGCATGTATTTTTCCATCAGGGTAAAATATTTTCTTACTTTTATGTCATTGAGATATTCACCTCACCCCTTCAATTATATGAGCAAAATCTTATGCAGCACCTGATGCCAGAAACCTCTACTATGACTCTGCTATTAAAAATGGGCTTGTGTTCCCTTCATAAGATAGGTGTAGCTTCACATGTTTCCTGTGAAAAGTGGCTGAATGAAGAAATCCCTCCTCCTCTCAAATTGCAGTCTATGGTCCCTTGTCTCTTCCTGACTCCACCCATCTCCTTTGAATGGATGGGAATAGAGTCCGCCCTGTCAGGCTGCTTTTTAACCTGGAAGCCTTCAAATGAGACCCAGGGGAGGTGTGTTTCTCAGGTTCTTCCATCCCTAACAGCCAGAGTGTGAAGAGCATTGTACAAGGTGGTGAGGAGAGTGTCAGAAGCTTTCGTCCCTGGTAACGCTACACAGACACAGGGGCTGTCTATAATCACAGTCTCTGCTTTCTGCTGGGCACCAGGTACTGCTCCTTGCTAACACCCACTCTGGGTGGCAGAGATAGCTAGACTCATGGGAAAGAATGAGCCATGAGGGGAATTGTGCCTTTCAGTGATTCCCAGCACCTCCTGATGCTCCATCTGGGACAATGTGACTTTGCACTATCACCAGAGAAGATTCACCATAAAGATCAAAGCTAGAAAAATAATTGGCTTTATATAATCATTTGGCTATGTGTAATAACATATAACCTTTGATTGGAGAAGAATAGTTAATTTGGTTTGTTTGAAGGGAATAAAAACATTTTTGCTGAATCAGTTCAACAGTAATGGGATCACTGTCTGTATATAATACAATCCAGCATAATTCATCCTGCACTGCCTTGTTCCATTTGCTTTCAAATCAGTTATAAGGGGGAGTCTGAGTGTAAGAGTATGGTGCAATAATTTGCCCTAGATCTCCCTTGGTGCCAATTAAAACTAAAGCTAGACAAATTCAGACTGGAAATAAAGCATACATTTTTAACAGTGAGAGTAATTAACAATCAGAACAATTTACTGAAAGAGTGGTAGTGGATTCTTCATCACTGATCATTTTTAAATCAAAATTGGATTTTTTTTTCTAAAAAGATCTGCTCTAGGAATAATTTTGGGGAAGCTCTATGGCCTTGGTTATACAGGAAGCCAGATGAGATGTCACTGCAATCTCTTCTATCCTTGGAATCTATGAATCTATGAAAAGGGAAAGGAGAACATCTCAATAGTAGAAAAGTAATGTGTCTTTATTCTGAAACAAACAAATAATAAAATGTAATGCTTCTGCTAGGTGGAGGCGACAGTGACAAGGGCTGGGTTCAATATGTAGAGGTTCCTTTTTAATAATACAGCACAGAACCAGCTCCAGCCCCCACCCATTAACCTGAGAAAAATTACCCCTGGGCACCTCTAAGAGGCAATACTTCTCCTCAAAAACACTGAGTCTGTGTGTAGAAAAGAAACTTTTAATACAAAGGGGAAAGTAACTTGACATTAATTTTGGAAAACACTGCAAACATGATTCAAAACATAGGACCATGAGCAGAACACCCACCCCCAGAGTATGCTGGGCAGTGTTTTTTGCCTCAGGTTCTCACCTTGTGGCAAACAAGAAAGTCCAACAAACAAAAGTTCCTTCAACATGTCACTCCCCTCTCCCTCCACCACCCTCCACTTTACTTGTCATCCTTGGTCAGTGAAAACCCAGAGTTCAGAGGTGCATTCACATGAGTTCACCTCACACCCAGGCGATGGGGTGCACAGAAGGCAGTGATGGAACATGTGAGGATAAATTCCACATTCCTACTCGTGTAAATGGGTGAAACTCTACTATAGCTAGCACAGCTTTTACACCAGCAGAGAATCTGGCCCATACATTGACTCTCAAATTTTCATTAGCTGTAGAGGGTCATATCTCCAGACATTTATGTAAAATTCTCAAAAGTATCCTAGACATTTTTTTTTCCCCACTGATTGTCCTTCTTAAGACACTGAAAATCAGGCCCAAAAGTTGTCTCAGAAGGACACACAAATTGAGCCATCAGTGGCCATTTTAAAAAATATAGGCCTTATTGCTTGTTCTGTAGAGCACAAGAAGCTTGGTAGGTAAGTTAATTGGATATGAAATAGTGTAGGTGAACCTCAAAAGGAGGTTTGGTTCAGTTTACAGAGGCAGTCAGAAGTGAAATATATATATATGAACCTCTTAGATCTACCAGACTGAACTGCAAGTCTGGAAAGCCCATGTGTGTGATTTCTGGCACTTCATAGTTTGGCCAAAATTTTATAGGAACTATCTATCTTGCAATGTTGAACATTTCCATTTTCAAAAATGAAAAATAAAGAAAGAAAAAGTTCAGAGGACATTTTCCCATCTGTAAAAGGATTTTGCTCCCTAGTTTGTGTTCATCTGGGGGCTTGTGCAAAGGGTTGGGTTTGTTTCTATTTTATCCAGGTAGATTCCTCCACTTACCTTGTCAGCAGCTTGCTTGTCTACTGCTCTATTACATAGTATAATTTTACACTGTGTTCTCACTGTAAGCCTTAAGCTTTCTGCGTTTCTTTCTCATTTAACATTAATGAAATGCAGTTTTATGAATTTCAAAATGCTTACTGTCATGCATAAAATGTTGTGGTTGAAAGCCAGGTGCAAGGGCCAGCTGAAATCAGAGTCTGTCTGTTTTCAAGCTCTCTATATACCCATGAAAAATGTGTATCTCAAAGTGTTTGCTGAAACGGTGTATTTGATCTGATCTGATCTTTACCAGCGGTAACCTTGTTGATTTCATGCCATTATATGCTGATTTTTTAAAATACGAAAGCATTTTTTTAAATAACAATAGCTTTTGTGAAACTGAAACACAGAAATACTCCAATCAGTTACTTTGGTTATTTTCCACTGACCCACCTAAACAAATTGCTTCCCTATCTGTCATTATGTAACATTCTGGTCTGCAAGCTTTCTTACATTGTTAAATATATTGGTGGCAGGAAAGAATATTAGAATTTTATACCAAAAACTAACTCTCTAGTAAACATGATTCAATCCATTATTGAATAAACACATTGTTATTTTATTTATTCTTTTTGTTTTTGGCAAAAGCCCACAAAAATTAGCTAAAAATTCAAAGATTGGCAAATCTAATTGTAAAATTAAGCTATTTTTCAGAATAATTGATTTCAATGATGTCAAAAAACGGGACAAAAGTTCTCTTCATGTGTTGATTATTATCTGAAATAATGGGTTTTAATCATGTATTTGTTTTAAAACTTGGCTGAAAATAGAAAACAGTCACTGTCTTTCAATTCCTTTAACAGATAAAACATTTTAAGAAAGAAAAAAAATATAATTTAATATTCAGAAGCATCTTTCTCCTCTGCAGGGGGAAAAAAACAAAACTTAAATTAAATTCAGAGATGTCCAGAACTTATCCTCTTGGCCTGTACTTGCAAATCCATTTCACTATATGTCTCATGAAGAGAGGGAAAAAAAGGTTTGAAAGTGACCAACTCCCTCATGGTTACGAGAATGGTAGGAATGAAAAATGGAAAGACCTGCAGGACAATTCCACCCCATTGAGGAGAGGCTGAGAGAACTGGGCTTATTTCATCCGCAGAAGAGAGGAGTGAGGGGGGATTTGATAGCAGCCTTCAACTAGCTGAAGGGGGGTTCCAAAGAGGATGGAGCTATGCTGTTTTGAAGTGGTGGCAGATGACAGAACAAGGAGCAGTCTCAAGTTGAAGTGGGGGAGGTCTAGGTTGGATATTAGGAAAAACTATTTCACTAGGAGGATGGTGAAGCACTGGAATGGGTTATCGAGGGAGGTGGTGGAATCTCCATCCTTAGATGTTTTTAAGGCTCAGCTTGACAAAGCCCTGGTTGAGATGATTTAGTTGGGATTAATCCTGCTTTGAGCAAGGGGCTGCACTATATGACCTCCTGAGGTCTCTTCCAACCCTAATCATCTATGATGCTATGATTCTATGAATACAGGCCTCAGGAAACAGATAGTCCATTTTGTACTTGTCACAGTGATGCAACATAATATGATGCTGTTGTTTTGGTTGTATTGTCTAAAGCTACAGTGCCAGGTTATTTGGCCTATTCTGCTTCCTTCATGCCATTTAAGTGGCACAAAGGGAACAGACTTGTTTAAGGAAGTTCCAAGAAAGTATAAAGCTGGCATACTCGGTTCTCATCCCTCCCTCCCTGCAGAAGGCATGGGAGAGGAAGAGTGGCTAGAAAACACTTCATTTAGCCAAATTAATCCCTAGCTGGCAATTGGACCCTTAGGGCTGGAGCCAGGCAGAGATCCAGGAAGCTGTAGAGGGTTTCATATAGCACCAGTGCTCAGCTAAAGCTAGCTGCAACAAATTCTGATCCAAAAGATTTACTGAGAGAGAAATATTTACAGCTAATTGTAGCATGTGTGTGTGTAATAAATTGGAAAGTTAAATTCAAAAGAAAAGTGTTGATGAAACTTTAAAACTGAGAAATCAAGCACTCAAAACCAGGAAATTCCAAAAATGAACTTGAATATCCTGTAGAGTGGATGGTATATGTTAAATAAGAAACAGAAATACTTTGGGGGTTACATTTAAAAGGAAAATGTGGAATAATGCCAAGTTAATGCTACACCAGAAAAAATGATTTTTTTGTCCTTTCCTGGCTTTTGAGTGCTTGATTTATAAACCTTGATCTTATACTAACACTGTTCTTTCTTTTGTATTTAATTTCCTAATTTCCCTGGTACTTTTAAGGGAAAAAAAGTCAATGAGGGGAAAAGAGAATAAGAAAAGATGAAATACCTGATACAGTGAATAAAACTTTTATACGTGACATACCACAATCTATATTGTCTATCCCACATACTTTTACCAAAAAGCTAATTTAGAAAGGTACTAGAATGTTTTAGATCATTGTAGTGAAACTATTTTTCATATACAACAAGGAGTCTGGTGGCACCTTAAAGACTAACAGATTTATTTGGGCATAAACTTTCGTGGGTAAAAACCTCACTTCTTCAGATGCATAGAGTGAAAGTTACAGATGCAGGCATTATATACTGACACATGGAGAGCAGGGAGTTACTTCGCAAGTGGAGAACTAGTGCTGACAGGGCCAATTCAATCAGGGTGGATGTAGTCCATTCCCAATAATAGATGAGGAGTGTCAATTCCAGGAGAGGAAAAGCTGCTTCTGTAATGAGCCAGCCACTCCCAGTCCCTATTCAAGCCCAGATTAATGGTGTTAAATGAATTTGCAAATGAATTTTAGTTCTGCTGTTTCTCTTTGAAGTCTGTTTCTGAAGTTTTTTTGTTCAATGATAGTGACTTTTAAATCTGTAATAGAATGACCAGGGAGATGGAAGTGTTCACTTACTGTTTATGTATGTTACCATTCCTGATGTCCGATTTGTGTCCATTTATTCTTTTGCGGAGGGACTGTCCGGTTTGGCCAATGTACATGGCAGAGGGGCATTGCTGGCACATGATGGCATATATAACATTAGTGGATGTGCAGGTGAATGAGCCCTTGATGGTGTGGCTGATGTGGTTGGGTCCTCTGATGGTGTCGCCAGAGTAGATATGGGGACAGAGTAGGCAACGAGGTTTGCTACAGGGATTGGTTCCTGGGTTGGTGTTTCTGTGGTGTGGTGTGTAGTTGCTGGTGAGTATTTGCTTCAGGTTGGGGGGTTGTCTGTAAGCGAGGACTGGCCTGCCTCTCAAGGTCTGTGAGAGTGAGGGATCATTTTCCAGGATAGGTTGTAGATCATGGATAATGCGCTGGAGAGATTTTAGCTGGGGGCTGTATGTGATGGCCAGTGGTGTTCTGTTATTGTCCTTGTTGGACCTGTCCTGTAGTAGGTGATTTCTGGGTACCCATCTTGCTCTGTCAATCTGTTTCCTCACTTCCCCAGGTGAGTATTGTAGTTTTACGAATGCTTGATAAAGATCTTGTTGGTGTTTGTCTCTGTCTGAGGGGTTGGAGCAAATTCGGTTGTATCTTAGGGCTTGGCTGTAGACAATGGATCGTGTGACGTGTCTTGGATGGAAGCTGAAGGCATGTAGGTACGTATAGCGGTCAGTAGGTTTCCGGTATAGGGTGGTGTTTATGTGACCATCACTTATTTGCACTGTAGTGTCCAGGAAGTGGATCTCTTGTGTGGACTGGTCCAGGCTGAGGTTGATGGTGGGGTGGAAATTGTTGAAGTCCAGGTGGAATTCTTCAAGGGCTTCCTATTTTTCATATGCCTTTGCTTATAGGGCCCAATTGGCTTAATGTCACTATTGTACCACTGCAGGAAAAAATAGCATTAATTGATTATTAAAACCTTTTAAAAATCTAGAGTAAGTTTTCTAAAAAAAATGTATTTTGTTGTCTAATGTCTCACAATGTGCCATTAGGAATAAGTTGTCGATGGCACTACGGGCATTCCAATTTCCCAAGAATGGTCCTGGGAACAAGATCCTCCACTGGTATAAATTGGCACAGCTCCACCATGGACTTATATCAGTTTGCACCAGCTGTTCTTCCAGCATTGATACACCAAAAGATATGAATTTGTCATAGATCCAGGTTTGATTATAGCAAGTCCTGGACCACAAGCCAGAAAACTACCACTATGTGGAATATGTATATGTGTGTGAAAGGAATATTTTTGTATTTTTATTAAAAAAAATGTTATATCAGCTAAGAAGGTTGTAATACTAGTAGTAGTTCTGTCAGAGATGGATCAATGGGCAGCATGCAGGTGAGTAGATAAAGGTTGTAGATTAATGTTGTCTATGGTCATACAGTTTATTCAATGGTTGCAGAAATAATGTATTATATGACTATCATTATACATATGTGAGACTGACAAACAAGTAGAATTAAACAACTCAGGATAAAGAGGACCTGACATTAGTCCCACTCCTGAAATCTACTTTGTAAACAATTGTCACTGTGACACTATTTGCTTCCTTTTTCTGTATTGCATCACTCTCATGCTCACCACCTGGAAACACTGAAAAACAGCCTCAAAGTGCAGCCAGTAGTTTCATCCTATAGTGGTTTCCTAGGTAACCAACAGACCAGTACAGAAACAGACTGACAATGTGGAAGGAAACAAAAACAAAATAAATAAAACCCTCCAGCATTTCCCCTTAAAAAGCATAACAAATATTCCTACACTGAAAGTGATACATTGTGAGCAAGATTCATGAACAGGAAGCATTTAAATATCATAGTTTTGAAGCTTTAAAATTATTCCTCTCCAGCAGGAAGGCAGAGTTCCCTTTACAGAAAATTAGTATTAATTATTATTATTAGTAGTAGTATTGCAGGAGCACTGAAAGATTCACACCACGATCAGGGCCTCATTATATTAGGCACTGTCCAATCACATAATCAAAAAACATTCCTTACCTGAAGACCTTACAGTCCAGAGCCACAAGATAAACAAAACATGGGAGAAAAGACATATTACCCCCATTTGTAAAATGGGGAATTAAAACCCAGAGAGATTAACTGAGAGATCAAAGGTAACACAAGAAGGATGTGGCAGAGCCAGAAACTGAATTCAGATTTTCTGAGTCCTAGTTCAGTGCCTTAACCACAAGGTCATCGTCAATGGCATTCATTTTGTGAAGCAAGAAGTTTCCAGAAAATATGAGGATTTTTAATGCTATAGAATGTTTTTTTCTATGTATGCGTCAGAAGAAAGAGAAAAAGAAAGGGATTACATATTTTGTAATACCAAAAGTGATACAATTAGATAAACTTTATGATGGCACATTTGTGTGACCTTTGGCAAGTCGCTTAACTTCTCTATGCCTTAGTTTTCTCATCTGTAATCAGGATAACAATACTTACCTGCTTTTGTGAATCATTTGAAATCTATGTAGGAAAACCACTATATCAATAGAATTGCTCATTATTTGTATTTTATTTTATTAAAGTGAACTGAAATAACTTTGTATTATTGCTGCTCAATAGTTATTGGTAGCAACACCAGGAGATTAGGCCACATGGTTTGTGTGATCTATCATACAGATCAGCTTGAGCAAAGGTAAAATCTAGGGCTGTCAAGCAATTAAAAAATTAATCGCAATTAATCGCATGATTAAAAAAAATTGCATTTTGTCAAATTTGCAGTGAAAGTGTTAAACAAACAGCATGTGCTGGGTCATCATCTGAGACTGTTATAACATGAAATATATGGCAGAATGCTTGTAAAACAGAGCAGGAGACACACAATTCCCCCCCAAGGAGTTCAGTCATAAACTTAATTAATGCATTATTATTTTTAATGAGTGTCATCAGCATGGAAGCATGTTCCCTGGAACAATGGACGAAGCATGAAGAGGCATAAGAATCTTTAGCGCATCTGGAACGTAAATATCTTGCAATGCTGGCTACAACAGTACCATGCAAATGCCTGTTCTCACTTTTAGGTGACATTGTAATTTAAGAGGTGGGCAGCATTATCTCCCGTAAATGTAAACAAACTTTGTTTATCTTAGCTGAACAAGAAGTAGGACTGAGTGGACTTGTAGGCTCTAAAGTTTTGCATTGTTTTGTTTTTGAATGCAGTTATGTAACAAAAAAACTGTATTTGTAAGTTCCACTTTAATGATAATGAAATTGCACTACAGTACTTGTATGAGGTGAGTTGAAAAATCCTATTTCTTTTGTTTATCATTTTGCAGTGCAAATATTTGTAATAAAAATAATATAAAGTGAGCACTGTACACTTTGCATTCTGTATTGCAATTGAAATCGATATATTTGAAAATATAAAAAAAATCCAAAAATATTTAATAAATGTCAATTGGTATTCTACTGTTTAACAGTGTGATTAATCACAATTAATTTTTGAATCATGATTAATTTTTTTGAGTTAATCACACAAGTTAACTGTGATTAATCGACAGCCCTAATAAAAGCTAACACTGAAGCATATTTAGGGCAAAATGCACTGGCACAAATTCTACCCTCTGTTATTTAAGTACAGTTTCCTTTAACTTCTTTAGGAGCTGCACCTCTGAAACTGACAGCAGAATGTAGCTCTCTGTATGTAAGGTATTTAACTGCAATCCATATATATTGAAGTTTATGTAGCTTGCTAGACTGCTAATGTTGATTTTCAATAAGTCTTGGAACATAGGGGAAGTTCCAGAATACTGGAAAAAAGCTAATGTTGTGCCAAAATTTCAAAAAGGTAAATAGGATGACCTGGGTTATTGTAGGCCTGTCATTCTGACATTGATCCCAGCCAAGATGATGGAGCAGCTGTTATGGGACTCAACTAATAAACAGTTAAAGGAGGATAATATGATTAATGCCAATCAATATGGATTTATGGAAAATAGAGCCTGTCTAACTAACTTGATATCTTCTTTTTGGATGAGATTACATGTTTGGTTGATAAAGGCAATAGTGTTGATGTAATATACTTAGACTTCTGTAAGGTGTTTGACTGGGTATCGCATGAAATTTTGATTAAAAAACTAAAACAATATAAAGTTAACATGGCACACATTTAATGGATTATTAGCTGGTTAACTGATAGGTGGCAAAATGTAATTGTAAATGTGAAATCATCATCAAACGGGTGTGTTTCTAGGTAGGTGCCACAAGAATAGGTTCTTGGCAATACATTATTTAACATTTTTATTAATGACGTGGAAGAAAACATAACGTCATCATTCATAAAGTTTATAGACTGGCACAAAAACTCGGGGTGTGATAAATAATGAAAAGGACAGGTCACTGATACAGAATGATCTGGATCTCTTTGTAAGCTGGGCGCAAGCAAACAATATGCATTTTAATTTGGCTAAATATATATATATATATATAAACAAAGAACGAAGACCATACTTAAACTATGGGGGACTCTATCCTGGGAAGCAGTGACTCTGACAAAGATCTGGGGGGGCCGTGGGGGACATAGGCTCTGACTTCCCCTCTGCCCGTTGTGTGCTCGACTCTGCCCCACCCTGTCCCCGCCCCTGTCCTGCCTCTTCCCACCCCTGCACCGCCCTCACCCTGCCCCCATTCCACCCCTTTCCCCCAAGTCTCCACCCCTTCTCCACCTCCAGCCCCGGAGCACCCATGGAGTCGGCGCCTATGGCGGGGGATAATCAACAGAACCTGAGCTCCCAGGGCAACACTGTGGCCAAAATGGCTAATGCAATCCTTGGAGGAGTAAACAAGGGAATCTCGAATAGGAATAGGGAGGTTATTATACCTCTGTATTTGGCAGGGGTGTGACCACTGCTGGAATACTGTGTCCAGTTTTGCTGCTCTCAATTAAAGAAAGATATTGATCAATTGGAAAGAGGTCAGAGAAGAGCCACAAGAATGATTAAAGGGTCAGAAAACATCTTTTATAGGGATAAATTCAAGGAACTCAATCTATTTAGTTTAATAAAGGAAGATTAAGTGGTGATTTGATTACAGTCTATAAATACCATATGGGGAACAAATATTTAATAATGGGATCTTCAATCTAGTAGAGAAAGGTAGAACAGGATCCAATGGCTGGAAGTTGATGCTAGAGAAATTCAGACTGGTAATAACACATACATTTTTAACAGTTAGAGTAATTAACCATTGGAACAACTTACCAAGTGTCATGGTAGACTCTCCATCACTGACAATTTTTAAATCATGATTGATAGTTTTTCATCAAAGATATGCTCTAGGAATTCTGGGGGGAAGTTCTATGCTTATATTATCCTGGAGGTTAGATTAGATGATCACAATGGTTCCTTCTGGCCTTGGGATCTATGCATTATTTCCTGTCCTGCTGGTGTAGTGGTGGGCAACCTGCGGCCACGGGTTGCACGCGGCCCGTCAGGGTAATCCACTGGCGGGCCACAAGACAGTATTTACATTGACCGTACACAGGCATGGCCACCCGCAGCTTCCATTGGCTGGGTACAGCGAACCGTGGACACCAGGAGCCAGCGGGCTGCAGGTTGCCCACTACTGTGCTGGTGACTTTTCAGCAATAACAGCATTGTTACCATAAATCCCATGTTGAGACTCAGCCTGTAAGGTTTTGATCACTCTCACTGTAATCCAGCAAAATACTTAATCACATGATCAATTTTAAGCATTTGATTAGTTCCATTGAATTCAGCAGGACCACTGACTTATTTAAAGTTAATAATATGCTGGGTTCAGTGTAATCACTGCCTTGCAAGATAGAGTCCTTAGTGAGCAATTACTCTCATGAGCAGTCCAAGAAGTGTAAGTTTTTATCAGTGCGAAAAAGGATTCCACAATCTAGCCAATAGCTTCAACCTCCTGAATTCAGTCTCACTAGTTTTTTTGTTAGGGGAGACTGACAGGACACTTGTATTTGTGGCATCTGATGATGTCTTCAGTCCCTTGAGTACTGCTTTGTCTTTTATTGTGTCATGATGAGAGCTGTGTGATAATGTTTGTATTGAGAGCAGAGCCAGGACTTTTTTGGCTTTTCTCCAGTTTCACTTGAGAGCAAACATTGCTGGCCGTTAGCCATGAATATTTTCGTGTCGCTTCTCTGTAGTGAAAAGCAGTTTGAATGGTCCAAGTTTGTCTTAAAGTCTTCCTTATCATTTAAGGTGGTTGCCCTACATTAGGTGGTTCCTGATGATGCTAACACATTCCAATCTTTGTAGAAATGGAATTGGATTTTGGATAGGAAGCCTCTTGAGTCATGACTCAGAGCTGACTTGAGCCAGTGACTATCAGCTCGATTTAAACATCCTCCCACCTATTATACTCTGATTAATTCTCAATAAAGAAATTCAAGGGACACATTTTTCTGTTTTGTTTGTCTGTTAGTGTTTGGCAGTGTCCCAGCACTCATCAGCTTATATGCAATAAAGCTTTGGGTAGCCTCCTCTAAAATTCCTGTCAAATTGTTGGCAGGAAGGGAAGAGCTATTATTACTAATGGGCCAGATTGTGCCTGTGTCTTTACAAGGCTATGCAGTAGAGTAAGGTTTCCTCCATATAACCGTGTGGCTATGCAATACCTGCCTAAATCTTGGATCCAGGTACAGGTAGGAAAAGTAAGTGCTGCATGTCCTCTACACCTTCCTGTGAGTGAGTGGGTAGGAAGAAGGTGGGGTAGCTCTAGTTCTGCCCCTCCCCCATACACCTGCCCAAGGGTGGGGTCAGTTAGTATTGTGCATCTGGAACTGGACAGATGAATTAAACCCTCTCCCAGCCCTCTAGGGACAAGAGTAGCTCTGGAGAATTGTGCGTGTCTGAGGCTGAATTCCTTCTGGAGCTGCTCCCAGGGCACCTAAAGACTCAAATGAGCTGATTATTAACTGAAGTATTAGTTTAATGAAAGCTGACAGTGTGCTCAGTGCTGTACAAAGATACAATACAAGAAGGCTGCCAGAAGCTTACAGTCTAGTTAAGACCCAGAGAAAACAATTCAGACACCCATAATATACCTTGTAGTATAAGGCTGGGAGATGAACGTGAAAAGCCCAATTTCTTTTTGAAGCATGTTATTGAGGAGTTACAAGGATTCTGAACATTTTCAAGTAGATTACAATGAACAGAAGGACATAATGCCTCAATAATTACATTCAAATCATCTATTTTCATAAAATTATCCCTTTGAGATGATGGATCTAGCAATTAAATAACTGGAATTGGAAATCTAGAGTTATTTAACTAGCTGCAGCTTTTTTTGTGTGATAAAAGATAATAAAAACAAAGTGACTCCACTTCACCTAACGTCATCAAGAGTGAAAGGTCTAACTTTATTCAGGTGCAATACTTGTCATATACAAAAGACACCGCATAAACTTCTTTCTGTCCCACTCCCACCCTGATGTTCCTTCCCCTACTATTTGCCCTTTGGCAATTACTGCAATTAACATTATTCTTTGGCAGGCTTGCAGGAAATGCTATTGCTTGCACTTTCACTATCACTCTGGTGAGCTAGATT
Organism: Chrysemys picta bellii; assembly: GCF_011386835.1. Classification (NCBI taxonomy): domain Eukaryota; kingdom Metazoa; phylum Chordata; order Testudines; family Emydidae; genus Chrysemys; species Chrysemys picta. The sequence continues at coordinate 28,006,566 of NC_088792.1, forward strand.
GAAACTGAGGCTCCGATCCTAAATTGAGATCCATTATATCAGATCCAGGCACCCACGTGGAGTCCTAGTGTCTTCAGAGGAACTCTGTAGAAACACGCACAAGAGTCCACACTAAGAGAAGTTGATGCAAGATAGGAACCATTATTATGGGAGGAAATAATTAATTATTACATGACTCCACAGAATTTAGATGTTAATTTATATTAGCTGGGGCCTATCTCAGTTTCGTTTATTCTATTGACCACAAACCCATTCCCATTCATGAATGCTGCTATTATAATGTATCCCTATTTAAAGAGCTTCTACTTTACAAAAATATCTTAAAGGTTCAAAGTCTTCTCATTTACCTTGGCTAAGAGATAATGGGAGTGGTGCATATAACAGTCTATAAATACATAAACCCCAATCTGGAAGAGGAATTTAGGGTGGTCAGAGGTTTATAACTGCATGACAGGACTTTTTTAAGAAATGGAAATATTATGCTGAATATCAGGAAGAATTTATTACTGGTGAGATCTGTTAGGCTTTGTAATAATGTACCTGAAAAATGGTGGATCCTGCCTCTATTTCAGCAAAAAATTCAATGATCATACATGTATGATACAAAGAATCATGGATTTTGTGTAGAATATGCCTTAGCAAGGCAATATCCTCCAAGAGCCATTCATTAAATCTTGAATGGATTGAACTTTGATGCCTTGCGTCAGCATGTGATCCTTGCACTTTTCTTAATATAGGACTTCTCTACATGTAGAGTTAGTGCACTGCAAGCTCAGGTGTAAATCTATAGCACACTAGCATGCTGCTTACTAACTGGTCATGTGGACTCTGCTTCCATGAATTAAAAGTTCTCTAGTGCGCTTCATAGATTCCAAAGCTAAAAGGGACCACTATGATTATCTAGTCTAAACTACTACATAACATAGGCCATCAACTTCCCCCAAATAATCCCTAGATCATATATTTTAAGGGGAAAAAAACCCCTATCCAATCTTGATTTAAATGTTGTGCGTGATGCAGAATCCACCATGACATTTGGAAAATTGTTGCAGTAGCTAATTTTTTTTACTTTTAAAAATGTATGCCTGTCTGAATTTGTCCAACTTCAACTTTCAGACATTGAATCATATTAAACGTTTCACTGCTAGACTGAAGAGCCCATTATCAAATATCTGTTCTCCATGTCGGTACTTATAGACTGTAATCAAGTTACCTCTTAACCTTCTCTTTGTTAAAATAAGTTTGATTGAGTTCCTTGAGTCTATCATCATAAGGCATGTTTTCTAATCCTTTAATCATTCTCATGGCTCTTCTTTGACCTCTCTTCAATTTATCAACATCCTTCTTTAATTAGGGACAGTAGAACCGATATTCCAGCACTGGTCACGCCCGTGCCAAATACAGAGGTAAAATAACCTCTCAACTCTTTTTCGTGATTCCTGTTTACATTTCCAAGGACCTCATTAGCCCTTTTGGCCACAGTGTTGCCCTGGAGCTCATGTTCAGCTTATTAACCAGCATGACCCTCCAAATCTTTTCCAGAGTCACCGCTTCATAGAATAGAGTCCCCATCATATAAGTATTGCTTAGACTCTTTGTTTCTATACATATAATAACATTTAGCTATACAGTATTATAATGCATATCATTTGCTTGCACCTAGTTTACTAAGAGATCCAGATTATTGTGTATCAATGACCTGTCCTTTTCATTATTTACCTCTCCCACAATTTTTGTGTCATCTGCAAGCTTTATCAGAGATGATTTTATGTTTTCTTCCAAGATATTAATAAAAATGTTAAATATCATAGGTCAAGAATCAATCCCCATAGGACCTGACTTGAAACACACTTGATCAATAATGATTCCCCATTTATAGTTAAATATTGAGAACTATGAGTTGGCCAGCTTTCAATCCATTTAATGTGTGCCATGTTAATTTTATATATTGTTTCTAATTTTTTAATCAAAATGTTGTGTTGCACCAAGTCAAATGTCTTACGGAAGTCTATTATATCAACAGTATTACCTTTATCAACCAAATTTGTTATCTCATAAAAAATATCAAGTTAGTTTGACAGGATCTTTTTTCCATAAACCTATGTTGATTAGCATTAATTACATTATCCCCCCTTAATTCTTTATGAATTGACACAGGAGTAAGTCAATGTGCTCTGAGAACATTCAGCACGTGGTAGCAGCGTCCACACAGCCAGTTAGTCATTAGCACACCAGTGGTCTATAGCTATATACCACAGCTTGCCATGCAACATTTCTCCATCTAGTCAAGCACATTGATTTATACTTTGGGACTTTTAAAGCCCAAATCAGACAAAACACTAGATAATGTACATCCCTGATCTAGCAAGGAAATAGGTTTGTAATCAATCTTTTCCATCTCTAGTTTTTTTTTTGTTTCTGTGATACATAAAACTTTTTTTTGCCAGAGTGAAAATGATTTAAATAAAATTATTTTTATTGAAGAAACTTAGGCAGAAGAACAAAAACTTGAAAGTAACAAAAGATATTTCTGAGCACTGAAACAGAGTCTCTTTCTCAACATCGCCATTGAAATTTTGAACTTCAAACCACATTTTGAGGCAATTGGACTCACTAAAGTCCATGTGATTCAATTCTCTTCTCAGTGACACCTCTGTACATTCCTAGTAACTTGATTCCAATGGTGGAATTACTAGGTATTTAGATTAAAAAAAATATACAGTTAATTTTTTATGGAAAATTGTGGTTTCAACAAAACAGACCTGTTTTCCTCAAAAATGTATTAATCAGAAAACTGAAATGTTGGGGGGTAGGGGAGGGAAAACTAGGACCAAAAAAATGTTTTCATTTGAAATTGTTTGCTTTTTTGGCTGAAATTTTCTCAGTTTTAGGCAGTTTTGTTTCTCCATTTTCCAACTAGCTATAGCTCAAACTCATTGCAAGTGAAATCAATTGGGGATTTTTCACTGACTGCAGTGGAGGTGGATTACACTCTTACACCTGTGTGACACAGAGTAGACTTCAGCTTGAATCGCCTGTAACAGTGCATGGCGACTAGCCAGTGCAAATCAGGAAAGCAAAAGTGAGATCCCTGCCATCTTTTCATATCATCCCCTAGCCCATGTTCTCTGCAGTTTTACAGGACTAGACCTATAACTCTAGACACACAACTGTTCTTTCCCGTATTACCACGTTGAAAATTTATCCTTAGGAATTTTGTAATGAAAAGTCTCTTAATTTCCCACACCCAGGAACAATAAAAAGAGATCTGATCAGCTCCCAAGTTCACACATTACAGAAAAAGATGGATCTGTTTTATCTCATTAATTTCAAGTAATAATTTTCAGCATCTTGTATATAATTAATATATAAAACAAGTGTTGTGTATCAAATTATTCATTAGATGCTAAACCATGTCCCTCTTGCCCTAGTCCACACTAGCTGCACTGCAGATTGTGATTAAAGAATAGCCACTGTAAATAGGTGAAGTAGTGAGTTTAATACTGTTGAATCACCATATCTCTTGTGCTCCCACTCAGTGATTTTTTATACATATCTGCAGGCTGTCCGAACATTCTTTTCCTTTCCTCTGTCTTATACGATATATCTCCTCAAGGCAGGCTCCTTCTGAGGTTAGAATTGCCAACTTATCTTTCTTTGTGGGTTCTCGTGGTATTACTGGTATTAAAAATAAAAGAAGAAAATATTTTGTTTCTAACTTGGTAATTATATATTACAGCTTATCATGGGATCTTCCTGCTATTTGCAGTTGTTCTCATATTATCTTTCCTTTTAAGAGTGTTCAATATACTCATACCCAGGCTTAACACTTTTGTCCTTAGCTGATGTACAGTGAACATTTTACGTTCAGGTATTACAATTTTAAGAGCTCATTAAAGACTTTTTTAAAGAGAAAAGTCATTCACTTATATGAAGCACATGTGCCCACTGAGATCCAGCGGTGGAATAATTATTTCACATTTAGCAACTTATGTAACCTTGCATTCAGAAATTCAAGATAATTCTATTTTTATGTACTTAGTTCTTTTTCACAGTTAGCAGCAAAAATTATGTAAGAGAATTCTAGCGCTACAAGTTATAGGGTCCCAGGAGGCCAGGTAGAGAATTACTAGGAACATGGAAATTGCCATACCGGATCAGATGGTTCTGATTCAGTTGGTTTGTCTAGTATTCTATCACACATTGATCTGTGCCAGATGTTTCAGAGGAGGTTCAAGAAACCCTGAAATAAGCAGTTATGGGATACCCTGTGCCTACAGAAAATTCACTCTTAAATCCCAATAGTTAGAGGTTGCCTAAAGCCCTGAGAATTTATATCCCTTCGTTATTTTATTAATATTATCACTCTGACTAGTCATGGGAATTCCTAATTCCTTTGAAAATCTATTTTAGGTATTTATATGGCCACCAAATTCTTAGTACAGTAGAACCTGAGAGTCAGGGCTGGCTTTAGGCACCAGCGGAGGAAGCATGTGCCTGGGGTGGCACATGCTAAGGCACGGTCCGAGCGCCATTTTTTTTTTTTTGCTTCGGCAGTTTTTTTTTTTTTTTTTTTGCTTGGGGTGGCAAAAATGGTAGAGCCAGCCCTGCTCAGAGTTACAAACATGAGAGTTCTGAACTGATCAGTCAACCACACACCTCATTTGGAACCAGAAATACACAATCAGGAAGCAGCAGAGACAAAAAAAAAAAAAAAAAAAAAAAAAGCAAGTACAATACAGTATTGTGTTAAACATAAACTACTAAAAAAATAAAGGGAAAGCAGCATGTTTCTTCTGCATAATAAAGTTTCAAAGCTGTATTAAGTCAATGTTCAGCTATAAACTTTTGAAAGAACAACCATAACGTTTTGTTCAGTTACAAGCAACCTGTATTCCCGAGGTGTCCATAACTCTGAGGTTCTACTGTATCTGAACACCTCACAGTCTTTAACTCATTTATCCTCACAAGTCCTTTTGAGGTTGGGAAGTGCTATTATCTCCATTTTACAGATGGGGAATTGAGGCACAGCGAGTCAAAGTGATTTGCCCAAGGTCATGCAGGAAATGTATGATGGAATAGGGATTTAAACCCCAATCCTAGTCTAGAATTCGAATTACTGAGCCATCCTTCCTCTCTTGAGTTTACAAAGCACTTGGCCTCAGTGATATCTTGTGACAATGAATATCACAGGCTTATTGTGAATTATGTGGAAAATATATTTCTCTTTTTTCCTTCAAATGGACAAGGAGTAATATGGTTTACTGGCACTGCCTTCCAATGGACCATATCATTGCACTGATACTGGCTCTGAAATTAAGGGGGAGTTCTTTTTAACATCCGAGAACATGATTTAGTACAAGGAAATTGATATACTTCAGTTTTAGGCATGGTTTTACCTTAAGCTACTAAACTGTGGCAAACTGAAAACATCTGGCATTTTAACTAAAAGGAAACAAAATCTTAGTAATGACTAGAGCACTGCAAAGTTTTCCATATAAATACTTTTTTCATCCAAAAATACAGATTCATGTTGACTGAAACAATTTGCAAATTTGGGCTGATTTTGGCAAATTGTTTCAGTGGAAAAAAATCAGAAATGTTGACTCAGTCCATTCAGATGAACAAAATATTTGGATTTTTCATTTTGGAAAATTGTTTTGCTTTGGAATTTCCATCAATTTTAGTTAAAAATCACTTAAAACAAAGCAAAGTATTTCCTTTTGGGTTGAACAAAAGAGATTGTTTGATCAAAAAGGTTTTTTTAACTTCTTTGATTTCCTGAAAAAAAAATTTTTGTTTTCATTTGGGTAGTCCAGAAATGATTTTTTTTTTCAGTTCATGCACCAAACTGGAAAATTGGCTATTCATACAGCTCAACTATTGACCCTGGATAATTAATTTCAGATAAAGTTTCACAGATTATCTTCAACACACAAAGAATAGGTGTACATCAAAGAGATTGGTCTTTTTTCACTAAGACCTCAGAAGAAAAAGATAATAGTTATCACAAATCCACAACAGATTTATAAATAAATTGATGCATAATCAGTGTAGTGACAATAGAATCATAAGGTCACATGCATCCAGGACTTCTGCTCCATAAAGGATTGACTTACTGCAAAACCTTCCCTCAGATGAGTCATAGAATCATAGCGTTTATGGACAGAAGAGATCACTTAGCTATTTAGTCTCTCTGTGCCTCAGTTCCCCATCTGTAAAATGGTTATAATAGCACTTTCCAGTCTCACAGGGGTATTGTATGGGGAAGTGCATTGAAGATGGTGGGTAGCTGAGATACTAACATGACAGGGGCCAGGGAAGTACCTAACATAGATGGATTGTTATTTGTCATATTCTCCATATGCTTTGTCAGTTTGCTCCTGTTTTATTCTATACCCTTATTAAATCAATGTGGATGATGATCATGCTAGGCTAGCTACTAATGTCATCTATCAAGTTGCTACCATAGTGCAATTTCTCTGCTGTTTTCCAGAGTTGCACTGGATCAATAATGCAAGATTGTTTAAGCACACTTGCCTTCTTTCCACCTGGAGCAAATGGTTTGATAATCTCTGTGAAGAGATAATGACACAAGCTGCTGACTATGGTTTTAATTTTATTTGATTGATAGATTCAGATTTCAACTATGCTCTATCAATCTACATACATCCACCCACACTTCAGCTACCACATTGATATGCCTTACATTTTCTTTTGTACTTCATCTGAGAGTAAGGATGGGTTTAAAGTTCAATAGAATAATAGCTCAGCAGTCTAACACATTATTCTACTGAGCAGCCCACGCCTCAGTTCAAAATCCATATGAATTTTCCTAGCTGCAGGCGCTGGATGTAAAAGTGGAGAAGGGTGTATCAGTTACATCTGTGGGAGTTCTGAGTATCATGTTGGCCTGGGAAGTCCTGGATTTTGCAAAGAGGAGTTTCTGCTACTGAATGTAGATGGAGATATACAGGATTGGAGTAGTAGTAACCTGCAGATCCCTGATCTATGCCTGCCTGGTTAGCACTGCATAGCGCTACCTGGTTAACCCTGCTTTTTTGGAGAGGCATCTGATGCTAGGATGAACAGTTTGATCTGAGCATCTTACATCTCTCACAGTTCTGGCAGATAAATTTTCTCCTGCCATGGTCTAGTCTCACAGTGGATAAGCTGTCACTTCAGTACCACATGTAACTAAGAAATCATTTATCGTTCACATTCAGCGGACCCAAAAGAGGCTTAAAGGAATAAAAACACTTCCTATTCAGAACTTATTTTACTACACAAAAGACCAGTGGTAGGAGAAGAGAGGAATGTCAGTAACTCCCTGAAATGCCAGCTTTCCTTGTCCACACATAAATAGTATCGGATCACATTTGTCTGTGACAATAGTGTGAACCTATGTTAGCAGAGTGCAGATTTATCCTCCACAACTTCACCATCCTGGGCTGAAATACAGATATCTAGTAGTGCAATATTTGTCTTTTCTTCAGGTATTACTAACAATTTTCATTTTCTGACATCTTGATGGCAGGTGAGACTTGACATTGGTTCTGTGACCTGAACATTTTGATCATGGGTTAGTAATTCATTAGAGAAGGCTGCAAAGAGGGAAGAGTATTTTCCCTCACTGTTCTTTCTGATACACACAAAGTATTGTTATTCTCTACCTGTTCATTTGAGTTCTAATAGTCTGCCTGCCCTAGCTGTGAAATGAAATCCTAGGTCTCCAATTAAGAGTCTACCACATGAATCTTGAGACTGAAAAGAAGCACAAACCCTTGCTGATATTTTCATTTTTAGATTATGCCTTTAATGGTGATGACCTTTCCCAGTACATGTCTTAAATATTGAAATCATGAGCTAGAATTAATGTATTTTATGTTTAAATTACCTTTATGTAAGACTGCCATTTGAATTGGTCTTTATGATAAATATAAAAAAGCCAATCTTGATCTCAGTTACGCTGTATCAGAGATCGGGTCCTGTGATTAGAGCAGGAGTCAGGCCTAGAGCTCAGAGCAGGAATTGGTAGTCAGGAATGGGAGCCCAGGGTCATAGCTTGAGTAAGAGGCCAGATGCAAAAGCCCAGCATCAGAGCTGAAGTCAGAAGTTGGAAATTGGAGTTGAGGTTCAAGACCGGTTATCTGAAGTGGGGTGAGGCAGTGGCAAGGCAGTGGCAAGGCAGGAGCAAGGCTGCAAACAAGCAGGCACAGAGGCTAACATAGCTGTAGACAAATGCTTTGAGAAGACGCTGAACTGCTGGTGTTGCTGGGCTTAAAAGCCTGTCTGATGACTCTTCCAGCCTATTACAAGGCAGCCTATTACAAGCCAGGCAGCCTATTACAAGCCATCTGTGCTTGTTAGGGCTCCCAGAGACTGGCTCTGCTGCAGGCACTGATCCTGGCAATACATCTCCCCCTTAAAGGGCACCTTCTAGGGGTGCTGGGGCCCAGTTTCTTGGGATATTTCCAATGGAACTCTTGCAATAGGTCCAGGGTGTGCATGTTCACTGTCTGTTCCCAAGGCTGCTCATCCAGACTGTAGCCTTCCCAGTAGACCAGGCACTGGAGAATTTCCCTAGCTCACCAGGAGTTGAGGAGTCAGTGGACCAAGTACTTCCCCTGTACAGGACTGTTATGTGTGCTGGTGGCAGGTTGGAGCAGTTTCATAGAATCATAGAATATCAGGGTTGGAAGGGACCTCAGGAGGTCATCTAGACCAACCCCCTGCTCAAAGCAGGACCAATTCCCAACTAAATCATCCCAGCCAGGGCTTTGTCAAGCCGGGCCTTAAAAACCTCCAAGGAGGTTTGCTCACACTTCTCAACTTTATCCAGAGACTCTCAGGTTTTTCTGCAGTTTCATACCGGAGCTCTGAGCAGTCATACTCCTCTCTTACATACAATGCAACTCCCCCACCTTTTCTGCCCTGCCTGTCCTTCCTGAACAGTTTATATCCATCCATGACAGCACTCCAGTCATGTGAGTTATCCCACCAAGTCTCTGTTATTCCAATCGCATCATAGTTCCCTGACTGTGCCAGGACTTCCAGTTCTCCCTGCTTGTTTCCCAGGCTTCTTGCATTTGTGTATAGGCACTTAAGATAACTCATCGATCGTCCCTCTTTCTCAGTATGAGACAGAAGTCCTCCCCTCTTGCACTCTCCTGCTCTTGCTTCCTCCCAGGATCCCATTTCCCCACTTACCTCAGGGCTTTGGTCTCCTTCTCCTGGTGAACCTAGTTTAAAGCCCTCCTCACTAGGTTAGCCAGCCTGCTTGTGAAGATACTCTTCCCTCTCTTCGTTAGGTGGAGCCCGTCTCTGCCTAGCACTCCTCCTTCTTGGAACACCATCCCATGGTCGAAGAATCCAAAGCCTTCTCTCCGACACCACCTGCGTTGCCATTCGTTGACTTACACGATTCGACGGTCTCTACCCAGGCCTTTTCTTTGCACAGGGAGGATGGACGAGAACACCACTTGCGCCTCAAACTCCTTAATCCTTCTTCCCAGAGCCACGTAGTCTGCAGTGATCCGCTCAAGGTCATTCTTGGCAGTATCATTGGTTCCCATGTGGAGAAGCAGGAAGGGGTAGCGATCCGAGGGCTTGATGAGTCTCGGCAGTCTCTCCGTCACATCGTGTATCCTAGCTCCTGGCAAGCAGCAGACCTCTCGGTTTTCCTGGTCAGGGCGGCAGATAGATGATTCAGTCCCCATGAGGAGGGAGTCCCCGACCACCACCACCCTCCTCCTCCTCTTGGGAGTGGTGGTTGTGGAACCCTCATCCCTAGGACAGTGCATATTTTGCCTTCCAATTGGTGGATTCTCCTTCTGCTCCCTTCCTTCAGATGTGTCATCTAGTCCTCTCTCCGCATTAGTACTTGTAGAGAGAACATGGAAACAATTGCTCACCTGTATCTCCATTGCTGGTACATGGACGCTCCTCTTTCTCCTTCTGGAGGTCACATGCTGCCAAACTTCTTCACCATCCTTCTGTTCCTGCTGCACCTGCTCTGAATCTTCAGAATATTGTGGCCGTAGAAGCATCTCCTGATGTCTGTCCAGGAAATCTTCATTTTCCCTTATGCAACACAGAGTCAATACTCGTTTCTCCAGACCTCGAACCTTCTCTTCCAATATGGAGACCAGCTTGCACTTTGTACAGACAAAGTCGCTTCTGTCCTGTGGAAGAAAGACAAACATGGCACAACCTGTGCAGTTACAACAGCTGATTGCTCACCTTCCATATCACCTTCCTCTTAAGAGCTTCCTCAGCTGTTGCAGGAACTACTCAGAGAAACCTGCAAATGAAAACCTCAGTGAGCTCTCCCTGGGCGAACTCCCAGGCAAACTCCCTCTGTTAGCCTCTGCTGTTCGCCGCTCAGCTGGTTCACTGCTGACTGCCCTTATATACCAGTCAGGCCCACTCAAGGCCCACCTGGAACAAAGCACTCCCAATTCACACTTTTCAAACAAACAAGCAAGCAATCAAGCACACGGTCAAACTGACAAACTGTCCCAGCAACAGACACTCAGATACTCACCAACACAGCCCCCCTAATGCAGCATTTAGCGTACCTCCTCTCGGACAGATCCCAGGCAAACTCCCTCTGTTAGGCTCTGCTGTTCGCCGCCAGTTTGGATATGGGATCTCAGTGTAGGCCTTTAAAAGTGAAATGTGAAAGATAGGATGGATCTTCAAGGACTTGGGCAGCTGGAACCTGAAAGCCACTGGGTTTACTAGTTCTATAACCATTAAGGAACCCGGTATTGGTAGTCTAGTTTTGTGGATGGGCAGCTCAATTTCAGGTTCTGGACAGAGAGCCACACCTTGTCCCCTATAGTAATAGTGGGGGCAGCCTTAGGGCTTTGGTTGTCATGGTGTTCGTAGGCTTCTTTTGCAGACTGGAAGTGTTCTTGGAGCTCCCGGTGGATCCAATGTATATGGAAGGTGAAAACCATGGTGGTCAGTACTGGGTAACTCATAGTTAAGTCTGTGTGGAGGTGGTGGGGAAAGCTATGGTTTGCAAAGAATGGACTTTATTGGGTTAAAGCATGGATTGCATTGTTATATGTGAATTCAGTTTAGCACAGCAGGGGAAGCTAGTCATCCTGGTGGTAACTCAGAAAGCAGCAAAGATGCTGCTCCAAGATTTGACTGACTCTCTCTGTTTGCCAATAAGTCTGCAGGTAATAGGTGGTCAAGGTGAGGGCCTTGATGCCAAAGAGTCTGAGAAATTCCTGCCAGAATCGGGAAATGAGCTGGGGACACTGGTCCGATAGAATGCCTGCTAGTAACCTGTGGTCACGGAAGACATTTTCCAGGAAGAGCCAATCCATCTCCCATGTGTTAAGAACAGTATGGCATGTGATGAAGAAGTGCTATCTTTGTTAGGAAGTCGATGATAATCAGGATTACAGAGCATCCCTGGAAGCCTGGCAGTTCTACGATGAAGTCCATTGACCTGGTAGACCAAGGCTGTGGAGGCAAGAGCAGAGGCTGGAGTAGACCTCTGGGTTTTGATCATGGGTTCTTGGTACAGGCACAGAAATCACAGGACCTTATACAATGCTTAATGTAAGATCATAGGCCTGACCACCAGAAGCTCCACGAGATCAGATTCCAGGTCTTGAACTGGACAAAATGCATCATAAATTGTGAATTGTGGCATAGTTTCAAAACCTGAAGCCTGTTGTCCCTCCAGAACCTAAATACAGCCCATGCGATAGAGGAGGCTAATCTGTAGTCAAAACTCAGACTCGGCTTGGAATCGTTCAGGGTGCGGAGGATCTGAGTTGAGAATGGGTCATTATGGAGCAGAGAGTGTATGGAAGACATCAGATTGCTGTCTATCGTCCATGGGTGACAGGTCACAACAAAGTTGAAGTGAAGAAGAGAGACCAGTAGATCTGGCATTGGTTAAGGTGTCTGTAGGTACCCCAGAGTTCTGTCATCCATCATGACTGGACTTCTTCTAGGAAGTGGTGCCACTCCTGGAAAGCTACTTCAACAGCCAATAGCTCCTTTTCCAAAATATCATTATTCTTTTCTGCCTGGGTTAGCTTCCTAGAGTAAAAAAACGCCAGGGTGGAGTAGGTTTCAGGGGCCTGCATGTTGAGATAACACTGCACCTATGGTGAAGTTTGAGGCTTTGGCCCCAATAGTAAATGGTTTTGTGGGATCTGGGTGAATCAGGATGGAAGCTGAGGTGAATGCCCTCTTCAGTCAATCAAAGCATGACTCAGCATTCATGGACCAGGCAAATCAGGTTCCCTTTTGCAAGAATTCCATTATGGATGCAATCAGGATAGAGAATCCTTTAATAAATTGCATGTATAAATTGGTGAACACCAGCAACCACTGAATCCCACATATGGCCTGGGACCTGGCCCAGTGAGATATTGTTGCCATCTTACAGGTGAGACACAATATCACAAGATTTCCACTGTGCCCTTATCGAACTCACATTTCTCAAGCTTTGCATAGAGGTGGTTTTGGCAGTGTCTCTCCTAGACAGTGCACACGTTAAGACTGTGGAGGTCCTGACTTTGTCAGAGAAAATGAGAATGTCATCCAGGTAAGTGATGACAAATTAGGCCAGCATGTTCCTAAAGATGTCATTTATGAAATGCTGAAAGACTCCAGGGTGGCATGACCAAATGGTTGAAGTGGCCATACCTGTTATGGTAGGCAGTCTTCCATTCATCTCCTTCCTGGATCTTCACCAGGTTAAAAGCTCTGCAGGTGTCTAACTTTGTGAAGACCTTGGCAGAATAGAGTCTTTTGAACAGCTCCTTAATAAACAGGAAGGGGTGCCAATTTTGGATTGTAATCTTTTGTTCTGAGTTTTGTAGTCCACCCAAGGCCAGAGGGAGCTGTCTTTCTTCTCCACAAAGGAGATTGGGGCCCCCCAGTGATGTTGAGTGATGAATGAACCCATTCTGCTCGCTTCCTTCAAGATAGCTGCAGAGTGCCTGTATTCTGGGTTTGGAGAGGGAATAAATGCGCCCAAAGGGAACTTCTGCTCCCAGCTGGAGGTTAATGAGGCAGTTGTAGCTGCAATGGGCCAGTAGAGTGACAGCTTCCTTTTTGTCAAACACTACGGCATAGTGTTGAAGTTTAACAGGAATCTCTGGAGCTACTGGGGAGGTGATGTGATTCGCTGGATTTGCGTTTGGATCCTCCTTTTGTGTCTCTGAATTCTTTGGAGGACTGAGTACTCCACAAAGGGTTGCTGGTCCCAGGTTGTCTGTCAAGAAATAGAATCGTAAGGAAGATGGAGAGTCAAAGCATATTGTGCCTCACGACCATCAGATGCGTGGATCATGGGCGATGAGCCAGTGCATGAAAGAACAACTGATGAATGCGGTGCACAAATTAGTCCAAACTGGAGAATTTTTTGGTGGCCTCAAAGTGTACTTGCCTCTAAGGGAGGAACCGCTCCCCCCCAGCTGACCTCCGCTCCACTGCCGCCTGCTCCCCCGAGCGCACCGCCGCCGCTCTGCTTCTCCCCATTCCCTCCCAGGCTTGCCGCGTGAATCAGGTGATTCGCGCGGCAAGCCTGGGAGGGAGGGGGGAGAAGCGGAGCGGCGGCGGTGCGCTCGGGGGAGCAGGCGGCAGTGGAGCGGAGGTGAGTTGGGGGGGAGCGGTTCCTCTGCTTCCCCCCCCCAGGGTTACTTCCTGTAGCCCTCCCCGTGCACCCCACCACCGCAGCTCACCTCCGCTCAGGGCCGGCTCCTGGCTTTTTCCGCCTCAAGGAAAAAAAAAAAGGAGCCGGAGTGCCATCCCTTGTTAAGTGCCGCCCCAAGCACATGCTTGGAGTGCTGGTGCCTAGAGCCAGCCCTGGTAGCAACCTGGGCCTGCAAGGTCTGTAGGGCTCCCACTATCTCCATAAGAGAGATAGAGGCCTTTGTAGTATCCATGTTTGCCGTATCCACTCTAGTTCTCTTATTGCTGGTGCTGGCACCACTCAAATTGTCAGGGATCGGGATGTATGAGGTCATGACCAGTGATTAGAGCAGGAATCAGATCTAGTGGTTAGGACAGGAGTTGGTAGGTAGGAATCACAGCCTAGGGTCAGATGCCAGAGACCAGGGTCAGAGCAAAATCAGCAGTCAGGATCGGAGCCCAGGGTCAGGATTGGGTTACCTGAAGTGAGGTAAAGCAGGGGCAAGGCTGGGAGCAGGGCTGGGATCAAGTAAACACAAGAGCCATCACAACCATAGGTGAATGTTTGAGAAACTGCTGAACTACTGCTGCTGTTGGGTTCAAGAGCTGGTCTGCTGACTCTTCCAACCAACCACAGGGCAGTGTAAGCAATCAGATAGTCTATTACAGGCCAGCTGTGCTTACTAGGTTGCCCAGAGACTGGATCTGTTGCAGGGCCTAATTCCTGGCATGCTGGTGTAAATCTAAAGCATCTCCATTGAAGTCTGTGGAGTTACTCCAGATTTACACTTGAGAGCTGGATCTAGCCCCAGGGCTTTCTTAAAAAACACATATGCAGTATTAGTAACTGTAGCAGGGAATATTTTAATAAAATAGGAGTTTTAGATAGATAATGTTCCTTTAATTTTTAAATTATCTGATGCTCCAGATTAGCTGTCATGTCAAACTCAGTTTGCAGGGTATCATTTAGGGACATTGTATAAATTCAGGGACATTGAAAAAAGAAGATGGATGCATTTAAAAAGAAAACATATAGAGCTAGTGAAAATCAGCACAGCTCTATTGACTTCAGCTACCTTTCTGGCCCTTACAGGATAGCGCTGAGCAAGACTGTTATATTTTAAGGAAAAACTATTTGCAATATTTATATAGGCTACATTAAGGAAGTCACCTAGTAGCCTTATCTATTTTCCCACATTACAGCCTCATTTCTGAGTTCTTCTTTCTAGCTTGCTCTTTACATGTGTGTTTGTGTGATAGTCATGATTTTGGCCAACAGCCTAGGAATTGAACTGGGGAACTTCCACAAATGAAAACATGATTCACTGCATCTTGATATTGAAAGCCTAGTTTTCTGTGGCTGTGAGCTGTAACAGGCATGTTTTTTTGTGGATTTGGCACATAGTAGAAAATGTAACACACACTGAGCACTGATTGACATTTGCAATGGATGAATGGAGAGCAGAGATTTATGCTTGATGTCTAAGTTTCACAGGCTGCTTTTTAAAAATGCAAAATGTTTGGTTTAAAATGTAAGCTGTAGAACTGTTCTAGTTACTCTCTAAGAAAATTCTTAAATTCAAATGTTTTTAAAGTCTCTCATTGGTAGATTTTTCCCATATGCAATGTCATGCAGACTGCAGCCAATGCAACAACAACAAAAAAGAAAAAGAAAAAAAAGAAAAAAGAACTGCGATATGACCCTTGCAACCATTGAAGCAAAAAAATTTCCTAGGACAAAAGGGGATGTGTCTGATCTGTCACTGTATTTTAAAATGTAAGATATGCATGCATTAAAATAGAAAGTGTAAAACACCATAAATGTACCCTCCACTGTACTGTAATAAAGCAGTGCCCTGAAGAGCTTACAGTCGAAAAACAGAAAGGAAATGAACTGAGCAAACAAAGCAGAATGTACATCGACTGGCCATTAGCATCTGAACGTTTCTTAAAAAGGGTGAGTTTTTAGTAAGGCTTATAGTATTTTGACTAACATTCTCTGTGATAATAAAGTAAATAGAATTTGGGCAACACATTTTTACATATATGTACTCAAGAAAGTGAAGGAGGAATTAAATTATAGCATTCCTTAATGTGCTCACATAATGGTTACAAGAAACACAAAACTCAAGTGAGTTCTTTACACACATTGGAGGCAAGAAAAGTCAAACAGGAATTTTAAAAATGTGTAAACGTGCAAAGAAAGAGCTCGTTCCAATTTTTGACATACTGTATCAGCGATAGAGTGTCATTCCTCTATCTGAGGGTACACCCTGTTTATAGCAGGTCATTAAAGGCTTGACCCTGCACAGTGCTGTTGAGCATTCTAGTCCTGACGCAGTGTAACACTTAAACACATGCTCAACTTTAAGTATGTGAGTGATCCCATTATTTTTTGTCAATTTAAACAAGGAAATTATTTTAATGGGACTACATGCTTGCTAAAGTTAAACACATGTTTATGTTCTTTGCTGAATTGAGGATAGAGTGCTTGGTCCTTGAGGTGGTTGGAATTTTTTTGTCAAAATAGTTTTCTCTCAGATAATTTAATTTCAACAAAACTGAAATTGTTGTGAGATCATATAGATTTTTGACAAAATTTCATATAGAAGAAAAACTGGAAAAAATTTCGCAAGTGTCAAAATGTATTATTTCAACCTTTTCTAAATTAAAAAAATGTGTTTTTTCTGCTTTTGAAACAACTTTTCATTTAGAAATTTACTTTATTGTATATATATTAAAAAATCATGAAGAATTTTTTTTTCTTCAAAATCTTGAATTTATTCATGGGATGGTGTCAAGGCTGATTCCCCTCTCTGGCACTTTGAGTGCAGATGGTGGGGGCCCGCAAGGATTCTAATCATTAATACTGGCCATTCCAGGCGTGTATTAAACTCCAAGGTTACAGCTTTTCTTTGACCTTGGATGGGTAGATGCTGCCACCACCCAAGTGCAAAAACCCCTTTCAGAACCCAGGAAGGCACACTTGGGAATTCCTTCCTGTGGGGTACCCTCAAGCCCTTTCACTCCCTCCCCCCCCCCCAGGGAAAAGCTGAGGAAAAAACCAAAGGAAATCAGCTGGTGCCACCAGCTAATTAAACAACGTGCACAAACCCCTTAGGACACAAAATCCAATCCTATTTTTTTTAAAAAGGTATAGTTTATTAAAAACAAAAAGAAAGAAAATACATTTGAAAACTCAGGCTATTGCTAGATTTAAAAAACCCACAAGAATTAAGCATCAAGAATAACCTTTTTGAGGTTCAGTTTAAAGGTTACAAGCAAAACAAAAGCATTTGGGGTTAGCACAAAGGAGTCCACAAGCCATAAATAAATAAAAAGAAATAAACCTACTCGTGTCTTCCTAGACATTTCCTGATCAACTTACATATCTGGGGGTTTTAAGTGAGTAGTTTTTAGGTATGATTCAGGGATTTTTCATACCTGGCTTACAACATAGTTCCAGCCCTGTCCCTGCTTCTCCCCAAGAACAACAACAGACAGACAAAGGGGGAGTTTTTTCCCAATTTTAAAAATGTCTAGCCTTCCCATTGGCTCTTTTGGTCAGGTGCCCACCCTCTTCCTTTTACCTATGCAGGGTGACCTTTTAACCCTTTATAGGTAAAGTAAATAGAGAACAACTACTAAGAGGATTTTATAGCTAACTGGCTGTCTGGGGGTCCATAAAAGAGAGCCAGCTCCCCCCCACACTCCTTCATTTATCACAGATGGAAAATCTGTTTTGCATCCGGCTTGACTCAGCACCTTGCAGAATCAAGCTCTAAATCGTAGCAGTGGCAGAAGAGAATAATGAAAAACGCAGCTTCTCCTCTTTTAATAAACATTTCTTCTTCATTTGTTCTGGACATTAGATTGATAAGTTAGAATCTATCATATTATTCTTGTCTACCCACCCCTTCTTTTGAATTTTATATTTACTTGCCATATTATGTTTTCTGATAAAGCAGGGCATGGTTCAATACTCACTGAAGTCAAAGAAAGACTTCCATTGACTTTAAAAGGAGTTGGTTCAGGCCGTTTGTGCTTTTAGACATCTGGGCACTTGGTTTTATTTATTTTTGGAATATGTCACATAGTTTAATATAGGGATATCATAGACCTATTGAGAAAGAGAGAGAGGAAGATTAAAAAAGGTCTTGCTCCATTAATATGCCTTCTAGAATGGTCATCACTTCTGCTGTGTTCAGCTCCTCTCCTCTCCTTGTTCCACCTCAGAGCCCCTCTTCAGTATTAATCTGTTTGGAGTAACTGTTCACTTGCTTAAATGTATCCAAAAAATACCTATAATATATGACAAATGCAGCTTAGGAAGAACTAATTACATACACCAATCTAACTTCCCAGGACTAGTGATGTGCTAGTGGCATCTTTCCTAAAACAGGCTGTGCAGTCAGACTTCAAGATAATTGTATGTCTTATCTCAAGTTCTCCTTGCTCAGTTGATATTTAGAGATGACTACTGAACTGTTCTTCTAAAGCCACAAATCTAAATTAACCTCAAGTACAAGAAAGATTTCGGGGCTCTGTATTAGGAGTCCAATACAAATGTAGAAGTTAGAAATCTCCTTAATCCAGGATCCCTTATCTTAATTATTTTTCTTATCAAAGTAAGCATAAAGTTTGCAAACAATACACCAAAGCCCTCAGACTAGAACATGTGTCATCCTGCCCCCACCCCTCACTACTTTCTCATTTTTGTTGAGAGATATGGGAAAGAGATGTTTCTCCCGGTCCCTGCTGGAGTTCAAAGTATTATTCTTCCCTCTATCCTTCAGGTTCTATGTCATGGGTACCATGCTTCCGAGTGGGGGGAAACTTATCTGTTCAATCTGATTTTCAGTAAAATGGAGTTCTCTGGCTTCACCCCAATGCCTAATTGTGCTCTCCTCACACCATGACAATTTTAAATGAAGCAGAGAGACTAGCATATTGAATTTGACAGCTGCTATGTGTACACTATGAGTTAGGGGTGTGATTCCCTTGCTCGTGTACACATACTCACCCTAGCTCTCAGCAAGCTAGCATGAGTATAAATAACAGTGTAGCAGTAACACAAATGGCAGCAGTGGAGACAGGTCTGAGCTTGGCCAAGTACAAAACCCACCTGAAACCATGGGTAAATACTTGGCATGGCTAAGCCATGCCTCCACTGCCACTACCCATGCCTGCAGCTATATGGTTATTTATACTTACATTAACTCAATGAGAGCTAATGTGAGTTTGTGTACGCAAGCAGGGGAATCACATCCCTAGCTCATAGTGTAAATGTTGCCTAAAACTACAATGGGACCTGTTAAAGAAGCAGTCATATAGTTTTTAAATGATTTTTGGTTTGTCTTTTATTTTAGGATCAGATCCCATTGAACTCAATGGCTGTCTTTCTATTGACTTCAGTGGGTGTTTGGATTGGAGACCTAATGTGGTGTTGTTAATTTACAAAAATAAATTGTGGGGAGATAGGGAGCTAATAACTGAGAGCCAATGAATTGTAGGAGTTTTATGCTGCAGGTATGCCAGCATTAGGAATGAAAATAAAAGTCTTTTAATGGCTCCACTTCCCTTTTTGCCTTAAGGTGTTGCCTCTCTACAGAAAGCAAACTTGTCCCTGTTCATATGAAATGCTGGTTTACAATCTGAACAGGTTTGCTGATTGTAAGTATCACTACTGGTAAAATTTATCAGCTTGATTGTTTGGAAAAGTCAGTGGAGTTTAGTATTAGCTGGGAGCATGTTATCGCAGATAACAAGTACTCCAGCAGTCTGCTACATTTCTGTGAATTTGCTTGCTTCTGGTCCCAGTAGCTGAACCATGGTAAGGATTGTCATTGACCTGCTATTTTCCTACAGGTAGCATCTGCTTTTGCAAAGGACATTTAAATGTACTGCTTTGTCATTTTCAGGAATCTTTATAAAATTACATTTTCATGGGAATATTTGTTTTAATATGAAGTCCTTTTTATAATATATGCTTTAAAATATATGCTACCAGCTACATTTTCAGAAGTGAGCAGTTATTTTGGGTGCCTCGGATTCTGAGTCCCCACCTAGAGACATTCTAAATGGCTTTATTTTTAGAAGTGGTGAGCACTCACTCTCAGAAAAATTAAGCACCTTCCAGGTATTTCAGGCTGTCTACCCAGAAACTAAGGCACTGAATCACTGGTCACTTTTGAAAAGGTAGGTCTTTGTTGTAGCCTCCCCTCACCCCCATACACAACTACTCCTTTATGCATTTCAGTTTGGACCTACATAAGGAAGCACCTATTACAGACTTTGGGCAACTTGCACCTATCTTACAAATCATACAGATCCATAGAGAGCATAACTCACACTGAATCTGAAGGCCTATCCTTACTATACATTCACCCCCCCCCCCCCCCCACACACACACACATAAACAAAATAGAAAATAAAAAAATTGAACTGCCATTGAGGGCAATAGCCCACCAAATATCAAAACACTGCCCTTAACCCAATCACACCCCAAAGGCCTAGCAGCTCCTTATTCCCCTGCATGGGTTACCCATAGCAAATGTGGAGAGAACAGATTTCATGGGGTTGCTGCTACTTCTCCTCCCTCAGGTGGGTCTGGACTGGACAGTGAATGACACCTTCGGTGCACTGGTAGGTGTGGCAGGGGAAGTAATCTGCACCACATTGGTTGGTATCAATTGCTTCCCCCTGGAGCAAGAGGGAAACCAGGGAATCTCTCAGTCACAATCTGGTTGCTGGTCTGCTCCTGGGGCAGCACAACTACAAGTTACCTCTTACTCAGGGCTTGTAGCAAAACAACTATCTAGCCTTTTACCATGGGCACAGGACACAACAAATGTTGGGGAAGGATTTGGAAACTTCATTCCAAAATGGTTCTGCAGGCAGCCCTGCTCCAGCACTCTTGAACGGGGGTTGTATTTGTACATCACAGATTCAAACCAGTGCCAGGACAATGGGTGAAGTTTGATCAAATATAAGGGAGAGAAACCCAAAGAAATGTCACATCTCATGACTGTACAGAGTGACATCAGAGAGAGAAAAAAAGGCAAAACTTTTGAGTCACCTTAGTCATATTATACCAAGCGGTTGTGAAAGAGAGGCATTAACTTAAACGTATTACAGATGTGTTGCTATTAACAGCTGCACATCACATTGCTCAACTGAGAGGTAGAGTGAGGAAGAAAGGACAAAATCTGACGCTGACTGAATGTGAATATTCTCAGAGCATCTAAGATCATGACCTCCATAGCTCACCACCTGCACCAAGCAACATCAGAAGAATACATTCCATTGACTGAAGTGTAAAATCCAAGAATATCACATTGTAGCTTTGTCATAAGTCCTCTCTATAGGACAGCATATAGCTGCTATTTCAACATAGCACCACAAGGAAGGCATTGTGCTGCCCCTTGCTGGCCTGTACTGCCAGCAAATTAGAAGACCTTCCTCAATGGCTCAGGTGAGCTGGCAGGTGCATTGAGGACATGGACTCAAGGCACTGCCTACTCCCTGCAAGCCTGGAGGATTTTAAAGGATATTAAAAGGAAATCCAGTGACCACCTGCATACTTCAAGGTAGGCTAACCACCTCTATTGTAGATCACCAAAAGTACTGTGTGGTGCAAGTGTTAAGAGTGGAAGGAAGTGCCATGAATAAATTCACCATGTTATCTACTGTAGAAGTCATTAGAAGTCAGCATTTGTAGACAGTTAACAAAGATATCTCTTATTGTCTCACACAGGGAAAACTGTGCTAATCTTCAATAGTACCATATGGTAACGGTTGGCAAATACTGACATTTTAATGATGTTCTCTGTGTGTCTATTTCCAAAGCTATAGGATTAATCTTATTCTAAATTTTGTCTCCTCCCCTTTATATTTCAGCAACTCTTGGTCTTTGTCCAGGAGCAGAACATTGACCAGTGCAGCCTCTTTATCAGACCAGACTGAAGGGCTAAACCCACACTGAAGAGCTCAAAGAACTCCAAGGACTCCCTGGTACTGACAGAGTTTCATTACCAACACAGTTGGTGTTATATTCTTTATATGGGGAAGATCAGAAGCACAGTAATAACTGATGAAACAATCAGATTTAAGAGATTACTTATAGACTCATGGACTTTAAGTTCAGAAGGTACCATCATGGACATCTAGTTTGAGCTCTTACACACTGCAGGCCATAGAACCTCACACATCCACTCCTCTAATAGAACTCTAACCTTTGGCTGAGTTACTGAATTCCTCATATGATTTAACGACTTCAAGTTACAGAGAATCCACTATTAACACTAGTTTAAACCTGAAAGTGATCAATGCCCCATGCTGCAGATGAAGGCAAAAAAAACCTCAGGGTCTCTGCCAGTCTGACCCGGGGGGAAATATGGTGATTAGATAGACCTTAAGCATGTGGGCAAGACTGTTGCTTTAGTGGGATTAGCAATAGTTTGTCTGAGAAATGCTGACACCCTGCCATCTGGAATGCAGATTTTGACAATCTCCAACAATAAAGTATCCACCCTATGCCTTTCTTCTAGGTTTCACCAACAAGGAAGATAAGTGGATAAAATCCAAGTGTGATGTCTAACATCCTCCACAGTAAAATCATGTGGGTTATGCAAGAAGAGAAGACTTCATACATGTTCCCACCTGACATTGACTTCTACCAAAAACTCTACCCATCTGGTCTGAATCCAAGCATTCTTAGCTATCAAATAGATCAAAAACTTCTCCCAGAAAAGCATTCACATTTATATCTGAGTGAAGACAACCCAAATTCACCAGGCTGCCTGGCATACAGAACAGTTCCACTGGTCAGGAGTTCACTGATCATATGCCGATGAAAAGAAAACTTTCCCTCACATCCAGCACAGTATTGTGTTATGTTTAAACACATTATGTTGCCACTAGCCTGTGGCCAACAGCATTATGGCTGGAGCACAATCTCCTTGGTGCTTTTGTGGACTGAGAGTGCCAGTGACCACGACTGTCACAATTGTTTCAGCCCAGAGAATACTGGACTCACTCAAGTCTTAACCACTAAACAAAATATAAATGAAGTAAAAGTGTTGCATCTAGATACATGAAAAAGTAATTGTGATATTTCTCATTTACATAGTGCTTTCCATCGAAGGATCTCAATGATCTTTATATTTAGCTTCGTAACAACACTTAGATAGAGGAAAGTGTCATTATTCCCAGTTTACAAGGTCACAAAGGAGGTCTGCATTTGCAAAAACAAAAATTAAAACTTATGTTTCCCCAGTATGAATTTTGTCTGTCATGGGTTTTCCAGATATTCGACTCCCTGTAGCACCACTTGTGGAAGTGGTCTAGGCAACTTGGACCTAGTAGGTGTTCCATGGCTGCTGGCTGAGGTTCCATGTGTGGCCTGTTATCAGTTGTCAATCCTGTCCGTTGCCTTTGGCCTCTTGGTTATTTTTGTAACTGTGTGCACATTTTGTGCCTTCTAAATATTTTCTCCGAATCCTGGCTGTGCCCCAGCCATCTTGAATTCCTGAAGTGGCCTCTACGCAAGAGAACAAAAGGAACACTTCCTTTATAACACAGAGGCAAAATGTCATTTCCTTGTTCAGGCACAAAATCTTGTTTTACTAATTCACTGAGGAGTGCAATGAGGAAACAGCTGAGAAAGCCCCCCTCCCCGCCCCCTTTTTCAATCCACTGCTCACACAAACTGGTGTTCCCCTGTCAGAACAGGCACATTCTTATCACTCAGCATCTGTTTCCTTTTTTCTCAGGCTTGTTTACCAGCTTTTTCATTGAGAAGCGTCCCTATAGAGGATATTTTTTTTTACTATCTTATTCATTCATGAGAGAGTTACACCTCCCAGCTGCAGCTATTTTAACAAGCTCTAAAAATTAGGTATATAATTTTTTTCCTGTGACTCATATCCTATCAAATAAAGAGCTACAGTGCAGTACAAAACTTTTGCAGTCCAGGCTGTTTATAGTGACAGTTAATTTAAACAATGTTCCTTTCAATGACCTTTTGTGCTGCTACATATTCTTTGGCAGTGGAGGGCCAGTAGCAGAACTATTTTCCACTTCAGTCTAAAACTAAATAGATTATTTTAAATAAGCTATTAGCAATCTACATGTAAGTGATTTAAGATTTTTTATATAAATACTGATTTTAGACATTTATTATGAACACAAAATAATTTAGAATAAAGAGGCTCATCGGGTTTTTAAAGGGTGGAGTCAAATTGCTATTTTCAGGAGTTTCCATGGAAACGACTGTCCTAAGCAATCCTCTC
This sequence comes from Chrysemys picta bellii, assembly GCF_011386835.1. Lineage (NCBI taxonomy): Eukaryota > Metazoa > Chordata > Testudines > Emydidae > Chrysemys > Chrysemys picta. The sequence goes on from NC_088792.1 coordinate 28,030,529, forward strand.
TACAAAAAACACTGATGTTATTGCCATCTTGTTGCTAAGCTTCCTTGACACACACTCACACACACACACACAAAAAACCCCACAACAAATACCACACTTGTACCATTATAATATCCACCCTAGCTACCCAACATGGTGGTTAATAGTCTATAATATGAAACCTCCAGGGTTACTTGCAGCATAGTGTAGAAATGAGAATTTAGGCATTTTTAAGCCTAAACATTGATTCAAATCTGCTTCATAACATGCTTACATTCTGCCTTGTGTATAATGTGGCAAATTCACTCTAAGGCTTGTCTCCATGTTGCATTAGTCCCCACCAGAGGGCTGTAAATTTTAGTCTGCACTAGTGTATCATGTACTAACTGGGCCATGTGGACCCTGCTGAAACAGAGTAAAGCCATTTCAAACAGTACCTCATGCTAAAACAACATGTAGACAAGCCCTGATTTATGTCATGTAACCATGACATCATTATGATTATCATTATGTTTATTTTTAGTGCATTTGAGGGCAGATTTTAATCCCATGTGTTCCTTGTTACGATATATGTTGGAAATCCATGAATAGTAACTGGGAAGAGAAAGAGGTTATTTGGGATGATAGGGATTTGGGAAGAAGTGGGTGATTTTTGTACCAGTTTTACAAGTAGGAGACATGGGCCTGGACCAAAACCTTAAATCTAAACATTTTCAAATTTGGGATTTCAAAGAGATCAGTCTCAGGGCTTCAGGTGTATCCACAATCTAGCCTAAAATGGGTGCAGTTTTACATAGGACAAAAGTGCATATATGAGATATATGTTAACTTTTGGCTATTCTGCCTTACTGTGTATACGGCTACTTTGTATTTATATTTTTGCCTTAGCAATGCATTCCAGGTTACTTCTAAGGGATTTCTGTTCTTGTATATACCTGGATACATTTTTAGACACTACTTTTTTCCCTAAAAAGACTCTTAAAATAGTATTGCTAGTCTCTGGTGTATTTTTTTCAACTACTGTATATTGTAGATTAGGAAAGCCAATGTTGTCTACTTTGTATCTGTTCTGGTTTAAATAACCTCTATAAATAAGTTCAATTTTATTGAAATATGTCAGAAACGTTAGCAAATATTACATTCATTAGTAGCATTCTATGTCATGGTTATTAATTACATGTACCCAACTTACTGATTATATGATATTCTTACATAGAGCAGTTGTATACTGTAGCAAAGATTGTAATATTTAATTAAAAGTTCTATATTAATAAACAATGATTCAATAGATCACCAAATGCAAAATTCTACAGTGAAGGGTATATAAATTATTGAACAATCTCAAGAGTGTGAGCTTTAATAAATTAAATTCAAGGACATCTGGTCAACATGCTTACACAAATGAAAAATACAGTACTTTATATCAATGCAGCAGGTTGAGGGTTTTTATACTGCATCATGAGCAAATCCAAATTTTGTTAATCACTTGTTCCTTAGAAATGCTATTTATTCTTCAGAAAGCTGGATTAACATTACAATGGGAGTGGGGGGAAGTGAATCAAATAAGCAATGGGCTTTTCTCCTGCACTCCCTTATATCTTAACATAAAGGAAGACCCTCTAATGTGCCAAAAGCTGTCATCTGCAGCTTCAACTTTTCAGTGGGTTTATCTCATCCCCAAGTTAAGGATTTCCCACATCCCAAATCTGCTATGTGTCCGACTGCTAACAGACTCATTTACAGAGTACTTAGCTCAAGATTAAGTTGGGATTCCTCTTTTGAAAGTCTCCTGATATGCTATATTTCTATCTAGGGTAGTTTTCACTTGTGCTACAAAATTCCTTTCAAATGAACTGCTAAATTGCCTCTACATTTTAATTATGACACAATTATTCAGTAATCCCATGTAGTGCTGCAGTCTAAACCATTGTATGTCATGATATATGTGTCATTTCATTTTCACACGGTTTTTGTAGTAGATACAAAATACACATATATATAAGATGTGTGACTAAGCAGTGGTTTGTTTTTGTTTTATGTTTTTCCACAGAGAGGAACTCTGTAACTAGATCCTGTAGTTACAAGATTTTCTAGTACAAGGGTACTACATTTGACCAACAAGCTCTCAATTCATGTTTGTTTTAGCAGTAAGCTAATTATCTACTCAGGATGACTAGTTCTGATAATTGTTTTTTCTGTACTATTGTCCCTGATAGTTGCTAACAATTTTTGTTGTTTTTTTTAATTAATTTCAAAACAACAAAGATGTTTTCCAGCAACAGTAATACATCAGAAAATTTATGGGCTTTGGCACAGATTTACATGCCTAACTCCCAGTTTTAGGCTCCACATAACTCCTGTTTACACTGCTTGACACTTAAGTTTTTGCTGTAAAAGTTCCCTAGGCAACTAAGGTGGTGCCCACCTTATAACGTTTAGCCTAGTGGATAAAACACTTACACAGGCTGCTGCTGGGACAGAAGAAAGGACTCCCACCTCTAAGGAAAATTCTCGAACCACTGAGGTATGTGACATTCTGATGTGGAGATTCCCGCCATCTCTCCTGTAGAAACTATTCCACTGCGACTAACTAATGAAAGAGTAATTGGGCCAGAAAGAGCACATGAGTGAGAATGACTTTGTTGCCTAGTGGTTAGAACACCAAGCTGGGAGACCTATGATTCAGCCCCCCATGCTCCAGTGACTCAGCATTGAGGCCTTTCTGTTTAGATTGATATTCAAAAGACACTGGATAGTTTAATCACTATCACCTTATTAAAATTAACTGAATATTATTGAATCGACAGACTTAACATGAAGCAAAACTATTTTTATCTTATCTTGCTAATATATGACTTAAGGACAGATTTTTATGAGAACAGAGTTTCCATTTATGTACCCAAATAAAATGGCCAGATTTTCTAAAGAGCTAAGCACCCAGCAGAACCCATTTTTCTCTATAGGAGCTGCTGGGGGCTAACCATGTTTGAAAATCTGACCATTAAATGAGAATTGGGCTCTTTTGAGAATCTGAAACTTGTTTAGATACCTAAAATAGGAGTTTTAGGATCCTACAGGATGCTCAGCTGTTCTGAAAGTCTGGCCCCTGTTTTCTTTCCCCAGTACTTTACAGTAAACATAAGCAAGCATTATGCTTCTAGAAACAGAGCAATCACCCACTAAGCAACAAGTGACCTTATCAAAATGGTTTATTTTGAAAACTAATATGTGGAAAAACTATCAGGTCACAGAGTTCACTTGAATTTGAAAATGTAAGCCTTGTGGGAAACAGGGATTACAGTGACAAGGTTCTATGAAAAGAGCTGCAGACAGAGTGATTTTTAAACACAACGCAAAATGCTATTTATTGCTTCACTCGTGGTAGGCATTTCTCAACACCTTTGTCCTGCAACTGCAGTGACGTATCTTGTGATGAACAAATTGTGTGCATGAATGAATGAGGAACAAATTGCAGGCAGATGAAGGATCAGATTAATGGCAACAGCAGCAGGTGTAATATTTGAAAAGCAACAAAATTCCTATAAAAATTAAATACAAACAAAAAAAAAATCACTGAAACATTTTCAGAGGTCTGGATCTTTAAAGTGTTTATATAACAATAAAAAAAGGCAGTGGCTGAGAATTTATAGGTAATGAGAGTGTCCCATAAAAGGTTCATTTCACACTAGGACTGAATTCATAGACACATATGTAGAGAAAAAAATATGGTGAAATCCTAGCCCCACTGAAGTCAATGGGAGTTTTGCCATTGACTTCAATGAAGCCAGGATTTCACCCAGATGATGATGAGTGTGTGTGTGTGTGTGTGTGTAAAATACAGATCCAGATCCTCTGCTGATTTAAATAGATGTAGCTTCATTGACTACTGGCCTTTAACTTTCGAGGTTTTGGAGGCACCTTGTTAAGTCCTTTCCTCCTTACCTAATATAGTGTGAGAGACACTGGAACATCTTGCTGCTGCCATTGGACAGATAAGAAGTCCCAAAGTAGTTTTGATTTCCAAAACTTTTTCAAAACTTTCTGGTTGTGTTTCAAAGCCTTTCTAACCCAAACTTACCAAGGTTGCCTTCACCCTGAGTTCCTAATATTTTAGTTTCCGTATTTTTATCTATAGTCATATTTTATCAATGAGTCATATTGTACCTTGGGGCCACAATCCTGAGTATACCCTTCTAAGGCATAACACATCCTGGGGCTCCCTCTTGTACTGGAGGGGGAGGAATTTTCTATACCTCTGTTAAGGGGTGCAGCATATCACTCATCATGAGTTAAGTCAGCTCCACTAGCAGCTGAATGGGACTTGAGGTGGATCCAGGACAACTACCAATTTCTTCTAGAGAAGTATTGCTAGCACAGCCTCTTGCACTCTCCTGGGCACAAGAAGCCACAATCCAAGAGGCTCTGGTGCAGCCATATCAGGTGGAGGGGGACCTATACCTCCCATGCCAGAGTTAAGGTTAGGGAGAGGCAACCTAACCCAGAAATGGTTCAAAATGAGTTGTCTGCCCAGCTACCTTATTTTGGTTTTGAAAAGGGGAAATGCACTGGATGATTAGGGTAAATAAGTATTTTAAGTGCAACTTTCACTGCTGGAAGCATGATTCCTAATGGGAATTGGTCATTACTAATAATTAATGACTGATTTACTCATTAACTTTACAATCAACATTAGCCTTACTTTGCTAACAAAAAAGCAATGCACTTTAGCTAAAACATTAAACATAGCTTCCTTTCTTTTCTCCCAGTTAAGCTTCCAAAATTTCCATTACATCTGATTGAAATCAACATTTGTTCTAAAGCATAAAACACAGTAACCCATAAGAGAAACATTCTATTAGTTTAAAGACTAATGTCTAAGGCCTTGGCTACACTTACCCGCTAGTTCGGCGGCTGGCAATCGAACTTCTGGGTTCGATTTATCGCGTCTAGTCTGGACGCGATAAGTCGAACCCGGAAGTGCTCGCCGTCGACTGCGGTACTCCAGCTCGGCGAGAGGAGTACCCCGGAGTCGACGGGGGAGCCTGCCTGCCGAGTGTGGACCAAGGTAAGTTCGAACTAAGGTACTTCGAACTTCAGCTACGTTATTCACGTAGCTGAAGTTCCGTACCTTAGTTCGAATTAGGGGGTTAGTGTAGACCTGGCCTAATGCTCACAGAAGATAGGTACATGGACGAAGTCTGGAATTTATTAACAGTGCTGTGGTTCTTCTTGGATCTATAAAATGGTCGCATAAAGTGTTGATGTGATAAAAGGACTCACCGGCTGCTGCATGCCCTCATTGCAGGGTCTCCTCCACAGGCATGCCCCACTGCCACTAGCCTTCCAGTCTCCCTGTGACTCAGCCGTCTGTCCAAGTCACATACAATCCCAGCCCTTTCAGGGTAAATACAGTCCTGTACATTGATAGTCCACCATCTTTACACCAGGTCTTCAGCCTAACTTCATACTTAATAATTTTAGACCTTTTCTCCAGGGCCTCTGCACTACCTTCATCAGTGGGCCAGTAGGGAAACCCAGGACCTCCTGCTACGCTGAGTTCCAGCCCAGGCACCCTATAATAAACACCTAAGCTCTGTCTGTTCTGAGCCACCACTTCCTCCCTGGGCTACTTCCTACTACAGCCTGCCTCTAGGTCTTTCCACCAGATCCTTCCCTAGTGTGTTTTCCCCGCCAAAAAAATTATAGCCCCAACAAACAAAGCACATGTAAAAGTCCCATGCCAAGCTTACTGGCACCTATCGAGGCCCTGGCATCTAGCAACATCTGGTTATCCCCTAGATCCAGCCAGTCTTTCCTTTAAGGGGTTAGCACAAGAGGCTCTCTCCTCCTCCCAGTCAGCCGCTGTTGAGCTGGACTTTTCTCCTGTTAACCCCTCCCTCCAGGCTTGACACTTCTCACAGATGAAGCAGGGTTTGTGGCTGACTGAGCCCACAGACTGTCATTAACCCCTTGCTGCTTAGGATGGAGTTTGTACATCCTGTCATTATTTCTGACACTAATCTAATCAGCCATGACAACTGGATTCTGTCTGTGTGGCTCCTGTTGACTTCAATGGGGGTAGTAAAAGCACAGAATTTTGATTTAGAAATGGTCACTTAGTAATGCTGTTCACTGCCATTCTATAATCACAGATTTAATTTCCAGCCCTGGTTCCCCAGGAAATGGCCCATGCCCGGTTCCTCTTGGCAGGAGAATTTAGGATTCTACTGAATGGAAAATAGAGATAAGGGGTGAAATCCTAGCCCTGCTGAAGTCAATGACAAGGTTCCCATTGAGTTCAGTAAGGCCATGATTCCACCCAAGGTGTTTCAAGAAGGGATTATAGCTTTCACAAAAGCAAAGGATGCTATTATGGTTGCAAACAAATTTCCCGTATAGGCCCCCAAGGTGTCAACGGCTCCTCGTTATAAGCATGTCAAGGGCCTACCATGTTATAAACAGGCCCTCTGACACGGTTGAGATTGTGCTTTTCAGCATGGGGATTTCTAAAGTGCTCAGCATTGGTCTAACTCTGCTCCCATTACAGTCATGATAAAACTTCCACTGCCTTTTGAAAACCCATCCAAAGTGCTAATAGGGTCTATTTTTAGACCCAGTATATTCATTGCATGGCAGATATACCAGGACATAGAGAGGGGAAAAAAGCAGCATTCCTGTAAGGGCTCAAGAACAGGTCTCAATAATATTAAATGTACTAAATGTGAAATATGGTACAGTCTCTTGTCCAAAAACCTTACAGTCTAAATAGACAACCAATACAATTTATGTATATAATGCACACTGTAATCAGAAGATGGATTTAATAAGAAAGTAGTATTGCTGTTCAAACAAATCCTGTAAAACAACACTTTTATTGGCAGCTGAATCATGGCAGACTGAATGGACAAGTGTCTTTTAAGGAAGATAAGAATGGAAGGGTGAGTAGATGCTTGCAGACAAGGACGGAAAATAGTTTGCATCAGTGGCAAGATGTAAGGACAGAATCTTTTTTTTTTGCTGCTATTCGTTTAAGATGACTGATCAATCCCCTTAAGCCTGGGGCTGCTCTATGTGTACAGGGTTGATGAGTCCAGCCCAGGTCAGATTTCAGAAAGGACAAAAATGGCTTAAAGCCACTTTTGCATTTCCCTCCATTTCCCTACAGCTAGCATAGGAAGGGTCCATAACATTAATTGTATTTATTCTACCAGTAAAAATTTGACACAAATCTCAGAGATTCATCTGGGGAAACATCCCAAAAATGTTTTGGGTGGGAGGGAAAGAAAGAAAAAGAGATTTGGAAATAAAGAGAAAAGAAAGAAAGAAAATGTTGCAAGCACAAAGGACAGTGGAATAATCTACACAGGCATCCTGGATGCAGAAGCCCATTCCATTTTGTCAGAAACAAAAATAAATCCAATTTTGGAGACTAAGGATCAAAGACAGAATTATGAAGTGAGAAGCTAATTCCAAAGGAAATTGGGATTTGCAGAAATCTTGGTAAATTCCTGGAATTGTATCTGCTTTGTAGAAGTGTCAGATAATTTTTCAAATGCAGAATGAAGCTGATCCAGTGCTTTTAAGTTGGCAAACATCAAGTGAAAAATGCAGTCAAAGCAGAGCTCTGAGACTCTTTTGATTGGTAGAGCAACTTCCTCTGATCTTACATCTGACAAATATCATATATATTATACTGATAAATGAACTAAAGATTAACAGGACATTCCCAGTTATAAAATACAGGAAAAGCAAAAAACCTCTGTTTGGGAAAAAAAATCACTTTGGGAGTAAAGAAGACAAAAGAGATGCATTTTTCCAGACTTTTTGTTTGATGTGGAATTTAAATCACAGACAAGCCATAATTCAAAAGATGAAACAATAATAACCCTTGAACAATAGTAATTGTTAGAATACTTTCTTGTATTGAAACAATGATGAAACACATAAAGATTAATTGCTATTAATGCTCTGAAAGGTGGAATGTTATTTATTGACAGGGGGTTTCTTTAACCACACAATATACATTTAATTTTAAGTAAATGACAATGTTCTATAGACTTGTTTTCCTTCACTGTTAATGTATTACAATAATTTACTCCATGTCCATTCTGTTTCTTTGATACTTTTCTTGAATAAGCAGTGTACATTCTATTCTATTTGATATAGGTTCTAATACTGAGCTCAGACACTGTATTCTCTGAATACCTTCCTTGTTAGCATTCCTGGAGAATAATGAACATAATTTTGTTGCCTATGTTTACCTAGGGGATGAGGATCTTTTGAGTATCTATATCCTCAGCTGATGTACATTTCCATAACTCCACAGCGCCATGGCACTTTATACCAACTGAGGATCTGCCCCATACAATTTAAGGCAGGGATTGGCAACCTTTGGCATGCGACCCATCAGGGAAATCCGCTGGCAGGCTGGGACGGTTTGTTTACCTGCAGCGTCCGCAGGTTCGGCTGATCGCAGTTCCCACTGGCCGTGGTTCACCGTCCCAGGACAATGATGGCTTCAGGAAATGGTGTGGGCCGAGGGATGTGTTGGCCGCCACTTCCCGCAGCCCCCCTGGGCCTGGAACGGCGAACCGCAGCCAATGGGAGTTGCGATCGGCTGAACCTGTGGACGCTGCAATTAAACAAACTATCCCATCCCACCAATGGATTTCCCTGAAGGGCTGCGTGCCAGAGGTTGCTGATCCCTGATTTAAGGTCTAATCCTGCAAAGACTTGTTCATGTGCTTAGTATGTAAAGTTATGTGACTAAGTCTTTGTAAGATCAGAGTCATAGAATACATGTTCCTTCCCCAAAGACTTTACAATGTACTTAAGACAAAACACAAAGATTAGGGGAAACAAACTCATTGGTTAGGAGAGGCAGTGCATCATGAAAGTCCCTAGCCCTAGTGCACTCTGGGAAAAATAATCCAGTTGGAGAGCGCAGTTTATAGAAAATAGTGATGTGAGAAAACCAAATTACAGCTTCTATGAGGCATCATCATGGCATATCCAAATTTAAATATTTCACACCAAAAATGGAAAATATTTTGCTTTTGGGGTATTTGGTTTTTCTTTATTAAGCAGACGATTTTCACATACCCACCCACCCACTCACTCACTCACCCACATGCAAAAACACACAAATTGTTTTGTTGAAATCCCAATTTTCTATTGAAAAAAATGATGGAAAATTTGCAATGAGCACTGGAGGGCAGTTTACTGGCTTTATGGATTAGTTTGGGGAGGCTGTTCTGTGCATGAAGGAGGAATGGAAGAAGTACTTGCAAATGAAATGGACAGTTGATCAATGAAGGCTGACATTACTGGTGGTATTTGTTGGGGCAGGTCCCTTTTGCTATTTCCATCCGCATGCCATTTAGAAAGGGAAAGAAACTTGACTATCTTGGTTAATAAGTTCCTTTACTATAAATACTTCAACTGATCACTTGCAAAAAATAGAAAGAGGAAGAAGAGGATGGAATGTTCTATATTACTTTTTTTAAAAGATCTTCTTGTTTCAACAATCTATATCTGTACCCTGGAGAACTATGGGTTTGATTTTTCTCTTAAGATTTAGGTCAAATATTGTTGCTAACTTTTTCTGATCTCTCTGCAATTATTTTATTTCTTCCATATCTTACAGGGAATTTAAGAATCTGCTTCCATTTTAACTGTGATGATAACTCCCCTATTTATCCAAGTCTTTCTTGTTGCATTTCCAATAAGGGAACAATAGTATGTAGCTATCTGTAGTTTAAAGGCAATATCAATGGAAGATCTGCATCAGTGGGTGGAACAGAATGTTACAATTGAACTTTTAGATATCCTGTGCATTTCTGACTTCTTTGAAGGTGTTAGGTACTTGGCTTTCTTAGAACTTACAAAAGTCGTCTTGCACAAGAACTGTGCTATAGCCCTGAGCCCCAGCCTATCAAAGATAATGGGCAAATCATCTATTAATAATAGATAATAATCTATTGTTTATTGGCTGTGGATTGCCCCCCATGAAGCTAATTACAGTTGAGGATATATATGCAGAATTCCCTGGGTGAGTGCTTTTAGAAGTTACCTGACTTTGATATGTCTTTATTACTGAAGCAAATCAGAATAAGAGCTCTCCAAGCATCTAAATTATATACGTATACATGCCTGACTACTTTTAGGCTAAGGCCTCCTAGGAGATGTGGATACCCAATACCAATTAAAATGAACACATATTGACGGTCCATATCCCCCAAGCAACTTTGAAAATCTTATCCTTAGTATTCTTGTTCATGATGAAGAAAAAGTTATATGGAAAGCAAATGAGAAAAGAGTTGGGTTCATATTTATTAGACAGTTAAAGACAAAAGTATGAAATCAATGTAACAAAAAAATTCCATAGTCAGTACTAAGATTTGAGCCATTCTACTATTCATCACAGTACAGGGCATACATTATTTACATGGATAGAAAATAAAGTAACAAAGCTAATGGGGGGAATTAGCAAAGAAACCTTTTCCCCCAATGGCTTAGGTTCATAGGGTTATCTATTACCTGTTAACCATTTTACTACAATAGATTCCATTCAATCAAGACACATGAAATCAAGAAATATTTTTTTACAAGGATCTTTATAAATGCTCCCAGGGGACTGATTTATCCCAATGACAGTGAAAAGCAATGCTGCTGCATAACTGGAATAGTATTAGCAAATATTCCATTTAATAGGGAAACATTTGCCTAGTGCCAAGGGGTTAAGTGGTGTTAACCCAGATGTTAGATTCTGAGCTCTGGTAGAGTACTACATAAGTAAGATTCAAAAGAGAAGAGAGAAAAATGAAAAGCAGTAAATATAATTATTATTCTTGCAGTTTCACCTAGTCCAATAATTTATTTCATTTTAATCTTTTTTTTTTAAATTTTCTTTAATAGATTATTCTTTTAGACCTTAGGGTCAAATTCTGTTCTCAGTAACATGGGTGTAAATCCAGAATAACTCCATGCTAATACACTCAGGCATGCAGGAGTGAAAGGAAGGCCAAATCACACTTGGAGTTGCAGCTAGCAAGGGATGTTAAGAGTAACAAGACGGGTTTCCTCAGGTATTTTAGCAACAAGGAGAAAGTCAAAGGACATGTGGGCCCCTTACTGAATGAGGGAGGCAACCTAGTGACAGAGGATGTGGAAAAAGCTAATGTACTCAATGCTTTTTTTGCCTTTGTCTTCACAAACAAGGTCAGCTCCCAGGCTACTGCACCAGGCAGCACAGCATGGGGAGGAGGTGACCAGCCCTCTGTGGAGAAAGAAGTGGTTCGGGACTACTTAGAAAAGCTGGACGAGCACAAATCCATGGGGCCGGATGCGCTGCATCCAAGGGTGCTAAAGGAGTTGATGGATGTGATTGCAGAGCCATTGGCCATTATCTTTGAAAACTCATGGTGATCCGGGGAGGTCCCAGTTGACTGGAAAAAGGCTAATGTAGTGCCTATCTTTTAAAAAGGGAAGAAGGAGGATCTGAGGAACTACAGGCCAGTCAGCCTCACCTCAGTCCCTGGAAAAATCATGGAGCAGGTCCTCAAGGAATCAATTCTGAAGCACTTAGAGGAGAAGAAAGCGATCAGGAACAGTCAGCATGGATTCATCAAGGGCAAGTCATGCCTGACTAACCTAATTGCCTTCTATGACAAGATAACTGGCTCTGTGGATGAGGGGAAAGTAGTGGATGTGTTATTCCTTGACTTTAGCAAAGCTTTTGATACGGTCTCCCACAGTATTCTTACCGGCAAGTTAAAGAAGTATGGGCTGGATGAATGGACTATAAGGTGGACAGAAAGCTGGCTAGATCGTCGTGCTCAATGGGTGGTGATTAATGGGTCCATGTCTAGTTGGCAGCCGGTATCAAGCGGAGTGCCCCAAGGGTCAGTCCTGGGGCTGGTTTTGTTCAATATCTTCATTAATGATCTGGAGGATGGCGTGGACTGCACCCTCTGCAAGTTTGCAGATGACACTAAACTGGGAGGAGTGGTAGATACGCTGGAGGGTAAGGATACGATACAGAGGGGCCTAGACAAATTAGAGTTTTGGGCCAAAATAAATCTGATGAGGTTCAACAAGGACAAGTGCGGAGTCCTGCACTTAGGATGGAAGAATCCCATACACTGCTACAGACTAGGGACCGAATGGCTAGGCAGAAGTTCTGCAGAAAAGGACGTAGGGGTTACAGTGGACGAGAAGCTGGATATGAGTCGACGGTGTGCCCTTGTTGCCAAAAAGGCTAACAGCATTTTGGGCTGTATAAGTAGGGGCATTGCTGGCAGATTGAGGGACGTTATCATTCCCCTCTATTCGACATTGGTGAGGCCTCATCTGGGGTACTGTGTCCAGTTTTGGGCCCCACACTACAAGAAGGATGTGAAAAATTGGGAAAGAATCCAGCGGAGGGCAACAAAAATGATTAGGGGGCTGGAGCACATGACTTATGAGGAGAGGCTGAGGGAACTGGGATTGTTTAGTCTGCAGAAGAGAAGAATGAGGGGGGATTTGATAGCTGCTTTCAACTACCTGAAAGGGGGTTCCAAAGAGGATGGATCTAGACTGTTTTCAGTGGTAGCAGAAGACAGAACAAGGAGTAATGGTCTCAAGTTGCAGTGGGGGAGGTTTAGGTTGGATATTAGAAAAAACTTTTTCACTAGGATGGTGGTAAAGCACTGGAATGGGTTACCTAGGGAGGTGATAGAATCTTCTTCCTTAGATGTTTTTAAGGTCAGGCTTGACAAAGCCCTGACTGGGATGATTTAGTTGGGGATTGGTCCTGCTTTGAGCTGGGGATTGGACTAGATGACCTCCTGAGTTCCCTTCCAACCCTGATATTCTATGATTCTATGAATTTCTGCAATTGTTCCAGATTTATACTGATGTAACTGAGAAAAGAATTTGGCTCTTGATAAGTACAGCTGCTAAACGGGGATGATAAGCAGTCCCCCAAGATGCCCTAATTAAGGCTCCAATTCTGCAAGATATTTCACACTGATGCAGCTAAGAATTAATGCAGGGCCCTATCCATGTGAAGTTGTTCATAGGACTGGACTCCAAGAAAGTTCTACTGTTTAATTTTAAGACTAAATTCTCCCATTCTAAATGGTATTTTGGAATTTTAGCTGCTTTGGTGCTTGTTGCAAAGAGGGCAGGAAAATATTATGACAAAATTATTCTTAGAGAGGTTGAATGGAAACTCTATAAGTGCTATATATAACAATTTCTCCAAATCCAGTCAAATTGATTTTACCAAGTGAAAACACATGGTGAAATTCTGCCATCAGTTACACCCATGCAACTGTATTGAAATCTACAAGCTTTCTTTATTTCGCATTTACCGCAGATTTATACCATTGTAATTCTGCTGTGTCAATGGAATTATTCCTGATTTACACTGACGTATATGAGGTGTGTGTTGGGTGCAATCATTAATCCTCGTCTACATTACACTGGGTTTACCCCCACAGTAGCTCCATTGGGCCAGAATTACGCTTGTTTTACAAAACTCATGCTGAAGTACTTCTAATTGGGTCTGATTCTGATCTCACTTACATTAGGGTAAACCAGGAATATCCCAGAGTCACTGTGCAAATGCTGATTGACTCCAAAGGATTTATTCAGATTTACACTACTGTGAGTGAGGTCAGAATTAGGCACAATTATCCGCAATTCAATGTCTATTTTGCTAGAGTAATGAAAATAGATTCAGACACAATGGATTGCAACAGTGTAACTCAGAGTAGAGTTATGCCTTGAGAGTTTAAGCATCTCTGTCTATATATTGAGAAACTCTTATGGTCATAGTAATATTTTCGAAACTAGTACGTGCACCAAATTCCAACCAACACTGTCTTTATATAGCTAAAACAATGAGCAGAAATAAAGCCACCTTTCCTTAACAGGCTGCGAAACTGGGTCTGTTCTTTTATTTGTTTGTTTTTCCAGCTAGAAATACAGGAAATAAGGTCCCTTTTTGATGCAAAAAAATTCCGGCTTGGTAATTAAGCAGTCTCACTGACTTCATTAAAATGTTCAGTATTAGTATATAATTACAGTGAACCAAATCCTACAGTTCTTACTCTCAAAAACCTCTCAGAGGTCAGTGGGAGCTTACTGAATAAAGACTAATGTTTGGCCCACTGTAAACAGTTTATTACAGTGAATGCCAGCGCAAATGCATTACAATGCTGAATAACTTATTAAATTAACAAAGGTGAAGTATCTCAAATACCTGATTTATCATCTAATTAAAGTCCCTTTACAGTGCCAAAGGAGTGTAGAGAGACCTAGGTGTGAATGATAATCAGGCCCCATGAGAATAAATATATATGTTCAGTGCTCCTTTTTTTATTGGGAGAATGGAAAAGAGGGCAAGTTAGAAAGAAAATGGGAGCTATAACCATAGGCACAAGCACAATATTTTTAAAAAGTCTTTTTGATGAGGATTGTTCATTTGAATGGGAGAAGAAACACAGTCTTGCCTCTTTTACTCTGGTTGAAATATGAACTCAGAGTTCAACAATTAATACATGTTAGCATTTCTCTGAGAATATTCTGGCCATGTTTATCCCTAGCGGAACTCCATTGGAGTCAAATATTTAAAGAAGGATGGCCAAGTGGTTAGGGCATTAGCGTAGGACTCATGAGATCTGAATGTAAACCCTTGCGACTCCATAGACTTCCTGTGTGACCTTGGGCAAGACACATAGGTGTCCCAGTTTTAGGCACCATTGCGATCCACAAAACCCTCATTCAGCTGCTGCCTAACCCTGTAGGCACCTAAATTCACTCAACACCTAAACTTTTGCTGCAAAAGTTCCCTAGCGATCTAGATTTCTGCCTCTGGACATGCACACTGCTGCTCCACTCTAGGTGTCCAGATGCCTATCTCCACCAGAATAACCTACAAGGGAAGCTAGGCAAAGGAGCACCTATATCCCATTTACCCATTTTGGTAGGCATACTCAGAGGCCACCTACTGGATTGGGTCCCATACAAAATCTGGCTGGAGGAGGAAGTAGGGCCCACCTTATAACTTTTAGGCCAATGATTAGAGCACTTTCCTGGGATGTGGAAGACTTTGGATAACTACTTAAAGAATCGTTGGGCCAGAGAGCAACAGCAAAACAAAATGACTTGGTAGCACAGAAGTTCAGGCACCCATCCAGTCTCCCTGCTTCAGTGGCTGTTTAATTATTTATCCACAGTGGAACTGCTTCAGCAGGAGAGACTGAGGGCACCTGTGCTTCACATTGACTGCCATAGCTCAGTGTTTAGAGCATTCTCTGGCTAGAGGGAAAACATCCTTTTTCAATTGTGTAAGGGGGAATTGAACCTGAGTCTCCCACATACCAGGTGAGTTGCTACTCATTATGCTCAAAGTTATAGGGTAGGTACTACCTCCTGCTCTGGCCAACTTGTTGGTGTCAGACAAGTGCCAACCTCATTTTCAGAAGAAATTACTTAGGTACCTAAACCACATGACTCTGAGAGAGACCCCCGGTCATGGACTGCTAGCAGAGATAGGCACCTCACTGCAGCTCAGCCTTAGTTGCAGCTCGGGCAGAGATGTAGGGCTGAGGATCCAGCCCTGTCATCAGCATCTCCCATTGGCTAGCTTAGGTGGCTCCTGCCTAGCATGCTGACTTTTGTGGATTGTATTCTTAGGTTCCTCTCTCTCCTCATTCATTGTATAGGCAGCCTAGGTGCCTAATACAGGCCTTATGGATCACAATATTGTTCCTGAAAATTATGTCATGCTGCATGATGTACCTTTGTGGGTCTGGGCCTTAGTGTTTCTGTGCCTCCAGTCCCCATCTGTACGATGGGGATAGTCGCACCGCTTGACTTCACAGGGCCGCCTATATCTATTGCACTTCACTGCTTTCATCATGTTTTTGTGCTTGAAGTTTTATATTAACAGCTTGCATTTTAAGATGCTCTGGGCCATACTCTGACTTCAGTTGCACCATTAACTTCAGTGGCGTTACGAGTAATTAATTTGCACTTACACAACTGAGATCAAAATCTCACTTTCTGGGCTGCAGTCTCATCTCACAACACTGTCATTCCATTGACCTTAGTAGAGTCATTCCCGATTTACACCAATGTGACTTAGATGAGACTCTCAGGCCAGCTGGCTGATACATTGTTCTGGATGAATTTCTATATTTGGTGAAAACATATTCAGCTCTGGGTAAAATGAAGATACGAAAAGAATTTGTTTTCAATTCATAATGTTCTGCTGTTAATATTTTCACTCAGACTACACGGTTAACCATATCCTTTGCCTTTGCTTGAAATGCTTACATAACTTATAGTACATGATGGAAGCCTTTACAGTTTACTTAAAGATTAACATTGAGACTGTTGCTTTTAAGTGCTATTAATAATTAATAATGTTTTCCATCTTGTGCCTTATGTTTCTTCTGTAAACCTTCCCAAAAGTACTTTTGGAGGAGAGCAACATAAAGTGAGCAGCAGAATTCATAAAATGTAGTTTACAAATTGCTGTATATATTTTTCAGTAACTAATTTCATTATTAAAAATCAAGCTTCCTGAACCTGGAGTTCTTTGGCTGGTGTTAATCAGGGGAGATCCATTGAAATCAATGGATTGACACCAGCTGAGAATCTGGCCAGGAAACTCCACTGATTCTAAAACAAACATAGCTTTGTGATTATTGAAATTCTAGGCATTTTTTCTCATTGTTGCCAGCACTATTTATGCTGCAGTGGATCATTAAGTGCAAGTGGGAAAAGTAAACACTTTCTCCGTACATAATATTAATCACAGAACAGAGATGGATAGAAGACAATGGACCTACAGTATTTTTGTCTCTGTTTCAGTAACTAACCAGCACAGTTCAGTTCAGCTCTATCAGCTCTTGAAGGCGTTTGCAACTTATATGGACATATACTAAAATGCTCCCAGTTTTCTTTTTTTCTTCGTGGTGTTAAAACTCAGTGAAAATTGGCAAAGGGAGGTGGTGAGGTTACAGCAATCATCTGCTGGTTAGAGTGAAGAATAAAGAGCTAGAAGCCATGAGACCCCTGCTGAGTTGACCTAGGGCAAGTCATTTAATGCCCTTCATCATCAGCCGGCACAACTGGAAAAAATGTAGGTTAAAAGCAGGAACACGCTTGAAACCAAAAGCTACTTATGGTCAACGCTTTCGTGAGTAAATAAAACAGAAGAGATCTGTCAGGGAATTTCATTTTGGCTGTGCTGCCCTTACTGAAAGAGAGACAAATCCCAAATGACTAGGAAATTCTATCACAATAAAAAAATGAAAAAAGTGTGAGTGCATTGGCTTGTCAACTCAGTAGCGCATACATTCCTAGTTTGATCTTCTCCACATTATCTTTAGTCACCCTGACCTGGGAAAAGCAACAATTAAACACCTTGCATCTTCTATTTAGAAGAAATCACACTCTGTGCTGCTCTGACATTGTCAGAATACCATAATTATGACTGTGCAATTATGTATGACACTTTTAAAATGTGAGTCATCTTTTAATAACTTAATTTACCAGGCATTTTAGATGAAATTCACTATGGTAAAAAATACAGAGTGGATATCAAAATGCAGTTTGGTGGGGAAAGAAAGATGAAGTTCCACAATAGTGATTACATTGGAGTTATTCAATCTTTCAGGCTTAAATATAAAGGATAACATTTTATATATATATAAATATAAAGGATAACATTTTCATACGTGTCTAAGAGCTAGATTTTTAAAAGTAGTTAGGCACCTAACTCCCATTGGAGTCCATGGGAGTTAGGTGCCCAAATACCTTTAAAATATAGCCCTAAGTGATATGGTTGCCTAAATCCCAATGAAAGTCAATGGGACTTAGAGGATCTTGGAAATTTGACCGTTACTATATGTCTACACTGCAGTCAGTGGTGGGATTACAGCACGGGTTGAAATATCTGCACTAGCTTTAATCTGGCAACTAACACAGTTAAAGATCGCATTGAAGCTGTGGTAGTGCTGTCTTCAGCCCATGCCGAACAAGCCTGCATAGAACCTGGGGCAGATATGTGCATCCCTAACCTGTGCTGCTTCATCTTCACTGCTATTTTTAGTGAGCTTGCTAGATTAGAGCTAGTGTGGATATGCGCCTACTTGGGCCGTGAATAATATGGGTGGGCGATTTTGAGTCCTCCTCTCTCCCTTTTGATTTTTCATCATTTTTTTTTTGTATATCAGAAGTGCATAGAGACTCCAACTGAACTCAGGCCCCCATTGAATACTATAAGAGCCAGTCTCTGTTCTAAAGAGCTCACAATCCAAGCAGACAAGGCAGGCAATGATGTAGTTATCCACATTTTATAGTTAGTAAACTGAGGCACAAAGAGATTGGCTACAGTCACAGACGAGATCTGTGGCAGAATTTTATCCTGAATCCAGATCTGCCTGAATCACAAGCAGGGCCTGCTCCAGGCATCAGCCCACCAAGCATGTGCTTGGGGCGGCGACTGGAGGGGGGCGACGCGGCGGGGCCCCAGCCGGGCTCGCCGCCCTCCCCCCGGTGCTCTGGCCAGTCGGGGAGAGCGGCCCCAGCCGGGCTCGCCGCCCTCCCCCCGGCGTGTCGGCTGGTCGGGGACGACCGGTGCTCTGGCCGCCGGGGGCTCTCCACCCTCCCCCCGGCGCTCTGGCCACTGGGGGCTCGGCGCCCTCCCCCCGGCGCTCTGGCCACCGGGGAGAGCGGAGAGCCCGGCCAGGCTCGGCGTCCTCCCCTGCTGCGCTGATGGGGGGAGAGGGGCGGCGGGTGGCTTTTTTGCCTAGGGTGGCCCTGATCACAAAACCATTCTTCTTTCCAAGCAGTGAAAAGAAAATAGGAAAATAGCACAATTCATTTGAAGTTTAGTGCCTATCTCAAAGAAAAATATGCCCAGGACAGGGATACAATGGCTCACAAAGAACAGGTATTTTGCACCATTAGTTCATAATCTCATATTCAGATGAATGAAATATTCCAAAATTTGTTTCCCAACAGAAACCCAACCTGCTGGAAAACCAGAGGTGCACCTGCCACTGCCTAAGTCCTGAGAAGAATGGTTCCTGGGGGTCTTTCATTCATGTGCAAACATAAGGTGAGCTGCTGTGCATTTTGTGCCTTCATTCACTGCTGTTCTCTGAACCTGCCGAAGGACTGAGATATACTAGTGCCAGGCTCTTTGATGATGCTCTACAAAACAAGCCAGCTAACCCTGTTTTCAACATTGACTTCACCTAGTTATTTCACCTAGGGTTATTTCTTTGCTGATGTGAACTGGCACAACTATTTTGAATTCAATTTACACCAGCAGAGAATTTGCCCCTAACGAATACATAAATTTAGGTCAAGTTTTTATTGCCCAACGTTGGCTCTGATATTTTGAAAGGGAAGTAATTCTTCTTTGCATGAATAAATTCAAGAATACAAACATGTAAGCTCAAAGAAGAAAAGGGTTGGGATGTGAATCTGGTAAGAAACAGGAATACTCCCAGTGTACTGCTTAAGAACAAGGAGAGTCACAAAAATGACAAATATCTAAAACACTAAGGAGTGACTCACTACTCTTGCCAAACACACCAGCAGCACATCCCAAACATTTTATGAAACACTATACAAAGCAGAAAATATTCCATCCCAATCCCAATGATCTTTAATTTCACATACACAGGATCTAAATAAAAACACTCCCAAGAAGATCAGTCCATCCCACAGTTACCAGCTATTCAAGCTATGCAAATTAAACCAAATACCTCAGGCCTGGATGGGTTATCCATAGAGTCTTGCAAGAACTATGGTACTGTATGCTTCTGTCGGTAATTAATAATAAATATCTAGCCCTTATGTAGCACTTTTCATCAGTAGATCTCAAAGCACTTCACAGAGGAAGTTAGTATTATTTTCCCCATTTTCAGATGGGGAAAATGAGGTACAGAAAGATGAAGTGACTTGCCCAAGGCCAGTGGCAAAGCTAGCAATGGAACTCACTTGTCTTGAGTCCCAGTCTAGTATTTTATCCACTAGGCAACACTACCCAAATTCTTTGAGAAGCCCTACTGATCAGCTGAGAACTTCCCTAATAACTTTAATATCTAAATGAACAAAGAATTGTAAGGTCAAATTCTGCCATATGGGTTCATTTAAGCCAATGGAATCTATGTGTCTGTGTCAGAGGGCAGAGATTAGGTTTATAATCTGTAAAGGATCTTCTTTGGTCAGGAAGGATGTCACCCCAATACTGAAGAGACAGAAAGAAAATCACTTCCATTCCCTCAAGCAGCCAAAGAAGGAAAAAGTCTCATAATAGATAGTATGGTGGTTAGCAATCACATACAAACCACAACCTCTAGTGAAAAGAGAAGGATGTGTGGGGTGAGACAGAGGAAAGAAGCAAGAGAAGCTGTTTGGGAGAAGGGAATATCATGCATTTCATATCTACATGAATAACCAGAGCCCATTTTTGCAAACTTCTGTTGAGGTTCACAAACACATTATAGCAGGGGCTAATTTGGAGTGGGTTTGATGTTTGCTGAGAACATTTGCACAACTCTAATAAGAGCTCCTTTAACAAATGTAACTCAGAGTAATTTCCATCCCTTCCTTTGACAAATCATATGTAATTTAGGTCTAGATTCTTCCTCACTTACACTGGTAGCACATTACTTCATGATTTGAAAAGGGTCTATTTATGAAGATGCAACACAACTGCAATTGTGTTGAAGAATCTGGGCCTTCGACAGATAGACACAGTTCTGCTAATGCTTTTGCATACATTTTGGGTCTACAAAATTACCCAAATTGTGAGCTCAGCTGTAAAAAATATGTAAAAGTTCATAAGATGTTACAGGAACCTAGAATAACAAATGTTGATGGAGAAAAGCACAAAAGGGAGACAGGATAACTGAATTCATCTAAACGAAAAGGACAAGTTGATATGATTCAAGGACTGTGTTGAAATTATGCTTGTTAAAAACAGGCGCTATGGAGCCAGAAGCTAATAAGATAACATTGGTATGTCAAATATTAGGCCTAATTGGTGGGCAAAATAATGCGGTGATGGGATATTCCACCCATCAATCCTTTTTCGGGCCTTTAAAAGAAAGAGATTTTGTGGGGAAACAAACAAAAGAACAAGAAAAAGAACAAATGGAAAGAACACAAAGAGGCTACTAGAGTGAGCTTCACCATCATGGCTGTCACCCGCACCTTTTCCTGGGACCCCCAGCCTTCCTCATTCTGATCCTGAGAAGTGCCCTGACCAGAACAGGCCAGAGAGAGAGAGAGAGAGATCCAACTGACATTGGTCCAGCTGAATCCCAAACAACATCTGGGATGACAGTTATTACTGTCAATGTACCACCAGCAAATGTACCAAGAGGTCACCCAAACTACCCCCCAAAATTATGAGTACTGTTTTAAAAAGAAGTTTCAGTTATTCTATTCTAAAAATGGGCTACTGGACAAAAGTAATAAATGTATTAAAATAATTCCAAACTGATCTGAGTCTCCTCTCACACTGGTTTTCACAACAATGTATTTTCATTGGTTCCGATGGAGTTACCCTGACGTACAGGTGAGAAGAGGTATCCCCACCAACAACTCTTCTATGCTCATGCAACATCAACCTGGACCAACTAATGACTACTGGGGCCGATGATCAGTTAATTAAAAATTCTCTAATGAGACTTTGATATGGTACGATGTAATGGCTCCAAAGAATACAGTATGGTCTACTGGATCATTGATTTGTTAACTACAAACTCTCTTGTATTCCATAACATTAATCAGCTTTAATGGCTCCAATGGAGGCATATTAATTAATTGCAGCTCCATTAATAACTCCCTGATTATGTATTTACCTGACCTAGACTGTACTGTGCATGTTAGAAACTCTTTAATTACATTTTACACAATAGTGGCTCCAAGGGAGATTATAAATAGTGTATTGTAGGTGCAATTATTTCTAAAGAGAGGAAATGTGACTAAATTAGGCTAATTGTGAGTAACAGAATTAATTTTGCTAAAGGTTATATCATGGGTATAAATTAAATTCACAAGAGCAGACAACTCACAGATGAAGATATTACTCCAAGCTGACTCGTAGCCTTCAGTCTTGGAAGTCATGTTTTTATACAGAGTAAAATTCATCCCAGTGCAGAAGACCCACACAAGGTGTTATAGGTACCACTTAAGTGCCACTTAAACCCTAAATTCAGAGAAAAATACTTCTGCTACGTCTCAAGATGCTGATGGCTGAGGGCTTTCTGGATGTGGGAAGCAAGGATCTTCTAGTTACCCTAATGCCCTATGGAGACCACATAGGGACCATGGAGGCTATTCCAGCCATTGGCTAGACCCGGCCTCTTGGGGATAGGTGTGTGTATGGGAGGGGGAGGGGGGCAGAACTACTGCATCTTTCATGGGATAGAAAGGGGCAAATCTTTCCTCAGGCATTTCTTTGGAGAGGCCAATCCTTGCATGAGTAAGGATTTCAGGAGGGAGTACTCCCAGGTGATCTGCCTACGAGAGCAAGCAGTCTCTCCTTGTGGTGATTCTGTGACTTAACTGCTAAAAGAAAGCCTGCAAAATGTGATGCATCTTGCATCATGGTATGGAGGTGGCAAAAGTAGAGCTGTTTGAACTGTTATTTGAGAAACATGGCCTCTGAAAAGAAAGGGCACAGGTCCTTGGTCAGTAGAAAACTGCTATAAGGTATTTCTGGCCACAGTTGCTTGCAAGGAGAATCCACGAGCACATATGATTCCAGTAAAGCTCCAAGACGGAGCTCCACCTTGCCATTCATTGGAAAGTGAGGTCCCACCACCTCTGCCAAATCATCAGAGTCCTTCCTTTTGTCAATAAACATCTCCTGTCTCTTACTAGGAATGTGCCTGGACCAGCTACTTTTCAGCTGGATTCCTATTTCAGTCAGACATTAGAATAGCACAGCAAGAGTTCTCCCTCTGCTTTATAAGGAGACACAGAGCTAAGTGTCATCAACATATTGCAATCCATATGGTACTAATATCTCCCTATGTAGTATCACAGAGCTAACTGGATAGTTACAGAAATAATAATTCATCATTATCATGATGGTTTTAGGATCATGATTTTTTTGTTAAATGCAGATACATAGTAACATCAACGGTGAATAGAGATACAGGGCATGCAAAGGCTCTTTAGCATATCTTTTAGGAACTCTAACTTTTATTTATTCCAGGAATGCATAGGAGCTCTGTAAAATATCAGCAACTTTTGCTGTGACAACGCTATGCATTTCAGCAATCTATACAAGGCATGACTCTTGCCAGGCATCTCAGAGACTTTATCATGCATTTTACTGGTCTTGTTATTTTCAGAGGAGCATATGTCTTGTGCAGACAACACTGGTGTTTTGGTTTGTTGGTTTCTTTGTTTTTGTCACATCTACTTTGTTATTAGGGAATGTTTTGCATAGTCAAGAAAAAAATATATGGGGAGAAATTCTGGATAAATAGACTTACACTACATTGGATTTACATTGGAATAATTGAGATCAGTATTTGGCCCCGTGATGAAAAATAATTCTTTTATTAATGACTAAATAAATACAAAGCCAGCAACTGTCATTCCAACCTGAGAAAATTGTGAAGAATACCATCAAATCCTTCAAATGGATCATTAAAATGTGAAGAATATCTTACAGATCCAAAAAAATATGGTACTGGTGTAAATTATCAGTGGGACTATAACGATTTATATCAGCTAAGAATCAGCCCCATATTTTAAACTACAGTAGAAACCATTTGTGATGGGGCAGCCCCGCCCCGCACTAGCCCCAGCGATGTCAGACCAGTAGCTCTGACAGAGGAAGTCCCGCCCCATTCGTACTGGGCATGCTCCAGATGCTCACTGAGTATAAAAGCAGGGAACTCGGCTCAGTTGGGGCCGGCGGCCACAGGGGAAGGACCTAACTGGGAAGCTCCTGCAGAGGACCAGCTGTCGCTCTTGAAGCCGCCAGGAACAGAGGCTTCTACAGGCCGGCACAAACCCTTACTGCGGGAGGAACCAGAGGAGGTGATGGATCTGGAGAATCACGGAAAACCCTGGGATCCATGGGAGACCCCAACTCCCCAGCCAGTAGGGAGCAACCCAGGGGAGATGACGGACTGGTACCTTGACCTGGTAAGCCTCAGCGTGTTTTGGTAGGACTCCCTTGCTGAGCCAGTAGTAAGGTCCTACGGCCCTGCAACCAGGGGCGCTTGTATGGACTCTGGCCACTAGGCTGCGCTGCCCTGCAACCCAGGGCACTTGTATGGACTCTGGCCACTAGGCCGCGCTGCCCTGCAACCCAGGGCACTTGTATGGACTCTGGCCACTAGGCCGCACTGCCCTGCAACCTGGGGCGCTTGTATGGACTCTGGCCACTAGGCCGTGCTGCCCTGTAAGGAGGGGCGTGAACCCTCACACCATTGATCTCTCTTTTTATGTAAGCTAATAGGCTCCCATCACAATAGTACCTGAATTCAATTTTATTCCATTCCATGTATGTGCTTACACCACAGTCATCACCGTAGCATCTGAGCACCTTCCTGTAGTGCACTGAGCAATGTGAGTCACATTTGTCACGTGGTTAGTTTGTTTGTTTGAATGCTTATAAAGTATCAGAGCAAGCAGACAAATAAAAACTAAATCGAGGTCACTTGTCAGTTTGCCAAACCTTGGTGTACTAGAAACTATGCACATGTTTTGTACGTAAGGAGAAAATGTAAACAGGAGGCGATTAATGAGTGACAAAGATTTTATCAGGCCAGGGCAAGGACAAATCATGGCAATGATCCATGGGAGTGTTGATAGACAGTCTTACATGAGAGACCAATGTGGTCCATAAAAAGACAATTCAGCTTCAAGGTTGAATCTCAGATTTCTGGCGGAGGAAGCAAAGTTAAACTCTGATATTGGACCCAGAGGAGACAAAAAACAAAAAAGGCTATTGACCCAGAAACAAGACTTCTATCTGAAATATTCTGTGATAAGAATTAGTGGTGTGGCCAGGAGCTGACATAGTCAGGACATGCAACTGGATGGGTCGAAGATGGATCAGAGAGTTGGGGGAGGGATAGAAAATGTTTAATATCATTTGAAGAGAAATGAAAGCTTCTGAAAAACAGATTTAACTTTGCTCATCCTCACCCCCTCTCTACCTACAGATGCTGTCAAAATAATTGTAGGGAATCAAGCAACTTGAATATTTAAATACTCAAAAAAGTGTCATTCTGGTGACTGGGCTTTGGGGTTCAGAACATGAACTTAATACAAACTCAAAGTAATTTTCATAGAAATGGGGCAGGTTCAGGCCAACCTTTAAGGGTGGCCTACAACCACCAATCTCATGTTTCACCAAAGTCCAGGTCAGGGTGGGTAAAAAATGATCATTTGTTTTAAAAGAATAATTATCTTTATGCTCCCCAAATTCCCCAAGATACCTGCCTCCTTTTCCTGGAATCTCCCTTTTGCTTGGAGCTGCTGTCTTTGAGCTCAAGCCTTCTCCCATTAGCAAACTTCAGTGGGAGCAGGATGTCATGTGCACAGTCACCCAGAGGGGGTGGAGCCAATAGGATAGCAGCAGGAAAGTAGGAACAACTTCCAGTGGGAGAAAGGTACTGGGGTTCCTCTGTGTAATCTGGAAACCAAGGGGAGGGGCAAGCAAGCAGAAGTACCCAAAGAGAGACAGGGAAGCAATCATCCATGGCCCCCAAGGCATCTGTTGGCAGGAGGCTATGAGGAAAGTTGGGCTGGGGGACTGTATAGAAGCAGTTCAAGGCCAGTCAATAGGTAGCATTATCCCTGCACCCATCGTGCCAACTATCCTTGCAAAGCCTCCTGCCATCAACTTCAGTTTCCTTCCCAGCATCCCTTTGATTTGTGACCAAGAGAGAGGGCACCCACTCTGTGAGTCTCTCCCTCTGCGTCCCCACTGTCCCTTGTCTCATAGTGGGAGGATTCAGCATTCCCCACCAGATAAGACAAGAGAACTTGGGGGAATGAATAGGGAGACTCGCCATGTAGAATTCCCTCCTCCAAGAGGCAGAACATGGAGTATTTGTAGGGAAGCTGAAGTCGGCAGCTGTAGAGGAGCAGACCGGTGAAGCTCATGGCTCTTGGTCAGATTCTCTGCTCACAGCTCAGATCTGAGCTTCTTCCAGCAGTGCTGCCCCTAGCATCTCCAAAAGTGTCTTTCCCCCAGCTCGTTCTCCTCTTTTCCCTTGACAGAGTTTGTCCTTTTCTTCTTATACATGTTCAGTCTTAGGCCCCATCCTTGGTCCTCCTGTATATGTGGTCTCCCTTAGCCTAGCATTCCATTTATTTGAGAGTGAGTCATTACACCACCACCACTGCAAGTTATCAGGAGCGAGGTATATGTGCTTCTCCTATTCTATAGCAAGGCTTTTTCTTCTTGGGTAGATACCCTGTTCCCCATCTTGGATGCTAGAGTCTTTGTGGAACACAACTGCTCCTACTTTTCACCTACTAGTGATTCATGTTTGCAACGATCTGCTGCATTCTGCCTTCAAGCAACTGCTAACACCACTTCTCCTCCTGATGCTGGCCCTAACCCCAGCTGGTGATAAATGACCAGTCCTCTCAAGTCACTGGGAGTTTGCCACTGACTTCAGTGGGAGCATGATCATCCCAATAGACAGATGCTGCTAGCAGTTCGAGGGGATTCATGGAGTGGACGGTAGGGGTCAGAAAAAGCCTGTGGAAAGATGCCCATCTCTTGAAATATTTCCTAGCTGGTGTACTAGTAAAAAGAGTTACTTAACAGATGCTCAAGTGCATCTTGGGATAAATACATTATTGATAGAGAACTGTCACCACACATCATGGTCATACTATTTTCTTCTGTTCTTGAGGTTTACCCTTCAGATGCATTCCAGATTCAAAGCTATCCTTCTAAACCCTTCTGGGACAAATTCTGTTTTAACTTCCACCAGTGCAATCCTAGTAGCCTTTTGTCCTCTTTTTCAATCTAACTATGAGCTTTTAAAAATATAGCCATTAGGAAATACAGCTAGATGAAATTATCCATGTAGCATACAAATAAAATAAAAACCCTGTTAGCAAGAATAGAGAGAGCAAATATTCCTGTGTGTTTTTATGCAGCTAATGTAGCATAAAGAATATGAAATCATGGAAGTGTGATTCTAAGGGCAATGGAACCCTGTGAATTTCCCCGTGGATCACTGTTGCACACACACATGGAAATTGAGATTGTTCTATATTCCTCGGCATTTTTCATGTCTTTCCTGTGAGTGCTGCTTTTAATCTGCAATATAATCTGCCACATAAAGAAAACTTTTTAAAGGAGACTTAAAAGAGTTATTTCTTCCCCCCCTCTCCCCACCCCTCTTTCTCTCTCAATCACTCACTCACTCACACACAGACCACAACCTCAACATGAGTCAGCAATGTAATGCTGTTGCAAAAAAAGCAAATGCAATTCTGGGTTGCATTAATAGAGAGAGGCATAGCATGCAAGTCACAGGAGGTGATAGTACCACTCTACTCGGCACTAGTTAGGCCTCAGCTGGAGTACTGTGTCCAATTTTGAGCACCAATGTATAGAAAGGAGGTAGTGAAACTGGAAAGGATCCAGATGTGAGTGACTAAGATGATCAAAGGGATGGAATGCAAGCCATATGACCAAAGGCTGAAGGAACTGGGTATGTTTAGTTTTGAAAAGAGGAGATTAAGAGGGGGATACAATAGTGGTCTTCAAATAATTGAAAGGCTGCCATAAAAAAAGATGGAGAAAAGTTGTTCTCTCTTGTCACAGAGGGCAGGACAAGAGGCAGTTGGTTCAAACTACAGCAGATTTAGATTAAATATCAGGAAAAACTTCCTAACTATAAGAACAGTAAGACAATGAATAAACTACCTAGGGCGGTCATGGAAGGTCCTTCAAAAGGAAGCTGGACAGCCATCTGTTTTGGATCATTTAGACACAACAAATCCTTTATCTTGGCAGCAGGTTAGACTAGATGACCCTTATGGTCCCTTCTAACCCTGTGGTGCTATGATTCTATGATTTTATTGGACACAAAACTAAAAAGTATGAATAGGACCAGATTCTCAGTTAGCGTAAATGGGTGTAGTTCCATTGACTCCTGTGCTGGTTTATGCTAGCTGAGAATCTGGCCCATAAATATTCTGTCGGGAACAATTTACCATTGTCAAGGACATGGACTAATGATATAATAGTCTGTATTCCATCTGTATTTCTATGATCTTATTATAATTGCAAGATATAATTCATCTACTTTAATCATCAGTTGTTGTTCAAAATGAGGGGGAAATAATGGTTTTACAAGAGAAGAGAAGTATTTTTCTTAAAGTGATTGGCCCATTAAACTGGCTGCTAAATGACCAAAGGAGTATCATATGCAGGAATGTCATTTAGTTTTATCGTTTCATTCATAGGTCTCCAAAGAATCTCTGCAGCTGTCACTTCACTTCCCTCTGGTGCTCAGGCGTCTCGGCTTGCGGTGTGCTGGAGTATCATCAGTAACACAGCTGAGCAATGATGGAGAAGGACGTCTGCTGAGTAGAAAACAGTAAGTGGACTCATCCTCAGTGTCAAGTGGATTCCTGTGGTTTTCCTATTTCTATAGTCTTATTTATGAGTTCCCTTATTTCAGCTCACTGTGTTTAACCCCCCCCCTCATTTTTGTACCCCACATAGGGATGACAGAAGATCCAAATGTATTCAGAATCTATTCTCAGCAACAATTCCCCACAATGGTCACAACTAATACTGGGAGAATTATTTTATTCATCAACACAAACCTTTCTGTAGGAAATTTTAAAACTGAAAAAAATCAAAACCCAGAGAAGAAGAAAAATCAATTTTCAGTTTTTTTGGTTTTGGCTTGGTGAAAGCTTCCGAAGAAAAATGTTGATGAAAACAAAAAGTTTTAAGTTTCTTAAAAAAAATTTTCAGGAAAAAAATATTCCAACCAGCTCCGCTGAGAAGTGCTATCCTAACACAGGTAAACATGTGTCTGGCAAAGAGTGTGATAATTAATATACGTCCAAACAGTACATTCAGGCCCTAGTGACCTTTTGCATATGTTAAATGTAGTGATTTTTAGGAGCAGCATTAGAGCTATTTAAATAGAGGTGGGAATTTCAGTAGCACACAAGATAGTACAACAAGGGTAGTAGGACAGACTTATCAGAAGTAAAAGAGGGGTGCAATATGGAAAGTATTTGGAACTGGAACCTTAATGAATAGGGTCAAAGCTTTTTTTTCCTCCCCTCCCCTTCCCAGCTCAGCTGGTATGGTCCCTTTCTAGTGATATACTGTAAACATTCAAAGCAATGTATTCTTTTTCAAGTATGCAGATGTGATCACTTGCAATCCCGATGGTATGACAAACAGGAGAGATTTCAAGAATGTTTACACTGTTCATTCCAGCCTTACAAGTAGATGCTATCAGAAAAGACATGACAGGATTTACAGTCTTATGCAAGAGTCAAGGAATTTGGAAGGGTTTACTGGGAAGGAAACTCAAATTGCAAATGCTGGACTCAGATTTCAGGACATGTTTTTCATCTCTGTTGCCCCTTAGCACATCTCTTCATCTTTATTTAGGATGCCTTGGGGTAGGAGTGGGGATTGAAGTAGCTTTTCTTAATAAAAGGCAAACAGAATAATCAGCTCTCAGCATAACACAAATTATTTCATGGAACAAAACAAAGCTATTCTGATGGTACTGTGCCAGCATAATTGTAACTGAGTATTTTAAAAGGGAGTTATTCTACTGAGTTAATTTATTATTCTTATTGTGCTGTAGGAGGGTTTCACAGTTCACCTGTATAGGCATCCACACAAGAAAGGAATGATTTTGCATTCCATTAGGGCTATCAATTGATCGCAATTAACTCATACAATTAACTCAAAACATTAATCGTGATGAAAAAGATTAATCATGATTAATCGTACTTTTAATTGCACTGTTAAACAATAGAATATCAATTGAAATGTATTACATACTTTTGATGTTTTTTCTACATTTCAATTACAATACAGAATACAAAGTGTACAGTGCTCACTTTATATTTTTATTACAAATATTTGCACTGTAAAAATGATAAAAGAAATAGCATTTTTCAATTCATCTCATACAAGTACTATAGTGCAATATCTTTATCATAAGAGTGCAACTTACAAATGTAGATTTTTTTGGTTATATAATTGCACTCAAAAACCAAAAATGTAAAACTTTAAAGCCTAGAAGTCTACCCAGTCCTACTTCTTGTTCAGCCAATCGCTCAGAAAAACAAGTTTGTTTATATTTACGGGAGATAATGCTGCCCTCTTATTATTTACAATGTCACCTGAAAGTGAGAACATGCGTTTGCATGGCACTTCTGAAGACAGCATTGCAAGGTATTTATGTGCCAGATATGCTAAACATTCATATGCCTCTTCATGCTTCAGCCACTTATGGACATGCTTACATGCTGATGATGCTCATTAAAAAAATGTGTTAATTAAATTTCTGATTGAACTCCTTGGAGGAGACTTGCATGTCTACTGCCCAATGGTTTTACCCACATTCTGCCATATATTTCATGTTATAGCAGTCTCAGATGATGACCCAGCACATGCTGTTCATTTTAAGAACACTTTCACTGCAGATTTGACAAAACACAAAGAAGGTACCAATGTGAGATTTCTAAAGATAACTTCAGCACTTGATCCAAAGTTTAAGAATCTGAAGTGCCTTCCAAAATCTGAGAGAGAGGAGGTGTGGAGCATGGTTTCAGACGAGTTAAAAGAGCAACACTCCAATGCAGAAACTACAGAACCCGAATCACCAAAAAAACAAACAAAAAACAAAACAAAACCCATTTTCTGCTGGTGGCATCTGACTCAGATAAGGAAAATGAACGTGCATCAGTCCACAGCACTTTGGATCGTTATTGAGAAGAACCTGTCATCAGCATGTCCTCTGGAATGATGATTGAAGCATAAAGGGACATATGAATCTTTAGTGCATCTGGCATGTAAATATCTTGCAACGCCAGCTACAACAGTGCCATGCGAATGCTTGTTCTTACTTTCAGGTGACATTGGTAACAAGAAGCGGGCAACATTATCTCCTGAAAATGTAAACAAACTTGTTTGAGTGATTGGCTGAACAAGAAGCAGGACCGAGTGGACTTGTAGGCTCTAAAGTTTTAAATTGTTTTATTTTTGAGTGCAGTTATTTTTTGTACATAATTCTACATTTGTAAGTTCAACTTTCATGATAAAGAGATTGCACTACAGTACTTGTATTAGGTGAATTGAAAAATACTATTTCTTTTGTTTTTTACAGAGCAAATATTTGTAATAAAAATAATAATATAAAGTGAGCACTGTTCACTTTGAATTCTGTGTTGTAATTGAAATCAATATATTTGAAAATGTAGAAAATATCAAAAAATGTTTAAATTAATGGTATTTCATTATTGTTTAACAGTGCGATTAATCGTGCAATTAATCGTGATTCATTTTTTAATTGCTTGACAGCCCTACAATCCAGCCATGTCTACGAAATGCTTTTTGCATGGGAAATTATTAGTTAAATTGGAGGATACAGGAATTAGTACAGGAATTGTAAAGTAGGTTAAGAACTGGGTAAAGAAGAGAAAAGAACTGGTTGTTCTGATAAGAGCCAGTGGGAAATTTCTAGGATTCCCCAAGGATCAGTCCTAGGACTGATCTTTTATAATACTTTTAATAATGACCTTGGCAAAAATAAAAAGAGGAGTGTGCTAATGAAATTTGAAGATAACACAAAGCTGGAAGGTTTTGGCAATACAGAGGAGGATCGGAATATTATACAGGAAGAATAGGATGACCTAACAGACTGGAGTACTTTAGTCTAATGTAGGTGATTGGGGTCAACAGGAGAGCAACTGGGTGGGGTTTAGTGGTCTGTGATATACTCGAGGTCAAATGAGATGATCTCTGGTTTTCCCTTCTGGCCTTAAACTCTATGATTCTATGGTTGTATGAAGTACTATGGATTGAGAGCTCTTTGCCAAAA
Source organism: Chrysemys picta bellii (assembly GCF_011386835.1). Classification (NCBI taxonomy): domain Eukaryota; kingdom Metazoa; phylum Chordata; order Testudines; family Emydidae; genus Chrysemys; species Chrysemys picta. Next base: position 28,062,616 of record NC_088792.1, read on the forward strand.
TGCTGATAACCTGAGAAAGCACAGTGGGTGTCATTCAGCTGTGGCATGGAGTGGCCAATTCAAGCCCTTCTGTACTACTCCACATAAGATTTCCACTGTCAGAGTAGCTGGACAGATATGCCTGCATACACCATAAGTGCCGCAGAAAGCACCTCCATGATGGTTTCACATTTGTTGGCACAGAAGGTCACAAAGAGGGTAGGCTATAAGAGGGGCCACAGATTCACATTTATGCAGATGCAGTAACTCCAATAACATAGACAAATATCTCAGAGGAGCTGCTGTCACTCTTGTTGGAATAGCAGCTGCAGGGAGTTGTCCGGCAGCCACACAATAGTGGCCTGGGTAAGTGTATGACATTCATCTCCCCATCTGCTCTTCACTCCAGCTGCATAGAGCTCTATGAAAACCACTCCAGCTCCATAGAGTGTTATTCATCTGGAGTGGTTTTTACCCATTCAAAGAATGGGAAGAAACAGGAGTTTTAAAGATTCAGAATCAAACACTGCTGAGTTTTCCCCAAAAATTATTTCCTGCAAATAAAATGTCTTTGCCAACCAACTTATGTTTCTCTATTCAACCAATATTACCAGTTTCCACATTTTTTTTCTGATATAGGTCTGAATGTCTCAATTTATAGCTTTGTAAATGGTAACACTGTTGCATGACTATGCTCAACTCAGGGCTGCAGGATCTGTCAATAAACAATCTTACCCAAATCTGTGATTCCATTCCATCATAGGTCATCTTTAAAGATGTTTTTAATCCATCTTTCCATTGCCGTTATGCTCAATTAAAAAAAAAAAAAAGAAAATCCTCTTGGCTCCCCAAAAGCATGTTCCTAATTAGAAAAATGGAGTCCTATATGTAAATCCCACTGAAGTCAATGAGGCAACTTCATCACTGGTGCAAGGGGTACATCTTTATTGACTCTAGCAGAATTGTGTCCATATAAAGCACAGTTTAAGTTGGCCAATGGGAGTTTTGATTGCATATCAATAATTGTGTGTGCACCACAATTAATAAAATAAAATAAATCCAGCAAGTTTTCTCTCTCATTAATATTTATGGGTAAAGCAATTATGAAAGAATGAAGGGAAATGATGAAAAGAGTTACAAGGGGAAGAAGTGGCTTTATATTTGTTATTAATTATTATTATTGTACTGGTGTCCAAAGGTTCAAATCAGGATTGGAGCTCCATTGTTCTAGGTGCTTTACCAAACATACAAGAAGGTACAGTCACTATTCTGAACAGTTTACAATCTAATTTGAAATAAAACACACCTTGTGCCTGTGGCTACATCTACAGTATGCACTAGGGGTGTGATTCTCCTGCTTATGTACACATTCTTATGCTAGCTCTTGTTGAGAGCCATGAACAAACCCAGCTGGAAGAGGTGGGTATGTACTCAGCATGGCTAGCCATTCCTCTGCTGATGCTACAGTGGCTACACTGCTATTTATACCTGGCTAGCTCATGTATATATAGCCTGTGATAAACGAAGGAAGAAAATGATTGAAAACAGGTGCAAGTAATGGAGATAAGATCACACATTGTTAGCTGTTGTGCAACTTGATGGTTCCAGGGGTCAATTGATGAAATTAACAGGCATCGGGTTTAAAATAAATAAAAGGAAGTACTTCTTCACACAATGCACAGTCAAGCTGTGGAATGCATTGCCAGGGGAGGTTGTGAAGGCCAAAAGCATAACTGGGTTCAAAAAATAACTAGATAAGTTCATGGAGGATAGATCCAGCAATGGCTATGAACCAAGTTGGTCACGGACTCAACCCCGTGCTCTGGGTGTGCCTATTCCTCTGACTTCCAGAACTTTGGACTGGACAACAGGGTTTGGATCACTCCATAATTGCCCTGTTCTGTTCATTCCATCCGAAGCATCAGGCATGAGCCACTGTTGCAAGACAGGACACTGGTCTAGATGGATCCAGCATCACCTTTCATCTGTTCTAAATAATCTGCTTTTTCTCTTTTAACAATAAATAAAAAAAAAGAGCTCTCCTGAACTGGCTCCCACTGCCTCCCTGATTTCTTGTCAGTGTTATGGCAGAAATGGGTCTTGCAGAGGAATTTGATGGAGGAGAGGACAAAGCTGTTACAATAATAAGTCTAGAATTTGTGTATGGGAATAAAGTAATACTATAAAGGAAATTATTATGCTCGGGCCTGATCCAACTTCCACTGAAGTCAAATAGGAGTGTTTCCATGGACTGGAAACTGGACCAACAGGGCTGGATCTTGATCTTTATGAGCAGTAGAGCTGGGCAAATGACAGATTTTTTTCAATTAACTTGAAAATTAAAATAAAAATAGGTTGAACTGAAAATAAATATTTTAAAAATTTTCAGTGAATAGAGAGAAGTAAAAAAAATCATTTGGGGTTGAACAAAACATTTCATTCAGTCTGAAACAGGATATTTTGTGCATCTTTTAATACTTGAAATTAAAAAAAATGAAACAAAGTAATTTCAAATCAAAAACTCAAAACATTTTGTTTAGAAAATGTCAAAATGAAGTGTTGGCATTTTTTGGAATGTCTTTTTTTTTTAAATTGAAATAATTTGGCAAAATTGAAACAATTCAGGAAATATTTCCATGTTACCAAATCTGCATGTTTCATTGGAAAAAAATGTTGTTAGAAAAATTTCAGCCAGTTCTAGTGAAAAGTGCTCAATACAAATTCATTACTGATAGTGAATATACCTTTCATCCTCACACAATAGAACGACCGTTTCCACATTTGTCCATGTTCACTTTCCACTAAGGTTCATTAGCCTCAGACCCATCTATAGTGTGCTACAAGCATCAAAGACACCTGTAAATGGTAGATACAAACCATACATCTGTGTAATGCATACTTTACCTTAACTAATTACTAGATTTTGATTAATAAGCAAAAATAAATGTGAAACTTCAACAGAATCTAATTGTGAAGGTGGGTGCCTGGTTGTGAATTTTCATTGTTTCTTCCAAGAATTCCCACAACTTCCATAATAGGAGGAGGAAGTAGCTTATTGCAGAAAGAGTCTGGATATGCAGGGTTATTATTGCTTAAATATATCCTAGACATTTGGCAAGAGAAAAAGCTTTATTCAGCCCCTTCATGAATTCAATGACATGTCTAACATTTACACCTTTTTATGTTCACTTTTTCTGCAACACATATACAATCCTTTATTGATCACAGCAAAGGGCATTTATTTTTCCCTGATAAGCCCATGATTTATAGTGAAGAATCAAATATTTATTAATCATTTGAGCACAGGATATGAAATATTTTTTTTCAAGTTCTCCAGCTGAGCCTGTCCAGTTAAATTCTCCCAATTGTAAGAGAGGGTATAAACTTGTATGTCAATCTTTCTTCAGGCATAGTTTTAATTTCTATCTCAAACTCTACACCCATGCCTAGACAATGAGTTATGAATTTTCAGTCTTCTGTCTGGACAAGTCCTTCACAAGTTCACTTCTGATATCAGGAACAAAATATAGCTGAATTGTCCGAGGTCAATATGATGATTTTAATATTAAAACATTCCTTAGCCATCTCCTCCATAGATGAAACTCATATCTCATGCAGGATTCAAAGACATTAAACATTCCTGGTTGTAAACTGTGTTTTTGTCCATTTTGAAAATCTTACTGTGATATACTGGAAATCAATTTGTATCTGCGGAGAAGGAATCCTTTCAAGCAAACTCATTCCCTTAATAATTCCCATGGGCAACAGACAAACACCATTATCAACCTGCTTTCCAAAGTGACAGTTTTAATGGCAAAAAACACCATTAGTGCCTAATCCAATCCCAAACGGATGTGATTGTTGTAAAATGAGAAGGAAAAGAATCAACTAAATATATTGCTTTACACTGATTGAATTAAGAAAACAAGGATATCCCTAGAGCAGAAATTTTGAATTATATTATTATAAAAACAGCTGAGTTCCAATGCCAATCGTTTGATAAAGACAAATATATATATATATCAGCTTCAAGCCACAGTTTCCAAAGGTCTCAGAATTTCTAGTTATACTGTCCCAGGAAGCTGAACATTTCTTAACATAAATCATTATGTCTAACTACAGTAAATATTTCTTTATTAAAGGTTTGGATTTTCTAAACATTTCAGCTGTATTTTGCACCAAGCTGATGTCAGGATGACACTTACAATAACAGATTTTATTTTGCTTGGTAAAATATGAGAGACAGGATTAAGAAGAAAAATAGCTTTTGAATGGAAAGTTATTTATAATATATTATTAAAATGTTCCACATTGCCTTTGTGTCACTGATCAGTTCTTTGGCTCACATATTGCAAAAAGTGCAATAATATTGCTGTTCAGATCCAAAGGATGCAAATTTAATAAATATTTATAGAAAACAACATTGAAATGGATTACAAAGAAAATAAAATGCTGTCCTTTTCTCTTTTTCCTCATTCTTCGTCTTCAGGATTCAAAGATGGGAAAATATCAATACCTAGCGATAACATTATCTTATGGACAGATCCTCAGCTAGTGTAAATTGTCATAGCTCTGCTAGGTCCCATAGAACAATTTATACCAGTTGAGGATTTGCCCCATAATAATTACAATGTTTTCTAGTACAATGGCTTTATGGAGTTTTTAACCTGCAGGAGGAAAAAATCTGGCTATCTGTTCCCATCCTATTTTTTTAATGTGTTGTTTTCATCCCAAGAGTGGTGTATGGTACTAAAAATTTCTTTTGGAAAAAAAGCAAACCCCAAGGAAAAAATAAAATGTTGAGAATGATTTAAAAACTGATTTTCAATAGTAAATAGTTTCATACTAAGGGTTTGTTTTTCAGGCTGGAAGAGCAAGGTCAGTGATCCAGTCAGAAAGTGAGTTTTATCTTTTCTTGGTAATGAGACAATCTGCTAAATTCTGCTGATATTTATTTAAGTTCCCCTGAAGTCATTGGACCAGATTTTCACCTGTCATAAATTGGCCTGGACCCACTGACTTCAGGGAAGCTACGCCGATCTACCCTAGCTATCTGGTCCATTAAGAGTAAATCAAGTAGAATGGCCCATCTCCAATGAGGTGATGGGCATCTCCAGAGTGGTACTGAGCTGTGATCTCCTTCAATTCCCATTGAAGTCATTTGGAGCTGAGGATGCTAAACCCAGGTTATTTTATGGTTTTATCCATTAACAATAATTATGTGGCTATTTTTGTAGCCCTTTGAGGTACTTCTGAGCATTAGTGATAACTTTGGCTCTATCAATAAAGATTATACATCAGGGTAAGGCCATTAGTCAGGCATTTGACTGAAGGGTCTGTTATGTCCACCTGTTATGTGCACACCTGATGAGAAACAGTATGTCTCAGGTTATAGTGATACAATGGGTTAGAAGTGCCTAATGGAGGCAGATCTAAGTTTTCATTTGTTTATGTTTTGGCTCATCTGTATAGGGTGATGTACTACCTGATTTACAGAAATTTTATTTTATGGCATTAATACAGTTTTAGATTTAACAGAAAAGCCATATTATTGACTTTCCGATAGATACTGAAAAGATTTCCCCCTTCCGGGGACTCTCCAACATAACTATTTCATCATATCATGTATTTTTTTTGGGTGCCAGGTGAGTTCTGGTTTATTTTCCTGGATTGCAGACTATGTGTTCAAGCTTTTATTGTATGTCTGTTATATATATACTATTATATATATATATACTGTATATCTATTGCAGTTTTCATTGTATCTCTGTTCTCTTAACTTCATTATCAATTGTGTTTCATAGCCACAATGGTAACATTATACATATAAAATTATTAACAAAAATAAAGTTTAAAAACCTGAGTGTCAAAAATTATTTTTAACTAAAATATCTGGGGTACAATCACATTTTTGTACTATGGAGGGATCTGACTTCAGAAGCAAACCTTCAACCTTTACCGAGAGTTTCTGGGTCCCTGAGCTACTGGAAACCTATGGGAAGAGGATAATAAAAAGATAAAAATCTTCTTGTAATTATATGTTCTTGCTGTTACATTATTCAGCCATTAGATGTCTGTAGAGTTTCAGACAGGGTGTGGTCTCTGGTAATTGGGTGAGACAAAGTTGGAACCCAAGCTGTGTGGAAACCTGTCTGTAGTTGTAGCTGTTTTCTTTAATTAGTACCATGGGGGCAGGTATCATAGGCTGAGGCTGTGCCTCCCAAAACAGCTAGGCCTAGTCCCGCCCACACTCCGCCCCCAGGCTCCCTCCCCCTTCTTCCAATCAGTACGACTGCTCTAGTCTCAATTTCAGTGTTCTGGAGCTGGGGAGGGTGGCCTGCAGCTGCACTGCCCGTCCTCCTGGAGTTCTGGGGCTGAGGGCATTCCGGGGCTGGGGTAGGGGCTGAGGTGGGTGGGGGCTATGGGCTCAGGTGGGAGGCACCAAAGGGGTGTGATCTCAGGTGTAAGGGGTGGGACTGTGGGCTAGCCTCCCCTAGCCGGCAGTTCATGTGCCAACCATGGTAAGCACCTTCTGTTTTAGAAAGACTGTGTTTCCATATAGCAAGTCCAAAAAAGCTCTATTTAGAGCTTTATTGCTATTACAGTAGAAGCTCAGAGTTACTAACGCGTCAGGAAAGGAGGTTGTTCATAACTCTGAACAAAATGTTTTGGTTGTTCTTTCGAAAGTTTACAATGGGATATTGACTTAACACACGTTGAAACTTACTATGCAGAAGAAAAGGCTATTTTTAACCATCTTAATTTAAATGAAACAAGCACAGAAACAGTTTCCTTACTTCATAATTTTTTTTTAAACTTTCCCTTTATTTTTTTAGTAGGTTACATTTAACACAGTATTGTACTGTGTTTGCTTTTTACTGTTTTTTCTCTCTCTCTCTCTGTTGCTGTCTGACTGTGTACTTGCAGTGCCAAATGAAGTATATGGTTGACTGGTCAATTCATATCACTGGTGTTCATAACTGTGTGGTTCTACTGTACTACTTTCATGGAAGGAGTATAACATAACTTATAGTAAAAATAAAATAAAAGGGAACATACAAAGTTGTTCTTAGTTATTTTTGTCCCAGAGGCCAATATTCTTGGGGGGGGGGGGAGGGGGGAGTGAACTAATAACATTCAGCATGCCTTCCCAATAAAAGCTGAAGTTGTCTAACATATTATGTGTACACAATGACCTCGGCTTCAAGACAAACAAGAAACTTAATAGCTGAGGCATTTACAACCTCTGCAACAATCCAGGTCTAACTCCCTCTTGGAATTAACACACCATCAGCATGATCTCCACTTTAACACAGAGTGATGTTAATTGTTGTAATTTACATCTGACAGTCGGGATTATCCCCAAGGAGTTCAGTGTGGAGTCAGCGTCTCAAAAGGATTGATGGCCACTAAAGCAAAGGCATTATTAATGGCCACTAAAGCAATGGTATTATTAAATTTAAAGGGGGAAAAAAGCAGCAGCAGCAGCAGCAGCCAATGTTTTACTAGCAGTCATTTAAACTAGAAAAAAAGCAGCATTGAAACTCCCATCCCCACTTCATCATACAATAACATTTTTGACAAACTGTTGGTTCCAGTTGCCTTATAAGGCGTCATCTAAAATGCTATATAGAGCAGCCCAGTATATTTATGTCAGCCTTTAAAGGCACATACAGCTCCAGTACAGGATTAACTATATTTTGGTGAGAAACAGTGGTCTTGAGTTAGCTGAGGATTTGAAAATCAATTTACTCCTTCACTTGAACACAGATTTGATTCCTTTTTTGTCAGCCTGAGAATGACAGGAAACTATTGAGTATATGTTCATGAACCAATCAAAAGATTATTTTGCATCCTGTTGTTTTCATTTTGTTTATAAAGTAAATGTTCAAAGTCTGGAATAAGAGGAATTTGTGAGCATCAGTATTTTTATATATGTGAGGAAACATTGGTTTTGCTGAGACAAGATTGTATAGCTGTTGGGCCAGATCCTCAACTAGTGTAAACAGCCATAGTTCCATTAAAGTTAATGGAACCACAGAGATTTTTTACCAGTTGAGGATCTGATCTCGGGGGGGGGGGGGGGGGGGGGCGGCGGGAGGGGGGAAGGAGATGGGGGAATAGGACTTCTGTGATTTCTTTCAAAGTAACAGCCGTGTTAGTCTGTATCTGCAAAAAGAACAGGAGTACTTGTGGCACCTTAGAGACTAACAAATTGATTTCAGCATAAGCTTTCGTGGGCTACATCTCACTTCTTCAGATGCATAGAGTGACTTCTGTCACTCACACTTGCAATCTGTTCATGATTAAAATGTTACTCAGAGATATTCTGGTTTAGACAGGATTGGTAAAGTCCTCTCTGGTGTATTCAAACATTACAATTGCCTTATAGTAAATTCAGGCAGACCAACCATGATAACCAATAATTTCACCCATTTGGCTAAGTGTTGCAATTTCGTTGCACTGTATTCATGGTGAGAAACATGTTTAGATGAGGTGTTTTTTAAACAAAACACTGTGTGCCAGATGGTTTGGAATTTTTTAATGGAACAGTTTTTGATCAGAAAATGCCCTTTTGTCAAAACCAAAACTTTTTGAGGAACTATATCAGTTTTGATTAAAATAGCTCAGCTCAAGGATGGAATTTCTGGTCAAAACCAGAGTGAGAGAGACCTATGCAGCCCCTACCTCAGTAGCCTTGTGGTTACAGTACTTGCCTTACATACAGGAACCAACTCTGCCTGTTTTAAAGCAGGGATTTGAATGTGGGCTCCAAGTTCTGTTACCCACTAGGTTAGTGGCTCCTCCAAGGGACAGGTCTTTCTTGCTTGTTCTTTATTAAAAATTTCAAGAAGTCTCAAGTTTGTTCTGATGTGGAATGTAAACATTTCAAAACCTCAGCAAGTTTCAAGAAACAGAATTCTTGTTGTCCAAGTAGCCCATTAGTTTAAATAGTAACAGATTCATGACTAAAATTTCTACAAACAGATGATAAAATAATTCTTATTTTAGTTTATATTTTTAAACATTGCTACAAACAAAAAACCCAGTAATAATCATTATATGTACTATGTAACACACCAAGTTAAATTTATATACTATATAACACAAACATATTAAATAAAATTATTTTATATCATGTCTCCAGTAAAGTTTTATAAAAGTGAAATAATATGTAATCAAGAAGAAGTTGAAGGCTCTTTTTATCTAGCAGTTAGACCATTTTTCAGATGATTAGTTTCTGAAAACAGGATATTTGTTCCTAGCAGAAACAGGCTCTTTCTTTCTTTCTTTCTTTCTTTCTTTCTTTCTTTCTTTCTTTCTTTCTTTCTTTCTTTCTTTCTTTCTTTCTTTCTTTCTTTCTTTCTTTCTCAGCAAATAATACTGTCTCCCATAAATGTAAAGACAAAATTAAAAGACCACAGATAAAGCAAAAAACAAAAAAATATTGAGATTTGGGTTCCCTGTGCTAGGTATGGTACCTCCACATAGCAAGAGACAGTTCTGGTCCTGAGAAGCTTACAATATAATCCCTGATTCATGTGTTTAATTTTAAGAATAAAGCTAGCCTCATTGAATGAATGAATGATGGGGATCTACTGTCAGGGGCGGCTCTGTGTGTTTTGCTGCCCCAAGCATGGCAATCAGGCGGCTTTCGGTGGCGCGCCTGCGGGCGGTACGCTGTCACGCCGATTCGGCGGCATGCCTGCTGGACGTTCGCCGGTCCTGCGGCTTCGGCGTCCCTGCCACTGAATTGCTGCCGAATCCGCGGGACCGGCAGGCCTCCCGCAGGCATACCGCCGAAGGCAGCCTGACTGCCACCCTCACAGGGACCGGCAGTCCTCCCCCCGCGGCTTGCCCACCCCAGGCACGCGCTTGCTGCGCTGGTGCCTGGAGCCGCCCCTGTCTACTGTAGATTTTTATATTGATATTGTGACACTTTGGTTATATGTCTGTGTCGAACTGTAAGTTCCATTTTGTTTTGTGAGTGCCATTTGTGATTGTTGCCTTCCTTGTGGATTAGTGCATCCATTTTGTAGCAAGGCTTAACACCTAGTGGACAGACTATGTCTGAGAATCTGCAACAGAGCAATCAAGGGCCATCAATATATAATGACTCTTCCCTACTAGAACAGTGGGTGTGTGAGATTCTGTGGCCTGCGATGTGCAGGAAGTCAGACTAGATGATCACGATGGTACCTTCTGATCTTAAAATGTATGAGTCTATGAGTTTTCTGCCCATAGAGCCATGACGGAATGATTCTCTACTAGGGTGACCAGATGTCCTGATAAAAGTGGGAGCGTCCCGATATTTAGGCGGTACTCCTTTTTTATTTTATTTTTTTGCTCCGCTGGCGGCACTCCGGTTTTTTTTTGGGGGGGGGGAGGGGTTGTGCTCTATTTTCTTCCTCTAATCTGGTCACCCTATTCTCTACACAGAAGCTGATGGGGGAGGAGGTGAAGCGTGGACTTGCAGCACATTGGGAAACAGATCTGGTTTTTTAAAAAGTGCTTCTCTAAGCAAGGGAGGGTGACCAATGCCAGAAGATTAGGCCATGCAGGCTGGAAGAAATGCCTGTCTTAAGGACTTGGAACAAACACAGCACTCACAGAGCTGGTGAGATCAAAACTGGGGGGACTGTGTTCTGGAGTCTGTTGTTTTCCACAGATCTGTTATTGTCTTATGCTTTCTAAGAGTAAAGTGCACGTGTGTGTGTGTGTGTGTGTGTATGTGGGTGTATAAGAAATTTGCTAGCTGTGTGTCTAGCTTTAGCGCCACATTGTCCCTGAAGGGTGTAACTAGGACGTCAGAGCTCCCACAGCCTGGTGGTCTTGGGGGGAGGAGATATCTAAGCAATTGGGGGTAAGAAGGGCTGAGGCACTGGTTCCAGGGTACAAGGGGATGGATGACAGGATCCCACTGCCCCAAAAGAGGGTCAGACATGCAGTCTGCAGATCCGAGATTGCCTGGGAGACCCAGAGCCAGGAACAGTCACTACCCAGACCTAGGGGTTTTAGAAGCATGTGGGAGCCAGAGAAGGGAGGCAGTCACAATAGACTGAGATCCATCCAGAAAGTGGGATTGGTCCAGGTTTTGACAGACCCTATAATATTAATTTGAATATTGGCATCATATTAATCCCTGGTACGATACTGCTCAGTAGAAGGTGCATCTAGGCACACATAAGCGTGCCAGCTTAACATTACTTTATTTTCAGAGAAGCAGCAGCCAGCCAAGCTCTTTCAGTCTCCCTGCACTAGCTCTGGACCGACTGCAGACAGCACAAAGATTCTCCGGTTACATTCTGGACTTAAAGTGACATACCATTACACTCTTCTGAATGTAGGGGGCCAATTAATGCTATTTATGTTGATAATTTTGTAATGTAAAGTTTCTCCATTGGAAACTAAATTGAAAGTGCTAATTTTACACAAGTTATCAAAGAAGCCTCAGCTGGTAACAACTTCAGGCCATTAGTACCAAACTAGGCTATATTTTAAATGGCAATGTAGAGATAACAGGTTCCATCCCATTGTCAATTGTCTCTCATGTGCAATTAAAAAAATACAATGATTTAAAAAATAAATTTCGGGTCTATTTGGAAATGAAAATTGCCCTCAGCATTCAAGCTATAAAACGTGTCCCTAGCTTTATAAAAATATCATTTAATAATCTACTGACTGGAATCAACCAGTGCATACAATCAACATCCTGATGGGAGATTTACAAAAGCAGTTATTAGACACGTCTAAATTTTATAATACAAATTAATAGAAAGCTAGTAAAGAAATTTAAACTCAACTCATTATATCCAAGTATAATGTGATGTAAGAGAAGTGTCATCTTGCATACTGTCTGTGCTATGGAGTATGTTTTCTTCAAAATGACAGCCAGGCCAAAGTCCATTAACATCAATGGAAAGATGCCTGTTGATTTTAGTTAGCTCTGGAGCAGGTCCTTAATTCCCACAAGCACCAAACAGAAGAGAGGGATAGCTCAGTGGCTTGAGCATTGGCCTGCTTAAACCCAGGGTTGTAAACTCAATCCTTGAGGGGGGGCATTTAGGGGTCTGTGGCAAAAATCTGTCAGGGACAGTACTTGGTCTTGCTGTGAAGACAGGGGACTGGATTCAATAACCTTTCAAGGTCCCTTCCAGTCCTACAATTTTTTTTTAAAAGGGGTTTGATATATTGTCACAGGGTCCAATCACTGCTAGGGGCCGCTCCTGGGGATTATCTCTTTCCAGATGCTGCCACTTCCTCTAGCGGTCTCTCTACCCATCTCTGCAACTCCAGGTGCTTCTTCTTCATGACATGGTCCTCCAGCAAGTCTTCCAGCATGAACTATCCCAGGCTGTCCACTCTCCACCACCTGGTCTCTGCCACTTCATCAGTGCCTAGTAGGGGAATCCACCGTCTACTCTAGGTTCCAGCTCAGGGGCTTTCTCATCAGCAGCCAAGGTCTGCACGATCCTATCCCTTGCTGCTTTTCCCCTGAGCCTTGCCTACCTTTCTGGCTGCCACAGGTTTGCTAGCCCAAATTCCCTCCTCCGAGGTAGTAACTGTAGGCTACTCTCTATAGTCCCAAATACACCTCCCTTCTCCCAGGCAGTGACTGAAGACTACTTCCCTGCAGCCCCATTCTGCTCTCAGCTCCTGCTTCTGTCCAGATGAGCCTCATTTGATCAATCCCTTCTCCCTAGCTCCTCCTCCAGGTGCCACCTGGCCACTATAACCCCTTCAAGTCTTGTGTGGGGTGGACACCCCATCAGATGTACATAAAAAGGAGCATGTGCACCTGTGGGTGTAATAAAAAAAAATGTAGGCGCAATGGAAAGCTCACGATTAAGAGCTAAATTATCCTCTTTGATCCACATCAGGTCTCTTGAATCCTCTTCGCACATGTGCAGACCCCACCCACCCACTGGTGTGCAAAACTCCAATTGATGTCAATGTATGAAAAGTGAAATATGTAACAGTGCAACTTTATTCGTCCACCTTAATTTGTAGAGGCTGTGTCCAAAAGCCCTTAACAGAGTACATACCATTACACAGAAAACTAATGCATTCCAGCAGAGGGAGACAGAAATTCATGACTACGGGCAGAAGAGAAAGGTGATACTAGAAATGAGATGGAGTCAATCTGGTGAGTGAGGGCTTGTCTACACGTAAAGCACTGCAGCAGTGCAGCTGTGCTACTGCAGCAAATCTGGTGAAGATGGGAGAGAGTTCTCCCTTTGACATAATAAAACCACCTTCGTGAGTGCTAGAAACTATGTCAGTGGGAGAAACACTCCTGCCTACATAGCGCTGTGCATACCGGTGCTTATGTCAGTGTAATTTATGTCGTTCAGGGGGTGGTTTATTGACACCTCTGAGAGACATAAGTTATATCAACATAAACTGTAGTGGAGCCTGAGTTAGCTTTTCTCTGTGGTGACTAAGTTCCAGTGAGGCAGAGATACAGGAAGGCTACTCCAATGGGAAGGCATTACAGTGGAAAATGCCCTCTCAACTAAAGGTCTAGGCCTCATTGACTGGTCTGGACCACAACAGTGCTAATATTGTGGGAAAAGGTGAGGCAGCAGTAGATGGGTGGAGTGAGTGGGGACAATAGCAAAGAAAGAAACCCTCCTTATGTGATTAGCCGCATTAAACTGTCAAAGCTAAAACAATTGAAAGACATTCTGAACAGGATCCTGAAATAAATGGGGAGCTAGTTGTGGAGGTCTTTGAGAATAGGGTGCTATGGATGCATTTCTAAGTACATATAAAATAACTTTAAAATGTATTTTCCTTTAGTGGTTACATTAAAGGCATTTAAAAATGATTTTCTTGTTCTCAAAAGAGAAATAAAAAACCATTGTTATTGGAATTGTGTGAGATCCTTACAAGCCATTAGAATACCCCCAAATTATTTGCACAAGGCATCCCTATTATCCATGGACCACTGACATGATAGAGCATAATAGCATCCAAAAGAGCACTTGAAGACAACTATATTATGTCAATGAGTAGTTGAGATGACCTCAAATTTCTGACGCCTCAGTTTATCGTATGAGTCAGTGGAGAAACAGCTACTAAAGACAGCAATATTTCCATATGATGGACCCAGTTGGCACTGTATCAATGTGTCCTCTTGTGCTGTACTTGGAAGGTCTTTTATTCATGGCTAGGTGCAATCTAGTTCTATCTATGAATTTTCATATAAATCAAACCTTTCAAACTACAGAGAACTGTAATGATGGAACCTTAAGTGTTGATACTTCCATTGGCAATTACTATAAAAATTCCAGCATTTTCAGTCCTCAAGGAATAGATAGTTTACAACTAGGCCCAAATTTGCGAGAGTGAGTCCCTGAAGGATGGACTCAGGGCAGGAGTAAACAGTGAAATTCTATGGCCTATGATATACAGAAAATCAGACTGAATGATCTAATGCAGTGATGCTCGGACCTCAGTGGTTCAGGAGCCAAATTAGCAATCAACATTACCCAAAAGAACCACAGTAGTGTGAATTAATTGTTTCATTTATTATAGTACTGTATATTCATATTTAAACAGTATGATGATGGGGAAATATTTAGTTATATAATTATTATTTTATCAGCTACTATTGGTTAATAACATAGTAAAAGCATCCTGATTGGTTAATAACTTAGATTGGTTAATAATTAAATCACACAGTGTTTTAATATCATGTGCTGCAGAGAGCCACAGGAGACACATTAAAGAGCCACTTTCAGCTCGCAAGCCACAGTCAGACTATCACTGATCGAATGAAGAACAGGAGTACTTGTGGCACCTTAGAGACTAACAAATGTATTTGAGCATAAGCTTTCGTGGACTACAGCCCACTTCTTTGGATGCAGCCCACGAAAGCTTATGCTCAAATAAATTTGTTAGTCTCTAAGGTGCCACAATTACTCCTATTCTTTTTGCGGATACAGACTAACACGGCTGCTACTCTGAAAACTGATCAAATGGTTCCAACTGGTCTTAAAATCTGTGAATTTATAAAACCCCACATCTGGATTCTCCAATGGGCATGTAGAATGAGCATGCAGTGGGTTCTTTTAAAAGCTTCATTCCATTTCTATAGCTACTACTAATGGTAGTGATAGTCTTATTTTGAATATTGGGAATATTTTTGAGTGCTGTCATCAATGGAATGAACTTTGTATATGCACCAATTGTAGACACTTGCAGGATTTTTTTGAACTGTGAAGTGTCAGTATTTGAAAACTGGGCTTCTCATATGGGGCCAGATCCTAAGTTCAGTGGTCAATGGGAATCTTTCAATTGTCTTCAGTGGACTTTGATTAAGGCCTCATGGTCTACAGTGTTGTCTTGCAATGAAAATAAACCACTGGGCATTAGGATTATTCTATTCCTGCATCTGGTGCTCACTGAAAGTGTGACTTTACATTATATACAACTGCTTTGTGTATCTTAGTTTATTCATCAATAAAATATTACTCAATGAGATGAAAAGATGTAGTGAAACATTAATTAATTAGTGTAAATTACAAGCTTTGATGAGAGGTATTATATAATAATACATAATTTGAACTTTCTGTAATTATTATTGCTTTGATTCCTCAATCTTTCAATATTTCAGTCAAAGTATGAATGTACCAGACAAACTGGGCACTGTTAAATCAACTGAAGAAATCAGATCGATCGTCAAGTCAGCACATATTTTGTTACTTGTCAGTTCACACAGAGGGCAATACTTATACAGCAACCTCTTTCTACTGGGAAACCAGATATTGCTATTCAGTCAGTAAAAATGTGATTTTACTCAGTAACATTATATTATTTGTGTTTGTCTCCCCGTTAGCAGTTTTATTATAGGAAAATAGTATCAAATGGATTAAATGTAAAGCGTGCCTGAATTCATCCAATTTCAGCTCCATCCACCAAATCCCATGGTTCTTCTCTCCTTCACCTCCTAAATGGACTGTTATTCCCTGCTCCCATCAGCAGAATGGAATCCTATATCTTCCTCTTTCTATCCTCCCTGGTTAGACTATTTTTCACTTACTCATTGTATTTCAGGCTCTCTCAGGAGGTGAGCCCCAGATAACAGCCAGTATGTAGGCTTTATTTAAGGGCTTGATTTTGGTTTGCACAGACCTATCCCTCAGCTCCTCCTGCCTTCTGGATTTTTTGGTGCATTCAAATCACTGACATTTACAAGGCTCACACTGTCCCAGAATGTAACAGGAAAGGGAGATGATAATGTATGACAAAATGCAACCGCAAAGACAGCCATTGTTATGGATTTTTGGTTGGCAGGTGGTGCAGTGTTTCAGTCCTTGGCTATATTGGTGGCAGTGTTGCACACTTTTGAGATTTTATCATGATTCCCACAATATTTGGTGTTTATTGTACAACCCCAGTTCCTGGGGTCTCATTATTACCAGAGAACCTCAGTTTTAAACAAAAACACATTGAAAACAAAAAGTGCATTTCTAGCCCTCATGGTTGTGCAGTAAAACATGAAAATTTTGACTGTAAAGGGTTGGAATCCAAAAGGCAAAGTAAAAGGAGCCCAACAGCTGTTAGTTTAAAAAAAATAATATAATAATTTATTGGTCCAGACTCATGATATTTGAACATGTGGGTTAAATGTTTAGTATTTGTACCTTTATTATGTCTTCTCTAATATACTCCAATTAATATCAGTGAAAATATGTATTACATATGGTGCTGGCAGCAATGCCTGCTATGCAAGGCTGCCTGATACTTCCCATTATAGTACCTTGTTTTCAGTTGCTTATAACTTCACCGAACTTGAAGTGTTTATGCTGAAATTTTACATGCCAGGTGTCTGCCTAAGGATGATGCTTTTGGTTTTGGTTTGGGTTGCTGTGTTATTTGTTTGTTTGTTTGTTTGTTTTTCTTAAATGTCCACCAAAATAGTTCAGCCATTTCCAAGACAGAGGCTAGGGAAAAATGCCAAATTTCAAGTTCCTGCTTGAAAATATAGGGCTGCTAAAGCTTCCAATGGAAAATGTCCCTTTATGTCAGGATTGTGCCTTTTGCCATCCTGTGAAATCTGTCCAAATTTGGCCAAGTTATAAGTCTTTGAAAAATTAATTTGCACTTGCTCACTAGACAACTCCTAGAGCTGTGTATGTACATTCACCAAAGATTCCATGTGTACTGAATAGGGCTGAGCTGGACTTTCCCCGCAGTTGCAGCTCTGGGCTTCTGTGGGCCATACTGGGGCTGGGCACCAGAACGGAGAACATGAGAATTTTCTACTGTGTTCTCAATGCCCC
The DNA here is from genome assembly GCF_011386835.1 of Chrysemys picta bellii. Taxonomy (NCBI): domain Eukaryota; kingdom Metazoa; phylum Chordata; order Testudines; family Emydidae; genus Chrysemys; species Chrysemys picta. The sequence continues at coordinate 28,079,886 of NC_088792.1, forward strand.
AACCACCCACCAGCAGGACCCAGGTAGTGTGGAGGAGCAAGCTTCCTGGTTTTGAATGCAGATGGGACAGGGCTGGACACAAGGGGAGATGGGGAAATAGACTGAAACAAGAAACTTAAGTAGGGGAGACTGGAATGGAAACTGCAGCCGTGTGAAATTTTGGAGCTCCCCCAGATCAGCAAGCAGTTCTGTCACCACCTGCCCTGTAATCTTGGGTGTCATTATGCTATGCAGCTTTAGTTCAGAGCCCTGACACCTGTAGTCATGCATAAGCACAAGGTCTCCACCAGCCTGGTTACTCCTTGTAGGGTGATACCAACAGCCCTTCCAGTTCCAATTCTCCCCAAATCCACCCACCCCAAGTTCTTAACTACCAGACACTTGAGCCATTAGTTGAAGGCATGAAATCAGTTCACTCTGGCTCACACACTACATACAGTTTGCACAACAGAGACCGGCCTGGGGTAAAAATAAACAAGAGGTTTATTTAATAGAAAAATCACAGATTGAAAGGTAAAATCATAAGGAATAGAAAATATATGCAAGTTGCAGAGAAAATAAACAAATACGCAACCACAGGCTTTACATTTTAAAATCAGATAATCTCCCTTTTCTAATACAAGTTATCTATTGCCTCTGAATAGTTTCCCAGGATAACCCCTGCCATAGTGGGGTTCCCCAGCATTTCATGGATACCACCCACCAAGTGACCATGCCTCAGTTTCTGGGTAGATTTCACTTCAGAAGGGTTTTTTAAAAAGATTTGCAGGTGTCTTTTCTTTCTTTCTCTCAGACTATGGTGACTCATGGTTATTCAGAGAGGGGGAAAGTCCCTCTCTGCTTGATAGCTGGATGTCAGTGTCTTCCCATTAATTGTAATGGCCCATCATTTGTCTTTTCCTGGGCTGTACACTGCTAAGTGCTGGGAGCTAGTCTCCTCCGACTGGGAAGGCTGCCTTTCCCTGCCTGACTGCAGGTGGAGCTGAGTATATATATATATGCTCAAATACATAAATTCATAACCGCCATCTGTATATATACCTCATAATGACCATTAAGTTCAGGACATTACAAGCTTTCAAGAAAGACCTTACTTAATATATTTTTATACACAATAACATTGTATACAAGCAGCTGATTCAATTGCCTACCCTTTGGGTTCAGACCCCTTGTTCTTTCCCTGCGGTGTCTGGAGCCTGATTGTCACAAGAGATATTGGAACTGGGAAGGGAAACAGGGAGGTGGGATTAGGAGCCGATGGCTTGGAGGTAGACTGAGATCCGAGAAGTCGAGAGGGAGACTGGGACTGTGTTGACAAGAAGAGTGGGAACAGTGGGGCGGGCGGAGACAATAGGTGGGAAGGGAGACTCATCAGACAAAGAGCCACTGAGGGGGAGGATGGAACTGGGAATGGCTGGTCTCAAAAGAAACTTTTGGAGATTCTTGTGGTAGTCTTTCCCAGGAGCTTCTATGCTCAGCATTTCATTCAGGTAAGACTGAGTACCAAGAATGCATTGTAGTACCCTGGTGCATGGCTCCCTGCCAAATAGCAGGTGTGGGTACTATTCCAAACACTATCTATTATATTGAAAATTATTGCTGAAAGCCTGTGCTGTTACAGGTGTATGGAAGTTGGGCCAAGTAATCCACCATGAGTGCAGTCTCCCTCATACAACCCATGAAATTGCTGCATGCAGATTAGCTGCAGAGTAAGGGAGCTGTTCAGTTGAGTTACTTCTGATATCACGCTGGTCTAGCATTCTTAGCATGTCATAGCTACATGCCTTATTGTAGCTGAACACAAAACGAGTGTAATTCATAAGGAAGAGAATGTAATAATTGTTTGGTAACAGACTGCAAATACCAGTAATGATTGAACCTGGTGATATTCTAACCAAAGAAGCTCTCAACTGTGCTTGTCGCTATTTCCATCGATTGACACTGACTCAACAGAAATTCTGGGCTTCATAGTGGCCCACAGACAGAGTGACAATCTTGGAACCTTATTATATAGAAGAGGTACTTCTTGTCAAAATCTTCAATCTCCATATGTAGATAGCTTGGGCTAGGTCAATCATGAAGAAATGTTTAGCACCATCTAATGATGCAAATATATGCTGTATTCTGAACAAAGAATACCGATCTGTATGTAATACTGGGTTAACTCGAACCTTGAAATCACCACAGATACAAACAGCCCCATTTTTTTTCATTATTGGCAATATAGCGATGTTCCATTCATTCCAGTTAACTCTGGATAAAAATCCAGAGTTCTGTAAGTACTAAAGGTATTTCTCTATCTTTGGCTGAATAGCAAAAGGTACTGGACAAATATTACAAACTTTTTAAGCACTGTTTTTTCTTTCAGATGTTTTCAGGTTCTAATAACATCCTGAAAGACATCAATGAGCTGCCTTGTCTAAAAATTCAGCTAATTTTTGTTTGGGGCTGGATTTTTTTATGCCGTTACACACGTTATGCATTACCCATCCAATTGAATCTCTCAGCCATTCTCTACCAAGTATTGCATGGGCCCCTCACTTTTCAACACAGTTTAGTATAAGATGTTTACAGTTGTATGATACCATTACCATAATAATTCACAGGTGTGATGGTGCTGCCCGTGGGAGCTAGCTGAGGTCACTCAATTAGGGTGAACTGCAAACAGAACGGGGCAGACAAAACCCAAAAGCTGGTGGATATTCCAATACTTAGATTTACCAAGCCAGCACAAAACAGCTTCTATAGTACCTCACTGGTTACTTAGAAGTTCAAACAACGCAGTTCCCTTGAAGTGCCCAGTCTCAGGCCTCCATCCAGACATACCTGTCAAACATATGATGATGATTACTGAAAATCTTATCTCATCATATCAAATAAAAGGTTCTTCCAATCCCAAAGGATCAGCCACATAACCAAGTCCAATTATAACTTAGATCTTACCCAAAATACATGCTTATAGCCAATTCTTATTAACTAAGCTAAAATTTATTAAAAAAGAAAAGGAGAGCGACTGTTGGTTAAAAGATCAATATAAATACTGAGTTGAATTCAATTCTTGAGTTTCCGATACATAGCAGAGGTGAGCTTGTAGTTGCCAAAAGTCCTTTTAGATATAGTCCATAGGTTATAGTCCAATGTCCATATTGAGGGTGGCTCCAGTCAATGACTGGGGATCTCAATCCTTATGGCTTAAGGTTTCCTCCTCTTGAAACCCAAAGCAGATCTGAGATGCAGAAGGATCATGTCCCAAGGTTTTTATACATTTCCATCCGCCTTTTGGCCTGAGAAAACAATAGGCTTAACTTTCCTTCTTTTAAACATCAAGGCAATTAGCACAGGATAATTTATCCATTAAACAGTTCAGATACAGGTTACCACAACCTTCACAGAGACATATAGACAATGATATTATTTCATGCAAGTATCATCATAAATGTAATATTGCCTTTTTGATCTTTGATTTAAAGCTATAGCAATAGACAAGACTTGTTTGCTTACATCACAAGACCTGAGCAAACACCTACCCTTCTATCTCTAATAATGCAGATTTGCATTTCAAAGCTCTATTCATTTACATATCTTCCTAATCAGTCACTAAAGTTCGGCCATGGGTTAGGTCAGTCTGGGAGGTAATTAACTCTTTCTGGCCCTGTCATCTTTCAATGAGATATTATATTACACTCATAACGTCACACCAGGGAACAAGGATTTCTCCTTTATATGTTTTTAGAAGCACTGACATTTTCTGCAACTTCACCCTTTTAAGTGGTCTCTGATAATCCTGTTGTGAAATTACAGAAATAGCAACCCCATATCAAGCTCCATATCAAGATATATTTAAGTCTTACTCTTTCCACTTGTATAGGAATCCAAATAACACATTGTTATTGTCTTTTAAACAGTTGAAGAGATATTACTGTATTCTCTGTGAACTCCTTGTCATCTGTAAGCTGATGAATCTGGAATTCTCTGTTACAGCAGAACCCCATTTATCTGAGCCTTCGTTATCCGGCTCTCCATATTAACTGAACTGGGTAGCGGGGCTCAGGCTGACAGCCGTAGCCCTGCTCCCCAGTGCTGACAGCCCAAGCCCCGTCGCCTATTGCTGACTGTCCCAAGCCCCATTGCACAGAGCTGACAACCAGACAGAGAAAGCAGATAGAAAGTTCTTTGCCCATTCTCCTGATTATCCAAATTGTTGATTATCCAATCTAGCCCCAGTCCCAATTATATTGGATAAACAGGGTTCCACTGTACTGTCTTTGTGAGGTGGTGGTTGTGTTTGTTTGTACTGATCTGCATGTTGTCTGTGTGTCTCAATTTCTTGCTGTTTCTATAGGGTTTTGCCATGAACCAATAACCATCAGCCCTGTGAAATCAGAACTGCTCTGCAAACACGGGTGGCTTTGGGGAAATGTAACTTTTTAGAAATCCCACAGTCTTAGCAAATGTTTCTACTGGTTTAGGCAGCCCCACAGAGCATGGGGTTTAGCCCCTATTATACTCAGTAAAACTGCCTCCTTTTTCTTATCACTGATATCATTAGCAGTCTCTAAGTGTAGGTTACACAATCCTCTACTGAGCTATCAAACCAGCCTTTTGCCCCAAACAACCAGACATATTTTTAACCCACAAATGAGCAGGTTACTCACAGTCCCAGAGCTGCAGGCTTCAGTTTGAGTTTCACTTTCTCTAGACCTCTGAAGTCCCTCTGTATTCCACTGCACTCCTGGATTAGAATCCCAGTGTCACCAGTTGTTATGACTTTGCTCTTTAAACAACATTAAGAATATGAAAAACTACACAAAGACCATTGGATTCCAGATAACCATATTTATTGTGTACAAATATACAAGTTCTATCTATTTATGTAGTATACGTAAGAATAATACTGACAGATATTACCACTGAAGACAGAGAGGTCCACTAAAGTGCTCCCAATTACTTTAAGGCATACTATACAATTCCTGTGCACCTCAGTTATGACAGTCTTTAATTACATGATCAATACTAGTTTTCCTCACAGGACCCTTGTTTCATTCAGTGCACAGGTTGGATTTGCTCTGGGGATGAATCAGGGTTGTGTAGTGAAAGCTGTTGTCTGTAGGACGCCTGCTTCATTTTCTTGCAGAAGTTGGAAGATGTGTAGTGTAGTGAATGAGGCAGGGGACTGCAGGAAGAGAAAGGATGGTCTCATGGTGAAGACAGTTGAATGGTCTTTTCACAGGTGGTCACTAATTATGTGTTCCTCATTTTCTGAGTGCCTGACTTAATACCCTGGGGTCTGATCTGAGGACTCACAGATGCAACTGTCAATGGAAGCTATGCCTTGAACATGTGAAGTGCATTATAGTGCTAAAATTCTCTTTAAAAATGGGACATAAGTGTCTCAAATTGGGTGCCAAAATTAGTGAATACTTTTGCCTTTATTTTCTCTGTGCCTTAGTTCCCCATCTGTCAAATGGAAATAACACTGGTCTACAATTTTTGAGAAGTTGTCTGCTTCAGAGATAAAATGTGCTATTTATTATGTATTTTGATGTGCTGAATTCAAATATGACAATTAAAACAACTGATTGGCTACTGTTAAGATATTTAAGTTTTTACATTGTATGTCTATGTATATTGTGTAGATAGTAGAGTTTTAATCATAAATTGTAAACCTAGGTCTTTTCATGTGTTTATGGTTGCTTTACATGATAATATTTCACCTGTCCTGTTTATTTAACACTTTAGAAATCAGCAAAAGGGTTATATAAATAAAATTTATTATGAAACAAAAGGCAAAAAACTATTTTGTACATAGTTTAGTCCTATTCAGTGTCTACTCGGCGCTTCTTGGCTTGTCTCTTGTATTCATTAAATGGAGCATCTCTTGTCACTGTCCAGCAATAGTCTGCAAGCATTGATGGGCTCCATTTGCCCTGATAGCGTTTCTCCATTGTTGCAATGTCCTGGTGAAATCGCTCGCCGTGCTCGTCGCTCACTGCTCCGCAGTTCGGTGGAAAAAAATCTAGATGAGAGTGCAAAAAATGTATCTTTAGTGAGATGTTGCAACCAAGGCTTTTGTATGCCTTGAGGAGGTTTTCCACCAACAACCTGTAGTTGTCTGCCTTGTTGTTTCCGAGAAAATGTATTGCCACTAACTGGAAGGCTTTCCATGCCGTCTTTTCCTTGACACGCAGTGCATGATCAAATGCATCATCTCGAAGAAGTTCACGAATCTGAGGACCAACAAAGACACCTTCCTTTATCTTAGCTTCACTTAACCTTGGAAATTTTCCAGAGGTACTTGAAAGCTGCTTGTGTTTTGTCAATGGCCTTGACAAAGTTCTTCATCAGACCCAGCTTGATGTGTAAGGGTGGTAACAAAATCTTCCTTGATTCAACAAGTGGTGGATGCTGAACACTTTTCCTCCCAGGCTCCAATGACTGTCGGAGTGGCCAATCTTTCTTGATGTAGTGGGAATCTCTTGCACGACTATCCCATTCACAGAGAAAACAGCAGTACTTTGTGTATCCAGTCTGCAGACCAAGCAAGAGAGCAACAACCTTCAAATCGCCACAAAGCTGCCACTGATGTTGGTCATAGTTTACTCACCTCAAAAGTTGTTTCATGTTGTCATAGGTTTCCTTCATATGGACTGCATGACCAACTGGAATTGATGGCAAAACATTGCCATTATGCAGTAAAACTTATGCAGCTTTAAGACTCGTCTTCAATGAATCAATGAACAGTCTCCACTCACCTGGATCGTGAACGATGTTGAGGGCTGCCATCACACCATCGATGTTGATGCAGGCTACAAGATCACCTTTCATGAAGAAGAATGGGACAAGATCCTTTTGACGGTCACGAAACATGGAAACCCTAACATCACCTGCCAGGAGATTCCACTGCTGTAGTCTGGAGCCCAACAGCTGACAAGGTCATTCAGTTCACCTTGTGTTATGAGGTGTGGTTCAGAGGAGGGGGATGGGAGAAAATGTGGGTCCTGTGACATTGATGGTTCAGGATCAGAAGTTTCATCCTCTTCCTCATCTGACTCAAGTGAGAATGATTCTGGTGCATCAGGAACCGGCAGTCCTTCTCCGTGGGGGTACTGGGCGTATAGCTGATGGACTGTGCATTATCCAAACATTCCACTTTTTCTTCTTTGACACACCTTTCCCAACTGGAGGCACCATGCAGAAGTAACAATTGCTGGTATGATCTGTTGGCTCTCTCCAAATCCTTGGCACTGCAAAAGGCATAGATTTCCTTTTCCTGTTTAACCACTGGCCAAGATTTGTTGCACAAGTGTTGCAGCATATGTGTGGGGCCCACCTCTTGTCCTGATCTCCAATTTTGCAGCCAAAATAAAGGTGATAGGCTTTCTTAACCATAGTGGTTATACTGCACTTTTGTGATGCAAAAGTCACTTCACCACAAACATAGCAGAAGTTATCTGCACTGTTCACACAAGTATGAGGCATCTCTGCTCACTTTGGCTAAACAGAAATGTTTCCCTTTGCAAAATCAAACACTGACAAATAAGAGAGCACGACACTGTATGATTTCTAGAGCTGATATAGGGCAATTTGTTCAGTAGAGTGATGTAAGCTTCGTTATGATTGCATCATCCATGACTTCTAGGAATAACATGATGCAATTCATATCATGTATGACGCAATACCAGCTTCAGATTGCATCATTCATTGTTTTGCCTAAAAAGCAAGTACTGTCCAAACCCAATCATAGATTTATTCATAGATCCAGTCAAAGATGTATTTTAGTCATTTCTGGTTTAAATTGAGATCCCTTCCCTTTATAACTCACTTATCCTCCGCCATTCCCAAGTCAAGGGTTGTATATACTGACCCAATAGCATATCTTGAAAACTAGAGCCAATCAACAATTTTAAGCATCATTTTCGTTCTCAGTGACCCAGAATTAGTAAAATTTGACTACATTTATTTCAGAAGCATTTTGGCTGTAGAGCAGTGTAATAATACTTCCTCATCTCACAGGAGTGTTGAGAAAATAAATCCATTAATGTTTGTGAAACACTCAGATACTATAGCAATGAACACCATAGAAAACTCCCATGAGGAAATTAATAATTCTGTCTGCTGAGCAGGGTTTGAGTAGTATGTAATAGATAAAGCATGAAGCCACACATTGAACAATGAGGAGAAAACAAAATATTGAACAGCTGCTTATGAAGTGATCACCATCAATCTTGTGCACTGAATGAGGCAGGAACCCTGTGGAAAAATTATGTGATCATGTAATTAAAAACTGTATCATTACACATACACACCAGGGGTCTGAAGTAAGGTTGTCCAGGCAACCTTACTTCTGGGATTTCCTTACTTCTGAGTACTTGGCTTTGCAACCTTAATAATGTTCCTTTAAGATAGGGCTTTTTATATACTAAGTTAAGAAACCATTATTAAGCCTGTAAAGTCAAGCACTCAAATGTTAGAAAATCCCAAAAGTAAGGTTGCCTGTGCAACATTAATTCGGATCTCTTGTGTGTATTTATTATGATACAGTGTTTAATATATAATATACCTCCCTTCCTTCCCCCAAATACTATCCCAGCATAGATTCATAACTATTTTACTTCTCTGTACACTGTCAAGATCAACAGGATAAACATGTAGTCTAACCCCTGAATAATGTTTTTTAACAATATTCTCTTTCTCTCATGAATCTATCAGCTGCATGCTTTCCTACCACCAGCAGCCTGTAAAAAACCAAGGCACAGATATAAATGATTTGGGTGGAGATTTAAACCCATTAAAACCTGTTTGAATCCATCAGATAGAAAGAGTATTGTTAGAAGAAATTAGTATTGTAATGCAATGCTATGACAAAAACGTCATTGCTATAAACCATAACAATACGGTAGCTGTCACTATAAATTGTGCCTTTTGCCTAATTGCTCTCAGATGACGTCTGTAAATATTGTTCTGGTGACCACTGGAATAAAATATGCTAAATAACAATAAAACAATTAAATAATGGCTATTGTTTATGTAGCACTAACTATGTGATAGGTATTTTGCAGACTGGCATAAAGACAAAAGTCCCTCCCATAAAGGGCTTACAACTTGAATAGACAATGTACAGACTAGGAATGGATTCAGATGCAACAAAAGGCAAAACGGTTTAGTAAGTCTAGTGATGCAGGTAATGGAGCTCAAATGTCACTGTGTTCTGTTTGCTTTGGCAGCAGAAGATTCAAGAATATGTTGGGAAGAATACGTGAGGTTGGAAAGGGCAGGTGATGCCAGAGATCCAAAGTCATCCTATCCTGATGTCAGCCCAGATGAGTCTCTGCTGTACCCCCAGCAGATGAGTCACAGGAGAATGCAGACACAATGGACAGGTAGCTAAGAAGAATGCCGCTCCCTGTCTGTTCTGAAAATATGGGAAGGGCCAGCTTCTTTCCCCATGCAGCCAGCCCGCTTGTGCCATCTAAAGTCCAGGATGGATCCTCATCAGAGTGATCTTCTACAGCGGGCAGCGTAGTATATTTGTGTGTCAACAAGAGCAATCTTATTGGGGTTCAGGTTTTCTGAATTTTACAGCGGTAATCCAAATATAAACTCCTTTGGCTTTTATGCTCCTATCCTGAATGCTGCTGACTACTAGAAAGGGCTATATATAAACAGTAGTGCTCTTTTCTCTCATCAGCACTAAATGAGTCATGATTTTATAGCTTAAAACAGAGAATTCCATGTGGTGTTTTCCCTTAGCTATTCAACGGGTAATTACGCTACTAATTTAGTAGCTACCTCAGGCCACACACTGGGAATAGCATGTACACAAACACACATACACATTCTGCTGTGTTACAAATCCTATAGCCTGAAACTTATCTAAACCTATCTACATTTAATAGAATGTGGGCTTGAACTCAAATCCGAATTTCTAACCCCCCCAAAAACTTTATTTTTAGCTTAAGGGAGAAATCTAGACTCAAACCTGGATCTGAACTCCAAGATCCTAACCTAGGTTCTGATTTTGAATATAATGGCTGAACAGGAAAATCTGAACAGCCCCAAACTTTGTGGGTGACAGAAATACCAGAGTTACGTTTTCTGGCTTAGGCTCGTCTCAATAATGTTAATAATTATGGGAATGATTTTCTATAGTGTCAAGGGGATTTAGGAGCACAAGACCCATTGGTTTTCATGGGGACATGTACTGCTAAATCCCTTTGGTGACTTTGAAAATCTTAACTACATTGTATTAATGAAAGGAAACAAGTTATTGTAGTTTAATAAGGCATCCCAGTTTGTCCAAAAAGAAGCCACATGCTAGTAGGAGGCGGCTGTAAAAGCAAAGCACATCTACCAGAAACTTTCAGAATTTTGTATATTGCAAATGAGGATATATCCTGGATGTTCGGGAGAAAAGCCAAGTTATAGCCAAGCCTACTGGGTTTATTTCTTTCTAGTTTCAGTACATTTTATACTCCTGGGAGAATTCTGCACCAAAAAATTAAAAATTTTGCACACAATATTTTAAAATACTGCAAGATTCTGCATATTTTATTTATCAAAATAACACAATATAATCATGCCAGTTTCAATTATTTTGCTAATTTATTTCAAAATACCTGTCAGCAAGTATGTCTGTAACAATATAGACAACAAAAAAGATTCAGGATGTTTTTTGACAAATAGATTATTACTAGATATATTAATACAGAACTTTGAGTAATAATTTATTGAAACCACAATACAGTAATGGATTTCCTGCGCCCCTCAGAAGCAGCGCAAAGCTTGGGAGAGTCAGAGGTAATAGAGGAGCTGAGGGAGAGAGAAGTAATTGCTGGGAAGGAGCCTGGAGGGCTATTGGCTATAGGTGGGAGAAGTATGGAACAATGTTTTTGGGGGGGGATTTGGGATCCTTCCCCACTCAGACCCTGGCTGACTCCTAGCCTCTCTCATTCAGTCAGGCACATCTACCCCTGTCCGCATGTGTCCCTGTGTCCCCACTCAGCTCCCCCTACCCCATCCCCATTTGTCCCTGCATCCCCTACCCCTGTCCCCATATGTCACTGCTAGGGTGACCAGACAGCAAGTGTGAAGAATCGGGACAGAGGGTGGGGGGTAATAGGAGCCTATAATAAAAAGCCCCAAATATCAGGACTGTACCTATAAAATCAGGACATCTGGTCATCCTAGTCCCTGCACTACCACTCAGCCACCCCCCCATGTGTCCCTGCACCTTCACTTAGCCACCCCTCCTCTCCCCACTCCCATGTGTCCTTGCACCCCCTTTCCCCCTGTGGCCATGCACTCCCCATCCCATTCAGCCCCACCCCAGTCTGTCCCCCCGTTAGACCTTCTGAACACCAGTCTGTGATCCCTCATCAGAACCATGTGCCCCACATTGTCTGTCCCACTCCATATCCTGTGCTTCCTCATTTGGCCCCACGGGCAGGGCACTGTGAGGAACACAGCCTCTTCTCCTCTCTCTCCCCTCTTTGCGGCTGGCTGCTCTTGACTGGGAGTGGCTGCCCTCTGTTCTGGTGCACAGCATCCCCTGGTGGATGAAAGGCATAACTGCAGCGCCTCTCTGGCAGAATGTTTTTTCTGCTGAGAAATTTTTTTTGGCAGAGGACAAGAATTCTGCATGTGCGCAGTAGCTCAGAATTCCCCCAGGAGTAATTTATTATGATGAAGATGTTTCAAGATCAAGAAGAAAAATACAAATGTTTCCATTATTCCCTGCTAAAATGCAGATCAAACATAAAAGTACTATATATTTCTTCTGAGACTATGAATCAGCTGAAAAACTTTTGCTTAAGGCATTTTCAAAATGGAATGATTCAGTGTTGGAGGTCGATCTAGATGGCACCCAAATTCAGGAGTACAAACATTTGTTCTTCCTGATGTTCCTTTGACACTAATAGAAATGTGTCAGAAAGTGTACTTAAAAGGCTATTTATTGTTGTTGATGATTTTGCTGTTAGCGCTATTTCTCTGCTACCTATGTTCTCCCATTAAAAAATATAAACGTTTTAGGGTTTCTTAGTATAGAATTATGTCAAGTGCTCTTTAAAGATTTTTGTAAGATGAGGTAAATGACTACACTTTTCTTTCGCAATTGATGTCCTGGTCAAATTAGTGTTCGACTCAGTGTTCTGGTCAAATTCTTTTTCCTCATTCTACTTTCCTAAATTTTCCCTGTAGTTTCAGTTTGTAGTACATAGTATTCTTTTTCACTGTATATCTTAACCTTTTGTACACTATTAAAAACCTGCCATATTCCATCTTAGAGGAAGCTACATTTCAGTGGTGGATGAAATGATTCCAAGATGAAGTTTTAAGCTTTGTTTTTCTTCAGAATGAAAGGAACAACATATAGTAGTAACATAATTTTTACATTAGCTATCAGATAATAGCCTTAATTGAAGCAGCAATAATAGTAGTTTTCCAGCTTATCTGTATGACATTCTTTAGCAGAGTTTTTTGACCATGTGTGTCTCTGTGACCTTTATCCACATAGATCTTTGTGAAGTCCTGTGTACTATAATTAAATTATATGAATAACACCTTTCATTTACTTTTGATTAAAGTTCACAAATCTACTGATTGAGAAGTTTTTCCTTTAGTATTGTACAGGCATGTCTGCATGTCTGCCAGGAGCTGGAGTGGACTATAGGGGATGGATCACTCAATGATCGCCTGTTCTTTTCATTCCCTCTGAAGCGTTTGGCATTGGCTGCTGTCAGAAGACAGGTTACTGGGCTAGATGGACCACTGGTCTGATCCAGTGTGGCCGTTCTTATGTTCATCTGTATGGTTTAACTGACTGAATGTTGTGTTAAAATGTAAGACTCAATAGAAAGAATCAGGAGAGAATAGATCTTGGACAATGCAATAACACTTCAGTACTGTGTAAAATACAGCACTATACAATATGCCTACAGGAGAAAGATCGATAGAGATATACATGCATTTACGGAAACTTAGCGTACAACTTTCAGTGAATGTGCTGCCATGCTTAAATCACTGTCGATTTTAAGAAGACTCTTTAGTAAACAATCAATAATCATTCATAATAACTTCCTTTTTTTTTATTTGTGGTAAAATTTTCAAAAGTGCTTAAGTCGCTTAGGTTCCTAAATTCCACTGAAAGTTAATAGGACTTAAGGTCTTTGGAAGATGGGACTTAGCTCCTAAGTGACATAACCCAGATCCTCAAAGATATTTAGACATCTAATGCCCATTGATTTAAAACAGTATTGTACGTGGAAATCTATGCTGTTGGGGATAAGACTCTGCAGGAAAGCTGGGGTCAGCACTGCATCCCTTCTGCACCTGAAGTCAAGCTTCTTGGCTGATGAGAAGTTTCAACTTTTCAATTCATTCACACCTTTTATGTAGAGGTTTAGGGGGCCCTAAGTCCACATAAGCATGAACCCACTCCGAGGAAATCTCTGTGTGAAGTGCAGGGTATGGAGACTTCATTACAGCCATGGTCCCAAACACCCATAGGTGCTGTAACTAGAGGTGCTGGCTTGAAGTGGATTCCATTATATGCAGGGTTTACAGTTTGGTTCAGTGGCTATCAGCACCCCTGCATGCAGCCTCATTGCAGGGGTTTTTGCTGGTGACTTTCTTCCACAGTGCTTAACCACACAATTATTCTCAGTGTTTTGGAATGAAAACCAACAGAGGTTATACTACTACTAATAAATACATATTAATAATAATAACAATAATAAGAATAATATAAGGCACATAAAGATTAGAACCACCACCATTAAAACATCAATATAAAGCTATATATAATATCAACATGTACTGTCAGATGTCATCTTGACTAGAAAATATTTCAGAATTGCATCAAAAGGTAAAAGATTTTCATATAGTAAACTCAGTTTACATAACACAGGGTGATATTTGGGGTAAAGTTGGAAGGAACTCAGGAATTAAGAACATAAGAACATAAGAATGATCATACTGGGTCAGACTAAAGGTCTATCTAGCCCAGTATCCTGTCTTCCCACAGTGGCCAATGCCAGGTGCCCCACAGGGAATGAATAGAACAGGTAGTCAAGTGATCCACCCCCTATCACCCATTCCCAGCTTCTGGCAAACAGAGGCTCGGGACACCGTGCCTGCCCATCCTGGCTAATAGCCATTGATGGACCTATTCTCCATGAATTTATCTAGTTCTTTTTTGAACCCTGTTGTAGTCTTGGCCTTTACAACATCCTCTGGCAAGGAGTTCCACAGGTTGACTGTGCGTTGTGTGAAAAAATACTTCCTTTTGTTTGTTTTAAACTTGCTGCCTATTAATTTCATATGGTAGCCCCTAGGTCTTGTGTTATGAGAAGGAATAAATAACACTTCCTTATTTACTTTCTTCACACTAGTCATGATTTTATAGATCTCTATCATATCCGCCCTTAGTCATCTCTTTTCCAAGTTGAAAAGTCCCAATCTTATTAATCTCTCCTCATACAGCAGCCATTCCATACCCCTAATCATTTTTGTTGCCCTTTTCTGAACCTTTTCCAATTCCAATATATATTTTTTGAGATGGGGCGATGGCATCTGCATGCAGTATTCAAGATCTGGGCGTACCATGGATTTATATAGAGGCAATATGATATTTTCTGTCTTATGATCTATTCCTTTCTTAATGATTCCCAACATTCTGTTTGCTTTTTTGACTGCAGCTGCACATACTAGATCAGACGCGAGGCCCATCTAATCTAGTATCCAATGTCAGACAATGACTAGCACCAGAGACATCACAGGAAGGTGTAAGAACCACACAGTAGGCAGATGTGGGATAATCTGCTTCCTCCCCCTGCTTCCCACCACATTAGATCTCATCCTGGTCTCTAATAGTTAGATATTGGCTTAAACCCTGAAGTATAAGGCTGAATATCCCTTCCAAAATTTTTGTTGTCATGAAGGATACAACATGTTCCCAAAAGCTAAATAGTAAATGAAGGATGGGCTTGAATCAACACAGTATGTTAGAGCACTTATTAACTTTGCAAGTGTTTAGAAATTAAACCTGGATAGAATTTGAATTTTAGTGCTGGTCACTAACTCCATAATAAAGAGAAACAAAAATCTGTATTCAAACAGCCACAATAACATCACACACCCCAATATTTGGAGGTTTTGAAATCCAAAGACAGAAGCAAATTTTGTAGCTCAGCCCCACCTATATGTTAAAAAATCTTCAAAGAACTGAAGAGACTAAAATGGCTAATGTTAGTTATTGTTTATACCAGATTGCTCCAGTTTGAATCTCTGTACAACATTTCTTTTCTGGCTTTTTTTTTTTTTTTTGGCACAAATATCCTCCACGTTGTTTCCTGATGCACTAATTAAATATACAGAACAATGATATGATATCAAGTGGAAAGATCCTGAGGACAAAGAAACATTTATGGGCCAGAAAAAGGCTTTCAAAGCTTGGCTTTAAACACAGAACAATGTGAACATGTTAGAACTGTGGTGCTTCTTGCAGTCAGAGTTCAAGCTCGAGCTTGATGTAAAGTCTGCAAATTGTGCCAGGTCTCAGATGAAATGCTGCCACACCTTGTGCTGCTGTAGAAATGGCTGTGACACAAACAGTGTGAATGCAGGGAATTACACCCAAAACAATCTGACCAAGAATAGAGTTTATTTCCTCAATTTATAATTAAATACATTTCCTTCGTAAAAGCGTAACCACTTATGAACTACATTATAAAAAAACAAAAAACAAAAAAAACCCCAACATTGATGGAAGAGCTAGGTCTAGTTTTACAGGAGGTGTTGCTGCACCTAATTGGGGAGGAGTGGTCTATTTAGGCTCTCTCTATAATTATAAAAACCTGACTTTTGGCACTAAGAGAAAGAGAGAGAGAGAGAGAGAGTTAGCAGGAGTTTTGTCAAAAGAATTATTTTACCAGATGTGTCCCTCAGCTCCAGGACGCTATATATAGCATGGGTTTTGTCTAGAAAGAAGGGCCCAGATCTACAAAGATACTTAGATACCTAAACCTGAGATTTAGGCACTAAGCCTCAGGTTTAAGCATCTAAGTCCAGGGTTTGGCTCCAATGTGATGCACAAAACTCCCACTGAACACTGTATGCACCTAGACTCACTCAGCACCTACATTTTCAGGGTAAAAGTTCCCTAGGTGCCTAAGCGTCTGCCTCTGGGCATGAAAGAGGCCAGCATTTAACTGATTGCTACAAAAAACTACTTAGATGCCCAAATCACCTGACTCCAGGAAGTGGGTTCCTTTTCGTGGATCGCTAAGCAGTCATATATGTGTCTCCCTGCAACCTGGACTTAGGTGCCTATCTCAGAGACAGTGGTAGGGCTTAGCACACTCCCCTGTCATTGGTATCTCCCACTGGCTAGCTTAGGAGGCTCCCTGCCTAGCATGCTGGCTTTTGTGGAAGCTATTCTGGGGCACCTATCTCTCCCCGTTCATTGTATGGGAGCCTTGGCACCTAATTCGGCTTTGTGCATCGCAGCATTTTTCCTGTGATTTTCTAGGTGCCTAAAACTTAGGCACTCAACATTGCAATTCCTAAGATCCTTTGGGGGATCTAGGCTTTATTTGTATGCACTTATTGACACAGGTGGATATATAAACACAGGAAAGAGCATACTTGCCCCTTGATACAGATACATAACACCCACACACAAATATATATATATAGATATAGATATGTCAAGTAGATTCTTTGTGGGCAGTACAACAGAAGTGGGTTGTTCCAGTTTATTCCCAGTGACTTGCCTTACACAAAGCACCTCTAGGATCAGCAGAGTGCAAAGGTGAGTTTTAGGCCATCTTTGCTTCTGCTCCCATCGTGTGCTGTGAACAGTTTGACTGGACTCCAGGATCTGGCCCACCGTTTATAGAACAATTCCACTTGCCTCATGCTAACTCTGAGGACAGCTTCCTCCTTCCACAGTTTGCCTTGTTGTGAGGGTCTCAGTTCTAAATTTAATTATGAAGCCAACTGAAATACCAGGATCAGTTCAGGGGAATGATTTCCAGCTGTATTAGTCCTCCCACACTGCTGCTCAATCTGTGCACTTTCCAAATCTGACTGCATAAGCAGAAGTGCTGCTTGAAATACTGAAGCAAAAGTGGAAAAAATGTGCTTAAAATTTAATGAGCACCAAAAATAAGTCACTAGTATAGATAACAATGAGCCCAATTCTGTTCCCATTTAACTAATTAACAAGAACTGTAATTTCCTTTTTAACTGATATAAAGTAGTTAAATAAAATACAGTGACAGATAATTCAGTCCTGTAAATAGTTAAAGCCCTGGGTTTTATTTACATGAATTCTTATTAAAAAATAAATTAAATACTGTGGAAAACAAGAAGGGCAAATACTTCCCCTTTATTTAATGGAATAAAGGCACTTGATTTTTTTCATATAATAACTGCATGCCTAATTTAAAACATTGATACCCAATTAAGAAGTAAGAACTCTTTGTAGTATCACATATTGGAAATGGCCAAATTTCTGAAAATCAGTGGGAAAAAAGAATCCTGATGTAACTGTCCAAAGGGTATTTGATTTGACCCTTTCTAAAGGATTTTAAAAATCTAATGAGAGGATAATCTGTATGTCAGAATAAAAGGTCTTTGGGGAAGAAAGGTAGCCATTATGGTAAAGTACACTCAGGCTGCACAAGTCTCCTGAACTACTCTTTAACAACTTTGGTAAGGTGGCTAATTTTCTTACAGTTCCTATCAATCAACTATTCTGTTGCTCAAAATGATAACCACCATTACCAACAGGGTAGCTGAATTGTTAGCTCAGTTGGGGATACCAAATTAAATTCTTTCAAACCAAAGGTATGCTGCAAAGTAGTGTTTTAGAATGAAATTAGCTTTCAGATAAATGTTGGCCATTTAAGCAGGTCCCAGGCTTGTCTTCCAGAATCAAAGCTAATTTGCACCTAACCTGAAGCTCTTTTCAACTTTCATAACTCATGCTCTATTCTGGGAACAAAAGTGGTTGAATGCCCTATGATGGATCTAGGGGAACTGATCAAACTCCAAAGTGAACTTTTAATGTCCACTGAGACAAGCTTGTTAGGAAAAATTCCCCATGGGATGGATTGTTCATTGCTAGTATTCTTAATTATAACATGTGTTACTGTGTAATCACTGATTTGTGCTTCACTGTCTTTTGTTTTATAATCATTTATCACCTTTATACTCCAGTACCAAGCTAATTTAATATTTACTGACTGTGGGATGATTTATAGAGGTATCTTGAAAAAGCTCTCCCCACACAAAAAATTGGGCAGCCTCTAATGCTTCTTCCTTTAAACTGTACTCCTAAATTCAAACTCATTGTCAGGTGCTGTATTTCTTAGCTGAAATTAACTAGACAAAATATTCTGAATAATTTTCTCTTAAATTGTGGAGACTTTTATTTAATAACAAAACATAAAATCAATCTGCTCAGTTCTGTAGCCACTGAAAGCCCTGTAAATCTACTCTACTTTACCAACTAAAATCAGATCCAAAGTGTCTTATATTTAACTTAAATGACTGCACAGAATCATTAAAAAATGGTCAAAGTTTCCATTTTTGTATGCAGTGTTATTGACTCCATGTTGGTCCCAGGATATTAGAGAGACAAGGTGGATCTTCTGTTGATCCAGTAAAATATATTACCTCACCCAAGTTTTCCATTTATTATTAGTAATTATTAATATTATGCAAGTGCGCAAAGACACTAATCAGGGTCAGGGAACCATAGTGCTGAGTGCTCTACAGACAGAGAAGGGAGTTAATCCTTGAGTCAGAGGGTCATTTACAATTAAGCTTGTATTTTCAGGGATTTAAAACCCATCTAACATATAGCAAATATAACCCTAATCCAAGAACACATTTTAATGACCATATTTTTTTTCAAACTAATTTTATGACTTACTAGTTTAACAAGAGAGAGGAATTCAGAGATAATGCAGAGATGAATTGAATGTTAGAAGACTAGGACTGTTTAGCTTAAACTGGAGACAAATACATGGAGATATAATGGATGGTCTGAAGAAAGCACATCTGGAGTAACATTTTACCCTCTGATAATATAAGAATAAAATAAAATGTGTTGTCTTTTAAAGAGAATATGTTTCAGACAATATGAAATTAACCTATGAAGTCCATTTCCAGACACATAATTGGGTCCCAGAGCTTAGAATGAGACTTGTCTACAGATAATGAGGACACCTGCAGTTATATTAGATGGGATAAATGAAACAAAATATTTTATACTTATAGATTCATATTTATGGATTTGGAAATTCACAATTGTGGATGATATACACAGTTACAGCACAATAAAAATGATTAATAATTATTATTTTTTCTTTTCTAAAGAATATCACCACCTAAACTAGGCAGAACACCAGAAGTCAAACCAACTCTTTCAGTTAGCCCAGGCGAGCCGACTTAAT
Source organism: Chrysemys picta bellii (assembly GCF_011386835.1). Lineage (NCBI taxonomy): Eukaryota > Metazoa > Chordata > Testudines > Emydidae > Chrysemys > Chrysemys picta. The sequence continues at coordinate 28,099,349 of NC_088792.1, forward strand.
CACAGACCTGTTGTAAGGTCTTGCATTATTTCACATAACTCATGGAAAGATGTTAGATAAACATGTGGCCATCAGTAGTATTATTGCCATGTTATATGATGCATCAGTAATAAACTTGTGACCTGACTATATTTCATTCTAAGAGGCAAAGGTTCTGTTCTGCTCATTAAAGCAGGGCTATATGAAACCAGTCATGCAGTCTATAATTTGTTGTAATCCAAGCCAGTGTTCTATAATACCAACTAGATAATCTGAAATGTTGATAAATGCCATGAAGAACCATATTAATTCAAAATACTCCTATTAATATATAAGACAAAACACTAAACATAAACCATTCCAAGAGTAAGCCTACCGTATGCTGTCTAGAATGTCCTATTAGTAAAACAAAAACAAACACAAAATTTGTACATAGAGTCTTGAGTTCATGTATTCCTCCAGCTGCCAAAGAGCAACAGGGCAGACTGAATAATATCATGACACCCCCTATTTATTGTACCTTCAATATTGTATAGATTTTACTGGAATCTCAGACATTTTATTCCCTTAAAAATCTGCTCATTCATCCATTTCCTTTAAAAAAAATACAAGACTAAATATATTTATTACAAATCTGTGAGTTAAGCCAAAGTGCTTTACAACAACAGACTTCTGTTTATAAAGGGTGTGGAAGTAGGGCTCTTTCAAAGCTGGAAAAAACACTTGCAATCAAAGGCTACATGAAAGTAATCTTATTTTTATTACCCATAAGGAATGTTTTCCCAGGAGTACTGATGCCTGCCAAGAAATAAATAAAAACCGGAGGGAGGGGGGAGAGAGAAGGAGAGAGCGAGATTACTTGAGATAAACCATTCTGCCAAGTTTTCCTTAGCTATACATACCCTTGAGGAGTTGGGCTTCTTCTGTGCTCATCTGCCATTGATCGAATCGGCAACCACAAGAATTGTCTACAACTTACATTATTATTGTTCAGGCTGCCTCTGAATCACAACTTTTGTTGTTCTTATTTCTATAGTCTGCCCCATCCAAAGCATGACAATAATTCTGATCCGGCCTAGTTATTGGCCCTCTTGAAAGTAACCCAGCCAGCATGCACAAGCCAGGAACCACCCAATGGACATGTAGAGTGTTGCTTCTTAAAAGTAATTCTGTGTTAAAGAGCCAGCAGCCTTTAACCAGCACATACTGCAGCTGTTAATTCTGAATAACAGAAGAGTAAGTATACAAGAAACCAAATAAAATGTAATGACGTGTTCCAAAAAATGACAGAAAATAATAGTAAAACAAATTAAACAAAAGGGAAATTATGACATCATATGGGCTCCCATCAACCCCCAGTTTCAATGTAAACCCTGAATTCACATTGCTTAGATTCAGATGGGAAAAAAATAGGTTTAATATTTCAAAAGCTTTCTGAGAGCATCGGCTATTAAAGATGGTGGCAGAAAGTGAGAATTTCCAATTTGGAGGGAATCACATATGCCCATTCTGACACTGGAGAATGCTCTACAGAAGTGGTGGGCAACCTGTGGCCCTGCACAGCCCATCAGGGAAAGCTGATTGCAGGCCGTGAGACATTTTGCTGACGTTGACCATCTGCAGGCATGGCTCCTCGCAGCTCCCAGTGGCTGCGGTTCGCCATTTCTGGCCAATGGGAGCTGGGGGGAGTGGCGGCCAGCATGTCCCTGCAGCCCGCTGCTTCCTGCAGCTCCCATTGGCTGGGAACGGCGAAGTGCAGCCACCGGGCTCTGCGGGGGGCCATGCCTGTGGACGGTCAATTTCAGCAAAATGTCTCACGGCCTGCAATCAGATTACCCTGATGGGCTGCATGCAGCCCGCAGGCCGCAGGTTGTCCACCACTGCTCTACAGCTAGGAAACTAAGTGATTCCAACACAAAGTAAGACTTGTATATATTTTGTTAAGCAAGGCACAGACCAAGGATGAAATAAAATGCCTACCACACCAGATGCATCAACTACACACCATATGCAAATTTGCACATCTGAACAGAGAGAACAAATCTCAAAATGCCTAGAATGAACCTTTTCAATGGTAGGAAGATAGGCATGAGGACAAGCTTAAATCCTCTGGATATAGCCTACGTTTCTGAATTGTCAGAAGCCCTACAAGTATCTGGTATAGTGGAGCAGAGTCAGCCAAACAGCTCACTGCTACAGGTCCTCAACTGGCAGGGCAATCAGTTATGATTAGGGACAACTGGAAAAAAACACTTTTGTTATTGCAAAAAAAATTAAGGTTTCAACATTTAGTTTTGTTTCTGGTCAGAATAACCAAAAAAAAAAAAAAAAAGGAAAAGAGAGAGAGAGAGCTGATAACTTTATTCACATAAAATCATATTAAAATCATATAAAATTTCCATATATACACAAAAAGACATGAATAAAATAAAGCAAAACAAGTCTTAAATAAACATTAAACATGGATCACTAAAGCATCACCATCACCAAATTCACTCAAAATATTGTTAACACACCAAGTGAATGGAAAAGTGTCCAGGTTACAAGTCAGTTTATAAAAGGTGCAATCAATCAGCAGTCAGGTCATAACCAGTATGCGGAACAGTATGAGCACATCACCCCGCTCTACCCCAGCCATTCTGTTCTGGTGAGATTTCAAAATGGCTAGTTTTGCCTGACTCGGCAAAAAGTGAGCCAGGCAGGAAACCAGCCCAACAAGAACACCGTATCTCACTCCAAAACCAAGCAGGGGCTTGGAGAAAAATAGTCTGAAATTGTTGAAAAGCTGCTGCAAAAAACATAAAGAGGAATAAAACAAGGGCGATGTAGGAAAAAATGAAATACCGAGTCTGATACCTTACAAAAGGGGCACTGCACAGACACCTCATAGGTAATATGGTGCACAAAATGATTGGCTGCTATGATGTTATACAGGACCTTCCACTGCAAGTCACTGTAATGCTTCGGAAGAGCAGGGTTGTACAACGTCCTCCAGTGACACAGAGTCACCCAGGGACAGAGGCATCCTCCATGCTGTATCAGGGAGATCAACGAGCTGCTTCTTGGTCATGGTTCCAAAATGAGCATTCACCAAATCCTTCCAGGACAACAATCTCATCCACAGAAATGGGGACAGCTAGTGAGGAGAACACAGGACTCCCCTCTGGAAGAACCACCCATGCAAAGCGTTCTGCAAATACCAAGCAGCCCTCTGAGCAAGCACCACTTGGAATTCAGAGAGGATCTTATCCAAAAAATTTACAGACCAGATTCTGGTCTGAACCCCAAGAGCTAGCACTGACTTCCAGCTTGATTAACTAGGAACAATCAGGTAAGACAGCTTGGTCAACCCAGCCAGAGTAAAGGCAGAAAACAGGCTCCGGGAGAAGAGAGCTTCAATTGGAACAATGTGTGTCAAAAAAACAATGGCTCTTCCAAAACTGGAAAATGCCTTTCCAGTTGCACGATTCACAGAAGTCACCGGGAGTTAAAAAGGCCATTATAGAATGGAGGCAAATCTAGACTCTGTGATCAACCAGGTGCCAACAAAAATAGGCGATCATCAAAGCACCTTCCTGCAGCATGAGAGAGGAGAGAGAAGGCAAGAGACTTCCAGGCCAGTGGGGAGTCATAGTACAGCAACTGCTGAGTAGACTCTAGGAGAAAGGCCACCACCCAGCTGCCTACAACCAATGATCCTCTAGTCCTCTTCTTCTAATGGCAGGAGCAGCAAAGCAGGGCACAAAAGTAGTAATTAATCAAAAAATGGTGAATATGATATTGCATCTGGCCCAAAAGGCCTGGGGGAGGGTCCAGACACACTAGCCAGTCACACAAGTTTGTTGGCAATCAAAATCTATCCCCAAAAACAGAGTTTAAGAAAGAGCCAATGCCATTTCTGCAGGAGGCTTTACACCTTCTCCTCAGCCCTTTCCCAACTTCTTAACATATATTTTTGTTCAAATTTTAAAAAAGACCCCCTACACCTAGAAAATAATCTACAGTTCAATTGAAATCCCCTCCCATTACAATAATACCATAGGTGTAGCACGGGCAAGTGTCTGTCAAAGGAGACACGATCTTGCCCCAAAGTAGGGGCATACATACTAAAAAGATTAAAACTAATAGTGTCAATACATGTTTCCACCAAGAGGAGCCGGCCCAGCACAATCTCCTTCACAGAGAGGATCTGTGCCCCTGCACCCCGCAAAGAGAGAACAGCGACCCCAGCAATGATATTGGAGCCCTGGCTCAAGGGAGCTTCCCCTTCCCATTCCTTCAACCACTTCCCCTGATTATCAGGGCCTGAGGGGGTCTCTTGCAAAAGGATAACATCAGCCTGTTTTTTTCTCTGAGAAATTCAGAATTGTGCCCTTCTATGAGCATCCTGGCAGTTATTAATATTTAGAGACACCAAATTGAGCAGCACCATAGAGCCTAGGAGGCAAAAGCCAAGCAGCAGAGAGAAACAATGGACACTGGAAGTATATATGTATATATATATATATGGAGATATACCTATCTCATAGAACTGGAAGGGACCCTGAAAGGTCATCAAGTCCAGCCCCCTGCCTTCACTAGCAGGACCAAGTACTGATTTTTGCCCCAGATCCCTCCTCAAGGATTGAACTCACAACCCTGGGTTTAGCAGGCCAATGCTCAAAACACTGAGCTATCCCTCCCCTCAGTAAAGCTGAGCACTTTGAAGATGATGAGCGTGGGGTGGCCTGTGTATCTTGAACTATCTCTGCATGCTTTCTCACCTTGCTCAACAGCTGTTTGAAATGGAAATGTTTCCTACAATCAACCGAGGTCTCTCTCAAGATGAGGGCAGCTGGGTGAACAAAGTGTCATAAATCAGGGAAATAGGCTTCAACGGCAATTGCCTGTTTCCCTTTAGTGCTATTCAAAAAGTCACTAATCTCCTTCACACGGCACCAACCCTTCCTATATAGCTGACTGGGACATCAGGAACCAGTGAGGAGTCAGGGAGATCATCATCATCCTCTTCATCTCCTTCAGACTCCACCAGCTGAGAAGCATATTGGGCTGCCTCTGTAACATTCTCTTCATTCATGAAGGAATGAAATTCAGTGGGAGCAGCTGTTATATCTATTTTCCCAAGAGGGATAGGCAGTGCAGCCCCAGGCTGGTACCCAGCATCACCACTACAGCATGCAAAATTGGGGGCTTAAGGACTCAACATGCTGGGAAAGACATTCCCCACTACAGGCATGGAGCTCCCACCCAATGCAATGCTATCCTCCTTCTCAGGGCGCACAGCTCCCTCCTCAGCCACTGCCGGCAGCTCAGAGGTATCCAAAGTCATAGCCCTTTTAGAAACAGTCCTACATAAATCTGTCTGTTCTTCACCCCCATCTGTAAAACTTTTCTTTGCTTCCTCTGCAGGGAGGTGCCCCTCGACCTCCAGGGCTAGTGTCTGTCCAGGCACAAGTGATGGGGTCACAACAGTGTTCGTCTGAGAGGCCTGCTCCCTGGACAATGGCACAGTGGGGGAGATAGAATCTGGCAGAGCGGATGCAGGCTTTGTCTGCTGCTGATGCCTTGATGTCCCAGATGCCTCCCCACTATCGTGGGGTCCCACATTCTTACCAGGGACCCGTGAGCCAGCAGTGCGTGGGCAGGAACCCCTCAAGTGACCAGGGTCACCACACCAGAAACATTTAATATTTTCAGAGGTAACAAACACTGTATAACCTGCCCCACCTATGTGGTGTTTTAACAACGGGTTCAAGAGCTGTTCAGGATTATGGATTCACTGGAATGACATAACTACCTTCTCCATTTATGGGAGAGATCAGACACTAGCATCTCATGGTGAAGGTGGGTGGCAGGGGGTATTGGAAAAACCTACTTTAATAGCAGGAGTAAACAAGGGAAAATTTGAACAAAAGACTCCTTGACCTAGAGTCCCTCCTGTACCAAACAATTCACAAACTGCTCCTGGTCCAGGAAAATCACTTTAGATTTAGATATCTGGGAGGACGATTTTATATTAGCACAGCCAATAACCTTACCTACACTAAGCGACATACCCTCCACCAGCAATCACACACTGAACCCTATGCTTGTGGGTCGAACCACTAAACCCATCTGAACAATACCCTATGGAGAAAATCCCTCAGATTTCCCACACCAAGGAAAAGGGAGGGGGGAACCAACAACAGCCCTAAAACAAAGAAACAGCAAGTAGCAAAGCAAAAACAAACACGGGCTATGAGAGAGAGAGAGAGAGAGAGAGAGAGAGAAAGAGCACAACATCAATATTGTCAATAACCCATTGGTTAGGCCTTTCACCTGTAATCGGGAAACCCAGGTTCAAAACCCTGCTTCATATAAGGCAGAGCCTGGACTTCTTGAAAATCTGTAGACACGGTAAAGAATATTTTTACTTTGATTAATATTTCTCACAGCTCCAGTTGGAAATCTCACCTAAAGTTACTTTCTCTGGAAGATTTTAACTACTTACTTTCTGATGCAAGAATAGCCTTTCTTTCTGTATTTTGGTACATCTCCACTTACAGCAAAAATGAGCAATAATTGATTTGGGTTCAGTTTGAGTTTTGGGAGAATTTCAGGTCAGTTTTTATTTCATCTAGCCTAGTTTTCCTATGCCTAGTTTAAAAATACCAATAAATGATAACATGACTGTGACACTAAGCACCCCTTCATTCACACCTTACACACTATTGTAATAATCTTTGCACAAAATATATCTTGTGAGGTATCATTTGTAAATGAATAACTCTCTGATCACTAATATTCTTTCATAATAAATGTCCGTGGTGGCTATTAAGAGTTATGGATATATGCTCAAATTATGACTAATGTGAGTTTAAACCAGGTATGTCAGGGGGAGTTGGTAACAAGATCTGCCTTAGACAAAGGAATGTGTATTTGATTATCTAACCAGACACAGGATTGTGTATTTGATTCTCTGACTAGCCTGATCTTCAGGCAGACAACAAAAATCTATTTTTAAATATCAAGTAGACAAAGCTATTAAGCTAACAAGTGGGGGAAGAAAGACAATGGAGATTCCTTCACCACCAGACTTCATGTTGCCTTCCTGACAGCTTGAATAAACTTTACTTTGAGGGGTTACCTTCAGAAGAATCCATTTCAAAGGTTTGCTGGTTTATAAAGACAGGGTGGTTGAACCAAACAATTGAATCAACTGATTGTATACAATACTTCTGTATTATAAAAGTGTATAGAGTAAGGTCTTTTCTGAAAGCTAATGGCACACTGGTGATTAATATCATTGTGAAATGTCTGTATTAACACTACATGAGGAAATATGGGTACTTAATGATATTATGCTTCCAGTCTGTGACTAAACAAAGGGAGAAACAGGTTTCCCCACAGACAGGAGAGAAGGCAGCTATTTACCTGTCTCCTATGTAAATTAAGCATGGTGGAATCAAAACAATGGAAGCCCCAGTGATGTCCAAAGAGATGGGAAACCCACAGGATGGGAAGAACAGCACAAGGCATCCTGCCTCTTGAAACAAAGCCAATGAATTTTGGAAGATAGAAGCAAAGAAAGAAGCCATATTTGGCATCCCTCACTGGACAGACACTAGGAACAGAGCTGTTTCAAGATGAGAAAGATGGGTCCTTCAGCTAAGGAGCAACTGAAGTCTCTGGAAACTGAATATAGGTGAGAAACCTCTTAGGCAAAGATTTTCCCCCAAGAAGAGAAGGGAAACTAGTCTCTTGTACTTCTGTGTAAGGACCTGACTAAGGGAAAGTCAGCCATGGCTGAGAAGAAGCAAGATTGGAAAGAGAAATCATATTGAATAAAGCCTGTTCTTGCTAGACTAAGTTTTAAACTTGTAGACGCATGTTTTCTCTTTTTTTTTTTTTTGTTTTTGCTTGGCATCACTTAACCTATGTCCCATTGTTAAGGTGAAGATTCTGTCACGGGTATTTTTAGTAAAAGTCAGGGAAAGTCGGTGACTTCCATGACAGAATTGTAGCCTTACCCATTGTTAATAAGTTTGTTTTATGTTTATTGTAAACCAACTCAGTGCCATGTTTAAATGAAAGGGAGTATTCATCCCAGTTTAGTTAATAAGCTGTGTTGTGCTTTTGTGTCCTTAGAGGAACAAACAAACCACATTATTTCTCTGAACTGTCCAGGAGAGGGATGGACATTACAGAGCATATAGTTTCTGGAAAAATCAGGACTGGGAGTGTGTTGGGGTCACCTTGCTGTCTGTAACCAAGGCTGGTGGAAGCCAGAGGGAGGATGTGAGACAGTAGATAGGCTGCTGAGGTCAAAGCTGCTGAACCAGGATTTTCTAGCACAAAGACCTGCATGTTTGTAGGCTGGTTGTGAGTATCCCAGTATGGGAGCTACAGGAGCAAAGCATTGTAGAGTACCCAGGGTTGCAGAGCAAGTGGTGACACAACCCTTCACTGGGCTGGATTGCAACCCCAAACTCTGTAACAATGACATTATTTGAAAAGGTGCTATAAACATCTTCCTAATCACATTTTTCTTCACTTGGTGGTCACCAAATGTGCTTTTTAAAAAAGATAGACGACTTATGTGTTTCTTAATACAGTCTTCTTTTTCTCTCTCTTTTTAAACAGTGGGTAGATTTTTCTTTATATGATGTTTCAGTTATCCCGAACCGTCACATTCGTGAATTAGTCATTTGATCTAGCTGATGAATGTTAGAAGATGAAAGGAAATGTTAATCCTGGCATCCTTCAAAACTTGAGTTACACATTCATTCACACTCTCACATACACAGACATATACATACACATAGACAAAGCAATACAAGAAATAAGTCTCCACTCAGTTAATATGGAGCAAGATGAAACAGGAGTTTTGTTTCTGTCAATAATTTTATTTATTCAGAACACCTGACAACTGATGCTGGAAAGAGGGTTTCTTAATTCATGTTTGTCTGGATCATTTTTTTGCTTTTGTCAGTCAGGATGTGAATTACACCGATTGGGATAATGGCTAGACTCAGAGTGATGATACTGACCCCTAAGGACAAGATTTCCATCTTTAGAAAACTTTAGGAACTTGCCCTCCACAGCACACGGGAGTGCACTGCTTGGAAAAGACATGAAGCATTCTTTGTCAATTTCCTTTGCAAATTTAGTAGAAGGATGTTTTGGTTTTTAAGAAGTCTAAAAAGGTGTTGAGAGCATCTGTGCTCTCTTGAAAAGCAGCCAACACACCATCAATGCATTTCAGCCGCAATCTCCCTCTTGGCCTGGATTCCAGCAAAGCATTCTGTCTGATAGGAAGGTATTAGCACAAACTGGACTGAATTCTGTTTACATTAATTTAGTGATAGAAGACAAGGAAAACCATAAATAAAGCATCAGCATGCACTTCGGTGATCAGAATTAAGGTTGGAAGAACCTAGATAAGCTCAAGTTCTGTTATTAATCACAAAGGGCCAGACTGTCACCTCCGTTACTCAAATGCATAACGGGGTAAAAGTGAGTAAGACTCCTCTTTGCTTCCCGGCTCAGATTGTGACTCCAGCCATAGAAAGTGGATAGCTTGATGCTCCTACCAGGCAAAGGGAAAGGGACATGGAGGTACAGGGAGTAGGTGGAGTCTCCCCTCCTACAACTCACTGGTCAGAATAGCTGACTGGGCATATGTAGGGGAGAGTGGCCAGGCCACAGGGAATGAAAGGGAGAATCTGCTCCATGAAAAGTTAAGATGTAATTTACTCTTTCCCCAAAGCACAGAGGGAGAAAAGGAAGAATGTTGACCCTTGGGCCGGTGGAGATATGTACCCCCTCTCTCCTTTCTTAGGGCTAGAGCTGGTCAAACAATCAGATGAATTTTTGTGATAATTTTAATGAAACTAATGGCCGTCCTTTTGGTCAAAAAATGTGGGGGGGGAAGGAGGGGGGAGTGTTCAACCAGCCCTACTCAGGACAGATTGTAAACCTACCATCTAGTTTTAGAGTTATGAGAAACAACTCCAAACTTGAATCTGTATAGTTTGAATACAGTCAGAAACAGGTCCTTTAACATGTGAATATAAGGCTTTGTCTGAGGCTCAGCAAAGCACACTCAGCTAGAACAACTAGGGTAAGTGCTACTGAGTCTTGGGCCCTGAGTCTGCAAGTGGAATTGTGTCACAGATGTCTGTCTCTCTCCATAACTGCTGGTCTTTAGACTGCGGAGATGTTGGAATCTGTATCTATCCACCACTACACTGGCTGAAGGGGCTTCTTATTCTTGTCCACATCTACCTTTACCTTATTGTTGCCATGAGGGCAATGTAGGTTGTATCTGAAATGCCATAGCAGGGTCAGGGCTTCTTCCTGTTGGGGGGGAGGTCTCCTTGTGATCCCATATGCTCTCCTCCACTCTCATTTAACAACAAAAGATATAGAGACCCATATGGGGCAACAAATAATTCTGACTGTAACAGGAGGCACTCATCCCTGGAGTGTCCTGGTGAAAAAACACAGTTGCTGGGGAAGGATTCCTGGTCTGGGTTCAAGGTCCCGGCAGAGTTCAAACCACGGAAGCCTTCTCCAGAATGGCATGTCATTGTTCTGTGGCTTGGAGCGCCTGCTGCTACCTGGTGAGGTTCTCCCACTGGGACCAGAGTAGGGCTAGGCATTCACAGCTCTTTTCTTTTGGAGCTTCTTTCTGCTAGGAGAACTCTTCCTCAGTTTCCGTTCCTGGTGAGCTCCCTCACCAGCTCGCCGGAGAAGCCCTTTCGTTGACAGCTTCCTCTCTGTGCTCTCCTCCCCAATCTGAGCCTTCATAACTCTTTATACAGCCCAGGTGCTCCTTCCGTAATTAACTGCAGCCAAGCTACTGAGGCAATTTACTATCCATGGATGGATCTGGGTTGACACATTCTCCTTAGTAGAGCCTGTCACAGGTAGTCTGGGTGCCTGACCCCCTCAGGAGCCAGCCCCCATGACACTGACCTTCACATTTTACAAAGGGATGGGCAGAGAGACAACAATGCTTGAGGAGATGTATTAGCATTTCTAGTGAGCAGCATTTGTCAACCTAGCTGCTAAATTTTCAAGCATGTTCAGTGATTACTGTTTATTTTAGGATTGTCCCTAATGACCATATAGGAAGCTAACTTCACGGTCATTTTGGAGAATGCAGACTGAAATCCATTACAAATCTGCTTCCCAACTCAGAGATACAACAGCAAAAGCTTTCTAATGCATTTGTAATTGCTAACATATTCAGTGTTTGTGGTGATCATAAGAGTAAAGAGTCAGATAAATAAAGAGGAAGAAGGATTGTTTGGATGTCATTGAGGAGAATTTTTTTTTAAAGAGTCTTAAAAAGTCAAGTGTCTTACTTTAAATATGAATGATGTGGGATAAAACGGATAAATGGCAAGTATGCATATTTTATTGCCAGTGAGATATCTGTACTAGTGGCAGCTTTAGCCTTCAGATTAAAATGGAAATTGACTCAGCTATATACAGTAGCTCTCTCTTGATACAAGTCAGTGTAGCTACCAGGCTGCTCTAAATTGCACCATCGGCATAGGGACCTTAATGGCTTCAGAACCTATAAGATACTAGGTCTTTAATGTCCCCAATGCTAGTAAAGGATTGTTGGAGCAGAGTTCTGCTCTGCCACATCCATTCCCTACCCTTAATTTTCTCCTCCCTCCCCTGTTATGTCCCATATGTTGGGCTGGCTTGGGAGAAGACACATGATTTGTATCTGGCACATTTGCACTAGCAGGGAGTTCCCCTCTGACAAAGGGATCTAACCTATCACCCTTCAGGCCACTAACTACCCCTCACTACGTTCAAGTTAAGACTGGAAGAAAAATCTGTTTCGATGCCTATAAGAAACTTATTAATGGAGGTGCCAATCCTGCAAGCACTTAAACACATCTTAACTTTACACACAAGTGTAATAAAGTTAGGCATTATTTGTTTGCAGGATCCAGGCCTTAACTGTTTATTAGTTGCTTCCCTTTTCCTTTATTCACTCTGTTTACTTTTCTCTCATCATCCTGTGAGCTCTTTTGAACAGGGGATAATGCCTTTTCCTTTGTTCGGAAAGCTTCTAGTACAATGTGGAGTCTACAGGAAATAAATACAGGATAACAATAAAAACAATGTACACTCCCACTGTGCTGTAACTTAAAATAATGGTCTGAGAAAACACCATTTAACACCTTTTAAATGCTTGTGTGATAGGTTCCTTTTAAATTAGATAGATAGATAGATAGATAGATAGATAGATAGATAGATAGATAGATAGATAGATAGATAGATAGATAGATAGATAGATACTGGAGTTTTTATGTTGCCTGCATAGACTAGCTACTTTTTCTGCACTTCAGAGAACGATGAATTTTAGTAGTTGATGAAGTGATCTTCATGCATACAGTCTATAAAGCACTAGGTGACCCTCTGAGATGGAAAGCGCTATATAAATACCAGTCCAATACTAGCAGTAGTAATAACAGTGGACCATGTTTATTTACTTTCAGTAGCACCTTCCTCCGCGACTAGATTCACTGAAGTCAATGAGAGTACTCATGGATAAAGACATTACTTAGCATTAGCTAGGACTGAAGGAGGAACAGAAAGAAAAGGAGAAAATATAGATCTAATTACAATCAATAATGTTTCATTATTCCCTGTTGCTTAGATATTGCAGTGAAAGGTGCTTTATTAGAGCATGATCCTGCCAATGATGCAAGGAGAACCCACCGGTATGAATCTCCAGTTGCACCCTAGGTGGAGAGCTATGCACCCAAGGCTGCTGTTTAGTGAAGGAAGTCTGCCTGCACCAAGTGCTGCAGGAGGGAGGAGAGGGCATGCCAGTTGGGACAGAGTGCCACACCCACTGCTGACAAGCAATACAGGAGGCAGTGGGTGCATGCAGAGAACATCTCAGCCCAGATCCTCAAAGGTATTTAGTTGCCTAATGCCCACGGAAATCAAAGGAAGATCAGTACCTAAATACCCATGAAGATCTGGGACCTCCTCACCAAATTCCCCCACATCCACCATGTGCAAGTGTAGAGGCCGTCCACAAAGAGAGGGGTCAGGCAGGGACCTACAGAGACCATGAGCAGCACCATGAGCGCTGTAGACCTGAACACAGGCAATCCCGTTGGAAAAGGGGCATGTCTGACAGGGGCTGTGGAGCCCAATTTAAAATGGTGGGGCATACAGTGGGTGAAGGGTCGGGTACTGCCCGTGTGGGGTTGGGAGGCCCTATGGTGGGTGAAAATGAGCCCACCCCACACTCACCCTGCAGCTGCTCTTGTCCCTCAGGGTTGGCCTGATTCCCCATTCTAGCCTGTTGACTTTTGCCACAATGTGCTGGTGGGGTTCTCCCTCCCCCAACACCCTGCTCCAAACTAGGCTGTGATGGGTAGAAAAGTGCTTGGGCCATGACCTGACTGAACACCTCAGCACTATGGCCTATGTCTTAAGGTTGGCCCAGCCCAGGATGCCCCCAATAAGAAAGCTGGAGAGGTACCCCCAGACAGAATTCCCTTTCTCTGTGGCATATGTATCACCTTTCCACGGAGGCCTGTTCCATGATCCATGGGTGGGATTTGGATCCCATGCTACTCTGCAGGGTGCTCACCAAGTCTCCACAATAATGGTGATTGTGAAAGTTGTTCATCAGGCATATGTTCATAAGGCAGGAAGAAAGGCAGTGTGTTCACACTACCACTGGGGCATTTTGCTATTCAGAGCAGGAGGACAATGAAATCATAGCATCACAGGGTTAGAAGGGACCACAAGGGTCATCTAGTATAACCCCCTGCTAAGATGCAGGATTTGTTGTGTCTAAACCATCCAAGACAGATCTATCCAGCTTCCTTTTGAAACCCCCCAGAGGAGAAGCTCCCACAACCTCCTGAGGCAGTCTGTTCCATGGTCCCAGCAGGCCCGCCTCTAGGCACCAGCAAAACAAGCTGGTGCTTGGGGCGGCACATTTTTAGGGGTGGCATTCTGGCGTGGGCCATGCCGCCCCTAAAAATGTGCCCCGGCCACCCTAACTCACCTCCGCTGCTGCCGCTCACACGCCGCTACTAGCCCTCCCTCCCAGGCTCTCAAACCTGGGAGGGAGGGGGAGATCCCGAGCGGCCGCGGCGTGCGAAACAGCTGATTCACGCGCCGCGGCCACTCGGGATCTCCCCCTCCCTCCTAGGCTTGAGAGCCTGGGGGGAGGAGGCAGGGCTGGGGATTTGGGGAAGGGGTGGAGTTGAGGCGGGGCCGGGGGTGGGGTAAGAAAAAAACGGGGGGGAGGGGCGGCCAAAATTGTTTTCACTTGGGGCGGCAAAAATCCTAGAGCCGGCCCTGGGTCCCACTGTTCTTACAGTTAGGAAGTTTGTCCTGAAATTTAATCTAAACCTTCTATGCTGTAGTTTGAATCCATTGCCTCTTGTCCTGCCCTCTGTTGCAAAAGACAACAACTTTTCTCCATCTTTTCTGTGGCAGCCTTTCAAGTATCTGAAGACTACTATCATATCCCCCCTTTAATCTCCTCTTTTCCAAAGTAAACATACCCAGTTCCTTCAGCCTTTGCTTGTATGGCTTGCATTCCATCCCTTTAATCATTTTTGTTGCTTGCCTCTGGATCCTCTCCAGTTCTTCTACATCCTTCCTATGCATTGGTGACCAAAATTGAACAAAATACTCCAGCTCAGGCCTAACTACTGCGGAGTAGAGTGATACTATCACCTCCTATGACTAGCATGCTATGCCTCGGTTAATGCAACCTAAAATTGCATTTGCTTTTTTTTTGCAACAGCATTACATTGCTGACTCATGTTGAGGCTGTAATTCACCACAACTCCCAGATCCTTCTCAGCAGTGCTGCTGCCAGCCAGTTTTCCCCCATTCTGTATTTGTGCATCAGAATACTTCATCCTAATTCTATGTACCATGAAGAGCTGTTAGTATAATGGAATAGTTCCTCCAGAAGAAAGTTTCATGTGAACCAGCTGTTCTGGTCTCCTGAATTCTGAAGCTGCATGCGCTCATTCCAAAGCAGCAGACTTCACAAAATGTCCTAGAGCACTGAGAGGCACTTTCATAAGTGCCCTTAAGTAATGTGCATGTAATGCCCTCCTTTCCACCCTGGGTAACTTGGGAGCAGGCAACACTCACCTGTGTGCCTGGGCACCTGATGTTGACATTAAAGGAGATCCTGGGTATCCCAGTGGTGATGTTGGATAGGTGGGAATCCTCTATCCATGCCTCTGCTGCAGACCCTTTATTCCTAAAGGAATTTAAAATTGGTGGTACTTCCACCTGGCTGACCCCTGTACACACTCAATGGTGTGCCTTGGGAACCTCCAGGAATAAATCTATAATAATAATCATAATAATCTGGGTCTAACTCAAAAGTACCAATTATAAACAGTATACATCCAAGATGCTTAAATTATAGTTAACACACCTTTATTTAACAACTTAAAGAAACAGGGTATAACAGACTAAGATTAAATGTCACTACTAACTTAAATCCACAGGGGGCAGTTGAATAAAATCAATTAACAAATATACTCCACGGGGAGGGTGGGATAGTTCAGTGGTTTGAGCATTGGCCTGCTAAACCCAGTGTTGTGAGTTCAATCCTTGAGGGGGCCACTTAGGGATCTGGGGCAAAAATCACAAACAAGAGTGGGGGTTACTTAGGGTGACCAGACAGCAAATGTGAAAAATCGGGAGGGGGTGGGGGATAATAGGAGCCTATATAAGAAAAAGACCCAAAATCAGGACATCTGGTCACCCTAGGGTTACTCAGAATTCCTTCTCTGCCGTCCCACCTCAGTCAGCTCTTGGCACAGCAACAGTGTCTGCCCAGCTCCAGTGAAGCCACCAACCACCTCTGAGGCTCCCTGCTCAATCAAAGCCCCAGCTCTCAGCAGCAGCTTCTGGCTGTGGCTGTGATGGGTTGGATCACAGAACCCTCCTTGGGAGCTGCCCAAGACTGATGTGCCAAGACTACCTCTACCCCCACTTTCCCTGCCAGCTCGGGGCCCCAGCACCCTGTCTTGCTGAGCCAGACACTCCCATCTGCTCCAACAAAGACTCAGGGCCTGAATTACTTGCCCCAGAGCTGCAGGTTTACCTGAAAGCAGCTAACAGAAGTGTTCCTGTCTTTAACACTCAGATGCCCAACTCCCAAATAAATCCATTTTACCCTGTATAAAGTAAACTCATAAATTGTTCGCTCTCTATAACACTGATAGAGATATGCACAGTTGTTTGCTCCCCCAGGTATTAATACATACTCTGAGTTAATGAATAAGTAAAAAGTGATTTTATTAAATACAGAAAGTAGGATTTAAATGGTTCCAAGTAGTAACAGAACAAAGTAAGTCACCAAGCAAAATAAAATGAAACACGCAAATCTATGTCTAATAAAACTGAATACAGATAATCTCACCCTCAGAGATGCTTCAGTAAGTTTTTTCCTCAGACTGGACACCTTCCAGGCCTGGGCCCAATTCTTTCCCCTGGTACAGCTCTTGTTCCAGCTCAGGTGGTAGCTAGGAGATTCTTGATGATGGCTCCCTCCCCTTTATTCTGTTCCAGCCCTTTATATATCTTTTGCATAAGGCGGGAACCCTTTGTCCCTCTCTGGGTTCCCACCCCCTCCTTCTCAATGGAAAGACACCAGGTTAAAGATGGATTCCAGTTCAGGTGACATGATCACATGTCACTGCAAGACTTCATTACCCACTTGCCAGCACACACGTATACAGGAAGACTTACAGGTAAAACACAACCATCTGCAGACAATTGTCCTGGTTAATGGGAGTCATTAAGATTCCAAACCACCATTAATGGCCCACACTTGCAGAATTACAATAGGACCTCAGAGTTATATTTTATATTTCTAGTTTCAGATACAAGAGTGGTACATTTATACAAATAGGATGATCACACTCAGTAGATTATAAACTTTGTAATGATACCTTACAAGAGACCTTTTGCATGAAGCATATTTCAGTTACATTATATTCACTCATTAGCATATTTTTATAAAACCATATAGACTGCAACGTCACACTGGCTTCCTAGCAGCAGCTCCTGGTATGGACAGAACTCCACACCAGCAATCTCACTCCTTTTCCAAAAATGGAGCCACCCGCCTACTCTCCCTGCACTACCGGGACGAGGAAGTCTCTCACTCTTTCCCCGACGCATCATGGGAGTTGTCTCTAAGTCTGGGTTGCAGCCGAGAGGATCTTCCCAACTGGAACACTCCCAATTAAGTTTAGAGGCTCCACTAGTAAAGGGTGTCTACATGCATAATGTGGCACAAGAGTTTTGCCATTGCTTTCAATCAGAGCAGAATGGATTCTTTGAGAAGTTTGCATCCAGATGGCGTTAACTTCCTAAGCGTCTTCCAATTAGGCTTGCCAAACTGATAACTCCACAGAATTCGTAATATACACTTAAATTGCTTTTAATAACTCCAAAACTTGGGAAATGATAAAAAAAAGATGAAACATTTTTGTGAAAAATTCAAAAATGTTCATGAAAAATATTATTAAATTTAGAATTTTGAAGATGTTTGGCCAGCACTACCAAAATAGCCATAGGCATAAGTCCTCACCAACAGACACCTACTGAAACAAAAGTTTCTGAGACAAGAAGTTTTGGAGTTTCAGGGCCTGATTCAAAGCCCATTGAAGTCAATTGGAGTCTTTTCACTGAATTCAGTGGATTTTGGATTAGGCTAATGATAAGCCAACAAAGAAACAAACAGGAAAACGTTAAAGAAATGCAATCAGGCCATGCTGTGACTGATATCTTTTAAATACAGTGTTCAATCTGTCTCAAGCTTACCAGAAAAAAGTTACCCTGTTGAAAGATAAAGGATGTGAAATGTCAGATGTTTCAGATTAGTTCTGGTGAAGTTATAGGGTGAGATGCAAAATCTGGCATATAAGGGGAACATTGCCTTAATATTAATTATGGAGAGGTTATCATACAACTCACTACTCTTAGACAAATTGTATAAATTAACTCATTGGAATTCTTAACTAAAAACATCCTTGGTATTTACTTTCATATCATTTTAGTTTATCTTTTGTTTAAGTTCCTTTGGGTTTATTTTTATGGTAGAATAACACCAGTTAAAATAATCTCCCATTAACATTTTAAGTGGTAACGTGTTCAAAGATAGGAAAGTTGTCTCAAAATTTCATATTGCCATTGACATTGACATAAACGTCTATCAAAATTGTATTCTGTCCAAAAGACCAATGGTCTCAATACAGCTTTAATGGATATTTCACACTATGCATCAGGTACAATTGAATTCCATGTTAAGGGGCATTAACTCTGTCATTTCCTCATTTACTATAAATGTCTTGCAGCCAGACTGCAAGATATGTGCCAGAATGTGACAGGTTATTGGGAAAGGGTGAATCCTCACAATTTTAATAGCTACTAGTTATTAGTTTTCAGCTGAATAAAAGAGATTGCCCGGTATTCCTCTTACTTTCATGGAGTAATTAGATACAGATGTTTTTGCTCATTTCCTTTTTATTACCATCCAAAGTGATTTGATGTATTTATTCTTGTCAGCCCAGCAACATTTTTCAGTCATTAACCATCTATGTGCTAGTCAGTAATTTATCTAATCATTCTTGTTGAGAGACACATAGTGAAAGCCTTCTTCTTGTCCTTCCTGTTCATCAGGATACAAATTATTTTCAAAAGAGGGAGTAGTTAAAGTAGGGACCTGTAGACCGGGGTGAGGCTCGTCCC
This sequence comes from Chrysemys picta bellii, assembly GCF_011386835.1. Lineage (NCBI taxonomy): Eukaryota > Metazoa > Chordata > Testudines > Emydidae > Chrysemys > Chrysemys picta. The sequence goes on from NC_088792.1 coordinate 28,118,099, forward strand.
TCGCAGGGGTGAGTGGGAGCCAGGCCGCCTCAGTCCACGAGGCCGGGGAACAGATCAGTCTCGCAGGTCCAAGCCCTAAGTCGGGGCAGGGTCGCGAGCAATCAGTAGTCCTGGGCTCAGGCCCTCAGGCAGGGGCTGAGCAAACAAACAGTGAGTTCAGGGGCTCAGGCCCTCAGGCAGGGGCTGAGCAAACAAACAGTTAGTTCAGGGCTCAGGCCCTCAGGCAGGGGCTGAGCAAACAGACAGTTAGTTCAGGGCTCAGGCCCCCAGGCAGGGGCTGAGTGAACAAACAATGGTTCAGGGGCTCAGGCCCTCAGTCAGGGGAGGAGGAGAGACTGCCACCCGGCATGGGGTGGCAGGGGGGAACACAGGCCCACCCACTCCACTGTGTTCCAACTCGGGGCCCTGTCAGCAGCAATCCGTCTGCTGCTGGGTCAGTGGGGATCCTGACCGCAACACACTGACATGGGTTCGGGGTGTGCTATCCCCGGGCCACTTCCCATCTCCTCCTCCATGGGTACCTGCACGTCCTTAGCCTCGTCCGCCATGTCCCAGATCATGGGCTCCTCAGGGCAGCGAGCACTGGGTAGATTGGGTGGCTCCTCTGGACCCTCGGTGAGGGGAAGTTCAGTCCGCTCCTTAGGATACCGGGCTCGGGGCAGGCTCGGCCAGTCTTCCTCAGGATACCGGGCTCGGGGCAGGCGCGGCCAGTCCTTCTCAGGATACCGGGCTCGGGGCAGGCTCGGCCAGTCCTCCTCAGGATACCGGGCTCGGGGCAGGCTCGGCCAGTCCTCCTCAGGATACCGGGCCTGGGGCAGGCTCAGCCCAGCAGGAGCTCGGGCACCAGCGTCTGCCCTCTCCCGTGGTCGGGCCGCAACTGAGCGCTGGGGCCGGGTCTTAATACTTCCAGGCCCGCCCCTTGACTTCCGGGGGGCGGGGTCAGGTGGCGGTGACTCCGCCCACTCCGGCAGCTGTTCTGGCTCGTCCCTCGCAGGGGCAAGTGGGAGCCAGGCCGCATCACTACAGGACCTCAAAAGAAAACCTCTTGTGTTTTAGTTATGTCTCAGCTGCTCTCTTGATATGTGACTGTGGGCAAATCAGATAAGCTTTTTTGTTTCAGTATAACAAACTGTAAAAAGTGTTGTTGTTGTTTTTTAACTGGGTTCTAATTCTGCTCTCAGAAACTCACACTACTTCCAAAAAATCTTTCTGGAAAACTGTCCATCTCTGTGGCTTTGTTTACCATTGGTACATCTCCACTGGCAGTAGCACTAGCGTAGATGAAACATCATGTCTTCTAACCATCATGTCTTCTAACATTGCTTGGAGTATGATTAGGACCCTACCAAATTCATGGCCCTAAAAAATGCCTCATGAATGGTGAAAATTGGTCTCCACCATGAAATCTGGTCTTTTGTGTACTTTTACCCTATACTATAAAAATACCCTATACTATAGGGTAAAAGTTCACAGTGTTTCTCACACTGGGGGTTCTAACAAAAAGGAGGTCGCAAGGCCATTGTAGGGGCGGGTCACAGTATTGCCACCCTTACTTCTGCACTGCCTTCAGAGCTGGGTGGCTGGAAAGCAGCCGCTGCTGGCCAGGTCCCTAGCTCTGAAAGCAGTACTGATGCCCTGCCTATGTTAGCACTCCTACTGTAACACCCATGGAGCTACAGTGGTGGGAATAGAGCTGACTGAACAATTTTTCAGCAGGGTTTTGAAATTCCTTTTCATTCCACCAAAAAACCCAAACCTTTGAAAGGTTCTTGTGAAATGGAGTTGTGTCAAAACATCGGTTTTCAGATCAAAAGCATGGAATTTTCTGTTTGTTTTCTCTCTATCTCCAGAAGTGACAAGAGCCCTGGACCAAACTAAGCCACCTCCTGAAAAAAATTTAATCAAAACCAATATGTCTCTACAAAATGTTTGACTTCAGTGAAATGGCATATTTCTGAAATTTTATTTGTCAAAAATGTTCTGACCAGCTGTTGATGGGAGGCTTCCTGGAAAACTATGGAGTAGATTGGGCTACTATCTCCATTTTATCACACTCAGATCATGTGGTCAATGAACTTTACTAGTGTCTGGCCAAAACTGGAGCTTGAATGAGAGCTATTGGGAACTAGCTGAAGTTCAGTCCAGATACAGTGGTCGTGATATTGATGAGACGATGAAAGCAACCATATGAGAAGTGAAATATAATTACCTACCTAGCACCTTAGATAATGGTATCTATTAGAGCAGTGCATAAATTCATAGATTATAGGGCCAGAAGGGACCACTATAATCATCTAGTCTGACGTCCTGTATAATACAGTCCATAAAACAAACTATAAAACAAACTTTCAAACTAGTTTAGGGGAAGGATTGATGGGATTATTTTGGTTAGATTCATGTGATGATTTCAGCAAATAGTTATATAAATAACAGAACAACGTTTCTATTCTCGCTGCCATAAGCAAGGATTTTTCATTTTATATTTTTTCTTTTTTATTAATTTCAATAATTTGAAAAATGTGCTTTTTAATTTAATACAACAATATAAAATGTAATAATGGAGAAAAAACCCACAAGGTAAAATACTTCATAACTAGTAACCAGAATAGAAAAATAAACCTACTTACCCTTCTGGCAAAGCCCTAAGTGACATAGAAAAGCTTGTGACAAATTGTGTAATTGTCAGGGTGGGATTTCCAATTAGGCACCGTTGGCACATGCCTAGGGGCCCCAGCATTCTAGGAGTGCCTAAAAGTTAAAAGTGGGTTAAATTTTTCATTTTTTATGGAAAACACAAAAGTCAGCTGTAGGGGGGGGGGTGGCGGGGGGTGCTGAAGATGTTGTGCCTAGGGCTGCGTAAGGTGTAAATTCGGCCCTGGTAATTGGATTATAGTTAAATGTCCAGTATGAACTAGTTTGACACCATTCAAAATGTTGCATTTATGACCCAATTCAGACACTGAACCCACTTCTCACTTTAGAATAGAAAAGTCAGTGTATTAACCCCTTGCTTCACCTAGACCTCAGCCAAGTCAATAGATATTAATGATTCAAAGTTTATTCTCTTCTTTTACTTATGTTTTGCTCATTACATAAGCAAGGGCTGCTTAGCGGTGACACAGCTTACTACTGAAATTGTAAGAGGCAAGGTACAGGAGGGTGTGTTTGTCACATCTGTAGCAGGAAATGGTAATATTTTGCATAATGTGACTGCGGTGGATCACTGAAGAATTAAAATGACATGTCATTTGAATATATACTTTATTCTTCTATAAAAATAGGCTGTACTGACATGTCTATCTATTACCAAACTTAGATCAGAAAAGCTTTCGACAATTTATTGTTACAAAGAAAATCTCTATGTAGCTTCAACTACAAGTCAAGAGGGCAGGTATAAGGTCTGATCCTCAGCTAGTGTAAACTGGCATTGATCTACTCAAGTCATGGAGCTATACCCATACACACCATCTGATAATCTAGCCTAACAGACTTCTGTTTGGGACGTAGCTTGAACAGCAGGTGACCCCTGCAAAGAATCTGGATTGGACATTATAGCAGATGCTCACCCAATCTTTATCCCATGATGCCTTTTCAAAACAAAATTACAGAGTTGTTTAGAGTTAATTTTTGTCCCTGAAACTACAGATGTCATACTGGATCATGAATCTTCCTACCCAGTTCATCAACCTAATCTGTCTCTCATGCAGACATAATCATGTTTTTTATTTAGATACCAATTAGATGAATTAAAGAATGTCACTGTCATCATAATAGACCCAACTTCTCTGCTTCTCTCTCAGTAACATAATGATCCATAGGTATTCTTCAGAGGGAAATATCTAGAGGAAGAAGAACTTGACATCCATTTTGTTGCTGTTTCTGATGAGGAAAAAATCTTTGCAATGATGTGAGTTCTGAACTGTCCTCTTAAAGAGGCAAAATACAAACTCATCCTGATCTCCTGCCATAGAGAAATCTATAGCTGCTTTAAGAACTCCTTACCTTGTTTCCCAACACCTTTGTCCTTGGCTTAATAATCTTCATCATCACGATTGACTATATTATTTTGGTGGTGTGCAAAGTGAGGAGTCCCTAAGGTAGCTATGGCCTAGCCCACTGAGAGCTTCAAAGTTGAACACATAATTTTACCTGTGTTCTGCAATACCCACTCTCCTCTGGGCTTTAAACAGTGAACTTCTCAAATGGTAAATTTGAAGATGAATGCAATGATAAAGTAGCAACTGAATGACCATGAATATGTGTTTGACATTGTGTTTTTTCCCCCCACTAACCTTGCATAAGTGAAGAGAATAAATGATCCTCTGAGGCTTTTGGCCAAGTCAATCGATGTTAGTATAAAAAAAAGAGCATGGTAAAAAGGAGGGTAATTTGGGTTGGATCAGGAACAAATGAAAAATGGAGCCCTCTGAGTAAATGAATTATAGCCCATGACAAGATCTAAAAAAAGAGGTGCATAGAATTTTAAAAGCAAGCAACACAGCATGGACATTTGGCACAAGAAGATAAGCTCAATTTAGATAATAAGAGCCACTAGTTAATAAAAATAGGGAGAATTGTATTTGTATGTAGCAAATACAATAGGTATATGGAGGCTTAGATGGGTTTACAGAGAAAATGTATGTGCAGCAGGTCTGGGAGCCCCTCCCGACAAGACTCTTCCTAGAATGGTCACTATAAGCAGGACTATTTTTCTGAGGTTATGAATCACAGATGGCTGGGGTCCCAATCCCAAACACAAAGAATGGGACAAGGGGGTGTAGAATTTGGGGACAGGGTTGGCTTGGAACCCCCAAAACTCCTACAAGAAGTGACAGTGTAAGCCACACTTAAGTCCTATTTTGAGAGTTCAAGAGGGACATAAGTGGTGCATGGGTCTTGCACTGGCTTTCAGCACTGGGGTGAATTTCATCTTGAATATATTTACCTTGTGTATAGCTATGCTCAGCATTGTTACTGTTAAGCAGAAAGAAAGAACAAGAAGTACTATTGGACAGCCAAAGTATGTGATTTACCAAACCTCCCCTCTGTAGAAGTGAAACATCTGAGAAAAACAGCTTATGAAAAAAGCCCACGCAGCCAGTTGATTTTGTATATAGAAGGGTATATGGCTTGTTCTTGAGATCTTAACAAAGAAAAGAAAAGCCTATTTTATATTCAACAAGCTCTTCATAAAGTGTTCTCGCGTCAGTAAAGCAGAATACATTGTGAGATGGTCACATTTCACTTCCTAATGGACCTGATCTGGCATACCAGAAATAGCATTTGGGAGCTTTCCAGAATAAATTATTTAGGGCAACTTTCATTAGATGAAATCCTTGAGTCATTCACTAGACTACCAGATGCATTTAAAACAAATAAACACATTTTTTCTTTAATTACCAAACACAGGGCATTTGGGGTGGGATTTTCTAAAGTGACCAGGGATCTTAGGTAATTTTGAAAATCCCACTTTTTTTTTCAGCCTTAATTCTCCTACTATTTAAGTTTCACTTTAAGGCCTTGATCCTGCAGCAGTGGGACTCTGCAGGGGCTCAGAGGTCCGCCTGCCGGCAGGATCTCAGTTTAAGTATATTTCTAATATAGTACTTGTCAAATGTCAAACCCTGATTAATTAGTTAAGATTACACACATGCTTTAAGTACCTTAATTGGTATCTTTAAGATGAGCAGTATTGGGCTACATCATAACAAATATCTATATTTTTTTTAGTTAAATATATTATACAATATAACCACATTTAACTGCAAGGCTGAAGTTGGATAATGCTGAACTGTTTATATAAAGAAAGTCTCATATATTCACTGCAATCCATCACAACACACTTGAACAGTAAAAGGAAGCTGGATGTTTAGCCTACTAACATGTTCTTGTGTGACTACATTAAGAGGACGTGTTCTATGCACATGTACTGCAAACATTGATTCACCTCTCTTCTAATTGTCCCGATCTCCGAAACAATGGTTTCTGGTTACTTGCAACTTCAACATCACTTTCAAAACTCATCTTATGATTTCTCAGTCTCTAAATCATCATATGCCAGATAAACTCACTCCCTAGAATTCATAACCTAATATTCATAACCTAATATTCATGGGGAAATTAAAGGTGTCCAAATCCTTGAACAGAGAATTCTAAAATGAAAGCATATGCTTTGCAAATAATAGTGTCATAGGGTATTGAAAGGACATACCATAGTTTTTTTCTAACTCACTAATACATTTTGGATATCTCATATTAACTGTCTCATTGAAAAAATGAAAAGGGATCACTCGTGTAAACAAAACCTGTGTGAAACAAACCATCCATTCATAATAGGGAGCTGTATGAAATCTAATATGAAATGGAACATGCTGTGAAAATGACAAGATTTGCATACTGTTCTAAAAATTGAGAATTTAACCACAATGAGTCTCCTGATTACATTAGAATACTTCAGCAGCAATATTGGAAATACTGTCTCTGCAACAAAGAGCACTTTAAAATCCGTCAGAACTAGTATAACACAATTTACTCTAAAGTGCAGGCTTTTCGACAATTGGACCTAAAAGATCTTCAGAAAAAAAGTCTGATGTTTATTTATAATTAATTATAATTACAGAGAGTACAAATCACCAATTTACAGGTGCTCAGACCAGCTCCTATAAAAATTGGCAATAGGTACTGTACTTACAAATATGTTTGGACATGCATATACATACATATTTCATATATAAATGTCTACGTTACAAGACATTTAAGGCAGCAAAATCAAGCACTCAAAAGCCAGGAAATGCTAAAAGTATGATACCTTCCTTAAGCACAAGATCACAGCTGTTTTTTTTCAAGTTGGTTTGGATGGTGTACAGTAAATTAGGGATAGCAGCATACATTGCAAGATAAAGATAACAAGAAATATCGAACAGCTAGCTAATTTCCTGAGCACCGTCCACCCTATGCACTGTATGAGTTTCTGTAGAAAACAATAGTATGTGATCATGTAATTAAAGGCTATGGGCAATATTTCAAAAGCACCTAACTTAGGAACACAAATCCCATTGACTTCAGTTGGGCTTGTGCTCTGAGTCACTGAGATGCTTTTTGAAAATTCCATCCTAAATCATAATGAATACAATATTTTCCTATGATCATAGTTCTGGCGTGTTTCCTAGCTAAAAGAGCCAGATTCTGCCACCTTTGCTCCCATTCAGTAATACTGTGCCCCTTGAGTAGACACACTGAGGTCAAGACTATACCCCTGTTGCCCCTTCATGCCTACTGCCATTCGAAAGAAGGCGGTGGAAGGGAGCACATATTAAAATGATTTGCTGCAGCAGGAAAGGCAGCTGCCAACCACACAGTGACTCTAGGTCCACCCTGAGCATTCTTTTAATGAATAAGCAGAATGGTTCCGAGACACTCCTCTGAGTTGCCACATTTCTGTGGGTAAGTGAGCAAGGGAACACCAGACTTTAGCCCTTGGTATTTTGATTCACATTTATGTTAAATTAATCCCAAATGTCTGGGTGTGAACGTGCAGTGTTTAGCTCCCTCCTGCCATCTTTGGCAATACTAAAACCAGGTTTTAGAAAACTGTTAAAAGACTTTCAACATTCATAATATACAAAAATCACAGAGACTTTTTATCAGGGAAGACTTTGCTATTGCAAAATTCTTTCGGTATTATATTACTGAGCAAAGCACAGTATATGATGCTTCTCTTTGCTTATAAGCAATATATAATGAGGTGGAGGGGAGTGTTTTAAGAGAGCCTAAGGAAGTGGTTTTGGCTGGGTTAGATCATTAATAAGATCAACATGCGGTATTCTGGTGAGTCATCAGAATCAGAAGCACAGATGCAATAGTGCACAACATGAAAGATCTTCAAACAGAAGAGTTAGCTGGGGAGGATTTTCATACAATAATGGTAGAGTGCACATTTTCAGAGTGTCACAGCACAACTGAGATGGAAATAATAATCTTCCACAGGGGAATAGTTTTATAATTTCTCATAAAATTTAGCAGTCCCTTGTTATATTCAAATTATGCTTTTCTGTGGGTAATATACTAAGACACTAAAGAAGACAAATCCAATGAATCTTTAATAAAACTATTCACATTAATAACTACACATAATTCAACTGAGTCTATGAAATTTTATACAGTAGCTCCAATAATAATTAACTGTACAGTAAGAGCCCAAATCTGTAGTAACTAATGCAGATTAATCTCTCATTGATTACAACCTTTACAAGCATGCAATTCCCATTCAGAGGGAATTATGTCTACATAAGAACTGTAGGGTAATACATGAAAGTGCATGATCAGCTCACTGCTAATAGTCAGGGCTGAGGGTACGTCTACACTACCATGTGGTGTACAGTAGTTATAGTAGCACAACTGCAAAGTTGCAGCTGTGACCCTGTAGTGATGTATAAGGCTGCGATTTAGTCATGGTGGTTACATAAGTCATGGAATCCGTGACTTTCAAAGACCTCCGTGACTTAAGCCAGCCCGGGCTGAGAGCTGCAGGGTTCCCTGTTGCTGCTGGCAGGTGGACCTCTTGCAGCTCCCGGCTACCGTGTGTGGAAAGGGGTACTCCTGCAGGTTCCCGCCGCCGCAGGTGGCAGGGGGGACCCCCACAGCTGTCCGCCTCTGCTGGCAGCAGGTGGAACCCCCTAGAGCTCCCAGCCTCCATGGCAGCAGGGGAAACCCCCAGAGTTTGGAGCCGACAGTGGAGGTGGACCCTGGAGCTCCCAGCTCACCCACAGCTGCCCAGGCTCCTCATTTTATCATGGATATTTTTAGTAAAAGTCAGGGACAGGTCACAGGCTTCCGTGAATTTTTCATTATTGCCCGTGACCTGTCCATGACTTTTACTAAAAATATCCATGACAAAAGCTTAGCCTCAGTGATGTAGTGTGGATTCTTCCTACCTCGACAAAAGGTTTTTAAGTTTTTATCAGTGTAAGTAATCCACCTTTCAAGAAGCAGTAGCTAAGTCGAAGGAATAATTCTTCCATCGAACTAGCTGCACCTAAAGTGTGAGTTACAGTGAGCTAACTACGTCTCACAAGGCATGATTTTTTTCACAGCTCTGAATTATGTAGCTATGGCTACATCTACACTACAGGGGGGAGTCGATTTAAGATACGCAAATTCAGCTACGTGAATAGCGTAGCTGAATTCAATGTATCGCAGCCGACTTACCCCGCTGTGAGGACGGCGGCAAAATCAACCTCCGCGGCTTCCCGTTGACGGCGCTTACTCCCACCTCCGCTGGTGGAGTAAGAGCGTCGATTCGGGGATCGATTGTCGCGTCCTGACGGGACGCGATAAATCGATCCCCGAGAGGTCGATTTCTACCCGCCGATTCAGGCGGGTAGTGTAGACCCAGCCTATGTCAATCTAATATTTAGATATAGACTAGGCCTGAAAGTGGAGAGGCTTACAAGGTTGTTGCTTTCTCCGTGCCTGTTCTGTTGACAGAAACGGTACACAGTTTTACTTGCAAGACTGTCTGTCAAGCATCTATCACTTAAATCCTAAAAAAAGTTTAGGGGAATTATTTTTCATAAATAAAGAAAACACACACTCCTTCTCAAAAATAGGCATTCTCAAATTACTCATTGAGATCTGGTCCAAAATACTAAACAAAGACAAAACACTAACAGCTGCACAATGAAGAATAATTCTTGGAATCCACAAAATTAAGATTTCACCAAGTTAATTAAGAAACAGACAAGTATTTAGGGAAAGTAAGTTCTTTGGTCTGTGAATTCAGGCTCAGGTCCCAAAATAAAACTTCCTTGTTTCAACCTGCAGTATTACCAGAGTAAAACTGTGATCTCAGCCCCACAGGTATGCCTGTCACAAGCCCTCTTGTAAAATGTTGGTTTTGTTTACACTGAGATTTCAAATCGTTCATTCTCCAGGACTCTCTGTTCTCAGCTACAGAAACTCAAAGTACTGTAGCTCTTTCTTCCATGCACTCGGAGTGTCTCACTCTCTCTCTCAGGCACATACCTGCATTCTCATTATGCATCTAAAAGCACTGTTCCCCAGAGCTGATTGGCTATGGAGATTAAAGTCTCCAGAGCAACCAGAGGACACCATAGCAAAGTCACACAACACAGTCCACACAGAAAAATCTTATTTATTTATTTAAAGCCTAACACTGCAGGCTTCATTCAGGCAAAATTCACATTGACTTCAAAGGGAATTTTGTAATACTGAGAACTGTAAGACTGGGTCCAAAGAAAGCTAAACTAGTATGTTAGTAAAGAGGTTTCTCAAATCTCTGGTCAAATTGTGTTCCCAGTTGTACTGGTGTAAATCTGAACAGAATCTGGCCCTTAGATTTAGAGTGAAAAATAACTCTATACTGCAAGGCTTTAAGCACTCTGATCTCTATCCAACAAAGTGCTTAAGCACATGCTTAATTTCAGCCTGGGAATAGTCTCATTTGACTTCAGTGGGACTGCTCATGTACTTCCATGTATGCTAAACTCATTACTGGATTGGTGACAGAGTGTTCAGCACCTTGCTGAATTGAGTCCTTTGCTAATAACATGCTAAAAGTATGTAATGATGGCAGGGAATTTTCTTAGTCATTTTGACATGATAACAAGTATGTTCTGTTGTCAGTTCACATGTATAGCTACTATCAACTGAAATTACAATGTCTGTCTTTAGACCAAAAGTAATTTCACATCTTAACTGCAAAAATCTTAGCAAAATTATTGGAATTAAAGTAATGGGGAACCCAAATATGGGTTTTGTTTACATAAGCGATCCAAATTAACCAGAACTCTTGATGTGAAATCCTGATTCCACTGAAGCGAGTGTTAACACTGTCAATGACTTCAGTGGGGCCAGGATTTCACCGCACAGGTTTGGAAAACTGCATAAAAACCTTGAAGGGACACAGACTTTTTTCTGAGATGAGCTGGCTGAATATTGCAAAATAGTGTTCACAAACATTCTGACCACTGTTTAGATTCAAACGTGTTTGTGTTCACTTGTTATTTGCTACTTTAATCATTCATATGAACAATTTCTTATAAGTGAAAAAAAGTATTTGTTCTTCCATAGTCACTATTCAAAAAGTTATGTAACTGCAAGTGTATTAAAGTAATTTGGTTCAGGAACAGAATTGCAGTAAACCAATCAGGGAAAAGAAACATATCTATGTTACTTAGGTGACTAAGCACAACAACAAACAGTGAATAGTTAATTTGAAGAGTTTACGAACAACCAAATGACTGCAAAGAATTGATCTAAATTATGTAGCAAACAGCAACAAATAACACATACATTACAGATATTAGAATTGATCCATAAATGATTCAGAAAAAAAAAGAGATTATGCTTGTAATGAATCTTTATTTGCTATGAGTAATATAACCAGCTATACATGGGAGATGGTATTTTGGCTAAAAACTAGAAGTGAAAAAAATGCCCTTAAAAGAAGATCTGCCTGGGTTATTTTGAGAAGCTGGTGAGGATTTGATGGTAGGGAGGGCTTTATTTTTGTCCATCTTTATTTGTAACATTATTTCCATTTTTGAATCCAGGAAAAAAAAAAACCCTCAGACCTATTTCTGCAATCAGATCTGACCTTCTCAAAGGTCAGAGATGTTGGGATCCTTGGTTGGGCCTTGTGCCTTTCTCTAATAATAAGCACAGACCACATTTGCCTAGCACGGATGTAATATGGGTCAGGGTCACCACAGAAACATATATCAATGTGCTTTAATTCAGTACCACAGTATACAGTAGCCTTTTCCCATTGAATTATTCAGCCCATTGTCTTGGCTGTCCATGAAATTGTAAGATAGGAAATTCTTGTTACTGAGCACAAGTGACATTCATTAATACACTAGCTGTCATGTAATGCATTTAAACATGCCTCTTACTGTACAATGCAAATACATTTTCTCTCAGAACTCAGAGTGCAGCTTAATAGGAAGTCAGGAAATGGGATAATTGGTTAAAGAGATTCACAGTGCATTATTAGTATTTTTATTACTGCTGTAATTTTATAGTGTTCTTTGATTTATGAGGCAAAGGAAGAGTGAAAAGAGTTTCTGTATCTTTCCAGTTGTGCTAAACTGCTTTGAATCCTGAAATTAAAGTGCTGAGTAAGAGGCCATATGAACTTCAAGAATAATCATCATTATTATTGTTTTCAGTGTTATAGCTGTGCTGGTCCCAGGATATGAGAGACAAGGTGAGCGAGGTAATATCTTTTATTGGACCAACTTCTATGGTGAAAGGGACAGGCTTTCGAGCTCTTCTTTGCTCTTCTTCAAAGAGCTTTGTGTAGCTTGGAAGCTTGTCTCTTTCATCAACAGAAGTTGATCCAGTAAAAGATATTACTTCACAAACCTTGTCTCTCTCATTATTATTATTGCCAGATTTAGCATTTGTCTCGGATTCACTGTCTTAATGGATATACCATCATGGCTGAGAATGAAGCGGGCACCAAACATTTGGAAAAATGTCACAACAGAATAGCCTTTTCATAGGATTCATAGCAATACTCATGGTTGACTATATCTGTAAATATTTCAGTCCTTACAGTCCTGTTTGGTTAAGGCTGAAGAATGAACCTTAACTTGGAAACTAAAAGGTTTCTGCAGGGGCTGCTGTAAATTCTCACATTGACAGTTCACAGTTGCTGTCTCTTTTCTAATATTTTTATTACCCCTTTCCCCAATGGTTTACATTCTTTTATTCAACTGCTTATCCGATGTGTGTATGATCTAATGGATAATTATTAGCCTGATCCAAGTTCATTCAGGTGCAACATCAGTAGAAGACATTACTGATTTTAATTAGAGTTTTGCCTGAGTAAATAAAAAGTACAGGATCAGGTACTGCATTTTATACTCAGAAATATAGAAAGGCAATAAAAGCAGTGAACCTGAACCTTTAAAAAAAATTTACATTTATAATTTTGTTTTCCATACACATGTGTTTGTACTGTGGTTTCTTCCAGAATTAGTAGTCCGTTTTCAAAACATTTATGAACCAAAAATTATTAATATAGAGATGTCTGGGTTCCCCCCCCCCACTCTGAAATCTGGGGTACAGATGTGGGGACCCGCATGAAAGACCCCCCAAGCTTATATTCTACCAACTTAGGTTAAAACTTCCCCTAGGCACAAATTCCTTCCCTTGTCCTTGGACGGTATTGCTGCCACCACCAAGTGATTTACACAAAAATTCAGGGAAGGGTCACTTGGAATCCCTGTCCCCCTAAAATATCCCCCCAAGCCCATTCACCCCCTTTCCTGGGGAGGCTTGAGAATAATATACCAACCAATTGCCTTAGCAATGAGGGCACGGACCAGACCCTTTGTCTTCAGGACACTGAAAATCAATCAGGTTCTTAAAAGAATAACTTTATTATAAAGAAAAAAGTACAAGAATCACACCTGCAAAACCAGGATGGAAGGTAACTTTACAGGGTAATAAAAAGACTTAAAACACAGAGGATTCCCCTCTAGGCTCAGCTTCACAGTTACAAAACCAGGAATAAAATTACCTCTGTAGCATAGGAAAATTCACAAGCTAAAACAAAATATAACCTAATGCATTTCCTTGCCCTACTTACATTTTTTGTGTGATTTTAGATGGATTATTCCAGGTATATTTTCAGGACATGTTGTATCTGTTTGGCTTCTCTCTCCATCTTGAGATGGAACAAAACAAAGAGAACAACAAACAAATCCTTTCCCCCCCCCAGATTTGAAAGTATCTTCTTTCCTAATTGGTCCTTCTGGTCAGGTGCCAACTGGGTTATTTGAACTGTTTAACCCCTTACAGGTAAGGCAATTCAGTACAGCTGCCAAGGAGGGATTTTATGCTACTGCATACACAAATGTTGTTTCCCTTCCCTCTATATTTATGACAAGAGATTATTTTCAACACTTTCCCACATGTCTTACTGAGATCAGAGACTTCATTTTACAAGGAATCTAAATGAAGGAAAATTGAAATTAAGCCCTATATTGAAACTCAATAATTGGATGGAGAAATATGGAAAAAATAAAGCTTATGTAAACAGAAAAATATTCAAATTGGTAATCCAGTGGGTAGCACTTTTCCATCTGAGTCAGTTTCTGAACCAATGTCCTTGCTTAGAATTATGGGGCATCTGCTGCTGAGGGTGACATTATAACAGAATAATTAATCAGATTCAAGCTGCACAAATGTAAACTGATAATTCTAGAGGATGGCAGTTGGAATTCAAAATCAGTGGAAGGGAGAAACCTGAACAATAGTCATTCAAAAATCATCAAGGGGTGATGGAGGGCAACAAATTGTACATGAGTTTGCAAAGTGTTATGCCAGCAATAGAGGGCAAGGAAATCTAAAGCAAGATATAAAAAGACACAATGTCATGGAGCAAGAACTGGAAGAATTTCTAGAGCTGGTAAACCCATCTCCCCAAATATTTTCTTCAACTAATTTCAATTTTTTCATGAAAACTGTTGTCAAACATTCAGAATTTTTAAAACGTTGATCAATAGCAATGTCCTTCTCTCGAAGGCTCTGGAAGGACTGCACTTGGAATGTGGCACTCAGGCTGGGAACCTCATTGCTAGAAAGTCATTGATGAATTTGAAAGAGTTCAGAGAAAAGCAACAAAAGTGATCAGGGAAGCGGAAATTTGAGGCACTGTGTTTGTTACTTATGACTATGGCTTCATTTCATTCTCAAACAGAAGAGCCACAAACCAAGGTATTGATTATCCCATCTCATGATCCTATTTTATTTGTTTCTATTTTCACTAATGTCAATAGCTACCCATGAAGTCCCTTTCAAATTCCAACTTACTAATGCCATTCTGACTACCTAAAAAACCCTTCTATAATGTTAAGCAGGTCTTCATTTCCAGCCAGAAACTAGAGTATGTTCCTACTATGTGTAAGCAGCTGTTACATTTCAACCATTAATAACATTTCAGTGGTGGGTGAAATCCAGTTTGTTCATCTATTTGGGATTCGGTGTGATCAAGGCTATTATATAAAGGCAGGTTACCATTCTCAACCAGAGTCAAGGAGCCCTGTGTTCTAATCCTTGCTCTGTCACTAACCAGCGGTGTCATTGGGAAAGTTGTTTTATTCTATATTCCTCTGTTTTCCCTCCCATAATTGTCTTATCTATTTAGACTGTATGTTTTTTGAGACCAGAACAGTCTCTCATGGGTTGTTTCTAAAGTTCCTAGCAGAATGGGGCTTCAGTCTGGGTTGGGGCCTCTATGCCAGAGGCGCTGAGTTTCTAATGAGCCGGTGTGTGCACAATCCCCAGCTCTGCCCCAGGCCCAACCCCACTCCACTCCTTCCCCCAAGGCCCAACCCCCGCCCCACCCTGCCTCGCGTCTTCCCACCCCGTTTGGCCCCTTCCCCCGAGGGCACCCCGCCCTTGCTCCGCTCCCTCCCCCCAGCGCCTCCTGCACACCGCTAAACAGCTGATAGCAGCAGATGGGAGAGACTGGGAGGGAGGGGGAGGTGCTGATCGGTGGGGCCGCCGGCGAGCAAGAGGCACTGGGGAGGGGGGCTGCCAGTGGGTGCTCAGCACCAACCATTTTTTTTCCGTCGGTGCTCCAGCCCTAGAGCACTCACAGAGTCGGCGCCTATGCTCCATGCTCTAATGTGCTACAATTAATAATCAGGAATAGTAGTATGTAACTGAAATTAAAATGTTCTAGTTTTGTCTTCTTTTATTTAACCCATTTTATTTTTCAGATTCAGACGTCCAACTTCTGATTCCTGTGTGTTGCTTATATCGCTGTCCATTGCTTCATTTAATTAAAAGTAGAAATAGATCTCAAATGTCATGGTTTAGAGTTGATCGTATAAATGTCCAACCTACTGAACTATGCTTTTGTGAACAGGACTGTTTGTACATTCCTAGTTTCATGATTTGATTAAGTGTGCCCCTTTCCCCTGCTACTATTCCATGCTTCCACAAAGCCTCTTTTTAATTGGATGAGTGACAAGATTGTAAAACATGTTTCAAAATGTAAAAGTTTCCAATGAAGAACATTTGCCTGCCTTGTGAACTTTGAATTGAAGACTGTATCTAAGAATATTGCATTTTGCAGCTTGCTTTTATTGTACAATATCAGCAGTGATTATTGCCTTCCTTTTCACACTGTTCTCACTTGTTTTTGTCATTCCTCTCAAGGGTATCATGCACTGGATAATAATAACAATAAAAGTTTCATTCCTCAAGCATGCAGTATACTACGCAGTGACTGAATTGTTCTAGACTCCGGAGGCTGAGAAAGAAAACTGATGTGAATGATGACAGGTGAAAAGGTCACAATTTCATTCTTGTATAAAATAATTTTTGGTGCCCATTTCAGGGTTTTTTTTTTTTTTTTCATTTTTCCTGGAGGGTTTTGGTTTAAGTCTCTTTTTAACTCTCTTTAAATGATTTATGATGTGTTTCACACTTTGTTACCTCCCTCTGCATTGTAAATGTCAGTGTGCCACATGTGAGTGATGGAAAGTTAACATGCCATGGGGTTTTATTGACGAGTCTGTGTTGGTGAAAAAAAAATGTTTTTAGTTAGTAAAGCACTACATTTATTATCCAAAATCTCTTGACAGTGGTAATGATAACACATGAATGAGGGAAAAAAACACTGTCAAGATCTTCTCCACACATTGGAACGGAATATGAGTCAGAGTAAGAGAGAGTTCCAGGAAGGGGTTTGTATTAAAAAAAAGACAATATGAAAACTATATATATCACACTGTATTATTTTAGATGATTGTTCTCTGAAATGCAGTGTGGCCTAGTGTATAAAACACTGGACTAAGATTCAGGAGACTCATGTGCTATTCCTGACTCTGCCACTGCTGGATGACCTTGCTCAAGTCACTTCAGTGCTCTTTGCCTCAGTTTCCCAATCTGTAAAATAATGATACAGACCTCCTTTGTAAAGTTCTTTGAGATCTACTGATGAAAGTTCTATATATAAAACTAGGTATTATGATTATTGCTCTGTACGCTAATGTGGATAAACAGTTGATACAATCTGAATGTCAGAATCCCATCAGGTTCAGGTGACTTACTGACAAGTATTCTGGGTGGTCCTATGAATAGGACACTGGTCTTAGGAGACCTGATTTTCTGTTCCTAGCTCTCCCACTGGCCTCTTTGCCACTGACCTCCTCTGTGACCTTGGGTAAGTCACCTCACCCCACTGTTTCCTCATTCACTTTCAATGAGACTTGTGCTCTGAAGTCACTGAGGGGTCTACACTGCAATTAAAAACCCATGGCTTCCCCATGCCAGCTGATTTGGGCTTGCGGGGCTCAGGCTAAGGGACTGTTTAATTTCAGTGTAGACCGTTGGGCTTGGGCTGGAGTCTGGGCAGTAGGACCCTGTGAGGTGGGCAGTTCCCTGAGCCTGGGCTGCAGACCAAGCCCAAATTTCTACGCCACAGTTAAATGCTCCCCCTCCCCCAGTCTGAGTCCCGCGAGCCCAAGTCAACTGGCACTGGCCAGCCACAGGTGTTTAAATGCAATGTAGACATACAGTGCAGGTATGCCTACACAGGCATAGGCGGGCCCAGGTCAGCTGACTCGGGCTCATGGGCCTCAGTCACTGGGCTGAAAAATTGCGGTTTGGGCTTGGGCTGGAGCCCACGGTCTGGGACCCTGGGTCCAGACCAAGTCCAAATATCTACACAGCAATTTTTCAGTCTGAGCACTATGATCCTCAATCAGCTGACCTAGAGGCTTTGGAAAATCCCACCCATAGAGTATAAATTCTTCAGATCAGGGGTTGTTTCTCAGAGTGTGTATGGTGCCTAGCACAAGGCGGCCCTGATCTCAGCTGGGGTCTCTAGGTACTACCATAGCACAAATAAACAACCACAATAATATATCGGAGCATATTTCAACAGTCATGATATCTGAAGTCAGTAAACAAAGAATTTGATTTTCTAATTCATTTAATAGGTGAGTTGCTTTACTGGTCATTTTCTAGAAAGGTTTCCCTTGAAAATACAGTTTGTGAGACTAGGGCAAAGAATGATATGCATATTCCTCTTTTGTTTGCTTCTAAATCAATACAGCATTAAAATGTCCTTCACAATATGCCTGCCCTTGAGCTGACAATGTTGCTCGTGTCTTTGGGAAAACATGACACTTTCTGACATTTGTAGAAATAGCAATTACCCAAAGTAAAAAACAAAACAAAACAAAACCAGCAAAACATAGACAATGGCCAACATTCAACAGTATGATCAAAACTGGGTTAGATGCACAGTTACTCAAGTGAATATCTGTAAAAGAAAATAGATCTAGTAAAAATATCCATCTCCTGTCAACTGAACCAAAACATAAACACTATGCTGCATCCATTGTGAGCACATGCAGTACCTATTAACCCCTTTACAAAACTTCAGTTTATCTAGTCTGTCATCTCTATGGTCCAATTCTGCTCCTGCTGAAATTAATGGCTAATCTCCTACTGACTTCAATGGCAATAGCATTGAGTACTTAAATTTCATGACACAAACTAAAGCCTCAGCTGTTGAGAAAATGCTCAATTGTCAAGGTGCATATGTATTACCCATTACTCTGTTACTTTAAAAAAATGTGAAGAGGCCCCAATTAGTGCTGCGGAAAACTTCCAGTTAAAAAGAATTGATGGAAAATTAGCAAAATTATGTTGTGTGTGTGTATAAAGTGCCTGCTTTCCTTTAAAAAAAAATCTGAAAACCAAAAACCCGAATACTAAACATTTTTTTTTTATTTCCATCTTTTTTTTTGGTGGTGGGGGGGGGAGGGGGAGAGGAGACAAAGGTTGATGAAAACTGAGAAATGTTGTTTTTCTGTGGAAAAAAAGGTTGATCAGCTCTGGTCTCAATTAACAATGCAGTTCTAAAATAGTATAATCTACTTGCCAGCTCCTTGATAACTATTAGGCACAGGAAATACAGAGAAAAAAAAAGAACATTTTAAATTGTAACTAGGCATCTTAATCCTGTGTAGTATTTAATTTTGTGGGATTGCCTCACTGACACAGTACCAATAAACCCAGTAAATGCAGTTCACTCATTACCTTCAAACTACAGCCTACAAATCCATTTAATATTTGCAAATGTCAAACTATTACCCAATCAATGATTTTGGAATAAGCACTGGAAAGGTTAAACAGGAGCACTTCAAAATGAGAAGGCATAAAAAATTCCAGTGAGTTTACGTTACTCAAACATTATCCATATAAAATCTGGAACATAAAAATCTATGTGGGATTGCCCCCAAACACTACATGTAAACTGTACAGAGAAATAATTATCAGCTGCAATCTGTGGGAATTCTAGATCTTGCAGGTTTATTTTGCATATTAGTACCTGAAAAGCTTTTCTAGCTCAAAGCTATTTCAGAGCAGTGTTGAGATATTGGTTTATTCCCAGAGCTATATCTAAGACTGAAACAGTTTATGTGTTCCCCGAGTTTTGTTTTAGAAAACAAGAATCAACTATTTTAATCTAAAGGCTGGAATATCAATTTACAGCAGCCAGATGTAGTAGAAGAATTGATTGCAAGGAAACAATGCATCCATTAGTGAAGTTTCCCTTTTCACATTTTGTAAAATCAGTATTTCCTTGGAATTTTTTGTGCATGGAATATGGTCAGTTGTAATGACTTCAGCCTAACTTTGATTTATGAACCAGCAGTGTTTTTCATGGAACTGCTTTGTCAAAAGTGCAGGAACTACAGAGTCACAATTTGGAGATGAGCAGTGGAAAAGTCCTACTTCCCGTACAACAACAACAAAAGTTAACTAATGATAGGTCTAATGGAACCTATGTAGAAAAGCAATACAGCCACATATTGTTGTAACCAATCCCCCTCTTGTCTCATATTGGCTTGAACCTAAGCCCAGGGGAGCAGCGTTACATGGAAATTTGGTAGTGTTGGTAGCTAAGGTAAACACACCATAAATTCTGAAGGCAAGTGCTGTGAGTGCTCCAACTATTAGAG
The DNA here is from genome assembly GCF_011386835.1 of Chrysemys picta bellii. Lineage (NCBI taxonomy): Eukaryota > Metazoa > Chordata > Testudines > Emydidae > Chrysemys > Chrysemys picta. Next base: position 28,138,117 of record NC_088792.1, read on the forward strand.
TATCTGAGCACTGTATGCTTGGTGGGTTGCTCTAAAATGACACTCACAGACAGGGATCACAAAGTGAAAAGGACTTTTGCTCTCCGCCTGAAAAACATAATATAGGACATGGATTAGCAAGGATATAGAGTAATTTGATGAAAAGGGTAACAGTAAATAATATTAGGATTTAACACAATTAACAATGTTAATAATTAATAGCTGATCACAGTTATCATTTGGGTGTAGACTGGTTCTTGTCCCCTAGGCCCACCTACGTCTCCAGAGGGGATCCACACTCTGATAGGAGATGTCAGTCACACATAGAGATTCTAAAATATTTAGGCCTTATTTGTACTGAGCAGGTGTCTCTTATTTCCATCTTCATCCATCTAAGTCTCTGGACTGGGCTTCCCAGTGATTCAGTCTTTCTCCTATAGGCTGGAATCCAATCAACGCTTACTGTGCTATCTGGGTTGAGGCTTCCTCGTGGCCATCCTGAGCCTTAGACCAGTTCCATGGATGTCCCTGTGGTTTAACTAGATTCCCCCAAGACTTCTGTTATATCTCTCACTTTTCATAATGCTTTCTATTCTATTCTATTCAGGTTCTTATTCTGTACTCATCACTGTAGTATTTCAGTATCTTCCAGTAGTGCATTCAGCAACATGACTACACATTAGTGGCACCGCATTTCAAGAAGAAATCTCCTCACCTAGCCAGACTCTGTCTCTCGCTCTCTCTCTCTCGTGGCAGTTTCTGAGAGTGTTTGGTATGTGCTGTGTGCACTAGCAGGGTTTCTGTTAGTCTGTTTTTATTTTGTTATTTGCTGTCTCATATTTTGGGTATTTTTGATCCCTCTCCTTTCACTTGGAAGGAGTGGGGGGAATTTCTCCATGGGGTCCACTTCTGATAGATTTAGAGTTTCAATCCACAAGCCTGGGTTTCGGTGTGTGCCTTCTGTCTCCTGCACTGTGGAGGGTGTGTTGATGAGTGTAGATAATACTATTGCCTGTACTAATATAAAATCTGCCTCTCAAAAGCATAATTCTAAAGTGATTTTCATGGCTCAGGAGCAGTTTGTGAATTGTTTGGTACAGGAGGGACTCTGGGTTAAGAAGTCTTTTGTTCAATTTTTCCCCGTTTACTCCTGTGGCTGTTCAATTAAAGTAGTTTTTTTCTAATCTGCCCCCCCCAAGCCTTCACCATGAGACTCTAATGTCTGATCTCTCCCATAAACGGAGAAGGGAGAGTTATGCCATTCCAGTGCCAGGTCTATGTGATTCTACATAATCCTGAACAGCCCTTGAACCCAGTGTTAAGGCACCACATAGATGGGGCAGGTTATACAGTGTTTGCTACCTCTGAAAATATGAAATGTTTCTTGTGTGGTGACCCTGGTCACTTAGAATCATAGAATCATAGAATATCAGGATTGGAAGGGACCTCAGGAGGTCATCTAGTCCAACCCCCTGCTCAAAGCAGGACCAATCCCCAACTAAATCAGCCCAGTTAGGGCTTCATCAAGCCTGACCTTAAAAACCTCTAAGGAAGGAGATTCCACCACCTCCCTAGGTAACCCATTCCAGTGCTTCGCCACCCCCCTAGTGAAAAAGTTTTTCCTAATATCCAACCTAAACCTCCCCCACTGCAACTTGAGACCATTACTCCTAGTTCTGACATCTGGTACCACTGAGAACAGTCTAGATCCATCCTCTTTGGAATCCCCTCTTAGGTAGTTAAAAGCAGCTACCAAATTCTCCCTCATGCTTCTCTTCTGCAGACTAAACAATCCCAGTTCCCTCAGCTTCGCCTCATAACTCATGTGCTCCAGCCCCCTAATCATTTTTGTTGCCCTCCGCTGGATTCTTTCCAATTTTTCCACATCCTTCTTGTAGTATGGGGCCCAAAACTGGACACAGTACTCCAGATGAGGCCTCACCAATGTCAAATAGAGGGGAATGATCACGTCCCTCGATCTGCTGGCAATGCCCCTACTTATACAGCCCAAAATGCCATTAGCCTTCTTGGCAACAAGGGCACACTGTTGACTCATATCCAGCTTCTCGTCCACTGTAACCCCTAGGTTCTTTTCTGCAGAACTTCTGCCTAGCCATTCAGTCCTTAGTCTGTAGCAATGCATGGGATTCTTCCATCCTAAGTGCAGGACTCTGCACTTGTCCTTGTTGAACCTCATCAGATTTCTTTTGGCCCAATCCTCTAATTTGTCTAGGTCCCTCTGTATGCTATCCCTACTCTTCAGCATATCTACCACTCCTCCCAGTTTAGTATCATCTGCAAACTTGCTGAGGGTGCAGTCCACGCTATCCTCAAGATCATTAATGAAGATATTGAACAAAACCGGCCCCAGAACCGACCCTTGGGGCACTCCGCTTGATACCAGCTGCCAACTAGACATGGAGCCATTGATCACTACCTGTTGAGCCCAACGATTTAGCCAGATTTTTATCCACCTTATAGTCCATTCATCCAGCCCATACTTCTTTAACTTGCTGGCAAGAATACCGTGGGGGACCGTATCAAAAGCTTTCCTAAAGTCAAGGAATAACACATCCACTTGAGGGGTTCCTGCCCATGTACTGCTGGCTAACAGGTCCCTAGTAAGAATGTGGGATCCCATGACAGTGGGGAAGCAGCTGGGACATCAAGGCACGAGCAGCAGACAGAGCCTGCATCTGCTCTACCAGATCCTATCTCCCCCCTTGCCACATGAGGTCTGCCATTGTCCAGGTAGTAGGCCCCTCAGAAGAACACTGTTGTGACCCTATCACTTGTGTCTGGACAGACACTAGCCCTGGAGTTTGAGGAGCACCTCCCTGCAGAGGAAGCAAAGACAAGTTCTAGAGATGAAGAACAGATCAATGAGGCTGATTTATGTGGGAGTACTTCTAAATGGGCTAAGACTTTGGAGGCTCTGAGCCTCCGGCAGTGGCTGAGGAGAGAGCTATGTGCCCCGAGATGGAGGATAGCATTGTGTTGGGTAGTATTTCCATTTCTGTAGTGGGGCAATGTCTTCCCCTGGCATGATGAGTCCTCAAGCCCGCAATCCTGTATGCTGCAATGATGATATTTCTAGACTGGGGTTGCACTGCCTGTCCCTCTGGGGAAAATAGATATAACAGCTGCTCCCACTGAATCTCTCTCCTTTGTGAATGATGAGAATGTTACATTGGTAGCTCAATGTTTTTTTTTTGTTTTGTTTTGTTTTTTTTCTGAGCTGGTGGAATTTGAGGGAGATGAAGAGTATGACAATGATTTTCCTAACTGCTCACTTGTTCCTGATGTCCAAGCTAGTCAGCTATATAGGAAGTGTTGCTGCCGCGTGAAGGAGATTAGTGACTTTTTGAATAGCACTAAAGGGAAGCAGGCAGTTGAGGTTGAAGCCTATTTCCCTGATTTATGGCACTTTGTTGACCCGGGCTGCCCTCATCTTGAGAGAGACCATGGTTGATTGTAGGAAACATTTCCATTTCAAACAATTGTTGAGCAAGGTGAGGAAGCATGCGGGGATTGTTCAAGATACACAGGCCTCCCCACGGCTCATCGTCTTCAAAGTACTTCCAGTTTCCATTGTTTCTGCTGCTTCGCGCCCGCTTCCTAGTCTCTATGGTGCTGCTCAGTTTTGTGTCTCTAAATATTAATGGATGCCAGGATGGACATAAAAGACACAACTCTGAATTTCTCAGAACAAAATGGGCCTATGTTATCTGTTTGCAAGACAATCACTCAGACCCTAACAATCAGGGGAAGTGGTTGAAGGAATGGGAAGGGGAAGCTTTCTCGATCCGTGGCTCCAATGTCACTGCTGGTGTAGGTGTTCTCTTTTTGCAGGGTGCAGGGGCACAGATCCTCTCTGTGAAGAGTTTTCATGGCTGGCTCCCCCAGGTGGAAACATGTATTTGTTTTAATCTTTGAACTATGTATACCCCAACTCTGGGGCGAGATACTATCTTCTTTCTGCAAACGCTTGCCCATGCTATGCTTCGCTGTGACCCTGATACTATTATTGTCCTGGGAGGGGATTTTAATTGCACTGTATATTATGATTTAGACAGGAACCCTGAGGAGCCACACCCTCAGTTAGCCAGAGAACTATATTGTCTCATGCAGACGTTGGGGTAGTAGATGATTGGAGGTTCTCTCAGTCCACTATTATGCAATACTCTTGGCTGAAAGCTACTCCCAATCAAGTATCAGGGGCTACACTGGTTCACTTTTATACCATAAAGGCCAGTGTGAATATGTTTGTTCAATCTTTTGTGTCTCCCATTTGTTTATCTAATCATCATTATGTCTCTGTCAGTGTGTCTCTCCCTCTTCCTGGCTGTGCATCCCACTGGTGCTTTAATACCAAATTATTACAGGACTTGAATTTCACCCTAATGTTTGCTGTGTTTTGGGAGCATTGGTAGCAGCACAAGTCCCAGTATGAGTCCCTGAGACAGTGGTAGTATGTCCGAATGGTCCAGATCCAACTGTGCTGCCAGCAGTATACCCAGGCTGGCATGCAGTCTTAGCTTCAGCCCATGAATACCGCTGTATTTTTGATCATTTGTCTTTCATTCATGATGTTTTCACCTGTTAGCAAATGTTGAAATCTGGATGTAGTGCTTGTTTCGATGGATTAGGAGACAACCTTTGATAGCGTTAACCATAGTTATCTTTTAAAAACATGACAAGCTTTCAGAATCAGGCCAGTGTTCTCTTCATATATTTCTTTATTATACCATAATGTTTTTAGTATCCTACAGATTAATGGGGGTCTTAGCCGCTGATTCCCAGTTGGCAGAGGCATTCGTCAGAGATGTACTCTGTCTGGGATGCTGTATGCTCTTAGGTTGGAGCCATTCCTGCACCCCTACAGAAACTATCTGTTTTTCATGACAGGGGTGCCAGCTGCTTTCCTGATTTGTCTCAGTTTTCATCATGTCTGACAGTGACATGCTGGCACTTTGCACTTGTTTACAAGTGTATGAGCAGCCATCTTCTGTCCACCTTAACTAAGCTAAGAAAAATCCGATCTTTCTGGGCTCTTGGCAGTGGAGCAGTCCCTCTTTGTTGCCCCAACAATTGCATGGGGTGCCTCTGGGATTAAGGTTTTGAGGGTCTTTTTTGGATCTGAACAATATATGTTAAGGACCTGGGAAGGAGCTGAGAAGAAGGTGCAAGGCTACCTGTTTGTCAGCAAACTTGTAACCTCAATGTTGTGGCATCGGCTAGTGTGTCTGGACCCTCGCTGGACCTTTTTGACTCAATTCAGAGGCATATTAACTATTTTTTGTAATAGTTACCACTGATTTCACACTGCTTTGCTGTTCCTGCCATTAGATGAAGGAGGCCGGGGCTCACTGGGTTAGTCAGCAGGATGACGGCCTTTTGGCTGTGGTCTGTTCAGCGATTGGTGTATTTGACTCCCCACTGGCCTGGGAGTCCCTTGCCTTCTCTCTCCTCCATCATGCTGGGGGGAAAGGCTTTGACTTTCTTTTATTTTTGTTGACACCTGATCCATTACAGAGTCTAGATTTACCTCTATTCTATAATGGTCTTTTTAACTCCTGATGACTTCTGCAAAGTGCAAAACCAGACCAGGCATTTTCCAGTGCATGGCTCTTGGGAGAGCGGCTATTTTATAACCCACTTTTTCCTGCTGAAGCTGCTTCCTCCAGGAGCCTGTTTTCTGCCTTTACTCTGGCTGGGTTGACCAAGCTGTCTTATCTGATTGTTCCTAGTTGGAAGCTAGAAGTCAGTGACAGCTCTTGGTGTTCAGACCAGAATCTGGTCTGTGCATATTTTGGATAATGTCCTCTCTGAATTCCAGGTGGTGCTCCTTCAATGGGCTACAGGGATTGTTCTTCCAGGGGGAATCATGTGTTCCCCTCACTAGCTGTCTCCCCTTCTGAGGATGAGATCATTGTGCAACCTGGCAGACTGTTGTCCTGGAAGGGAATGATGAATGTTCCTTTTGCAACCAAGTCCAAGAAACAGCTCTGTGGTATGTGTGTCAGTATTATGCCACCCTCTCTAATCTCCCTGGTACACCCTAGGGGATGCTTCCTTCCTTGGGAAGTCTATATCCCCAGCTTGGAGGACATTGTACAGACCTCCTCTTTCTAAGCACACTGGTAACATGCAGCGGAGGGCCCTGCATAGCATAATAGCTATCAATTGTGTTGTGCATCATATTACCCATGAGGTGTCTGTGCAGTGCCCTTTTCATTACGTTTCAGAAGCAGTGTTTCATTTTTTCCTACATCACCCTTGTTTTAGTCCTCTTTTTGTTTTTTTGCAGCAACTTTTCAACAATTTCAGACTGTTTTTCTCCAAGCCCCTGTTTGTTTTTGGAGTGAGATATGGTGCTCTTGTTGGGCCTGGCTAACTTTTTGCTGAGTCCGGCAAAACTAGCCATTTTGAAATCGCACCAGAAAAAGAATGGCCGGGGTAGAGCAGGGTGATGTGCTCGGGCTGTTCCACACACTGGTTGTGGCCAGACTGCAGATTGATTGCACCTTTTATAAACTGACTTGTAACCAGGATGCTTTTCAGTTGACTTTGTGTGTTAACAGTATTTTGAGTGAACTTGGGCATAATGATGCTTTAGTGATCCATGTTTAGTGTTCTCTTAAAATATATTTTTCTTTATTTTATTCATTCTTTCTGTGTATATACTTACATTGTATAACATTTAATAGTGTTTAATGTGATTTTATGTGAATAAAAGTGTTTTTTATGTCATGTCATCTCTCTCTCTCTTCCTTCCTCCTTCCCTCCAATCTTACACAGTCCCCATGATTGTAGTGTCTAATCATTACAGAATTTTATCTTCAGAAGTAGGGATTGAGAAGTACAAGCACCACACTCAAGACTGTTCTTCTGCAAGCTGAATTCCTCGGCCCTGTTGATATAGGAACCTGTGACACATCACCCTTCCATCATGACATTTTGAACTATTATATTTCAATATATTGTGTATCGGTAGTGAAAATGAAGTACATGCCCAATCAGCAAATAGACAGATTCCCCATATTTATTATTATTTTAACGGTGGCCTCTAAAGGGAAAAATTGAGTGTATGGACTTTTTTGATTTATAAAGAAGTCCTGCAAGATAATGTTTTAAATTGTTCCCTGTTTGTTTTTACCTTAGAAATTATCAAATTTGTCTTCCTTGATTTTGCCGGAGGACCTGGAACTGGAGGGAAAGATTTCTTAATACTTAAGTATGGAGGGATTGAATTCCATATATATGGAGCCATTGTGAACAAGAACAGTACCTATTGACCCCTCACAAACAACATCAACTTATCTAGTCTGTCTTCTCTAAGGCCCAGTTTGGCTCCCCACCAAAATTCTGAAAACATTAATCCTTTCCCTCTATTAAATATTTGTTGAATCAAAGTGTTTGATGTGTGCTTATTGAAAAAAAGCAGTAATACAGAGTATGGATAATTCTGTTTTGCGTTCATATTCAGTCTACAAAACCCCCCAAAACCAGTTTCCAAATAATAATCCTCCTGATTATTTAATTATCTTAATTATATACATACTGAGAGCATAATACATATATTTCTATTTCCCCAAATTGATTCTGTGGTGCTTGAATTAGAAAGGAATTATCAAAACCTTTTATAGATAAAATTGGAAGAATTATATTATATATATTGGGAGAATATCAATATAATGGAATTGGTCTTTTACCTAATCTAAGAATGGAAAAAGGATAAATCCTTTAAATTGTTCACTGCATGCTGGATTCTAACTTCTGCATAGGCACACAGAGGTATAAGGAGATGTAATGGGAGTAAGAATGCCCCTGGGCAGGTTACCCAGTCCTTAGGTCCTGATGCAGGAGAGTAAAAAGTGGGAACTGTGCATTCACTACAGGTAGGTGGCAAGGAGAAGGGGGAGCCTTGAGTCTTCTTTCCTTTCTCCTTGTTAGAATCATAGAATATCAAGGTTGGAAGGGACCTTAAGAGATTATCTAGTCCAACCCCCTGCTCAAGGTAGGACCAATCCCCAGACAGATTTTTTTTTTTTTTTGCTACAGATCCCTAAATGGCCCCCCCTCAAGAATTGAGCTCATAACCCTGGGCTTAGCAGGCCCATGCTCAAACCACTGAGCTATCTGTCCCCCCCCCCCCCCCCCACTAATGATTTAGCCAGTACAGGAGATGTCCTAATTTCCTGCTGGCATAGGCCTCCTTGTCCTGTTCCTGAGGCGACGCAGATAGACACCTCCCCCTACACAGGTTTTATGGCAAAGCCTGGATGTAACCCTAAATTGGGTGATTGTACATCATCAATAACTAATTTGATTGGGGTTTCTATCACTATTGTGAACTCCACAGAATCCCTTTTAATGACTGAGGTAGCAGCCAGAGTCTATTTTTTTCAAAGGAGAAAATAATGTGCACACTTAGTTCCCTGAATTGTCTTTTAGCTTTTGCTTTTTGTCACAATAGAAAGGGCAACATTAGAGATCATTTATATGATCTTCGTGCTCTCCAGTTTGCAAATTAATTCCAGTTAATTGGACACCATCAAATTAGGCCTGAATAAAGACTGGGAGTGGATGAGTCACTACAAAAAATAATTTTCCCTCTGTCGATACTCACACCTTCTTGTCAACTGTTGGGAATGGATTGCATTCCTTGATTACATTGGCCTCGTTAGCACTACAAAAGTAATCAACTGTTGAGAATAGACCACTTCCACCTTAATTGAATTGGTCTCCCTTAGCACTGACCCCCCCACTTGGTAAGGCAACTCCCATCTTTTCATGTGCTGTAATATATACACTGCTTACAGTATTTTTTCACTCCATGCATCTGATAAAGTGGATTCTAGCCCACGAAAGCTTATGCCCAAATAAATTTGTTAGTCTAAGGTGCCACAAGGACTCCTTGTTGTTTTTGCTGATACAGACTAACATGGCTAGCACTCTGAAATCGACAATTATGAAAGCATTAATCCTTTTCAGCTATTAAATGCTGGTTGAATGTAAATATTTGGTAAGTGTTTATTGAACAGTAGCACAGACTCAGACTATAGGTAATGTTTTATACTCAGTTTAAAAAAAAGATTCAAAGTAGAGTTCTATTATTTTATTATCACATGCACAAATACAGACATACAAAACAGTTGTTTTCATAGTGACTTCATTATTTACAGCATGTCTTTATACTTCCTATAAAATGACTGCAAACTAGCTACAACAACTCTCCAGCCTGAGTCAGAGAAACTCCCTGAAGCACATCTATTGCTCTGTCATTTCATAATGATAGCAGGCCTCTTCAAAATAGGTTCATTGTCTTATATCAGAGGCCCTGATCCTCAGCCTTCTTAATTGTTTTAATCTGGAACTTCAGCTTCAAATGTTTTAAAGGTCTCTTTTTAATGATTACTCTGCCAGAAATAAGCATGAGAGACAAAGTGGGTAAGGTAATATCTTTTATTGACATCTACCTTGCATTTAGCTGTGACGCTCGGAGTACCTTTCCCAGACCTGAAGAAGAACGCCATGTGGTTCGAAAGCTTGTCTCTCTCACCATCAGAAGTTGGTCCAGTAAAAAATATTACCTCACCCTCCTTGCCTGTCTAATATCCGGGTACTGACACAGCTACAACTATACAGCATACAGAAATAAGCAAGGTCATTGGTCTAATCACCAAGACAAAGAATTATTCTCTCTTAAAATTTTTCATGAGGAAGAGGCATTAGATTAATGTTCACCTAAGTAATATGACTAATGGCATGATTAGAAACTAGCTCCCAGTTGAAAAGAATGAATGTAAACCATCTAATCAAACAAAATTATTGTGGTTTTTTTTAATTATTTGTAGCACTGTAAGGTCATATGAAGTCCAATCTGCTAATTTATTCATCCTTGTCTCTATATCTTAGTTCTCCCTTTTGTCTCTAGAACAATCATCAGTTATAATTAAAGGAAAGCTAAGCAGTTAGCTTGACAAGCTTGGGATTTGAGAATTACTATAGTCATTAAAAGATCTTCTGATAACCTCATTATGTTTAATCAACCACACACCATCAGGTTTCCCTCTGTCATGCACAATGCAAACTACATCAAGTACAGCAGTAGCTCAAGACCATGGACCAAATTCATCCCCTTGTGTAACTTCACTGAAGTAAATGTAGAGATACTGCAGATGCATTCATCTCAGTGATGTTAGAACTTTAAGACTGTAGCCAGAATGGGTTAACAACAACTACCTTTCTCGTATTTGACACGAGCATGTGGTAACAATCAGAATTCTGCCAATATATCTTCTGAAGGATAACAAACTACACTCAGATTTAACTTTTCAGTGTTGTGCTTTGATTTGTTGACCACCCTCCTGTTCTCCTTGGATATCTTACCAAAAAAGTGTGCATAAAAGTAATTACAGGCACATATCACCATTTTAATATCATCGGAAGTCATGTGAATTAGTTGGTACCTCATGCACAAGTTCATATCATCATCTTTTTGCTGGGCTGAAGTGCAAATTAGTTATTGCCAGTAAAGTACACACATTCTCAAAGCCATAATTAAAAGCCTATTATAATACATGTAACATTTACTTTCTTATCTATTTTTTTTCTCTTTGGATTTAGACAGTAATAAAAAAGGGGTCTATCTAAGGCTCTAGGTACCTTGATCCAAATTATATGAGCAAAATTAAATTATCACTTACAGCCATCAGCCCCCAACAAAACACAAAATTCCCTTTCCCAATCTAACGCCATTACATAATAAAGTGCTACATACCATTTTTGAATATTTAATAGATCACTGATGAGTATTTTCAAATGAACAGAATGTTGCAACACACTGTAAAGGACTACCATATGCTTCATAATTTGCTCACATATGAGCTCATATCAGTGGTCAAAGGTCACTAACAAGCTGATTAAAACATGTGCCTGCTAGACATCTTTCAACATGTCAAAATGTGTAACTTTCTGCCATGCATTTTACAGTGAAGAAGCTTTTTCTTCTATAGCATTGTCATTTGTTTTGCCAGTTTGCTTTAGACTGAAAAAGTACTATATTCTGTTTGATAGTAGACAGCTGCTGCTATCTCTTCCGTAGAACTACAGAATAAGATTCACTGTTCTATTTGTTGTCTCTCTCTCTGAAGACTAAGGAACAGAATTTCAGAGAGACTGAAGACATTTCTTCCCTTTTGTTTTCTTCTTAAATTCTGTTTAATTAAGTAAGCACATAATGAAATACTTCCCTTCTCCTATTACACATTAACAGACTGCACAGTTTCTAAGTATATAAAAACAAGGGAGAGTTGACAAGATGATAGTGTTCATTCAGGCTCAGTTTGAGTTTTGAGGGCAAATTTGCATCAGTTTTTATTTTGTCTAACCACTTCCCCTAACTCTAGTTTTTAGAGTGTGAAGTTTACTACATTACTCAAATATTTTAGAATTGTATTTCTTTGCCCACCACCTCTTGGGGTGAACCTGAAAGAATGCTATTCCCTCCCTCTTTTAATAACCATATTCAAAGACCCCATATTAAGAAAAACTTCCATCCAGCATAAAGGAACAAGAGATCACTCCAGAGGTTACCAATAACTTATCATGGATGTGCCCTTGAGGAACAGAAGAAAGCCACATTCACTTGAATGGAACTTACCTGTATCCTGTAGGAACAGAACTGGGCTATGTGAGTTCATCAGAGTGAACTCATGCAAAGTAATGTGCGGCGCTTCATCACCACAAAGGAGTATGTGTGAAGTATCCACAGAATTCCCAATTGTTATTAGCCCACTAGCTCAGGCATGAGCAGAGGATCCAAATTCAGACATGGAATTCATTTCCTGACTGCTATATCAACAAACTCACTCTCCTGTAGACTTTTTCAGATGTAGGCTCCTAATATTTCACCCAAATAGAGAATATGATCAGGTCAGCTACCTTAGAAGTTTGCTGAAGTATACATTTCTACATACTATATTAGGGAACAATTCTAGAACATATTTAGTGTCCTGAACTCCAACCAGTTTCTTTGGGAGAACCATATTCTCAGCACCCCTTCAGGAGGCATTCAACACTTGGCAGGTGTTGGCCTTTATGTTTGGATTAAGATTTTGTTGTCGGAATACTGTAGAAATAAAAAGGGTGCCCAGATCCAGGGTGATGCTATTGTTTTCTTTCTGTATAGAAAATACAATATATGGTTTGGATTAGACTTTAGAATTTACCAAACACCTGACCTCCAGAACAACTTGGGTCAGCATGACAGCAAATATTTTGATAGTGATGGGCTAAGCCGTATTCTGCTACCTCCTCTCTAATGGTAAATGCATCATTTTCGTGGAAGTGGCCTATTACCAGCACAGGCAGAGCTAACCATTTTGATGCAATCATTCCTTCCCAATACAAATGATCAAAAATGAAACTATTCCTACAATGGGTACAATTCACAAGTGCAATTTAGCAAGAAATTAGTTTTGGGTCATTGACATCAATGTGAAACAGCATATAACTAATGAAACAAATGACACAAAACTAATGAAAGATCAGGAGAAATTATTATGAAGTCCTTTCTATTTCTATAAGCAGTTTAAAAAGTTGATACTCTAATGGCTTTCAGTTTGCAATTATCTATAGCCTGTATTTTTCAGACAATCATTGATCATGTTCAGGGGCTAAGAACTGAATTTCATTGCAGCTCCCAAAAATCCATTCTGTCTACAACCACTTTGACAAATGGGACACACCAGCTGCCAATTATGCTAATTTTGAGGGGCAATCAACTGCCAGGTATTACTGAACTGTCCAATCTCTTTTTATTTATTCTCCAACTCAGTTTTAAATGAGTGACATTTTTGTGTTATTTAGCCTCTTTTTTCTGTTATTTCTAATAAATCACACTAAAATGGAACCCTCTCATTTCTTGTCCCTATGCTCCTTGCCACGACATTATGGAGTTCATACTTCACTCAATGAATCACCAACTGCTTTTGACAATATTACTCTTCCCCAAAGAGTCTATTTCATATTAGCCATATATATAATTGCTCCTGGTGACATCTCTTTTTTATAGAGTGTCATCTACACTAAAACCTGATTCTAAAAGGCACTGAAGTTAATGTGAGCACAACGGCCTGATCCAAATGCCACTGAAGTCAATGAGAGCCTTTCCATTGACTTCAATGGGCTTTGGACCAGGCACCAAGCCTTTAGAAAATATCACGGACATTCTTAGATGCTTAGACGCTTAGAATCATAGAATCATAGAATCATAGAATATCAGAGTTGGAAAGGACCTCAAGAGGTCATCTAGTCCAACCCCCTGCTCAAAGCAGGACCAATTCCCAGCTAAATCATCCCAGCCAGGGCTTTGTCAAGCCGGGCCTTAAAAACCTCCAAGGAAGGAGACTCCACCACCTCCCTAGGTAACGCATTCCAGTGTTTCACCACCCTCCTAGTGAAATAGTTTTTCCTGATATCCAACCTGGACCTCCCCCACTGCAACTTGAGACCATTGCTCCTTGTTCTGTCGACCATTGCTCCTTGTTCTGTCGTTTTAATAAGTGCCAGACTTATTTTGCCAGTTGTTTAAGCCAATTGGAAGAACATCCTTGTGTTCTTCATAAAATAAACAAATACAATCTATGAGGGGCACCTGGCTTGATGTATTAGGCATTTATATATTGAGGGTGCTATAAGGTCCACCTGTAATCAGATCCATGCAGGCAGACTTTTATACCTAGACAGACTGCCACTGACTTCCATGGGTGTCTGCATGACTTAAAGGTGCACCCAGACAGATCCAATGATAGGATCATTGATGAAATATCTACACAACATATATAGCTATTCTGAGTCTGATAGCCACAAAGAGAAGGTGAGTAGATCTGGCACCTATAATGAGAGGACCACAGCCATTTTATAGTGTGATATGTACTCTCTATGGCATGTCAGTGTTTTATAAAATGGACTACTCTACTAAGGTACAATGATATTACTAGCTAATGAATTGAGTATAAAGCCTTCAGGGTTTGGTTCATGATAGCATTAATGAACTGGAACCTAGTCTTTAGTTCACAAAGCAGTGAACCTCTTTAATGCACCTGGAAGAAGAATGAGTTAGACAAAATCAAACCACCAAGGCAACACTCCACCTTGTAAGAATTCTCTCACTCCCAAGACTCAGAGATTGAATAGCTTTTAAAGCCATGATTATGTAGTGTGACCTTCAGCATAACACAGGCCATAGATTTCCACTCAGCAATTTCTGCATTTAGCCCAACAACTTGTGGTTGAATGACAGCATACCACTTTTACTTCTTCTGGGGAAATTTTCTGTGCTCCAGAGAAGTTAGAGATGGGGGTGGGGGAACTCTATAGGTTACCTACTATAGATTGTTCCCTATGGTTTATTATCTAACCCAGCCTAAATATAGATGTCTCTAGTAACTGGACTTACATATTATTTCCATATTTTTTGTTCAGCTTTTCAATTAATTGGATAGCACCAATAAAATCTTAAACACAGTATGTGTTAAATATGAGTGTCATAAAGGATATATAATGAAGGAAGAGGAGGAATATAATGGAACACTTTGAAAATTAGAACTATTTGTAATAGTTATCTCACAGAGGAGAGCTGGAACCCAGAAGATTCAGATAGAGAAAAACAACAGGAAGAGGCAATAATATGGTAATGCTTCCTTGCTTTCCTGAAGTAAGGAGCTACCTTGCTCTGTCTTCATAATTAACAACTTGTTCAACAATTCTGAGTTCTTTTAAGGGCTTAGTTTAAAAAAAAATAGTTTGGCTGAGTAGAAACTACAAAGAAGTTTACTGGGAGTTATGAATAAAGAGCAGACTACATAAAATACATCACATTCAGAGTTTGGTCTCAACAGGACTGCTTGAAACTCACCAAGGTTCAATTAGCCTACACAGTGTTCTGGAACTTTCTTATGTGCAATGCATTCTGGGGCATCCCACCCCCAGGGGTCAGTCAAAGGGCAGTCAAGTGGTGTCAGTGGAAATAAAGAAATTATTCTTGCTTCTTCAACTGTGGAATTGGAGGACAATCTGATTGCCACCCATAAGCATAAAATCATAGAATTGTAGGTCTGGAAGGGATGTCAAGAGGTCATCTAATTGAGTCCCTGCACTCATGGCAGGATTAAGTATAATCTAGACCATCCCTGACAGGTGTTTGTCTAATCTGCTCTTAAAAATCTCCAATGATGGAGTTTCCACAACCTCCCTGGCCAATTTATTCCAATGCTTAACCACCCAAACAGTTAGAAAGATTTTCCTAATGTCCAACCTAAACCTTCCTTTCTGCTATTTTAGCCCATTGCTTCTTGTCCTGTCCTCAGAGGTTAAGGAGAATACTTTTTATCCCTCCTCCTTGTAACAGCCTTTTATGTACTGGAAAACTGTTATCACATCCCCCCTCAGTCTTCTCTTCTCCAGACTAAACAAACACAGTTTTTTCAATCTTCCCTCATAGGTCATGTTTTCTAGACTTTTAATCATTTTTGTTGCTCTTGTCTGCACTTTCTCCAATTTGTCCAAATCTTTCCTGAAATGTGGCACCAAGAACTTGACACAATACTCCACTGGAAACCTAATTAGCATGGAGTAGATTGGAAAAATTACTTCTTGTGTCTTGCTTACAACACTCCTGCTAATACATCCCAGAATGATGATGTTTTTTTTTTTTGCAGCAGTGTTACACTGTCGACTCACATTTAGCCTGTGGTCCACTATGACCCCCAGATCCTTTTCTGCAGTATTCCTTCCCAGACAGTCATTTCCCATTTTGTATGTGTGCAACTGATTGTTCCTTTCTAAATGAAGTACTTTGCATTTATCCTTAAGTTCTTCAGACCATTTCTCCAGTTTGTCCAGATCATTTTTGAGTTTTAATCCTATCCTCCAACACTTTCAACCCCTACTAGCTTGGTATGGTCCACAAGCTTTATAAGTATATTCTCTATGCCATTATCTAAATCATTGATGATGATATTGAACAAAACAGGACCCAGAACTAATCCCTGCAGGACCTACTTGATATGCCCTTCCAGCTTATCTGTGAACGACTGAAAACTACTCTCTGGGGTGGTTTTCCAACCAGTTATTCACCCACCTTATAGTAGCTCCATCTAAATTGTATTTCTCTAGTTTTTTATGAGAAGATCAAGCGAGACAGTATCAAAAACCCTACTAAAGTCAAGATATACCACATCTACCACTTCCATCCTATCCACAATGCTTGTTACCCTGTCAAAGAAAGCTATTAGGTTGTTTTGACATGGTTTGTTCTTGACAAATCCATGCTGACTGTTACCTAGAAGAGAATCAGGTGATAAGTATCTGCAAATTGATTACTTAATTATTTGCTCCATTAGCTTTCCGGGTACTACTGAAGTTAAGATGACTGGTCTGCAATTCCCCGCATTGTCCTTATTTCCCTTTTTAGATATGTGCCCTTTTCCAGTCCCCTGGAACCTCTCCTGTCTTACATGACTTTTCAGAGATAATTGCAAATGGCTCAGATATCTGCTCAGTCAGCTCCTTAAGTACTTTAGGATGTTTTTCATCAGGTCCTGGTGACCTGAAGACATGTAACTTGTCTATGTAATTTTTTGAATTGTTCTTTCCCTATTTTAGCCTCTGATCCTACCTCATTTTCACTGACATTCACCATGTTAGATGTCCAATCACTACTAATTTTTTTGGTTAAAACTGAAACAAAAGTCATTTAACACTTCTGCCATTTCAACATTTTCTGTCATTGTTCCCCTCCCCAACCATTGAGTAATGGGCCTACCCTGTCCTTGGTCTTCTTGCTTCTTATGTATTTATAGCATGTTTTCTTGTTACCCTTTATGTCTATAGCTAGTTTAGTCTCGTTTTCTTCCTTGGCCTTTCTAATTTTATCCCTACATATTTGTGTTATTTGTTTATATTCACCCTTTGTAATTTGACCTAGTTTCCACTTTCTGTAGGACTCTTTTTTGAGTTTCAGATAATTGAAGATCTCACGGTTAAGCCAGGGTGGTCTCTTGCTATACTTCCTATCTTTCCTACGCAGTGGAATAGTTTGCTCTTGTGCCCTTAATAATGTTGCTTTGAAAAACTGCCAACTCTCTTGAACTGTTTTTCTCCTTAGACTTGCTTCCCATTGGATCTTACCTACCAACTCCCTGAGTTTGCTAAAGTCTGCCTTCTTTAAATCCATTATTTCTATTGCACTGTATTCCCTCCTAACATTCTTTAGAATCATGAACTCTACCATTTCATGATCACTTTCATCTAAGCTGCCTTCCACTTTCAAATTCTCAAACAGTTCCTCCCTATCTGTCAAAATCAAATCTAGAACTGCCTTTCCACTGGTAGCTGTCTCCACCTTCTGAACTAAAGAAAATAATCTCCAATACATTCCAATAACTTCTCAGATGATTTGGACCCTGCTGTATTATTTTCCCAAGATGTGTCTCAGTAGTTGAAGTCCCACATCACCACCAAGTCCGGTGCTTTGGATGATTTTGTTAGTTGTTTAAAAAAAAAAGCCTTGTCTACCTCTTCTTCCTGGTTAGGTGGTCTGTATTAGACCCCTACCATCACATCACCCTTGTTTTTTACCCCTTTTATCCTTACCCAGAGATTTCCAATAATGCCTCACAGAAACAGTAGGTGGTGGTGTTTAATAGCTCTCCTTCACCAGTTAAGATCCAGGGGCAGGGAAAGAGCCAGCATGCCACCCCTAAAGACAATGGCAGTTGGGGTTGTCGAAGGCAGGATGAACACTTGTCTTTTATTTTAAAGGGCATCTCTTATTTTACTAGGCATTCTCTATTTGATGTGTAATGTCCCTGATCACACATCAGGGCAATAATAGGACACCACTGAATTTGAGCGGTAATGCAGCAAATCCTATACCATGATGCAATTGTATGGTTGAGACAGAGATGGGCAAACAGCCTGCAGACAGTCCATTCTTTCAGTAATCTCAGCCAATGCTCAGTTCTTAGGCAGTAAGTCAGCCTCAAGGATTGACTCCAATCAAAGACCAGGACAGAAAGCAAACTCTGCTGCTGTTCACATGGCTTCTCTATCAGAAACTTGCATAACTAAATTAATAACACACATAAGAACGGCCATACTGGGTCAGACCAAAGGTCCATCTAGCCTAGTATCCTGTCTACCAACAGTGGCCAATGCCAGGTGCCTCAGAGGGAGTGAACCTAACAGGTAATGATCAAGTGATCTTTCTCCTGCCATCCATCTCCACCCTCTGACAAACAGAGGCTAAGGACATCATTCCTTACCCATCCTGGCTAATTGCCATTAATGGACTTAACCTCCATGAATTTATCCAGTTCTCTTTTAAACTCTGTTATAGTCCTAGCCTTCACAACCTCCTCAGGCAAGGAGTTCCACAAGTTGACTGTGCACTGTATGAAGAAGAGCTTCCTTTTATTTGTTTTAAACCTGCTGCCCATTAATTTCATTTGGTGGCCCTTAGTTCTTGTATTATGGGAATAAGTAAATAACTTTTCCTTATCTACTTTCTCCACATCTCTCCCTGAGACTGAATATTTGCTCGTAGTCTAAGAAAAAGAATGATACACATTGTCCTTCACATTCTTTCTTGTGTATGATTTTGTACCACATACATTGTGAGATTCTGTTGTAATCTACTGTCTCATCAAATAAATATTGCCCTGTATTATATACCTTAATAGCTGGCTACAGGGAGCGTCCTCCTAGAATGAATCTGTAATTTAGAGTTCATTAAACTCACTGAATTGAACTGAATGATAAATTTCACCAACATTTGTGTGACCTAAAATTGATGAGCTGAGCAAATCCCTGTTTCTGATAAGTTTATAACTGATATTCTATTGAGAAAGGGAGAAATATAAGGAAAAGTACTCATGGGTGAAATGTTAAGCATTCAGATATTTGGATCAGGCAGGTTTACATGAACATCTGTCCTGTGGAATAAGTGCTAGAAATCTCACTTGAAAAGGATTTCATGAAAGTTCTATTACTTTTTTAATTTTGTGTGGTTTTGAAATAACATGAAAAAAGTCTTTCTTGTGGTATTTCAATATTTCCACATCCAGTCCCACACAAACCCAGGAATTGCAGAGGGTTGCAAAATCAAAACAGAAAGTTAATTAAAAAAAATTCTGAAGCTCAAAATAATATGGTTTTGGTTTGGATCAGGTTTTGATGAAATGTTCAAGATAGTTTCTTATTTTAGCCAAAATGACCAACCCAACTTTAGAAACAATCAGGGAAACATTAAAAAAAAAAAAATTCAGCTTCTTCCTAGTTCTATTTGCATGCTTGGTCAGTTTCACCAAACATACCACAACTGTTCTGCTGGATACTGTTATGTTTTTATAAATCCCTCACTGTGGTACAGCTCTTGCTGCTAATCCAGACATTTACTAATCCAGTTTACAAAAGACCTTTAGTAAGATTAGCAATGTTTTATACTTGGAGGAACGACTTTACAGTGAAATGCTGACATCTGGCAGCATAATCCAAACGGCTTCATAATAACACATTAAACAGTTAGTAGTCAAATATTGTAAACAAAAGTTTGAACATCTTATGTGGTTGTTTAAACAATATCACAAACAGAATAGCATTGGTGGTCTTTAAACCTAAATGAAAGATTTTACATGAATATACCCAAGTGTTAATGTCCTTGACTTGCAGAAAATAAAAAACAAAAACAAGTAAACTGTTTTAAAACAGTTTGTGCTGGATCGTCAGTTTCTCTGAGCATGAGCTCAGAGGCGCATGGGAAACATGACACTATGCGAGCTCCATATTGCCTCAATCCCAGGGACACCAGGGAACAAATCAGCCTCCTGACATAATTTATAGCTGTCATCAGCCAGGGCTCAGCTAGTCTTGTGTGGTTTTGACCCCATCTCTAACATGTCTCTCCTTGCCCCCAGCAAACCCCATATGAGAAGCACTGGGGAGTGGGTGGCATCGAGTGAGTTATGCTGGCTTTACATTACTTGAAGGATTCCCTCTACACCAAAGAAATTCCTGGATTCTTTAGGGCCATTCTCTGGCTTCTTGGGGCTAGAATAATGGCCAAGAGTCTGACGGTATTTAAGAGACTTGATTTTTAGAGAACACACAGTTTTTCTCTTTGTCCTTTTATTAAACCACCTGTTGAGAAACCTGGTCCTGTTCCAGTAAGCCCGTACTCAATGAATAGCCCTATCTCACATGAGTGGTCACTGGTATTTGCAAGGACCATTCACATGATTGGGCCCCAAACAAAGATCTATTGTAGATATGGGAAGGAATAAAGCTCTGCATATAATGGGTCTGCTCCTGCAATCCATGTCTAGGCAACAACCCCATGAAGAGAGACTGCAGGAAGCACTGTACTTGCAGTTTGTGTTTAACTCCAGTCTATAATGCACGCTCAGCTTCACCCAGTCAAAAGAATCTTCTCCCACTCACTTTCTGACAAGAGCAAAAAATCCAATACTGATTCACAGTCACGGGAAGCAAGTGAGAACATAGTGTCCTCTGAGAGCGCTGATGATCAGCAAACTTTTTGACTTGTATCTCTCTGTGCAGTGCTGAGGATGATGTATGTGATCAAACATGCTCCAGCCTAGTTTTCTTATCTAAGCTGCAGAGTTAATTAAAAAACAAAATAACTGCTTGATGTCTTGAACTATGAAAGGATTATATCTAGCTATGAAATAAAGTGCATGTGCAATATAGCAGAATGGAAGTTATAGTGTACACCAATACACTAAATGTTAAATATGTTTAACATAAGTCATCTCAATATGTTTTGAGATGACTTATGTTAAAGGATTATTAAGGCTCACAGTACCATCAGATTTCAGACCTATGTATGGAAAAACTGCATGTTTTGAGATAAGAGGAAAAACATAGTTTATAACTGTAAAATGACCCCTAAGCTACTTTGATGCAGTTACTTAGTGAGAAGGATGCTTTGGGGAGATAATCAAAGTAAGATGATAAGATCCTTTCCCAAATTCTTAGGGCTTGATTCTCT
The DNA here is from genome assembly GCF_011386835.1 of Chrysemys picta bellii. Taxonomy (NCBI): domain Eukaryota; kingdom Metazoa; phylum Chordata; order Testudines; family Emydidae; genus Chrysemys; species Chrysemys picta. Next base: position 28,159,175 of record NC_088792.1, read on the forward strand.
TCTGGAAATGTGTACGTGGGATTTTAATAGGTCCCACTGCAAGTTCAGCAAACAGCCAAAAGTGGTATGCGCTAAGTGCTCCACCCTGCTTATACACAGAAAGCGTTAAAGAAAAGTCTGGGGAAGAAAATACCTTTCCTTTAACCAGGATAAAGCCAGTGACTATAATTCCTTTATTATGAAGAAGGAACACATTCATTTATGTATCTTGTTTATATGTTTTTTATTAAGTTTCTGGTGAAAAATTAATTAACTAAATTGTACCTGTGATTTTTACACAGTCTTCTGCCTCTAATGTAACAAATGTGGTTACTTTGGAAGCCCCCATCCGACTTTGGTTTTGCTGCTTAAAGTATAGTGAGGGGTGTTTGACTATCACAGCTCTGTCACCCAACAAATGGCTACAAATTATGTGCAATTATATACGTGTGTGTGTGTGGGGGGGGGGTGGCGGGGAATTTTCCAAAGTGATTAAGGGCCATATTTTCATAGCTATTTAAAGGTATTTAGGTGCATAAAGATGCAGATAGGTGCTTAAGAGGGTGGGGAGAGGGTTCGAAATACCAGCACTGGTTAAGTGCCTAACTCCCATAGGGATTTAGGTTCCTAACCTGCTTAGGCACTTTTGAAAATCCCACTCAGTGCTTATCTGCACTTTTAAACATCTGGCTGTATGTTTTTGAAAGTGGGACTTAGGCTCCTAAGTCACTTAAGCACTTTCTAAATTTTTACCCAAGATCCCTAAATGTTTTAGCTCTGAAAACCTGCCCCAGTTATTCTGAGAACTACAATTGTACCTGAGCAAGGATTGTATTGTGCCTAACTTTAGAGTATGCACTTGATTTATTACAATGAACAATATTTCCAGTAAAACCAATATACAAGCTGTGCCTGAATCTGCATTGTTAACTTTATGCTACCATTTCTAATCTTTGCAAAAGAATATAATCTGATTTCAGGTACTGTATAAGTGATGATGAGTTTAGAGCTATGCCAAACACGCGCGCACACACACACACACAAAAGCTTCCTGTCATACTTGAACTGAAACAAGACCAAAGATCACATTCCCGAATAATTGCATTGCTTGATGACAGAGGAGTATTCTAACTGACCACTACCTGTTAACTTTAGTCTAGATAAATAGATGGCTGAATGAGCACTTTACTGGGAGCTCAATACATTTTATTCTTAAGGTTTGAGTAGATCAGCACACCTCTAATTGAAACTAAGCTCTTGCCTTATGGAATTCTGGTCTGAATTATTATAGTTTATGGATGGCAACTCTGTACACTGAACAAGATGGATGGTAGTATGACAGTGTACCCCATAAGGCTTTAGGGGGGGGGTGCTTATAAATGTATGTATGACATAACTGGAATATGTTTTGTGCTGCCTGTGCCATGTAACATATCTCCATAAAGGTTATGGTCTACTATATCTAGTCATCCTATTTGTACATATATATCATTTTCTACTTGAGGTTAAGAATATGCGCTGTATGCTTGCTTGGTTTCTAAGTAAGCTTTGTGAGGCATTTGGTCAGCTTCTTTAGGAAGGAATTCGCAAGGTTAAGTACCTGATCAGGAAGCACTTGGGGAACAATGCATCTTGGAATGCTCCAATCCACATAAGAAGTCTTCCTGGAGACATACAAGATACCATGTGGACAATGGCTTCGGCCTGTAAAGACTGAGTCATGCAGGGACGTGTGACTTGCCCAGGTGACTCCAGAACTCCATCTTGGAGCTGGACTTTGCATAGGAGGGGGGTCTCCACGCACAAGAGAGAGTCTATTTAAACCTGTGGGAGACCCCTCCATTTGGTCTTCAGCCGGCTAAAGAAGGAGCTTCTCCATTCCCCCAGGATACTTGAAGGAAACTGGAACAAAGGACAGTAACTACAGAGGGTGTGAGTGATTGCTGGACCCAGGCTAAAAGGAGATTAGCCTGTAAAAGGGAGCATTCTGGAACTGGTGAGGAACTTATCTGTATTTAGTTTGATTAGACGTAGATTTGCGCATTTTATTTTATTTTGCTTGGTGACTTACGTTGTTCTGTCTGTTACTATTTGGAACCACTTAAATCCTACTTTCTGTATTTAATAAAATCACTTTTTATTCATTAACTCAGAGTATGTATTAATACCTGGGGGGAGCAAACAACTGTGCATATCTCTCTATCAATGTTATAGAGGGCGAACAATTTGAGTTTGCCCTGCATAAGCTTTATGCAGGGTAAAACGGATTTATTTGGGTTTAGACCCCATTGGGAGTTGGGCATCTGAGTGCTAAAGACAAGCACACTTTTGTGAGCTGTTTTCAGGTAAACTTGCAGCTTTGGGACAAGTGAGTCAGATCCTGAGTCTGTGTTGGAGCAGACGGGAGTGTCTGGCTCAGCAAGACAGGGTGCTGGAGTCCTGAGCTGGCAGGGAAAACAGGAGCAGGGGTAGTCTTGGTACATCAGGTGGCAGCTCCCAAGGGGGTTTCTGTGATCCAACCCATCACAGGTAGAAAGATAGGGAAAAAACTGAAAGAATATTTAACACTGGCTACCAAAGGTTATTCTGTGCAATTTGAATGAACTGAAGGATGGCCTGGAAAAGAAATGAGTATTGTAAAAATCAAAGCAAAATACAGAAGTAGTTAATTTTATTGTTAAATCTCTCTAAATTCCTCAGTGGCCATCTGAAAACAGAAAGAAAAAAAAAACAAAAAAACAAACAAAACAAAAAAAACCCCACCCTAAAACCAGAAGATATTCCAAAGCTAACAAATGAAAACAACCTAAAAAACAGTCTGCAACCCAAGAGCTAGCAACCAATTTGAATTTCATGAGACACTCACTCAAAGTACAATCCCGAGTCTCACCTGGAATGATGCCACAGATATACTTTGGCATATTTTAAGGAGAGATGTGTTCCAAGAGATGCTTACTGAAATCAGAAGACAGGAGGTACTGGCAAAGCCTAATATTCTACAAATGGATATTTTGGAAAGAACGTTAGATGTATCAGCTTGTAATGGGATTGCATTTGTAGGCCCTTAAGATTTAGTGGCTAAAGAAGGGAACTGGGTCAGATAACTGGGTTGTATACTGTATTTAGCGATTACTGATTTGCTGGGCAAGTCACTTAGGTAAAACTGTTCAGAAGTAGCCACAGATTGGGGTGCTTCTTTTTTTGGCAGGCCTTGCTTCAGACATGTTGGGCTTTATTTTCAGAGGTGCTGAGCATCCGCAGCTCCCACAGACTTAAGTTGTGAAAATGAAGGTGTCTCAAGCTGCAGAGAATGGTAGCATCCAAGATCAGTCGTTGCTTTTGAAAAGTTGGCCTCTTTGCATTATGAAAATGGTATGAACAGCACTTCCCTGCCAGTGGCAGGCAATGTTGTGAGGCTCAGTTATTTAATGTTTATAGAACATTTTGAAATCTTTTACTGACAGGCACTAAATAAGGATAAAGTACAATGGAACATAGTGCAAGTGTAACAAGGGCGTATGCCACAAGTGGCACGTAGAACATAAAGGAATAGTCAATAACATCAGTTTCAGCGAGACCAAATGGCAAACAGTGGCCTTTCATGATCTGAAACTGACTCAGACATCTCATACATTGTTACAACAGATATTTCCTGGAAACATCGGAGAGAGCAAAGGTATTCTCTTACATATGTACCTGCCCCTTCTGGAAGGAAGTCATCATTCATATTAGTCTGATTCTAGCCTGGAATCATCAGCATTGCTTTGAAATTTTCTTGGTGACTCAGCCTAATTAGGTCATCTGAGCAGCCAAGAGAAGAAGCTTATCCTTTCCATATGAATATTACTCAGTCTTGGAATGTTCTTTTCAGAACTGCCATGTTTAAGATTGTCTGTTTCACTGGTTAGTCCTCTTGTTCTGCAGTGTGAATTCCTCTGGAAAAACAACACTTACTTCCTGAAGTGAGAGTACAGGGCAACACTAGCCAGGAGTCAGATTCCACCATCAGTTACAGACACACAACTCTCATTAACTTCACTGGGAGAGATGTGCCTAAATGAGGGCAAGATTTGGCCTTAGGACAGGAAATAAATAAGAACACCCCAGCCACGTGAAATTTAAGTGTGGGGAATGGAGAGATTATTCCCCCCCTCTCCCCTTAGGTACTGAATATTTTTAATGTAGATCAGTCTCCCGTGCTATAGCAGACACCATTTTGTGTTTCAGTTCAGGAGCTGTGTCAGGAGTAAGAACCCACAACTAGCCTGCTTACCTGCTAGCTTAATCCTCAGGCAATCCAACAAGCACAGCTGGGCTGCAATGGAGCTGCCTGATGGCCAAACCACATAATTGGTTGAGGGGATCAACTAGGGTGACCAGACAGCAAATGTGAAAAATTGGGACCGGGGTGGGGGGTAATAGGAGTCTATATAAGAAAAAGACCCCAAAATTGGGACTGTCCCTATAAAATCAGGACATCTGGTCACCTTAGGATCAACAGACCTGCCCTTAAGACCAACACCAGCAGCAGGGTAAAGCATTTGCCCATGGCTGTGATAGCTGCTGCTTGTTCATAACCCTACTTTTGCTATGCTTCATCCAGGTACACTGGTTCTGACCATCAGCTCTGATTCCTGACTTCCCACTCTGACTGTGACCCTTGAATCTGGCAACAGGGCTTGTACTCCTGCTCTAACCACTAGGCCTGATTCTCACTCTAACCACTAGGCCTGGTCTCTGACAAGCAGAATGCGTCACTTCCTTTCTTCCATTGTTGTTTTCCTTATAAGGAAACATGCAGTCTATGCTGGATAAAATAAGATTTGCTCTTTCTGTATGAGAAAACATTACAGGCAGGGAGAAGTTAGCAATCAACATGAAATTGTCTAGATTGGAATTTTGCTGGGGCCACTCCTAAGGTTGACAGGGTGCTATAGAAAATAGATCTCTGTTCATATTGTCTACAGCATAAATAGGTAATATAAAGAGTATTAGTAGATAAGGTGATGGTAGATACTGATTGATATGAATACAAAGCATTGTTCATAAGTTAGTAGGTTCAATAAAATTGTTCTTATCTCTACTCTCACAGAGAGCCACTTTTAAAAAAAAATGTTAACTAAAAAGAATAACTCCTAAGTAATGCTACTAGAGAGCCACTAACCTTACCATTTCTTTCTTCTCCATTAGTAATTTTCTTTTGTACCTCTTAGTAGTAAATTTCCCCTATAAATAATATGCTTTTTTGGTATGGTTTGTTTATTTCTTGTTGCTCTAATTCTCTTTGTCTTGTAGTGTTTGCGTGTAGAAAGCATTCTATTGTTGGTGCTTTTTTCAGCTTTTTCGTGTATAAACTAGGGAGTATCTTGTGTGACTATCATGATGTATCCATCAGTTGGAAATGCAACAACATAGCTACACATAAGGCCTGATTGTAAAACCGCAATCTGGGTTAGCATCTGGCAAGGCAGGTGCATTGCTTAGTCCAATTTAAACCCTGGTAGGTGTACAGGTACTCCCAAAAGGGCCATATTTTTGGAGTTTAATGTACCCACTCTTCACTCAGCCACATTATATATCACTTGAAAGCTTATTTTATGTGTGTTTAGATGAAGTACGATGTCGAGCTGTAAGCGGGTGAAACAATGGCATCCAAAATGAATTTTTTTTGCACAGTTCCAGAAACACTGCAATGGGACTGTGACTTGAGTTTTTAGTATTTAACTTAATTTCAAAACCCTAAAGTGGAGTTTATTGGTCAAAGCTACCAAATGACAATATATTAAATGATTTGTATTGGTTTTGCATGGGCAAGTTTTTTCCTTCAAAACGATGAAGCTATTTAACATGTGATTAAAAATGCTGAATATCAGCATTTTGCAACACAACATGAAATGTTTACACATTGCATATTCGTAAAATATCTCACAAGTGATTATAATAGCTTTTTATCTTTTCAACTGAAATTTGCTAACCAAATCAGCTTTATACTGAAGGTGGTGTACCAGTAGCAGTAGATTGCATGCCCATAGTTTGTACTGCATAGTGGGTAAATATAAATGTACATGAATTCCCAATGTAATGCTTCTCCATTTGTAAGTTTTTCTCCATTCAGTGTGGTATCTAGTCTGCCTGGTAGAAAGTTTTAATTGTAATTGCCTATGCATGCAGTATTAACCTTTGAAATATTTTAGACTGTAGCTCTTTAATTCAGTGATACTTATGCACAGGTCAGTAATAGTGTCAGAGATGACAATACATGACTTCATATTATGAATATGCAAAAGCTGTGAGAGAAGGAAGTGACCTAACAAGTAGTGAAGACAAAGTCTACAAACAAGTCCTTGCTGCTGCATTGAAGGGGAATGAAGACCATGTTACAGCTCTTACCAACCAGGTCATCAACAATATGACAAAACCATTTAATCCTGAAACACAGCCAGAGGTGCTTATCAACATATTTACTGGACTTCATGTAACACCAGATGTACAAGAGTCTCTACTGAAAATACATGTTAGTGAAGAACTAATAGAGAGATTTGTAAGAGGTGCACTTGATTCTGGTGTGACATGTAGCTTCTTCAGCCCAGTCAAGAAATCTGGCATCAAAACACTTGCTGACAGGGCCAAGAAGACAAAATGTAAGTCTGGCAAAGGAGAGATAATCACAGCAATCATCAGTCCAGAAATTGTTTCCCTCAGAGAGATGCAGAGGTGATGTGTTAATGGCAACTGTTCTTAGTCATCCAATAGGACTTGTGCCTATGTCCCTCTTCTATGCTGATAGAACAATGAGAAGAACAGACAAAGCTGAATTAGGGCATCAGCTGGAAGTTCAAGTTGAGAGAATCAATGAGCTAAGAGCATGCAACAAAGAAACCACAGTATACATCAGAGATGCCTTAGCTGTAATTCTAACGATGGCTGGAGACAAATAGTTTTTTGCCTTTTGTTTCATAATATTTTATTTATATAACCCTTTTGCTGATTTTTAAAGTGTTACATAAACAGGACAGGTGAAATATTATCATGTAAAGCAACCATAAACACATGAAAATACCTAGGTTTACAATTTATGATTAAAACTCTACTATCTACACAATGTGCATAGACATAAAATGTAAAAACTTAAATATCTTAGAAACGGTAGCCAATCAGTTGTTTTAATTGTCATTTGAATTCAGCACATCAAAATACATAATAAATAGCACATTTTATCTCTGAAGCAGATGACTTCTCAAAAATTGTAGACCAGTGTAATCAAAGTCTTTGATAGAAATTACAATAGCAATTCTATGAAAACTTCAAAAAGGCAGTGCTGGATAGGATCCATGTTGGATGCAAGAAATACCTGGTGACTGATGGACAACCTGTGTCCCCATGGAAAAAAGTTTCTATCTGTGGCATCCAACAAGAAGTCACTTGTAAAATTCCTCTCAATATATGGTTTAAAATACACCTGAGAGTGTAGGATCCCACCCAACACACTCTTGCTTGGTTTAGGCTTTCCCAATGGTGAAGTAACAAAGTAGAGGTGTCAAAGAAGCCCAACAGTTGTACAGTATGCAACAGGAAGTGGACAGAAGGATGTTTCTGCATGCATTTTGTGCTAATATAGCTTCTGGGTTTCTTGATGTCAAAGGAGCCATAGTAATTAGATAATCTGATGCAGATGTTTTGATCCTGGCTATTCACTGCTTTCCAAAAATGGAACACACAGATAACATTTGGATTGAAACAGGCACCATTACCAGTACAACCAACAAGCACCGCTTCATACCTGTGCATGCAATTTGTGATGCACTCATTCCTAACTTCTGCAAAATAATTCCTGCTGAACATCCATTAACAGGATGTGACTCTGTCAGCCCTCTTTGGTGCTGGGGTGAGGGAGAAATCTGTTTAATGTTGCCAAAATGAAGGGAATTTACCACTTCATCGAGCTTGCCAAATTAGGAAAGAGTGGATGGAGAAGCTGAAATTTCTGCAGAAAGGAAGTTGGTAACAGTGTTGTATGACCAGAGTAAAAAAGAAAAGGAAACTCAGAGACCCAAGTTGGCAAATTGAATATACAATTTGTCCAACACTGGCAATCTCGTTGCACTGCCAAAGCTGTGGGCACCAATGTGTAGCGGCATTCCTTGGTACACACACTTTGGAATCTGTTGGTCTTCCAATCTTATAAGAAAGCCACTGAAACTGAACCAGTGCTGGTGGAGACAGTTGCTGAGTTTGGCTTCCAATATCCTTGTTCATGATCTTGCCCTGCCACGTGATATGGAGCAGCTGAGGGAGACAATGAGGCTCTTGAAAAAGAAGGGTGCTCAGCTTGACATCACCAACAGCCACCTCCTCAAGCTTATCCATCAACCAAACAATGCCAATATTGAACAACAGTGGAGAGAGGAAACCATGCTATGTATCTGCCATTGACTGTAATGCAGCTTTCATTTTATTATAGTGCTCAATAGATGTTAGGCACCTCGGTGCTTTAGAAAAATCCCACTAGGTGACTATATGCATCTTTAAGGGCCTAGATGCATTTAAAAATCTGTCCCTAAGTAACTTGTCACACAGGAAGTTTGTAGTGGAGTGAGGCAATTTTACCTGTGTCCCTCAAGTCCTAGGTTAGGAGCCTAACAACTAGATCATCCTTCATCTCTGCCTACTAGGTAGCAATCCAAGTAGCCCATGTAGTGGGTTAAGGTAGCAGCTTGTGATTTCTTTTCCCTTAAACCAGCATGTAGCCAGGCAGAGCTATGCCCTAAACCTTATGCATTGCCCAACCTTTTGACACTGACACATGTCACAATCACTAAGCAGCCATCCAATAGGGGCTAGATTGTTGGTTGGACTATGTTCTCGCAGAAGGGAATAAGAACACTCCACCTCCACTTTACATCTGGGGCTACTTGACCCTTGAGCCCAAGCCTGTAGACTATTTTTCCACTTATTCCCTCCCAGCAAGAAGGTGGGTGGCAAAGGCATATGGAATAGATGGAGCCAAAGGTGCAAAGGGCAGGGGTTGGTAATAGTTTACTGTGGGTAGAAAATAGCAATAAATGACCCCTCCCTATGAGCAAGAAGGGAGAAAATGCGGAATAGTAACTCACAATTCTTAATAGGGTAACCCCCGATGTGGTGGATGATTGGTGATTAGCACACTAACTTGAAATTAAGTATCAGAGGGGCAGCCGTGTTAGTCTGAATCTGTAAAAAGCAACAGAGGGTCCTGTGGCACCTTTAAGACTAACAGAAGTATTGGGAGCATAAGCTTTCGTGGGTAAGAACCTCACTTCTTCTGAAGAAGTGAGGTTCTTACCCACGAAAGCTTATGCTCCCAATACTTCTGTTAGTCTTAAAGGTGCCACAGGACCCTCTGTTGCTTTTAACTTGAAATTGGGATTTGAGTCCCTGCTCTGACTCCCTGTATGGCATTGGGCAAGTCACTTAGCCTCTGTTCATCAGTTCTCTGTCTGTAAAATGGGAATAATAACACTGAGGTACCTCACAAGAATCATGAGGATAAATACATGTGGCAAAGTTCCTCCTCTACCTTGGTGGGTCCTGCGCTTATTGGCAGATTTGCTCACCTCAGTGATCTTCCCCTCTGGTGGAACCCACAGTCTGGGTCAACTCCTCCTGTGTTGGATCAGGAGTTGGGAGGTTTGGGGGGAACCCAAGCCCGCCCTCTACTCCGGGTTCCAGCCCAGGGCCCTGTGGATTGCAGCTGTCTATAGTGCCTCCTGTAACAGCTGCATGACAGCTACAACTCCCTGGGCTACTTCTCCACGGCCTCCTCCAAACACCTTCTTTATCGTCACCACAGGACCTTCCTCCAGGTGTCTGATAATGCTTGTACTCCTCAGTCCTCCAGCAGCATACCCTCTCACTCTCAGCTCCTTGCACCTCTTGTTCCCAGCTCCTCACACACGCACCTCACTGACTAACTGGGAGGCTTTTAACTAGTTCCAGCCAGCCCTTGATTGGCTTCAGGTGTCCCAATCAATGTTGCTATTGCCACTGTCTTCTAGAAGGATCTTAATTGGCTCCAGGTGTCTTGATTAACCTGGAGCAACTGCCATTTGGTTACCATGGTACCAGGGATTTGTTTAGCCTGGGGCTAACATACCTGTTCCTCACTACTTTATTGCAGCCATCTGGCCGTGCCCCATCACATACATTAAAGATTTTGAGATACTCAAACACTATGGTAATGGGGGCGAGATAAGTTTCTAACGCTATGTCTTCACTACGACCTTGGGGTATGATTCCCATGCTCGTATACACCTACTCAAACTAGCTCTAATCAAATTAGTGTCAGTATAAATAGTAGTTTTGCCGTGGCAGTAGAGGCACAGCCTAGTTATACTAAGTACAAACCCAGCTGAAACTGGTGGGTACATATCTGGCACGACTAAGCCATGCTACCATGGCTACACTGCTATTTATACTAGTGCTAGATGTCAGGCCCTGCAAGTCTCAAACCTGTGCTCATGGGAGTCATCACACGCCAATCGTCCACCTGGCAGTTCATAGATAGCAGGTGGGACCCGAGTCCATGAAGTCCAACTGGGGCACAAGCCCTGCCTGCACTCTGATTGGGAGAGCTCCAAAACTTCTGATTGGGTTGCAGTCCATATTTAAACCAGGGGAGGAAAAAGGAAGTTTGTACAACTGGGCTTCCCCCTGCCATGGTCTGCGTTTACTGAATGCAGACTTGGCCTGACTCTTGATCCCCGTTCCCCAGTATCTGTCTATTCTAGATTTCCTGGCTTTCCAATCCAGCTTGATTCCTTGTCATTGGTTCCTGGACCTTCGGCTTGTGCCTGATGTTACCCTCTAGGCTAGGCTGCCCATGCCCTGGCCCTGACACTATTACAAGCATCTGTGCACAAACTCTCTAGATCAGAACAGATCTAGCCTAACATGGGTGGACTGAGTCTAAAGTCAAAATCTGGACCTAAATTTTTATCTTCATTCTGTTATTAGAAGTCTGGAATAAATACTTTGACCCCTGCTCACCTCTTTGTTCTTTAATTGATATGAGTCAATGTTTAGTTTTCCTTGGTATCATTCCACTGGTTTCAATAGTTCTGGAGGAACACTAGAATTCTTTTTCCCCTATAATGTCTATTTAAAAAAAAGAAAGAAAGAAATCAGTCCCAGGAGGAACAGCTTCTTTTATATAGCTTTTCCTTTTCTAATTTAACTCTAGTTAAGCAATTTTGTTTGTTTGTTTGTTTTTACTAGAATCTTAAATAACTCAAGTGCAATTTGGAAAATAAAATATTTCATTTGACCTCTAATAATAAGCAGATTGGAATTCACGGCAACAAAACAAAATCATTTGGATTATTAGAACTGTGCGAAGTAACTGCTATTTACAGAACTCTTTGTGGCTTAGAAGAGACTTAGGTGAAAGGGCAAAGTGACAGACTGTAAATGTTTCACATTCTAAAAGTATGACGAATGTGTCAGTCATCGCACCTGTTGCATATTAAGTCATTTCACGCTGGCCAAGGATGATGCTCTGGTGTAACGCTGTGTGCTGCAATGTCATCAGTGGAACCCAAGGCGCATGTCGGCAGCAGTTCTGAATGCCTTTTCCTCTTTTAGAGCTAGATTGTGAGTTTTGGCATGTGCCTGAGCAGCCCCGGCCCCAGAAGTAGCATTGGAGGCGTTGTGTGGCAGACGTATCCCAGAGTCACCCTGTTCTACATGACTCAAGGGGAGAGCTGTGCAAATAGTTTATTATTATTATTATTATTGGATCACCAGCAATTCTGAAAACTTGTTTCTGTTTCAGGTTGACCTGAAAACAACCAACCAAGAATGAAACATTTTGATTTTAAGCATCATTTTCCTTTGAACAAGTAAAGGAAATTTTGAAACAAAAGTCTTTTCAAATGGAAAAGTGAAAATGTTTTGCACATTTCTGGATTTAGTTAAAGTGTGTGTGTGGGGGGGGAGGGGAGTTTGAAACAATTTGGCAAAATTGACATGAATTCACAAACTGTTTCAGTCAACCCAAATCTGCATTTTTAGCTGAAAAAAGTTCCAGTCAAATTTTTTTTTGATCAGCTCTATTCAAGGGTAGTAATTTACTTTTGTACTATAGCAGCGGCATATTGCTTCAGTTCCTTTTTTTCCTCTGACCCTGGTTGCCCCCACTGGGGTGCTGCCTCAGCTGCACTGGCTAGGAAGTGAAAAGGATGTAGATCCAATGCTCCACCCGCTCCCCATCTACTTGCTTCAGGGAGATAATAAGGTAGGCAATGCCCATTTACTCCTAGAACCATGCAGATAGGTTAAAGAATAAATGGGCTTGTTACTCTCTTTTACTACTCTGGATGGGCATGTAGTTAAAGTCACAACCTAGTTTGTAAGTTTCATTTTTGCAAAAACATCTACCTCTAATTTATCTCACATACAACCAACCACAGTTGAATTCTCTGCCAACAGCTGAATAGTATGGTTAGTAAAGTGCTTGAATTTATTGTGTAACTTGGCATTTGTACGGTGAATTTTTTTTTATTTTTTTTCTTTTTCAAAACAAACTTCTGTCCATGGTGTGGCCAGCAGAATAACAGGAAATGAAAACCCCATTGCAAAAATATCTTTTGGAATACTCATAAAACTCAGCATCTTTTTTGTTTGCTTTTATTCTTCATTGAAGTTTACAGACTCTGCTTTATTTGCTGTTCCCCCTCCTCATTACTGAAGCCATTTCTGGCCTTGAATGCAGCTGCATCCATTGGGAACATTAGACTGATACTATTGTGCAGAAGAGTAAAATCACAAGCAGGGCCAGCTCTAGGTTTTTTTGCTGCCCCAAGCAAAAAAATTTTTGGCTGTCCCCCGTCCCAGCCCTGGGCTCCTCGCCACACCCCCCTGCTGCCCCAGCTCTGGGCTCACCCCCCCACCCCCACCCCCACACACACCTCCTGCCGCCCCAGCCCTGGGCTCTCTCCCCCCGCCCCGCACCCTCCTTCCGCTGCAGCCCTGGGTCACTCGCTCCCATGGCAGGTCATTCAGCAGGAATTTTAGATGTGCACAGAACACAGACAGGATTGGTTCCCATATGGTTACAGAACTGCAGTAAAGTGGAACAATTTTCAGCTTGTGTGACTGAAGGATATCTGGATGCATATTATAAGACTGTCCTACATAAATGAGGAAAAGTTGAGGTGTAATTAATGGAGATATCCCATCTCCTAGAATTGGAAGGGACCTTGAAAGGTCATTGAGTCCAGCCCCCTGCCTTCACTAGCAGGACCAAGTACTGATTTTGCCCCAGATCCCCAAGTGGCCCCCTCAAGGATTGAACTCACAACCCTAGGTTTAGCAGGACAATGCTCAAACCACTGAGCTACCCTCACTGGGGAGTGCCTTTATCATTCTTTTGTTCCACTCTTTCTTTCTTAGGGGCAATTTGCCTATGCAATATCACTGTCTTCCTTTTAAACAAACAAACAAACAAACAAACAAACAAACAAACAAAAAGGCAATGGCTGTTGAAAATAGCAATTCCCGTCCTAATAACCACTGGGAAGCATTTCTTGCTCAATTTTATTCTACTTTTTCTACAGCAAGTTACAGTGGATCAGTATATTTGATTTGGGAAAAATGAAGTAACAGCTGCCCAAACTGAGCTTGAGCACTCCTGAATTTTGAGGTGTTCAAATCTGGAAGGCAGGTGCTGGGGGGGGAAGGGAGCTGTGGTTCTGCGGGGGAGCACCGCAGCATGTATGCAGCAGTGTGTCTGGCGCTGCGCGGAGCCAGACGCGCTGGTCTGAGTGGCACGGTAAGGGGGCTAGGGGGTTGGATGGGGCGGAGGTTCGGGGGGGGGGGCAGTCAGGGGCAGGGAGAAGGGGGGGTTATATGGGTCAGGATAGGCATGGGAGTCCCGGGGGTTTGTCAGGGGACAGGTAGGGTGTGGGGTCCTACGGCGGAAGTTGGGGCGGGTCTCAGGAGAGGCAGTTGGGACAAGGAGAAGGGAGGCTTAGATGGGATCCCAAGGGGCAGGGGTCCCAGAAGGGGGCAATCAGGGGACAAGGAGTAGCAGCGCTTAGATAGGGGGTGGAGTCCTGGGGGTTAGTTAGGGGCAGGGGTCCTGGGAGGGGATGATCAGGGGACAGGGAGCAAGGGGGTTGGATGGGTTGGGGTTTCTGTGGGGGGAAGTTGGAAGGAGTGGATGGTGGCAGGGTGGGGCTACCCTCCCTCCCTGTGGAGTGTCCTATTTTTTGAATGTTAAAATATGGTTTCCCTGCCCTTCCCAGTGCAGCCCTCCATTCAAAGCAGGCTGCAGCATGAGGTCTCAGCTTCCTCACTCCCTCCCCTTCTTTCCTGTTGATAGTGGCCAAAGGAATGCTGGGAAATGTAGTTCTTTCCCTGCTCCAGGGCTGGCTCTATAAGCAGGGAGCTAACCAAGGAACTACAGCTCCCAGGGCCCCCCTGTTGGTTCTCAGCTCCCATGCTGGATCCCTGCCGCCCTTGCAAATGGGCTGCCCCAAGCAGGTGTTTGCTTTGCTGGTGCCTAGAGCCACCACTGATCATAAGCCTCCCTCCCTTTTGTTAACACTTTCACTGCTGTAAGTACACCAATTTGCCTCTGAAACAGTTTGGAAATGGAACTATTTATTACCTACAAAAAAACAAGCAGGGCTTACTGAGCATTTCTTTACTGAGCAGACAGAACTTGATTCCTGGACACACTGCACCCTAGACATCAATCAGCAGCGTAAAAATGAAGTGCAAAACTAATTCCTCATGAATAAGGCAATGATTTAATCACAGGTATTTTTAGCAAAAGTCATGGACAGGTCACGGGCAAGAAACAAAAAGTCACGGCCTGTGACCTGTCCAGGACTTATACCATAAATACCTCTGATTGAATCTTGGGGGGTGGGAGCCTGGGGGCCTGCAGCACCAGCTGCGGGGTGGGAGCCCCAGAGGGCCCACTGCTGCTCCAGCCACCGTGTGGGGAAGACCCGGGGGCCCCGTTGTCGCTCCAGCCAACTGCTGCTCCGGCTGCCCCAGGATTGCCACCGGGAGCCACTGAGAAGCAGATGCTCTCACTGCCCCTGGGTCTGCTGCTCGGGCGGTCCCCCAGGGCCAGCTGTGCGACTGGCTGTGCGGCCGCCCGAGTGACTGGCTGCAGAGCCACTTCAGCAGCAGCCAGCATGGCTGTCCTTGGGGCTGTCTGAGCAACTCTGGGCTCAGCCACACTGGCTGCTGCAGAAGTCGCTGAGGGTGGAGGAAGTCACAGAATCTGTGACTTCCATGACCTCCATGACAAACACAGAGCCCTGCTCATGAATAATAGAGCTGGGTCAGTTGTGAATGCCCATTCCCTGCCACTATTCTACTTCAGGTAGTGATATAAAGCAAAATGCCAGGATAATAAGGTACATCTAGTAATAGAGAATGTAGTGGCTCTAATCCATGTGGAGCCCTATGTTCAGCCAGGGAGCTCTGCATGAAGGCAAGGATCCATTTGCATCATCCAACTTCAGGATCATGTCATTCTTCATAATGGAGGTCATATCCCCCAGTAATTCTTGAGGATTGACTCGGTAAGCAGTACCATCTTTCTGTCTTTCTCCACTTTTAAACGTTACTTGAAAAAGCTCTTCTCACACTGCCACCTCACATTGCCCCATGCCAAGATTTTTTTGTGTCGGCTATAAGCCACATATTTAGAAATTTCCCCATTCTCTTCCTTCTTATGTGCAACAGGAGTTTGTCTCTTGTGTTTACAGTTTCAGCAAATCATTTTTATTAGATTTGTATTTTGATGGCTCATTTAAACAATAGCTTTGTAGTATAGTTATGAGGAGTTGCACAATGCCAAAAGAAACACCGAAATAGTGATTGCATATCTGCCTTTGTTCTACAAAGAATCCCACTTTGCCCCTTATCAAAATATATCTAATTCCTTATCACTGTGATTAGATAGTGATAAACAGTAGTACAGCACTCAGATTTGCCAATGTTTTAGATTGTACAATGACCCAAAATTCTTAAATAGTTTTCTTGGTTTCCGTAGCTCAGTACCATTAAAGCACAAGCCTTGGAAGCCTGAGGATCCTGAAGACATTAACTGGGAATTCTGAAGCACTTAGAGGAGAGGAAAGTGATCAGGAACAGTCAGCATGGATTCACCAAGGGCAAGTCATGCCTGACTAACCTAATTGCCTTCTATGAGGAGATAATTGGCTCTGTGGATGAGGGGAAAGCAGTGGATGTGTTATTCCTTGACTTTAGCAAAGCTTTTGATATGGTCTCCCACAGTATTTTTGCCAGCAAGTTAAAGAAGTATGGGCTGGACGAATGGACTATAAGGTGGATAGAAAGTTGGCTAGATCGTCGGGCTCAACAGGTAGTGATCAATGGGTCCATGTCTAGTTGGCAGCCGGTTTCAAGCGGAGTGCCCCAAGGGTTGGTCCTGGGGCCGGTTTTGTTCAATATCTTCATTAATGATCTTGAGGATGGCGTGGACTGCACTCTCAGCAAGTTTGCAGATGACACTAAACTGGGAGGAGTGGTAGATACGCTGGAGGGTAGGGATACGATACAGAGGGGCCTAGACAAATTAGAGTATTGAGCCAAAAGAAACCTGATGAGATTCAACAAGGACAAGTGCAGAGTCCTGCACTTAGGACGGAAGAATCCCATTCACTGTTACAGACTTGGGACCGAATGGCTAGGAAGCGGTTCTGCAGAAAAGGACCTAGGGGTTACAGTGGACGAGAAGCTGGATGTGAGTCAACAGTGTGTCCTTGTTGCCAAGAAGTCTAATGGCATTTTGGGCTGTATAAGTAGGTGCATTGCCAGCAGATTGAGGGACGTGATCATTTCCCTCTATTTGACATTGGTGAGGCCTCATCTGGAGTACTGTGTCCAGTTTTGGGCCCCACACTACAAGAAGGATTTGGAAAAATTGGAAAGAGTCCAGCGGGGGGCAACAAAAATGATTAGGGGGCTGGAACACATGACTTATGAGGAGAGGCTGAGGGAACTGGGATTGTTTAGTCTGCAGAAGAGAAGAATGAGGGGGGATTTGATAGCTGCTTTCAACTACCTGAAAG
Source organism: Chrysemys picta bellii (assembly GCF_011386835.1). Taxonomy (NCBI): domain Eukaryota; kingdom Metazoa; phylum Chordata; order Testudines; family Emydidae; genus Chrysemys; species Chrysemys picta. The sequence goes on from NC_088792.1 coordinate 28,176,247, forward strand.
GGGGTTCCAAAGAGGATGGATCTAGACTGTTCTCAGTGATACCTGATGACAGAACAAGGAGTAATGGTCTCAATTTGCAGTGGGGGAGGTTTAGGTTGGATATTAGAAAAAACTTTTCCACTAGGAGGGTGGTGAAGCACTGGAATGGGTTACCTAGGGAGGTGGCGGAATCTCCTGCCTTAGAGGTTTTTAAGGTCAGGCTTGACAAAGCCCTGGCTGGGATGATTTAGTTGGGAATTGGTCCTGCTTTGAGCAGGGGGTTGGACTAGATGACCTCCTGAGGTCCCTTCCAACCCTGATATTCTATGATTTTATGATTCTATGAATGTTCAGATTATATAGCTCAATTCAGCAATGGGCAATTCAAAACTATCACCATTTCTTGCTCAGTCTTTGACCCCTCCTCCCCTAGAGATCTAGGCAGGCTCATGAAAAGCATCAAGTACTCTAAATTGGCCTATTGAATTCATCCGGTTTGGCCTGAATGGATGATGCCTTTCTCTTGTCCTTCCCCAATGGTTTCCTAAAACACAATGAAATCATATATAAGTCATGCCTAAAAGAGCGCTGTAAGACTTTTAAATAGTTCTTTCTAGATTTACCGGATGCAAACTGATTCCTGTCCATATTCCTAATTTCTTTTTTAAAGAGGCTTTGTTGCCATTATTAACTTATCAGCCTAACCGTACTGTTGTGGGGTCATCACAGTGTATTTCTGGGGGGAGGAGAGGATATGTGCTTATGCCATTGGCTCAGTTCTGAGCCGAGGCTGGGAGTATTTTAGAGGCAGCAAACTCAGCCCTGTGAGGATGGGAATGGACCTGTGCAAAACACAGCAGATTCAGCTCTCAGAAGTACGGGAACATTATTTTTAGTTTCAGACCCATGTGGGTCTGAAAATATATCTTGATTCTAAACTTTGGTTTTGAGTTTAGAGTTCTATATCAGAGTGAAATTTAATTCAACCATTGAATGTCTCCTGGTTTTGTGCTGCTCCTATGCTGCTTAGAATCATAGAAATATTGGCCTGGAAGAGGCCTTGAAGTCACCAGGTCCAGACTGTACTGTGACCAGACCAAGCAAACCTAGACCCTCCCTATCTCTTTTTAAATGCCTCCAATGATGGGGATTACACAACTTCCCTTGGAAATCGATCCCAGAGTTTGACTACCGTTATCGTTAGAAACCGTTCCCTAATATCTAACCTAAATCTGTGTGGCTGCAGATTAAGCCCATTACTTGTCCTACCTTTAGTGGATATGAAGAACAATTTATCCCCATCCTCTTTATAACAGCCCATAACATATTTGGAGAGTTATCAAGTCCCTGCTCAGACTTTTTTTTTTTTGGTGAAGATTAAACATGGCCAGGTTTTTTTAAGTTTTCCTCATAGGTCAGATTTCCATAATATGCTCTCCTCTCACATCCTTCCTAAAATGTGGTGCCCAGAATTGGACACAGTACTTCAACTGAGGCCTCCCCAGTGCCAGGTAGAGTGGGACAACTACCTCCCATGTCTTCCATACAAACACTCCTATTAATACACGCCACAATGATATTAGCCTTTCTCACAGCTGCATCACTCTGTTGACTCATATTCAGTCAGTGATCCACTATAATCCCCAGTTTGTAGTTGTGCTTTTGATTTTTTCCTTATCTTTAATTTCATCTTGTTGATTTCAGACCAGTTCTTCAATTTGTCAAGATTGTTTTGAATTCTATTCCTGTCCTCCAAGATGCTTGCAATCTTTCCCTGCTTGATGTCCTCTTCAAATTTTATAAGCCTGTTCTCCACTTCAGTATCCAAATAATTAATGAAAATATTAAATAGTACCAATCCAGGACAGACCCCTGAGGGACCACGCTAGATAAGCCCTCCCAGATTGACAGCAAACCATTGATAACTACAACTCCCACCTGTTTATGCTCTCTGTCTGTGTGTGTGTATATATATCTCCTCAATATATGTTCCACTCTATATGCATCCGAAGAAGTGGGCTGTAGTCCACGAAAGCTTATGCTCTAATAAATTTGTTAGTCTCTAAGGTGCCACAAGTCCTCCTGTTCTTCTTTTTGCGGATACAGACTAACACGGCTGCTACTCTGAAACTACTCTTTGAGTATGGTCTTTCAACACAGTGTGCACCCATGATAATTCCATCTAGATCACACTTCCCTGATGATGGATGATCACATATTTAACTATCTAGTTAGACTTTTTCAAGCTTTCTCATTCCATTTTTTTACTGCCTCTAGCAGTCTCACTTCCTCCAAATCATGAACTATTACATGGTGGCTGGGCTAATGCATTCAGGAAAATACACTCATTACACTGGTCTACAATTTTTGAGAAGTCGTCTGCTTCAGAGATAAAATGTGCTATTTATTATGTATTTTGATGTGCTGAATTCAAATATGACAATTAAAACAACTGATTGGCTACTGTTTCTAAGATATTTAAGTTTTTACATTTTATGTCTATGTATATTGTGTAGATAGTAGAGTTTTAATCATAAATTATAAACCTAGGTCTTTTCATGTGTTTATGGTTGCTTTACATGATAATATTTCACCTGTCCTGTTTATGTAACACTTTAAAAATCAGCAAAAGGATTATATAAATAAAACTTATTATGAAACAAAAGGCAAAAAACTATTTTGTACATAGTTTAGTCCTATTCAGTGTCTACTCGGCGCTTCTTGGCTTGTCTCTTGTATTCATTAAATGGAGCATCTCTTGTCACTGTCCAGCAATAGTCTGCAAGCATTGATGGGCTCCATTTGACCTGATAGCGTTTCTCCATTGTTGCAATGTCCTGGTGAAATCGCTCGCCGTGCTCGTCGCTCACTGCTCCACAGTTCAGTGGATTAAAATCTAGATGAGAGTGCAAAAAATGTATCTTTAGTGAGATGTTGCAATCAAGGCTTTTGTATGCCTTGAGGAGGTTTTCCACCACCAAGTTGTCTGCCTTGTTGTTTCCGAGAAAATTTATTGCCACTAACTGGAAGGCTTTCCATGCCGTCTTTTCCTTGCCACGTAGTGCATGGTCAAATGCATCATCTCGAAGAAGTTCACAAATCTGAGGACCAACAAAGACACCTTCCTTTATCTTAGCTTCACTTAACCTTGGAAATTTTCCACAGAGGTACTTGAAAGCTGCTTGTGTTTTGTCAATGGCCTTGACAAAGTTCTTCATCAGACCCAGCTTGATGTGTAAGGGTGGTAACAAAATCTTCCTTGATTCAACAAGTGGTGGATGCAGAACACTTTTCCTTCCAGGCTCCAATGACTGTCGGAGTGGCCAGTCTTTCTTGATGTAGTGGGAATCTCTTGCACAACTATCCCATTCGCAGAGAAAACAGCAGTACTTTGTGTATCCAGTCTGCAGACCAAGCAAGAGAGCAACAACCTTCAAAATGCCACAAAGCTGCCACTGATGTCGGTCATAGTTTATGCACCTCAAAAGTTGTTTCATGTTGTCATAGGTTTCCTTCATAAGCACTGCATGACCAACTGGAATTGATGGCAAAACATTGCCATTATGCAGTAAAACAGCTTTAAGACTCGTCTTCGATGAATCAATGAACAGTCTCCATTCATCTGGATTGTGAACGATGTTGAGGGCTGCCATCACACCATCGATGTTGTTGCAGGCTACAAGATCACCTTCCATGAAGAAGAATGGGACAAGATCCTTTTGACAGTCTCGGAACATGGAAACCCTAACATCACCTGCCAGGAGATTCCACTGCTGTAGTCTGGAGCCCAACAGCTCTGCCTTACTCTTGGGTAGTTCCAAATCCCTGACAAGGTCATTCAGTTCACCTTGTTTTATGAGGTGTGATTCAGAGGAGGAGGATGGGAGAAAATGTGGGTCCTGTGACATTGATGGTTCAGGACCAGAAGTTTCATCCTCCTCGTCTGACTCAAGTGAGAATGATTCTGGTGCATCAGGAACCGGCAGTTCTTCTCCGTGGGGTACTGGGCATATAGCTGATGGAATGTTTGGATAATGCACAGTCCACTTTTTCTTCTTTGCCACACCTTTCCCAACTGGAGGCACCATGCAGAAGTAACAATTGCTGGTATGATCTGTTGGCTCTCTCCAAATCATTGGCACTGCAAAAGGCATAGATTTGCTTTTCCTGTTCAACCACTGACGAAGATTTGTTGCACAAGTGTTGCAGCATATGTGTGGGGCCCACCTCTTGTCCTGATCTCCAATTTTGCAGCCAAAATAAAGGTGATAGGCTTTCTTAACCATAGTGGTTATACTGCGCTTTTGTGATGCAAAAGTCACTTCACCACAAACATAGCAGAAGTTATCTGCACTGTTCACACAAGTACGAGGCATCTCTGCTCACTTTGGCTAAACAGAAATGTGTCCCTTTGCAAAATCAAACACTGACAAATAAGAGAGCACGACACTGTATGATTTCTAGAGCTGATATAGGGCAATTTGTTCAGCAGAGTGGTGTAAGCTTTGTTATGATTGCATCATCCATGACTTCTAGGAGTAACATGATGCAATTCATATCATGTAGGATGCAATACCAGCTTCAGATTGCATCATACATTGTTTTGCCTAAAAAGAAAGTACTGTCCAAACCCAGTCATAGATTTATTCATAGATCCAGTCAAAGATGTATTTTAGTCATTTCTGGTTTAAATTGAGATCCCTTCCCTTTATAACTCACTTATCCTCCGCCATTCCCAAGTCAAGGGTCGTATATACTGACCCAATACCACATCTTGAAAACTAGAGCCAATCAACAATTTTAAGCATCATTTTCGTTCTCAGTGACCCAGAATTAGTAAAGTTTGACTACATTTATTTCAGAAGCATTTTGGCTGTAGAGCAGTGTTATCTGTGGATTATTATTTTTATTATTTGTATTACACTAGCAGCTGCAACCTGCCACACCTGTAAGCCTTGGCAAGCCTGAGGGTGCACTCTTGAAAGGGAAGAACTCAGTGCAGATAGGACAGCACTCATAAGCAAGGAGAGCTAGGAACCAAGGCTCCCAGACTGAGGCCCTGTGATTCTAACTGGCATATGTCTTGAAAACACCACCTGCCCAAGCCCTCTGAGGAAGGTGGGCTGTTTTTTTGTTATTGCTGCTGAAGTCCCTCGGACTAAGACCTGGACCTTCAGCCATGCAGAAGAATAGGAGCCAAAACTGCCTGCAAGGCCTGAAAGACTGGGTCATCTCCTTTGCCTGAGGAAGTATTTTTCTCTTGTTTGACCTGCTTTTTGGGGCAGTTTTGCCAAGATGTACAACTGAAAAGCTATACTCCATACACCAGAACCAGACCACAGGGTTGTTCTGCCCAGAGAATGATGTATGAGGTAAATCAGGCACCTACTCTCATCCCAATGGGGCAATCTCGAGACATAACCTTTGACAAGAACAATAAAGATCAAATAACAAAGAGGAATAATGAAGAGTCACTCTTGTTCATGTACAAACACCCTTGTCTGCATGTGACTTTAGGCATTTGAATGAAGAATAGCAATTCCCCTATTTGTTATGCAAACAAAATACCTTCTTTGTGTGTATTGAAACTAAAAAGAAACATAGACATGGTCAAAAAGAACTGCCTTTCAAAATATAAACCAGTGCAAATAGAATTGTATGGTATTTGATCAGCTAATGAGGATAGTTTTCATCAAAGATCACCTTAAAACCTAATGCTATTTCATTATGTTAGTTTTTAAATGTACTGTGCAAAGTTTTATTTTCTTTTTTCAAAGCATCAGTTCATATACAGTTACCAAATACTCAAATGATACTAAAAGGAAAGGAAATGTATTTTGAAAGTTTTCCAGTGAGAAAGCCAGGCAACGTAGAAAGAAAACAAACTTGCTGCTAAGTTCCTCAAGTGGGGATTTCCTCATGTTTTCCAGTATTTCTGTCCTTGTACTAGAAATCAGCTGTTCAGGGTATATTTTTAGTGAGTCATATGCTTAATTTAATTTTAGTTTCTCTTTGTGCAAGAGCTAACAAAGTCAAGGTTCAATTCCTGTAGACAAGGAGTGAGATATTGTAGATACAGAGATCAAACTTGTCTGCAATGACATCTTTACAGCTGGTCAGAGGTCTGCTAGGTGTGACAGAGCACAATGGAGGAATGCTAATTGATAAAAGAGAGACTGTCAGAGCTGGCAGAAACAAGTCTTTCAAGTGATAAATTAAATATTTTACCCACTGTGTTCTCATTTATTACTTGTACCAGAAGTGGAATTTGAAAAACTAAAATCATCTTCTCCTTAAATTCTGTCATTTCATTGTTTGTTTCACATCTAAACTGCCAGGGATGAAGAATTTGGGTTTCAGGAAGGGGCTCCAGGCTGAAGCTGAGGGATTGGGGTGCAGGTGTGTGTGAGGGCTCCAGCTGCGGGTGAAGACTCTGGGGTGAGGCTGGGGATGAGGGGTTTGGGATGTAGGAGAGTGCTCCAGGCTGGGACTGAAGGGTTCAGAGGGAGGGATGGGGATCAGGGCTGGGGCAGGTGGTTGGGGCACAGGAGGGGATCAGGGGTACAGGATCTTGGTGGCGCTTACCTCAAGCAGTTCCCAGAAGCAGCAGCATGTCCCCCCTCCGGCGTCTAAGTGGAGGCACAGCCAAGCGAATCTGCACACTGTCCCGTCCACAGGTGCCGTTCCTGGCCAATGGGAGCTGCGGAGCCAGCACTTGCGGCGGGGACAGCATCCGGAGCCCAATGGCTGCCCCTAAGCATAGGAGCCGGAGCGGGGGACATGCCACTGCTTCTGGGAGCCACGAGGAGCCATGGCAGGCAGGGAGTCTGCCTTAGCCTCACTGTCCTGCTGACCGGACTTTTAATGACCCGGTCAGCAGTGCTGACTGGAGCCACCAGGGTCCCTTTTCATTCGGTCGAAAACTGGACACCTGGCATCCCTATTTGTGCGTGGAGCATCCATAAGCTTCCCAAAAACAAGACCATTCTAGACTAAAAGTAGCTTTTAAAATGTTGAAGAAAACAAAAGAGAAGCCTGACATTCCCCCATTAACAGTTTGTCAATGGATAAGTGAAATTTTACAATAAAAAAATTATAAGCTATAGGTCAGATCCTGCAAAGGGATCCACAAAAGTGAAGATCCAGTGAAGTCATTGGGATGTCATATTGATGTAAGTATCCCGCCATGTGAACCTCTTTGAAGGCTCGAGACCATTAAAATCTTCAAGATTTAGAATTTAATGTGGTCAGCTTCAAAACTCTGAGCAGTACAGCCCAGATTCTCAAAGGTATTTAGCCATCTGACTCCATCTGGGTCTATGTGCCTGACCAAAAGGCCATTGAATTAGTTGGAAACATTCCCATCGACTTCATTGAGTTTTGGAACAGGGCCTAGTGTATCAAGTGAAGTTAGGTGAATAGTCCTCAGTAGATGACATATCTAACAAATATAGCCACTTTCTCTCTGCAGAGATGTGAAATAAAGCTTACTAAAGAACACTAAGATTGATGAATGAAAACTTATCAATAATGATAAATGCTTTGTACTTTGATTTATACACTTAATATTTGATTTATTTTGTTTGTAGCTGAGATAAAAGTAAATCTTGGCATGGAACTACTGAATAGGAGACATGTGCCCTTATTCTGTATAGCATAATTCTGTCAGAAACACAACTGGCCGCTAGGCAACCCACCAAGTGCAACTGGGCCCAATGAGACTTCACCAAGCAGAAGTGCTTCCTGATTGCTCAGGAGAGCCCTGCGACCTGCTACTTGAGCCTTGCAGTGGCAGCAGCACAGTGGCTGCTCAACTTGTACTATGCCTGCAGTGTGCTTGCCCTGCTTTTGTTTCCAGTCCTGCTCCACCATGCCTCCAGTTCTAGCTCCAGGCACTCTTCCACTCCTCACTCCAGACTTGCCTGCTGTCCGCTCCAATATAATCTTTGCATCCCTTGACTGCCCCCAATCTCGACTCTGGTTCAGACCTTTGGCTTGGCTCCTCAACCGTTATTCCATCTTCAGCTTCATCCCAGTGGCTGACTCCTGGAACTACACTCGTCACTATTCCAAACTGCCACTGCAACCAGAAGATAAGATCTGGCTCCACCACTAGATAGGTTGCCCACGCCCTAGCAGTTTGCAGTTTGAGTAGCCCACAAAGGCCAGATATAGGGAGGGAGGGAGCTAAATGACATGGAGGTCCCTTCTGGAATGTCCACGACCTCCTAATCCACTGGCAATCAAAGATATTCAACTCACTGAGGTGTCAACAAGAATGCCTCCTGAGCCACCATCCAGAGTTCACCACATTATATGATGTGCTCCAACCCCCAAGACTTCCAGAAAAACAAACAGTGGACCCAGCCACAAGTAAGAACCCAGCCAAAAAATTGGTGTTCACCAAGGAGTTCAACACTCAGAAGGTGGACATCCTACCATTACACTACAGTCATGACTTCCCTATTGAAGTCCATCTGGGAATGGAGTTTCTGTTCAGATGCATTTATGCTTCATCCGAGCCAGATACAGGCCCTCTGGGAGCACCTAGAAAAAAGGCTGAGGAAGGTATTTATTTGTTCCTCCACCTTCCAAGCTAGCACCCCTATATTATTCATAGCCAAGAAGGATGGATCCCTCTGAATTTGTGTTGATTGCATGCCATGATTTGATTTAATCGCTGGTAATCAATATTCCCTTCCCCTTTTCAGTGAGCCATCACAAATGTTTTCATGTGACCTTTAAGGATCACTAAACTTTACTGAAAATTTCAGAACCCACACATTGTCATTGTCAGGGGTTTATCTTTACTTGGATATGCTGAGCATTTGGTTAATTGATTATTGCTGATAATGTTTTGATTCATTGAGAAGGTTGGGAAACCCTTGACTACAATGATATTAATCAATGCCTTCAGCCTACGAGGTTTGAAAATAAATATCTGATAGAATTGTAATTGGAAAAAAGTGTGCACGGTTTGTTATATAGAAGGTATATTTTCAACTTGCTTCCCAAAAAGAAGACCTGAATTAACTTTCCTTCTGGATCTCATAAAGGTGAAAAAAATGACAAAAGATCCTTTCAATAGCCCTCATTTCCTACCCTGGAACACTGTTACAGATATATTTGCCTCCTTTGATGTGTCATACTTGGTGAGATATGCAGACAAAACAATAAACCTCTAGTGTCCAGCACATGTAGTCCAATTTGACAAAGTGGCTATTTTGACACTTTTTCTCTTATAGCAGCAGGAATGCTGAAAATAATCAGTTCCAATAAAAAGCTAGTACAAATACCCATTTGTTATCACTTCCATTGGTTCTAAGGAGTTGCAATGAAAATCAAAGCTGGTTTCTAAAACATATTTTGTTTCCTCCAACAGGTGGATATAATCTTAGAATGGAGTTTTATTATTTCTTCTAAAAATGGTATTTTGAAAGCTTTTGCAGGTGAATTATTAGCACATTGGTGCATAGGACAGTATGAGATGCACTGAACGTTGCATTCTTTCCCAGAAATAGTTTGAATCTGCCTTCTTCTTCCTTTGGATATGAGGAGCAACACAAAAATGATTTGAAACACAATTGACTTTGAGCAATATCTTCAGGCAGACAATCAATACTTTAATGCATATTAAATGTTAACATATTCTATTCCTAGCAGTGGAACTGGAGACATAATTTTCTTATGGAGTTTCCAGACTGTGTACACATTTAGAAATGGAAAACAAGTCTAAAGTGAGATTTATCTCACTGTTACAGAAACTCTGAAATGAGAAACTTCTAAGTTTAAGTCTCCGTGTTTGTTTATACTTTAAATGATGCAGCTGCACTTATACCAGAAGCTGTAGTGCAGACAGTGCAGACACTACCTATGCTGACAGGAGAAGTTCTCCTGTGGCAAAGGAATCCACCTTCCCAAGAGTCAGTAGCTAGGTTGACAGGAGGATTCTCCTGTCGACCTACTGCTGGCTACACTGGGGGTTAGGTCAGTTTAACTGCGTCACTCAGGGGTGTGGATTTTTCACACCCCTGAACAATGCAGTTATACTGACCTAACTTCCTAGTGTAGACCAGGACTCAGAAAATCTGGTTTACAGAGCTCTGTCCATCAAGCAGTGAGCTACAATAAGTCACTTCCAAAGCACAGGTATTTCATGCAAGCGTAACCCTGGATTTCATTACCCTATAAGGCAGTGGTGGGCCCGCGCCACTTCCCACAGTTCCCATTGGCCGGGAACAATGAACCCTGGCCACTGGGAGCTGCAGGTGGCCATGCAAATGTAAACAAACTGACTGGAGGCCTGCCAACGGATTACCCTGATGAGCCGCAGGTTGCCCATCACTTCTATAAGGGATCAGAGATAGGGAGAGAATTAGACAGGATCTTCACAGACACAATGAAAGCATTGGGATTTCACTTCAAAGATTAATAGAACACTCCTGCTCTCGTTTGGAAGCACCCATGCATGTGCACGTGTGTCTATACACACACAAACACAGACACAGAGTAACATGCAAGGCTAGAAAGTGATGGAACTCTGCCTCTCCATAGTTAAAATGTGAACTTGGCCAATTCCAGTAGCTGTTTCAAATTTAAGAGAGACTGAAGCTGTTGTTCTGGTTTCAGACCCTAAGGTGCTTAAGCATGTGCATACCTTTAAGCACATGAATAGTCCCACTTCAGTCAAGAGGACTACTCACACACTTAAAGTTACACATGTGCATAACTACCCTACTGAATCAGAACCTCATTTCACACTAGATAATTCAAATGTCATTGGTTTTGGGGTTTTGTGGGTTACTACTCCGTGACAAGGTACATGTTCAATTAAAACTCAGCCTAGGAATTCTTGAAAGGTTTCTAGGAACCTTAGACAATGCTTAGAAAACCCCAGCTGAGCCGCAACAGACCTGATCTTGAAAACTTTACTCAAGTTAGTAATGTTTACACATACAAATAGTCCCATTGAAGATAGACCTGGGCGACTACTTCAGAATGACTATTTCATTAAACAAACATGATCCCTTTATATGTTTCTAAATGATCAGCAGATGGGTTTTGATTTGTGTAATTTGCGCAATGAGTGGTTTATGCAAACATATTTCAGCATATGAACACCTTGGGAATGGAAGCTGTTTGTAATTCTGAAATGTTTGTAACACTGAAGAAAATGTTATGGTTGTTCTTTCAAAAGTTTTCAACTGAACATTGACTTAATACAACTTTGAAACTTGACTATGCAGAAGGAAAATGCTGCTTTCCCTTTATTTATTTAATATTTTACGTTTAACACAGTACGGTGCTGTATTTGCTTTTTCTTTTTTTTTTAATTGGTCTCTGCTGCTGCCTGATTGTATACTTCCAGTTCCAAATGAGGAGTGTGGTTGACTGGTCAGTTCGTAAGTGTTCACACTTGGAAATTTGAGTGTGCACACTTGGTAATTCACTATTCATTGTTTGTGAATGGTTGTGTAAGTCACACGGTGTGTAAAGATTTTGTTTTGTCATTGTTTGACTTCAAAGCTGTACTAGTTAACATTGGTACAAAGCTTTAGGGCTTGTCTAAGCAGGCTAATCCACAATGAAATATGGCATGAATTTAAAGTGGATTAGCTATTCCTGATAAACTCCATGTGTGGACACTCGTCTTCTGAAATAAGAGTGCTTTATTCTGAATTAGTTTAATCTATTTCCAAAATGATTAAGCTAATTTGTCGTAAAGCACTGTTATTCTGAAAGAATAACTTCATGTGTGGATGCTTATCAGGAATAGCTACTCACAACTGCCTATTCCAGAATAACCCATTCTGTGGAAAAGCTCTTATGGTCAAATGTATGAATTTTAAAAGACCATATTAATAACCTGTTCTCATTTATTGTAATTTGCACAGGGACAGAACAATTTGTTTAACTACCTCAAATTACCAAAATAGACTTCACAATATTCTTTTATTCTACTTGATATGCCAACAGGAAATCTATAAAGCACCTCTACAAAGTTACACTCGGTGTAGATTTTTAAATTTATTTTATTTCCAGATTTCTCATCTGTCAGGACGGTGACAAAAATGATTACAGATCACTCAAACCATGGAATGAATGTTATAGATAAAAAACTCTGGAATCAGTATAGCAAACTCTAAAATGGAAAGAATGTCCTATGACTTGCTAAATCTTGAGCTATGGTGATAAATAAGGGAGACCACCCCTAGAAGTTAGATGGCATTGTGGTTTCTATCATGGGAATGCCAGTAAGGGTGCACTCCATGGCAGTAGATTTACAGTGAGGACATCTGTCTGTTGGAAAACGAACTGAGATCAACAAATTCATTTCACACATGGTAGAACTCCAAACAACTATACCGTCCTCTCTTTTTATTATAAATGATGCAGCTCTACATTATTCATATTCATCAAAATGCCTAGCATACTTAAATCAAAGACATACTGTCAAAATAATCTGCAGTAAGATAAAATCTTTAGTATAGTAGTCACTATGGAAAAAAGCAGCTTTGACTGCATAATAAATCAAATAACAAAGCTAAACAATCTGTTTTACTGATTCTTATCAATAATGATGTTTATAGCTATGCAATTTCAAATGAACTGATCCTCTTGTTAAACTAACAGAAAATGAGAAAGTGCAGCTTTAAAAAGTAACTGAAATATTTGACTGAGAGTCTTAACTGATGTTAGAAGATTGAACTGTGTTGATTTTCTGCTAGACAGTAAAAGAGAAGCAAGATATATGAAAAGCTCTTGACATGTGTAAGGGCTCTGACATGCAAATAATACAGCTCCATGACATGGCGTCTGTTTCCATCTCAAGCATAACTTTGCTGGCTGAAAAATGTGCCACAGGTCAGCAAGTGGAAAAGAAAATAGGTACAGGGCAAAATAAAAAAGCTCTGCACTCCTTATCTCCCTTAGCATTTGCTCTTAATTTTCTAGTGGAACATTGGCACATGTGCATTTGTCTTGAGGACACTTTGCCCAATCTATGAGCAAGAAGCCAAATTCATATTAAATAGACTCAAAGAACAATCTGTGCTCAAAAGCTCTGTTTAATTTTTGAACCACTTTGCTCATCACCATCATTTTCTTAATTTCCATCATGATGACCTACTAACACCCTCTGGCTCCATGGACGTTTTCTGTTAAGAAAGTATGCTTTGCCATTCTCTTTTCTCTCTTAGTCTGTTCCTGCTTCCATCACATTGCAAGGATGTTGCCGCTTGCACAGATGTGAGACTCCTTTAAAAGATCCAGGCTAAGGCTTCTTTAAATCTATCTTTTAAGCTGGGACATGGGAGGCAGCGGGAGAGAGAGAGACGGATTAACTGTACCAGCCTGGAAGTGTTTGCGTGATGAGTAAGGTTTTGCATTTCAGGGTATAAAGCTTGTGCAATGACATTTACAACGTGTGTAGGCCCCGCTCCATGTGGAATCCTTAAGGTGATGTGTTATGGAAAAATGTGAGTTTGTAATGAAATGAAGCCAGAGCTGCTGTGACCTAAAATTGTGCTGAATAAAGTGGAGAGAATTCTCTCTTCTTGCTCCATGATGAATTATTCTCAAATAACCAACTCTTTCATTTTATCCAGCAAGCTGGCTTTCCAGGAACCTGTTCCAAGATGTAATGAGCCACATGTGTCCTGCTACTGAAACTTGGAGAAGAATGAAAAAGATCAAATAATATTATAAAATGGCAATCCAAAATCTTTAGGATCCCATTCCAGTTGAGGTAGCAGCACCCCTATCTCCCTTTACACAAAGTAAAGGTTAAGAAAGCTCAGATTTCTCACAGGATTAGAACATGACTACAGAAACTATAGGCCTTTAGTACAAGGCTGACTTTTGTTCAGTGTTCTTCACAGCAAGAATAGAATACATGTATCATCACAACTGCAGGAGAAGGCCCTTTGTTCTCACGAGGGGGAGAAATTTTCTTCAGGGCCTGATCCAATGCCCATTTAATGTCAGTAACAAGACTTCTACTGGTAGTGGATCAGACTCCCAGGCTATAGATTACAAGGACATTTCCCTGGAAATTGAACAATAGAATCAGGAGTGAAGACTATGCCTTCATTTTCACCAATTAAGTTCAGTGTTTGTTGAAGGCTGCAGTATCTTTGAATTGGGTGAATTCTATTAATTTCCATATATTACTAGCACAGAGGCAAAAGATGGTAAGGGTATGTCTACACTGCAGTGTTAGTCCAGGGTCCAGACTTGAGCTCAATCCTAAACCCTCTTCCACCTACACATAATTCATGTTAATCCATGGCTTGGACCAAGGGGCTTGGACCCCTCAGAAGGTGTGGGGGGTTCTAGCCTGAGTCAAGACAGCCCCCAGGGTTCAAGTCCTACTGCACTGCAACGTAGACACAGCCCCATTAGACTCAGGCTCTTGGAATCTGCCAAGAGTATCCCACAATCCCATAGACTGACTGGACATTCAAGTTTGGTGGACTGTCACTGCACCCACACTGCACCATGAACAAAGTGCAAGAATGGCCACGTTTGTGGAGGGTGTAGGAAGTCTGGGATATGGGTGGTTGGACTCAGGCCTGGATAATGCAGTATAGATGCTGGAGCCCCAGGTTGGGACCCAGGGTTCCACAATTCCTTACCTGGGGTTACAAATCAATGTAAACATTCAAGTCCTAGGTTAATAAACCCAGGGTCTGCTAACTTGAGTTCTACTAACCCTGGGCTTACATTTCAGCATAGACATACCCTAAAATGCAGAGATCATCACGCTTTGTAATACCAACGGTCCTTCAGATTGAGAGTTATGTCACTCAGTTCTTTGTTCCCCTCTCTAGCACTGGGGAAACTGGATCTAACTTGCTGCAGCTGCTTGTGAGCCCAAGGGAGCATACTCCACCTGGGAATAGCTTGACCGAGTCCCTCTTAAAACTGAATCATTAGTCCATGTCATTTAAATAAGCAATTTAGCTAAATACTATTATTGCAAGAGCATGAAGGTTTTCTTAGATAATGCACAATGAAATATGAGCCCTTTCTGGGCTTTGTTATCTTTTTTTGAACTCAACATCAGGACAATGCCAAAACTCCATATTCTTTATTAAAGATATTTTTGATTCACAACTGTGATGAATTACTCAGGAAAGAAGGACCCTTACAGCTTCATATATTGGTCAGGTGGCCTGAAATGACACAGTAATATCAATGATCAGTATTCCTTGGTATTACTGTTTTCCTGATCTCTCTTATTCTTTCTTTCTTTCTTTCCATGTGTTGTCTTTTTTCATGCTATACTCATTCAAATGCCGTAGCATCAATTTCTTGTGTCTCATTTTAGTTGCAAGGTACACATGTTAAAATGAATAAAATGTGCATCCAATTGGGGATTTAAAAGCTAAAAAGTAAGGAAACAAAAAGGTTAAGATTCCCATAGTAATGTTTAACTTGACAATGTTGCTCATTCTGTATGTTTTATCTTAGTTATCTATTTCAGAGCCATACATTTAACAGTTAAAGCCAGGACCGGCTCCAGGCCCCAAGAGGCGGGAAAAAAAAAAAAAAAGCAGTGATCGCAATTGCGATAGGCGGCACTCCGGCGGCAGCTCCACTGTGCCGCTTTCTTCTTCGGCGGGAATTTGGCGGCAGGAGCTTCCCTCCGAGAAGGAGCCGCCACCGAATTGCCACCGAACAGCCCGACGTGCTGCCCCTTACCCTTGGCTGCCCCAACCACCTGCTTGCTGGGCTGGTGCCTGGAGCCGGCCCGGGTTAAACCATGTAAAAAAAAACTGATTTTTTCCCCCTAACAACTGTTTTAGTGGAATACAATTCCTGCTTTTTGTTTGAAAATATTCAAACCAATATTTTCAAACCAGCTCTAGTAAAAACTCAACATTAACATACAAGGTACATAAGAAAATAGCAGTGAAAATATAAATTATATGCAACATGGCTGAGTTACTATGAAAACCTTAACTATCTCATCTCTTGACTTTTAAGAATTTAAATGTAAAGTCCTACCTTTACTATCTTATAAATATTTTATTTTACTAAAATATTTATTTTTGTTTTAATTGCACAGAATTCCAGGGATATCAAATGTAGCATGTCTACCCCCCTTTCTCCATTTACAGAGAGGCAAACACTGCAAACCTAAGTGGGAATGTGATCCGATGTACTAGGTTGCAAGGCCAATCAATTTACCCTTCCACCCTCCATCTCTGTCTATGAAAAGGTGGATGTACCAAAGCTGAATGGCGGTGTGGCCCATGCGCTAAGTCACAACACCACTCAGTTTGGAGGAATTTTACTAAGTTCAAGGGCATTTTACCAACTTTATTCAAATTCACCATTTCCATGAAGTCTGTGACAGAATTATAGCCTAATTTATGGACAGTGGCAGAGTCAGTGGCACTTGTTAGCACTGTAGTTTGTTCTTGCAGCATATATAAACTTTTCAAGCTGCTTCCCTGTTCCAGCACACTTGTGTTCATTGTAGGACTTGGACTGTGGGGGCAAATGTGGCTTCATTCCAGATTTGTACTCCTTTGATCGTGAAGCCAGTCAGGGGCTGGGTTCAGCTCCAGTAGAACTTAGAACAGCCTTACTTTCACCAGCTAGTAATGGCCTCCAAGGTGACATTATGCCATCTAGGCCTTGCTGTATTACAGTAGCACTCTGCACACACTGCACATCCCATAAGGGGAGCTGTGAGACAGTGGAATAGGGCCACCTATATTGGCTGTCTGCCACCTAAGGATTCCCCTACAACAAGGAAATACGCAACTGGCCTTTTAGGGCAGCTTTATGACCACTTTGTTCTGCATGTACCTATGACGGAGGCTGATTTAATGTTACATGTCACCTCTGAATTTGGCCTTTAAACCCTTATGTGTTCTTGGCATTTATGCTTACAGAGAATATGTTTTCAGCACACTTTGCTAATCAGTAGCATATCTGTTACAAAGATTTGCCTAATTCCTTTGTGGAAACAGCTGTTGTAACTAAGGCATGATTACTTATGCTACTGATGTGTTCCAGTTCTTTTCTGCTTTCCAAATTCTGAAGAAAGAACTGATGACAATAGAACATTCTCTACTCAAAGTCCCTATGAATAAGCAAGTTTGAAAACAGAGAAAGAATTAGTTGCTTACTTAACAGAACACACCACTTTTGAGGTATTTCTATAGGTCATGTTGATTTCCTTCTTTTCTTTAGATATACCACTTCCTCAGCACTATTCTTGCAGAAGCAGCAGGAGCAAATTAAAGTGACTGGGTCAAACCCCAAAGAAATAGCTTATAGCCTTTTGACTGAAATTGTGTGGTTCACAGATTCTGCATGATCAAAACCATTGAATTTTTTCTACACTTACCGGTGTTTTCATTACTGCAATGCACTTTTATAACAATGCTCTCCATCTCTACCCTCATATATGCCAACTGTCCCATTTTCAGCTAGACAATTCCCATTTTTCTTATCTGTTTCTTGCTGTCACATATTTTATCTGCCTTGTCCACTTCGTTTGCCAATGCACATTAAAGCATTTCAGCTTAGACAGAGGAACTCAGCTACAATATTTCCACAAGGATGCAACTGTCTTTGCACTATCAGCATATACCATATTTTAACAAATTTAATATTAGAGCATAATTTAATCTGGGGGTAGAGGGTGTGGCTAGCCACTCAATTTTCTGGTTTTTGCTGTTGCACCAAAGATGGCTTCAAAGCAAAGCAAGCCAGCATATAGCACTCTATGCATTGCCATTGTGTAATGTAAGCAGAAAAGAGCTGTTTATATATTCATACAATGGCACTTACTTGTTCTATAAAACATCACAGACCTTTTTAATTCCAGCATCCTGATGCATAAATCTTAAGCAAATCAGTCCCTCAAAGCACAAACGAGTGCAATCACTTTAGGTGCCTTTTTTTTTTTCACAGACAAATATTGCATTAAATAGAATTCAGAAAGAAAGTAAATGAGATGAGAGGTTTAAAATACAGATCTCATCAGGTACCTCTTAGCTCCTCTCCACAATGCCAACTTTGCAAGCAGCTTATCTTAGGGCTGAATTTTTTTATGATCGTGTCCATGAACTATAGGTAGGCTTGGCAGAATTTAATTTTAATTTTAATTTTTTTTTATAATTTCAACGGATAACATCAATGTTTATTTTAAGCACTTTTTATTTTGGGGGATTTAAATGTTCACAGTTACGGAATATTATGGGAAGGTGTCGGACAATGGAGGGTCAGACAATAATTATTTAATGACAGTAGACATTGAGATTCATAAAGTTTAAGCTTTATAAAGTTTTAGCTTTATTGTTAACAGCCCATGTCAAAATATACAAAGGAAATATCCTTAAATCTAATAACTTCTCAAACAGCATTTTTCTTACTTTGCCTATCTGTAAATTTTGATTATTATTGATGGAAACACTTTTTTTTTTATCAGTTTGCATGCATATGATGAAATCAATGTTTTCCCAACATTTACCAATAAAAATGGAATCCCTCCAAGGTTAACTATAGCATACTAATAATGCAATGCTAATTGCATCCTTGTGAAAAGAAAGAGAGACAAGTCCAGCTCACCTTGCTTACATGAGTAATTCTTACTGTCATATGTCATTGAATCCAGTGGAATTATTTGTGTGACAAAGACTACTTTAGTAAAGTGAGCAGGATTTTGGCTAACACTCCTTTTGTTGCCCAGTGGTAGACACATCATAATGCACTTCCATAGTTGTAAAATCTGCTAATTAATGGGAACCGGCAGTAATCTTGGAACATGGCTAATGCTATTGCCTTGTTCTGGATTGTCTGTCTGAATGCCACTCATTTAAAAATAAACAAGAAAAAAGGGAGTGTAGTCAGCCCGATAAGTAACTCAATACAGCTTTATGAGCCAGCAACTGACACTGGATAGCAGGGAGATGATTCACACAGCACACACAGATGGCTATCAGTCCCCAGGGGTAAATTATAGCAGGACACATTAGTGATTCATGGGGTGGAGCTTTCTGGTAAAGCTACGTGCTACAGCTCAGCACACTGATATTAGCATTGTCAATCTGTCTAATTACAATCCATGGATCAGCAGTATTTAAAAAAAATGCTGAGTTCACTCAGTTTTAGCCGAAGCTGCCAAAGGGGTACCAGCAAAAAGAACGAGGAATACTTGTGGCACCCTTAGAGACTAACAAATGTATTTGGGCATAAGCAGACTAACACGGCTACCATTCTGAAAGGGATACCAGTTAGATACATGGCATAAATGGAGAGAAGAGAGATAATGAAAACTAGTGGTAGTCAGCTTTGAAAAGAAAGCTAGGCTGACATGAATTTCTGCAAGGCTGTATTTCCAATATCAATGATATAGGTGACACTTGATGTTATAGTCTCAGCGAGTGATCTTGACTTAAAAGGGTCCACGATAAAGAGATTTATTACTGGCATTTAATCCTTCTAACTATATTTATTCATCACAGTGCATTCATCTCTTTGCACATTTTCTATAAAAATAAATATGTCAGTGCTTTATAAAGTAACATGATGGGGTGGGATATTTGATTTCTTATACCTTATAAATAAGTAAGGAGAATGGCAGATGAATAGGTTGAAATACTGAATGCTTCCCACTATGGAGTTTACAGCAAACCCTTCAGCCCCTCTTGTCTACTTTGAAGCATGACTTCAAAGTAACCATGTGTTAAAATGTGTGTGCAATATGATTATTTATCATATTAATAAGACACTGTGGCAATACTCACGTTACAAAAATATTTGTCAGTTTTTTTCTTTTGAAGTTATCTGTTGATTTTAAATAAAGACCTTCATGTATTTTTTAGTACAGCAGCCCCATTTTGAATGTATTTGGGTTACTGTGTTTCCATTAAATGTCAGAATGGGAAAACTATCTACTGAAAAATCAATGATTTCATTGACTAAGTTCAAAATATAGTTTGCCCTGTTACTCCTGTTCCCTCATTCTAGTAGAGGCTGGTGACATTTGAAAGTGGGTAGCTAAAATTGACTTACAAAGGGAAGCACTCAAAGACAGTACATCTACCTCGGAGGAGAATTCTGAGGCTTAATTCATTAATGTTTGCAAAGTGATTTGAAATCCTGAGATGGAAGGAGCTATAGAATTGCAAAGTACTGTTAGTATTAAAGAAGCAGGTAAAAAATCTTATTGTGTTTGATTCAAAGCAAAGCAGACAAAATCTACCCTGAGGAGATCCCACAGCTCTATTCAATGCAGTCTTTAATCCCTCTCCTCTCCATTCTTCCCTTCTCCCTCCTCTTTTGCCCCTTCCTTCCATTCCAGTTTGTTTCCAGATCCTTTATTCTGTCACTGACCCTGTTTCCTGGAAGTCAGTAGTATAACAGTGGGCAAGTATTGAGTGTTTGCTTGTGCTGGTAGGTCTGGATGCTGCTACCTGGCTTATTGTCAAGGGCATGCTGCTTTTTGGCTTGCTTGTTAGCATGACCTAGTGGATAAGGCAGAGATGCGGGAGTCACAAGACATAGGGTCTAGTCCCAGCTTTGCTACTCACCTGCTGTGCAACTTTTGGCAAATCACCTCCCTGTGCTTCTGCTCCCCTTCACCAACCCTTGTCTGTGTAGATTGTAAGCTTTTGGGGGTAGGGACTGTCTTTGATTTCGTCTTTTATACTGTTGGGTCTGGATTTTGGTTGGGGTCTGTAGGTTTTACCATAATATACACAGGCTATGTCTACACTTGTGACTGTACATGGTTATATGTGCATTTTTGTGCCATAACCCTTCTATTGTCCACCTCTGAAGCCATGAGGCATGTTCCTGAAGGAGACCGCACTGTGTGAAAGCTAGCACGCATGAGAGGTGTGGGTATGTACATGCCTCTACAGTGGCACGACCCTGGATCCTTTCTACAGTGCAATGTGAACAGGGATAAGGATCAGGGAATTGATAGTCCCCCAGGGTCATTCACACTGTGCACTGATCCCTTTGCTGCCTGACCCTTACTCAAAGGTATAAAGATCATTGACCCCTCATTGCCAATGGCAGTAGTGATCTGCACTGAGCACTTCAGATCAGTTCTCCCCTAACCTCTGTTGATCAGCACAGGCAACCGTGGATCATGTGCCAGGAGCTATCCCTGGTCTCTGGAGCACATCCGGGTGCTGATCAATGGTTGGCATATACCCTCCTTCATAACTTCACTCGGAGCATACACCTGTACTGGGAGATTTCACGGGAGCTGGAGGAGGTGGTCATTCACCGGACTTTGTCCCAGTACTCTTCTGTACCTGAGAATGAAGGACTCCAACAATTGCTCCAGGAGAGGACCTAGCACATGCCCATGGTACTATGAGCTGTACTGAGTGCTCTCCAGGGCTACAAGTATGGTGCCTGAACTGACTCATGACCCCCTCCTCAACCCTGCCAGCCTCATCATATGACAAGATGCAGATGAGGGGCAGGGTAAGAAGGCAGCAGGGAGCTTGGAGGAAGCTGCAGAAGGTCTGCAGGAAGAGGAGCCTGTGATTCTGCACCTCTGCCCAGCGGACGCGGTTGAGGGCACCCCCTTTAAGGAGCCTGAGGAGGACCTCGAGCCACTGCAGGAACCAGAACTCAAGGTTGGTAAGTTACAATATACCCCCAAGCTCCTTGGAAATATCCTCTCCTGCTGCAGTAATACATGCATGAAGCTGCCCATCCCTCTCCCTCCCCACTCCACTCCAACATGGTCCATGAGTAAGACATGGCTATAAAACAATGATTTTATTTAAATCCCCTGAACCATTGTAAAGCATATATTGGATGCTATAACAGATTACTAATGTCTGTGTATTTGATAGCAGTCAATTCTCCCTGGACTATTTCAGATCTTTATCACCCTACCCAGTCCCAGGTCTCTGTCCTTTTCCTGCACTGAGCTGTGCCATTCTGCAGAAACCTGGAAGAGTGTGGGGTGGTTGAAGCATCCACTCTGGTGGTTGCACAAACAGAATGCTGTGTCCCTTAACAATGGAGTGGTGTTCATCCAAAAGTTCGGGGAAGAAAATACACATGCAGTGTGACTTCTGTTTCTCTGTCCCTTTCAATGCTGTTCACTGGACACAGGGCTTGGATTTTCTGGCAAGGCCGGGGGAGGATTGTGGAAGGGTGGATGTTTTCTATGGTTCTCTTTTCCTCTTCCATGCTAGCTTAGAATACAGGCATATTCCTCTTGAATTGCCTCCCAGTCCTGTAAGCATAATTCAGCAAATTGTTGATGTTGCAGAAATTCAGGCTCGTTCTTCAGGTTTAATAGCAGGGCAGATGTGCTTGGTCTTGGTCCACCTTCATAGTTCATCATGCCCCTCCAATCAACAATACGTAGAAGGGTCGTCATCATTAGCAGAAATATCTCTCTGGCACAGATGGTCAGGTATCCTCCACAGGACTAGAAAGCCACTTCCCTTTTCCATTCTGGTACTTTGAATACTGCTATTTTCTTCAAATGATGACCAACTTTAAAAGCAGAAATTGGTAACTAGTAACATAATCCCCAAAAGGAACTTCACCCTATCTCAATTGGCCCTTGTTGCACTATAAACGGTGCAACAGTTTGATAACAGCACTGCAGGTATCTCAGCTCCTTCCTCAAAGAGTTGTTTGAAGGCTGTAACAGCAGCATTCCTGGGATGCTATAAAGTATCGGTACTTGCTCTTCAGCAGCACAGTTATATTATATGGGGGGATTTCTTAGGCTTCTTCAAAGGAGAAATGAAATATAACGCTAGCCTTTCCTTTGACTTGCCAGGATTCTGACAGGGAAACCATTCCACTGGTAGGGCAGGAGCAGCACTGCAGAGATAGCAGAGGCAGAGGAGAAGCATTGTTTGTGTTGACAGAAGGAGCCAGGAGCAATTCAAGTTCCTTAGGGCAAGGGAAGATCAGGCTCTTGGACAGGAGGAGACACTGACAAACTGTTTCATGGAGTAGGAGTACGCCCAGAAAGAACAGGACCACGCTGATGCAACTGCCATGGCTATTGCTCCTCTCTGGGAACATGCAGCACCTCCTCCTCTTCCTCCTCTCACTACTCCTCCTCCAGCAGCCATGCAGGCGGATGCCGAGATGATGAATCTCACTCCACTTCCATTCCCACAAGGGAGGAGCATGCTGGACACCTGGCACAACATCTAGGGTTGCCAGGTATCTGTTTTTTTACCAGAAAGTCTAATCAAAAATGGGACCTGTATAGTGTCCGGTCAGATGTACTGACCAGACACCAAAAGTCCACTTACCGTGGGCCGGGGGAGGCAGGGAGGGGAAGAACACTGGGTCATCAACCCACGCCAGCCCCCGCTCAGCCGGGGCTGTCTCCTACCTGCATCTTGTGGACAGACAGGCTTCACGTCAGGGGATGCAGCTCCTAGGGTGACCAGACGCCCTGCTAAAATTGGGACTGCCCTGATATTTAGTTGTTTGTCCCATGTCCTGACCGATGTACGGTCGGGACGCCATTTGTCCCAATATTTTGGCTCGGGGCTGGAGGAGTACACTGGTGAACGCTCACCTGGGGTCCCGGAAGTGCTTATTTGGGGTGGCTACCAGGAAATGGCGGGCAGCAGGACCCTGTGTCCCCTAGGCACAGGGGCGGCTGGGGAGGGTGTCTCTGTGTGCTGTACCTACCATAAGCGCTGGCTCCATCATGACCAATGGGAGCTGTGGGCAAAGACAGGTCGCAGACCCCCCTGGCTGCCCCTGACCCTGGGGCACTGCGTGCTACTTACGCCCCCAAGTAAGTCCCACCCCCACAGCTTCTAGACAATGGCAGCTGAAGTCAGTGCTTGTGGCAGGCGCAGCACATGGAGTGGAGACCCAGCTGGCCGCTGCTGACCCTAGGAGCCAGAGGAACCTGCCAGGTGCTTCCCAGTGGGTGGGAACTGTCCCTCGGGTAAGCAGCGGGGCTGGGGCCCTGTGCCCGCGGCTTGCGGCAGGGCTGTGGGTGGGAGCCAGGGCCATGTGCTTGTGGCGGGGGCCGCGGACTTGCAGCGGGGCTGGAGTGGGGGCTGTGAGCCCCTGACCAACGATGGGGCTGCGTCAGGAGCTGGGGCTGTGTGCCCCAACCCGCAGCTTCCTCAGGCTGTGTATCCCCCTTCCCCCATGGCTCCAATGGGGCAGGGGCTGTGAGCCTGGGGCTGCCCCCCCCATGTGTCCTGATATTTTATTCTTGTCATTTGGGGTCACCCTAGCAGCTCCTGTCCCAGCTCTGGAGTAGAGGGAGCCCAGATGGGGGGGAGAGAAGAGGTGGAGAGGATCGAGTGACAAGGAAGAGGGAGGGAGGAGAGCAGCAAGCAATGGGGAAGGAAAGAAGGAGAGAGGAGTGAGCAGGGAGTGGGGCCTTGAGGGAAGAGATGGAGTAAGGGCGGTGCCTTGGGGAAGAGACGGGGAAGGGGGCAGAGGTGGAGCAGGGGTGGGGGCTTGGAAGGAAGAGGCAGAGTGTGGCCTCAGAGGGAAGGTTCTGGCACTCCTGCTGTAGTGTCCGGTTTTCAGAAATTAGAAAGTTGGCAACCTAACAACAGTCTCTACCGGCACCCAAAACCTCTCACAGGTGAACCCCCGTCCAGGGCATACAGGAGGGGAATGATGAGCCTGATCCAATCCCTGTAGCCCAGCCTGTGTTTGGCACCGAAACCCCACACATCAGACATCCCTGCTTGTCCCCCTGCACACTGTCCTGCAGCCATACCCCTCTTGTCAGGGTGAGGGGAATGGCAAGGAGATGTGTCCACAGACAGTAATGCTTACCCCCTTCTCAGTAAATATGACTGGATTTTTTTGTTCAGTTGTTCCTATTACAAACTGTTTTACCTCTATGTTCAATGTATGCCTGTAACTACAAGTTACTGATCACGTTACTTTGTGTACCTTGCTTTTCAAATATGATCAACATGAAATTTCCCACGTTTGGGAAGATTCACAGCTCATGACGGTGACTTCTGTAAATAAGTTGAATACAATGAATTCTTTCCCCATCCCTAGCCATAAATTTCCTGCTGTAAAAAAATGAAATAAAAGAGGGTTCATGCCAATAAAGTAGGCTGTGATACAACTGTTGCTGTCCAAAACACCGGAAGAGAAGTTAACTGAAACATCTTTATGGCTTTGCTAACAACTTAAATTGGCAGTACAGACAAAGGAAATGAGAGTAAAATAATAGTAAAAATATCTGACACTGAATGGTGCTTTTACAATCCCTCCTCCCCTACCTCCATTTAATAGTCACCAGGAGCAATGCATATGCAATGCACTCATGCATAGCACCTGTTAAATGCGGTGAGCAATGCTGTCAGAAAACATTGTGAAGAAGGGATATGTGAAGTCCCTCCCAAACCCTTACAGAACTTTTTTTAAATTACTTTAACAATGCCCAAGTGCTCCCCATAAAGCACCCTGAAACAGAGTTAACATATAACAAAAACATTGACCAATGATAGCATTAAAGTAGGTATAAACCGATTGCAGCACAAAACCATGGCCAAAGGTGTTAACCTTGAGGGCCCTCACCCAAGTGTTTGTTCTCAGATAGTACATTAACATTGACTGCAGAGGATTGAAACCCACCAAAGTATTTTGCAACAAATACGTGTGCAGCAATGCTCTATTGAGATTTTCCAGCAGCACCATAGCATCACAGTAATGCCACTCGGTACAGTCCCAGGTCATCTTCTGGCTCCACGCTGATCCACAGTGTGTATGCAAATAGGATCATGAATTTCCCTTGCTTGCCAGGAACCAGGAAAAGCGTGCGCATGGGTGGGATCTGGCTTTGAAAATCAGATCTGTCCTGTGCCCTCTCAGGTAAGTGGGGTCTCCCAGTATAAATGTTGGCACAGAAATGCCATACATAACCACATCATTTCTGGGAAATAAAGTCCCTTCTTTCCCCCTGCGTTATGATCTCAATGTCCTGAGCCCCCAGGAGTCATGGACTTTTCATGTTTGTCCAATGTTCGTGTTCATGAACTGACCCATGTGATCCATTAAGCCTTGGAGGATGAGTGAATAGTAACCTGGTTCATGTATTCACTGGGCCCTTTCGGCGGCCAAAGTATAGTGATGTGTGTTCCATCAATGGCCCCTGTAGAAAATCCCATCCTCTGAAATCCTGCTATAATTTCAGGGACTTTGGTTATGGCCGTCATCCATGCATATATTGATAGCATGGCAAACTTGTACAACCATAGCCCCTATAGTTGACTTCTCAATCCTGAACCAGTTTGCAATGGATGGGTAGCTGTCAGCTGTTGCCAGTTTTCAAAGGGCAATAGCAACCCAATTCTGTATTGCTATGGGTTTCCGAGAATCAGTGGTCTGGTGCTGAATGGTTGCTGCAAGCTGCTCGCACAGTTCAATGAAGGTCTGCTACCTCACTGAGATATTCTGCAGCCACTGGTTGTCATCCCAGCTTTCCAAGACGATATGGTCCCACCACATGATATTGGTTGTCCAGGACCAGAAGCAGTGGTCTCCTTATGGGCATACCATTGCAATCGCAGCATTGAAGACATCTATTCTATGGGATCACAATGGATTCTCATTCACCCTCTCAGTCAGCTGTCTTTGGGGTCTCAATTTTTTCTGGACCCTTTCCATCCAGTATCTGGTACTGCAGCACATGAACATTTGCCCTGCAAGCAGGAGGAGGAGCAGAACCACATCATTATAGATTTGCTCCATGTTTTCCACACAGTGTGGCAGAAGGGAGAGATGACCAGAAGCCACTGTCACCAGATATGTGAAGGTAGCATACAGAACCAACAACACTCAACAAGGAGGCTCCCGGAGTGTCTCCTGTGATGCAAAGGACTCTTGGATACCTTCTCTGAAATGGTAGCTCTACCATTGCATACCAAAAAGGGGCAGTGTGGACACTGGTACATGCCTGTGCACAGAGTATACTCGTGCCCAGCACAGCATGTGTGGATGTTCAGTGCAGGTATGGGGTACATGTGTTAGCAGTACATTGATAAGTACCCAAGGAAATGTGGAAGTGTGGAAGTAGCCATAGAAACAATGGCTCAACCTCCTTCATGCCAGCAGGTCTCCTATTACACACCACCATTACAAATGCCCAATTCATTGTCAGTTCCTTTCCACAAGGTCTAGAACTCCATCCATGGCACATGCCAACATGTATACAATCTTATAAGAATCCTTTCTCATTCCTTCCTTCAATTACAACAATCTTTCACAATGAAATAAATGGTGACTTCTTGGAAAGTATCCCAAATAGATGGTTTCCTAGGAACAGTTATTAAGGACAGCAAGGAGAATGTGCTCAAAGTTTAGCACATGCTTAGTGGAATCAGGGTATATCTGAGCAATCCAAATGCTTATCAAAATATTGCCATCAGGTACATTATTTTTGTTCCTGTGCTACTCTAATTTTCTACTGCTGTGCTGTTTCTTTCCTTTTCCTTTCCAAACCTTCAATTAAGATTGTTTTTAAATGAATTTATTGCCGGTAAATGGGTTCTTTTCAGAGTTGACACAAATGTCTTAGTAAATAAGGAAGTGATCGTTTGCCACAAACCTCAGTCACCAATATCACATATTTCTCACCAATTCTTTCACTTACTGGGCACGTGAAGAGGAAAACCTGGGAGGTGTGAATATGTTCAGGTCCTTGGTCTTTTTGGGGTAGGAATGAGGGTACAGGAAAAAGTTACGGCATTGTCAGGGCTCTGACAGGAGAGAAAGGCATCAGTCTAAATGGTGTTAGTTTGATACTGGCCACTAAAGAATCTCTTTATAAAACATAATGTTGTCCTGTGAAATTTGTCATTGGCTCTATTGAAAATTGGCACCTCCTCCCCTCCCTCCATGGAAGTAGCACAGACACAATCATATTCAAGTGTACAATGACAAATCATATGTAAACAGCCCATTGGTTTGTTCCTGTTGGATTTTGCCTGTATAGTTTAGCCATGCAAATACCAGATTTTAAAAAACATTTTGCTTTGTAAGGAATTTCTTCCAGTCTGGGGCATAATCCTGCACCTCTGAAGTCAATGAGAGTTTTGTCATTGACTTCAGCGGGAGCAGAAGCATGCACATACTTCAGTGGGCAGTTCACATTTCAGGGCACTGACTCTTCAGACATCTTCCTTTAAGGCTGAAACCACAGATTTTGAAAGGTAATTGTTATCCGTTTTAACCCTCATTGCTGATTGCCTTTGAGGCTTTTTTGAATTTAATATCCTTCTCAGTGCCTTTCCAGAGACATCTTATAACACGTTTACTGTCCATTCCGCACTGCACTATATAAACACACCCAACTGATCCTACTTAAACCCCGGATTTAGAATTTGCCACTTCTTTTGTGCTACCTAGAGAAAGTGGCATAAATCACAATCAGGCAATGAGCCGCAGTGTCCAGCCATCTGAGTCCAGTTAGTTGAACATCTGTTTTGGTAACTTGGTTTAAATTCTTACATTCACAATGAGGCCATTGGAAAACTACTGTAATGTACTTGTGTTGCTGAGGTATTCTGTATGTCAGAGATTCTCACAAATGTCTGAGCTCCCACTCTTTTA
The DNA here is from genome assembly GCF_011386835.1 of Chrysemys picta bellii. Taxonomy (NCBI): domain Eukaryota; kingdom Metazoa; phylum Chordata; order Testudines; family Emydidae; genus Chrysemys; species Chrysemys picta. Next base: position 28,204,801 of record NC_088792.1, read on the forward strand.
CATTGCCTCATGCTGGGCAAGTGTAGACAAAGCCAGTATACAATTTATTTCCTCTCACTTGAGCAGACTGTTGTAATTAGGCACAAGTTGCAGGAAACTATTGCTTTAATCCCTTATCCTTAGAATCAGAGATCAGAGCTTGACTGGTAGAATGAAGAACTAATCTGTTATTTCAATCTCACTGTTGTTCTCACTATTCCTAGGAATAAAGGTAGAAAAGAATGAACTAAACATGACCAAATGCTGACTATATAATTTCTTAAAATGTGGCCATTCCATAAGTGAGATCCTCATCCCCATTCAGTTCTCTCTAAGACAAATGAATGAGACAAGGCAGTGAAAAGGGACTCTAAAAGCCCTGGATCAGCTGGGAATTTTTCTTGGTGGGAATTCTCCCCATGAAGAAATTCTGCCAGTCAGCTGCAGGTTGTCCTCTGAGGATCCTCTCACAGGCCCTGTTATATTCTAGGAGCAGCCTGAGGGTGGGGATGGGTCAGGAGAGAAGTGTCAGGGACAAAGCGACAGCATGTAGCTCTGTGCAGATTCTGGGCAACACTGTTATGCTTTGGCAGCCAGGGGTTCTGGAACAGTTTGTGTAGTGGGGGTGCTGAGAACCATTGAACCAAACTGTAAATCCTGTATATGATGGAAATCACTTCAAGTCAGGCAGTGCAGCAGCATCCCAATCCAGGAATGGTGGAAGCTCCTTAAAAGTGGGGGGCCACCAGTGCCTGAACCGTGGCCCCACCTCCTGCCCCACCCCTTCCCCTGAGCATCCAACCTTGCACCTCCCCTTCCCCTGAGGCCCTGCTCTCGCTCCACCTCTTCTTCCTGAGGCCCCGCCCTTGTGCCACCCCTTCTTCCCGATCCCCCACCCCTTCCCCTGAGCATCTACCCTTGCACCACTCCTTCCCCCGAGACTCCACTCCTGCAATGCCTCTTCCCCTGAGACCCTGCTCTCACACTGCCTCTTCCCCCCCAAAACCCCGCACCCTGATCGCTCCTCTCTGCCCCTCCCTTATTGTTCACCCTTAGGGCCAGTAAAAAATGAGAGGGCATAGCCCAACTTTTAGAAGTGATGGGGCCAAGGCCTCCTGGCTCCCCCCGTTCCGGTGCCCCTGCCCCAGCACCTCTAGTCCCAGCACCTGTGCCAGCAGTCCAGGAAGGCAGCTTTAATTTAGCCAGCCTCCAGGGAAGTACAGAATCAGGAGGACACAAGGGTGCCTTAAAGTCACTTTAGCCCTACCTCCCCCATGTTGTGAGGCCTGCAGCCAGGTTGTGCCTCTCGGAGCTGCAGCACAGAATCTCACCATTGGTCACATGGCCTCTCTGTGGTTGACTATAACAATCTCCATCATAAATGCGTTGCCCTCTGTACAACGTCCACATTTCAATCTGAACGGTAATACCTAGAACAATCCCATGGTCCCACCTCTTTGTCCTGTCTCCCTACCATACATTTCCTGAACATTCCTATCCATTAACTCCTCCAAAGAGGGCAGGAAAATTTAATTTAAAGGATACGTGTCTTTGGAATACTAATTTATTAGCAGCTAGTTAGAGTTCAATATTTGGGGAGCTCCTGATCTGCTTTATTACTAAATGTGAAAGCACACTGTGTTTTAGAAGACATAAATCAGAAACAATTCCTGTCTTTGAAATTGTTAATGCTTAAACCTTCAACTAAAATATGATTATTGTAGAACTCACCGCAGGGGCTTGCAAAGAAAATCATTGTAATGTTTATTTTTTAAACCCGTATTTATCTATGCAGCATTACGATAAGGAATCAGTGAATGGATAGCAACAAACTAGCACAGGGTTGAGTCTCCTGGCAAGCTGCTTATTGCTATTACCCAAAACATCTGGGCTGATATGGGCTGATATCACACTCAAATATAACTCTTCTGTCACATATCTACAGCTGCAGTCTACTAGAGAAATAGATTAAGTGGAAGGAAATTTAAGCCACAGTAGGACTAGCAAGTCATCTACTACAGAGTTTGGAGAGGAGTCAAGGGGTAAGCTACATTCCCAGTTAAGTCATTCAGTATTCTTTCACCAAAAACATCTGTAACAATGAATGAGATTGCAGTACATGGATGTGGACATTTTCAATTTCTTGTGCTTAGCTAAATGTACTTGTGCAATGATGAGGTTTTGCATAGTTTGTTTGCATAGTTTTGCAAAATGTATTTGATTGTTTTTGGAAGACACACAGGCAATTTCTCTCCCCTTCCCCTCCCCCAGTTTGTAAGCCCAGTGAAATAACTGGATTGCATTTCAGACTTCTTTGAATATAGTTAAAGGGAGCCACATAACTTAAATGACTAAAATCCACAAAAAACAGCAGAAATTTAACTATGCTACTACAATTGTCCAGGGATAAATTGCATCTGCTCTTCATGTCCTAGATATGGATTTAGCCTTTAACTTAAATATTATATGGTTTGATTTCATTGCATGCATATAAATGAGAGTAGTATTTAGTCCAGTATGTACTGGACTGTGTAAGTACTGCTATTTGATTGGAATTACAGGCAAGGGAATAATAAAATGTGCACGAAAGTATCATTTAGGGTGCATAAACTCCAGGAAATCTGTTTAAAATGTTGACTTTGACAAATGCAGGTAATAGGAGTTTGTAGATATGCATGCAGTGTATCTTTGAATCTTTCAAAGCTGGAAAAAAACGGGGTTGGACAGTGGATGTTTGATTTGCATGTATCATATGAACTGTGATGAAAATAGCAGCTTTGCATGCTGTTCCACAACAGCTTGATGAAGACACTGTAGTTCTGTGATGAAAATGCAGCAAATGGAACTGTACATTTCTATTCAGCTGAAAAGCTGCTATTGATTCAAATGCTGGTATATATCAGGATAGAGCCAAATAGGGACAAAAAACAGAACAGGAGTGTCACAGATAGGTCAAGTGCTCATGAACTGGTAAACATTCAAAGTTCACATCAATGTGATTGAATTGCCTTAATACATTTGGCACATTTGAATTACACACAATGCTGAAATGGTAATGTCACAGTAATTCAGTTACCAAACAGACAATTTAACTGTTTCATGGCTGTGGAATAGAAGAGAAGAATCCTACAGAAGAAAGGAAAGAATACACTTTATATAGCTGCCATGAAATTTGCAGCAAAAAAGTGAAAAGGCCTAAAGTCCAGGAGGTTAAACACCTGTAGCTTTACTGGGACCAGGACTTGGCCCTCAGTAATCAGCTATTAAGATGTAAAAACCCAGCAGAAGAATGGGCAAATCCTTTCCACAGCATCCAGCCCAAGTAACTGGCTGGGCTTTGGGTTATTCCACTAGGACAAGTATGTGGAATAGCTGTAGGCCTTAGCATCCCTCCCTCCCAATGGAAAGTTCCAAGGAGCCATGTGAAAGTGAACAAAAAAAGAGGCCAAATTTGTCAAATAAATCATTTGTTTCAATTTAGTCCCTTGGTATCCTCCAGAAAAAGCTATAGCCAACCCTTCTTGATCAAGAGGATAGATATTAAGAGAATCAAGAAAGGAGAATTAAGAAGGTGAATATCATTCTTGAGCCTCCCAGAGGATGTTGGAGGTGTGAAATGTTTCCTTGCAGTATTCTGTTCATTCACTAGATCTCACTATGTGCTATAGAGTGTACCAGAGAGAGTGAAGTCTCAGGTAAATAAGCAAGATCAATCTGAAATTTGAGCTGTGTGGAAAACACTTTATTTGTCTGGAGTGTATAGCTGTTGTGAACAATAGATTTTTCTTGTTTAATAAAGATTGATATTATATATCATGACTCAAGTGACCAGCCTGGAGAGAAGACTACATTATATATTTGTTTATGTATCAAGGTATTTCCACTACAATCTCAAGGCACATCTTTGGAAGCATCAGTTTAAGTAAGTTAATTGTCTTCTGTTTGAGATTGTGGGACAAATAGTGGCAATAATAGGTCCATTCTCTTCCAACCTAGAAGATGGGCTCCAAAATTGAAAGAAACTGAAGGGTTGTCAGTTGTGGTTCCCAGTCATGATCAACTATTCCTTTTTTCCTTCTAGCTTTGGATAGTGAGAAAATACTTGTACTTTTAAATCAGATTGTTTGCTCTATCGTAATGTAATAGAGGTGTCAGCTTAATGCAACTATATATTGAAACTGTCCTATCAAATAGTTGACATTATTTTAATTAATTTATTATTATTTATTAGATGACAACATTTTCTATGCACCAAACCAAATTATTTTTCATAAAACAGGGAAGCCCTGAAGTCCTACAAGATTAAATCCTATGAAAATAATAAATTGTGTATTATGTATATATTAAGAACATAAGAAAGGCCATACTGCAGTGATTGGCAACTTGCGGCCCATGGGCTGCATGCAGCCCATCAGGGTAATCTAATTATGGTCCGCAAGACATTTTGCTGACGTTGACTGTCCTCAGGCACGGCTTCCCGCAGCAACCAGTGGCCGCGGTTCACCATTCCCGGCCACTGGGAACTGCGGGGGTGGGAAGGGGAGGAGACAGCGAGGGGGGGGTAGGAGAGGGAGAGCTATTGCCTGTGGATGGTCAATGTCAGCAAAATGTCTCGCGGCCCATAATCAGATTACCCTGATGGGCTGCATGCGGCCCGTGGGCCACAGGTTGCCCCCCACTGCCATACTTGGTCAGACCAAAGGTCTATCTAGCCCAGTATTCTGTCTTCCGACAGTGGCCAATGCCAGGTGCTTCAGAGGGAATGAACAGAACAGGTAATCATCAGGTGATGCATCCCCTATTGCCCATTCCAGCTTGTGCCAAACAAATATTAACTTTGTTCTAATGGTGTTATCAATATAACAGACTTTTGTTGTTCTTCCGGATCCTGTGGGGATCTGCAGAACGCCAGGAAGCAAAGGTCCTTTAGTACTTTCTGTTGCTTTTACGGATATTGAATATATTATATGAAATACATTCCCTAATAGCACATGACACAATATAGCCTAGTGTGATCTTGCTTAATACCAAATGCACTGTTCAATGTGCTTTTCTTTTTTGTTTTTGCTATTTGGTATGCAAAACCATTTTGTGGTAACCTTATCCATGCTCTGCCTTTCCTGCTCATGCAAATCTTTGCAGACATTCTGGGTTCTGATGCCATCTGCAACTGCTTACATTTCTTGCCTTAAAGAAAGAATCCGGAGTTAGATAGACAGATGGTGAAGCAAAACTATTATTGGAGAGTATCAGAAAAATATGCTATTTTAAAGATTTTAAAAAATAATCATCCTTATTCAGAATGCCCTCAATACAGTAACATATTGTGCTAGTAGTGTTACAGTTCAATCAGTTCAATGTATATAGATTTACAACAACGGGGAGAGGGGGGGTTAGACAGTGGTATACTTTATCAAAAGCAGACAGTGGCACTGTATTATAGGAGTGCCCTTATTGGGCGGTGGGGCTGAAATCTTTCTCATTTTGCTGAATGTATCTTTCCTGAGACTTGAAAAATGTGCTGGGCCAGTTCCTCATCTGATGGACTGCAGTCAATGGAGTTTATGCCCTTTAACATCAGTGGAGGGTAACTCTGTGGCCTACAGTTCCTACTACAGCCATGACCAATGTTCCCCTCCCAGCAGATATGTGGAAGTTCAGTGGTCACCCTTGAAAATGTACTCAGCTACCTTTAGTTAAATACATAATGTTTCTTTTCTAGGCAGGCAAGTTCAGCCTGCCTGGGTGGTTGTAAAGCACACAAAACAAACCCTGGAAAGCAAGCCTTATGCAGTTTCACTACAGAAAGGGTTGAAGGTGGGGGAATCTGATCAGGTGTGTGTTCCACTTGTATTTAAGAGGAGGTTTAAGGGTTTGCTGGGAAAGGGATGAGGGCTGGATTGGTCCATCTACCATTGCACAGATCTTCAGGTGGCCTAGGAGATCCTGCCCCTGTTCTCCCTCACTCCCAAATGCATTTGCCCAGTTTTTGATTTGTCGACTTGGGCCAGGCACTGAGCTCTGGATTTGCCCCTATCTGCAGTATTCCCTTGTAGTTCCCTATACTTATTATAACAATTACCTTGAATACTGCAAATAATGGGTCATACTTATTTATTTGCTCTGGCTTCATTTTTAATGCAGAAGTCCACTCTGATTTCAATGGATAGTTCTGCTTAAAAGACAATGGAATATCATGCCCCACTGATTATTTTGTTGTGTCAGGCAATTGACACTCTTTTAAGGATGAAAGTTGTATTCGAAATTTGAAATTTCACAATAAGAACAGCTCTCCTGACGTTTCCAGCACCTTTTAAGAACAAAAAAAAAGGCAGTTTTACGCTTTTTCTCCAAATGGAACTTTCAGAATGCTAACTGCTCCCAACTCTTTATTCGCAAAGCAAAAACCAAGCTGAGGCAGGTTATAAAATACCAAGAGGACCTGACTGCAATCATTTCATCCAAGCTCAATTAGCTTTCCCCTACCTTGATATAGGAACTGGCAGGAGAAAGTAGAGTAACTGGCAGTTGTACTGGAATTGATGGAAGACAAGTGAGTTGGTCCCAGAGCCAGCCTGGAAAAGAACTGAAAGAAGTATCTAATGTTAAGAAAATATGGCTCTATGAGACCCAAACAATTACAGGCAAGTGGTCCAGATCCTCCGCTGGTATACATCAATATATCTTTATTGAAGTCAATGAAATTATGCTAATTTACACCAGATGAGACTTTAGCCCAGTTAAGTTTATTTCCAGTATTGTTTTAATAGTCTTCTTCCTAACTCTCCAAATCACATTTCTTCATTTTTTTCCTGTTAAAGTCAGATGGCAGGGGTGGGGGGAGGGGGGAAGGGAAGGGGGAAGATTTCAGTATTTCCTGCCATTTTAGAGTTCTTCTTAATTTTATTCTTCTTGTGTATTACTGGACTTGCTTTCTCTCTAGTACTTCTTTTTTCCTTGATATGTTTCAAAAGCCCTTCTCATTCCCTTTAGCACCTTTGGCTAGCATTGACACATTATGCTTCTTTCTTGTTCTTATCTTTTCCCTTCAAAGCCTTATCTTTTTGCTTGGTTTCCTTCCCCCTTCCGCTTGGTTTTCTTGGTTCTTTATCTTCTGTTGCAGAATAACTCCATCTTCTGTATGTTGGAAGTACATCCCAGATTATCTGAGTTAAGTGAAAACATCCCCTCTCCTTTTTCTTACTTAAACAAAAGTCTAACAAGTTGTGCATCTTTTGAACTCAGGGAGTTGTTTCTACATCTTCCTAAATGGAGACCTTCTAATCTAAAAGCTAGTTTTCATCTCAGGGCTTGTCTATACCAGAAGAGTTGCAGTAGTTCAAATAAGTCAATCTAGTTAAACTGGTGCAAACCCCTAATGTAGATCCACGTAAACCAGTTTAAGTTTTGCTTAAATCAGTTTAGCTTAAGCTGGTAAATCATCAACAGAAGATAAACTAATTTAAGCAAGTTAAACGGGTTTAGGGTTTAAATCCACATTAAGGGTTTGTAGGGATTCAACTAGATCAATTTAAAATCAACTTAATTAAATCAGTGCAACTTTTCTAGTTTAGTCAAGGCCACACTTGGCATTACACCACTCTATGTTTCAGGAGACCTCCTCTTTGCATTAATTGATGTGATAATTTGTTGATTTTCAGTAATTAATTTTCTCCCTTCTTTGCTTTTACTTGATACCAGAAGAATCTCCAAGAACTTCCAGGTTCTCTGAAGTTATTCATTATTTTATCAAATTATCATTCACACATGGAATTTCCACAATTAGTGGAAAATCTGCCTCATTCTTAAGTATAGCCTGTCACATTTATTGTCACATATGTTCTCCCTGTACCTGGAAGAAAACCTCATCTTTTTTCTTTTTCTCGGACCCACATCTTTTGAGCCATATCTCTCACTATGCCATCAGCAATCTGGATCTCTTGCCCCTTCTTTATTTCTCGTCACTCCCATGCATGGTTCTTGGTCACTGGACGGTACTGAATGTCTTTTGCCTGTTCTCGTGTTGTTTCTAAAGATGGGCTTGGCGGGACACTTATAATGTTCTTCAAAATTAATATGCCTTTAGTAGAGTGGTATTAATGTGTTTCAAATTAAAATCACTGCTCTTGTTTTTTATTTTAATTACTATCTTTAAAATTTCTGTAATTGCTGTTCCATTGTGTTCATCATTCAAGTGGTACCTGTAGTTAATGAAAACCCAAGCACTAATTGAGTGTTCTTGGGTTACATGTAGTTTAAAATCATATAGTGTAGGAAAACAGCATGATTCAAGCTTATATAACTGTACATTATATATATATATATATATATATATATATTCTGTTTAAATTTTCTGAGGCAGAAAAATTAATTATAAAAACACAGGTGAGAATTAGAAAGTCCTATTAAAACATAGTCCTTTCTGTCAGTGCAAGATTATTTTCTGTAGTATATTTTCTTCTATTCTATCCAGTCTAACTTTAAATCTCTTAAAACTTCCTCTCAATTTTCCGTGGGAAACTATTTCACTGAAATTTCCCTGACGTTCAGCCTATATTTATTTAAGCACAATGACACATAGAAGGTACATTTGGTAAGCAAGTTCCACATGTTCCTTTCTTAATTTTTTCCAATTACTTCTGGATAAAATTGGTTGAATTATGGAAACATGTTTTCATGAGCATGTTTGCAAACTCTGATTTGTGGCTAGGTTTGACCATATCTGTATTCCTTTGTGTTTGGGTTTCCATTAACATTTGGATGATGTTGTGTGCTTGGAAACGAAATTGTAAGCAGATAGAACGCAGGAAGCAACTAAAAGAGCTTGAAAAACAGTGATCTAAACCCTAGCAAAAATGATTGTCAGTCACTGTTTAGATAGTGGCATGGGGGAAAGGATAGGGAAATAGGAGAGGAGGGTGAGCTAGTGGGAGGAAGATCCATGTGTGTAGCCAAATATAATTCTCTTTCTTCTGCACAGGAAAAAGAAATTAAATAAATTAGAGCTGGTCAAAAAATGGGAAAATTTCCCATGGAAAGTAAAAATGTTCTCTTTTCTGGTTTGAAAATTTCAAAATTAAAAAGGTTTTAAGTTTTCTATATCTCTGGCTCCCTGCCCTCCAAGTTCCTGAGTGAAAGTCACAATGGCCTGCCCCTTGTTTACAAAGTTTATATGATTTTATCAGAGTTCAGGGGGTAAAATATCATGTGACTTAGATGACCAGTCAAACACAAAGCGTAATCATAACACTTTGTCATAGGTGATCCATGGGTGCAATTTGATTGCACAAATGAGCTTACGAACAAATACTAATGAATTCAGGAAAACCATGAAAATTACTAGATAGTTCATGAATGGACAAAGGGGTGACATTCATTGAATACATTGTTTCCCATGAATAATTTGCCCAGCTCTGCTCCTAGTTATATTAGCGTACATTTCCAAAGTGACACATGATCAGTGGTAAATGGACAAATCTCAGGAATATAATATATAATGGAATTCACATTCATATAATATCTCCCATGTAGATTAGCTTTCATACTGCATACCATTACTTCAGTTCAATATGACGTGACTGTTACAACCACGTGTGCTGTGCAGCATGACTGTTAAATCTGAAGCAGAGCCTTCTACAGAAACCAAGATTTAAAGAAAAAAATGCTAAACTATGTTTTCTGCTTTGTATTTTATTTTTAGATCTAGTTTAGTTTGAAAGCAAAGTGGACACCTGTTTAGGAAAAGGCCTTGTGTAATTCTAGAGAGGAGGAATGGAACAGCTGTGTTGACTGTGTTGAAAAAAAGTAGGACATGCAAGAAAATTGCACATAACTCCCTACTTCACACTTGATTCATTTTCTGAAATTCAAGTGCAGGTATTTTAAAGACCACATAACTTTAGTTCTAATTAAAGCTGCCATTTAGTGCTGTTATACTAGCTGCTGTAAACATTCAGTAATGATAGAGTCCTTTGCATCTAACAGAAAGTTGAGGAATGCATGGCGATGATGTCAAGACGCTTGTAAACTAGATTAAAGATATTTAATTTCAAGCCAAGGTCAAGGTCTGTAGAGTATAATTGGCAGATGTAGGATAATAAATCAAGAGGTCACATAGTTTCATGCACAATTGCCCATGTTGATTTGCGATCAGTAGGCGAGGCATAGCTGATATAAACAGAGCAATAAAAAAAAGGCTTTGTGAACAGTGCTTATTCATTAGGATTGGGTAAGTTTGCAGTCTTATGTCCAGGTAACTTCCTGTGAATATGATATGATTCTTATACAGAGGATAAGGACTAATATAACTGCAAGAAATATATGAATGTTCATGTAGGTGCTTGTGTCTATAATGATAGAGCAAAACAAAAGAATGTTGTTTGAATTAGGAGTGAAGTAATTGCCCTCTCTTACATCAAACCTTAACATACTGTGACTAGACTTGAATTACTCACTTCTGTGTTCTCCTGAATTTGAACATTTGGGATTACAAAGATCCTGAATGTCGGTTCACTCAGCTCTCTGATCCATTCAAACAATAACAATCTGTAAGACTGAGAATATGGCTCAGACCCTCAGTCCAAGGCCTGAGCTGGGGAAGGACAGAGATAACTCTCCTGATTCTGGGGGAAGTGAGAGACCAGACCAATTCCGAATGTAAACTGGAGCAGCCTTCTCGCAGCCAGGGATTGCTGGGATGAACAGGGTGAAGGAACCACTATTAGGCAGGAGGAATACTCTGGCTCTAAGACTACTTTGCAAAGGAGCCATGAGTAGTGCAAGTTCTGGACTCATATCAGCATCAAGAACACTGTTGTCTCTTAAGGATAGATCATGGCAGGACCCAGCAGCATAGCATCTTAAAAGGAGTAAAAGCCTCCCCACACAGACATTCCTCTGTGTGGCCTTCCCACATCTCCAGTGCAGTTGTTGTGGAGAGAGCAGGGTCCATATGCCCAGGACATTTCCCCTCCACAGGGAGGCAGGAAATGGGCAGAGCTTTGGCTCCAGCCCCTCAATGCAGCAACCAGAACAGCAGGACCTAGCCAGGGATGGTAACTGGCTACTTGTTTTCAGGAGTAAGAGAACAGGAAAGGAAGTATGGCTCTCTGAGGCAAAGTTGTTTCCATGTGCTCCTTTTGAGGTAGCATTGCTGTGTGTGCCCCATATTCAGGGTTACATGGAAAGGCACAATCTAGCTCTGGCTATGTAACTGTTGTGATAGAAATAATAACAGCGGGTGGTGTTAATATGTATTGTCAGACAATCATCTCGTTGGAAGCACATTACCCATGTAAGTGACTGTCATGAAAATTATAACAGGGGATAATTTCCACACATACATCCAAAATGTGTGAGTCCAATTTCATTCTCAGTTACATCAGGATAAATGAGAACATAATAGTCCCCTCTGCATTTCCCCTTGTAGGATCAGCGTTTGTCTGTTCTGAACAGATGGTTCTCTTTTTCCCTCCATATCACTCTTTGAATATTCTTTATCATCTCATATATTAAAGAAACAGCTCATTGTATAGGATGGAGGGTGGTGGGTTAGTTTGGCAAATACCACAAGATGACAGAACAATTCTATACTATGCTTAAATCTTGTCAGATTAGCAGCTTGCTCACTCTCCAACTTTATATCTAAAAATGAATAATGACACAAAGCAGCAAATGAATCATCTGTTGAAGAAAAAAAATATAGCTGTGCTCTTATAGTATTTTCTACTGCTTCTGAACTCCACCAAGCAGCAGCATTTCTTCTCTTTTTGTGCCCTATCTTTCATAATCCCCCTTAGATCAAGTTTTTAAAGGATATTGTGTATTTAGAAGGAAGGCTTCTAAAATTTAATAAATGTCGCTGGGCTTTTGTGAATCCAGTATTATCCGTTATCCCTGCTTCAAAGGGAAGAAAAGCTGCTGTTAGCAGCTGGAATCCCTGACTTTTTCAAACCAAAAAGTAATGTGGAGCCTACATTCCTTATACAGGTCAGCGAAACTGCATACTGTTATCACTATGCCAGAAAACATCAGAGTCTAAAGTGAAGCGACACCAAGTGAATGAGTCCTCATTTTTTCTAACATTTTCATTTGCTACAATTCAGACAATGCCAGCATTCCCTCTGTTAAATCCAACTGTGAATTCAGTTAAATCCAACTGTTTTTAGAATCCATCTTCTTTACTGTTTACATCACTGGTCAGTGTTTTTCATGTCACATGCATTCCGCTGAGGCTGCCATAGAAAGGCACACATACCAAATAGCAGAGCCATGCTTGAAATAGCAACCTCATGTACATGTTCTCCTGGCCTCCTGGGTTGGCCCTTGGCACATATAATAGAATCTAGAGTTGAAGAGTTTTCTGGGAATTGATCCAAACTCTACTGAAGTCAATGGATAGATTCCTATTGATCCCAATGAGGTTTGGATCAGGACCCTTTTACATCTCCCTGCATGTTCAGGATTGTTTTCTCTATGGAACGTATATAGCCCCCAACACCATAGAATCACCATAGTATCCCCATTTTACAGATGGAGAACTGAGGCTCAGAAAGACTTACCTAGTGTTACACGAGAAGTCTGTGGCAAATGCATCTGAACCTTCAACAATTCAATCTAGTACCCAGTCCACTGGACCATCCTTCCTTTCTGTCCCTTTTGTACATTTTCTAGTTTATCTAATAGTGATTTGCACAGTTTGAGTTTAAATTGAGGGATCCTATCCATTCCCTTGAGAGAGTGTTCTATTATCCAGCAGCTGTCATTGTCAGGAAATGTTTCCTGCTATTCAGCCAATTTCATCCTTTTATTCCATTATTCTTAGTTTAGAACCCCTTTTACTATGATAAGAAATTGTTTTCCCTTACACCACAGGAATCCCCAGCAGGGGACTTTACATACAGCTTTTGCTCCCTTTTCTTTGCTTGAGCCGAGTAAAGGAAAAGAACAGGGCAGAGAATCTGCCTCAAAATATTGTTTCCCCTTGACATTTTTGAATTAATGTATTTGGCCCTCTGGCTGAAAAGTTTGGAAACCGCTGATATAGATGCTGTTTAGAGAGTTTATATCCCACTGCTGACCTGGAATAACCTTGGTTAGCTTGTGAATTGACAGGATTGCAACACATGGTTGTATGGTTACTCTTAATGGCTTTGCCACTGCGTTCCAAGATCTTTAGAAAGAGAGAGAGAGAGAGAGAGAGAGATTTTAGTCTGCATTCATTTTCTAATATCTGTCCCTTGGCTGCAGTCCTGCAGTTAATGCTCACTAATAGTGTGTTCTTTGTCTGCCTAGTTACCAGGGTCATCCTTTTTCAAAGGAGTTCTACAGAATGGAGAAATGATTCTCCAGTAACTGTTTTTCTTTTTAACAGAGACCTTTTCTATGTCCCTTTTTCCTTTGCAGCCTACAGCTGAGATGTCTTGCTCTGCCAATTTTTTTTCTGCACAATCCAATTTCTCAGTCATCAGAGACCGAACTTTGCATTTGATTGTTTTATTGGAGAAAGTCAAGGAGGTGAAAATACCATAAGTTTTTCTGCTCTTATATTGTTTGAAGAGCCACCAAAATGTTTCTTTTAAGCCCTTTTCCTTCAAAATGGCAGTACCAGTGCATGGAAATAGATGTAGTTGGAATTTTTTATAGGTTTTTTTTTTAATGTATTTGTTGAAAAATGGCCTTCTTTCAAAAATGAAAAAGTCACAAAAATTGTTGATTTTTTTTTCATTTTTCTGACTTTTTCACTGTACCGTTTTATTGAACACATTGTAAAAATGTTTATCTGAAATGTGGTTTTGATGAACAAAACATTTTGATAAACTTTCATGATTGGTTTCAATAACATAATTTGTAAATAGTTTGATAAAAATGTTTACACCAAAATAGGAAAAAACTAAAATTTGTGTCAGTTTTGAACCCTGCAAAATGGAAAGAATTTGAAATTTTGAAGAAGAAAAAAGAAAGAAAGAAGAACGGGGAAAATAAACTGTTTTTCCTCACTTTTCTTCTCCTTTCTGATTTTTTCTCTCTTCTCCACTTGAAAAAAAAAGGGGGGGAGGGGAAGCAAATCCAATTTTTTTTTTAATTATTTTGAAAATCAAAATGTAATGAAAAATTCATTAGGAAGCTAAATAAAAAGTGTTTATTTTGCTTTGTTTCAAAATGTTCTGCCAAAAAATCATAATTCTCCCTGGAAAACTGAATTAAATTTGAAATTTTTCACAAAATAATATTGGATTTTTCTCCCAGCTCTAAAAACAGCAATTGGAGTAGGAAAAACTGAAAATAGAGAGGAAGTGTTGGGGGTGAGATTATGTAGTGCCTTAAAGCTGAGAACAAGGAACTAGAACTCAGTGTGGTAAAAGTCAGAAAGCTAATGGAGGGTTTTAAAGAGGTGGATGAAGCAACATGAAAGGAAGGTGACTTTACCAGGAGTACTTAAGCCAGACTGTGTGTCTATCCAGGTACTTATATGGCCTCCATCACCATAGATTATGATTATCACAGTTTCTGAGACTGGAGTGCAAGAGAAAAGAATTAAGAAGTTGAGAGAGGAGGATACAGTAGTTAAGAAGAAGGATTATTATGATGGCATGGTTTCAAGAGTTTTTGAAGTGGGGAATGCTGGTACATTATGTCTGATTTGTGAATAAGAATAAGGAATGATGTCTCTTAAGTCTTCTTAAACAGCAACATTCCTTTTTAAAAAAAATTGATGGGGAAAGAGGCTATGAAATGTGATTTTTTTAATTATAGAATTTAGTGGGTGAAGTATGCAAAATCATTATATCAAGTCCTCAGTCATGTGTCATTTATGAAGTTCTATTGACAGGCAGCCTAACAGAGCTTGCATCTTCAGATGCTTAGAAAGTGGAAAAGATTTGGTGCTGAGTTCAGAACAATCAGTTCATAAGGAAAAGGTGTTTTCAAATGGCAGGGAACTTCAGTCCTTCTTCACACATAGATTTTCGGCTGAGGTGTATTCAAAGATATTCAAAGTGCTCCATGAACTGTGTATTTTAACTAACCTACATATTTGCATTATTTCACACTGTCCTTGATCCTTTTAAATCTTTCAAACACCCTTTTTATCCCTTTAGATAACAGGTCACCATGTTCCTTTCAAGCCTACATGACTTAAAATATGCCCCAGGAGTCTGGTAAATTCAAGCATATTCAAACCTACACGGGAAAGAATTTAAGTCATTTTCTGTAAATAAATTGAAGAAGCGTGTGATAAACAAACATGAAAATTAATCATGCTCAGTAGAATAGCTTGAGGTATTTAGGTAGTTGGCAAGCACTGTAAAAGAATGTAAAGAATTAATACTGGTGCATCATTGACATGTTTTGCAGTCAATTCTTTTAAACAAATGGCGGGTGGGGAAAGAAAGAACAGCTAATCAGCTGTCCATATCTTGATCATCTGTTCTTTCAAGTTCAGTATGATTTATCTCCTTTTCTAAAAGTACTAATGAGGCCTTTTTCTCCACATTCTGCATTTTTAGGACAGTTTAGTGTTTATACATGCTGACCTCAGTTGGGTATAATATATCTGTGTGTCAGAAATTGGACCAGGCAGTAGATATTATGGATGAATTGCTAGGAAATTATCCCAATTGTGCTGACTTCCCAAATTCCTTCAAATGACTTAACAGGCTAGACATGGTTGCTCAGTGTTCTACTTGCTCAGGGGACTTTATGAGAATCAGTGCTTGCAATCCATTATTAAGGTTTCGGATTTTCACATTTACATAGCAATAGAAAGCTTATGGAATTTACAACTGGAAAAGAAAGGAGCTGAAATCATTATTATTATCAATGTCAAAGTCAATTTGATTTATATAGTTCAGATTAAAATCTCTAAGAAAAAATAGCCAGGGAGACTATATTATTATTACTACACAGCTGATGA
Source organism: Chrysemys picta bellii (assembly GCF_011386835.1). Taxonomy (NCBI): domain Eukaryota; kingdom Metazoa; phylum Chordata; order Testudines; family Emydidae; genus Chrysemys; species Chrysemys picta. The sequence continues at coordinate 28,220,693 of NC_088792.1, forward strand.
CAGTCTCACCTTTGAACGAAAAGATTTCCTGTTCAAGCCAGCACTAGCAACAGGATACACACTCACTCCTAATGAGACAGTATTTAAGGGTGACAGAGTGTATGGCAAATGGCATCATGAAATGATATTTTGAATAAATGATTCATTTGCCTCTTATTGGAGGGTGTAGATCAAGGATTGGCAATCTTTGGCATGCGGCCCATCAGGGAAATCCGCTGTTGGGCTGAGACGGTTTGTTTACCTGCAGCGTCCGCAGGTTTGGCCGATCGCACCTCCCACTGGCCGCAGTTCGCCGTTCCGGGCCCAAGCGGCACAGGACGAGGGATGTGTATCATCGTTCTATTGAAGTTTGGGAATTCCCTTCACCTTTGTGGACTAGTGTAATCCTACCTCTCTCTCTCTATATATAAGATGTTAGGCTCAGACTCACAAAAGTACTTAGGTGACTAAGTCCCAATTTTAGGTTCCACTGAGATTCACAATTTCACTGGGCCTCCTTCAATCTCTCCTGTTGAAGCTGTTCCATACTTAGAATGATTGGGTGATAAAGAGCGTGAGAGTCAGGATGACTCTGTTGTCCAGTCATTAGGGCACCTACCTAGGAGTTGGGAGACCAATGGTCCAGTCCTCCTGCTCTAATGACTCTTTCATTATTTATCCACAGTGAAATAGCTCCAACTCAGGGAACCCCTCATTAGAATATCCTATAGCTCAGTGATTAGACCATTCTTCTGAGAAGTGGGAGGACACCTCTGCCTCCACATACTCATTCAAAACCTTTCTCCCTGTGATGGTGCACTCCATATGATGTTATGAAAATATGCTAATGAGTGTGAATATAATGTAACTGGAATATGCTTCATGTAAAAGGTCTCTTGTAAGGTATCATTACAACACTTATAATCTACTGAGTGTGTTCATCCTATTTGTATAAATGTATCATTCTTGTATCTGAAACTAGAAATATAAACTATAACTCTGAGGTCTTATTGTAATTATGCAATGTGTGGGCCATTAATGATGGCTTGGAATCTTGATGGCTCCCATTAACCAGGAAAATTGGTTGTAAATGGCTCTGTTTTATTTGTAAGTCTTCCTGTATACGCGTGTGCTGACAAGTGGGCAATAAAGCCTTACAGTGACATGTGATCATGTCACCTGAACTAGAATCCATCTTTAACCTGGTGCTTTTCCATTTAGAAGGAGGGATAGGAACCCAGAGAGGGACAAAGGATTCCCACCTTGAGCAAAAGATATATAAGGGGGTGGAACAGAACAAAGCGGGCTGCAATCATGAGAAATCCCCTAGCTACCAACAGAGCTGGAACAAGGACTGTACTGGGGAAAGGATTGGGCCAAGACTAGGAGGCTAGTCTGTAAAAGAGGCTTATTGGAACATCTCTGAGGGTGAGATTTACCTGCATTTAGTTTTTTTTTACTATATTAAGGCTTAGACATGTGTGTTTTATTTTATTTTGCTTGGTAATTCACTTTGTTTTGTCTGTTCTTACTTGGAACCACTTAAATACTACTTTTTGTATTGAATAAAATCACTTTTTACTTAGTAATTAACACAGAGTATGTATTAATACCTAGGGTGCGGGGAGGGCAAACAGTTGTGCATATCTCTCTATCAGTGTTATAGAGGGCGAACAATTTATGAGTTTATCCTGTATAAGCTTTATACAGGATAAAATGGATTTATTTGAGGTTTGGACCCCATTGGGAGTTGGGTATCTGAGTGCTGGAGACAGGAGCACTTCTTAAGCTGTTTTCAGTTAAGCCTGAAGCTTTTGGGGGACATAGTTCAGACCTGGATCTGTGTTTGTACCAGGCTAGCGTGTCTGGATCAAACTGAAGTCCCAAGCTGGCAGGGAAAACAGGCTCATAGGTCGTCTAGGCACATTGGGTGGCAGTTCCCAAGGGATTTTCTGTGATCCAACCCGTCACATTCCCCTTCAGACAAAGGAAGAAATTGAACCTGCTTCTCCCATATCCCAGGTGAGTGCTCTAAGCACTGAGCTAAAATATATAAGGCGAGCAGCTCCTCCTTCAACCATTTTGTGTGGTGTGATGCAGGGACCTAACTCATTCTCATTAGAAATTACTTTGGAGCCTAAGCCACCTGACTCCCAGAGAGAGGTTCCTGGTTTGGATCATTAACAGAGATAGGCACCTCCCTGCAGCCCATACTTAGGCACCTATCGCCAAGTGAGGGGAGGGGCTTAGGACACACCCCTGTCATCAGCATCTCCCATCGGCTAGCTTAGGCCGCTGCCTGCCTTGAGTGTATTGTATTCTTAGGTGCCTCTCTCCCCACTGTATTGGGAACCTAGGCACCTAATTAGCCTTGTAGATCATATTGTTGTTCCGGTGACTTCCTACGCATCTAAAAGATATACTTTGCAATGCTCAGCCTTGCAATGCTTAAGTCTCTTTGGGGATCCAGGCCTTAGAATTCAGACCCAGAGTGCAAGAGAAAAATGGTTCCCAAAGAATTTTTTTCTAATTTGGCACTATTCAAATCTAAGGTGAATCAAGCTATATGTTAGTGTAACAACACGAATATTATTCATATGCCTGGCATGTTTCCAGGCAAATAGTCTAAGAGTACAATAAAGATGGCTGAGTTGAGGATTCCTGAAAAGTTGTACCAGGTTAGGTAGGATACTTAAGATGCAGAGATGGTAATTAGTTTGACTACATTTGTGTCCTCCTTTTACTATATATAATTATAGAGCAATTAGGTTATTCTTGTAAATGGTACAGTAAATACAGCTATAACAAGGCATCACTGCCATCTTCTGGTAAGCCCATTTGGCTTGCTAGTGTGTTGATTTGTATTTATTTATTTTTTTGTGTTAGAAAGCTACATAGCAATCAGTTTTTGTTTGTTTAACAATGTAAGCATATGTTTTATCATTCAGAATTTGTTTTGATCAATAATTCTACTCCATGCCAGGACTTTTGAAATACTGTACTAATTCCACTGTTGCAACGCACATTTTTGAGACTGATTTTTGGCTGGTATTATGAGTGCTATATATATGAAATGAGACCCTATAGCAGGGGTCTCAAATTGTTCTTCCATTCCAGAATGCTGGCTGTGCTTCAGCAGTAGATATGGAAACCAAAGATGTGTCTTAAGTCTTACAAAATAAAATCAAGCTGGATATTGCCTATTTGTCACTTTGAGAGAAACAAGTAGATATTCAGGCCAGATTCTCAACTTGTGCAAATTGGCATGGGTCCATTGAAGCCAATAGTGCTATTTTGGCTTAAACCAGCTGAGGATCTAGCCCTCTGTCTTTAACAAGATGTTTCTATGCTAACTTTTTTGAGTAAATAATTGTTTTTCATGTTTTAGCAGAAACAACCCAATTCCCAGCAGGGTTGCCACTAGAGCACTTGCCTTTGTGGGATCAGACTCATTTAAATAAATAAAAATCAACACTAACAATGAAACATTTAGAAACAAAATCAGTGGCACTCGGTCCATCCCTCTTTGGTATGGCTTGATTTTCCTGACAATTCCTGGTAGGCTAGTAGTACTCATTGCATGACCTTTACCAGTCTCTCCAGCTCTAACTGCCAGCACGGCTAGTGCCTGTATATTACAGCTTCACTGGCAAGGGTTATGCAAAGCACCACATCCCATGGTGATGATCAGTAGAAAATTACCTTTGCTTTTAGTAAAAAGAGAAATTATAGAACTTACTAAAGACTTGTAGATGCTATGGAAATCACACTAGCAATTTTCCAAAATAGTTGCTTGGAAATTTACTTAGAAATCAATTGGAAAAAAAAAATCTTTCCTGACTCAAGAAATTAACATGCATTTTGACTTAAAAGATTTAAAACATATAATACCAATGACCTCTTTAGTTGAGGGCATATGTGTAGGATAAGTAACTACTGACCAGACTTTGTATATGTGAATTCTAACACCTGTGCACACAAGTAATGGAATCTATCAGATGATGTACACAATGTGGACTAAATTGTGGCAGAGAGCTACAGTACATAAGAACATAAGAACGGCCATACTGGGTCAAACCAAAGGTCCATCTAGCCCAATATCCTGTCTTCCAACAGTGGCCAATACCTGGTGCCCTAGAGGGAATGAACAGAGCAGGTAATCATCAAGTGATCCATTCCCAGTCGCCCATTCCCAGCTTCTAGCAAACAGAGGCTAGGGACACCTTCCCTGCCCATCCTGGCTAAAGCTCTTGCACCCCAGAGAGAGCTGCAGAAGGCACTGGAATGCCTAGCTGTACTTTCAACCTTTCAAAAGCATGCACTACCCTCTAGAACTGCCAGCTTGCTAACACAGAGCCTGATCCAACACCCAGTCAAGTCAATGGGAGACTTTCCATTCATTTCAATAGGTGCTGGATCAGAACCCTGGTGTATTTGGGGGTAGGGGCAGGGCCGGTGCAAGGAAGTTTTGTGCCCTAGGCGAAACTTCCACCTTGCGCCCTCCCCCCCCCCCCCCCCCCCCGAGCCCTGTAGCAGTTCCCCGCCCCCCTCTGCCCTGAGGCGCCTCCCGTATGCCCTGAGGCGCCCCCCCCCCCCCCGTGGCAGCTCCCCCCTGGGAGCCGTGCGGCAGTTCCCCACCCCAGCTCACCTCTGCTCCGCCTCCTCCCCAGCACGCCGCCCCCGCTCTAATTCTCCTCCCAGGCTTGCAGCGCCAAACAGCTGATTGGCGCTGCAAGCCTGGGAGGCAGGAAAATGGAGCGGGGACCGCACACTAGGGAAGGAACGCTGTAAAAAAAAATTGAGGACACTGCTTTTTGGCGCCCCCAAATCTTGGTGCCCTAGGCAACCACCTAGTTCACCTTAATGGTAGCACCAGCCCTTGATAGGGGAAGAGTTGTATTGCTGTAGAGGCTAGTATAGTCCTTGCAGTCCCTGAGTGCAAGGAGTTCGGTTGTCTGCCCCTTTGTGGTGGTGCGTGCGAGAAGAATAATGCGGGTGTGACTCTTTGTGTTGTTTCCTTCCATCACATGGCCATTCTGCAGTTGGACGCAACTTGGCCCAACTTGGCACACAGCCAGCTGTGTGCGTACATAAAGTTGTGCATGTGTCTTTGGAGGCTGAGATCTCATCCTCGTGAAAATCAGGCACTAAGTTCCAGATTCTGCCACCCATATTCCCACTGACTAGTACCTTTCTTATAAATGGGAAAGTAGTGAAACTAGTCACTATGAGGGTATGTCTACACTACGGGATTAATCCGAATTTATATAATTCGAATTTGGGAAACAGATTGTATAAAGTCGAAATGTATGCGGCCACACTAAGCACATTAATTCGGTGGTGTGCGTCCAAGTACTGGGGCTAGCGTCGATTTCTGCAGCATTGCACTCTGGGTAGCTATCCCATAGCTATCCCATAGTTCCCACAGTCTCCCGCGCCCATTGGAATTCTGGGTTGAGATCCCAGTGCCTGATGGGATAAAAAACATCGTCACAGGTGGTTCTGGGTACAGCCTCACCTCCTCCCTCCCTCCCTCCCTCCCTGCATGAAAGCAACGGACGGCAGACAACCATTTCGCGCCTTTTTTCCTGGGTGAACACTGCAGACTCCATACCATGGCAAGCATGGAGCCCGCTCAGCTCAAGACAGCAGTCATGAACATTGTAAACACCTCGCGCGTTCTCGTGGAGTTTATGCTGAGCCAGGACCAGAAAAACGAGGCGAGGAGGCAGCGGCGGCGGCAGCGCAGCGACAAGCATTATGAGGACATGGACATGGACACGGACACAGAATTCTGTGAAACCACGGGCCCCGGTGCTTTGGAGATCATGTTGTTAATGGGGCAGGTTCTATCCATGGAACGCCGATTCTGGGCAAGGGAAACAAGCACAGACTGGTGGAACCGCATAGTGTTGCAGGTCTGGGACGATTCCCAGTGGCTGCGGAACTTTCGCATGCGTAAGGGCACTTTCATGGAACTTTGTGACTTGCTGTCCCCTGCCCTGAAACGCCAGAATACCAAGATGAGAGCAGCCCTCACAGTTGAGAAGCGCGTGGCGATAGCCCTGTGGAAGCTTGCAACGCCAGACAGCTACCGATCAGTCGGGAATCAATTTGGAGTGGGCAAATCTATGGTGGGGGCTGCTGTGATGCAAGTAGCCAAAGCAATCACTCAGGTGCTGCTACGAAAGTTAGTGACTCTGGGAAATGTGCAGGCCATAGTGGATGGCTTTGCTGCAATGGGATTCCCTAACTGTGGTGGGGCGATAGATGGAACCCATATCCCTATCTTGGCACCGGAGCACCAAGCCACCGAGTACATAAACCGCAAGGGGTACTTTTCAATGGTGCTGCAAGCACTTGTGGATCACAAGGGACGTTTCACCAACATCAATGCGGGCTGGGCGGGAAGGGTTCATGACGCTCGCGTCTTCAGGAACACTACTCTGTTTAAAGGGCTGCAGCAAGGGACTTACTTTCCGGACCAGAAAATAACCGTTGGGGATGTTGAAATGCCAATAGTTATTCTTGGGGACCCAGCCTACCCCTTAATGCCATGGCTCATGAAGCCATACACAGGCAGCCTGGACAGGAGTCAGGAGCTGTTCAACTACAGGCTGAGCAAGTGCAGAATGGTGGTAGAATGTGGATTTGGCCGTTTAAAAGGTCGCTGGCGTTCATTATTGACTCGCTCTGACCTCAGCCAAAGAAATCTCCCCATTGTTATTTCTGCTTGCTGCGTGCTCCACAATCTCTGTGAAAGTAAGGGGGAGACCTTTATGGCGGGGTGGGAGGCTGAGGCAAATCGCCTGGCTGCTGATTACGCGTAGCCAGACACCAGGGCGATTAGAAGAGCACACCAGGAAGCGCTGTGCATCAGAGAAGATTTGAAAACCAGTTTCATGACTGGCCAGGCTACAGTGTGAAATATCTGTTTGTTTCTCCTTCATGAAAACCTGCCCCCTTTATTGACTCATTTTCTGTAAGGAACCCACCCTCCCCCTTCCCCCAGCTTGCTTTCAAACCAAATAAAGTCACTATCATTTAAAAATCATTTATTCTTTATTAATAGATTAGAAAAAGAGGGAGGGAACCCGGGTGGGATTTGGGAGGAGGATCGGTGGGAAGGAAAAGGCCACTAAAAAAAGGTTAAAAAAATGACAGCCTTTTGCTTGGGCTGTCCACTGGGGTGGAATGGGAAGGTGTACGGAGCCTCCCCCCCCCCCCGCGTTCTTACACGTCTGGGTGAGGAGGATATGGAACATGGGGAGGTGGGGTACCGGGGCTGTAGCGGCAGTCTGTTTTCCTGCAGCCGTTCCTGAAGCTCCATCAGATGCCGGAGCATGTCTGTTTGCTCACGCAGCAGCCCCAGCGTTGCATCCTGCCTCCTCTGATCTTCCTGCCGCCACCTCTCATCTCGAGCGTCTCTCCTCTCCTCACGTTGGTCCCTCCTGTCCTCACGTTGGTCCCTCCTATCCTCACGTTCACTGGCTTCTTTCCTATACTTTGAAACCGTTTCCTTCCACTCATTCAGATGAGCTCTGTCACTGCGGCTGGATTCCATAATTTCTGCAAACATCTCGTCTCGCGTCTTCTTCTTACGACGCCTTATCTGTGATAGCCTTCAGGATGGAGGAGGGAGGCTTGAGGAATTTGCAGCTGCTGTAGGGAGGGGGAAAAAGAGAGAATTGTTTAAAAAGATACATTTTGCAGAACAATGCTTATACTCTTTCACGGTGACCAACACTATTCACATTACATAGCACATGTGATTTCTGTGCAAGGTCGCATTTTGCCTCTTAATACTGAGTGCCTGTGGCTTTGCTGCTAGAGATCACAGGTCCGGGCAACAGAATTCGGCTTGCATGCGGCCATGGTAAGCCATTGTCTTACGGCTTCTGCGCCCTCCTTTCCCACATACCAAGCAAAACCCGTAGAGTGCTGCGGTTCTTCTGTTAACATTCAGCAGCAGCAGAAAACAAACTAACCACCTCCCCCCTCCCGCCATGAATTCTCTGGGATGATCGCTGTACCCCTCCCCCCACCGCGTGGCTGGTATCAGGGAAGATCCCTGCAGGAACCAAACTAACCCCCCCCCCCCTCCGCCGCCGCCCCCCTCCCGCCATAAATTCTCTGGGATGATCACGGTACCCCTCCCCCCACTGCGTGGCTGGTAACAGGGAAGATCCCTGCTAGCCAAACGCGAAAAGCTCAGGGCCAATTTCCCATCTGCGCTTGGCTAACTGCAGGGAAGGATTTATTTTCAGCCACAGGCAAACAGCCCAGTAGGAACGGCCACCTCTGTCCCCTTAATTAAGTTCCCGTATTTCAACCAGGTTACCATGAGTGATATCACTCTCCTGAGGATTACACAACAAGATAAAGAACGGATGTTGCTTGAATGCCAGCAAACACCGGGACCATACGCTGCCAGGCTTTGTCAGGCAATGATACCAGATTACTTGCTGCAAGCATGGCGTGGTCAAGTGTCCTACCATGGAGGACGGAATAAGGATGCACTGCCCAGAAACCTTGTGGCAAGGCTTTTGGAGTACCTCCAGGAGAGCTTCATGGAGATGTCCCTGGAGGATTTCCCAGACACGTTAACAGACTTTTCCAGTAGCTGAACTTACCACGAATGCATCCCAAGTCTCAGGGAAAAGTAATCATTAAAAACCGTTTGCTTTTAAAACAAGTTTTATATTTTAAAAGGTAAACTCACCTGAGGTCCCTTCCATGGGGTCAGGGTCTTGGATACTGGCTTGGGAGGGTTGGGAGGGTACTTCAGTCAGGCTGAGAAAAAGATCCTGGCTGTTGGGGAGAACGGAGTGCTGTGTGCTCTCTGCAAGCTCCTCCTCCTCCTCCTCCTCCTCTCCCCCATCGGCAGAATCCTCAGGTGTAGCTGATGAGACTATCCCCGACCCGGAATCCACGATCACAGGTGGGGTAGTGGTGGCGGCCCCCCCTAGAATTGCATGCAGCTCGGCGTAGAAGCGGCATGTCCGCGGCTCTGACCCAGAGCGACCGTTTGCCTCCTTTGTTTTTTGATAGGCTTGTCTGAGCTCCTTGACTTTCACGCGGCACTGATCTGAGTCCCTATTGTGGCCTCTCTCCATCATGCCCTTGGAGATTTTTTCAAAAGTTTTGGCATTTCGTCTTTTAGAACGAAGTTCTGCTAGCACTGAATCCTCTCCCCACATAGCGATCAGATCCAGTACCTCCCTCGCGGTCCATGCTGGTGCTCTTTTTCGATTATCGGCCTGCATGGTTACCTGTGCTGATGAGCTATCTGTGGTCACCTGTGCTCTCCACGCTGGGCAAACAGGAAATGAAATTCAAATGTTCGCGGGGCTTTTCCTGTCTACCTGCCCAGTGCATCCGAGTTTAGATTGCTGTCCAGAGTGGTCACAATGATGCACTGTGGGATAGCTCCCGGAGGCCAATACCATCTAATTGCGCCCACACTATCCCTAATTCGAAATGTTAAAATCGATTTTGGCGCTACTCCGCTCGTTGGGGTGGAGTACAGAAATCGATTTAAAGGGCCCTTTATTTCGAAATAAATGGCGTCGTTGTGTGGACGGTTGCAGGGTAAATTCGAATTAACGCTGATAAAACCGAATTAAAGTCGTAGTGTAGACCAGGCCTGAGCAAGGGTGGCACATCCTGGCCTCATATGTCTAGGTGAGTACGTACCTGCTCTGCCTTTCTTTTCCACTAGCTGTGATTCGAGTTCCAGCCTTTGTTCCTGGCTGGCTTGTCAGAGGAAAAAATTATTCCTACCATACATTTTCTGTTCTGTCAGCCTGGCCTCAATTTGTGGCCCAAATTATTTAAAGATAAATCTTGCCTTTTAGCCTTTACAGCCACTGTGATGTTCATATCATTCTTTGAGACATTTCCCTTTTAAAAGCAGTGAGTCTGTCACCACATGGAGAGATTTGGGGTCATAAATCCTTCAGAGACATTTCTTACCAAGGTAGAGCGGTTCTCCATAAATACAGAGCCAGCCTTTTTAAACCCCAAAGCTGGATAGTACATTTTCACTGTCCATTCATGCCAGTGACAGATGCCTGGCAATCATGAGCTACTTGTCAGCATTCAGACGGGTGGCACAGAATGCACACTGCTGTTGAGAAGAGCAGAAAGACGGTTCTTTAAAAAAAGGCTTTTAAAATGAGGTTGGAATACATGCATTTTTAAACAATGTCACTTAAAACCTTTTACACAGAAGCACTTCCACAGCTGTGAGCCAGCTGGCAATTATGAGGGAGGAAGAACTGATCTTCAAAATGCTTTTATAGTTAAGTGATTTTGCAAAACATACAGTGGCATCTCTAAAAAAAGGCTTCTTGAAAAACATATCCCTTTCCCTTGCTTGTCCTTCTCTTCAATATTATCAGCCTACTGCTGATTTAGCATCATGTGACTTTTCAGTATATGACAGCTTCTCATAAACAAACTAGGAAAATACAGGCTAGATGGAGCTACTATAAGGTAAGTGCATAACTGGTTGGACACCTATCCCCAGAGAGTAGTTTTCAGTGGTTCATAGTCAAGCTGGAAGGACATATCAAGTGGGGTCCTGCAGGGATCAGTTCTGGATCCAGTTCTGTTCAATATCATCATCAATTATTTAGATAATGGCATAGAGAGTACACTTATAAAGTTTGCGGACCATACCAAGCTGGGGGGGGGGGGGGGTTGCAAGTGCTTTGGAGGATAGGATTAAAATTCAAAATGATCTGGACAAACTGGAGAAATGGTCTGAAGTAAATAGGATGAAATTCAATAAGGACAAATGCAAAATACTCCACTTAGGAAGGAACAATCAGTTGCACACATACTAAATGGGAAATGACTGCCTAAGGAATACTGCAGAAAGGGATCTGGGGGTCACAGTGGATCACAAGCTAAATATGAGTCAACAGTGTAACGCTGTTGCAAAAATAAATAAATAAAGGCAAACATAATCCTGGGATATATTATCAGGAATGTTGTAAGCAAGGCCGCAGAGAACGGGTTCAGGCCACGCTGAAAATTTTTTTTCGGGCCCCCCAGCAAGGGCAGACCGGCTAAACAGGGCCGATGAGAGGGGAGGGAGGAGCCAGAGAAGCCGGTTCCGGAATTTTTTCAGGCCCCCCAGCAAGGGCAGACCGGCTAAACAGGGCCAACGAGAGGGGGGAGAAGCCAGGTCCCGGGCCCTCTTCCGGACCGCCGGGCCCTGGTAATTTGTATAGGCTTTCCACCCCTCTCGTCGGCCCTGGTTGTAAGCAAGACACGAGAGGTAATTCTTCCGCTCTACTCCGTGCTGATTAGGCCTCAACTGGAATATTGTGTCCATTTCTGTTCACCACATTTTAGGAAAGATGTGGGCAAACTGGAGAAAGTCCAGCAGAGAAGAGCAACAAAAATGATTAAAGGTCTAGAAAACATGACCTATGAGGGGACTGGACTAGATGACCTCTCAAGGTCCTTTCCAGTCCTATGATTCTATGATTAACTTTCCTGATACTGATCAAAAAATGTGTGCTGAACAGCCAAATCCAATGAATAGATTGGATTGTAGACTTCTTTTTGTTGTGGAACCAACCAAGCTAGTTGTATATGTATTAATTAATTTGTTCTATGGCTTTCAGGGAATTGTGGTGAAAACTTGAAAACTGACTCTACAACTTCAGCAGGAAGGGTATGATTTTCAAAAGCACTGAGCTTTGACCTAACTATGCTCCCACTGAAGTAAATGTTAAAATTCTCATTGACTTCAAAGGGAATACTGTAGTTAGGTCAGTGCTGAATGCTTTTGAAAATCCTTCCCTAAATCCTTAATTAAAACAAACCTAAAAGCTAATTTTAGACTTAAATCTAGTGCTAAAGCTTTAGAGAAATAATCCCTCCCTTGCAAAATAGAGCATAATACTATCAGTGGCAGATTTATAGGGGGATGAGCTCATAGCAGAGAAGATATATGTGGGAATAATCAGTGGCTGGGGAAGGCCCCTTCCACTAAGACTTTCTTTCACCTGCAGATCTGAGCCAATAAAACTAAAAAGAGAACCAGATTATTCCTCTAGAATAAGGGGTTCTCAACCTCAAAGGGGTTCTCAACCTTTTTCTTTCTGGAACCCCCTTCCCCCAACATGCTATAAAAACTCCACAGCCCACCTGTGCCACAACAACTGTTTTTCTGCCCAGGCCAGCATTAGGTGGTAGCAAGCAGGGCAATCGCCCGGTGCCCCACATCAGAGGGGGCCCTGCGAAGCTAAATTGCTGAGGCTTTGGCTTCAGCCTCAGATGGTGGGATTTGGAACCCGGGGCATCAGCCCCAGGTGGTGGGGCTTCAGCTTTCTGCCCTGGGCCCCAGCAGGTCTAATGCTGGCCCTGCTTGGTGGACCCCCTGAAATGTGCTCACAGCCCCCCAGTGGGCCCTGGACCCCTGGTTGAGAACCACTGCTCTAGAACACACAAGGAACCATTAAGTTGATTATATACTGTCCGTCCACCTTCCAAGTTCCCCCTCAGGGCGAAGGGTGGGTTTCCTAGGTTGCCATCTATGAGACATAGAAAAACTGACCAAGCCCCTCCCACACCCAAGCCCTCAAGGGAACCCTTCCTACCATTGCCTCCCAGGAGCCCCATCTCATCCAACCATTCCTTGCCCCACCCTGCTGACAAGCTTTGGTTCCATTCCACTTTCCAGTCCCTGGTTCAGAGAGTAGGTTATGGGGCAGGTTGAAGTTTTCGGCTCACAGAACAGGACCCAGGTGCCAACTGTGCCCCCAGCCATATGATGTTCACTATTTACACAATCGGTGCATGGCCATGCACACATGCAGCTTACAGGGAATATCAGTCCCCCATGAAAAATAAATCTGGTACATTAAATCTTTTCACCATCAAACAGGCAAGACAGTAGAAAAAACAGTCAGGCTGCTTAACAACCAGCAAGATGGCAACCCTAGGCTCAGTTGTGCCCTGCTTCAGTTTCCCCTTCTGTTCAGGGCCCGTTAAAAAGTCCACTCAGTTCAGATATTCAGAACATTTCCCTTCTGTGATCCAATTTATTTAATGCTGCACAAAGTCTTTCAAAATTGAATTCAAACCTACAAAGTCTTCACCCCTGTTTCAGTTCTGCCTAGCTCCTCCTCGCTGAGGGTCTATCCTATCCTAAATGTTCCTTTATTTTACACTAGTCCCAAACGGCACAGTCTGTGCTCTTCTTGTTTGGAGTTTGGCCTTCTTTTCTTTCTTCACAGGCCTCCTTTCCCACTGGTGTCTTTCCCCCTGCAGACTCAGGGCCCTGCAGGAGTCTTCTTACTTTCTGCAATGTCTTGCAGGCATCTGTCAGCATCCACCTCTACACTTTCCCTCTCCAAGTCTCTACCTTATATACCAAAGGCCTGACTGGGTCACTTTACCCTACTGGTCACATGACCTTCATTCTCCCTACCTGGAGAAGAAAGTTGGCTAGGTCACAGTTAGGGCTGGGCCCATCTCCCCTTAAAGGCGTCAGTGACACTGTGACATATACCTAAGCCATGTAACCTCATGATCTTATTGTCATTACCTTTGCCCTTCCCCACTACTTCCATCCTATTCTGTATTACACTCATTTCTGTAAGTTTTCAGATTAGAAATTGTAACTGTTTATGACATCTTCCCTCGTGTTTGGACAGCACCCAGCACAATGGGGCATGAAACCTGACTGAACCCTGGAAATACTATCACATTACAAATAATATTTTATTAATTATTACTGTTGTCATTATTATTATTAGATTTTTATTTGTTTATTTGCCCAGGTCAGTATGCAATTTTTTACTCTTTTATTACCAGATTTCTCACTAGCAACATGAGCTCCTCTGGTAGTGGTAGTTTTATTTGCAATTGACTCTCAGTCAAAAATGCACAGGACAACTGACATTTCTCTGTTCTCAAATCTTTCTTCTGCAAAAGCTGTCCCTGTGCCAAGACAGTTATGAAATCGTAAGGCCCTCAGAGGTTTAGTCTGCAGTCTTTTGCTGGCAGAAGATAGATATTCTGACTTACACAGATGGGTAGTAGTTAAACTAATGTGGTTCTGTAGATGCCAGTGGTCAAAGTTTATTCATAAGCTATTTGTTTAGTGTATGACATTTATTTCAAAAGACAGACAAAAATTGCTGTTTTGCTTCCTGTTTCATACATATTCTTTGAATGCAGTCTTTGATTTTCAGGAGAATTTTTTTATCTGTCAAAGTTGGCACAATAATTAACCCATTTGAACACCTACATATTAGTCTTTCACATTAAAATACCAGGAAGAGATATTGATTAGTGAATTTCAGAAGGTTTTGATGATTATTCCAACTAACTGTATCTTCCGGGCCTGATTTTACACTGGCATAACCAAAGAGTAACTCTTTAAATCGTAAATGAAGACTATGGACTTTCTTTTTGAGGCAGATCCTCTGCTCATATGAATCATCCTAGCTCTATTGTGGAGCTACTTGGATTTACCTCAGCTGAAGATCTAGCCTTCTTTCTTTTTTGTTTGTCATTACACTAATCTGGCCATTGCCCTGATACCAGAGCCCAGATTTTGTGATCTTCAGGACTAGCCGTTCCCCTGAGCTCTGATCCAGAAAAGCACTTAAGCACATGCTTGACTTTAAATACATGAGTCGTTCTACTGACATCAGTAAAACTACTCAGATGATTAAAGTTAAAACATATGCTTAAGTGCTGAATTAGGGAACCAACCCTTTCCGATCCAACGGAGAGGAATGAATTGAAGATGAGGGCCTTTGTATGATGGTAGCCATTCTGATGAGTTGGAGAGTCTCTCTTCACATTTGCTTATACGATTTGTTGGCTACATTCTGTATTCTAATAAAGTTTGTGGGTTAGATTCTCTTCAGCAACTGAGATATGCTGAATACAGGATAGTCTGAAGGAAATTTTCAGGGAACTGATTGTGGCTTCTTGATTCTATGGACGAGCCTATAGCAGCATTGTCATGAACTAGAGAAATCTAATATTAAATATCCTCAGTGGTGGGGCTTCTACTACTTTCCTTGCTAGACATTTCCACAATCATTAGATTTTTTTGCTCTCTCAAGGACATTTTAGCACTTTTCTACATTCTATGTAGAGGCTTCTGTTGAATCTGAAATATATGCTGCTCTACACCCATGTCTGTAAGAGAAATTATGTCAGCATTAGCAATAACTTCCACCCACATTATCTTCTTGTTACATTTTGCTTCCAAAGACTTTAAGAGTTCTGCATATGCTACCAAAACTCCCATATATAAAGACAATGATCATTCATATTACTTTGCTGGCCAGAAATCCTCACCACCACCACCATCACCCTAATTGTCAGACTAATTACGTGCTGGTGCTGTTCAACCTGCCAAGAAATTATGAATAGTGTAAAAGTAAAAGATACAGTACAAATCTATTTTAAGTCTGACTGATTCTTTCACCTGTGTAAATCAGGAGGAACTCCACTGAAGCTAATATAGTCACACCACTCTGAAAATGCCACACATTGATTAAATGGATGGGAAAATTGATTGGATCTGCAAGTTGCCAGATGACTTTAGGAAAAAAGAGGGAGTGTATACAGGGTTAGGCCCCTCCTCTCCCTGAGTGCTCTGCTGCCCATTGGCCAGCTAGGGAGATGTGAGCTAGAATGGCTCTTGCTTCCCACAATCACTTATTTTAACCCTGCCTTGAGGTAGGCATGCAATATCAAGCAGTGTGTGTGTGTGTGCGTGTGTGCGTGCATGTGTGTGTGTCCACCTCCAATGGGCCCACCTAAAATGCCTGGTATGAGGAGATATTGCCCTTCTCCAATGTACACTTTAATAAAGTTGTGCCCTGCCATTTAAAAGCCATCCCTGTTTCTGTCCTCTTTCATTTTCATGTCCTGATCCATGGTATCAGGGCCAGCACAACCCATTACGCGACCTAGGCGGTCGCTAGGGTGCTACAATTTGGGGGGCGGCGACTGCGGCGGTATTTCAGTGGCAGGACCTTCCGCCGCCTCTGTGGGGGGGCGGCATTTCGGGGCGGGACCTTCCGCCGCCTAGGGCGGCAGAAAAGCTGGCGGCGCTCCTGCATGGTATAAGAGGCGATTCAAACTCATAGAATACAGGTAGCTGGAGAAGTGTTTCCTATAATATTTCTAGAACAGACCACAAAATTATTTGGTTTTAGAACATCTTTGAAATTCAAGGTCTATAAAGTTACTTTTCCAATAGAATATTTAGGTAGTTATAAACCTTATGAACTTTGTCCAAATAAAGCATCTGTTGTTTGTTACTGGTCTTTTCTCTTACAATGTATGTCAACAATTCTGACATTTACTTAAAGGACACAGATTTCAAACCCCACGGAAACCAAGAGTATGTCATTTGCATTGTTTCTAAAATTCTTCTACAAACATTGAGCAGAGTTAAGAAGTGGGAAATCACTATTGTTTGTTATGAACTGCATGCATGAGTCTCCCTTAGACTGACTTTTAGTTGATATGAGTAGATGACTAATGGACTTGAATTATTGAACTGTTGCTTCCAGCTCATAAATAACATACTTATCTTTAAAGCTACCCATATTTTGTCCTGCTAGCATAGGGTCTAAAAGCTACTGCATCAAAAATGATGTCTGGACTAAGCCACTTTTTCAGCTACTGACAAAAAAAAGGTGTAGTATATTAAAATCAAGTAGCACTTCTGTGTCATAAAGCATGATCATTTATTATAAAGCATCCCTGTTTATCATAAAAATATGGATGTTACAGGCATTTGCCAAGGCTCTTTAGAATCTGTTGCACAATCTGGATGGCTTAGGGCAAACAGTTTGCTTCCAAATATCATATGTTGATAAGAACAAAAATGAATGTTTAAAGTGTGTGCTCCATTTATTATAACACTATTTCTCTGGAATTTCAAGACATTGTGTAATTACTAATTAAACTTCACAACATTCTTTTAAGTTGTGTAAGGTATAGGGATCTTTTGGCCCACAACTGAAATGCTACTACCTCCAAACTCTAGACAGTATTTGTTTTGCAACATGCTACAAAATGAAATATATTTTAATAAATTTCTACTGTGTTCAATAATTCTGATAATGCACACACATCCATTGTTAATTAAAAACAAATGTCAGCACAAGTATTGTAACATGAACTTTAATATTTGCAAAATAGTTAGAAGAAAGAGGAATCATTGGCATTTTCAGATTTGTGTAATCCTTTTACATTTTAAAAGGCCTAGTACAACTCTCCGGTGTAGAAGATGGCAATAGCAAATTGTCTTCCTGACACACATTTGGTTCCAAAGCCATTCTCTGAGTTTTAGGAAACCTCAGTTCTTCATAACCCATAAAAGCAGTTATTCTGCATTTACCCCAGAGCAGCTGAGGGAGCAGTATTTGGACTCCAATGGAATTTGTCGTAAAACTGGGGAACATTTTCACAAAAATAGCATTGACGTTTTTTCTGATTAGTTTTGAATTTCAAAATTTCTTCCAAAATTTTAAAAATGACCAACAGCTGTACCATGTAATTTGTCTGAATGCAGTAAACAAAGTTGGGCACAAAATATGATGCACTCCCAAATGTATTATCTTAATCAGCAGTTTGCAGGGTGCAACCTTCCAAGGAACAATTGTGTCTGTCTCAAATCAACAACAAAACATTTAAAGACTCCTATCTGGCAATCAGTTCTATGCAGACAACCCTTTGAATCCACATAGAGCCCCAGTGATTCTTAGAAAAGATATACAACAATACTTGGCCCACCCTCTTTCTCGTGATTTTGTCCTCACCCACAACTATTTCACATTTGGGGACAATATATACCTTCAAGTCAGCGGCACTGCTATGGGTACCCGCATGGCCCCACAATATGCCAACATTTTTATGGCTGACTTAGAACAACGCTTCCTTAGCTCTCGTCCCCTAACGCCCCTACTCTACTTGCGCTACATTGATGACATCTTCATCATCTGGACCCATGGAAAAGAAGCCCTTGAGGAATTTCACCATGATTTCAATAATTTCCATCCCACCATCAACCTCAGCCTAGATCAATCCACACAAGCGGTCCATTTCCTGGACACTACTGTGCTAATAAGCGATGGTCACATAAATACCACCCTATACCGGAAACCTACTGACCGCTACACTTACCTACATACCTCCAGCTTCCATCCAGGACACACCACACGATCCATTGTCTACAGCCA
This sequence comes from Chrysemys picta bellii, assembly GCF_011386835.1. Taxonomy (NCBI): domain Eukaryota; kingdom Metazoa; phylum Chordata; order Testudines; family Emydidae; genus Chrysemys; species Chrysemys picta. The sequence goes on from NC_088792.1 coordinate 28,238,911, forward strand.
AGCTCTAAGATATAACCGCATTTGCTCCAATCCCTCGGATAGAGACAAGCACCTACAAGATCTCTATCAAGCATTCTTAAAACTACAATACCCACCTGCTGAAGTGAAAAAACAGATTGACAGAGCCAGACGAGTACCCAGAAGTCACCTCCTACAAGACAGGCCCAACAAAGAAAATAACAGAACACCACTAGCTGTCACCTTCAGCCCCCAACTAAAACCTCTCCAGCGCATCATCAGAGATCTACAACCTATCCTGAAAGATGATCCTTTACTCTCACAGATCTTGGGAGACAGACCTGTCCTCGCTTACAGACAACCCCCCAACCTAAAGCAAATACTCACCAGCAACCACACATCACTGAACAAAACCACTAACCCAGGAACCTATCCTTGTAACAAACCCCGATGTCAACTCTGTCCACATATCTATTCCAGTGACATCATCATAGGACCTAATCACATCAGCCATACCATCAGGGGCTCGTTCACCTGCACATCTACCAATGTGATATATGCCATCATGTGCCAGCAATGCCCCTCTGCCATGTACATTGGCCAAACCGGACAGTCTCTCCGCAAAAGAATTAATGGACACAAATCTGACATCAGGAATCAAAATACTCAAAAACCAGTGGGAGAACACTTTAACCTGTCTGGTCATTCAGTGACAGACCTGCGGGTGGCTATATTACAACAGAAAAACTTCAAAAACAGACTCCAACGAGAAACTGCTGAGCTAGAATTGATATGCAAACTAGACACAATCAACTCCGGTTTGAATAAGGACTGGGAATGGTTGAGCCATTACAAACATTGAATCTATCTCCCCTTGTAAGTATTCTCACACTTGTTATCTAACTGTCTGTACTGGGCTAGCTTGATTATCACTTCAAAAGTTTTTTTTCTCTTAATTAATTGGCCTCTCAGAGGTGGTAAGACAACTCCCACCTGTTTATGCTCTCTGTATGTGTGTATATATATCTCCTCAATATATGTTCCATTCTATATGCATCCGAAGAAGTGGGCTGTAGTCCACGAAAGCTTATGCTCTAATAAATTTGTTAGTCTCTAAGGTGCCACAAGTCCTCCTGTTCCTCTTTCTCGGTAGCACCTCATTGGACCTCACCTACAGACATTTGTCCGCAACTAATTCATTTCCATTTATCATTACCCCTATTTGAAAACATCCTACAATACAAGAGGTTTCCATCCATGTGACCCTGTTCACATCCAGTCTATTTGAATTACATTTTCAAACAAGATTTCGTAAGGCACTGTATGGAATGCTTTAATAATAACACATAGCTCTAATGTAGCGCTTTTCAACAGTAGCTCTCACAGTGCTTTACAAAGGAGGTCAGTATTATTATCCCCAATTTACAGATGGGAAAAATTTACTAAAGTCCATTCACATCTGCTGCATTCTCTGCATCCATTACATTCTGTCACTGTGTCATATAAAGCAGTCAATTTTGTCTGGCATGACCGGTTCTTTATGAACCGATACCATTTATTGCTCATAGTTCCATTAGCCTCCAAAGCTTGCATTCATTTATCTTAATAAATAACAAAATGCTTCCCATTTGATTCATAAGCTCTTGGATGTTAATGAGCAGAGATTAGTAACTATATTTTGGGGCTTGGTTTCAATGTGTTTCTAAAAAAAAGTTACTACTGTAATATCTCCTTAGTGTTTTGTCTTAACTAAAGCACTTTTATGCCATCTGCTGGTGGATCTGATGCCAGCTAACCAGCGTGTGCAATATTCCACATCACAAGTGTTTTGATATATACAGTGCCATTGTAGAGTGAAATTCAAGCCTATGTAGAGGGTCAGTTCAAAGCCTATATACCACTTGAGCACTATTTGATTATTTAAATGGTATGTGGGTATTGAACTGGCCCCTTGGCACAGTGTTGAAATTTACTCTATATTTTTATTCAGTACCACAGAATATTTACTGAAAAATGTATGACCTCACTACAGGCACTATATAGAGCTGGTCAGTAAACTTTGAGGGAACTATTTTTCAAAATAGAATGAGTTCTGTAAAAAACAAGACACTTTATGAAATTGTGTTGATTTCATCAAATTTTGTTTCAGAGGGAAAAAAAGGAAAAATATTCTTACAACATTGAAACATCCCATCTTGACATTTTGAATTGAAATATTTTTATTTTTTCCTTTTGAAATGACTTTTGATTTAGAAATGTGTTTTCTCTTCTCTTCTCTTCTCTTCTCTTCTCTTCTCTTCTCTTCTCTTCTAAAAAGTCAGAATGGAAATGAAACATTTTGATTGCCAAAACAAAATGGGGAGGGGGGGCAATCTTTCACAAAGAATTTTAAAATGTTGGGGTTTTATTCTGAATCAAAACAAAAACAAATTTGGAAATTACAAAATCTTACATAAAACAGAATTTCTGTTCTCTGTCTCGCTCTATAGATAGAAAATAAATAGATACAAATACTAGACAGTGTTTAAATTTGAAATAAAAATGCTTCCATACTGTAACAACTAGCCTGATTCTGATTTCATGTTCAGTGATTTTACATGGGTATAATTCCATTGACTTGGTTTATTTCTTTGTTTGTTATTGAGGCCTCAGAACATTCTTAAGAAGCTTTCTAATGTCAACTTCTCATTCAGTTCCCTAAATGGAATATTATTTATATCTAAATAAGAGGGGCCATCTGCAGCTTCCAGTTACACTGCGATTAGCTCCTTTAATTTTAAGGACATTACTCCAGATTTATACTAGTGAACTGAGAAAATGTAGCTTTCTGGTCATCAGAAAGTCCTTTCTCCTTTATATCCTAGTCACTTTCCTTGTGTGAGTGAGGCTGGATGGAATTTCCTTTAGAAATCCTCACTGCCATTCCCAATTTGGTCAGAGAGGCCACTTTAGATTGAGGCTAGTCTGTCTATACTCCAAGAAAGATAATACTCAACTGTTTCCTCCACATAGATCAAAGTGCTCTGCAAAGTCAAATGAGCATTGTTATCCCCATGTTACAGAAGGCATGGGAATCAAATATATCACAGGTTGCTAAACCACGCAGTTGATCACAAAAATGTAAAATACATTGTATGTTGTGTACTATTAATTTTGCAATTAAGTTAATGAGTAAAATAAATGTTTGAGGTCCAATCTGGTACATTTTATAATGACATTAATTCTCTGTATATTTTAGTAAGTGTAAGATAGTGTGGTAAGGCTTCTTATATGAATCAGTCCGCAGTGGTTCAGAGGCCGCTGAAAACATTTTTTTCAGAACCATTGTCCAGCAGCAGCGGAGCTTATTAATGCTTCGTCTTTTCAGTCCCCCCATATTTATAAAGGAAATTCAATTATTAAATAAAACAGCAAATGCATCAGTGTATCCAGGAAAGATCAAATCAAGTGAGTCAGAACAAGCAGGGTACTGCAATTCAGAGCTTAAAGAGGTAACTAACCATAGCCCATATCCTCAGCACAACACTGAGGCCAAGTGACTCAGCTGGCAGCTAGGAAAATCCAGGAAGATGGCGGAAGAACAAAGAAGAAATAGACCCTCCTATGCTGCAAAAAATAAATGGGGTATTCTGTAGAATGGCAGGAGAGGTGGCCCTTTGCCATCCCCTCCATGGATGCACGGCGCTAAGAGAATCTCTTCATATGGCTCCAAGCCACTTACCCTCTGCCCAACCTCCTTATAAGACACACATAACAGCACAGGAAGCTTGTGTGTAACTGAGTTCCTTATCTCACCGGAACTCACATGCATTCCCTAGCTGTGTGCAGGAGCAGTGCACATACAATTCCCTTCTTTTCCAATGTGCATCTTCCCTAGGGATGCCTTAGCTACAGGGGGAACTTTCTGCAGGCAGGGCAGGGTGGGAGGTAGGAAGGGGAGGTAAAATACCATGGAAGCTCCTGATTCCTCTCCACTTTGGGTTCCAGAGGTGAGATCTGTGCATAGATGGCTCCTTTCACATGCAAATCCCAAGGATCCCTAAGTAAAGGATTTGTACCTAATCATAGGGGCTGGAACTAGAGGTGCTGGAGGTGCACCCTCAACTTAAAATGGTTTTCATCATATGCAGTATTTATAGTTTGGTTCAATGACTCTCAGCACCCTCTCTATACAAATTGCTCCAGCATCCCTGGATCTAATGGGAGTTTTACCTGAGAAAGGACTGAGTAAATCTGGCTAAGCCCCAGGACAGGCCCTGTGTTTCATCAGGAGAGTGACAGTGCTTTAAAATGTCCAGCTTGCTTGCCTTGCTAATCTAAAAGATATAATAATTCCCTGTCTTTTTAATAGGCTAAATTCACCTCTAGGGGAGACGGGAGCAGCTCCCTTTGACCTAGATGGGAGCTTAGACCAGGGCAGAGTTTGGTCTACACCATCTAATTATCCAAAGACAACATGGAAAGACATATAATTTTCCGTTGACACGTCTCCATATTTTTTCTTCCTTTATCCAGTATTTAATCACTGTCCTGATTTTGAAGTGAATACTACAAGAGACTCAGTAGGAAGACAAACAAATTTGTTAGACCCTTTTCTGTTTCTTTTTTTAAGTTTCCTGTTAGCTTAAGCACATTGTGTTCCTCTGTATCACATCCCTTTAGAGCCATATGTGGAAGTAATAAAGTGTATCCCTGCTTCCAAAGATATGGAGTATTTGTTTAGTTAACTGACTAAGGAAATACTATGAACTCATTAACAAATATGGTTATATGTGGTCACTTAATCATAGAGAGCACGAGCTGCGGAGCCAGAACACAGAACATATTAGTCAGCCTGGGCAATGGAACTGTAAATTACAGATCTCAGGAATTTTTTTCCAAGAGAAGGGAGACAGCAGGTTAGTAGTAAAGGAGAGTAAATCCACCAGCAGTTTCCATTACAATCAGATTTCCAGCTGTAGAAATGTATGTAGATAATGTGATGATTGCAACCTTAATTCAAAGAACAAGATTATTTTTTTTTCTTAAGCACAAGCTACTGCATATTATACTGTGGCTCATGTAAAAAGGATAAAAATTACAGGACCAGGCAATGTGTTTTCATAATTATCTTTCCCACCAATTTTGAGATACATAAATATATACGGTACCTTAAGGGTTTAGCTCCATCTAAAGGAAGAAGGAATTGCATTGCTTCATTACATGTCAGTCAAGATAAAAATGTTAACGTTTTCTGTATAGGGTGAGATTAAACCATGAAGGAAGAGACCTGTTTATTGCAGGAGATGCAAGGTGCACATGCCTTGAAACATTTTACAATTTAAACATTAGATGTTTCAATATCTTTCATCTTCTTGATACAAAACAAAGAAGGGATTTATTTTTTCTGCAGAAATAAAGTCTGAGGATGAACCAGGCATCAGACAAACAGGTTTGTCTATCTATTGGATAGAGACAAGTTTTAAGAAGGAAGTAGGGCAAAACATGGTCCAATTAATGTTTCTGAAGGAAAAAAAAAAAGGAAAAACTACAGAGTAGACCCGCATACAAGTCACACTAGAACACTTGATTGTAGCATTTTTTGTATTAAATTATAAAGAATCTCATATAACATTGAGACTTACCCAGAATTTTATAAACCCTACCGTTTATGGAATTTAAAGTGAATTATATCACACTGCTTAAACTTGAATGGCGACTTGCAAATATTTGTGACTACTGTAGAACTTCAGAGTTACGAACACCTCGGGAATGGAGGTTGTTTGTAACTGAAATGTTTGTAACTCTGAACAAAACATTATGGTTGTTCTTTCAAAAGTTTACATCTCAACATTGACTTAATACAGCTTTGAAACTTTACTATGCAGAAGAAAAATGCTGTTCTCAACCATCTTAATTTAAATGAAACAAGGTGTGTGGTTGACTGGTCAGATTATATCTCTGGTGTTCATAACTCTGAGGTTCTACTATACTGGCTCTGCACTGCAAATTTTACAAATTGGTAGTTTGGCACAGCTGTAATTTTTCCTGAAGCAACATTAAAACTTGCAACAATACACATCAGAATCTGATATTTTCCAACTCTCCTACTTTAAATCAAGATTGCCAAGATATTGATTAATGATTATTGTTCATCCAACTTTTGTTTGTGTCCCCCCACCCTCCCACACACACACACCAAACCTATGCATTATGATGATACAGCCTTTATGTGATCAGATACTTTTGTTCCTGCAGGGCCTTTTCCTGATTTAGCTCACAGGATCAATTGTGCTCTAGAAATGAGTGAATGAAGCAGTGTCTGTAGGACCCCTACCTCATTTGCTGCAGACCACAGAAGGTGTGTGGTGAATGAGTCAGGGAAATTCAGGAAGACAAAAACATGGTCTTGTGGTCACGGCATTTAAATGACACCCTGGAGAATGGGATTCTCTGACACCGAGTGCCTATGTGATGCTGGGTAAATCACATAAACTAAACTTCACAGATGGCTACAGTGTGTTCCACATTCAGGGGATGGGTCCATAAATTCACAAGTGATGGGTTCTTCAGTCCCTCACACTGTAGGATTCAGAGTCATATATACTTGATTGTCTGGGCTGACTCTCCAGAGAACTCCAGATAATTGAAGAGCCTCTCCCCCCTTGAATCCTTAGTTAGTTCTCCCTCTAAGCAGAGTAGGGGTAACAAACACAGTCATGCAACAAGTCTATTTCTGAGTAAGTCTGAGTAAGTTCTCGGGTATCTCCCCAAGGTGACGAAGATGAGGAAAGGTTTAAAGAGAGAGAAAATACCCCAAATGTTTTCTAACAGGCTCTAAACTAGACTCTTTCATACCCATCCAGCAGCCTTGCTTAAGACCACAAACATGGAATGGAAAAAATCCATAATGTCCGCTTGTCAAAGCATTCTTTATTGCTTTACCCAAAATGGATACCGTCTTTTCAATCCTCATCTAGTACCCTATCATCACTGCAGAAAGAGATTTCCTACCCAAGTTTTCACTGACAGAAGAATGGAATCAGCTCTCCTCAAAGACTATGTGGTGGACTTAATAGCTCTTAGAGCCTCAGCAGAGGCTATTCTTTTTGGCCAGAGCAGAACATGTTTACACTGAGTTCCTGCTCTCAAACATTCCTCAAAAGGTGAAAAGGGTCAAGGGTCAAGGGGCTGAGATCCTCCTTAAAGAGAATTTCCCTAACTTCAGCTGTAGTTTCAGATGCCTCCCTTGATGACTTTAGGTTCTCCACCAGATTGATAGTATCCAACACAGTGGCAAGAAGACATCTATGGCTACAGGCATAGAAGGCAGATATTTCCACAGGTTTTTTTGGTACTTTTTTGGGGGACGGGAGAGGAATCAAAAGAAAAAAGCTGCCTCCTAAGAACAGCTCAAAACTAAAAAACCTCTCCTCTCTGTTAATGATAACAAAGCCCAGAAGAGAGATTTTAAGACATTTTTTTCTTTCCAGGCAGCCCTTTCAGGGTTACAGAGCTTCATATGGATATGGCAGGAGAGACAACAGAGTCTAAGAATAGATGAGAGAAAATCTGGCCCAATAAACCCAGACGTCCCTCATTCTCCAGGAGTGCCCCTAAGTGTCACTGGAGGAATTCTGGGCAGAAAGCTTACGCAAATGTCAGTAGCATTCTGGATAAACAGCTTATTATGCAAATGAAGTAGCTCTGTGGCCATTCTTCCCCCTGCTCACCAATAGATAGGAGCAGACAGCTCCTTGCCCTTTAGAGCTTCAGGCCATTGGGCATATATATATATATGTTCACACACACCTATCTATATTTATTTTTATCCACACACACACACACACACACACACACATACACACACACACACACACACACACACACACACACACCATATAGATAAAAGTATAGGTAGATGTGTGTGAACATACAGCTGTGTCCTCATACCTGATTATTGTAGCGTTGCCAGGTGACTTATGCCATCCACATAAGCATCACAGATTTTTGGTGTGATAAATATACCATAAATAGGTGGCATTTCTAACATGATAAGAGTTCATAAAACTTACATATTAACCATGTTACTGAGGCTGGCTAGAAAAATCCTGTGCTGCAAAAAGCTAACTATTTGCCACCATTTCATATTGTTGTAATTCTCATTTATTTTAGCAAAAGATTATTACTTCTGTGTTATAGATCATTTTAAGACTATTGCAGTAGGAGAGAACTCAGTGCTGTGTATGAACAGTGCTAGCATATTCCCTGACATTTCATTTTTCTTTGGTTGCCCTTGTTGGCTCAACTGATCTGCTCCTGTTGCTGTCATTGAAAGGGACTGCCACAGCCTCCATTAGAAAGCTTGCATGCCATATTAGAAGTCTATAACTCTTCTGCAAAGGTTTTAAAAGGTTTCATCCAGGTAGTTATTTTATACAAAAGTCAATTTTTGCAGGTCATTTGTCCATAATGTGAGCCACCTGTTTGAAAAAAATCAATTAAAATGTCCAAGTTATTTGAATTAGAAAAATAAATAGAATCTGCTTATTTAATCTTCACAGGTTGTAATTAGAAATTGATATGAATTATTTTGTATGCACTGTATAATTAAAGACTCCATATACACCTCTACCCCCATATAACGCTGTCCTCAGGAGCTGCTTTACAGTGTTATATCCGAGTTTGTGTTATATCGGGTCGCGTTATATCGGGGTAGAGGTGTATATCATTCTATATGCATTAATATTATACAGTAAAGCTCTAAGTAAGCTGTTGCAACATATTGTTAAATTTGTTAGTCTCTAAGGTGCCACAAGTACTCTTGTTCTTTTTGCGGATACAGACTAACACAGCTCCTACTCTGAAACCTGTTGCAACATATTGTATCTAGGAACAGATGAAGCCATTCTGAAGAAAATAGGAAGAGGCTCGGACCTCTGCTGTTGTCTCCTATAGAGCCTCTTATCAAGTTTGAAAAGTGCAGATAACTTCCTTACCCCATGTCTACCATTGGTAGCCAACAAAATTTCTTTTTTTGCAATCCACACTCTCAGCGGACTGTTAATCTACTATCTTCACATTGTATGGAGTTTCCCATGGGGTAGATGAGGGGCAATGCATTTTGGAGAGTCTCTGACCAGAGCTAGCCCTGGAGGGAAGCATATATGAACAGATATCCCTAACTTTAAAACTTTTGAATAGAATTTCTTCAAATGTGGTTTGTTGTGTAGCTCTTAGTGAGACTTAAATAATATCAAACAACATCTGAATACTTTACTGGCTTCATTAGAACTAATTGTGTAAAAAATTCTATTCTATTACATATTGTATTAGCTCCTGAATCATGAAAGCATCCTACTGAGGAAGGGAACTTAAGCACATGCTTTACTGAAGAAAAATAGACTCAACCATGTGATTAAATGTTGTCCTGAATTAGAGCCTTAGTGGGGACATAATCTATACTGATATGAAAATAGACCATATTTTAAGATACAAGAAGGGATTAAGGCTGAGCTTTCGTCCTTAACTTTAAATTTCATGGCTTTAATTTTACAACTTCAGTGTCACCTTAATGCTTTTTTTTTTTTTTGCATATAATGTCTTTTTCTAATGTTATATTTAGTTATTTTGGGCCAGATCTTCAGCAGGTATAAGTCAATATAGGTCATTGAACTCAATGGAGCTACACCAATTTTTACCAATTGAAGTTCTGACCCATTATGTTTAGTTATGTCGTATCTCCATATCAAGTGAAACATTTTGCTATTTCTCACTCTCCCTTTTCACAGTTTGCAGCATTGACATAAACTAATTAGTTTGGAATGATGATAAGTAGTCTACCTCTTTGCTAATGATGGAACATGTCCTTTTTGTGTTCAAAGGTTTTTGAAGAGTATTTTTAGCTCAAGAGAGGATAGCAACTTCCCTACTTTAAAAAAATGAGATATTTTGAAAAGATTTTACAGGGACAATTTATTTGTAAGAAGGTTGATCTTCATTATATTAAGTAAGAGCTAAAGTTTTGCTATTTTTTTTAAACTGGTTCCATGTCTTTGAGACTTATTCTATAAATTAGACTAAAACATTAAAACAGAACCAGAAATATTTGTCTTTAAGGTTGCAAACTCCAATATAGCATTGCCTTGAAGAACTAACAATTATTTGGGGATTTTGGAAACAAACAAACAAAAAACAACCCCAAGGGATCTGCATTCTAACCATGTTTTCCAAGAATGAAGACTATGTGTATGTGTGTGTTTTCAGAATTGAACACTTATTAAGATTTTAATTTGCTGTCAAGGACAATTTAACATATCAAGATAAAACTATTTTATGATTAATTCACCAAGTCTGACTGAGGCAGCTGAGATTAATTTAATCTGTGGTTGTGGACATTAGTATTCATAAGGAATTGGAAGCACAAATAGAAGCACTCAGTCTTTCTTGTTTCTGAAAGAAATGTTTTCATGTCTTCTGTGTTCTGAAGATCACTCTGAGTTTGTAGTCTTTATGTTAAAACAAAAACACTGAACAGAAATAATAGCACTTTCAAAGATGCTGCTGTTCTTTAGAGATAGACTTGAATAATATATTGTCAGAAATAAATACATGAATAACATTTACACTTCAACATTTGTGTTTGCCACAGGCAGCCACTGGCATTTGTAATTTGTCCCCAAAATGTTGGCTTTCCCTACACGTTGACTGCATGTATTGTAGATGTAATACAGGCTGGGAAATAGTTAATTTGCATTTTTGAGGTTTCATTTATTGAGTGTAGTCCAGGATCAGCATGATTTTATTTTTCACAGCATATTGTAATTGTAGCATTTTTAAAGAGTCATTTGTTGGGTTATGTGCTCGGAACAGTAGATGCTTTGAGAGCAAGTCAGCATCATTGCACAATAGAAGTAAAACCTGAGTAGAATGTGTTAGAATTAATTGGGTATACTGGATCAAATCATATAGAGACAAATATTCCTATTATTTGCACAAGTTTTATACTGATGTTACTCTGTTGACTTCTGATTTATACCAGGGTAAGTGAGAGAGGAAACAGTCCTATTTTCTACAGTAGAGCTGGTTGGAAAAAAAAACAGTAAAATGTATGGGATTTAAAAAAAAATTACTGGTTTCTCAAAATATAGAAAAAATGTCAAAATTATAATGGAATTTCTCAATCATCAAAACATTTTGACAGCTATGTACTGGGACAGACCCAGACCAGTGGGGTACAGGAGTCTGGTAGAGGGCAAATATACCGGTCACTGGATGAGTAGTTTTCTGTTCCCTGAGTGACCAGAGCAGGGGCTGTAGTAGAGTAATCAGGAACCTGCTAGAACCAGTTAAGGCAGGCAGGCTATACTGTCCTCCCTTTTGGACTACATGGGGCCCCAGCTACCTTCCAGCGCCTCATGGACAAGCTATTACACCTGCATAACAGTTATGCTGCTGCCTACTTGGACGATGTGGTCATTCATACCCCAGACTGGGAAACCCACCTGGAGAAGGTGGAGGCAGTCCTCAATACCTTCAGGTGAGCTGGCCTTACAGCAAACCCTGCCAAGTGCGCTGTAGGGTTTACAGAGGCCAAATATCTTGGCTACATTGTGGGAAAAGGTTTGGTAAAACCCCAAGTGAACAAGTTAAAGGCCATCCAAAATTGGCCCTGATCAAGTCGCAAGAAACAAGTCCGGCCGTTCCTAGGTGTGGTGGGGTATTACCGACAATTTATCCCCCACTTTACCACAAGAGCAAGCCCCCTGACAGTCCTAGTGAAAGCCCGTGGACCTGATCTGGTGAGATGGTCTGACACAGCAGAGGAAGCATTCACAGACCTACGGACTGCCCTCTGCAGTAACCCCGTATTGATAGCCCCTGATTTCACCAAGGAGTTTATCCTGCAGACGGATGCATCGGAAGTAGGGTTGAGGGCCATTCTATCACAGATGGTCGGGGAGGAGGAACACCCAATTCTATACCTCAGTCGGAAACTCCTTCCAAGGGAACAAAAATATGCAGTGGTGGAGAGAGAATGCCTCGCTGTAAAATGGGCCATGGAAACATTGCGCTACTACCTGCTCGGGCGCAGATTTGTCCTCGTAACCAACCGTGCCCCTCTTCAATGGATGCAGCGGAACAAGGAGAAAAACACAAGGGTGACCAGAGGGTTCTTATCCCTCCAACCTTTCCAGTTCCGTGTGCAACACAGAGCAGGGAGCCATCATGGCAACGCCGATGGCTTGTCACGTGTGCACTGTCTGGCGTCCCAAGCTGCCCAACCCCTTGGCGTTGAGTAGGGGGAGGGATATGTGACAGACCCAGACCAGTGGGGTACAGAAGTCTGGTAGAGGGCAAATATACTGGTCACTGGATGAGTAGTTTTCTGTTCCCTGAGTGACCAGAGCAGGGGCTGTACTAGAGTAATCAGGAACCTGCTAGAACCAGTTAAGGCAGGCAGGCTAATTAGGACACCTGGAGCCAATTAAGAAGAAGCTTCTAGAATCAATTAAGGCAGGCTAATCAGGGCACCTGGGTTTTAAAAAGGAGCTCACTTCAGTTTGTGGTGCGAGTGTGAGGAGCTGGGAGCAAGAGATGCAGGGAGCTGAGAGTGAGAGGGTGTGCTGCTGGAGGACTGAGGAGCACAAGCATTATCAGACACCAGGAGGAAGGTCCTGTGGTGAGAATAAGGAAGGTGTTTGGAGGAGGCCAGGGGAAGTAGCCCAGGGAGTTGTAGCTGTCATGCAGCTGTTACAGGAGGGACTATAGACAGCTGCAGTCCACAGGGCCCTGGGCTGGAACCCGGAGTAGAGGTCGGGCCCGGGTTCCCCCCAAACCTCCCAACTGACCTGGACTGTGGGTTCTTCCAGAGGGGAAGGTCTCTGGGCTGTTCCCCAACCCACATGGTGAATCTCTGAGGCAAGAAAATCCGCCAATAAGCGCAGGACCCACCAAGATAGAGGAGGAACTTTGTCACAATACCTAATCAAAACCCACACATTTGGAGCATGAGAATCATTGTCAAACATTTTTTAATTATTTTTAGCCCAAAAATCTGATTTGTGACAAATAATATAATTGAACACTCAAACTTCTGAAAACGTTGATCCATTCTGCTAAAAAATGATGCTCCAATCTCAGCTTCTCAAAGTACCTAGCATCTTTGGGTCAGCAATGCAACTTCTCTCAGATTAGTAATGGAATGGTATCTGTCAGTCTTCCAGCTAGCTGAAGGTCAGTTGAGGATTCCTTTACATTTTCCAGATGTCCTTTCAACAAACTAAACTCAAAAACACAAGCACTTATCTGCTCCCTTCATAGGTGTTCCATGCATGACTCTGGTGTAAATTAAACGGTGATCAAAATTAAGTACAATTCCTTGGCAGGTTGCAAATACAAGGGAAAACTGAAGTCCAAAGTGACTTGGGGCCTGATTCAAAGCTCTTGAAGTCAATGGGAATCTCTCCATTGCCTTCAGTGCACTTTGTATTGAACTCCTAGAGAGGGTAGAACAATAGAGGGAGAAGCAAATTTGGAATATGCAGCACCAATAAAATGCACCATCCTACTGAATGTGCAGGGAGAAGAAATAACATATGCACTAACTGGGGCATGAAACCAGACAAACACAACTCTTGTTATTGGGAAGAAAACTAAAGTGGGAAGTCTTAATCTCCTGGTATTTGGTATATTTTGTTAGAGTTACATCCTGGATTGATGAGGGGAGTGTAGTAAATAAAATATATCTGACTTTAATCAAGCAGTTGAGAGTGTCTCCTAAAATCTGACTTGAAAAATTATATGAGGGTGGTTTGGATCTAAACATGTGGATTGCAAACTTCATGAAAGAAGGCAAAGTGGGTAATGTTAAATGGCAAGGCACCATGTCAGATGGAATGTCTAACATGGAGGATTCCCCCAAGATTGGCGGTGAATTATTCTTTGTTATGACCTCACGTAAAGGGTGGCGTGTTAACTACACTTTCAGATAACAACCGATTGGGACATGTTACAAACTACATTACAGAAGGAGAAATAATACAAAGGAGGAACCTACAGATGTGGACAGGAAATATATTCAGAGGTACAACATTCCGATCACTTCTTATTTCATCTAAGGTTATTCCACCCTGATACCAATTTTGCATTTCAATCTAGACTACACTCAGTAGCTGCATTTATATTTTAGAGCTCTGGCATACAGAATAGTAGATTGCTTTGGAAACAGAGCTTGTGAATATGACACATATTGAGGCTATGTAAAGTCACCCGATTAAGTAAAATACCCATTCTTTAACATTCACAGCCATCTACATATGACAATAATGATAGCATGGAGCCAAAAGATAGTAAAGGAGACAGTGAAGGAGATTCAAGGCTGAAAAGTAAAATAAACACCCTCATTTAAAATAAATTAAATTAAATGTCAGTGGGTATTAAAGTAACAAACAATATAATTGTTCTATTTATACTTCAAGTAATATAATGAAATGAAAGTTATACAGTAGTGAATAAGCAAATAAATCCCATAAAAACAATATTTCACAGTTAAACTTAGTGTGACTAGCTTTATCTAAATTCCAGTTGTTAATCCTATGATGCTATGGAAGATCCTTCCTTTGTAATTTGTTGGGTTCAGATTAGATGGGTAGGGTCTCTTTTTCCATCCCCACCCCTAATATAATAAATCCATTAATGGTGCTTTCACTTAAGTGAAAAAGAAACAAGAGAATTCAAGACATAGGGAAAAAACTGTCTTTAAAGTATATGGACCTGGTGTATTATGGTGTTGCTCCAGTTTGAATGATAGATTCATAGGTTATAAAGCCAGAAGGGACCATTGTGATCATTTACTCTGACCTCCACATCGGCTGTAGGATTTCCCTGAATTTATTCGTGTTTGAACTAGAGCATAGCTTTTAGAAAACGCATCCAATTGTGAATTAAAAATTGCCAGCAATGGAGAATCAACCACAGCCTTTGTAAATTGTTCCAATTTTAATTACCCTTACTGTTAAAAAATAGTGCCTTCTTGACTTTGTCTAGTTTTGACTTCCAGCCAGTGGATCTTGTTATAACTTTGCCAAACTGAAGCATGCTCTTATTAAATTTCTATTTCCCATGAGGGTATTTATAGACTCTGTTCAAGTCATGCCTTAATCTTCTTTGTTAAGTTAAATAGATTGAGCTCTTTGAGTATTCCACTGTAATGCATGTTTTCCACTTCTTTAATAATTCTCAAAAAGAAGAACAGGAGGACTTGTGGCACCTTAGAGACTAACAAATTTATTAGAGCATTTATTAGAGCGGTCAGTAGGCCGCTACACTTACCTACATGCCTCCAGCTTCCATCCAGGACACACCACACGATCCATTGTCTACAGCCAAGCTCTAAGATATAACCGCATTTGCTCCAATCCCTCGGATAGAGACAAGCACCTACAAGATCTCTATCAAGCATTCTTAAAACTACAATACCCACCTGCTGAAGTGAAAAAACAGATTGACAGAGCCAGACGAGTACCCAGAAGTCACCTCCTACAAGATAGGCCCAACAAAGAAAATAACAGAACACCACTAGCTGTCACCTTCAGCCCCCAACTAAAACCTCTGCAGCGCATCATCAGAGATCTACAACCTATCCTGAAAGATGATCCTTTACTCTCACAGATCTTGGGAGACAGACCTGTCCTCGCTTACAGACAACCCCCCAACCTAAAGCAAATACTCACCAGCAACCACACATCACTGAACAAAACCACTAACCCAGGAACCTATCCTTGTAACAAACCCCGATGTCAACTCTGTCCACATATCTATTCCAGTGACATCATCATAGGACCTAATCACATCAGCCATACCATCAGGGGCTCGTTCACCTGCACATCTACCAATGTGATATATGCCATCATGTGCCAGCAATGCCCCTCTGCCATGTACATTGGCCAAACCGGACAGTCTCTACGCAAAAGAATTAATGGACACAAATCTGACATCAGGAATCAAAATACTCAAAAACCAGTGGGAGAACACTTTAACCTGTCTGGTCATTCAGTGACAGACCTGCGGGTGGCTATATTACAACAGAAAAACTTCAAAAACAGACTCCAACGAGAAACTGCTGAGCTAGAATTGATATGCAAACTAGACACAATCAACTCCGGTTTGAATAAGGACTGGGAATGGCTGAGCCATTACAGACATTGAATCTGTCTCCCCTTGTTAGTATTCTCACACTTGTTATCTAACTGTCTGTCTGTACTAGGCTAGCTTGATTATCACTTCAAAAGTTTTTTTTCTCTTAATTAATTGGCCTCTCAGAGGTGGTAAGACAACTCCCACCTGTTTATGCTCTCTGTATGTGTGTATATATATCTCCTCAATATATGTTCCATTCTATATGCATCCGAAGAAGTGGGCTGTAGTCCACGAAAGCTTATGCTCTAATAAATTTGTTAGTCTCTAAGGTGCCACAAGTCCTCCTGTTCTTCTTTTTGCGGATACAGACTAACACGGCTGCTACTCTGAAACCTTACAGGAATCTAATGCATGAAAATTTTTATGAGCTTGCACTGTGCAGATCTTTCTATACAGCACAAGACAATCTTATTTTGGGGTTTACACTCCAGATGGTGTGTGCACCGGAGTGCTGGCCAGTCCCCTACCTGATTTCAGTCTGTGTCTGCAGCTGGGTGTGGCCTTGCCTGGATGTATGCTGGAAAGGGCATTGAGAGCCTGATACAGCAATCCAGTGCAAGGGAAACCCAGGTTGGTCGGACTGGCAGGCTCAGTGAGACCCCACCACATCAAGTGGCACCCCAGAAGGGGGGTCTAACCTGTCACAGCACCATCACCACATCTATACATATCTGTCTACCTTCCTTTCCAGTACTACAACAGCACACTCCTTCTCAAGGTGGAAGAGGCAAAATGGACTAGTCCTCAAGGCTGTCCCCAAAGGAGATATTGCTCTCTCTCTCTCTCTCTCTCTCTCTCTCTCTCTCTGCATCCATGGTGGTATGCCTCTCGTGCTGCAGCATCTGCTGTAGTGTTGCCTCCCGGTGGTGAGGAGGCTGCTGTCCATGTCTTGGAGGGCCACAGGCAATGACTTCAGCCACCATGTGACTCACTCTTTATTTCAAACATGATACGCCTGACTCAGCCTCCCTGTCCCCTGAGAGGAAGGAAGTCATGGTACTTTTGAAATTGGGGATCTTTAATCTGGTGGTATGGCAAAGAGAATATATCCTGCAGCTGTCTAAATGTGCTGTGTGCTGCACAGGACTGGCTGAAGTGGGCAAGATCATCCTGTCTGTCAAAGGCAGTGCCTGCACCTGGGCATTCCCTTCCAGAAATCCCCTCACAACCAGACTGAGCCTGTGAGTGAGGCAAGAGACACACTGAAAGAAAACACTGTGTCCTGGAATCCATTGTCCATTGCCACAAACCCAGTAGAGAGGGCAAGGGGCCTTAGCCACTTCACTGTGACAGCACACACTGTCTCTTTAAGATGTTTCTGGAGGTGTGCTGTTTTTCAAATCCACACATGGGCAGTGTTATATACTGTCAACTGAGGGCATATGCATTGCCACTGCTGCTGCTAGTCTTTGTGCTGCTGCTCACCCAACAGACCATAACAGACATGTTGTCTGACCATTGGTCCAAATGTCAGTTGTCAGGTGCATCCTTTTACCTTTGCAATTATTTAGGACATGCTGTACTGCAATTCTGATGGCACTGCCTTTTTAGCAAAACAGGAGCCCCTAAGGATCTGCCACCAGGGAGCAACTGTAGCCATGAGGCATTTGAAGCACTCACACCTCCAACAGGGAGAAAGGAAGCATGTCCATGTCCAGCATCCTCGCAAATGCTGTGGTCAGTAACATGGCCCTAGGGTGCTTGTTACCATATTTTTGACCCCTTTGAACACACTTTTCTATGTCTGTTGAGTGATGCTGATGGACTTAGCTGATGTCATGGAAAGTAGACCTAGTGCCTGTCTGGTTTTCTCCCGAGCCACTTTGTTGTAGCATGTGCCCTCTGTGATTGTGTTCTACGTCTTTCAGCATGCCTAGTGTCCCCAGTTCTTTGGGGTCAGTGCCTGGTCTAGCCCAACATTTGCATTGCTGGCAAATGGTGCTGTTACTGTTCCTAAGATCAGTTGTGAAATGTTGCCAAACCCAGGAGCCTGGCTGTTTAATTGTTTTATTCAGGAAGGTGGCAATTGAGAAAAATGCAGTATGGGAGCACTGCCTTCTCCCCTCCCCCCAGTGTTCCCACCAAAACAGCATCCAACAGAGAGAGAGAGAGAGAGAGAGAGAGAGAGAGAGAATGACCTTTCAGAAGAAAAATGGAGCAAAACAGTTATAACAATGTCAAAATGTCCTGTGCTGACCCTTTTGGAACAAAACAATTTGATTTTTTGTTTTGAAACAACTTTTCATGTTAACTCTCTTAAAATGTGTGCTATTTTATATATAATACAATACAAAGTCACAAACACACAGTCTTAAGCCAAAATGAACACAAATTCTGAATTTTCTGGTGTAGAGAATTTTGAAAGTTTCAGTCTTTGCTCTCATTTGGAATGAAGCCAAATTTTGAAATCTCAGAAACCTGTATGAAACAGAGCTTCTTTTCTCCACACAGCTCTAGCTGTGACTAACCATCACATCCTTTCAGAACTGAAGGAGCACAGTCTTGGAGGGAGCTAATGGTCTCTGACCATTGGCCCGCTAGGGAGCAGACTCTTGAAGAGAAGGAACTACCTGTGGTTCTGAACTAAACTCCTTCTTCACATCACCACTATCACCACCTCCTTCACCCTTTGCCCCTGGAAATATTCCTTTCCAGAGGATCTGTCTGCCTCAGCCAAAGTGGATTCTGCTAACTCCTCCAGCACCGCATGGGAATCTGGTTTCGTTTCTTGAGTTCATGGTGCACAACAGTTTTTCCACTGAATAAGTCCAAGGTGCAAGAACTAGTCTTTCTTTTCCCCATCCTCAACTTTCCTGTAGAAGAGCTGCTTCTGAGTAGCCTCATACTGGAATCTGCCAGTTCCATTAACACAGCTCTAAGATGGGGAATGCGTGAGGGACTGTGCCATGTTGTTTATAGTGGGAGCAGCATCAGAAAAAGGCCTTTTGTTTATCTGGGAGTCAGACAATTGCTGAGTGTGACCTGAGCTCTTCCCAGTTCCTCTTTCAGAACAGGAGGTCAGGCTTTGTTAGGTGAAGTCAATTAATATACTTGGCTTTGCAGCACCCAGCAGCTGTGGGAGGTCAGAGATAGGCACAGTATCTGATGCTTGGAATCCCTGCTCACTGTCACAAAAGACGCAGCTTCAAACTAGTCATACAATCCTAATAAATGGAACCTGCCCAGGAACAGAGAGCTGCCGCTCATGCTGTGACTTCATATGGGTACTCTGAACCAAACTGAAACAATGCGCACTCATCCAGTAAAAGAACACACTCCCAGCAACATGGGACAAGAATGACACACTACACTGAAGTGGAATTTTTTCCCATCAAGTCAAAATGAAATGATAGTGTCGTAATGAAATAAAATATACTCCATTTTGATTTGAAATCATTCCAAAATATTTTTTCCAAAAACTTATCAAAATTGTTTTGTTTCAGGAATACATTTTGGTTTAGACAAAACCGCATTTTCTAATGGAAAAATTTTCCGTTGAAAAATTTTCCACCGGCTCTATTATTTATGTATTCGAGCCAGGTAGCCCTACTCCTAGGGGACAATGAGAACCTGAGGTACTTGGACTATAGCTCCCCTGAGTTAAAACAGCAACATTTTCCAAACAATTGTTTTTTCCCATTTTCAGCTAATGTTTTTCAGCCTAATATTTTTCACCCCCACAATTGAAATTTTTGGCCGAGAAAAACCCCATATTCTGACAATCTCTACTATACATTATTTAACACATTTTAGTTTGTAGTTCATGTAGACACACTAAATTGTCACATGAAACACTCCAGCGTACTGAAGATTTTCCTGCTGGATTTAATCAATTCTTCGGTAATTGCAACACTTGTAACACTATTTCTACAAATGTACAGAAGGGATGAAACCCTTTGTATTTTGTCATGCACTGGTAGTAATAGAGCCCAGTAAAAGACTTCAACTCACTGTTTCTTCTTGCTTCAATCAGAATGCAAATCTTCCATGATTAGGCAATAAAGCATGACAGAGCAATGGTCATAGTGGACATTTTGAGATGTTGCACAGTTGGGTGAAATCCTGACCAGATTGAAGTAAAGGGGATTTTAGTCATTCATATCAATGTGTCTTCTATCTGTATCCAAAGCACATTGAAATCAATGGAAAGGCTCGCATGGTTTACAATAAATTTTTGGATCAAACCTTTATCTGGAGTCCTCACTGAAGTTAGCGATTTTGACATTGAATTCAATGTGAGAACATTTGTGACGGGTGAAAAGAATGGAATATGGAATACTGTAGTTCAATACAAAGTTGCTATTATTATTTTACATAATCAGGTTTTTTTTTATAGCTGGCATCTCTTATTTTGGCAGGATACTCAGAGTGGTAAGAAGTTACAGCAGCAGCAGAATTGATATCCACATGGCGCTTATATAGGACACTGGGAGAAAGCAGTAATATACTGTCAGAGATGAACTGTGTTGAACAGGAAAAGAGCAGGCAATCTGGTAGCTAACCATAAATCTTATAGAAATGTTATTTTAATATAATGATTGAGGTGGGCAGGGATACAGAACACTCAGTAATGAAAAATTAGAATGGAGACAAAAGTATAGTTAGCAAATAAAAAGGGTGAAAAGGTAGGTGGAAACAAAACTGGAGAGAAGTGTAAGCTTTTTCCAAACAAATTGCAAGGAGCATATGACAGAGCATTACAAGTATATGGGTATAATAAGCAATGTGTGATAACTGGGATAACTGAGTTGGCTATATTAGGAAATTGACTAAGTTATATAAATACGCTTCCAAAGCTGCCCTGTTTATAGAAAGGATAGTTTATATTGTAATAAATATTTATAGACATAGAGCTCTTATTTATGTAGAAAGAACAAGGCAAGCAGTATTACAAATGTTAAGTTTCACCTAGTTCTTACTCATGTCAATGGGAGTTTTGCCTGGGTAAGGACTTCAGGATTTGTTCCTTAATGCATTGTATAATAAGGCTTTTGATATTCATGACTTTCTCATAATCAAACTAGACAAATATAGTCTAGATGAACCTACTATAATGTGGGTGCACAACTGACTGGAAAACTGTACTCAAAGAATAGTCATTAATGTTATCACAATTGAGCTGGAAGGGAACATCAAGAAGGAACCCACAGGGATTTGTCCTGGGTCCAGTTCTGTTCAATATCATCATAAATGATTTGGATAATGGCATAGAGAGTCCACTTATAAAGTTAGTGGATGATACCAAGCTGAGAGGCGTTTCAAGTGTTTTGGAGGGCAGGATTAGAATTCAACGTGATCTTGATACACTGGAGAAATGGTCTGAATTAAACAGGGTGAAATTCAATAAGGACAAATGCAAAGTACTACACTTAGGAAGGAATAATCAATTGAACAAATACAAAATGGAAAATGCCTGCCTAGGAAGGAGTACTAGTGGAGGTTATATTTGTGTTCAGATATTTGTGTGCTACCAACTGAGCCATTCAAATGAAGCTATTCCACTTCCATTAAAATCAATGGCAACATTCTTTCTGACATCAGTAGTAGCAGGTGCAGGGCCTAATACTTTAGAAGAGCATAGAATAAAATAGCAAGATTGTTCCAGAATGAGGGTCATTAGCAGATGTGTGGAGTAGTTAAGAGTGTGGAGATTTTGCACAGCACCTGTTTTCATGAAGTTTGGTTTCAACCACTATTAGTCCCTGCCGAATATTCAGGAGGATTACACCCAGAAAGCAACAGAGGGTCCTGTGGCACCTTTGAGACTTTGTTAGTCTCAAAGGTGCCACAGGACCCTCTGTTGCTTTTTACAGATTCAGACTAACACGGCTACCCCTCTGATACTGTACACCCAGAAAATATACTAAAGGGGACATACTTATAGAAAGTGATGATGTGTATTACTAACTACTGTGAAGTATTATTGGATTATTTATTCAATGGGTTAAAATTTGTGAGAAATATGCCTGAATAGTATGGATTTTTGAAATCCCTGGAGATAGAGACAGGCTCACTTTACGATAAAGGGGAGGAACAATAACTCTCCATTTTTTTCCGAAAAGAATATTTCAAACAAAGACATCATATAAAATATGAATGAATCTTTCCCTCTGAATAATGATGGGTTTTGTCATATTTTAAACCTTCTCAATGTTTGATGCTTGAACTAAAGATCTGAGTTGTTTCAACAATCGGAGAAGAAAGTCCTCAAATGAGGAATTCCACAACCATTCTATTATGTTCTATGCAGGTTCTTATACCACCCCCATTACTACAGTATCTGAGCATGTTCCAGCAGTGCATTAAGTGACATGACTATCATTTGTGTGCACTAGCCATCAATCCATAAAATCCTCCAATAATGTACATATTGTCTCATCAACATCTACAAGCTTCAGAGACCCTATGTATGGTTTGTATGGCATGCTTTAACTGTACCATACTTTTTAAATTATTTTTGCATTATGCTGTCTGAATATCATGGAAAAGAGGGCAACACATGGAAAACACAGATGTAAGTTTTATAAACTTAATGCCCTCTTCTCAATGTTGGCAAAAGAAAATAGATAAGCAACAATGTTTTGTTAAAAGCAGAAATGGGGGTGTGGGGGGCAGTTGATAGATAATTTGCTTTGCTAAAAATTTTTGAACATCTGACTAAACTTTTCACTAATTTTTATACAAAAATCTAGAAAATCCATAATCACTAAGATTTGAATTTTTGTTTTGATTTGTTTTTGTCTGAATGTCTTACGTTCTTGATCTGATCTGGAAGTTTAGCAGGATGTTCAGTCCTGTCTATGTGTACTGGAATTGGTACTTGCAGTGTCCAATACATTTCTATGATTCTATAAGTGAGTATTACAACTGCAACCATTGTATAGTTAAATGTGTGCATCAAGGAGACTGTTCAATAGGGCTTTCCCTTTACTACCCTATCCTGGTGATGGTTTGAGTAAAGCAGAACTTGCTGCAACATATCTGGAAATAGCAATGGAGAGATGGGCATATGTCCTGTGGTAAACCATGAGAGAATCCTATGTGAAAAGCCAGTTTATAAATGGTTTAACAGGGGAACTTTATAGCGTGCTAGTGATGAAAGAAAACATACTGGACAAACCTGTGAACCACATTATACTCAATTCAAAATGTGGAAGAAGAAATTGGTTTTCCTTAAAGGTATCAGTTATTAATTCCCAGACTCAGGTTGACATCTTTATACCAGATGCTGCACTTCAAGAAGTGATTGCAAACGAAGTGGCTAAAAAATTGCAGGAGGTCCAAGTTCAAACTATTCACAAGTGCACTGGGGGTCAGAGGAAAGAGGCTGTTTCCTGAGTGTGTCCAGGACAGAAGTCATTTGCAGGCAATACAGAGGCAAAGGCCATTGGAGATGGAATTGCTCAAGCAGAGGGAAGCCACAATAAGTTGTTGATGCATTAGGGCCATCAGCGGCAACTATCAGAATTGCCCATGTGAAGAACTGCCTAGATACCTGCTACTATGTGTCTAGAGACATTGGCACTGGAAAACAACAATGTTGTTGGAATCAGGATCTGAAATTAGTCTGATCCATGGTGAACACACAATGCTGAAAAGGAAGAAATCTTGTATTTCAGGGTTAAATTGGTGACAATTATTCATCAGCCACTGCAGACAAGAGGAGAGATCCAGCTCCCACTGAACTTGGGGTCTCTGCATTCTAAGTGGACTTCTGTTATGATGACCAATATTTAGTGCTATTGTATAAGGAGCGGATTTAATCTGAGAACATCACAAGAATTCCTGAGGTGTTCACAGAGCACATTGTCACTGACAGTATTTAGACAGGAGGAAGTATGGACCGGGGAGCAATTCTTAGGGCCTTACAGGTGCCTCTACCATGCCTATAGGATGACAGATAGGAACTTCTCTCTGTGGTAGCTCAGAATAAAGTTGTGATGAAGCCAGGCCACCATGCAACAATAGCATGAAGGATAAAGGACTGCTGCAGTGAACCTGTAGGAGTGTTTGATGCTACTAGTATCCACTCAGGATAGTTTAGCAGAACTCCGTTTCCAGGTGGACCAAAGGGGGAATTCTGCGTAAAAGCAATTAATGTGACTGACCAGGCAGCGCAGCTTGTGAAAGATCAGATCATGGAAACAGTATCCAGTGTAACTGGTGTCTCAAAGGCTCTCATAGGGGGATAGAGATCAAGAACTAAGAAGCATCCCACTCAGTAAAGAAGATAGGGATTGATTTTACAGAAGCAGCCATAAAAGGCAATGAAACGAAGCAATTAGAACAGCTGCTCTTACAATGTGCTAGCGTGTTCTCCTGGAATAATGAAGAGCTTGGGGGATATGATCGGGTGCGGTGCAACATCAGATTGTGTTTAAACCAGGAAGTGTTCTACCCCCTGCCCTCCTCCCCAGCCCCCCGATTCCCCTAAGGTATCCAATCACAATGGAACAAGAAGCTAAATTGCATGCTGGAGGATGGTCTGATTGAGCAATCTACATCACCTAGGGCATCCCCAATTGTAACTGTGAAAAATCCCCATGGAGACTGGAGGATATGCATTGACTACAGGAGACTTAATTCACAGACAGTCCAAGATAGCTACCAGGTCCCCCACATAGCAGACACACTGGATAAAAAGCCCAGAGCAAAATATTTTAGTAGCTTTGATTTGGTATCTCATTACCATCAGATTAAAGTGGCACCTAAGGATCAAGAAGAAACTTGTTTTTGTGGCATCCTAGGGACTGTTTTAATTCCACAGAATATCTTTCCAATTCAAGAATGCACCAGGAACATGGCTGCAGATGTTAAGGACTGGATACTTTCCTGTCAAAAAAGGAAAGCACTGAAGGATAAAAGAACGGAGACAGGATACATCGTTGAAATGTAGTGTTGCAGCGCAGCCCATCAAGCTGTGATCAGGGGAAGGAATTTGAATCACAGTTATTACACAAGGTTTGCTGAAAACTCCAGATAGCCCTGAGAATAATGGGGGCATAGAGAGAGTAAACCACACCATTGGTTCTATGTTTACTGACTTAATCAATGAAGATGAGCAAGACTGGGATACAAAGTCATCTTTTGTCATCTTTTGTCATCTTTACATATAACACCAGCCAGTGGTCAGCTACTCATTACTCTCCTTCTCACATTATTTCTTGACTCCACAAACCCATGCTTCCGTGTGACTTGATGTTCAGGCAGCAAGAATTGGCAAGGGGCCTTGCACCTATACAGGAGGGTGACACAGGTGGGTGGAGGCTTATATCAGTGACCTGAGGACAGCATTCCATAAGATGGAGGAACAGAGGACCCAGAAGTTAGCTTGTCAGGCATAAAAGGCCAGGAAAAAGGAAAAGTATGTGCCCATCTAGGAAGGAGAGAAGTTGTGGCTACACAACTGGAAAAAGTCCCAAATTTACTCTTTTCTGCAGGGGACCTTACAAAGTGATTAAGAAATTAAACAACTTATTCTTGCAGATACAAAAAGCAAGAGCTCACCCCTTTTGTAATGCATTGAGAACTGGTGCACAGATTCACTGAAAGAAAGGGGAGGACAAGGCGCCACAGCTATCCCAGAGGGATATAGAAGAGGCTTCGAAGATATCCCAGCAGATACCTGTTATTCGTAATGGGAGACCAGTCGTGGAAGAGAAATTACTGGGGTGTTCTCAGGACCTCAACACACTGCTGTCTCCAACATGATAGGCCTGACCCAGAGGATATGAATTTTGCACTTGCTGATAATCTAGATCCAACTACAACCAATGAGTCCAGACTGATTATAAGACTTAATAGGCTGATGAACACGGAAGCTTGTGTGGATGGCAGAATATCTGGAATCCTAGGAGTTACTGTTTAAATTCTTATTTAACTAGAGGGGGGAAGTTGTAATTAGAGTAGACAGTACTTCCACCAGCATATGGAGCTTTATCGTTAGCTTAGTGTTAAGTTGTTTTCTTCTATGTTATGTTGTTGATCTGACCTGGGAGGTTAGCGGGACGTTCAGTCCTGCCTGTCTGTGCTAGAGTTGGTATTTGCATTGTTCCAATAAATCTCTGTGAGTCTATGAGTATTACAATACCCATGCTAGCTTTATTCGACCTAGTATGGATAAAGACAGCAGTGAAGCCATGGTCTTCAGTGCAGGCTCAGGTCATGAGTAGGCACCCAAGGTTCTGGGCAGATTGCACAGTCCATGCTGAAGAACCAGGCCATTTTCATATGGTAATTGGAGACTTAGAAACATGCTGACATAGAAGTTATCTTTGGCCATACCCAGTAGGCATTCTGTGATACTAGCCATAAGAAGATTATATACCAGAGATGGCTGTGTTAGTGGGAGTTTATAACCAAGGGAAAAGAGGGTGGAAAAATCTCAAACTGTGGCTGGAAATGGCAGGAAACTGGTTTGTGAATCCAATGGTATTTGAGACAAAAAAACAACTCTAGCCTCTCAGCAGGGAAGATAATCACAGACTTGCAGCAAACAGCTGTATTTGGAAAAGGTACGCAAAATAACTTGGCCATAATGTCAAAATTCTACTTACACCCATTGGTTACCATGTCACTTAAATTTTTATGGAACTTTTAAGTAGTAATGGAATCAACACCAACTCAAAGAAAACATCCTCCACCCTCACTTGTTATCCAGGATGGCAATTTTTTTATGTGTGGTGAATTTACTAATCTCTCTGCTCTAGTGAAGAGAGCCAAACATTCAGTCACATACTCTGCAGTTTAATATGAATTTTAAAAGGCGATTGACAAATTTGGGGGATTAGTTTCTTTCAGATACTCTGTTGTACAAGTTTGGTGCCAATTAGACATGAAGATAAGATATATGTGATTATCATATTAAAGGAACTTTAACTGCATGGGAATAAGCTTTTAAAGTAGTCTTTAAGTATAAATTATCAATATGAGATATGAGTGCAGTTATCAGGTTGCTGGAATGTACTTGTCAAGGCAAGTAAGTCAGACTTATGGGTAGGACTATTCTGTTTAGAGTTAATTTAGTTCAATGTTTTGACAGTTGCACTTGAGCACAGAGTACTAAAATATACCTCTCTGATGCTACTTCACCACAAGTAAGGTTTACAGGTTTAGATCAGTCTGAGAGGGAATTATTCAAAACATGTCAAATTTACTTCCCTTTGAAAAATGCATTCTGAGTAAAAGAGCTTTAATTCCTTCACTCGTGTATTTCCATGGAAAGTGTGCCTCGGTCTGCATTCACAAAAGAAAAAAGATGGACAGAAAAAACCCCACTAACATAAAATGGACTTATGAAAGACACAATAGTCGGGAGATAAAGAACTCAGATGACCGACATATATTAGTGGGAGTAGAGTTAAGTTTACATAAAGAGGAAATGTATTTGACCTGAATAGACTGCACTTTTTGGAGAAAAACATATTTTTGCAGTTTGGTTTTCAGCCAAATGTAGCAGTAGCCAAGGGTGCTAAGATTTAAGAATGACATCAGTACAGCCTTCTCTGTGTAGTTAAGCAACTACTTTGTTACACCAAACAAAAGTCAAAAATAGTATTCTTGGATTTTAAAATGGAATGAATTTGGTTATATATTGTATATACATTGTATGTAATGTAAAGAAAAATGCCTGATCCCCGCATTCTGTTACTGCTGAATCTCTGTCATTCAAGTCCAACACTACGGCTACATTGCAAAAACAAGCCCATTCCTCATTCCATTGAACTCAGTGACCCAGATACCCAATATTGCAGGGTCAGATCTGCAAACAACCAGTGAGAGAGCAATAATTGCACATGCTGGTCTTTACCATATACAGTAGTTAAAAAACTGCATACAAATAACTTTAGTTACATAAATACCAATAGACATGCAACACACATAATACTAATGAGCGTGGGACACATGGGATTTTTAGATAGGTTTCAACCATAAGTGGAATGAAAATAGTAAATTTAAGTCTTCACAGGGCTTGACACAACTGATAAAGCTTGATATGTGTATCTTGTCCACCAGAATCAGAGGAACTTGAAGAGGAAGCTTTCACAGCATATTTTCTCTTATTGAGAAGAGCCACAGGATTAAATAATTACATTTTAAATCATAACTGTAGTAAGTGTTTGTGACAGGTTGGATCACAGAAACCCCTTTGGGAACTGCCAACTGATGTGCCAAGACTACTTCTGCCCCTGCTTTCCCTGCCAGCTCAGGACTCCAGCACCCTGTCTTGCTGAGCCAGACATGCCTGTCTGCTCCAACACTGACCCAGGGTCTGAATTATGTGCCCCAAAGCTGCAGACGTAAAGCAGTTTACAGAAGTGTTCCTGTCTTTAACACTCAGCTGCCCAACTCCCAATGGGGTCTAAACCCCAAATAAATCTGTTTTACCCTGCCCCCCTACCCCACAGGTATGAATACATACTCTGAGCTAATTAATAAGTAAAAAGTGATTTTATTAAATACAGAAAGTAGGATATAAGTGGTTCCAAGTAGTGACAGACAGAACAAAGTGAATTACCAAGTGAAATAAAATAAAACATGCAAATCTAAGCCTAATACAGTAATACAACTGAGTACAGTTAAAATCTCACCCTCAGAGATGTTTCAATGAGTTTCTTTCACAGACTGGACGCCTTCCTAGTCTGGGCACAGTCCTTTCCCCTGGGTACAGCCCTTGTTCCAGCTCAGGTGGTAGCTAGGGGATTCCTCATGATGGCTTTCTCTTTTGTTCTGTTCCACCCATTTATATATCTTTTGCATAAGGCGGGAATCCTTTGTCCCTCTCTGGGTTCCCACCCCCTCCTTATCAATGGAAAAGAACGAGTTTAAAGATGGATTCCAGTTCAGGTGACATGTTCATATGTCTCTATGAGACTTCATTACCCACTTGCCAGCACACACATATACAGGGAGACTTACAAGTAAAACAGAGCCATCTGCAGACAATCGTCCTGGTTAATGGGAGTCATTAAGATTCCAAACCACCATTAATGGCCCACACCTGCATACAATAGGCCCTCAGAATTATATTTCTGTGTAGCAAGGCGACGACTCACCGGCGGTGCCTCCCACTGGACGTCCAGGGAATTATCTCGCCAGCCTCCGGAGCACCGGTGTCTCGCCTGTCGCTGGCCCCCGTGTCCCTCCTGGACCCTGGTGCCCCTTTCCTTTGGGGGCTGCCCCCTGGCAGTACCCCCACAGTCTCTAGGTCTCCCCTCCCAGAGGAACCCCCGACCCCCTACCTCCACCTCACCTCACCTCAGTATATTCCAGTTACATTATATTTAAACTCATTAGCATATTTTCATAAAATCATATAGAATGCAACGTCACAGTGTTCATCTGCCAAAGACTGCTCTACTGTGGCAGCTCAAGGAAAAAGTTGAAAATGGATGCAACTAGGGGTTAAGTAGTGTCATAGTTTATGCTGATACTAGGCATTCAGTTCTAGACACCTATGTTCAAATGGTTAAGTTCTCAAGTAATTATTTTTTGTTTCCCTTATCCAACTCCACATTTTGAACATGATCCTGTGGTGTACCAATCACTTTCTGGAGTATGCTGAATATCCTCCATTCCATTTGATTTATGTGAAGGGAATTCAACACCTCATCAACTTGTCTTGGGAATGGGCCGAAAGTTTCCAAAGTGAAAGCATCTAAGTTTGTACATGTTGTTAGTATGTCATGTATATTTTATATTCATTGGGAATAAATATCTGTGGTTTATGTATAAAACCTGCCATTACCACAGTTGCTTTCTCTACTTTTGTTTCTGAGCAAATAGCCTGAGGTAATATTAAGTTACATGACTGATGTAAACTCAGATTACCCCCTAATTACATGATGTGATGCCAGTCTTATTAAGGACACATATAAAAACAGAGGTCAATTAGTGACCAGGAAACATGGGACTGAAAGTATGGTCTAGGCATACTAAATGCAGTCTCAGTGCAGAGGGATGGACTGGGTGACCTCTTGAGGTCCCTTCCAACTCTGCATTTCCATGATTATATGAAAATAGGGCCAGGACCAGGGAAAGTTACTGAATGAAAACTTATGCAGTCTGGGTCGATTGGCTTGTTCTCCATGTAGAATATTCCTGCTGAACACAATTTTGTAGGTACAGTGGTAGAGGAGAAATTTCTCTTTCCTTCCATTACTGTGATGGCATAGTCTTGCAGGAAGGATTTCTGAGATTGGTAGATGCTGTGGAGTGAGTGTTACACCACTGGCATTCTGTTTTTTCTTCTTCCGTGTCTCATCATTGAACCAAGGAGAACTTCATAGGTGATATGAGGAAAGAGGATGGTTTAGTGCCAATATGGTGGATAGTAGGCAATTATTCCATCCACTACCTCATTAATGCTTTGGCTTTGCAATTGGATAGCTTTCTTTTCTAGGGCAAGCTGAAAGCTGGATAGATTCCAGAGCCTTTGTGGGCCAGCCAGCTTTGTCAACTCACTCCCTTTCTGGCAACCGTGAGTTACGTTGCCTGGCTGAGGTTGTGATCAGATCAGGAGAATGGAATCTTTAATTCTGTACTATTCACTTCAGGCTGAATATCAGATCCATTGTGTGTCCTGATGAGTGTGAGATACAGAGATAGTATGTGTGTATCCTATGGTTTCTATCTAGGTGGTGAGTTCAGATGCCATGGTGTCTCTGGTTTTGTCTACAGTGGTGGAGATTGCAACTACCCAGAACACTGAATCTGTAGTACTTCAGCACTATGCTTGGTAGCAGGTCCTTAGTTCTTCTCGGAAGTCTGCAGGCTGTTTGCCTGGAAACCTCTGGAATAACTTGCATTCTATAAAGGACAAAAAAAGAATATACACATATCTCCTTCACTTGATGGACTGCAGCTCCCATCCTTCTCTCCATATGTTATGCTGCCTTTTCCTCTTTCTTTTCCTATTCATTCAATGTTCATGTTCCCAGCAACCAGGTGTCAAATAAAATAGGATGATAACAAGTTGTGCTCAGATACCGTGGTACTTGGAATCCTGTTTGAGCATCTGAATGTCATAGACAGGCATATTAAAATAAAAAGGCCACGGTTCAACAATTTTATCTGTGGTCAACACAGGACATGCTATCTTTGCTTACATGGTCTCGTTAAAATTTCCTCTTTTTTTTTTTAGCTAAGGTTAGCTAGATGCATAAATATTAATATTTTTAAATTTTTCATTATAAACAGAATGTATAAACTGGTCTCTTAAAAGTCATACATATGCATGCAAAACTCAGGATGCATATGTCAGTGGTATATGGTGTCCTACCTCCCTGCAGCAACATTCTGGCAGTACCACAAGCCTTGTGCAAAATATGCAAATTAGTAAAGGAATCGGTCCCACTTCATCTCCTTTTGCATTAATCCCAATTGAACTTCAGGACATTGTCTTCAATGCCCCCCGACTTCATTTCGTTGTTTTCAAACCTGGTATGAAGTTTCCTATATGTGTTACCTGCTAATTTTCTTTTGCTGAAGTAGCTCTCCCTCTGAAGAATTGCTGCTACTAAATAACTTTCCAAATTAAAGATAAATCTTGACTCTAGTTTCCCACAGTTGTACAGGCTAATAAATAACTTAGTGAATATGTACCTGCTCTGTCAGCTAAAGTATGTCTAGGAAATCCCTGTACAAAAATCTTTGCTGAATATTTCAGTCTTGATATACAAGTACCTTTATCTGTCCCTCATTAGAGCTCTTCCTCACTTGAGTAACCCTGGGGATCCTGCAGTTTTCCATGTTACTAGTATACTACTCTGAACTACTCTATGCTGGGCTAAGACATTTTTTTCAGGGGTGTCAATGAAAGATTTGAAGGGTTAGCTCCATGCCAAGTGTTTTACTATATTAATGTCAGTTAGCTGCTGTGAACTTCTAAAATAAACTGACTATACAACTCCACTATACTGCAGATTGGAAATTAAAAGTCAAGTCTTGTTTGCAAAGATGAAAAAATACTATCCTCATCCCCACATTTGTATAATCCAGTCTGTGCCAATTTAGTTTCCTTTTCAAAGTTTGGAACATTTTAAGACAAGTTAGTGTTTTTCCCTTTTTTTTAGGTTCCAAGTGAATTCTCGCTAAAAGTTTATCTCATCCCTCCACTTTCTGTAATGCGTGTCTGGTATCACCAAGACAAAGACCATCGACCTTTAATTCTTGCTCTTTAGTGCCTTCTTCAGAGCTGGAAATCAGCATCAGGCTTGTTTTATCTCAAAATGAACACTGTCGGGTCTTGGAAGCTTCACAAGCTGCTTATTTCAACAGCAGCCAGGCTTTTTACATTGCAATGGTGTTACATGAAGACTGTGTAATATGGCCTGATTTTCAGCGTTGGGTTCAAGGAAACATCTTCATGCCCACAGCAGCAGAGGAAATAGTTTAGACTTCCAGGGTGATTAGCTGCATAGCTTATAGTAGAAATACTTTCCTTTTCTCCCAGCCCCTTATTTCACATATTGGGGAAATGTGTCATTTGGAACTGAATGAACAAAAGCAAGGTGCATAATAATTTGTCCTAGCTTCTCTTCAAACAAACCCAAAATCTAAAATCAAAACCATTGCACACCAATAATTAGGAGCTGCAGAGTCCCGCATATTACCATCAGATCTGTGCCCACCCTGGCATAAGGTATCCATTGCAATGTCAGAGTGTCCACAAATCTTCTGGCAAGATTTGGGATCAGAGAATTCACTTGAAACCTAAAGAAAGAAAAACACTAATGTGTCTTTAAATGTTTTGAAATATGAAGGGGAAACTAAATTGGCCTGGACTGGATTATACAATGCTCTAGGAAAGCCTACAGTGAGGGAGTCTGTTGACTGACAGTTACAAAAATAATTAGTTCTATCACTTCCCTGATGGTGTAAGTGTCACAGTATATTCTTATTCCTTCTTATCATTCTCAAAGCATTTATTCCTAGTGAGCATACATCAACCCGATCTATTGAAAAATGATCAAGTTTCTGTTATCTAATGCAGCACACAATTGTCAGAACAGGTCTTGAGTGGGGTGAGCTTGCTACCTGCAAAAATTGATTGTCGCTTATACAAAATAATTCAAGGCACGACTGTAGAGGTTTATTTTCACACACTTCCCACAATTCGATTTTATGTTTGAAGGCTATTGATTGTAATGTCATCGCCTCTTCTGTCATGCATAGAGAGCTTCTCAGTAACTGTTGCTGTAAATGTTCTTGTTTAATTATTTTTAAAGCTATCAATAAACTTTATTGCAATATATAACAGATACACTGGTGTACTTAAGGAAGGACAGATTCATGACCATACATCAATGACCATCTGCTATTTTTAGTATATTTCTAGAGCTTTTGCCAGAGCTACTATGCCATTATCTAATATGTGCCATGAGAAATAAAACCATACTGGAATCCATGAAGGAAGAATGTATTTTGTCAAAAGGCCACAAGAGGGAGTTAAGAGTTAATCTAGGAATTCTGTATTAGCTTATAAAGGATAAACTTTATGTGACTAATCCCAACACTTACTCATTATTGACATATAAGAGTTTGCAGAATTAATTCCAAAGACTGTAAATAATGACGAAAGAAAAGATTCTTTGTCAATAAGACTCATGGGACATAAGAGATATGGCTATATTAACTATTCAGTCTTTCCCCATCTATTCTGTTTCTTAAACTGAGAGCCTGAGCTCAGCTCTGTACAGACAACGTTTTTTTTCTAAAGCATTTAGTGTCCGCTAGTCACAACTGAAAGTACAGTTGTTCTAGTCTCTCTTTGGGTGCTCACATTAATGAAGTGGCAGCTAAGAATTTACCATAGGTCTTGGTCTCAGAGGATGGATTGAAAACTTGTTTCAAAGCTTCTGGTTTCAATACCTCTAGCATGGAGCTAATGGCCATTAAAAAACTAGGTTTTATTTAGAGATTAAAAACTAGTTATTTAGTATATAACTATTGATAAATGGAATTAGAAAAAAATAAGGATGCAGTGTATGATGTTAAATTTTAACCCCTTCATTTTATGAAACTCACATAAGGTTAATGAAAGAATAAGAGGGAAAAATAAGGAGGGATAAGGAGGGGGGGAAGCAGAATGCAAAATGTTAATCAAACATGTTGATTCTCACCCTGCAAACCTTATGCAAGCAAAGTCCCTTTTACATTCCTTACATCTCCCTGTTTTCTCAGCTCAGTATTGTATCATCTGTCTTCTGCCACATAAGAGCCTTGCTATAGAGTTGATAAACAGCTACATTTATAGAAAAAGTGACCATGTACAGTCAGTCCTACAAAGGTTACAGGTTTCATTATACATTTTTGTTGTAATAGACCTTAATTATAATTAACTATAGAGGCTCCATTCTGAAATAAGTGAAGAATATGTTCCAAAGCACTCAGCAGCATTGTGACCCTTATGCCATTTTGGACTCTTCACAATGTTTAAAGTGACCTTCACTTTAGTTTATTGGCTTGTCTCCTCATGACTGTGTTATCACAAAATCTATAGTATATGATCCTTAGCTTTGTAGTCCAGACTCGCCCATAGTTCAGAGCTATTTAGATTCATGGGCATTTTACATCAGTTTTACACTCATGTGGTTCCACTGCCAGTGACCAGGACATAGGCAGTCAAGCCTAGTACTTAAAGAAGGAGTCATGTCCAGTGGTTAGAGCAGGAGTTGGTAGCCAGGATTCAGAGCCCAGGGTCAGAGCTGGAGTCAGAGGCCAGATGCAAGTGCCAAGGATCAGAGCTGAAGTCAGGAATGAGAGCTGAGGGTCAAGACCAGGTTACCTGGAGAGAGGAAGCACAGGGGCTAGGCTGGGAACAAGGCCGGGGCAAGAGCTATCACGGGGCAAGGTGAATGCTTTGAGTAGCTGCCAAACTCCTGCTCTGGGCTTCAGACCAATCAGGCAGCACAGCCAATCTGGCAGCTTACTGCAGGCCAGCTGCAGACCCTATTTCATGACATCCACAAACTTCCTTGGAGTTACTTCAGATTTACAAAGGTGCAAGTGACGAAATAGTCAGGCCCTTGGTATTGTGTTTCAGACACCTTATAGAGCTATGCCCAGGCTATGACAGTTGGAAGTGGATTTGGATATAGCTTATTATTTATTTTATAGTAGTGTGAGGTGCTTGATAGAAGACAAAGAAAAACACAGTCCTCATCTCAAAGAGTTCATGGTTTGAAATTGAGACATGAAGCAGCAGTGGGAAATGACAATAAGTAGGGAGTTGATACACAGAATTTTAAGACCTAAAGGGACCACCTTGATCATCTAGAGTGACCTACTGTATGTATAATTTCATGCAGTCATGGATGGAATTATTCTTCTCTGCTATGTTAGTGAACATGTGGTTGAATAAGATCAGATCTTTCAGAGACATACAGTCCCAATTTAAAGACTCCAAGTCATGATGAGTCTGGCAATTCTTCACTTGGCAATTTTCCAATGGTTAATTACCAGCACTGTTAAGAAGTTGTGTTATATTTCCAATTTGATTTTTCTCGTTTCTACTTCCACCTTTTGGATTTTATTATGTGTTTGACTGTTAGCATAAATTGTTCCATGGTATCTGATGTCTTCTCTCTGGTGGGGACTATAGATTGTGATCAACTCAAATCAACCTTCTCTTTCACATGCTAAATAGGTTCAGTTCCTTAAATTTCTAACTGTAAGACATACTTTCCAAATATCAAATAATTTTTGTGGCTCTTCTCTGAACCCTCTCTAACTTTTCAACAACTTTTTAAAACTATGTGGATACTAGAGACAACTACTAGATACTAGAACTGCATAGAGTAGTTGTCTGGGTATCATTGTCACTTATAAAGGTAATATTATGATCAGCTTTCACATAGTTTGGGAGATTCACATCTAACATTCCAGTTCAAGTTCATCTCAGAACAAAATTGTCCTTTTTAAGCACAATGGGTACTATGCCATTTCCCCCAATTTCTCTGCATAACATAGATTCTTCTATTACTCAGCAGAGAGGTGTTATGAAAGAGAAGGCATTAGTTGGGGCAGTTAGATATTATTCTTACACACCTGGTATTACCAATATTTCATTGTGATCTTTTCTTCTCCCATGCTTGTTTTAATGTATATGTATTCTACATGCAGTGTAATTGTGATTGAGGACTTGTTTTGATACAAATGCTGAACAAATAGTGTCTAATGTAAATCTTACCTTTTGGGGCATTTCTGCAAAATGGCTCAGCATTTAAAGTCTCCATTTCTGTCTTCTCTTGCAATCACATCTGAAATTTGATTTTCCCTGTTATCAATGCTTGCGGGGGAAATGGGCTACAGTGTTTCTCCAATGGAACTGTGAAGTCTCCATGGATGACAACAGATGTTCTTAGAGCTATTGTTACTAAAAGACCAGCACCTCTCAAGTCCTGCTGACAATTCTTCTGGCTATATGCATTTTTTGCTGACTGTGTCTGGGACCCCAGCTGTGTATGTGAAAGAAAGCAATGCTATTGTATTTCCTCTTCCTCCTCATCAACAAGCAAGGGTTGTGTCAGACCCCATTGGTATTCTGCTGTCTGGGAAGGAAATCAAATTTTCAACACCAAGGTTTCCTAAGGTGATTAGGCAAAGACTATCTAAGACTGTACAGAAAAAGAAAACAATACATGAGTGCATAGAAGTAGCAGATGTTTATCATTAATTGAATGCATGTATTTGGCAATGGGGAGGGCAGTACTGTGTTATAACATACCAGATGGCTTCCCAGAGAGACTCTTCTGTAGATGCTAATATGTTGGGAACATCACTAGGCTAAGCAAACACAGAGACATTTTGCTGCTGACTTAATATAGGCTAAACATCTCCATATTTAACATCTCAGCTCTCATCATTTACCTGGGAATTTGCTGACCCCAAAATGTTTGTTCAATATATCTTTCTGAGAGCCCAGCAAATATTACAAATGGCCCCTGAGGTGCTGGGCCCGCAGAGGAAAGAAAATCCTTGGCCCCTTTAAGGATTGCACTCCTCCTCCATGTTTTGGGAGGAGACTCTGTGATGATTGTTTGGATTTAATGGTGCAGAACAGCCCTATTGGATCCCTCTCACTGGAGGGGATGGCCTATAAGCAGTGGTGCTGGAACTAGAGGTGCTGGGGGTGCTCCCGCACCCCCTGGCTTGAAGTGGTAATAACAAACACCAAATACATAGTTTCTATCAGCAGCACCCCACTATAAAAATTGTTCCAGCATCCCTACCTATAAGCCCTTCCTATTGCCTGGTGGTGCCATTCTGAGCTGAGAAGAACAAAAAAGCTGCTGTAAGGAGGAAAACAGCAGAGGAGCCTAACACAGTTGCATGTGGGCATGGCATTTCATTATTACATAAGGAAACCATGATGGAAGGCAGGGCAGAGAGACATAAGAAGAGCATGGATATAGAAAGCAAGTGTGCCACCCACCAGATATATATATTCAGGTATGATGCTGGACAAATATTACAAGCCCATTGGCCTCATTACAGTTGGATGGTAGGTTAGGAATACTGATGGCAAAATAAAAACAGTGAGCTCCCCTCCCAGGCTAGCTTATCTGGAGACTGAGTTAATACAGAGGCAGGTATCTCTACTTTCTACTAATAAATTGTCAGGCTTGTAGGAGCTGGCAAGCAGGGCTGGCACATCCAAGAAGATTACTTTGCATGAACTGCAAACTGGCCATCTTCAATTTCACATCCCAGTGTGGTGCCCTGGAGATGGGCATTTCATACTTGGTAGTCAGCTGCCTTCTCAGTTATGGCCAGACCAAATTTATTAGTAAGGACAAATCAAGAAATAGAGGGTTCATTTTGTGTTGGACAATTTCTGAATCTATGCAATAGGGTTTTCTTTTCAAGGCAGAATTAGATGCCAAAGTTGGACCTGAAAGCTAGGTTGGAAGCACTGGGGGGGCATTGGCTCTGCGGTTTCCACCAGGACAAGCATTATTGATTGGCTCTGGGGAGGATAGTAAAAGATGTAACTCCCTGGGAACTCTTTCCCATCCTAATGGCATTGACTATCAGCACAGATGAGGCTAGGAGCAAAAGAGGTGAAGTAAACACCAGGCACTGGTTCATGTTTGTAACTGCTAGTTCTACAAGTCAAAATACAAGGTGGACTGAATTTGAGAGTTGGTGCTGGGAGCCAGTGAGGAGATCATGCAGAAACAGATAGGCCTTTGGTACCTTCCTTCTTGACCATTTTTGACTTAGTGCAAAGCAGCTACCATCTTGAACATTCAGGTATATGTTGAAGTGCTCAGGAATTTACTCAACTCCAACTAAGGGCAGGGACCCAGAATTTGAACTATTTTCACATGGGATACTACAATACGTGGGGTCATGGTTACAACATGAGCTGGCATCCCATGCTATTTTGGGTCATTTGTGGAGCAGCAGCACACTTTGCAGGAGGATACGGGGTGACCAAAACCTGGTAGTGGGGGAGGAGCGGTCTGTTGGAGGAGGGTAACTGCACCTTTAACACCCCACTACCATATACAGCACGTGGTCCACTCCAGAAATGCCCCAGAGGTATCAGGCCTCTAACCTTCACCTTTCTCTAAGCAGGGACTTATGTTCCACTCCCTTCTGACTGGAGGTTTTAAACTGAAGCCCCATGCCCTTTTACGTGATTATCCCGAGCAGGACTGACAAACTTCCAGCCCCCTGCTCTTTAGTTCCTCTCCACAGACAATGTTGGTGTTATTACCTGTGTCAGTGACCACACAGCTCCTCCTGAACAAAGTATATTTATTCTCTGTTTATCTTACAGAGATAACATATTAAAACAATTAATAGATTTAAACACACACCACGAATCTCCCAACTTCCACAAACTCCTTTCCAACACTCCAACCCTGCCTTGGACAAAGAGTCATTTGCTCTTTCAAAATGAAGGCCACAAGTGTGTTTAAACTCAGCCGTTTATGGCCAGAGCCCCTTTCTTTGTCTCCTAGTCTCTGGAATACTCAGTTTGAACCAGTATATATAAACCACAGCAAGGAGGCTTGTATTTCTGGAATTGTTTACAATCCCAGGGATAAGCATCCTGTAGAAACTGTGGTAACATTCCTGCACCTATATTGGCTCTTAGGCCAACAATCACCATGGTGCTGTATTATAATGTGATCTGTAACAATGACCTTAATATAATGTAAAAAGTATATCAAAATGTTCAGAATCAGAATATTGTAGATTAGAGGAAAGCCAAAGCTAACTTGGATATCCCTACAGATGATGCAATCACACCTCCCAACTGTCATGTAGGCATAGTCTAAAATGTTTTTTTTCTTCACTGTAATGGATTATCACTGTTTTTATCCCAGCATTTGACCACAAGTACTGGTGCTAATTGGAAGGGATTGCACTTCTAGCATTTCATTAAACGCTGCAGTTCACCTTGTCTTTGAAAAATGAGGAGGTTGTAAAAATCTTTCCTGTGATACTGTGAAAGCCAGGAAATTGGCTTTCCTCTAATCTACAATATTCTGATTCTGAACATATTGATATTTTTTTTAAATTATATTAAGGTCATTGTTACAGATCACATTACAATACAGCACTGTGGTGATTGTTGGCCTAAGAGCCAATACAGGTGCAGGAATGTAACATACATCCATTATATTAATTCCATATACTATTTGGTCAAGCTAGCTCACTATAAATATCCATGAACATGCAGCAGTATGGGCAGAAGAATGGGCTAGCTGCCCAAGAACAAGCCCACCTGGAACTCTGAATAGGTACTCAGGTGGCTAGCTGGTACACCACCTATGCAGCCACAAGCTAGCAAACTAAATCCATTAAAACTTAATGCCTACACATATGGCAATTACACCTTCCAACTACAGTGCAGACATACACTAAGACTGTAAGGCTCCAATTGGGCAAAATGCTTAAGCACATGCTTAACTTTAATAGGACATATTCAGGTGCTTAAGTGTACTGTTGAATCAGAGCCTAAGCCATTTCCCCCCTACAGTAACTAGCACAAGTCCCTCTTCCTAACCATAGTATCTTACACTGCAATAAACTAATAATAATAATAAAAAATAATCACTCCTATAGCAAAAAGAGAAACAGTACAGTGACTATACAGCACTCTGATTTCAAAATCTGCCCAAACCTCTCTTGTGTTCTCTTCATCCACTTCAGAAACTTGTATTTAATTTTTTATTTGAAACAGACAAGCAGGTAAAGTAATGACACACTCTAAATTGTATGAAATGATCTGTGTCACATGGATTGTTCAAATGTATATTCCATGCACGAGATAGCATTCTTGTAACATCATTTTAAATCTATTTATAGAGCAGAGCACTGTAATACACTTATTTCAAAATAAACAAGGAGTGAAATAAACTTAAAAGTAAAATAATTCAAGGTATTTATTATTTCAGATTAGTCTCATATTTTTTCTCATCTAGACTCAGTCAGTGGTGTTTTTATACGTGTTTTTAAGAGCAACTAACATTGCAAGTATTGATGTAACCTCTAGATGGCAGTAAAAGCCTAGTGATAGACCAAAGTAGTCCATCATCATGGAGTGGTGTATTTCCACTACAGAGAAAGAAACAAGAAAATATAAATATATAATTTTAGTACAAAAATACATAAATAAATACACTTTTCTGTTACTATATAATGAACAGCTGATGCTGCTGTTGGTTAAACCACTTACTCTGCTTTCAGTTAATAATTAGAGATGGGTCAAATCTATGAACTTCAGGTCTAGAACTTCAAATGAATAAAGTACCAGAAAGCCATTAAATAGCATGATGTTTTCCCATAGCAAATCTATTATATGATAATCTCTTATATAGTAATAGATAAAACATTAAAAAAAAACAGCCCTACACAAATCCATGTGTGGATTCATTATACACTAGAAATGAATTTTAATGTTTTAACTAGGGCTGTCAAGTGATTAAAAACATTAATCACGATTAATTGCACTGTTAAATAATAATAGAATACCATTTATTTAGATATTTTGATGTATTCTACATTTTAAAATATACTGATTTAAATTACAACACAGAATACAAAGTGTACAGTGCTCACTTTATATTTATTTTTGATTACAAATATTTGCACAGTAAAAAACCCACAATTAGTATTTTTCAATTCACCTAATACAGCACTGTAGTGCAATCTCTTTATCATGAAAGTTGAACTCACAAATGTAGAATCATGTACCAAAAAAACTGCATTCAAAAATAAAACAATGTAAAATGTTAGAGCTTGCAAGTCCACTCAGTCCTACTTCTTTTTCAGTCAAATCGCTCAGACAAACAATTTTGTTTACATTTGTAGGAGATAATGCAGCACGCTTCTTGTTTACAATGTCAGCTGAAAGTGAGAACAGTCGTTCTCATGACACTGTTGTAGCCGGCGTTGCAAGATATTTACATTCCAGATGCGCTAAAGATTCATGCTTCAACCACCATTCCAGAGGATATGCATTTTACATTGTTTTGTTTTTGAGTGCAGTTATGTAACAAAATAAAATCTACATTTGTAAGTTGCACTTTCACAACAAAGAGATTGTATTACAGTACTTGTATGAGGTGAATTGAAAAATACTATTTTTTTGTTTATCATTTTATAGTGCAAATATTTGTAATAAAATAATATGCACTTTGCATTCTGTGTTGTAATTGAAATCAATATATATGAAAATGTAGAAAAAGATCCAAAATATTTAGTAAATTTCACTTGGTATTTTTTTGTTTAATAGCACAATTAAAACTGTGATTAATCATGATTAATTTTTTAATCACGATTAATTTTTTTGAGTTAATCATGTGAGTTAACTGCAATTAATCAACAGTTCTAGTTTTAACTGAGATAGATAGATAGACAGATATCTGTTTGTTTCATAGTAGATTAAATATGTTTGGCTCCTTTCAAGTCAATGCAAGTCCATGGACTTCAATAGGGCCAAGATTTCACCCCAATTTCATTTTCAGGTTTTCCCCCCAGTTCTTTGACACCTAAGGGCTGGTCTACACTTAGTCCGGACTTCGGACTAAGGTACGCAAATTCAGCTACGTTAATAACGTAGCTGAATTCGAAGTACCTTAGTCCGGACTTACCGCGGTCCAGACGCGGCCGGAAGTCTCCCCCCGTCGACGCCGCGTACTCCTCTCGGCGAGCTGGAGTACCGGCGTCGATTGTGAGCACTTCCGGGATCGATCCCAGAACATCGATGGCGTGCCTCCGGACCAGCCGGTAAGTGTAGACTAGGCCTAGGATGTAGTGTGATCAACCCATTAAAAGAACCCAGAGCTCTCACCTGATAAATACAGGCTCTTACAACAACTACTAAGGGCTTTAAAGATCATTTGGAGGTAGGAGAAGAAGAAAAGAAGTAAAAGTTTTCAGTAGCACAGAACTAGTTTGTCCAACTAGAGAAAAGTTATGAATAATCTCCATAATATAGGCCAAATGTTTATTTATGTGACTAACACTCTCATTGCTCACACTAATTTGATTGCCAGTATTACACTCTTTTGGTCTCAGCATAATATATTTAATAGGGGAGGAACTCTGTATGAATATATGAAAGGTCTGTATAGTGTACATTCAATTTAATATGCTAACTATATCTAAACATAAAGGAACATCTTGGTCTGATGTTTATGGATGGATTCAAAAGGAAAGGAAAATATCTACAAATGATCCTCTAGTGTATTGCTGGTTTTATATACAGTACATACATATTCTTTGTATTGAAATCAAAACCAAACTAGCAATATAGTAGAGGATCATTTGTAGATATTTCCCTTTCCTTTTGAATCCATCCATAAACATATATATTGTGATACAGCAGGGCCAAGGAGCAGTGGAAGAGCGGGAGAGGGCAGATATATAAGCCCTAGGCTAATTAAGGTGTGGTTCCCTGTAGATTAGGGAAGGTTACTGCAGGTTAATTGGAGCACCTGTAGCCAATTAAGGCCCTGTCAGGAACCGAATAAACCCCCCCTGCGCCGGGAGGGGGAGAGAGAGAAAGCGCGCACTGGAGTTTAGAGGTGTGGGGTTGAGACTTGAAAGGCCAGAGAACTAGATGAAGGGAGACCCTGCCCTAGCAGAGCAGGGAGACTCCCTCCTCCAGAGTCAAGGACTGAGGGTAACCCTACCCAGGCGGAAGAGGGTAAGAAACCTGCAGAGGTTGAGAGGGGCTGGGGCTCAGTGAGGTGCAAACCCAGACCCCTTCCCTCCTCTACCACCTTCCTG
This sequence comes from Chrysemys picta bellii, assembly GCF_011386835.1. Classification (NCBI taxonomy): domain Eukaryota; kingdom Metazoa; phylum Chordata; order Testudines; family Emydidae; genus Chrysemys; species Chrysemys picta. Next base: position 28,282,303 of record NC_088792.1, read on the forward strand.
GGCCACTAGCGGTGCCCCTGGAGCCCCAAGAGCAGGGGCAGAGGGTGGTGTCAAGAAAAGTGTGGGACCCACCATACCAACACTGGCCATTTTGTCACTATATATAGTGTGTGAATATATATATATTTTTTTATAAACTAGACACTATTGGAAATGATGCAACCCATCCTTATTCTAAAATCACTTATCTTTAATGCTCCTATTAGAAGCTATAATTTTCTGCATGTTTAACTCTCAATCCCAACTCGGCTCACAGAGGATGGGCTTTGCTATAGAAATAGCCCTGTGAGAGTTAATGTGCTGGTTCCTGCACTGGGACTCAAGATATATTTTACTTAAGATAAAAATTGACAACATAATGACAGTTCCAGCTTCCCAATTCCCCAGTACAAAATGAGCAGATTAGTTGGCTTCAAAATGGAGTGAATTTTATAAACACATCACTTCAGTATACAGATTCAATTTTCTATCTTGCCTGGTTGCCTAAGAGAGAAGACCCAATGAGTTTTATTTGAGGGAAATATGAATGTTGGGACAAAGCTCAGAGGACTTACAACTTTCTGATTGTTAAAACATGTTATCAAATGATTTTTTATTTTATTTTATTTTTTTTTACTTCCCCTAAAACAGCTTCACTCAGCAAGTTCCAGTCTCTTGAGCACCTTGCAAATTACCAGCAGCCAGCAATGGAATAGCAATCAGATGGAAATGTCAGGTGGTCTAGGCAGCAAAGAATTTTTCAAAACATACTAACCAGTTTGCTTCAAAGTAGTAGATGGAAATAAAAAAATGCTTTAACCTGCATCTTTTGAACATTTATTCTCAGTGAACCTATTGTTCCATTCATCCTTCTTAATTGGCTAGTGCAAAATAGATCAGAAAGATGTAATTTACTCCTGCAGCTGGTTTGTGACTCACTGAGATCTCCAAGCATTTCCAAGATTGGTGAAAGTGGACTATAGAAATGAGGTCATGGATTTTCCCCCAAATCTGCTCCTTCTAGTAAATACTCAGTCCTTCTCACCTGCTTCATCATTATACTGTTGTAGTCTTTTTTTCTCTGTATAATACTTAGCTGTCTCCTTAATAATGTTCAAACCCTGTAATTTACAGAAGGAAGGAGAGATCTTTATATGGGAATTTAGTGATAAAATTCTCAGGAAAATGCTTTGAAAATAAAATCCTTTTGAAGCCATCTTTTGTGTTCTGAAGGTAAAAATGTTTGCTCTTCATGCTCTCAGTTTTCAAACTGGGGTACCCAAAGTTACACACTTATATCAAAGAACCCTAAATAAATAAGGAAGTAGAGACCTAATTGTAAGGCACCCACGTTTGAAAATTGGGCCAAAGTGTTTGCTTGTATCCAGAGGAGGATACACATTTCAGTGCAAGTAGCTGGGAAGTCCCTTCCTTGAGCCCCTTAACTAGTATTTCCCTATTTTTCTGTTATTTGCCCTGAGGATCTTATTCAGCAAAATTATTCCTTAAATGTTGAGGCTACAGAGTTTCCGAAATCCTAATTTACTTTACATTTCTGCATTACATTCCCTTTTTTTTCATCTTTTTTCACATGATGATACTTCGGTCCTCATCCTACAGCTAATTTTGCCTGCACAAATCTCCAGGGGTTTCAGTGAATTGCAGGGCTTTTATTTGTTCCACATTATCTAACCCGCTTTCCTTCACCAATGAGATTAGTCTATCCCGATCGTTCCTATATCATATCTTATGACCCTGGAATCATCCCCATGACCTGGCGCTAGTGCTATATGAATAACTGAATTTACCATTGGACGGCTGAAGGAAAATAAATCATTTTAAGTAAACAAGACGATTGTTTTAACTTTTGGGGGAGCAAAACAAAAAAGAAAAAGAAAAAAGATTGTTTTGGGTCAAACAAAATATTTACTCCAGAGCATCACAAAATATTTCATTTAATTTGCAAGCGTTTTTGACTTGTTAAAATAACATGACAGTAAAATTAAAAATGAAAGTCATTTTGAACCAAAGAATTGAAACATTTCAGTTTGAAAATGTCAACGTGAAAATGTTTTGATTTTTTCAGAATTTTTTTCCATATTTTTTCAACTGAAAAAAACTGGCACATTCAGTAAAAATCTGCTAAATATTTCAGTAAACCCAAATATGCATTTTTGGCCCCCCAAAAAGTTTTGCCCTGCTCTACCTTGTGCTGTTTCAAAATGTGGCTCTGCAAATTAGTGAATCAGATTCAGTAGAGCATTTGGGAAGAGCAATTAGTGTCAAGTTCAGCAAGTATCACGTTATTGGTTTGCTATGTATTGTACTTCCCTGATTTTGCTATTCTACTACTAGCTTCTTTTATCCCAGTATCACATTTCCTTCCCACTCTCCCCCCCCCCCCCCTTTGTTTGCACTGAATCCTTACATTCAGCTGATAACTTCATGAACTCTTATACAATACACTTTGCTCCACTCTTTTTCTGGCTAGTATGCTGCATGATTGTCCCATGAATTTTGTGTCTTTAGCTCACTGACTCTTAAAGCGTTACAATACATAATGATTTGTCCCAATTGAATCAATAGATCCAAACCTCCCTGAATGTTTTGGAAAGTCAGGTCTGGATTTAAAGAGAGGTCTGCACTTAGGTTCCTATCCCACTGTCATTGAAGTCATCATGGCAAGTCATAGTCATTCACAATGACAATTCATAGTCATTGGCCCAGGGAAAGTGAGTCAGAATAACTGTATAGCCATGTGATTAGGGCACACACTGAGAAGGGGCTAGGGACTCAAGTACAAGTCCCTGCTCTAATGACTATTTATATGAAGTGGAAAAACTTCAACAGGAGAGAGAGATCTCTGCACCACAATATCCTATAGCTAGGGCCCTACCAAATTCACGGTCATGAAAAATGCATCACAGACCGTGAAATCTGGTTTCCCACTGTGAAATCTGGTCTTTTGTGTGCTTTAACCCTATACTATACAGATTTCACAGGGGAGACCAGCATTTCTCAAATTGAGGGTGCTGACCCAAAAGGGTGTTGCGGGGGGGGGGGGGGTGTCACAAGGTTATTTTAGGGAAGCTGCAGTATTGCCACCCTTATTTCTCTGCTGCCTTCAGAGCTGGATGGCCGGAGAGTGGTGGCTGGTGGCCGGGCACCCAGCTTTGAATGCAGCGCCCTGCCAGCAGCAGCTCAGAAGAAAGGGTGGCAATACCGTACCATACCATGCTTACTTCTGCACTGCTGCTGGCGGCAGCCCTGCCTTCAGAGCTGGGATCCCAGCTAGCAGCTGCTGCTCTCCAGCTGCCCAGCTCTGAAGGCAGTGCCACCGCCAGCAGAAGCCAGAAACCGCTGATGTTCTGCTGATTCACTGTGGCATGTGCAGCACATGAGTGCCATGTGGAATACAAGGGAGATCAAGTGTGCCTTTGGAGGTGGAGAACTAGGAGACAGGGATATTTTGAGGGGAATGGTACTGATTGTAAGGAAGCTACAGATAACATTTATGATGTGCTATTGTTTTTTGGCTTAGTAATACAGCTAAATACCTAGTGCTTAATTTGTGCCGGGACTTGCCGTGGCTGAGCCTCGGCACTTCTCAGCTCGGCAGTTCATAGCCCCAGGACTTCTGGACTTGCTATGTCAGTTATGAAAGTAAAAAACTTGCTTGAGCCCCTGCTCTAGGCAGGATGGGGAGGGACTTGGGCAGCTCTGAGATGCCAGGAGTGGTTATAGTAAAAATCACTTTTAAATAGTACACTGTTTCAGGTGATGAGTGAATGTGAAGAAATTTGAACTGAAATGAATATTCAGGAGTGTGTTCAACTCTTCATGTCTCGCTACGATTGCCTGCCTGCGTGAGGTGCGCTGGGAGGATGCCTAAAAACTGAGTGCAATTTGAAGGGAGATTCCTGTCAGAATGAGGCTCAAGTTGAAGGCCTAGTATATAGGCCAGGCCTGCAGCATTCAGGGTTAAAAACCCCAACATCTGGGCTCAGATGCTAACTGAAATCCAGACCTTGCAGAGGCACTTGAATATAAACACCAAAGGTGAAATCTTGGTCCCCCACTGGAGACTATGCAATGGTAAAATTCCCATTGACTTCAGTGGGGCTGGGGTTTCACTCATAAACAAATTCATCAGACATAAATCAGTTGGAGTATAAAGTGAAGTCTCTGATCAGTTCCTGTTTTACCTATTACCCATTTTTTTCAAGATGGTTGTGAGTGATTTTACAGATGATATGACATGTTGTGGATTCTTTAATCCTAGTTTGTAAAGAACAGTCCTTCTCCCCACCCCCTTTAAAATATTAGTTTATGCAACACTTGAGTAGACTCCTGCCATGTTAGCTCATTCAGTGGTGTTTTGTGGAAAACTTCATTGGTGGATGGGATTGTGGGAGGGGGGGAAAATCTACTTAAAACCATAGAGGAAACGAGGCTGCAGACCTGTAGAGCTTTCCTTCAATTACAGCCATATTGCACCATAATTTTTCTGCTTACACTCTTGATATACTCTAGTTATCCTCTCTTGCAATGGGGCATTGCAGCCAAATTAAATATAAATTACCATACATATTAAATGGCAATTAGGATGTGTTTGCTGTGTTGCAATTCTTTCAGATTAATTTACTATTGCTATATCGGTGAACAGTTAAACCATTTGACATGGTTGTGTGTACCCATTAATATAAACTAAAGAGCATAATGATTACCCATTTTATTGCTTCTGTATTGTAATGCTTGAATTAATTTATGCCAGTTATAGCTGTTTATTATGCTTATTAACATCAGTAGGTGCTCTTTAGCAATCAATTGGGATTTAACAGTAACTGCCTTGTTAAATCTAAATTAAATGCTTGTTGGAGACACTCAGCTTGCTGTGTTACCCTATCCAGTTTCACTGTAGCCCTCTTCCTTCTACCTAGACTACAGAAGCTGGATTAAATGCAGAATTATATGGCTCATTAGCAGGGACCAATGTGAGCTAGCTGCTGGTGGTTATTGTGCTATAGGTGCACATAGCCATTATAGCTGTGTCAGTAGACAGAGAGAGAGATGGCAAAATGCTTGCTCTCCCTCTGGAATAGTTAATCACATCAGTAAATAGAAGATGTTTCGACCTGCTAATGACAAGTCAAGAGGGATAATGTATAGCATGCTGAGGAGAGTTTCAGACCACAACACACAGATGAATCTTTATGGTAAGGCTAAGAGTAAATGTAGCTGGATCCTGATTAGTCTTTCATTAAGAAACTTAAACTAATAAATAGGGTCTTCATTCAATTTAAACATTATTGTGAATTTTGTTTTAATATTTGTGTTCTTATGCTGGATTGTATATAATATATCCTATTTCTAAGTAATGATACTTTTGAGTTGGGCCATCTCAAGTTGTTCTTGCTCTTGTCTCCAGGTTAAATATAATTCCTATTGTAATGGAGAAAAATCAGGGATGGTGCTAGATAGAAAAAGGGTCCTTGGATTTGCAGAAATTGTCAGAGAACCTTTTGATAACCTGGGTTGATTCACAGAAACAATACACTCATTTTCCTAAAGCTATTTCAAAATTTATTTTCTGCAAGACACAAAAGTTCCCTGGCTAAAGCCTTTAAAAATCCATCTTCCTCCCCTCTCGCCCCCCCCCCCCAATATCTCAACATGCTCTTAAAAGCCATGATAAACTAGGAAGGCATGGAAGCATTGTGGAGATTCCAACATGTAACCACTATTATGAGAGTGGTTAAAACACATGATGAGCTGCCCTACAAAACAAGCTGTGTCCATACCAGAACTAAGAGAGACTGTACTTAAAGTGTTCCCCTCAATATCAAATTACAGCACTTAGATGCATCACTGCAACTCCCTTTGGATTCTGTGGGAGCTGTATGTACATAAGTAATGGAAGAATCTGTCCTTAAATTAGCAACCAGTGTGCTTTTCTGCTTCAGGCATGATTGCTACTAGCTGCTACTTCTTCTCCATTCCTTCCCCCACAATCATGGTTTTTTTTCCCCTAGGGTTGGGCACATGATATGGCCAGGCCCATACCCTAGGCAAGATTTTTCATGGTGCATAGTTCCCCCAGGAGTAAGTATAACACCGACAGACCCTGGTCATTGGCAGGTGGGATTGAACCTGGGGCCTGATGTGGATGGGGGAAGTGGAGCTTAGTACATGAGCCTCTACTGCATGAGCTAAAAGCCAACTGGCTGTTAGCTAAGGCCGTAGAGAAAGTTGAATGAGTCTGCTCTAAGTGCTCTGGGTGCCACTAGGTGGGACAGAACACCACACCCAGAAGGTGTGTGGGTTACACAAGCAGACCAACAGCTGTTCCAGGGTTTGTGTTTCACTTCAATCACCTGTATCTGGGTTGTTGGGAACTTCCACATATTGACTTTTAACCTGCTATTAGTTACCAAACTAGCTTACACACTACATCATACAAATAGACAAATCACCTTGTCCAATATTTTTTTTTAAATCTATGAAAATAGTAGAACTGCCCCCACACATCAGTTGTTATTACTAATAAACATTTACATAGCATAGCACTATGAATAGAAGTAAAAATAAATAAGAATGATTTTTGAAGCAGAGACCACATTTTGTAAAGGCTAGTGGTTAAACCATGGTTCTTCATTTTAGACTTCTCACCCTTTGTTTTCAAAGGGCGAGCAAGAGTTTTAGCAACCCTGTTTTGGGACAGATAATTGAAGTTGCATGGCCCAGGCCCCAATACTGCAAACATTTATATAAATGCTTTACTTTAGACATGTGAAGTCCCACTGAAGTACATGGGACATATCACATGAGTTAAGCAGACATGCATGCTTAAGTCTTTGCAACTAACGCTAACCCTAGGTGACTCTGAAAATAGATGTAAGCGCTATGGCCAGAAGCTACAGAGGGGAAAGAGCTCTCTACTCCCTCTATTCATGAAATGGGAAAGGCATTGCTATAGTGTGATGACCAGGACAAGGGCGGTTGGACATAGTGATCAAAGCAGGTGTTGGAAATCAGGCCATGTCAGATACCAGGAGGTCAGAGTCCAAGACAGGCCAGAGGGCAAAACCAAGAGTCAGGTGACCAGGAGATCAGAAGCAGGAGACAACGTGAGAGCAGAACCACAGATCAGTAACCAGAGTCAGACCAGGTCAGGACATCAAGCCAGGGGAGTGGGAGCAGGAGCAAAGCACAAGCAACACAGTCCAGAGCAAGGTGGAGCCCAGTGTTCTGCCAATCAGTTCCCAGGACTGGGGTCCTCTGTCCTACTCTGACAATAGTTAGCAGGTCCCCGGATGGAGAGGCTGGAACCTGCTATCTCCAATTGGACTTGTGGGCCAATGTTCAAGAGCCATGGTCCCTGATACATAGTGTGTCTCATTTACATAGCCTGCCTATCCTTGTTGCTCTATTGATACTTAGGAAATCACCATCAGTACACAATAACTTGGTTTTTGAGGGGTAGTGGTCTGCCACAGAGAAAATGAGGAAAGAGTTTTTACCTTTTACCTAAGAGCTCATTTTAAGTAGCTAATTCTCTGCTCAAGGGTCATATTTACATGGATTTATTGAGTTAAAGGCCAGAAAGAGCCATTAGGTAATCTAGTCTGATTTCCTGTATATAACAGGCTATTAAATTTTACCCTTACTCTTGGGTTTAGTCCAATAACTTGTGTTTAGTTTTGGCTAAAACATATCTCTCAGAAAGGCATCCAGTGTTGATTTGGTGACATCAAGAGGTGGAGTATCCACAACTTCCTTTGGTAGTTTGTTCCAACAGTTAATCACCCTCACTTAAAAATGTGTCTAAATTGAATCTGTCTGCTTTCAGGTTCCAGCTATTGGTTTGTGTTATGCACAGTCTTCAGTTTTTCAATGTCCTTTTTAAAATATGCACACCAGATCTGGATGTAGTATTCCAGTATCACTCTCACCGTCGCTATAGAGAGAGGTTAAATCACCTTCCTATTCCTACTCACTACGCCTCTATTTATACATCCAAGGAATGCATCTTCCCTTATTGTCACACCTTTGCACTGGAAGCTCATGTTCAGTTGCTTGTCCATTATAAAGCCTAAATTCTTTTCAGTCACTGCTTGCCAGGATACAGTCCCACATGCTGTAGGCATGGTCTTCATTCCTTGTTCCCTGATATATAACTTTGCATTTGGATGTATTTAAATTCATTTTGTTCAACTGTGCCCTGCTTACCAATCAATCCCAATTGCTCTGTATTACTGCCCTATCTTCATAATTATTTACCACTCCACCAATCTTTGTGCCATCGACAAATTTTATCAGCAATGATTTTAAATTTACTTCCAGATCACTGACTAAAATTGATCAGCAAAGCAAGCTACATCTTGAAGGTCAGAATATGGTGGATAAAGTGAGAAATGCCGAAAGCCAAGTGGAGTTAGACCTTCCATTTGTTATACATTGCTTTTTTATTTTTAATTGCTGCTTTCACTTCATCACTGAATCAGGTTGCACTTTTAGTCAAAGTTGCCCTCTCTTGATTGTGGAATCATGGCCTTTTCGGCCATCTAATAAACACTTATTTTAATTCAGATTTTTCTGTCTGTTTCTTCACAATCAGTTTCGCTCCTAATTCTCCCCAGTTTTAGGAATGTATTCCTTCTGAAGCATCAATTGGGCATGTTACTGGTTCTGACTGTCTTCTGTTTCCCCATATTGAATGTAATCAGGTCATGATCACCGATGCCTAGGCAACCACCAACTTCCAGTCCAGTGATTAATTCATTTTTATCAATTATAATGAGGTCCAAAAATAGAGTTACCTTGTGTTGGGTACAATATCTTTTGGATTAGAAAACTGTCATCTATCATTTTTAGAAACTCTAATGATGTTTTACTAATGGCAGCATGAGACTTCCAGCATGTGTCTCCCTAATTAAAGTTCCCCATAACAAAACAGTTTTTTCCCTACACATTACTGACAGGTGCTTAAAAAGTAACTCATCCTGTTCTCTGGTTTTATTTGGTGGTCTGTAACAGACCCCTCCCCCGCCGACAGTGCCCCTTCCTGATCCTTAGCTCTCTTGGTTCCCCTTCCATGGGGACTTTATGGTGAGTGAATGAGGTCTTTGCTGTGAGAGATGGTCCAGAGAACTTCACAGAGTGAGACAATGCAGAGATCAGCAGAAAAGCTGAATGAACTCCAGTAGGGCCATGCCTACCTAGTTCTTTAATAAACGTGAAGTAATAAACTGGGTTAGTGCTTCCAGGCAGGATTAGGCAGGCAACTTCCTTGGGGCAGAAGCAGACCTGCAAAGAGACACTTGAGCTACTTCTGCTTGCCGGTCAAACCATGGATGGAGTTTGATGTATGGTGAGGTGATGAAGTTCAGGGACTATCACCTGGGAGATATTCTCACTGGCAGGTGGGAAGGGAGTTAGATAGACGACTGAAAAGTTCCTGGATGGCTGGTAATTAAATCTTTATTTGCATATCTGTTCTGTTGCTGTGTTTTTTCAGCGTTATGACTGTGTTCCCTAGTAAAGATTTCCTTATTAGTACATAGACTTGGAAAGCCTGTGAATGGAGAAGTCATGTCTGTGTAGGAGCACCTTGGAAGGGTGTGTTCGGTTTTCCCAGATTTCTGAGTGTGATGGATTATCTGACAAGATATATAGAACTCAGTCCTTATTGTTGCAGTTTATCACCTGACAGAAAGGATTTGAGATGTTTCTATTGATATTAAGCAATAGTTTTAGATGTATGCAAGTCTCAGGTGTTTGAACATCAAAAGGTGCTTTCTGCTTGCTTTGTTTATGCATTAAGGCCCTGACTAGAGCTACCAGAGGACCACTGCATAGCAACTTTTGAGGTTTCACGATTTGTTTTCATTTTGCATTGAACATTCTTCATTTGTGAAAATAGAATTGTGTCAAAACATTTTTTGATCACAATCTGAGCTTTTCAAGTTGGGAAGCTGTGCACTGCCTGCTTCTTCAGCCCAACACTCTGACTCAGGCAGAGCAGGAACTTGAACCCGGAACTCTACTTGCCAAACTATAGAATGATTTCAATGGTAGTGCTAAGGGTAGTCAAGTGAAATATACATGTAAGTGTTTGCAAGATTGGAGCCTGATTTAGGATTTCACTAGTGTTCACACATGGATAAAACTAAAGTCCTAACATTTCACTTTGCATTCAATGTGCCACACATACACTTTGTGAATTTTGGGTTTATCTTTGTTTACTGGTAATTTGTATTTCCAGCTGTTATTCTGGCTTGTGCTTTTAAAATGATACATCTGGGGGCTTACTTGGTATAAAAGTGAGAAACTGGAGCCCTCTAATGCCTTATGTACTTAGAGTGTAAGCGCATTGGGGCAGGGAACATCTTTTTGTCATGTGTTTGTACCTAGCACAATTGAGTCCTGGTCCACGACACTCCGAGGTATTACAGAAATACAAATAATAAATAACACACTGCTGTGAAGCCTTCTGTGGGAACACAGGATTTGACATTTGGTCGATCAGCTACCGTATCCTGCCTGATTATTTAACTGAAGACCTGCAATTCCAATCCAGTCCCCTAATTCAACCTTAAAATAAAAAAATAAAATAAAAAAATCATCTTCTATTGAAAATAAATTGCATGCATATATCTGTAGCAGAATTCAGTCTAGTGCCAAGTTTGTAAATAAATGTATGTGGGTAAGGTCCGCAGAAGATCAGTTTATGCCCTGAGGCTTTATAGGCAAAAAAAAATGACAAGTACCTGCCCAGAGGAGCATGCAGTCTGAGTAACACATAATATGACATGACAGAAAATGGCAAACAAAAGGGAGGACAAGGGAAAGAATGAAAGTTGGGCCAAAAATTCACAGTAAATAACTCGTGTGTGAGGAAATTTGCTTCTTCTTCCACTGATGAATTGTCTCCATAGAGATCACAATTTCCTCAGTTTGATTCAGAGTCATTTGCTAAATGATTTATTAAAATAACTCTTGATATGCAGTTTATTTGCATGTAGTTCACTGAAAGTACTGGACAGGTAAAATTGGTGCTATTTTGATGGCACACATAGGTCATATGACATCTTTGTGTTTGCTGACTGGAGGAGCATAATTGCTAAAATCAGATTTCTGGAATAACTATTCATATTTACAAATTCAAAATCTGCTTTTTCTGAAAGATTTATGTTCTGTAGCTGTGTGTGCTGCAAATTTTGCTTTAAACTTACTGCTTCAAGCAGGCTTTTATAACTGAACCTACAGATTTTGCATTCGTAGCATTTGAGTTTGCAGAAACCAGAAATATGTGCACAACAGGCATATGTGCTGGCAGACTGTGTGCTTACCTATTTTGCATGTTTTTTAGCCACCAAAATCTGCAGGCACAATTTTAGAGACCTCTTGGAAATTTGGCCTATACTTCTTGACAATATGTGTGATATGTACAAAGTACTTTAAGAATAAGATTTTACTATGGTCGGTTTGCTGATATATCTGAGATTAGACCCACATTTTTAGAAAGCCAGAATTAATTTTGCAGAATTTTTCTGCCCTCTCTTTTAGTAGGACTATTTTCTAATTCTGGTTTAAGTAGATCATATAGGATTGGCTGTCAATCCATAATATGCTAATATATTTTAAAGGCGGGGAAATAATCCTGTAATAGAAAAATAAAAATAACTACCTTTGGGCCAATTGCTTAGATGACCCAAAGGCGAAAGTTTCTTTCTCCTTCTCTTTCTTTTTTTGTGTGGAGGTAACAAGTAAAATTGTTTCTCTTATCTCATCTTGCCTGGCTTAGGCCATAACAGGAAAAAGATATGAATTCAGTAAACCAACCCCATATTCTCACTTATGATCCAAACTCTGCTCAGCAAGTTTCTATTTTGATAACTCTCCTTTCAGTGAGATATCTGCTTAGCCCTCTCTTACCAGTCAAGTGGCCTTTTAGTCAATGGGCAAAAGTCCAGTCAAGTTTATTTCTTCTTCTTTAGTTATGTCTTAAGTGGTGATACATATGATCTAGGGCAGATGGCATTCATGGATAATGAACCTCAGTTCACTGTGAGGCAGATTTAGAATTAGCACCTAACCAAGGTCAGCAAACATGGCCCTGCATTCTGCTAACAGCACTGTCAAGCTTTGTGGGAGTATTAGCAGTGCAGCATAACCAAGCCTTCAACTCAGACCCATATGCTGGAAAGAACTTTCTTCACCTGAGCTCTTTTAATAACCCTCTGTCACTGTGAAATATATGACCACTTGGGACTCACCTGGCAAGTCTAACAAATTAGGGCTGCTGTTACAAGTCAACAACTATGCCTGCCAGTTTTCTCCATCTGCCTGATGCTGCCAGGTTCATTACAAGCATCAGGAGATAGGAGTTAAACAGATGGCAGGAAATGTGCTTGACTGTTGCACTCAGGAGAGGGAAAGGAGAGGCAATTGCTTTGCATAACGTCTCCTTTCCCTCATTATTGCACATTAAAATATGGAAATAAAATCTCACAAAAGGCAATTTGAAAAGGTAACTACCATTCAAACCAAATATCAGAGGGTTACATGGGGAAAAGAGGAAACCTACCTGAAGTTTCAGCTTTTCAGGGGAGGGAGGTTGATAGTTTTGGGACTGTTGTTTCGACACAATAAATAAAAATCTTTCTGAGCTCTTCTTTCATTCTCTTTCTTTGGCTGTCTCTAAAGATTGCAAGAAACTGTCAGTCAGAACGCTTGCAGGAAGACCACAGTGTACACTTGAGTGTGTGGAGCGTGCTCAGAATTAGATGGGGGTTCTGCTTTAAAAAAAATAAATCAGCAATGGAGGGGCAGCAAGTCTGCAAGTAATATTGAGACATCATGACTTCCATCCAGGACAGTGCTAAAAGCAAAGCACAAGCTTTCTGACGGGGGCAATACTATCATCCTAGGACCAAAATCATTGTACAAGTGGTGCGATCTTGAAAGACAGTGTAGTCTAGTGGATAGAGGCCTGTGTTGTACAGGTCAGACTAGATCAGGGGTAGGCAACCTATGGCACACGAGCTGATTTTCAGTGGCACACACACTGCCCAGGTCCTGGCCACCAGTCCGGGGGGGGAGAGGGGGAGCTTGCATTTTAATTTAATTTTAAATGAAACTTCTTAAAAATTTTAAAATCCTTATTTACTTTACATACAACAATAGTTTAGTTATATATTATAGACTTATAGAAAGAGACCTTCTAAAAACGTTAAAATGTATTACCGTCACGGGAAACCTTAAATTAGAGTGAATAAATGAAGACTTGGCACACCACTTCTGAAAGGTTGCCGACCCCTGGACTAGATGATCAAATGGTCCCTTCTGGCCTTGAAGTCTATGAACAGGAGGCAGGAAACTTGGATTCTGTTCACAGTTCTGCCACTGACCAGTTGTGTGAGCTTGGACATCCCCGCTTCATTCCCCCTCCCTCCCCCCATTTGTCCTTCCACCTTGTGCCTGTCTTTTTTTATTTAGACTGTAGGTTCTTTGGAACAGGGACTGTCTCTTACTATGTATTTTGTACAGTTCCTAGTAGGGTCTTGATCTGAGCTGAGGACTCGAGCTGTTACTGCAATGCAAATAATAAGTGCAAATAAAACAAAGGGAGGAAGGGGAAGATCCACAACTAGCGTGGATCTGCATAGCGCCATTGGCATCAATGGGTTTATGCCAATGTGCACCTGATGAAGAGCTGGCCCACTGTTACTTATTTTGCTTCTCAGTTTTGGGGAATGAATTTCTTAATCTCCAGATCAATGTTGGAAACTCCATTGCCCAGGGTGCTGTGGAGACAAGTAGGCAGTTGGTAAGATTGAAGCCACTGGGAGGGTTTCAGAAGCTGGGAGCTGGATTGCCCTTGATAGAGAAGAGGAATTTGACACAAGCACTGCAAACTCTAAGGACACTTCACTCAGGGCAAAAGAAGACCTTAAACGGCACTTAAGTGAGCAGTCAGGCAGGAAGCCCTAATGTTCCCTACAGTTTTGCGGAGAATAGATGTTCTGAAGTCTGCAATAAATATTGTATTAAAAAGTGTAATGAGGTAAATGAACATGGAAGAAGGAAACCTGATCAAGTTTGCAAGTGTAACGCCGACAGACCCAAGTTGTCAGTAGGCAGATCAAACTGGGGACTTATGGAGTTTAATGCATGAGCCTCTACATCATGAGCTAAAAGCCAACTGGCTGTTAGCTAAGGCTGTAGAGCAAACTCATTTTATTTCTCTCTCTACGTAGTCTCGGTGCCACTGGATGGGGCAGAACACCACACCCAGAAGGTGTGTGGGTTACACAAGCACTACACTGAGTGATGTTTCCCTGTACTACTAGTGGCAGTAGCTGTGAACTCCAAACAGCATTTAGGGTATAGCATGTTCCCTCATTTGTTAACGACAAAATTCTCTCTCTCTCTCTCTCTCTCTCACACACACACACACACACACACACACACACACACACACTAAAACCCACAACACAACACTTTTCCCAAGTTCCCTCCTAAACCATCTTTATCAGCTGAATGAAGAGCAGGTATCTCCCTGATATCCTCTGTCTTGAAGACATGAACTAATTAGAGTTCCCTGCGATGTTGTTATACCCGTTAATTGCTGCCTTCACTTTCTGGTGCTCCAGCAACCCCACCAACTCTGCTACCAGCTTCCTTCTTCTGATATTCTTAAAAAACAACTTGGGATTTGTTTTCATGACTTTGGTTATTTGCTCTTAGCAGCCCATTTTTGGTCTCTTAATTTTTCATCATAAATTTTATCTGCTAATATTTAAGCTTCTTTTTATTAGCTTTGCCAGGCTAGATTTCCAAATTCTGAAGCATATCTGCTGTTTGGCTTGACTAACCTCCTGAACAATGCTATTTAACCATACTGTCCCCTGGCCTTCCTCCTGGCTTTTTTGCTCAGGGGCATGCATGCTTTCTGTGGTTCTATGCCTAAAATATGCCTAAATTGTCTTCGTACCAAGTCTAAGGATATTAATTCCTCATTTTTGATTCAAGGGTTTTTTTCACTAGCTCCCCATTCTCTTCTCCATAGCTTAGTATCATGCTAGTTTTTGGTACAAAAATTCCTCTGCCCAAGCATGTCAAACTCAATTATATTGTGGTCACTATTACTTAGTGGTTCAACTATAGTTTGGGAACCAATTTCTGACTGTTATTTAAGATTCCAGCAAGTTGAGATTAGACTGTCCCATTTTGTGCTCTAGATTTAGTTTGGGGTTGGGAATTCCTTTCCTGCAGCTGCTTTTTGTATATTATTTTATCCCACTGGAAATAATTTGGTGCCTCCAGTTATTGAATTTCAGGCCGCAGTTAAAAGTAGCACTCATGATTCACTTTCAGACTTAGTTTAGTTACTGTAGTGAGTCTTATGGGTGCACTCAAGGTGCAAGCTCCTAGAGCAGAGAATTTTTTCCACTTCTTAAAACAATTCATTGGTTTTACTCTCTTCCCTAAACATCTGTGGTGTTCTCTTTCTAAGCTGATAAAAGTGAGGATGTGCATTGAATAGCTCATTAAATTGTGTCCCACTCCCAGCAGAGGGGGCTGCAGCTGGCTGTTCTGTTTCTTAAAACAGTGGTCCTACTGAGAGCGAGGTAACCAGGCCCACTGACAGAAATTCCGGGCCCCAGGGCCAGGGCCATCCCAGGGAGGGAGGTGGGGTCAGGGACGGAAGTGATGAATCCGTCACTTCCAGGAACTCCTGCGCTGGTCAATCGTGCCAGGTGCCACCAGCCCCTGGGGCCCGCCAAAGCGGGGGCCCCCAAAGCATGCAGCCCAGAGCGGTTGCGGGTGCCTAGGAGCCCTGCGGCCTCCCTGGGCGATTGCCCCCTTTTCCCCGCCCCCTCTCCTCCCTCCCTCCCCCCGTCAGCGGGCCTGGAGGTAACAGTTTGTGTTCACTTCCTCTGCTGAGTGTGTTGTTGCCTTTAGTACATAGGGCCTAATCTCATCCGGTATTCCCACCAGGATCCCTGTTTCGTTCCAGTTTTGTGTCAGATTTTTTTTTAAAGGTGCATATTTAAACAAGGCTCTATCACTGTAACTCCCACAGCTAGTCTTGTTCAATCAGTGCATGAACTTTCTGACTGTTAGCCAGCATTAACTTTTCCAAGTCCTGAAAGTAGCACAGACTAAATGAGCATACTCGTATATAAATTTACTTCAGCTGTTGGCAAATAAGTTATTATTTTGGGGAAATAAGTTGACATCACAGAAAAATCACAGCTATTGCTGTTATAAATATGACTGGACTTTCCGTTAAGCCACATGTTAGGCCAGTTGAACTCACTGCTTCTGCTCAGGTCAACATATCTTTTGGGAAAATCCGAGCAACCCTTAGTAACTACCTAACTAAGTAAATACATCAATAAATCTTAAAGGAATCATCAAAGTTCTCTTGCATTTTTCATGCACATTTTTGTAACAGGGAGAACTAAGGCTGCAACCACAACAGCAGTATACTGGAGTCTGATTTTTAATAGGGTAGGAGCTGAGTATCTCAGTTTTCCTAATTATTCAACCCCTTTTCAAAACATTTCTGAAGTGAAGTTAATGTCAGTGAAAAGTGCCATGTTGCAGTCCTGTACGCTAAACTCTTTTTTTCAGACCCCTAAGAGAGGAAGGCTCCCAACACCCACAGAGATTCAATTGCTCTTTATAATCTCATTAGCATTATGGTACACAGTAAATATCTGTGGCTTCTTAGGGGAATAGTCAGAGCCCTACTAAATTCATGGCCATGAAAAACGCGTCACGGACTGTGAAATCTGGTCTTTTGTGTGCTCTTACTCTATACTATACAGATTTCACAAGGGACACCAGTATTTCTGAAATTGGGGATCCTGACCCAAAAGGGAGTTGCAGGTGGTTAAAGGGTTATTTTGTGGGGTTCCCAGTATTGCCACCCTTACTTCTGCACTGCCTTCAGATCTAGGTGGCTGGAGAGCAGCGGCTGGTAGCCAGGCACCCAACTCTGAAGGCAGCGCCTCAGCCGCAGCAGCGCAGAAATAAGGGTGTTAATACCATACCACACTTACTTCTGCGCTGCTGCTTTCAGATCTGGGTGGCCGGAGAGTGGCGGTTGCTGACTGAGGGCCCAGCTCAGCAAGCAGCAGTACAAAAGTAAGGGTGGCAATACCATACCATGCCATCCATAGTTCTTCGCTGCTGCTGGCGGCAGCTCTGCCTTCAGAGCTGGGCTCCTGGCCAGCAGCCACCACTCTCCAGCTGCCCAGCTCTGAAGACCGCGCCAGCACCACCAGCAGTGCAGAAGTAAGGGTATCAGTACTGCAACCATCCCTACAATAACCTTGTGACCCCCACCCCTCCACACACAACTCCTTTATGGGTCAGGACCCCTAAAATTACAGCACTGTGAAATTTCCGATTTAAATAACTGAAATAATGAAATTTACTATTTTTAAAATCTTATGACCATGAAATTGACCAAAATGGACTGTGAATTTGGTAGTGCTCTAGGAATAGTATCATAGAAATCAGCCATCCTTCCAGCCCCAATGCATCGCATCCAGCAGAATTGTAAACCCACCAAGGTGTTTCCAACAACTTCAGGGAGAGGAATAAGGAATTCAGGGCATCTTCCTTTATTCCATGTACAGAACGTCTACATATTGTGGCTGGTACTTGAGAGGTTACTGATCCATCTTTGCATGAAGGGATGCTTGATGATTTTTCCTGATAACTTTAGAAACTCATAGGTGCCTCACACCATAGCTAAGGTACATACATTTGCTGAAAAGTGAACTTAATGATCTAATAGCATCTTTAATGCCTATGCTTTTGCGATCAAAAATCATAATTTACCACTCCGTGGCATTTATCTTTGGTGTAATCGTTGTGGTTACCACCGAACTTTGAACAGGTTATATATCAATATAAGAATATTATAGGTGGAGAGTATAGCAGGATGGTAGTGGTAGGGTCTTCTAGTTATTAAAGATTTTTTGAATTAAGTAGAACTGAAAAATTTCAATAAAGAAAACAAATTTCCTAAATAGACTCTTTGAATTTACAAAGAAAATACTTAATAAGAGTTTGGCGTAAGGCCACTGAAACAACATATGAACAAGTACCTTCAGGTTGCATAATTTTTCCACTGTTACTTTGCAAATCAGTCAGAGGGTATTACTATATTGGACCTTGGAGTGTTATTCCAAGGTCAGGATTCTAGGTTAACAAGCAGAGTGAAAATAGACAGTTTCATGAATATGGAAAATCTCTCTTACATTCTTAAAGAACTGCCCATTGCTGAATGTTTCCCCTAATGGGGATTAATTTTGAATATAAAATAACTGTATTATATTATTTTGCATACAGTGTGAAATTTACTCTGGTTAAGATAACCAGACATTACCCTTAATGCTAGCTAGGAATCTTTTCTTGATTTTATTTCATTCTGATTCTTATTATTTGTTACTTTGGGGCTTCAAATAGTGTTTTTAACTATCAGAAGAATAGTCATTAGGTAAGGATAGAAATGTCTGAGCATCAATTTAACTCTGTGACTTCCATTCATTAAAGGATTATAGGCAAACTAACATTGTATCTAGTCCAGAAAGGTGCTTAACATCTTCTGCAAAGTATTGAATCCTTTGTCTCCAAGAGGAGTCAAAGGGAACACAAAGTATTCATAGGCATGGCTAACTATTTCACTGGCAATGAATTTCCATGAGTATGGTAGTAAATACCTTAAAGGGACATTACTGCTACGCAGGACCACATTAACCACTGGGCACAACAGGCCCTTGCCTAAGACCCATGGATCTGGAGTCATGTAATGATATAACTGTGATGTCATCATACACAGCCTGGAACCCACATGTAAGAGAGAAGCTGCAACAAAATGATCTGCCCCATGACAAGGAGGCTGCAAGACAGGCCTGTTACACCCAAAAGTAGCTGTGTCCATGAGTAGCTGGGGCAGCTTCACCACTTCATGATGCTCAAGGGTGGGGAGAGGCTGTTGGTTGTTGTCATTTGGGCAGATGGGATTGAAGTGGTTACCACTGCTGTTTAGGCAGCTAGGTTTTGGGAGACCCAGACTCTTAACTGCTCTTCAGGCCTGGGTACTGCTACTGAGACTGCCAGAGTGGGGAGGGACTGTCTGCAACAATTCAAGCACGAGGGAGGTGCAAACTGTTCAGTTTCACAGTGTACACTAAGTGAAGTTAGATAAAAACATACTATACTCTTGCTGGAAGGTTGCAACATAACATTACTTTACTTTATTTCTTAGAATCCAGAATACCACCACACAAGAACCCAAAGACAGAGGCTGACAAAGCAGGCTGCTCTCTAAAACAGAGAGAGACACAACTCACCGCGCCTTACTCTACGCTGCTGACTGGGTGAATGTTGCTAGGTCCAGATCACACGATTCCTTAGAGACCCCTGATCTGTGCAAGCAAGACCAGGACATAAATCTGAAATTTAAAGTGACATCTTACAATTTGAACACAGTTTTCAAAACACCACATAAGCAAAATAGACCAAAATTCTGTTGGAAACCTTGTGACTACTTTATAGATTAAGACAGAATGTTTCCTAGAGGAAGTGGCCTGCAGCTCATGCTAAAATGTGTTATGAATGACTTCAACGGCTTAGTAGTAGAAAAAGTCAGATTTATGTTCCCATGACTGCATATTGATTTTTAAGAGTGATTATTTCTCTTCATTCTCCTCCGGTTGGGTTTTGATAGGGATATATTAAATCATATCTTCCTTCAGAAAAGTATTTTAAGAGCAGCACAAATACGATTAAATAAGCATACTGCACATTAATATTAAGTTGACAACAGCAAGATGGATTTCTCTATGGCAACCAAAAGTGGTTTGATGTTGTAGGCTTCCATACTCCATCTAAATCACCTACTCTGTAAGTCAACACAATGACATCAAGTTTATGCAGTGT
Organism: Chrysemys picta bellii; assembly: GCF_011386835.1. NCBI lineage: Eukaryota > Metazoa > Chordata > Testudines > Emydidae > Chrysemys > Chrysemys picta. The sequence continues at coordinate 28,302,250 of NC_088792.1, forward strand.
AGCCAAGTTGTCAAACAGCAAATGCAAACAGATTGTTCAGGACTGCAGATGAACTCTGGCCAGCCGAGTAGAATTTTCACAAAATAAAATATCCTGATATTTCATTCAAATTTCATATCAATATCTGAGTGCCTGGTGAATATTTTCAATATTGCCATGAACATACTGTGATCTAGAAAACCAAATTGAAATGCCCATACTCCTACAACTTGTTTTGTTGATTCTACCAGCACACGCACAAGCATATTTATTATACTGCAGTATCATGTTTAAGTCAATGGGAGATCAGTATGCTCTAATTGACGGTGCAATTCAATAATTATATTCAAACTCCTATTAAACATGGCCATTTCATCACATTTAAATAAAAGGAATAGATACACTTCTTAGGAGTGGTATTTTCAAAAATAGGTTCTGGTACCTGATTTTCTAAGAGCCCAGCAATTTAACATTAACTTCAATTTATTTGAGTGACTAAATGTTGATGTAGGAGCCTAACTTTAAGGACCATTTAAAAAAAATAGCTAGAAAAAACTATATATAGTAAAAATCCTTTCATTATTTTGATTATTTTTGTAGAAAGAATGAGCAGCAAAAGTATCTAAAGACTTTTCCCCTTGAATATTCTTCCTCGTTTTCCTACTCTTCTCACACACTCACTTCTCCACTCCAAAGTAACCATATAATAAAGCATTTTAGAGATGATGGGACTTCTTTCAGGTTTTAGTTTTTATTGACCAAAGGAAGAGTATCCATTTATGCAGACTCCATACATAATCTTATCCGGGGGTTCCTACTCTTCAGATAATTTGACAGCTGAATCAAAATATTCTGTGAATTTCCATCTTTCATAGAACAAATTGTCCGGTGGCATCTTAAAGACTAACAGATTTATTTGGGCATAAGCTTTTGTGCATAAGCTTTTTTTTTTACTCACAAAAGCTTATGCCCAAATAAATCTGTTAGTCTTTAAGGTGCCACCGGACTCCTCGTTGTTTTTGTGGATACAGACTAACATGGCTACCCCTCTGATATTCGACACCTTTCACGGGTTTTCCTGTTTTCACTGCCAACTAGATCTTCCTTCCCTGGCCTTTTCGGGGTCAGTCAGTCACTGAGTAAGATCTTCTTCACTCCTGTCCCATGCAGACTTGAGAGGAAAGGGATTGCTAGTCTTCTCTCACCAGATATCTATAGAAAGGAGAGAAAGAAAAGTATTTATTTTCTGTCCCAAACCTGGATGATGAGGACAAGCTAGGCACCATTTAACTCACAGGCCTTCTGAAAGATGGGAGAAATCCACTGAGGCCAAGAGATGGCAAATTGAAGGGAGTAGGAGGAATTTATCTAGAGGTTTCTTTTCTCACCTGTGCTACTGAGGCCTGAGCAGGAATATACTAGGAGGAGGAGGGATCTTCTTAGCCCTTAACACATGTGGTTAGGAGGAGAGAGAACACATGGCTTACCAGGCAAAGCTAAGAGCATATTATCAGCTTTCTTCTAGATCTGTCTGACCTAGAGCTGATAACAGAAGCAAGTACATAAGAATATAAGAACAGCCACACTGGGTCAGACCAAAGGTCCATCTAGCCCAGTATCTTGTCTTCCAACAGGGTCCAATGCCAGATGCCTCAGAGGGAATGAACAGAACAGGTAATCATCAAGTGATCCATCCCATGTCACCCATTCCCAGCTTCTGGCAAACAGAGGCTAGGGGCACTAGGACCCAAGTACTCAAATGTTGGAAAGAAACATTTGTCTTTATTTGGCTGGCTCAATATAAACAAAATGTGGGCCCTACAGAAAAATAATTCTTTAGTTCACCTGACCCTACAATTTCTGCTGTAGTAGTCCCAAAACACTAATATACAATGTTGGCCTGGATTCTGCTCTGCTATGCTGGTGTAAATCTGGAGTAATTCCATCTGAATTTTCTCAAGACTTATATCATTGTAACCAAAAGAAAAATGTGACTCCCCAGATCTGTAAACTGGCTCAATGCATTTTACAACTCTTAATAACACTGCTATTGTGCACATACGGTATTATTATTGCATCATGTAGCAAGCTTTATGAGCCTCTTACACAATGTTAGCACACCATTTTATTCCCCTATTTAATTCTCTATTTTCCCCAAATGGTTAATATGTCTCCATCATTGCTATGAACAAAAAGCTGTTTTAGTCTTGTCACCATTTCCCGTCTAAACTACTTCAAAAGAGTTTTGATGGATACGTGAGATGGCTGGAGGTCAGGTTTCCAACTTCATAGTTAGTTTTGAGTCTTTACTTTCCACTCACATATTCCAGTGACCTTTTTCTTGGGGGCAGTTTTCCAACAAAATGCAATCAGTATTGGTAATGGAGTAGGATAAACGAGCCTAGCTGCAGCCAGCAGGCTGAGACAAGTTGTCCATTGTGGACATTCTTGTCTGAGGGACTGAAATATTCAGTGTTAATAAAGTTACACATTAGAAATGAATGATGGTTGCCACTTTAGTACATCCTTGTTAATGCAATAAAATTCTAGGAAATTGCCTGTCCAAAAAATTATGTTAGCTGTATGTTGATTGATCAAGTCTAAGATTGTATTCACAGTCTAGAGGAAAATGATCTTTTCAATGACATAGCCTCAGTCCTGCAGTCTAAAGATCAAGCCCAAATATTCTTTCAGATGCTTAAAAACCTCATTATATTCTTGGGTCTCAGGAAGACTGTGCATAAGGGAATGTACAACACTAACCACTGCAATGGCATGATGAAATTCCTGAAACTGCCATGACTTTGGAGGAAGGAAATGGTCATTATCCTAGGAAAGGTACTCAAGAGCTCAGATTGAAATCCTGGCCCCAATGGTGTCAAAATTCCCAAGACATTTGAATATCTTTCTCAGGGTAGCAGTCATTTTCCTCCAAAGTCATGGTACTTTCATCATGGCACTGCAGTGGTCAGCGCAGTATATTCTCTTATGCACAGTCCTCCAGAGAGGTATGAGTATAATCTGGGCTTTCGAAGACTGCGGAGGTCCACTGATGTCAATGGGTGTTTCGTCATTGATATCCTGGGGAACAAGTCAGCATTCCGGTGGCCAGCACAGTTCCAATAGCTGAGCAACTCACAAGGCTCAGGAAATTCCACTCTCCAGAGATACCCAGGATAAGTATATTCAAGCTGTCTGTAGCTCTGCAACAATGACTCTAGCATGGAAATGGAAACATGATGATAATTTCCCCCGACAGCATGGTTAACATGGGAGGAGCACTCTCTACGGTACAGTATGCTGTATGACCATTTGCCTGCATAGGTGTGGTGACTGTCATGCCTGAAAGTGATATATCGTGTTGTCTTCATGTTGGCTTCAGTCCAGCCCTTGAGCAAGGCAGGAGGAAGATGAATGCGAAAGGATGGTAGTCAGATTGCTTCCCTATGGCTGCTTCCTAAACATACATATGTTAAACACATTTATGAGAGCAGCCATCAGCAGCAAGTGCAAGGGCCCCTCTCCCTCCTCATGAGGGAGTGTTGTTGCTTACATAGGAGTGAAAAGCTGGATGATGGCCCAGAAATCTGGAAAGCATATTATGTAGGATTCCCCATAGAGGAGCACTTTGCTGCCAGCATATCTTGCTCTGGGGTTTCAACACGCCATCAATCTGGATCCTGGCAGCCACCATTCCCCAGCTCACCTCATCTCATGCAGTGAGCAGACACAGTGCAACTATTTGTCTCAGATTGCAGCATGGCCACGACAAAAGAGAAGGTGGGCAGAAACAATTGCTTGCCTAGAGAACCTATATCTCGATTACGCAGTCTCACTGGGTTCTCATAGTCCATTGTAGCATCATGGCCAGCGAGGGAAGGGCCAAGTTGCCTTGGTCAGATCACAGTTTTCTTTCTTAGCATGTGATTTGGTACTGGTATCTCTCGATAGCACATGCACTGAACCAGAAAGAGGAAGGGAGGCTCAACCTGAGCTTTAAAAAGCCATAACAACACGTAGCACTTACTGAGAGTTGCACCTTTTTCATTGAGGATCACAAGGTGCTTTATAAACATTAGCTAATTAAACCTTGTGTCACTGTTGGCTATTATTGAACTGCCTGAGCAAGGGCGGCTTTATGTATTTTGCCGCCCCAAGCATGGCAGTCAGGCAGCCTTCGGCGGCACGCCTGCGGGAGGTCCACGCGCTTTCGGCTTACCCGCCACCAAATTGCTGCTGAAACCACAGGACTGGTGGACCTCCCTCCCAAGCATGCCACCGCAAGGCTCCTGCCTGCTGCCCTCACAGCGACCGGCAGGCCGCCCCCGTGGCTTGCCGCCCCAGGCATGCGCTTGCTGCGCTGGTGCCTGGAGCCGCCCCTGTACCTGAGCCAGCAAGGTTCCATGAGGCAGTCTTCCCGATGAGGAGCAGGTTGTGTTTGAACCAGCATTTTTTCTCCAGGGTCCTGCTAAGGGATGGCAATGTTGTGCTGTGGTCTATAATACATGTCAGATGGGAGAAGGTGGCTAGACTGAATCAGCACATTCCCCAACTGCCCTAGCCACACTCTCTGGCCAGTGCCACCCATTCCTCGGAAGTTCTGGTGAGTGGGATCCTCTAGTGAAACAGGATTCCTCATGTCACTACAGTTCCCTGCTAGGTCAACTTCCCATCCTCAAAGGTCTTATGCTCCAAGATAATTCTAATAGAAAGTTTTATAACCCAGGGCTGAATCTAGCCCTAAGAGTTGGTGGAGGAGCCTTGACTCCCAGACCCTTTCCTCTCTCCAATAGACCACATTCTTTTCTTTAGTTATGCTTACTAATCCTGACTGCATCTGTGCAGCCTGAAGCCTCTTGCAATATATTCACTAGACAGGGGGAAATTCAATTGCTATATTTTTCTAATACTTATAACTATTGCAGATATCTGTTTGTTGCATTTAGTTAACAGCAGGTAGTTTAATATTACCTGAGATGAAATTTCATATGGCTAAGGCATTGGAAGCAAGTCACTATTCCTGATCTATTCTTGCAATAAATATGACTTTTTTTCAACTTGTACTGCATATAGATTTCAAGAATTAAACCACTGGCCCCAGAATTATACAGCAATTTGAATATATTTTAAAGCTTGGCAATGTTTGTGCCATGGAGATTTGAAGTTGGCAAATGTGTTGGAGCAACTGAAACATCTAAAAATGTTAATGTCAAGAAATGGTTCATTTGTTGGGAGGTACCATTTCTTTACAAATAAAACTAGAACACTTTATAGCTTTGGACCTGGCTAACAATTTCAAACTTCAAAGTCCACCTTTGTAGAACTGGAAGGTAAAATTTTAGGTAATGAGTAGTGAGTGGCTTTGGATTTCTGATCTAACTCAAAACTTGAAAGTGTTATGAAACAGCCTGAAACAAAATAAAGGGATTTTTCATAAACTAAACATTTATGTGCCATATCTTCAACTGGTGTAAATGGATGTAAACTGCAGTCAATGGAGCTACTCCAGCTGTGGCTCTGGTCCTATGGTTTTATTTTTTCAAAGAGAAAATGGTGGAAGAGAACTGTGAATTCAACTTCCTAACAAATGACTGGCTGAGGGTGCGTGAAGGGCTGTCTCAACTTCATCATGCATTAAACACTACTAATTTTGAATCTGTCTAATCTAGATACTTTCTGGTCTCTACCAGCACATCTCAAAATAATAATAATTAAAAAAGCTATATTTTTCCTAACACATAAAATAGACAAGAATTATTACTCCCCAACATTGCAAATGTCAACCAAGACAAAAAGTAACCAAGATCACAAAGGAAATCTGTACCCAACCTCATTTCCTTGCCTATGCAATAAATTGCATACAGTAAGACCATCAAAATGAATTTGATTTGGGGTTGACTTCATTGTCTTTTTTTAGCTTGACTTTAAAAAAAAAAGGAATCCACCAAAATATGTGGGAGTGCTGGACCTGGTTTGCATAGCTGCTGGTTTGTTTAGATATCTGATTTGTCCATATCACACTGTGTAGATGTGTGAGAAAAACAGGATTCTCTTTCTGTTCTTTTTTTACTAAAAGTTCAGATTACATTGACCAATTTACTGCCGTCACCTAATTTGTGAATAACGAAGAATTCTTTTAAAAAATTCTGGTGGGTGATAGGAAGGGGAGAGGGAAAAGGAGATAGTTTATTAAGTAAAAACTGAATCCAATTTGTGTATTTGCATTTGGAACATGATTGAATTGTAAAACTACATTTTTTTTTCCTAGTTGATAAATTTCATACATTAGGTGCAGGTGTTTAGCTTGTCAAATTACCTGTTAATTGGAATAATTGGTCCCATTCTTTGGGAAATTCACAGAGGGTACAAAGAGGTCTTGAGAAGGAGAAAGGTCAGGTGATTCTTATGAGCTCTGGCTGTGCTGGGGTCTTGATTTTCAAATCATTCTTTAGATTTGTCAGATGTAACATTGAATTAGAAATGAGAACTTTATAGCAGAACTAGATAACATCGATGGGAATTTTTCTGTGAAAATGAATTCCTTCTTACATTCAGGACTATTTATTTATTTATTTATTTATTTATTTATGTGATGAAATACAGGGGAATTGCAAAGTCCCTGTTAGGTTAAATTTCAACTAGGAGGAATATTGTGGTTTAAAGCCTTAGTGAGGACGGCTTTAAACTAGGTTCATCAGGGGAAGGAGACCAAAGCCCTGAGGTAAGTGGGGAAGTGGGATGTCGGGAGGAAGCACAAGCAGGAGAGCGCAAGAGGGGAGGACTCCTGCCTCATACTGAGAAAGCAGGACGATCAGTGAGTTATCTTAAGTGCCTATACACAAATGCTAGAAGCCTGGGAAACAAGCAGGGAGAACTGGAAGTCCTGGCACAGTCAATGAATTATGATGTGATTGGAATAACAGAGTCCTGGTGGGATAAATCACATGACTGGAGTACTGTCATGGATGATATAAACTGTTCAGGAAGGACAGGCAGGGCAGAAAAGGTTGAGGAGTTGCATTGTATGTAGGAGAGCAGTATGACTGCTCAGAGCTCCGGTATGAAACTGCAAAAAAACCTGAGAGTTTCTGGATTAAGTTTAGAAGTGTGAGCAACAAGGGTGATGTCGTGGTGGGAGTCTGCTATAGACCACCAGACCAGAGGCATGAGGTGGACAAGGCTTTCTTTCGGCAACTAACAGAAGTTACTAGATCACAAGCCCTGGTTCTCATGGGGGACTTCAATCACCCCAATATCTGCTGGGAGAGCAATACCTGAGTGCACAGACAAGCCAGGAAGTTTTTGGAAAGTGTAGGGGACAATACCCTGGTGCAAGTGCTGGAGGAACCAACTAGAGGCAGAGCTCTTCTTGACCTGCTGCTCACAAACAGGGAAGAATTAGTAGGGGAAGCAAAAGTGGGTGGGAACCTGGGAGGCAGTGACCATGAGATGGTCAAGTTCAGGGTCCTGACACAAGGAAGAAAGGAGAGCAGCAAAATACGGACCCTGGACTTCAGAAAAGCAGACTTTGACTCCTTCAGGGAACTGATGGGCAGGATCCTCTGGGAGAATAACATGAGGGAGAAAGGAGTCCAGAAGAGCTGGCTGTATTTTAAAGAATCCTTATTGAGGTTGCAGGAACAAACCTCCTGATGTGTAGAAAGAATAGTAAGTATGGCAGGCAACCAGCTTGGCTTAACAGTGAAATCCTTGCTGATCTTAAACACAAAAAAGAAGCTTACAAGAAGTGAAAAATTGGACAAATGACCAGGGAGGAGTATAAAAATATAGCACAGGCATGCAGGAGTGAAATCAGGAAGGCCAAATCACACTTGGAGTTGCAGCTAGCAAGATATGTTAAGAGTAACAAGAAGGGTTTCTTCAGGTATGTTAGCAACAAGAGGAAGGTCAAGGGAAGTGTGGGCCCCTTACTGAATGAGGGAGGCAACCTAGTGACAGAGAACGTGGAAAAAGCTAATGTATTCCGTGCTTTTTTTGCCTCTGTCTTCATGAACAAGGTCAGCTCCCAGACTACTGCACTGGACAGCACAGCATGGGGACAAGGTGTCCAGCCCTCTGGGGAGAAAGAAGTGGTTCAGGACTATTTAGAAAAGCCGGATGAATACAAATCCATGTGGCTGGATATGCTGCATCCGAGGATGCTAAAGGAGTTAGCTTATGTGATTGCAGAGCCATTGGCCATTATCTTTGAAAACTCATGGCGATCCACACTACAAGAAGGATGTGAAAAAATTGGAAAGAGTCCAGCAGAGGGCAACAAAAATTATTAGGGGGCTGGAGCACATGACTTATGAGGAAAGGCTGAGAGAACTGGGATTGTTTAGTCTGCAGAAGAGAAGAATGAGGGGGGATCTGATAGCTGCTTTCAACCCCCTGAAAGGGGGTTCCAAAGAGGATGGATCTAGACTGTTCTCAGTGGTAGCAGATGACAGAACAAGGAGCAATGGTCTCAAGTTGCAGTGGGGGAGGTTTAGGTTGGATATTAGGAAAAACGTTTTCACTAGAAGGGTGGCGAAGAACTGGAATGGGTTACCTAGGGAGGTGGTGGAATCTCCTTCCTTAGAAGTTTTTAAGGTCAGGCTTGATGAAGCCCTGGCTGGGATGAGTTAGTTGGGGATTAGTCCTGCTTTGAGCCAGGGGGTTGGACTAGATGACTTCCTGAGGTCCCTTCCAACCCTGATATTCTATGATTCTATGATTAGTGGATCCATAGTTAAGGATGAAGACCTGGATCCACAAAGGAAATTAGGTGCCTAGAACATCACAGGAGCAACACTTCAACCCACAAAGCCATAGTTAGGTGCCTAGGCTCCTAGGGGGAAATATAGGTGCCTTCAGATTGTGATCTATAAAATCCAGCACGCCGTGTGGGGAGCTGCCTAAACTAGCCAATAGGAGATGCCGTCAAAAGGGATGTGTCCTAAACCCCACCTGGCTCATGAAGAGACCCTAAGTTCAGGTCACAATGAGGTGGCTATCTTGATTGTGATCCATAAACTGGTGGAAGATAGACGTTCCTCCACCTAATTTCTGTGTGAGGCCCAATCCAGTATGTAGCCTTTGAGAATGCCTCATGCAACGCAAAACAGCTGGCAGGGAGGAGGAGGAGAAGACCACCTTCCTTTTAGCCCAGTGGTTATAGTACTCACCTTGGATATGGGAGACCTGGTGCAAGACCCCCTTCTAATCAATAAGGAGAAGTAATCTGAACAAATAATCTACCACCTTTCATCTGAGTGCTGTAAACACTGGACTATAAAGTGATTCTCACTCTTTCTCTGCCCCAATTAATATTTAATTATTCAATTATTTAATTAAAGTGGGACAACTTCAGTGGGAAAGATTGAGGGAGATTCACATCAGGATATGCCATAGTCCAGTGGTAGGAATAATGTGGCTTTAGACCTGGTCATTCCATGGTCCACCAGATCCTTACCCTGAGACAGCTTTTTGAGAGGATGGCTAAATTTAATAAATTGTGCACAACCCTTTTAATACAGTTTTGTCAGGCCTTTGATTCAGTGCAGCCAGCAAGTCTGTACAATCTGAAGAGACGACCTGACACCCCTGGGAAGATAATGTCATTGACAGAAAAGCTCTATATTGGAACAGAAATCTGTGTTCCCGTCAATGGCAGATACACTGCATGGTTTCCTATCTCAATGGGAGTTCAACAAGGCTGCATGCTGTCACTACGGTTCAGTATCAGTCTTGACTGGCTGATGGATAAGCATCAGCTGAACACCATTCTGCTTTGAGAGCTCAAATACATCTATGACACTGCCTTGTTGGCTTAGTTTGGTGATTTGCTGCAGCTGATGACTGATCTGGTCTGGCAAGAAGCAGCACATTTTGGTCTGGTTATTAATCCTAATAAAACTAAGTCTCTGGCCATTACCATCAAGAAGCATCCAGCTCTGTATTATGATCAGCTCAGTATTAACCTATCCAGATGGCACCATGTGCATGTGATAACTATTAAACATTTAGGCAGCATCATACATAGTGCTGGAAGATGCTTGAAAGAGAAGGAAACTGGTATAGCAGCAGCTGCGCCATGTTTCAGATCCTTTAGGGGGGACATAAGGACATCAAGCTTGCCACAAAGCTGTGGATCTATAGAACCACAGTTATACCAACAACATAAGAGCCAACTCCATGGGTGCTCTGGGGCTGAAGTACCCATGGAAAAAAAAGAGTGAGTGCTCAGCACCCTCTGGCAGCCCTGGAGATCAGCTTCTCCCTCTCCTTCCCCCAGCCCTCCCACATGCCGGCGGCCCCGCTGATCAGCTCTCCCCCTCCCTCCCAGCACCTTCCACCCACCATGACCTGCTGTTCAGCAGTGTGCAGGAGGTGTTGGGAGGGAGGGGAGGAGCGGGGACAGGAAGAGGTGGGTAGGGGGGTGGGGGCTTGGAGGAAGGGGTGGAGGGAGGGTGGGGCCTGGGGCAGAGCGGGGGTCAAGCACCCCCTGGGAATACATAAAGTCGGCCCCTCTGAGCAGCGCTATTGTAGGGACATGGCCCCACTTAACTTTTTTTATACAGGTGAAATCTGCTTACAGTGAACTTCAAGGGCAGCTGCTGGCCACCGGTAACATATTGATAGCATAGGGTTACCATATTTAAAAAAAACAAGAAGACGACACTCCACGGGGCCCGTCCCCGCCCCAACTCTGCCTCCAGCCCAGCCCAACTCCGCCCCTTCCCCAAAGTCCCCGCCCCAACTCCGCCCCCTCCCCTGAACGCCCCGCCCCCTGCTCCTCACCCTCCCCTGCTTCCTGCGAATCAAATGTTTGTGGGAAGCCTGAAACAGGCAGGCAGCAGGTAAGCTGTGGCTGGGGCTGGAGGGGCGCGAGGAGGTGCGGCCCAGTCCGGCCCCCCTGGCTGAGCAGCTCTGGCCCTGGAGTCTCCGGCCTGGCCCGGCTTGGCTCTGGCCCTGGGGCGCTGGCCCTGGTTCTGGCCGAGCGGCTCCGGCCCGCCCCGGCCCCAACCTCGGTGACTCCAGCTCGGCTCAGGCCCCAAGGCACCAGCACCGGCCGGCAGCCGAGCACCCCCAACCCCAGTCCCAGCGGCTCCAGTCCGGTTCGGCTCGGGCCCCGGTTCCGGCCGAGCGGCTCTGGCCCAGCCCCGGGCGAGCGGCGCCGGCCAGTGGCCGAGCACCCCCAGCTCTGGTCCCAGTGGCTCCGGTCCGGCTCGGGCGCTGGTTCCGGCCGAGCGGCTCCAGCCTGGCCCCGGTCCTGGCCCTAGGTGAGCGGCACCGGCCGGGCACCCCTGGCCCTGGTCCCTGCGGCTCCGGCCCAGCTCGGGCCCCGGTTCCAGTTGAGCGGCTCCAGCCCGGCCCTGGCCGAGCGGTGCCGTCCGGCGGCCAAGCACCACTGGCCCCAGCGGCTCCAGGCCGGATCCAAGCCCCACGACCCCTCCCTATTTTCCCGGACATGCCCAGCTTTTTGGAATTTCCTCCCGGATAGGGATTTAAGGACCAAAAAGCCGGACATGTCTGGGAAAATCCGGACATATGGTAACCCCTATGATAGCACCCAGCTGTATAGTTATAAAGTTGTTATATTATATTGTAGTTCTTTTTTATAATGATAATGAAGTTCATATAATTAAAAAAAAAAAACCCTCACCGATCACAATCAGTGTCGCGCCGCTTACATTCTGAAATCCACCTTCCTGGACTTCTTTGCAGCAAACTCACTTCCCAGATGCATATGGTCTCGCTACCCTCAGTGGATTTTTTAAAAATATAATTACACATTCACAACAGAACTGGGGGGCTCTTGGAGGGCCTATATGTATGGTGGTGCTGGGGGACCCCAGGACCCTCCAGGATGGAGGAGGGGCTCTAAGATCTGTTTTCTCTGGGGGCTGGGATGGGGAGGGGAGACGGAAAAGCAGATGGATGGAGGACCCCAGTCATGGTGGAGAGAGCAGAGTTGTAGAATCCAAGGTCCTGGAACTGCGGGGAGGGGGACCCCAAGGGTGGAGAGCTGAAAGGCAAGGAGGACCCTGAGACCGGGGTGTGATAAGGGCTGGCCCTGGCCTGGAGGTCTCATTGGAGGACACCACCCAGTACTGGGAGAGGGGAGAAAGGGCAGTGGAAGGGGGAGGTGTGGGGCACTGGGGGGACACCAGTGCTGGGCGACAGGTGAGGGACAATGGAGATGACCAGCTGGCACTCACCTGTGCTAGAGGTGAGGGGGGCCCCCTGTGCTGGTGGAGGGTCCCACCGGAAAAGGGAATGGTCCATCCGAGGTGGAAGGGCAGGGTCAGGGTCAGCCTGCCCTGGCACTCATGATTGGGGGGGCTAGGACCCTGCGGTGATGCAGAGACTGAGCTCGGGGGGGCTGCAGACAAGAAAAAGAAATAAATGCCCAGGCCGGTGAGTGTGGGGTGCCGGCACCAGGGCCCCCGCTAGGCCCCCGGACTGTCCTGGCCCCTCCCCGCATCCCTGTGAAGCACGGTGTCCCCCAAAGCGCAGGGCCCAGGGTAGTTGCCCTGGTCTGCCCTATGGACGGGACGGCTCTGTCCACACCCCAAACTTTCACAGCATTTTTTAAACTCTACTCTTTTGTGTAATCTTGTCCATCTGCCACTCAGCCAATCACTCTCACCACAGCCTCCCTTGATGCCACTTGCCACCATATCTCCCTTTCATTTCTACGCTGCTATAACATACTGCTTACAATCGTTGTCTGGAGTTCTTCTCCTCCAATTCCATCCTAGATCCTCTCCAATGCAACTTCTACCCCTTGTATTGCAGTGAAACCGCTCTGGCCAAAGTCTCAAATGACCTCTTCCTAGCCAAAGCTCAGAATCAGAACTCCATTCTCATCACCTGTCAGCTGTCTTAGGCACCATCTTCTTCTTGAAAATCTTGTCCTCCATTAGCTTTTGTGAATCTCTCCTCTCCTTGTTATTCTTCTATCTTTCTAATTGCTCTTTCAGCATGTCCGTCACAGGATTCTCCTCTTCCCCTCTCCAACTTTCTGTGGGGTTTCCACGGGACTCTGTCCCTGGTCCGCTTCTCTTCTCCCTCTACACCTTATCTCTGGATAAACTCATCCACAGATACATATTCAACTACCATCTCTATGCTAACAACTCACGGATATACCTCTGTGCTCCAAACCTGTGCCCTGGTGTCCAAACTAAAATTTCAGCCTGTTTCACTGACATCTCCTAATGGATATCTAACCATCAGCTCAAGCTCAACAAGGCTAAAACAGAGCTCTTAGTCCTTCCTCCCACACATACTATCTTAACCCCTGTGAACAACACCACCACCCTGCCTGTCACTCTGGCCCATAACCTGGGTGTCATCTTTGACTCAGACCTCTCTCTAGGTCGTCACATCCAGGATATATCTAAATCTTTCAGAATTTTTCTGCAGAATATCTCGAAGATGTGGCCTTTCCTATCCATTCCCACAGCTAACACTCTCATTCAGGCTCTCATCATCTCACTGCAACATCCTTCTCTCTGGCCTGGACAAATCAGTCTGCCCTGATTGTATCCATGCAGAATGCCGCTACAAAGAACATTTCCCTAGCCCATTGCTTTGACCATGTCACCTCTCTGAGACCACTGCCTATCACACTGAACAACATAATCTCACTGTTTCCTTACACTCCCACATCTGCCTATCTCTTGTCTTATACTTAGGTTGTAAGCACGTTGGGACAAGGGTTATCTTTTTGTTCTGTTAGTACAGTGCCTTGCACAACAGGGTCTTGGTCCATGATTCAGGCTTCTAGGCTCTCTCTGGTAATACAAATAATAAAGTATTCTCGTAGCAAATTGTGGTGATAGCAATAAGAGTGTTGATTTTTTTTTTTTTCAGAAACTGTTTCTCTTGATTTTACTTTCTATTGCTGTCTTTGTCTGTCACTGGTAGCCCTCCCCTGTTCCTTAAACTGGAAGCTATAAAAGCCTCCCTTTTGATATTTGTAATTCTGGTTGAGGAATTTTCTCAGTCATGCATCACGACTATAATAATCCTGATTATCAGTAGGTCCATGGTTAATATTTCTTAAGTGTTTCTGATTGCCATCAGCCCATTTTCCTTTATCTTCCATTTCTCTTTATATATGTTAAACTGTTCCCAAAGGAAACTGTAATAAGGTGACAAACCACTTCATTTCCAGTCAGGGCCAATTGCAGGGAAACGAAACTCTTGGAGCCTGAGAAAGTAAAATAACTCTCTTCTCTCCCAACAGGAATCTGAAAATTATTGTCATAAAATTAGCCACTTTGCTTACAGTTATTCTGATTTTACAGCTTTTTGGATCTGAACTCCCACCAAATTTGATAAGGCCAAATTCTTCCCTTGGCTAACAGCATGAAACTCCCATTGATTTAAGTAGAAGTTGGATAGGCATAACCAACATCAGAATCTGGCACACAGACATTTATCCTCAGTGGTGGTGTCTTCTTGATAATCATTCTCCCTGGAGTCATTAAGTCACACATAAAATAGGAATAGTAATCCCTAACCAGCACAGTAAGTCTGTTTGTTTGTGGCTATCATATGTCTACCTTACAAATCCTATTCTATTTTTCAAAAGGGGGGAAAATTGTAGAAAAAATAACTCTGCTCTTAGCCTGGAAGTTTGCATGTTAAATTTCAGTTCAGAACAGCTTTATGCCGTCAAATCTCAATCCTTAACGATAGAGATCTGGTGAGGAATCACTATAATCTTTAACAGTAGCACCCACAACTGTAAATATTATTTTATGGGTTACATAAAATTCAATATCTCCTGACAAATCTAAATATGTTTGGCTGCTCCTGCACATTAAAGAAATCGCAATGCAACTAAGTTTTCTGCATAGTGGGGAGGTTAGTTTTGAAGGGCCTGCCATCCTTGACAATTCATTTAACTTATTCCCTTAGTTAATACAAAAATTGACAACGTAATGGAAAAAATGTGGACAATCTGAAATATTTCTATCATCAAATTAGGGGGTTTTCACTCAAAAATTAAAATTGTGCATGTTACATAGGGTTTTTTTTCTGCCCCCCCCCCCTTTTTTTTTTTTTAAGTTTTGCTTATAATTTAATTTTCCTGGACATGAAGGCATACTCAGCCTATACCAACACTTTTTAATTTGAAGATTAAAAATGTAATTCTCCCCTTGTACCATCGGTTTTTGTTTGTTTGTTTGACTTTGTTTCTAAAATGTGCTTTTAAATGTGCAAGTTTCAGCCACGTCTAGAAATGCTGAAGTATCACCGGAGAAGAAAGCTTGTTTTTGTCATAATTCCAGCACAATTTTGCAGACCAGAAAGGAGATAATCACTCAAATGTTCATGTGTGCTTACTGGAACTGAATCCAAACTCTGAACCGTTTGAGGTTTGCCCATCTGGAATACAGGTCCTATTAGTTAAAATTGCACAGAGCAATTTAAGTGAACATTTTTATGTTTTCTGGCTGGAAGTAGCACACTTTGCACATGCTTCATATGATTAAGGAGTTACTAAAGTTGCAAGATTGTTAACCTCAGTGTTTTTTCACTAGGCACCCAGCTTTTCCAGTAAATATTTCCTTATGATTTTTATGATTCTCTGCCTCATATGGCCATGAACGGTAAACCAGGACTCATGCTATTAGAGGAAATGTGTGTTCCAAACATTATAAATCTCTAAAGCTATCCTTACACACACTACTTTCCTGATAATTAATTGTGCTTGCAGCTCAAAACAGGGACATTTCACTCAGTTAAAGTGAATACAAGAATAGTTTCTTGGCAGGAGGAAAACTGTCCAAGGGATCAGCTACAAAGTGAAGCTCACCCTTGCACACAGGGCCAGTAAAGAATATGCTAAGACTTCAGTGGTAAAAAGGCCTTTTGCTGACACAATTTTACCCCTTGTTATTGATGGGCTATATGCCGCTTGTGGACCTTCCTTTACAGAAAGAACAGGAGTACTTGTGGCACCTTAGAGACTAACAAATTTATTAGAGCATAAGCTTTCGTGGACTACAGCCCACTTCTTCGGATGCAGACTTAGCTTTCATTGCTCTGGACAGAGTGGTGAATACAGTTCAATTTATTTTCTATTGCATTTCACCTGAAAACTCAGGAATAGTAAAAGATTCCTCTGCACCCCAATGGGAAAAATAAAACTCTTCAAGTTTTGTGTCTCATAGCCCTGAGAGGGCAATTGCTGTGACTGTCACTATTTATTATTTGTCTTACAGTAATGCCTAGGAGGCTCCATTGGGGTAAGATTTGTACAAACACACAATGACATCTGATCTGTGCCTCAAAGGGCTTCATGGTCAAAATAGACAAGACAAAGAGTGGGAGAAGGGGAGAGGTGCAACTTACAAGCAAAGTGATCAGGGTAATGGATGTCAAACATCATGTTTCCCTGCATAATTCTGGGCTCAGGGACCAGGAAACAAAAGATTTTTCTTTGAAAATATTTTCTTTGACCAACTTGTGCCCCTTTGACAGGAATTCTATCATCCTCCTTGGATACTTCTTTTTAAACAATGTTCACTGTTTGTGGGGGTTAGTGGGATGTCCTACATCTATGGTCACCCCAGGATGGAGCTGTATAGTGCAATATAGTAGAACTTGCATCAGCTGCTGTACCAAGTATTTTGATATGGCAGCATTTGTGGCTTCCTATAGTGCCATATCATGTAGTATAGTGTTTTTGCCTAAATATTTGGGCTGAGTGACAAAAACAGAATGTATATTTATGTCTTTGGGATCACTTAGTGAGCTTCAATCTCAATGCAGGCATGGCTGGCTGACAATAGCAAATATTGTCACAAGTAACAGACGCCACAAATAACAAGTATGTTCTAACCTAGAGCTCTCCATATATTTCTGTGAGCAGTACAGGTTTCTTTGAGTGCTGGGAGAAACATAAAATGTCTGACATGCAGAGTGACTACATTTTGCCTTTGAACAGTCTGAAGATTCTCTTGTTTTAATGCTATGAATACAGAGCAGACAATAATAAACAATGGCATTTTTTTCTGTGCTGCTCATGCCGGAAATGATTTGTCAAATTGTTTAACGTACTTGGCATGTTACTATGGAGCTGGACAACAATGTGCCCCAATACAGTGGAATGGTGATGGACTTTAGTCTCACTGAATGTCTAGGGGGAGGCAGAAAATCCAGAATAAGTTATCCAGTCTATCTAACTAGAAACAGCTCTCTCAGAAACATTGGTTAGAGTCTTGAATTTCATCTTTGCCTTCAAGCTAGGGGGAAAAATCATATGCAAAATATTTCTGCTGGACTGACCTTAATTTTGTTGTCTTGTACAAGTTAAGAGAAATAAATATACTGTTTAATTACTTTAGGAAGGAAAACATTGCATTCTTTTCTATTATTATTTCTACAATAATAAAAAGTTAGCAATATTAGCAGGAATGAAACCTTATTTCCACACACCACCTTGAGTATTGTTGTCACTATCTTTCAGGTAATATTGATAATTTACACTTATATAGTGTCTTGAATCCAGAATGATCCCATGGCCCTTTATTAGTTTAACAAACTGAACTTTCTGTCACTATCCAACTACTTATATGTAGTATTGCCAACCCCAAGCATCAAACAAGAGTCAGGCCCAATAAAATTAGGACATGAGCTTAAAAAAATTGGGAACTTTTAGTTGGCCTTTTGGTTTTTGAGCCATTGAAGTGCACTTCAGTCACATTTTCAAGCCATGAAGACTAGAAACGTGTTTTTTTTTTTTTAAATGAAGGGGTAGCCAATTATTTTTTGTCAGGGTCCAAATTTCTTGGTCAAGATATAGTCAAGGTCCAGACAAGAGAGAAAATAACAAAAAAAAACCCTCCAATAATAATATTGAAATGAAAAGATTTCGGGGTCTGTTCAAAAGAACCTGGCGGGCCAAATTTGCCCCGCGGGGTCCACCTATTGACTACCCCAGCTGAGATTCTCACAGAATAACATGACTCCAGGAGCCAAGGCTTACAGAGAAACACTAAATATCATGGGATTCAAGATGAAATCATGACAGTTAACAACACTCTGTATGGGCCCTCATTGCTATAGTATCTGAGGGCCTCCCATGACTTAACAGATGTTAAAAGATGACAATGTTTTCTATTCCTTCCTTCCATGCATACCAGAAGAAAGCTTAGAATATCAAAAGTACCTGCTATATATGAATCATCCTTGTTCATCACTTAAATGCAGTCACCCCAGACTGAAGCTTCTGGCTAGAGATGGTGAGAAAGTGGAGAAGAGAGGGAAAAATTGACTTTTTGCCAAAAAAAAAAAAATTAAAATTTTTTTTTGGTTTTTGTCTGAAAAAGTTTCACATGGAAACTGATTTTTTTTTAAACATTTTTTATTTTCAGTGAAAAGTCAAAATTTTCTAAAGAGTGCAGACAGTTTTTTCGAAAAAAGTTTCAACAAAAACCCAATTTTTCACTGAAAAATAGATTTGATGGACCTTTTTTCTCCTCTAGCCTTACTTCTGGGGAGAGTGTTAGTAAGCAAGCAAAGAAAGTACAAAATATCGCTTTGATCCTGCATTCAGATCTATGTGATCAAAGAAGTCGGCAGTCCACAATGCAGACTATTTCTAAAGGCATCTGAATTACTGTGACATAAAAGTAGCATGTTTGTTGTGGAGATATATATATGGTGAGGAGTGTTTAAAGTCATTTGTGAATGAAATATAATAAAGCTGATGAAATTTTGTACATTTATTTTCACTGACTTTTTTCCTTTAAATCTGCAAAAATAAATGTACAGCAACTATATCCTACTGAGGGACCAAGCTGTGCATGGGATACTGTGTTAACCTGTAAAGAATAATGCAAGCAGCAATTCTTCCTTCTAACAAAGACTAGGCTGACTGCAGAAAAACAATGACATGCTATGTAAGAGCTAAGTGTTAGATTTCTCAATTAGTATCCTTGCGTTATGTAGTAATAAGGGGGGCAGCCGTAGCCTCCAGGAAAATAAACCAACACCAAAATACAACAGTAGCTTCTGGAAATTTTAATCTATTTTATCTAAGAAGCTTCAAGAGAATTTTAAACAAATTGGGCTCCAGCGTGGGTCCCAGGTGCTTTGCACTGCTCTCATAGGAAACTCCTCAGGGGAGCACAAAGCCAACTTTACACCACCCACCACCACCATGACTCAATGCAGGCAGAGTGTCAGAGGTGGGAGGGAGCGGAGCAGAATATACACCGTACCACCCCATCCTCAGTCACTGAAGCTATTGGCTGTATGTGCCATAGCTGAGAGCAACACTCTTACTGAGGTAAGTTATACCAGGGCCTCTTTGGCCCACCAGCTGTCCTGAATCAAGGAACTGGAAAAGTGATATAGCGCCACCTCCTCTCCACTTTCCCCCTGCAACCTTCTGCCTTAGCTGCACTGAACATACAGCTGAAGACTGAGCTCACTATTCGCCCATCTTTATTTGCTTCTTTTGAAACATGGAAGGAAATGACTCCTTTAAACAATTAAAGAAAAACTAGAGATTATATATTCTCTTTCTAGGTTCAAGTTTTTGCTAACAATGCAGCAGCAAAATGTTACAACAATACATAAAACAAAACAAAAACAAACAAAGGAAAAATTAGAGGATCTAGGAAAAACTATTGATGCTTTATTTAATCCTGGTTTAAACACACAGGACTATTTCCCATCTGCCTATTACATGGCACTTTCTTACACCAAATTTCCTTGCATACTTGATCATTTTTCATATGAGCTATGTACAAGGTTTGCTAACCAAGCCAAGTTCCAAAACGACTTGTTTGAGGAATTTAAATCTTCTGTGTGTTGATATTTAGTGAATAGTGGCCTAATAGTGTTACCTGAACAAATGAACCGGTAAAGGAAAATCCTAGTAAGTAGCAGTAAAGGTACATTAGGCTAGAGATAGAACAACTTGAGAACACACTCAAAGCTTTGCTTGGGCATATAATTATGTGATAGCATTTTTGTTACTTCTTGCTTTCTGTGTTAAACTGAAGCTCTCATTAGATCCACATGGTGTCACTCTATCACTGTCCACTTGAGGAAAATTTCTCCCAGTCCAAGCATAATATTGCTCTGCTTGAAATCTCTTAAATCTGACTCTGGAAACAAAATTACTGGGTAACTTAAAATTTGAATATTCTCCACATCTACTCATCACTAAACTAAACATGTGATAAAACACACCAGGCCAGATTCTATTCTTGGTTATAGACACACCATCCTATGGAGTTCAGTGAAGCTGCATGGGGGTAACAGGGCGCAGTGTCTGATACCATAAAAATATATTATTCTTGGAATAAATAATCATTCATTGAATATTGTACAATAGCTACTTCCCAGGAAGTGGGAGCTTGGTGGCATGCTAGATTAGTGCGCTAGAAGTTTTTGCCTAGGGTGAGATAGCTTTAAACTATATAGACAAAAAAGGAAGGGGTGTCATTTTAGTCCCCACTTCTTCTCCTCACAAAATCAGTCAGTGAAGAACAGGAATGGTGGTACAGACCTGGCAGAGCACTGTAAGAAAGCCCATATGGTATGTATCCAGAGGTTAGTGCTAATAATCCATTGGATGACTATTAAATTAATGCAAAAGATAAAAGGAAAAAAATATCACGATTGAAGTGGATCAGTGAAGAAGATAGTATATGTCACACAGCAAATTAGACTTTGTCCTGAGCCAAAATCCTAGCTGTAGGTGCCTTAAAATTAAGGGTTGAAATCTGAATCTGAATGCTGAAGATGACCCCAAGCTCTGTAATGGGTTGATTGAAAGCCTCTATCTAGAAACCCTACCTTGATAGCTAAGGTCCATCACTAGTATCGCTTAACAGAAGTCTTCTACTAAGCAGTTTGTTAGAGAGATAAAAACAGTTTACCAGACCCAGGTAATCATTTGTCTGCAGTTCTCAGTATCCTTCATGACTTCTCTCCAAATACCAAAATCCTGTATGCTCGTCTGTAAGTCTGTAACACCCTTGGATGATGGGAGAGGTTGAATCCAGCTGCAAACTTTTTGGCTTAGGCTCTTCTTTATGCAGTTCATGATGCAAAGATCCAACTTATTGAACAGGGAATTCCTAGAAAGTTAGTGCATTAAAAACTATTTTTTTTATTGTGACTAATGGATAATGCATTATATATATTAGGCCCCAATCCTGTAATTGATGCCAGGCAGGTGGACCCTGTGCCCTCAGCGAGCTCCGTTGAAACCAATGGGTGTCTGCTCATATGTAGTCATTTGCAAGATTGGAACGTTAGTTGCTCTGTGTAACTTGCTGTGATATCACCACAGGTGTGATTCCATCAACCAGTTGCTCCTCAGATACCACCATTATTGGATAGCTTTAAAAAATCTGAACAGATAGAAAGATTCAGAAACTGAGGGCGGAGTTGCCTGGGATATACGGGGAAAAAACTGCCCAAAAATTCATTCTATTTTTCTGTCATGCTTATTGTTGAAATTTAGAAAAAAAAATTCTACCCAGCTATAGTGGAGCACTCTCCTCCTTGCTACTCATGTTCAAATGAGCTCCAGCCTGATGATATGCTAACTTTGTTGTGCAAGTCTTCCCTCAGTCAAAAGGATGCCAAATGGGCCACAAAGAGATTCTAGGTGAATTTGTCAATAGACACTGCTCGCCCTAGTTCTTCAATTCAACCACTGTTACAAGATCCAGATTACTTCAAATCTATCCATAAATTCATGATCTCCGAATAAGTTCAAAATTGGACAAAATAAGACTTCCACATCCATAGTAACGTCCTTCTCGTTCTGAAGATTACTGTATATGCTGTATTGGCAGAGGAATGAGTTAGATGTTATAACTGATCTTTTCTATAGTCAAGGTTTAATCACTTCTGTGCTAACTCAGACTCTACTATTCAGTTATTTTATGTGGTCATATAGCCATTCACACATCTATGCCAGGATAAATTTACCCTAGGTCTAAGTAATAGTCCTGTATTTTAACCACAAGAGTTTCCTTCTTTCTGCAGTGACATATGGGGCCAGTTTCATGCTTGATGTAGCTTCTTTGATTTCTCCCAAGTTAAACTGGGGGTAAATTTGGTTCCTGGCATACGTGTGGTTAATACTTTCATGGAAAGTTTTATTAAGAAGTCTGTGATATAAAAACAAAATTACCAACCTATCATTTTTGGCTCAGCTTTGCGTCCACTTTACTGCTTTTCCACTAGTTGCATGGGTTTAATAAATTGTGTTGATATAATAATTTCTCTCCAGGCTTCCTTGCTTCTCTTTAAGACAGTGGCCTTTTTCCTTCCAATACACCCTCCCTTCTACTCCAACACATCTACTCATCACCTTCAAGGTTGGAAGGTTTGTTTTGTTTTGTTTTTGTTTTTAACCATTTACAAATACACATCAGAAGCTGCATTTACTATTACTGCTCCAATTTCCCTTTCTTAATTCATGCAACAGCTATGCTAGAGTCAGCAGTTCACTTTGTAGGATTTAAGCAAACATTTTCCTACTTTTACACTCTCTGTGTCACACTCTCTACTTCAAGTGTCAATTTGAAATCCAGGTTCTAACTAATCCAAATTTGCAACATGGAAATTAGTCAGGTCTAATGCATATCGCCTGTTTTTTTGTCAAAACTATACATTTTACATACATCAGTCTAGGTGTTCTTCAGACGGAGCCCACTTGGCTTGAAAGATTCATGAACATTAGCAATGCTTCATAAGCATCACTGGAGTTTTGAATGTATAAGGAAACCTGAAACCAGAAGACATTGTGTGTATGGTTTCTGCTTTCACTACATATATTTCACACAGCTCTCGTGGGTGCTAAATTCATGGATCAGGCCCTGCCACTGGTGCAGCACTGCTTGTTTGATTCAGAGCCACAGAAGGTTCATGAGAAAAGTGGGGAACAAAGTCCTTTAAAGTTTTGCACATAAAGAACCTAGCACACTTTGGGCACTACTAGTGAAATTCATTCCACCTGCATGAAGTCGAGTGGGGCACAATGGATCTACTTAAAAGCGGGATCTTGATCAATTCCTAGCCCACCCCCAAAGTGACCTTCCATGTAGGAGGGCACAGGGGACAGTCCTGTATTGCAAAGGGAATATGCAGATGCCCCTGCACAAATGTTCAGTCAGCTGACATCTCCCCACCTTCCCCCTAAAAAAAAATATCCCTTAGCTCTTCCGCAGACTTGATGTGATGTGATGTGGAGGGCCTTGAACTGACCCTCCCAGGCAGGGAGATTCTACATGATAAATAATTTTAGAAATTTAGAAATAAGTAATGCCCCAGCTGAGAACTGCAATCCTCTGCAATTACTCCAAAATCTTACAATGCACTAGGTTCCTGTTGTGGATTCAACTCCACACATGCAATAGTATTATAAAATGAAATAAGAGGAAACATCATTGTCTAGAACATATGGACACAGTTTGTTTTTAAGGGACGCATTAGGGAGAAGGAAGGGGGAAAAATCAAGGTCTGTCTCTTAAATGACAAGTGAACTCATAGCTACGCATCTGTTCCTAGAGGAAAGCACTGAGGTCAGAGCTTGGCCTGGTTTTCAAGAGGGCCGGGGGAACCATATATCCATTTTACGTGCAGAAAATATGTGCCTAGCGACAGTGTCTTTTGCCTCATTCTATATATTTTTTTTCTTCAGAGCTGAAGTTTTTCAGCTGTTTTATATTAGAATCAGGATGAGGCTTAGGTCAATCAGGGAGAAAAAAAACACTTCTGAGAATGAGGGAAGGCCTGGCATTAAACAAACCCCAAATCTGTAGATCTGTGCCTAAAAGGGGTAAAGAAATTAGCATGATTTCTTTATGAATACTGCCCGCTCTTTATGATCTCAATGCCAATAATAAAATGACGCATAAGCAATGTGAATCATTGTCACTCCACAAAATGCTTCTGTATTTAGAAATAAATCAGAACTATTTACCAATGGCAAGATTCAGAATAGTGGTTTGTAAAGAGATTAGCCAGTTTAATAATGGGGACAGAAATGTACAAGTAATTTAGCATCAGGATGGGCTAGTGGCCCATATATACGAAATGTAGAATATGAATTTGGAAAGAGTCACTGGATTCAACACTACTGGGGGTCAGAGCCTCAGCTGGCGTAAATCAGTATAGCTCCACTGAAGCCAAATGGAGCTATGCCAATTTACACCAGCTGTGAAAATAGCCCAATATCTCTCACGTGAATGGCATGTTCAGTCTCTAGTCGACATGGTGGCTGCAATAATGATATCCCTATCTACTGATCTGTACATTAATATGGATATGACTTGTAGAGGGTGAAATTTGTCTGTCATTTCGTTAAGCGTAAAGGAGCCATAGTGCAAATGGAAGCAAATATCGAGGCTGCATGTCAAACCACTAAGCTGTCTGGTGAATCTTATTGGGGCATGATCCCGAAAAAATCAGAGCTAAAAAGAACTCAATGCCTCATCGGAGGTGTGGAGAATTCAGTCACTTATTGGTTTTATTGCTGATCTGATGTGTGAATTTATATGGGTGATTTCAACATTAAGGTAAAAAAGGCATAAGAGGTTCGCAAACCTCACAAACCTCTTATGATGTTTTTATGATACTCAAAAGACTCATGATATTTGCCTGCTTTCAGATTTCGTTACAAACTCAAAATTTGTTGAAAAGTTAGATAGCCTAAACTCATCTGAAAGGTTAACTTTTGAACAAGCCTGAACCCAGTTTCAAGAGAACAGAGGCCAGTTTAGCACTTTCCTTTGAAACCGTGTCACATTTGTGGCTTCTCTTTGGCTTTAATGGATGAAATTCAGCAAGTTTGTCTGAATTTTACCTTTAGGTTGTGCATTTGTTTGGACCTAAATACAAGAGGAGGAAATAGATGGAGATCCAGACTGAGGGAAATAATTGTAGCATTCCCCTCCCTCCACCACACACACACACACTTTTCAAGGATTTGCCCAGACCTGCTATCCAAGGAATGGTCTACACCTAACCTTAGGTCAACCTAACTGTATTGAATAGGGACGTGAAAAATGCACATCCCTGAGAATCATAGTTAAGCCCGACCTAAACCTCGGTACAGCCACAGCTAAGCTGATGGAAGAATTCTGCTGCAAACCTAGTGACTGCCTCTTGCGGAGTGGATTTACTACTGCTTTGGAAAAAAATCCTTTTGTTGCTATAGCAAGTGTCCACATGCAGTGAAATAGCTGTGTAGCTGTAGCACTTGCAGAATAGACATAGCCTAAGTAAACCTATAGTATAAAAGATATAGAAGTGCACTCTAGAGACATTTTTTTAAGGCTGAGGGGCTATTAGCATTAAAAAGTAAGCATTTGCCAGCAGCTCCTCTGTTTTCCTCTGTACTGAGAATAGGAAATAACTGTGATAAAAGTGTGTAATCCTTTGGCAAATATTGACTTCTGATGGCAGTAATAGTGCTATCCCTTTCACCCATCCCTACAGAGATACCAGTCCAGCCTGAGCTAAATATGTTAATATCCAAGATCCTGATTCAGGAAAGCCGTTAAGCACATGCTTAGGCCTATCCATATTCAGCAAAGCCCTTCCGGGTGTTCTTTCATTTAAGCACACGTTTAAGTGCTGCCCTGAATAAAGATGCTTTTCTGAACTTGGGCAAAACTCTTGAATTGCACCCATAAATCAACTGAAGCCAGAATAGACAACAAAACGGAGGAGTAGACAATGGACCTCTAAGCAAGCAGGCTGACCCAGTATGCCCAATGTGAAGTTTCTGAGTAGTTCTCAAAGGTGACAAGGATTTGGATCACTGTGGTAAGTCAGTACTCAGAGTACACTTTAGCACTGTGTTGGCATTCGATCTCAGCAAAGAGCTGATATACTGGTACGTCTACATGTCATTTATTAATTTATATTGGTAATTGATTTATGAATCAATTCTATTTATGCGTAGCATCCTGGTAAGAAAGCACACCAATATCAGTTTACAAACACAAAGGACTATGACAAAAATAGTCAGGGGTAGTTACATTAGGCACCTACTCTATATCTGCAGTTAGTCACTTAAAAATGGTTGACTATAGGCCCCAGTCCTTCAGAGTATAGCAAACAGACAAGCTGCTATAACCAGATAAAGTACATGTGAAGTCAAGGGAGTTCTGACTGGGTGAAGCAGTCAGGGTGTTGGGGAATGACAGCTGATCAGCACATCTGAAAATCAAACCATTTTTATTTTAGTTAGTTGAGTATGACATTTTTGGCCTCCTAAAATTTGACCACTTCTATGATAATTTTAACCTCTCTTTGTTCATCTCTCTCTGGATTGTTCTTTATTTACATTGAAGGAATGCATGTTGTTTCTTCTGGAGAAATGGCTGACAAGTGGCTAGCAGTGGTTACAGTTCAAGTATTCGTATAGACAGAATTAAGAAGAACTTTAAAAGCAGAACACTAATAGTTAGTCTTCTGTTCATTTCTGGAGTGCTATTTTGACTATATTGATCAGGAAATTCTAGAGGTGCAATGAAGTTGTTACAACTAAGAATTATTCTTTCTAAAGAATCATAGTTGCATTTGGTGTCAAAGAAAAAAAAGAAAGTAAAAGTGCATAAACAAACAGTCTTAAAGCTAAATTGCTATTGATTTTTTCTTTTTTTTTTCTGTTCTAAAACTTGTTCAGGTTTCCTAGTATTCACTGCACTGTGTATAGAAAATGAAGTAATCCATAGTAGATTTTATGCACTACTTTCCCTTGTGATTTCATCCACAAAAGTACCAAATCTATTAAAATGTGTCAGCTGATTTTTGACAGAATATGACAACATTCAAGATGTTTGCTTGATCAGTTTTGGGTAAAGCCACTGTTCTTTATCTATCAAAATAAAAACAGTCACATGAGCAAAAGGACTTGCTGTCATTGAATCTAATGAGAATAATAATTTCCTTCTGGGCTTTGCTGTTCTCAAGAGGTCTGTTGTTATTTCTCAAGGTGACCAGATAGTATTTCCCATTGCTATTTCTATAGGAACAAACAATAACTTGTGAGAAAGAGAACAAACTACTAAGTGACCAAAAAAGAGATCTGGCCAGGCAAGTTATCTTGTAAGCAATTGCTGACTGAAAAATGTAGAAGGTTTATTCTTAGTTTGAAGAAAATTAAGATTAGTCCTTAATGTATCAAATATGTTTCCAAATGGAAAGAAAAAATCTATATAAACTGTGCACACCCAAATAATTTTCTGCCACGTTTTTTTCACTGTTGATATAGAGTCTAAATGAAGGCCTCAGAAGAAGAGGGAAAGTGCATCTTTCAATCCAGCAGTCTTGGCATCAGAAGAAAGTGCTATATTGTTCTTCACACAAACCGTCCCCATTAGAACTCAAGATGTTCTTTTCCTTCTAATCCTCATTTGTACCCCTTAGCCATTTGTTTAGAATTAAATTAACTGCAATTTGGAAAATGTGGATGAAAGGTAGTGCATTGAGTAGATATCACATGTTTCCTGAATAGTGCCTGTTCTGCCTCTTTCACAGCCATTCATTGTGCCTGAAAGGGTGTAGTGTGTGAATTGTTGGACTGTCACTCTGCAGAGAAGTCTAGTAGCCAGTATTACCATGGAAACAGCAGGAAAAAGACAATTAACAAAATGGTTCTGATTTTCCTTATTTCTTGGGGGAAGGGGGTGTTCATTAGTGATTTTTTTGTTTTGTTTTGTTTTGTTATTTTGCAAGAAGAAACACGGCGAAAGGGGGCAGAATCTTCTCATTAAATTAGATATTGTCATCAATGTACAGCCAGTAATAGAACATAAATTTGTATTCGTCTAGTAAAATATGTTCTTAAATCAATGTCTTGTCTTATTCCTTTCCTTCCCATCACAAAAAAGAATTATCTCAAAATATTCTTAGATGAATGACTGTTAATGAGCAGAGCCTGAGTTTAACCCTCACACATTCATTGGACTTTTAATTAGTCCCTCTTAGAATCATTCTGATGACAGAAACACAATATAGGCTTGAGAATTTAAACCAAAAGGGGGCTCTCTCTAGATTTTTCAGCCTTAGTTTAAACTCAAATCACCAAGAAGAAAGTGTCATGGGCTACTGGCAGATTTGTATGCCCGAAGGAGATTCCAATGACTTGCATGCAGAAGTTTAGCTGTAATGGAAGGTAGCTGAGTTAATCTTATGATGCCATAAATGCACAAAATAAGGAGGGCAAATACAAACTTTAAAATATGCATTTCCCTTTTAAAATGGTTATTTCTAAATAAAAGAAGTGGTTGGACATTGAATACATTATATCAGATGTAACATTCTATACTGAGATTTTATGTCAAATATTCCAGAAGGTTCAAATATTGGGCTTAATTCACATGAATTCAGGAATTCCATTGACTGCAGGAAGGTTACTCCTGATTTATGTACGTGTACATGAGATGAGAATCAAATTTATTGTGATTAAGTGATACATACTGTAGGCAAGCAAGACCAATGGGAGAAAAGGAACCAGCTTCATTCCCTGCCACCAGGGCCGGCTCCAGGCACCAGCCGAGCAAGCTCGTGCTTAGAGCGGCAGATTCTACGGGGCGGCATTCCGTCCAATCCTAGGGCGGCATGGCCACTTTTTTTGTTGTTGTTGTTCGCCGATCCGGCCGCCCTGTCGGGGGCGGCGGCATGGAAGAGGAGAGCACCCTGCTGGGAGAGGGCTGCATGCTCCATCTGCCAGTGCCAGGTCTGTAGCAAGCCTGGCAGGGCAGCCCGCATCCTTCTCTCCCCGCCGACCGGAGCGGCGCGGAGCCCTCCCGGCAGGCGGGGCGGTGGTTGGGGCCGCGTGGCGAACAACCTGCTGAAGCCCTTTCTCTCTCTCCTCCCACTCCCTCCCCTTCTCCACCGCTAGCCGGGGCACGTCTGCCCCCCTGCACCCTGGCTTTTTTCTTTTTCCTGCTTTGCCGCTCCGGCCACGCCGCAGGTTTTTTTTTTTTTTGCTTTGCCATTCTGTTCACGTTTTTTTGTTTTTTTTGTTTGGGGTGGCAAAAAAGCCAGAGCCGGCCCTGCCTACCACGGTTCCACCAGATATGTGACATTATAATCTGGCATGTTACAGACTTTTTGCTACTGACTTTATGTAGAAAAGGAAATGCAGAATTCTACAGTAGTTGCCAAAAACACTGTAGTACCAAAATTGTATGCTGCAATTTTTCAAACCATTATCAGAGCGGGGACTGTCTCCTATGGTCTGCCAGCATCTAGCACATTGGAGATCTGATCCTGATTGGCACATCTAAGAGCTAGTGAAATATAACTAATAATAATAATAATGTAAGATATTTTATAAGGGTGAGGTTGCCATGGAAGTTCTGCATCTAATCTCTGAGTAGTTGCAAGGGAAGAGCTTAATTTGCTTTACTGTCCAGTCCCATATTATACCTCTTACACATTCCTCTTTGCAAGAAACATCCTGCATTTTACCTCTGGATTTTACTCAAAAATGCTGACTCTTGAAACAGATTAGAGGGAAAATATTTCCTACTAAAAGGTGTGTCTTACATTGTTTATTGGTTTCTTATGCTCCCTATTTGGTGTCAGGATGTTGAAGTCCAACTAGCTAATCCATGGAGAATCACTAGCTCCAGCCTCTTGAATATAAAAACACTAGAATAGATGTACTACATCTTGAAAGTAGTATAGGGAACTTAAGGAAGGGGGTCAGAATAAGGGAGGAGAAAAACAAGATGAAAGGCAGTTGTGTGATCTTACTTCAATAAAGAATTTTAATCCTGATTGCTTCCCATCCTTATTTGAAATGCATCAGCTCTCTGAGGATGCCCTGTATTCCCACAAAAAACGTGGTTGTAAAAAAGAATGGCATGGAGGGCAAGTCTCGGACAAATGTGCAGTACCAACAAATGAAGGGTAAGTGTTGACTCCACTTTAATATGTTGTTGAGGATGGAAGAGAAGCAGGAAATCATCTGGCAAAAGTGAAGTTGGAAATAGTCATAACATCAACTGCTCTCAGACTTGCATTTGGCAAGACTATGAATCAAAAATAAGAGTCCCCTGGCATTACTTTGGTTTACACCTGGGTAACTGAGGTCAGAATCTGACCCATTAACTTAAATTAGGGCTGCATGTATGCAACTGAAGGTAGAATTTGGAATATACCAGAAAGCACTGCTGATGCTATGCAGATTTTTTACATCATATCCTTCAAAACCAGTGAAACCATTTTTTCCAAACAATTTATTCCTACTAGAGTAACCCACTGCTGTTTTACAAGATCCCATCTGTTCACAGAATCTTTTATTAACCCCACTGTCAAATACCAGTTCCTGAAATATGTTTGACTCAAGTAAATGGTCTTTTTTTTGTTGTTGATCTTGCTTATTTGGTTATTTTAGATTACACCATAGAAGTCAGCAGAAACCCAAGTATCCAAGGAAAAGCATTCTATTTACTTAGAGGTAAACCATCCTAAGCTGTTGTTGTTTTTTTCCATTCCCTGGATGGTCATTATGATTTCAACAATGCTTCCATTCACTCCCACAAACTGTTTTACTTTTATTATTGGTTAAAGTAATTGCTGTTTTCATTGGGCTCAGCTTGTTTCTTACTTTACTTAGTCCTTAGCGTTCGTGTTAATGCTCTTGGAATCCAACACTCTTCTTTGTTATTTAGTTTTCCTGGGGTTTAACATAGTTAAGATTAAAGTGGCGGCTGAAGCATCTTCATTAAAGATCACCCCGGCTATAGAGCTTGTAAAGCCAAACGGTGAGGGGAAAAAACATGTGCAAAGGGGAAATGTGATAAATTTGTTGTAAATTTGGTTGAATCTTAATCAATTAAACTGTTTTTCTCCAGTAAGGAAATAATTAATGGTAAAAAGTAGCAATGGGAAATTCTTTAGGGCCAGATTTCCAAAGCTAGGCACGCACATACCTCAAATACATGGCACATTCATAAAGGTCAAGTATTTGCACATGTATAACTACATAGGAAATCCCTCAACAAGTTTCCATGCAAAACTCTGATCTGAGTGAACAGATCAGTGTATCTATGTGCCTAAATTAAGCACATGCAAATTTATGCAAGGAATCATGCAGGGCTAACTATGAGAGAACAGTCCTTAGAAATTTGGGTAAGTATCCTGGCATTTGGATGTTTATTCCAAAGTCTTGAATCTGCAATATTGGGCTGGAAAATTCCCTTATTTTCTTTTGAGATTTCTAAACATTCTTGCTTGCAGACAGACAGTCTTATGATATTTAGGCATTTCAACTTTCAGTTCCAGCTGGAAACCAGAAGCAGAAGTACAGTATGAGGATATTATTATTGTTAATTTTGTTAAATACAAAAGTCAACAGAAATTTTCCAACCCTCCAAAAAGGTTTGGCTTGGGTTTATCTTGACCTCTGGGCAGAATCTTGGGTTGAGTTATGTTATCCAAATTTAATTGTCCATCCACAGTGAAAAGGCTAGGTTAGTAATATATCAGGTTGCAAGAGGCTTTTCAGTTGCTCGGTTTTGTGGGGAGCCCATTTTGAAGATAGAAGGTCAGCATTGTGCCATTTCAACCAACTGGACAACATATAAGTGCAAGGTTAATAGTAAAATCTCTTATCATCACTTTGAATAAACAAAAAAAAAAAGGGCTAGCAAGTTCTATGAAAGATTCAGGTATTTGAAAGCAGGATTGATTCCTCTCACTGGATGAGTAACTATAGCACTTCAAGGGTGAAATTTTGCCCTTATTGAATTCAGTGGAAAAAGTACCATCGTTTCATTAGGGCCAGGATTTCACCCCAAGTACACTTTGGGTGAGGCATAAATAATTAACAATAATAGTCTTCACTTGCTCATTATATGGTCTCTGTTATCAACCACTATCTGCTCCTTGTTGAGGGAAGAGCAAGGGTGCTCTTCAGTGTGCTTCCTTGGAGAATTATTTTTGTCTTCTGTGAAAATGGCACTCCATACAGCATTCTCATTTGTGCCTAAGAAAGGAGCAATCCTTTAAGGTTACGAATGTCTCTTGGGATGAACAATGTTAATTCCTTCAAATAAGACACTTGGAGACAACGCTATCTACCTTTCTTAGTTTCTTATATGGCCTCTTACTGCAGTATCTCAGTGCTTCACAGTTTTTGATGTATTTATCCTTACAGCTCCCCCATGAGGTAGGGATGTGCTATTATCCCATTGTACACATGGGGAACTGAGGCACACAGAGACTAAATATTCTCCCATTGATTTTGAATTCAAGTCCCTTAATTTCTCTGTTCCTCAGTTCCCTATCTGTAAAATGGGGATAATAATTCCTTCTTTCTCTCATCCTTTGTCTGTTTTCTGCCGATCGATTGTAAGCTCCTCAGAGCAGCCACTGTTTCTTATTACGTGCTTGTGCACATAGAATCCTAGCCTCAGCTGGGGCTCCCTGTAATAGAAATAGGTGCACTAATAAACTACAGAGAAAAAGGGGGGGGGGTGTTGGGTTTTTTTTGTTTTGTTTTGTTTTTTGCTGATATTATTCAGCCAAACGTTTGGAATATTGAAGAGATCTGATAATATCATGATCTGTTCATGGACAATTTCGGAATACAAGAAAACTGATGAAAATGGTCCAATAAATTATTAAATATGAATGATTCACCCTGCTCTCCTAGCAGGACTGTCAAAAAGTCATAATCCTCAGCCAGAGTTCACCTAGGACATCAGGTCAGATGCTCCCAAAAGTTATGAAAAGTGCTATGGGATCTTTAATGAAGTCAAAGGGTCAAGAGTCTGGTTTTATGTCTCCTCCCAGAACCATCACAACAGTCATTAGAGTGTCACCCTGACATCATATGAGGGCCATATGGTTTTGCACTAACTCTGAAGAAAGAGAGGCACAAACTGATTCAACACCACTTCCTGTGTCTTCGTTTTGCCTTGGATCTCCTTACCTAGTCCCAGGCCTGATTTGCTTGTGAGGTCTGACAGGAACATAGACAGAGGTCGGATAGCTGGAATCTGAGAGTGATATGCCTGTTTTAACATTTGTTTTGCCAACTATTGTATGATTGATGTGCCCAGCCAGTGAATGTATCTCCTCCATCCTCATGCATAAATCTGTCATGTTCAGCTATTGCATTGTTGGGCCAAAATAATAATTAAAAATGGTTGGCTTTTCCCACCCAAATTTGTGCATATATTTAAACCCCAGGATACTCAGCCCATCACTGATTTCTCTCCCCTCCATCCTATCTCTTCTTTGCGTATGTATAATAGAAATTGCATAGGGTGCGTTTATTGTGCAGCATGTGGCAGCAATAAGCCAAATGCCCAAATCATAAAAATGAATGTACAACTTGTGTGGTCTGGATGTCAACAAGTAGTTAAGGATCAGGATTTACTATGAGATGTTCATCCCAGAAATCATGTTTTAAAGAATTATTCCGGTGTGAGAAATTCCTGTGTAGTGATTTGAATACTTACACAGTATTTTTTCAGTAGTTTTCAGCTTAAACATTTGTCTTACTTACATTTTTTTTACTATGTGCTCGTTTAAATTATTTTTTCAATGGTTTTTCATTTTTTATTCTATTATGATTACCTATAGCTAAACTGACAAATAGACTAATTGAGAACATGCTACTAAAATGTATTCATTACAATTGGGCAAGTATAGATAGAAAAGTGACTCACTGAGTTAAGCACTCAGTTCTCTGCAAATTCATTATATAGTTGCAACCAGCTATAGGCCTACACGATTAATTCATTCCAAAACAAAGACTGTTCCGTGTATTTCATATAGTGTAAAGAAATGTTGCAAGCCTCGGATGAGAATGAAGCTCAACATTCAGTCTTCAGTCATTTGTAAAGAATCATCCTCCCTTCACCCCACTTCTTATATCAATGAACTCAAACAAACAGAGAGAAAAACAAACAGATTTGCAGCACGGTGTATTATAAAATATACAACAAAACCATGGCAACGCCATAATCTGTTTCTCTTTCACAGGGTGATAAGGTAAAATATTTAAATCAAGGTAACAGTTATAGATACTTCATTGAACATATTGTTTAGCATCAGTGGCTCCCCAACAACAAATTGTCTTCAAATGTGTTATAACAATTGGATACTTTACTGCTCCCTTTGAAGTTAATGGCAAGAATCCCACTGGCTTCATCAGGACCAAGTTCATTCCCCAGACACATTCTGTAATTTCACCTTGCATTTTAAAGTAATTTAGACATGCCAGTGCAATGTGTTTATAGTTACAGCACTTCTCTTAGGATAGACTCAGATGTTAGCTGGGCACTATTGTATTGATCTCTCCCGCTCATGGTAAAAAAACTGACTGCATTTCAGAAGTGGTGAAATGTTGCCCAGGGGCGTGCTTAAATTTTGTTCCCTCTTGTGCAAAGTTGAAGTCAACCAGTACATCCAAAAGAAGCGTTTGATCTCACATACATATACAGTAGCTTTTTCTTCTGCATAAGTGTCTCGGAGCCTGAAAATAACAGGGATGTTACTAAAGTGTCTTCATGAATGGTAGCATGACAGCAGCCTTCATTGCTCCTCTCCTGGTATTTCATGCATATGCTGTGGG
This sequence comes from Chrysemys picta bellii, assembly GCF_011386835.1. NCBI lineage: Eukaryota > Metazoa > Chordata > Testudines > Emydidae > Chrysemys > Chrysemys picta. The sequence goes on from NC_088792.1 coordinate 28,336,820, forward strand.
TGCAAATCAGATGGGTTAGGCACCCAAGATACTTAGGTGGTGCCCAGCAGTGGAGTGTGAACTAGTAGCAGACAATCCCCATGGAAAGTAGTAGGTTTAAATCCCATTTGAAATAATTATTTTCTCCCTTTGTTTTCTCCTCTCTTTTGAGAAGGGTCACCCCATGCAAAATTGTGTTTAGAGAGCATGAGGACAACCCACCCCCTACCTAGGGAACATTAGGTTCCCCCCCATCTGTCCATGGGGAATCTCTCTACTGATACCTATACTTAGGAGAAAACCTACTGCAATACTGCCCCATGTTGGCATGGGGTAGGACAGCTAAGGTTAGGGGGCATAAGTGTGGGTAGAGTGTCCCTCTGTCACTCTAACACTTAGCACCTGATTCTCATTTACACTAAGACCACTTTACAGGAAGGTGTTAAAATGGGTGTAATATGGACCCACAGTAAGGCCTGGTTACACTGCTAGTGTAGTGTAAAGTGGCCTTAATGTAAATGAGAATCAGGACCCGAGTACAGACAAGTGCAGAGGCAGTGTATGGGGCATCAGTTATCAGACATGTCTGCACTGCAGCTGGGAGTCAGCCTCCTGGCCCAGACAGACAGACTGATACTAGCAAGGCTCAAGCTAGCATGGTACAATTAGTCTTGTGGATGTTATGACTCAGGCTGTCAAACTGAGGGGAGTCAGGTGGGCACACAATGTCCACATAACTATTTTTAGCACACTAGTCCAGCTGCAGTATAGACATACAGGGAGTACAGGAGCATGAGGTGATTGTGGTAGGATCTTCCAGGCTGCTTATGACTATATCCAATAGCAGATGTGGGATTCCCAGAGGGCAGAAGTAGTCAGTGTTGCTCTCACAGTCACATCCATGAAAACACATGCAGGTTTATTACAATTGTTTCCAAAGCAATGCTACTCATTTATATAGACGTGCTACTGTAATAGAAAGTGAAACATGCATCCGCCACCATGTAGATTTTCTTAATTTTTCAAAGAGTAATCCTACTCCAAAGTAACATTTCTATGTAATTATATAGTCAATTAAATTAAAGCCACCTTAACAACAGCTGAAGTCTCCATAATTGTTTGATGTTAGGAAAAATAAACAAGTTCCCAGTGAATAATGAGGCAACATCTGTTCTTTCTCTCTCCCTCTCTCTCTCCCTCTCTCCTGCCCTCCCCTATGATAACTGACTGGAAAGTTTCATTTGGGTCTGCTCAGCACCACTGGGCCAATTTCATCCCTGATGTAGTTGGAGTTGCACAGGATATTAGCGTGGCCCTATTCTTCTTAATCAAAACTTCAGTCCATCAGTAGCAATGATGGTACAATTAAACCACTTTGGAATATTATGAAAAACATCTCCAAGCCTCTTCTTACTCAGCATAAAACACTTTTCCTAATAAATGTGATTTTTAAAATAATCATATTTGACTGAGGTACATTTGACCCCAAATTCTGGATCCAAATGCAACTAATTTTTGGATACTGGTCTTAACCCAAACTTTTTCTTCATGGTCGGAACCAAACCCCTAAACTTTGTTGAATTCAAACTCTGGATCCAAATCAGAATTTTTCACCTGGACCCCATCTCCAGTTAAAATAAAATATAAATTGATTTGGAAGGGGCAATACGGTTCAGATTAAAAAGTGAATGAGCCTTCACCTAAAATGTGAACCAGTCCCAATAGGAAAGTGGTTTAAAAATACAGTTAACTGGCTTTTTTTTTTTTTCAAGACAAACCAATCGAAGAAGCAATCATGAGAGACAAGGTAGGTGAGGTAATATCTTTTACTGGAACAACTTCTGTTGGTGGAAGATACAAGCTTTCAAGCCACGCAGATCTCTTCCTCAGTTCTGTGTAGCTCAACAGCGTGTACCTTCCACCAACAGAAGTTGTTCCAACAATATATATTACCTTGTCTCTCTCATATCCTGGGACCAACCTAGCTACAACAACACTTCAAAGGAAGCCCAATGGCCTGTGTTATACAGGAGGTCAGACTAGATGAACAAAATAATCTTTCCAAGTCTTGTAATCTCTAAGTGGTTTTATACTTTTGTAAAGCAAAGGCCCAAAGTCTTGTATTATTTTTTTAAAGTTGATATTCAATGCTAGGGAATGGAAGTTTTTTATACTTATTGATCTTATTTTCTGCTGCTAGGGATGAGAAGGGACAAAAGCTGCAATTAAACTCAACTGTTCTATAAAGTGAAAAAAAATAAATCTGTACAGCTGTTTTCACAGGCTGCTTCAGGTCCTTGAAAAAGTTATTTACACTCTTGGTCTCACAACTATGTTAAATCCTCAAAATAACTGTCTTAGCTGTCTACTTTAATTCTTGTAATCAAAATTACTTAAAAGTCTCGCTGGTAGAATAAACAATTCTTCAAGGAATTTACATATTCCCCAGCATGAGGAAATTCATTTGGCTGTACAGAACATAAGACGTCAACACTTTTCAATCACATGCTAATTAAACTGCACTGTATGTTTTGCAGAGTAAATGTAAACAGAACTCTTTAAAACAGCAGCCCACTTCCAAACAGAGCAAAGTGTGTCTCACTCAGAGAGTGGCTGCATTTTAGTTCTATGATCTAGAATGATCGTTTTTAAAGGACATGGCTAACCAGCCACTATTGCATTATGGAAATCTATGAACAATAGTCTGCTTAGAAAACAGTTCTGCTTTTAACTCATCCTTTTTTTCTTCCTATGTATTTTATGACTTAAATACAAGAACTTTGGTTAGTAATTGAGTCCATGTAGAAGTGTTGTTTCTTCTAGTGTCATAATCTTCTGTTTGTGTTTGAGATAGTCTCTTTTAATTATCAGGTGTTTAAAATATCAGAGGGGTAGCCGGGTTAGTCTGGATCTGTAAAAAGCAACAGAGAGTCCAGTGGCACCTTTAAGACTAACAGATGTATTGGAGCATAAGCTTTCGTGCGTGAATGCCCACTTCATTGGATGGATGCATCCAATGAAGTGGGCATTCACCCATGAAAGTTTATGCTCCAATACATCTGTTAGTCTTAAAGGTGCCACAGGACTCTCTGTTGCTTTTTACAGGTGTTTAAAAGGCTCATCTTTCATCCTTGCTGTCTCTCTAGCATCCTCATCTTTCCAGATAGTGTGTGGGTTAATACAATGCGTTGTAAGATCTTTCTGTTTACTCCCATAAAGAGCTGATTTGCCATGCATCTAGTCAAGGGACTTGATTTTAAGTTGATTCTGCAGTTCCTGTTACCTTATTTTAATTGCATAGCTTTACAAAAGTTAAGTCCAAACTTGGCCTGAAAAAAACCTACATTCTTCCTCTAGTTGAGTACCTGCCTTTGGCTTGGTTTTGTGTCTGTGAATGAAGATGATCATTTGGCATAGCTTCCTTGTGTTCACATCAGCTTTATATCTCTCTGTATACATTTTCCTTTTTTTCATATTTGTGCAGTCAGCTCCAATGGCTTGGCTTCTATTTTTGGCTCATGGAGAATAGCCAGCCCCTTGGCTTGGCTGTGTTGTCACTTTATCGGCCGGCTTGCCCAAATCTACTTAGAAATGCCCATGGGCACCAGACTTGGAAAAACAAATAATTCCAAGCTTTTCATTTACAAATTGGCATTGTTTCCATAATCATACTTTTGCTGCCTCCTTTTTCATTTACTCTGTTCCCTTGTGGAGCCTCTGACCACATATTGGAAGAATCTTCCATTACACAACAAGTAACCCGTCGTGATAAGTACTGATTGCATGTTATTTACCTAGAGGGGACATTACACAACGTTCTCCATAAATAACTTGAAAATCTAGCATAAGTAGGGTATAATGTTCCATAACTAAGGCCCTCTGCTGTACTACGGGAACACTGACAAAGACAGAGTCACTGCAAACAGGGAGCTGGATGCACAAAAGGAGTTAGGCGCATAAACCCCTGTTTTAGGAACTGCAAGTGGGTTTCCACCTCCAGCTCTAGAAGCCTTTGCTGGCAATTAACCAGCACACACTCCACCAGGCTACCTCCAAAGTGTCTTCATGATTACTTCTTGATTTACATTCCAGGTACAACACAATGTAGTAACAGGTAGAAAGGGCACCCTTCCAGCTCCCTGTCACAGCCTTTTATAATGCTTGCTTTCTTCTCTGAGCTATACCGCTGGTTAGCTAATTACCTCATTAGCTCACCAGACTCCCTACAAGTGCAAGTGATCCCCACTAACCTTCCAAACCCAATCAGATACCTATCTCCCTCTTACTGTAATTACATCCAGTGCCCTGCAGGTTCTACGTGACCAGGCTATCCACTCCCAAAAGGCACTCTATAGGGGGACTACAATCAGGGCCGGCTCCAGGCACCAGCTTAACAAGCAGGTGCTTGGGGCGGCCAAGGGAGAGGGGCGGCACGTCCCTCACTCCCTCGAGGAGCGAAGGACCTGCCGCTGAACTGCTGCCGCCACCAATCACAGCTTTTTTTTTTTTTTTTTTGCTTCGGGCGGCAGAAATGCTGGAGCCGGCCCTGACTACAATTCTGGAATGAACAAGATTGTACCAAACGGCAGAGGATATCTCTGGATTCCCTATAATAGTAAGTATCCTCAAACCCCATTTCAGATTACACTAGCTGAATGCTGTGCTGTGCTATGAATACTACTTCTCACTCAAGAAAAAAGTATAAATCTTCATGGCAAAGTGCAGATGAACATGTTTACCTGCTTTTGTTACCTTCCTCCTCAGGTAGGGTTATCAGAAGGCCTTTCTCTTCAAGTGAAAAAAACAAATCAATAGATTGCCCAGTCCTCCAGTGCTCCTCTCTGCAAGGGAGAGATAGATTAGTGGGGGAGAATAGCATTTGGGGAACACCCTTGTTAAAACATTGGAATGTTCTAGATATCTGGAAGGAGAAACAGCCTGTGCTCTGTCCTGCATTAGCAACAAGAAGCATTGCACCCATTGCACTGTGATCTCTACTTCAGTGGAGTTTTTCACCCAGCAGAGAAACTGATCCAGGATCTTCATTGTTTTGTTTTCCTCTCAACCATATTTCAACAGAGTGCTAATATTATCCTTATGACAGTGAGAGAATTCAGTGTGGAACATGTGTGTGGGTGTAACGCCGACAGACCCTGGTTGTCAGCGGGCAGGATCAAACTGGGGACATCTGCAGCTTAAAACATGAGCCTCTACCACATGAACTGAAAGCCAACTGTCCATTAGCTAAGGCTGTAGTGCAGACTCATTTTATCTCTCTCTTTAAGTGGTCTTGGTGCCACTAAATGCAACAGAACACCACATCCAGAAGGTGTGTGGGTTACATGGGAAGAAATAAAATCAAATTAGCATAATTCTGGCTTTTTTCAAGAGCCTTTATCAGATACCAACGATTCCAGAGTGGAGGGGGGACCATTAAAAAACTACATTATGAATCAAATTAAAGAGCAATGCTCCTAAGAAGATCTAGCTCATTGATTCTCACAAGAAAAATATCCCATCTCTAGAGGTTGATCCAAAACATGTCAAAATCAATAAAAATACTTGAATAGACTTCAGAGAACAATGGAGCAGGCCCTAAGTCACAGGCTCACCAGTGGCTCAGTACTCAATGAGTTGCCAGAACAAATGAGCTGCCTAACCACATGAAACCAAAACTCTGCGTCATCTAGTACAGATTAAACCAAATCATAATTCTTAAAATAAAGGAACCTTCTGCTAGTATTTAAGTTACCCTGTATCCCTTACCATGCATTTATATAATGACTAGCCTGAGCAGGTGATACAGAGTAGAACAAAACATTCAAATCTACCCAAAAACATTCAGCATATGGCTGTAACTTTATCAGTCTCTTGGAAACAGAAAAATAAGCTATAGACAGCTGATCACAATGACAACAATGGAAGACAAAAACAATACCCTGTTCACTTGCAGCTAAATTTTCAATCTCTCTCAAGTTCATTAAGGTAACTATACTCCTTGTCCACCACATCAGGCTTCTTAGCAGTAATAAAAGCATGGATCTTATCTGACATTTTAAAGTCTTGGCATGACCTCCATAGACCATCTTCATCCTGGCGGGGTACAAAACCACAAGCATTGTGCACTGCATATAAAAGTTGTCAGAACCAGTGTCATTACATAGAGCTTGGAAAAATATTCCCTAATCTTTTCAATACCCTTTAATTTAGTCTGGATGGAAAAACACAGATACATTTCCTAATATTGATTACTGGGGGAAGATCAGTCATTTTTTACAACTGTCAGTTTATAGAAAAACAATTAGAAGGTGTTTAAAAATAACTATCATCAGGTTGCTTGTAGCTAAAGTTTTTGTTCAAGAATAATCTGTTGGATACAACTATTTCCAAGAGGACCAGTTGGTCTCAAGATTTTCTTCAAGTATTTTTCAAAGACAGAAACTAAATGTTCTGTTTAAGATAACCAGCAATCCATGTAGTGGCTGCCTACTCTAAAACCAAACCATAGAAATTCCACATGGTTCTATGCTCCTTTATCAGGTCTGACTTGATCATAGGCTGGAGTGACTCATAGTTTGGTAACACTGGTCTACAATTTTTGAGAAGTCGTCTGCTTCAGAGATAAAATGTGCTATTTATTATGTATTTTGATGTGCTGAATTCAAATATGACAATTAAAACAACTGATTGGCTACTGTTTCTAAGATATTTAAGTTTTTACATTTTATGTCTATGTATATTGTGTAGATAGTAGAGTTTTAATCATAAATTGTAAACCTAGGTCTTTTCATGTGTTTATGGTTGCTTTACATGATAATATTTCACCTGTCCTGTTTATGTAACACTTTAAAAATCAGCAAAAGGGTTATATAAATAAAATTTATTATGAAACAAAAGGCAAAAAACTATTCTGTACATAGTTTAGTCCATTCAGTGTCTACTCGGCGCTTCTTGGCTTGTCTCTTTATTCATTAAATGGAGCATCTCTTGTCACTGTCCAGCAATAGTCTGCAAGCATCGATGGGCTCCATTTGCCATGATAGCATTTCTCCATTGTTGCAATGTCCTGGTGAAATCGCTCGCCGTGCTCGTTGCTCACTGCTCCGCAGTTCGGTGGAAAAAAATCTAGATGAGAGTGCAAAAACTGTATCTTTAGTGACATGTTGCAACCAAGGCTTTTGTATGCCTTGAGGAGGTTTTCCACCAACAACCTGTAGTTGTCTGCCTTGTTGTTTCCGAGAAAATTTATTGCCACTAACTGGAAGGCTTTCCATGCCGTCTTTTCCTTGCCACGCAGTACATGGTCAAATGCATCATCTCGAAGAAGTTCACGAATCTGAGGACCAACAAAGACACCTTCCTTTATCTTAGCTTCACTTAACCTTGGAAATTTTCCACAGAGGTACTTGAAAGCTGCTTGTGTTTTGTCAATGGCCTTGTCAAAGTTCTTCATCAGACCCAGCTTGATGTGTAAGGGTGGTAACAAAATCTTCCTTGATTCAACAACTGGTGGATGCTGAACACTTTTCCTCCCAGGCTCCAGTTACTGTCAGAGTGGCCAATCTTTCTTGATGTAGTGGGAATTTCTTGCACGACTATCCCATTCACAGAGAAAACAGCAGTACTTTGTGTATCCAGTCTGCAGACCAAGCAAGAGAGCAACAACCTTCAAATCACCACAAAGCTGCCACTGATGTTGGTTATAGTTTATGCACCTCAAAAGTTGTTTCATGTTGTCATAGGTTTCCTTCATATGGACTGCATGACCAACTGGAATTGATGGCAAAACATTGCCATAATGCAGTAAAACAGCTTTAAGACTTGTCTTCGATGAATCAATGAACAGTCTCCACTCATCTGGATCGTGAACAATGTTGAGGGCTGCCATCACACCATCGATGTTGTTGCAGGCTACAAGATCACCTTCCATGAAGAAGAATGGGACAAGATCCTTTTGACGGTCATGGAACATGGAAACCCTAACACCACCTGCCAGGAGATTCCACTGCTGTAATCTGGAGCCCAACAGCTCTGCCTTACTCTTGGGTAGTTCCAAATCCCTGACAAGGTCATTCAGTTCACCTTGTGTTATGAGGTGTGGTTCAGAGGAGGAGGATGGGAGAAAATGTGGGTCCTGTGACATTGAGGGTTCAGGACTAGAGGTTTCATCCTCTTCCTCTTCCTCATCTGACTCAAGTGAGAATGATTTTGGTACATCAGGAACTGTCAGTCCTTCTCCGTGGGGTACTGGGTGTATAGCTGATGGAATGTTTGGATAATGCACAGTCCACTTTTTCTTCTTTGCCACACCTGTCCCAACTGGAAGCACCATGCAGAAGTAACAATTGCTGGTATGATCTGTTGGCTCTCTCCAAATCATTGGCACTGCAAAAGGCATAGATTTCCTTTTCCTGTTCAACCACTGGCGAAGATTTGTTGCACAAGTGTTGCAGCATATGTGTGGGGCCCACCTCTTGTCCTGATCTCCAATTTTGCAGCCAAAATAAAGGTGATAGACTTTCTTAACCATAGTGATTATACTGCGCTTTTGTGATGCAAAAGTCACTTCACCACAAACATAGCAGAAGTTATCTGCACTGTTCACACAAGTACGAGGCATCTCTGCTCACTTTGGCTAAACAGAAATGTGTCCCTTTGCAAAATCAACCACTGACAAATAAGAGAGCACGACACTGTATGATTTCTAGAGCTGATATAGGGCAATTTGTTCAGCAAAATGATGTAAGCTTCGTTATGATTGCATCATCCATGACTTCTAGGAATAGGGTGACCAGATGTCCCGATTTTATAGGGACAGTCCCGATATTTGGGGCTTTTTCTTATATAGGCTCCTATTACCCCCCACCCCCATCCCGATTTTTCACACTTGCTGTCTGGTCACCCTATCTAGGAATAACATGATGCAATTCATATCATGTATGACGCAATACCAGCTTCAGATTGCATCATTCATTGTTTTGCCTAAAAAGCAAGTACTGTCCAAACCTAGTCATAGATTTATTCATAGATCCAGTCAAAGATGTATTTTAGTCATTTCTGGTTTAAATTGAGATCCCTTCCCTTTATAACTCACTCCAGTTCTAGGAGATGGGATATCTCCACTAATTATTATTATTATTATTATTATTATCCTCCGCCATTCCCAAGTCAAGGGTCGTATATACTGACCCAATAGCATATCTTGAAAACTAGAGGCAATCAACAATTTTAAGCATCATTTTCGTTCTCAGTGACCCAGAATTAGTAAAGTTTGACTACATTTATTTCAGAAGCATTTTGGCTGTAGAGCAGTGTAATCATACTGTATTATAGCACAAAAAATTACAGGTTCTATTAGTCTTTTTTTATCTACAGCTATTTATTAATCCTTCATGGCTCAGAACCAAGAGAAATTCTATGGCCCATCTTATCCCGGAGGATAGACTACATAATTGTAGTAATCCCTCCTAGTCTTAATATCTATGCATCTACTTTCTGAAAAATCTTAATACCCAAAAAATATAAAAAATTGTTTAATTTTCTGTGATCATTAAGTCAACTAAAACCAAACACGAAAGCTTAGAGTATCAATAATCTTGGAGTAAGAATGGTCATATATTTTGCTTTGATAGTGCATGTGAAAATGGAAAATGAAGATCAGTGTGAAGTTAAAGACACAGCCTTAGATATCGGCATAGCTAGAGGCTTCTACACATTGTTCTAAAAAAGTAGAATCTATAGTAGAACCTGTATAATATAAGCAACTATAACAAATTAACTGGGTATGATCACCCACAAGCTAGAATTTCACTACAGAATAAGCAATATATGCACAAGTTGGGCGGATAGCCAATCGGATGAATAATAGTTGAATGACAGGGATATGAAAGACAAACACAGCTGGTAGCTGATTGCACTCTATAAATTTAAACCCTTTTATGTGGTGAATTGTGATAACTTAAGGCAATTTTTTCTTACTTGGGATATTTCCTTTTGACTGAAGCCAGATAACTATGCAGGACATTTGTGGCTTTTTGTTATAGTTCTTGCTTTCCTTACTTCCATTATGGGGTCTTTCAACACTATTCCTTTTTTAATTTTGGTGAGCAAAGAATGTACTATATGCTGGTGAAAGCCATGTGCTCATTCCTATGAATAAGTCTACATGTTATTAATTTGTGTCCAGTTTCTTTTATTATCTTATTTTGTGGATGCAAACTAGATAATCTGTAGATTCCAATTGTATGGAGGAATTCCACCTTCGGGGGCAATGATGGGGTACCAAGAATTTATCAAAGCAGGCACAGTACTGAATTGTCTAAAAGAATTTGTCTTTTTTGTTTTTGTTTTTTTGTTAATAAGTAGAACCATAGATTTGCATGTAGGAAAACCTACCCCACTCCATTCTAAGGTCTGATATTTCCCTCCACTGCTTCTTGTATTTCTGCCCTTGTAGGCTATCACTAGAGGGCTTACATTCTCATGAGGTAGTGCTACCATGTAAATCAGCTGGTCAATACTCAGGAATGGTGCAAATAAATGATACAAATCCTAGAAGATCCTAGTGTAGGATCAGCATTATGGACTTTCATAATATAAAGCATATGATGTTATATGTTCCTATTAACATGGACCTCCAGAATGAGGAAAAGGTAGAGAATCTACAGACCAGAATCCTTCACTTACAAAATTCACAACTGGAATCTGCATTAAATAATGTGCAGCATACAACATTTCTTTCCCATCAGTCTTCTCTAGAATAAACACAGGTGTCTGAATTTATTTAGACTATATTCTTCACTTGCCTTACCTGGCAGTGGAGCTATATCAGACTTCATGAAGCCAGGCACATGTGCCACATAGCTTTTGCACGGAGCTGAAATCCATGAAGCAGGTGTACAAATAAGGACATAAGTTGATCCATGTTATTATATTCCACTTTTGTTGAAAACAGAAAGAAAATACATAATTATTTTCCAAACACAAGAAGATAAAACTAGTTCATTTGCAAGATGGTATAAGTTTATTCCACATTATACAATCAGCAGATAAAAATTCTGTGTTCAGTTAACTTTTTTCTTCTTCCCTTGTAATGACTTCACTTAAACATACCTGTACAATTATTTTCCTTCTAAACATTCACTTATGTAAACAATGAGTTCATGAACTGGTGTAACTAGTTTATTCGGTGTGATATGCTGTAACTGTGTAGGAAAGGGCCATTTGAAGACAGTTACAGGTTTCAAAATAAGGGTGTCAGATACTAATTTAGCTCCAACCCCTTAAGATTTTAGAAGCTATGCCACTGATTGACATGCTAGGACTTCTTAATGCCCTATTTTGATTAACTTTGCAATAAAACCTTTACAAAGAGATATGCTGTCTCTAAACAGACACAGTGAGTAAAATTAGTCTCTGATATAAATCCACTGTTTTGAACAGAGTTATACCTAAGATGAATTTGGTCCAGATTCCCAGAAAGGCAGGTCTTTTCTTTGCACCTTTCTGGCAAGAAAACTGCAGTCTAACATGAAACTTTTTCCTTGGTCACACTGATCCTTGACACATGAGCAGTTTCTTTTGGACTCAATATTATTCTCCTGCCTTTTGTTCTCCAAAGAAACCTACATCCTGCAAGCCACAATCACTGCCAAGTCATTGTTAATGTCCAAATGAAAATTCTCTTCTATCCCAAGTGTTGAACAGTTAAGTGTCTTTTTTATTGGTATTACTAGAGCTGAGAATCTGGAGGCAATCTATACACAAATAATAAATGATTCCAGAATCCTGATTTCTTTTTGCCTTAATCTATCTGAGCACCTCTTGAGTGAAAAACGATAGCAATGACATTTCTTCCTTCCTCCTTCCTTCTCAGGCAAAGATGGGCTTGGGCTTTTGCATTCTATATCAACAGAATTTTGCAGTCTACTTTAATAAGTCAAATGGTTTGTTGGTATCAACTAGTGGTCAGCACCATATATACTTATGCCTTAATACTGAAGTATTGAGAAGGTGTTGAAACAGACCATTTGACCCATTAAAATAATCTGCAAAATTCTGTTGTAATAGAATACACAATCCCAAGCCCATCTTTGCCTGAGAAGGAAGGAAGAGAGAAATGTCACTTCTATCACTTTTGTATATGCCTTTATGTTACTTATTCATTTATTTTATTGCATAGTCTACTGTGCTTCTAAGTGAAAAGTCATTGGCTAAGACTTTCAAAGGAACTTGGGCTCCAGTGTCACAGAGGCTCTTTTGGAATTTCCCCCCCAATATTCATGAACAATTACCTCAGAGGTATATCTGGCCTATCACACTGTTGTACTATTCTTAGAATACTGTGGAATCCCAGATGCTGTACTGTACTAAATGCACATAAATGTCCTATTAATGGCAACCACCATATTTCAGCATCAGTGCCAGTATTACTCCTACTAAATAATAATAATGATTATTATTTTATTAGTCTCCCTGGTTTCTGAGTAGTTCTTCCATAGCCAGAACATTGCAAATTTAGCTTTGGACTTCTGAATTCAACTTATTTCTCCTGTGTCTATATACACTTTTTTTCAAGAAATTTATAATTAGGCTACTTTTTATGTTGCAAGTCAACTTTTCAACTTCTCAGTTGCCTATATTAACTTTTCTTTCCATTATTTTTTTTCCTGGTAAATTGTCTTGTTTCACATGTGTGCTTTAAGGGACAAATTATGTAATCTCCTCACACATGTGGAGGACTCTATAGCAGTGCAAGTTATGTGGGTTTACTATGGATTAGCAGGATTTTGGGAAGCTGTGCAGGACTGTTTGCCCTGGCATATCATGTAACTCAGCTCCCTTCTGGGGTTCCTATTGTGATGTCACCCATGAGGATTATGGCAAGATTGAGGTAAGGCTAGGGGCACTTTTGTGCATATCTTCTGGTTATTCTCCATTTCCCCTCTACCACTGTGGAATAGGAAGTACCAAGGCCACAAATGTTTAAGTCATGTTGAGGTCTATACCTTCTGGTGACTGTTGAATGGTCTCTATGAAATGATTTGATGGTCTCAATCCAGTTCCTGGTCATTTCAGATTTTCATCAGAAAACCACCCTCACTTCAACTGAGAAGTCAGGTTTAAGTTTCATTGGTTGATATGAGGAATTTTTACTATTCTCTATGGCTTCAATTAAGGAGTGCACATAAATGTGGACATAAAGTTAATAATCTGCTTAAGTGTTTACCTAAAAAGGGAAGGATGTAAGCACATGCTTAAGAGTTTTTTTCTGAATTAGGGCTGAAGCTACTTTATTCCCCTGAGCTTTCAGCCTGTCAAATTTAATGCACATGAAATTCAAAAATCTACCTGAACTCCTTAAACATAATGTATAAAAGAAAGAACTGAAGAAACTCAATTGAAGTTCTGGAAACATTGTTTAGCTGCATTCACTAGCAAACGGCAGTTGGGGAGCACAAACCAAGCTTCGATGCTAAACTAGTTTCATTTATGTGGTTGCAACAGTTTTCATTATAGATCTGAATACAAAAAATAAGAGCAATACAAACAATAAACATGCATGCTAAAGGCTTTGTAAAAGATTGTTTCTTTAACAGGAGAGGTACCTCTTAACTTGAATTAACAAATGAATATCCTCCTGATTTGTCAGTGTTAATGGAAATCTGAGGGAGGAAGGATATTTTAAAAATAATAGAGAAATGGTGTATGTCTAGAAATCAGAGATATTGTATCCAGAAAAAAGAAAACCAGGACACAAGTGTGGTAGAAATGGACAATGTCTTTAAAAAGCCTTGCACAACCCATGCACTATGGTCCTGACTGGGAGCCCTTACTCACACTGATTACTTAGGTTACTTGGCCTTTACTCGAGTAGTCCTTCAGGGTAACAGTGGGACTATGTGCATAAATAAGTACTTACACAATCTGAATATCCACCATGTTACTGTGAATGTGCAGTCTGTACATGATCAATTTCTGATTAATCCATAATTATGGCAAACCTTCTTTGTAAGGTTTATAGGGGTATCTTCTTGAAAGCAGAGTAAACACTGCACCTTTTGGCTGAATGCTACTAAATGCCATGTAATTACTGCCACTTCCCTTGTGTGCTTTATTGGCTCCAGTTGCATAAAGGTGTCTTAAGTGACTTGTTTAGATTAGAAAATGATTATGTGATGTAACAGGCGGCAAAGGCAGTTCTTGGCCAGCTTGAGAAAACAACACACCTGTTTCAAAACAAAGTGAAGAGATAGGTGGAAGAACAGGTTTACTAGACTAAGTGGGTGGGGTCTTAAGCAAAGCTTGCTTATATTAAAAAGGAAATGATAAAGACTAAAAGAGGTGATTTAATCCTGCAGGAAATTAACTTTCCTGGCTTTGATATTTTCTCCTTTAAGAGAAGATGTTAATAAGAACAAAAACCATAAAACCTCGTTATGTTGTAGAAGTTGAAAGAGATGATGGAAACGTTTAATAAAATGCCAGCCAGGTAAGCTGAAACTTTTTTAATTTATGAGCTTTGCTTCTCTTTCAAAATCATCATGATCAGAGGTGTAGCACTGATTTTGTATTTCTTCCCACTTAGAAGTGGTGAATCACATCTAGGTTGGAGAATGCATTCGCTAGCAGTCTAGGCAAATGATAAACTTAATTCCCCCCCCCCCCCCGATACACCTTTTCTATTGAGATCTGGATCATGTTCACTTTATGCAGGTGTTGCACTTGAAAATTGCTTTTGGGCAGAGGATAAAAATAAGTGTGCAATCTCCTTCTGATGGAACAACATTAACAAAGGTTGTGTTCCCGTTAAATTAGTGAGAACTCTCATTGACTTCAGTGGGAGCAGGACCTGGCCCTTAATTACAACAATTTTAAATCACACCTTAAGAAGACTAGTTATTAAAGTAATGCCATTTGGTGGATTTTAAATTTGAGAGAATCAGATTTTTTCTAATAATCAGATTAAGCAAAAACAGATCACACTCTCCCCCTAAACTATCTGGAGATATGTACAAAGCCCAAAGACCCCATTCAAAGCATTAGTGCATTCTGAAATGCCATCTTTTTCAAATCTCAACTTCACCTAGCTGAGTTTCAGAGCACTCCATTGATAGCCCTTCCATTCAAGTCCATTCAAGTACTGTGGCCTTGATTGGGGGGGAGAGGAGGAATTGGATATATGATTAAATTATTAAATTATGTAATGCATACTCAGCTACCATGCTGATTGTTCCTAGGGTAAAAACATTCCCCCAGGCCAGTAACTCATCAGGGTGCACAGTTAAGTCACCTCAGTTTCATAGCCAGCAGTACATCAGGGAGTGATGTGGTCAGCATCATGTCTGGATGCCTTTACCTGATGAATCAGGTACCCATTTTGTAACTGGGTGAAATAGCAGTGTCCTGTCAATGTAAGACCAAGCAAAACTCAAAGTTATAACCTTCAGAGTTTTGTTAGATGCCTGAACCACACAGCCACCTAGTTGTAGTACTGAGGGTACATGTGATAAAGGATAATGATGGGACCAACATCGCTACAATGCCACTGAATGTAATAAATGATGAGTAATACATAAATAATATATTTGCCTGAAACTATTCCAGACAAATCTGAGTAAAATGTGATAACCTATTTAACTGTTTAGTTCCACTCGTGTTTTCTCCTGCAGCCATACCACTTTACACTGTTCTTACAAGCTAAGCAAAGTAGGGCCTGTTCACTATATGGATGACAGAATTCTATAGAACAGTTCACTTACTCTCCAGATTATGAGCATCTACCTCCTGCATGCAGGAAATGGCATATGTGGTAAAAGAGGGGTATTCTTCCTTCTTAGAAGGCACTGAACCAATGTCCTGTCATTTTGTTAGCAAGCACTGAATTGTTGGAGGTGCCATCTTTGGGATTAGTCATATAGCCCATGTCTTTACCATGACTCTTCATTCAAGATGTCATAACACTTATTGCAAGCATAGGGGTGTTAATTAATCCTGATTACCTGTATTCTGGCCAAATTCCAGCACAGGTATTTAAATTCTGTGTAGTGATTTCAATGGGATATTTTTAACCTTCTGGCTTAAAACCCTTTTGTAGTATTGCAGTACTATTAAGAGTTAACAATTGCTGTAATTCACCTAGGTATTTGGTGCTTCCGTGGTGGATGAAGTGATTTATAGGGTCTGATTCACGATTGCGCTGAATTTTGTATTGTCACTCAAAAAGATTTTAAATAGGATTAGATGCTTTTATACATAAAGATGATTCAGAGTGGTGATAGGAAATATTAACAAAGCTAAATGAAACACAGCAACATTTTTGGAAGGGATATAAACCCTCATGCTTCAAAGTATAAACCAATCTGTAACTACTGAGAGTTCAGTTCTCTCTTAGGCTACTCTAGGGAAGATGGCAGTGTTGCCTAGTGGGATTTCAGCTCTGCCACTGATCCGCTGGCCTCAGACAAACCACTCTCCTTAGTTTCCCTATGTGTAAAATGGGGATAATGATACTTTCCTCCTCTGTAAAACACTTTGGGAACTTCTGATGAAAAGCACTATGTAGGAGCTATGCATTATTATTATTACTTTCCTCTATGTCTTCTGGTGCTGGTCAAACAGAGGATACTGGTCTAGATGAACAATTACTCTGATACACTCTGGCAGTCCCTAAGTTGCACTTTTCAACATGCTATATGTCTTCTTTAATTATTCAAAATGAAATTAGTCAGCCCACAAGGAAAATTGGCTAGAATTCCCAGCACAAGTTTTAAAAGCTAAAGAATAACCAATGATAAGATAGCTTATTTATGAGAATTAGGGAAATTTCATTAAAAAACCCTTCCCAACCAGCTCTTAATAATGCAATACAAATACACTTTATGCTAGGTTTAAAGTCACAACATATACAACACTCTTTATATAGAAACATTCAGTATCATAAATGTACATGACATTGTTCTGTATGCACTAATGACAGTGCACTGTGTCTCAAGAAAGGAAAGTGGAGTCTGATTGCCAAGAAAATATTTATAATAAAGAATAAGAATTAGTACAGTCAACTGAAATAGTTTTCCATTGGCATTTGCTCCTAAATTTTCTCAGCTTATCAGTTTACGGTCGCTGCAAAAACTGTTCAGTGAAAACATTGTTAAACAGTTTATAGCAGACCTGCTTCTTGTGCCTCCATGAAGCATTCGATGACACACACTGCTGTCTGAGATGAAAAATTAATTAAATAGCTAAACACTCATCATCTGGAAAACTGTAGGATACAACTTAAGGTAAAATGATAATTTTATGTTGAATGTCTCTCTCAGATTTAAAGGGCCAGCTACCAGGAGCGTGCTGAAAAAAGTGTGTATATAAAAAGATAAAATTAAAGAGGAGAGTTCAGTAATAACAAGACAACCTGAGAGCAGATAATTCTCAGGGAGGGTTGCCAAAATTTTCATCTTTCCAAGGGGTAGGAATCTGTCTGAGGCTTTAAAACTGGAGTCTCATGTGTTATGTATTTACATTAGTTATCTGTTTTGGTTGTTATGATGTTGATATTATTGATATCCCGTTCCTTTTTACACATTGATTGTCTCCTCTGCTGTAGATTAATCACTACATAATCCCAGTGCCCGTTATTTAAGGGAGCTGTTGATATGTTTTTTCCTTACTAAAAATTTCCCTTTTAAAATTTATGGGACATACCAACTTGGTGCAACTTCATTGAAGTTATTGGAGTTACACCAGGGGCGAGTCTGATCTGTGATCTAAACCTCAGATAAAGAGCTTTTCATGAATTAGTGGTGGTCTGTAGAAGCTCAGTTTTGTAGACATTGCATTAGTAGATCAGGCAGTACACTTTAACAAGGAGGTTGGTAAAACTGGTGTATACAGCAGGCCACTTTTTCATCTCACTATGTAAAAGGGATATTTTCAAGTCCAAAAGGAGCAAAACATGAGGGAAAAGAGATGTCATTTACTGTCACAAATATCAAAAAGGTACAGAATAGTCTATAAAGTCATGGATGGATTCCTCTGAGCAACATGAATTTACACTAAAAGCAGTTAATCAGCAGGTATCCTAGAAGCGCTACGCCATCATAATAAGAGTGGTCATTTTTATGCAGATTAAAATACTTTAAAAAAAATTATCTTACATATTAGGACAGGCCTCCATTTTTTTTCAGTGACAGCCAAAATACATTTATGTCACTTAATGCTTTTTTGGCAATGAAAGGAAACTCCCTCCCTCCCAATTTTTGCTGGAGTTTTTCTACGTTCATCTTACATTATTAGTTGCTTGAAAATTTTCCAACAAAATTTTATTTGATGGAAAATGGCTTTTTTGCCAAAGTAGAAAATGTCTATTTTCAATTAATTTGGGGTGGCGGGGGAGGGAAGGAGAGGGGGACGTAATAAAAAATATGTGAAAATGAGAAAGTCTTCAAAGTTTTGGGCTATTTTCAGTTTTTGATGAAAGCCTGAAAAAAACATACTGCAGACAATTTTGGATGCACATGAATTCTTTTTATCAATTTTAGTAAAAAAAAAATTGAAGGGAAAATTCTTTCCCAACCAGCACTAAAAAAAGAGTCATGCTGGCTCAGTGGTTGGCACAAAGAAAGACAAGGTACCAGTGTCTTTCTTGTTACTTATAAAATACATCAGAAAACTAATATAAAACAATCACAACATACTATCTTGGCAAAAATGTATTCCTCTACCATTTTTTCAGTATACTGTCATTGTCATAAACTGCCTATATATTTAAGGAAAATAATACAATTACTAGTTTTATATTGTAAAATACAAGTTTACTTTCTATGGTGTCTTTCATGCAAACCATAACCCAAAACGCATTACAGAGTTACAGTTACAATCAGAGTTAAATAGCAAGTAATAGTGACAGATGTAGGTACAGGCAAGAGAGAAAAGATTCTTTCCCAATTTGCTTTCATTATGAAAGCACTCCAGCGGGTTTTCTTAGCTAGAAACAAACATTAACGTTAATTAATTTATTAAAAATACAGCTCTTGGAGAGCTATCCGTAATTTGCCTTGAAATCTGTGCAAGGAAGATACAATGTAAAAATAGGGACTAACTCCAAAATGTAAATATTCTTGTAAAAATGTGTAAACTGTTAGAAAAACTCAGGTCCTGCCAAGTGATTTATTATTTAATGATTTTGTGCTTTAATGCACAACCCCTCTCTTCTTTGGTGCTGGCACTTTGAGTCCCTGTTAGGGATTTGGGCTCACAATGAAGCTTCTATAACTTTCTGGATCTTTGTCATGTTGGCAAGTTGGTAATTCTCCTGCAATGATGAGGAGGTGGCTGGAAAGAAGCTGTACCAAGGGGATGTGGAAAAATTCAAACCTGACCTGGCCAAGGATTGCTGTGAAAAAAGGAATGAGCTGCTTTCTCGTTCAGGAGCCAAACGCTGGCTGGTAGCAACTGTGGAGGGAACCTGAAAATGCTTCAATCCTATCTGTCCCAGCAGATGTCACTAAAAGGCAATGGTGTTTATAGGTAGGCCAAATCAGAAACAAGCAGGTATTTTAAGATACATAAATGTGGGAAAGATTAGCTTATCCCAACTACCATAATAATGTTTTGCCACTGAAGCATTTTTTTAGCTCCTTTGTAGGGCTTTGCTTTGGATCCAGGTCTAAAATACACTGGGAAATAGGAGGTTATTTCCAAAATTTAAGAAAATATGTATTCTACAGGAAATTGTTCAGGGACTAGGAACCAAGACACTAGTTAAATGCCACAATTAGGGAATTCTGGTGGATAAACAGAAATTTAAAAGAGACTGAGAAATATATCCATCTCCACTGAGTGTATCTACCTTTCACATGCAGCTGCATCATTCCGAAATATTACAAGTACTGAGAAACTTCACCATCACAAAAAGAGTTGATTAGACGAAAGCTTATGCTCAAATAAATTTGTTAGTCTCTAAGGTGCCACAAGTACTCCTGTTCTTTCTGTACAAAAGTGTGACACTCCCATTCACAGTCCAGTCATATAGATATTGTAAGTCCACTGTCAGCTGTCCCAGTAACATTTCTGATTTTTATACTATATATATAAAAAAAAAACAGATGGTGGCTAAGGAAATAAAAAGAAGTAGTTTGGGGTAGACAGGTGAGTATGAATACTCGAGTAAGCTCTTTGGGGTAGGCAGCATCTCTTTGTTCTGGGTTTGTACAGCACCTACCACTATGGGGTCTTGGTCCATGACTGGGTTTCCAAGGCACTACAGTAATACACATAATTATAATAATATTCACTAGATCTAGTCTCAGACAAGTGAAGTTAATTATTTCCCAGATGTAGTTAATAAAAGCACAAAATAGGCTAGACTTATCTGCGTGCTCTGTATTTAGTCTCCTCTGTAGAGGAAATTTGCAAATAGCATGAGTTATTTGGTTTTAGTTTAGCAAATGGTGGGTGAGATGGTGGGTCAGAGACTGGGACTATGATAGTACAGAGAGGAACACAGAAACTAGGGCAAGAGGCTTCTGCTGCTAAACCTGCACTCCTACAATAAAGTCAGTGGCATATTCTGCAACACAAGCAGTCAGGGCTGCCCAGAGGATTCAGGGGGCCTAGGGTCTTCGGCGGCAGGGGGCTCCCGCCGCCGAATTGCCGCCGAAGACCCGGCACTTCGGCAGCGGATCCCAGAGCGGAAGGACGCCCCACCACGGGTCTTCAGGGCACTTCGGCGGCGGCTCCCGGAGCAGAAGGACCCCACGCCGCCGAAGATCCGTAGCAGAAGAAGCTCCGGGGGCCCGGGCCCCACGAGAGTTTTCCAGGGCCCCCAGAGCGAGTGAAGGACCCCGCTCCAGGGGCCCTGAAAAACTCTCGTGGGGGCCTCTGTGGGGCCCGGGACCTGGGGCAAATTGCCCCACTTGCCCCCCCCCCCCCCCGGGGCGGCCCTGCAAGCAGTTAAGGCAGGAGCAGATGCCACTAAGCCTGCGATAGACACAGAAAGCCAATACTGCAATGGCAGGAAGCTCAGATAGTGTAGTGATTGCATATACTCTCTTTCCTCCCACCTACTATCACTTGCTTCTTAATTCACTTTCATTATTCAGAGAGTCCAATTAAACACCATTACATTCTCACCTGTCCTTTGCTTCAATATTAAACATAGCCAGTTTCCCTCTTACACTGGTTTCATAGCAAAGAAACTTCATTGGCTTCATTTGTGTTACTCCTGATTTAGACTGATGTGAGATGAGAATCAGGCCTCTGCTTTTAGAAACCTAATTTTGGGGATTCTTCAGCCTTTTAGAAAGAGATGATTGCTTTTCTACTATATTCTATAACTTTAGTCTTTAATTAGAGGGATGTAAGGAGCAATGTGTTTTAAGAACTGTGTTCTCAATGGTACCATCTATGCAACCTCTTACCTTCACCAGCTCTTAAACAGGAAATGTCAAAAACCATAAACTCCTCAAAAGAACTCATGAAACCATTAAAATAAAATAATTCCACTATTGCATGTTTGAATTTTTACACATGAATATGTCCCTGAAAAGCATATATGTTGCATAAAGAATTTATCTTCATAGAGCGATCCTCGCTAATCCCTCTAATTACAGGTTAGGGTTGTCCACATTTTGAGGATTGCAAATATCAGCATTTTTAAAGTACCAACGCTTCTTAATTTTAAAGAGGTCATTAGGACCCCTATTCAAGAAAAGAAGCAATTTAAAAGCTCCATAATTCAGTTCTTAACTATTTCTCCCACTATAGACCCCTGTCCCCAATACCCTGTATACAGAGAGGGATCACAGTTGTGGTGGAATGTAGCTACCCCTTGGATGGAACAAATCAGTCAAGCTGAGCTAGCAGCACTATGGTGCACAATTGTTTCCAGCAGTCAAAATCTACCCTTGGATTTGAATCAATGGAAACATGAACAGAATTTGGCCCTATATGGTAGAAGTGAATAAATAAAGCAAATGAAAATACCAAAGGAATTTAGGTAAGCAGAATGGGTTTATCAAAATTGGAAGATGAGTAGGACACCAGAAGCTAACAATGGTTGTAAAAAGTGGAGGATATCAACAGTAAGAAATAACAATGAATCCTAGCATCATGTTTGTTCACTGCTTCTGTCTTCACTTGGGAAAGCAGTGCCACCTACTAAAACACCACCACCAAGGTTTCTCTTGGAGAACTCCCAGATCCACAAACTCCACTTAGATTGTGGAGCTAACACTCTGATGTCCGTCTTTATTAAAATGTGTCCACGGTTCTTGTCAGTGGAGTCCCTGAGTGCCTTTATTTTCTCCAGTGATGTGATTTCTACAACTTACCTCACAAGGTATTTCTATTGCTAATTCTTCTTAGTTAATTTCCACCCACCCTCCCACCACATACTCGGAGAATCACAATTCCTCTTGTGCTCCTTTCTCTTGTTGTCCTTAAAAGAGGGCAGTTTCTTTGCCGGCTCATGCGTAACCAGCTACTCTAGCAAAAAGTGGTGGATGTTTGGCTCCATCCATGCCCCACCGCTTCCTCACCCACTTATTCATGAGGACAATATCTCTAGAAAGGGGCTGCCCTCTACACGAGACCTGGACCCCAGAATCAGGCAGGCTCACAAAGGAGTTGAGGAATTCCTAGGTTATCACAAGGACACAATCTAGCCCTGAGAACATAAGAGGATATACCACAAAAACGCCAGTCAAATAGAAATAAAATGCTTTCTAGTAATAATTTGATTTTTATTTAGCAGTAGGACCATGCTTTTATTATTGTTTCCTTTGTCCTCCATCCCTCCTCCAAGCAGTGTTTTTAATCATCACTCATTTTGTTATATCTTAATTTTTGATCCCTATTGTGTAAGTTCATCCACTAGCATGGACCATTACGATTACACCTGTGTGACACCTTGAGTTCAACCCAGAACAGTGAGGGGCAGTGTCACTATCTGCCCTACAACTCTGGGTGCCTTAATGCTACGCTGCTGTGGCTCACAGTCCTGATACCAATGGCCAGCCTACAAGCCTACAGGTCACACCCTGGCTTCCACCAGTTACTTTTTGCAGAGTGACCCCAACACCTCTGCCAATCCAGACTTTCCCCAAACCATCTGCCCTGTAGCATCCAGCCCTCTTGCTAAACACTTACCGAAGTTATTAAGTTCACTGCTCCCTTAAATAGACAGTAACCAGCAGCTTACTACCTTCACTAGGGTTAACAAACACTCAATTTGAATGAAATTACTGAACTGATTTATATTAAAAGTAAAACAATTTTATTTTAAAAAGTCATAGATTTAAGTGATGCCAAGTATAAGGAATAAGATAGAAAGGGTTACAAGCAAGCAAAAGTAAAAATGTGCTCTTTTCCAGGATGACTGACCAGACTTTCTGGTCAGGACCCTTCACAGTGCTCAAAGTCCCTTTGTCTCCTCAGGTGAAGGACGCCAAAATGGCTTTTTTTCTTTTCCTATATCTTCCCAAAGTTCTCTGACCCTGCTTCAAGTATCAGGAAAGCTTCTTGGCAGTGTAGTCTCCATCCCCTATTGAGATTGGTAAGTGGTCATCTTTCCTCACTTGCTCTCCTGATGGTATTGTTTACCTTGCAGAATTCTTTTTGCCTTTTCTTTCTCTTCGGTCATACCTTTTAAAATTTACATCAGAGATACATTCAAGCAGTCCGAACCACATTCTTTCGCTGGAACAGCCGTCACTTAGGTACTGCTTGCCAAATACATTTTAAGAATAGATTTCCAGCACATACCTATAAAGTCATTTGGGGGTTTACCATACATACAGCATGCAAGAATATTAATGGTGAATTATTAGTTTTACAATGATATATTATATGCCACCTTTTGGGTATATATCATGACAACAGTGTGCCAGCTGGCATTGGGGTGGTCTTGGGGTCATACCAAGCAAAATCCCACTGAAGTCAAGGAGACTGTTTATTGACATATCAGAAGAGGGTTCAGCAAGGATCTTTTGAGACTGAATGGCAAATGGCTCTTGGAATACTCATAAGTGATAGTAGCACAGAACAAGGATGTTACATTTTCTGATATGCATTCATTTATCTTGCTAAATTAAAATATGTTCCTCCATGTGTGTTTGGTAAGTGCTGCTATATTAATATTCATGCCTGAGTACAATAACCACAGGTGCAGCTTTATTATTCCTGTTGTAATATGAGATGATGAAATGATGAATAGCCTGGTGCACAGTATGGTATATACATATTAGCGCTACTTCATTAGATATGTGATCTTGGGATCTATTATACAGTGCTAGGGAACAAGGGAGAAAGCCATGTGATAAACTGCTGCACTGAGTGTAAGGTAGAGTCTTTGAGTTCTTCAGTGATCATGTTGCATGTTTCCTGATCCTATTTGCTTTATATGGCAAAATCCATTTGCAAAGTTCAGTGTGGTGTTGTAGGCATATAATCAACAATTGGATCCCTGTATCAGTGCAGGTGAGTATCAAGTGCTCTTCTGATTTATTGGTCACCAACATCTCTGGAAACCACAGTTTCCTGAAGATGTGAAATTTTCTTTGACTGTAAGTATTCTGAGGAACAAATATCCATGACAGTACTCCAGGCATGGCTGTGAAAAGCAATAGGTCAGTATTCATGCCAAGCAGGTTCATTTACTATGCAACTTTATTGACCCCAACAATAAAGTAGGTTAGTGGCAAATTATGACCAGTATATTTAGGGAGTGGGGTCTAGGCTCTGTCCATTCCCTGCCCAGTGATGGACATTATTCCTCCAAACCTGGATCCAAGCTCTGGGTAGCCCACACAGAGGTGTACTGGGAGATTCCTAGTCCCCTTTACTCCACTGTGGGGTCATGTAATTCAAGTCACAGACTTGCCCAATATTTTTAGTGTCATACATTTTAAGACCAGAAAGTACAGTTATAAATCTAAAAATCCAGTCTGATATCCTGTTCAACACAAGCTATGGAACTGCACCCAGTTCTTCCACTGAGTCCAACAACATGTGGTTGAATTAGAATTACATTTACTAAAAACATGAGTGCAAGAAAATGCAATGAGTTTGGTGTCACTTTTGCTTATGATATATTAAATCACCTATATGTTGGTCTTCTGTACTAAGTCTCTCTACTAGAAACCAGAAAACAAAGTTTTCGCTCTCTCATAGGTTTAGCTTTGCTTGGTTGGTTGTGTTGCATGGTTCTTAATGTTTGTTTGGGTATTTTTAAATTTTTAATTTTATCACCAATTGTCAAAGCAAAGTTAAAAGACTGTTCTAATTCTTCTGAACATGTCTGCTTTTAGATTGCAATATATCAGGAATCCTTTGGTCAATGTACTTCAAATTTTGTAGAAAAGTTCTACCTTGGGCACAGATTTAACCTGCCAATTTTAATGGTAATACAAGTTCATTGTTCATTTTAGTTGGGAAGCTAACATCAGGCTTATAAAGAAAACTTAACAATGCAACCTTAACAACAGCCAGACCGTAATCAAATAACAGAGAGAAAGATTTAAGACCCTGCTTTAGAATCTGTAGTGTTACATAAACTAGATGCGTCAAAAGATGTACACTGATTGCTATTAATAGCTTAATTCCTTGATCTATGGCTGCAAATTTTATAAGAGGTTGATGTTTTATTTTTGCTTTTAAAATACAGCATTTCAAGACAAATTCCATGTAAAAAGCCAATGCCAGTTCCAGCTGTCACATTTTTCCTTACCAAGCAAATATCCTGACCTCATAACTCCTTGCCAAGGCTTGGCCTCAAAATGCACTATTTAAGAAGCAAATAAAAAACCCGAACTTGTTCAGACTCTGGGAATATTTCAGCTTGCAGCTCAGCAAAAAGCCTCTGTCTAAAACCAATGAATTCCTCAGGACTGTTAAAAAATGACCGGAGGGGCTAATTAGCTGTTGCACAATCTGAATCTTCTTGATTATTTGTCAATAATTTAAAAAGTAGAGGGCATGTAGGGTTTCTCCTACTATGGTCAGGTGAAACTACAAGAGCCAGCTCCTCATCTGGGTGCCTATGTGCATCTTTACCTGTCTGGCCCCATCTGGCCACATGAGCCTAATTCATCCCTAGCGTAAAACAGGTAAAATCAGTGTGATTACACGAGGAATGGCTTTGGCCCACAATGTCATAGACTGGATTTGAATGTGCTGAATATTATTATTTTTCTTTCATTTGGGTTGATTATGTTGCCCATGAAATATGTTGGATTATTGGCCATGGAGAGTTAAATTTGATTTATAAAATAGCCATTGCATGGATAATGGAAATACAAACCTCCCTGTACACTGCCCTACCAATAGGACTTATCTCTGTTTTGAGCTATGTCTACGTGTGTGATGGTGGTCCACACTCCATCCCCCTTCGGTCTTTGGTGTCCCTGCTGAAACTGCCAATAATGGTACAGATCATGTGCTTTTTGTAATGTGAAGATGAGTCCATAGTAACAGGAGTGAGACCATTCACTCATTTAGCATAGATCATCAAAGGTTCCCAGGCTATGTTCCATGGGGAGTTCGCTGGCTGTCTGCAGAGAACTAGCTGGGCATGCGATGTTGGCTCTCTTTCTTGTTCCCATCTGCTGCTATAAGCCTTCAAGCTCTTCATTGCCAAAAACAGTCTGGAATCTATAAGAGTTCCATACATATCACATCAAAGGCTCTTAAAAATGCTTTCCTAACATTACTTTTGAATGTCAATAATTGGGATTTTTTTTTTTGCTACACCAAGGATGTTCTGCAATGGCAAATGCAAGGGAAGGTGACCCTGATAGTATGATATGCTCTGGGAATGATTAGGGGGAAGTTCTGTGGCCTGTGTTATACAGAAGGTCAGATTAGATGATCACAATGTTCCCTTCTAGCCTGGGAATCTGTGAATAAGGAATAAGATAGGTGGTGGTATGATCTCTCTGCCAACATGCAACCCACACTGTGAAAGAGTTTGACAAACCTGATCTAAGATTTAAGGGGAAGACCAGGCCAATATTAAAAAATTAGGGCACAGAGTTTTCCAGAACAAGTGACTACATTCCAAGAACTTCAAATTACATTTCCACTGGAAAATCAAAGCAAAAATAATAGATATCAGATGGTGAGGCATTTTTTTCAGACTGTACTATTAAGAAAATCAGTTGCAAAGCACAAGAAAGAAATATTTCAATTGTCACATATAATCCACATATTATGCCCTATTAGGATTATTTTAGCTATCATATTATTATTATTATTATTATTTATTTTTAAACATCCTAAAGTTAAGAATTTAGAATAAATTTAAATGCAAAATGGTGGGACAATGTCCAAAAGTTTCCCTTTAAAATAAACAAAAAACCCAAAAGGCAAAATTTAAATCACTCCATTAATCTTTTTATTTGGGACACATACAAAAAGAATTTGTTTGGTTCACAAGATTCTATCTGTGCAAATGATCTGATATGATGATACAGTTCAAAACTACTTTAATATGTTTAATGAAAATCCTACTTTATTTATTAATATACACTACAATTTTTTTGTTGGGAACTTTGCCTACATTTCCATGTATGAACTCATGATAGGGAGTTCAACTAGTAATTAGCTTCCAGTGTAAAAACTGGAAAAATAGTTCACTAACCAAAAATTCTCTACCAATAAATAAAAAAAAATAACATGAAATAAAAATAATAATATTTTTTTTCGAAAGAATAAGAATTGCAGGGTTTTTAAGAAGCCATCTGATCCCCACAATTGTACTGTGAATTAAAAGTCCTAATCACAGGTTATAGCAATAACACTGACTGGGTGGTTTGGGAAAAGTTGTGCTGCCATTTTCCATGCTGTATTCAGTCTTGTAGATAAACAGGGCTGGGCCTTTGAGGGTTTGTCTACACTGTAGTTAGACACCCACGGCTGGCCTGTGCCAGCTGACTTGGGCTCAGGCTGCAGGCTGTTTAATAGTGGTGTAGACATTCTGGCTCAGGCTGCAGCCTGAGCTCTGGGACCCTCCCACCCACAGGGTCTTAGCGCCCAGGCTCTAACCTGAGCATGGAAGTCCACACATCAATTAAACAGCCCTGTGGCCTGATCCCCACGAGCCCGAGTCAGCTGGCATGGGCCAGCCGTGGTTGTCTAATTGCAGTGTAGATATACCTTCAGGCTGTAGTGCTATCAGTCTGTAATCTCTCCTTAGCACTGGGCCCTCTTGAAAAGAGCCACTGGGGGATTTTGATAGCTTATTATCTCTAGGAAGAATGTTCATCATTTCCTAATGCCAAGTACAATCATAAGACACTTTATGTTAGGGCCAAGGTCAACTTTAAAACTACCTGGCTGTGATGCAAAAGAGCAAAAGCAACATTGCTATGCACTTTGTGCAGATCACCAATGCAGGTCTCCACTCTCCCCTATGTAGAAGGGTAGTGTGGGCGGTCCCACAAAACTGCATCAGATTGGAAGTGCAGTGCTCCCCACCAAACCCAGCAGTAAATGGATATGACTGATGTATTAGTGTCCCAGAGTTTTCATCCCATCTGAATATGAAAATTTAAGCTCTCCAGCTCCATTATGGATTCAGTAAGCAAAGCCTTCTCATTCTGGGTTATGCTGACATCATCAGAAGTGGGCACAAGGAGCTTGTTTCTGCTTCCATTGCAGATAAAAAAACTCTCACTGACTGTTTTGTAATTTTTAATTTGTTTTTAGGTTAGTTTTGCTTAATCTGGGTTCCCTGTGATGTTCGTCTCCGGCTATTCAACCTGGCTTCATTGCAAGGAGACAGCAAGGCATTTCTGCTTTGAGGCAGATTGGAAAGGGTCTCATAACACTGGTATTGAGAATGATGTCTGTGCTGCACTCTGCATATTCTGTAGGCAGAACAGGCATCAATTCTTGAGAGCAGAACCAGAGCTAGCCTTGGATTTTCAGATGATGCTTCTGGCACTATGAGATTAAAGGGCTTTCAGAAAAAAATTCTCAATCAGTAATCTGGGTTCCTTCAAGCACATGGAGCCCAATAAATTGCCTTAATTTGAAGGCACAACAATTCTGACTTATAGCCTTTCCATCTGGATGTCTGTGAAACAGACCTGGCCAATATTGTTAAAGTATATGATTACATCATCATTTACTAATCTAGGATGAGACCTGACTAAACCCATTTTCATGGGATCTGAGGGTAAGTGTACACTACAAAAGCAAAGTGTTCTTAATGTAGGTTATCAAACCCACGCTAGCTAATTCAGGTTAAAATAGCAGTGAATACACAGCAACTCAGCTTTTAACTCGGTTTAGCAGTTTGAGTTCAACTGCAGGCTTCCTTAGGGTATGACCCAGCCTGGGTAGAGACACTCACACTAACAGGGCTCAAGCTAGCCCACTGAAATTAGAAGTGTAAACATTGCAGATCCAGCAGAGACGTGGGTTAGCCACCCAAGCTCAGACACAAGGGGTTGGGTTGGCTTGAAAGCCAAGCTGCCCCCAAGCTGCTATTTCTAGCATGCTCGCTCGAGCCAAACTAGAACAAATCTGTCTGCCCATGTTGGGAGGTTTGTTCCCAGTTGCAATATAGAAATACCGCTATAGGCTTTAACTCAAGCTGCTAACCTGAGTTAAAAGTTGAGTTGCTGTGTCCTCAGTGCTATTTTAGCCTCAGTCAGGTAGCTAGCATAGGTTCATTAACCTGAGTTAAGAACACACTTTTTTTTTTTTTTGCAGTGTAGACGTGCCCTAAGACTAGTGCATTATCTGACTGAACTGCTGAAAATCTGACATTTCCAACTTTACAAAGGTTCCATTCACATCTCTACCTTAGAAAATAAATTGGATTAAAAGAAAAGTTATTCTGGGTGTTTTAGAAGAACTTGATGCGTTTAGAGCTATGTCTTTTTCCGTCAAAATCAAAAGTTAACTTGGGTATATATAGATAGATATATATGAATTGAATTCAGCGAACACAATTTTATGAGCCACACTGATTCATATAATTGCCATAGGTAGAAAACACATCTGTGGGGGAGAAATGGAAAATTGGAAACTATGGAATTTCTACCAGACTCCCTTGTTAGTGAATCTAAACTAATCTTCAGTGAATTCCTAAGAAAGCATGAAGAGGTTTCTCCTAAAAAAAACTGCTGAACAAGCGAAAATGGAGAACAGAACAGACACTACCACTTTGCTTTAAGGATTTAGATGTGTTATTTTATTTTATTTCTGCACAGATAAAACTAAACAGTGAAGACAGCCGAGTCTCTCTGGAATATTGGGTAATTTATATTAAGTAGAGCTAATACAGGGTGTAAAACAAAAGCCTTTGACTGAAAAGCTGTAACATGCTGGTAGTCACATATTGAACTGGATAGAATCCCTGCACATGTGTTGTAGTTAAAGTTATGGTACTTGCTGGCTCTAAAGGGAACAACGTTCATAGCAAGGTTAAGCCACCATGCTCCAACAGGACAAGACCAAGAAATGGTGGCTAGATTCTCATCCGCACACAACCTACATCATGCATCCACAAGGACACAAACAGCATGCTTGTCGCATTCCTTCATCACAAAATTGTTACATGTAGTCAGCAGTGGGATCCTATTCCAGGTGCATAAGTCACCAGGAACCTATGGAATCCAGATTGTCATAGATATTGTTACACTGGTTGCTCATCTGTTCCTTGATACCGAGGGGACATAACTGGAAACTTAAGAAACTGCAGCTAGCTAGACAGCCTATGTCTGGTTGAACTGTCAGAGGTATCAACAGCTCTAACATAATTTCTTTTTTTAAATCTGTGATGAATATGGTGGGGGGGGGGCTGAGGGGCATGTGCTTGGTAATAAATATGGAGCTATACCCCTAATGTGTTTCATGTACAAGATTTCTGAGGTGGGGGAGATAACAGTTTTTACACATGCCCCCATCATATGACCTGTGATTGAAAGCCATTGAGGTTGATTGGGTCTAAGTGCCAAACAACTGTCACAGGGGTATTTTCAGATGGCCGGGGTGAGCCAACTGGGAAAAACCAGACTGAGGCAAACTGATGACTTCACACCCAGGCTCTATAACAAAGGTCATTAAGCAATGAAGCAATTGGGCTCAGGCACACAGGAAGCATGGGGCTTTGAGAAAAAGGAGTTTACCTTCCTGGGGGGAAAGTCTGGAATACACACACATTCTGGAAAGAAGACAGAGACTAGGCTGAGTCCCAAAAACTCCTTGGCTTCCTAAAAGAATGTAAATGGTGTCCGTTCTTTTCTTGCAACTCAAGAGGGAAGTCTCTAACTTAGCATGTAGAGAAGCATATGATTAGTTGAGTTTAGCTATATGTGTAGGCTGTTTTGAAATTTCCTGTAGTGAAAGAGAAGATGGATGGTCAAGTGGTTTGGACATTTGCCTAGGGCTTGGAAGAGCTGAATTCAAGTCTCTGCCTTATTTCAGACTTCCTGTGTCACCTTGGGTAAATTACTTGGTCTCTCTGTACCTCAGTTCCCCATCCATAAAATGGGGATTGTAGCACTTCCCTCCCCCACAGGAATGTTCTAAGGCTAAATACACTGGAGGCTGTGAAATGCTCAGATGCTGTATTAATGGGTGTCAGATAGGTACCTAAGAAAGGTAACTTTGTTCTGTTTGCTAATAAACATACACATTCCAAGAAGGCTGTTTTTTAATTATGGCAGTGTTCACAGGCTTCCAAAAGACAGAGAGGCAAGTGTCCATCTGGACCTGCGCAGTAATAAGCAGTTAACATTGATGGTTTATTACACTAATACCCTGCTCTATGAGTGGGAGAATGGAGAAATTCTATCCCTAGAGAGGTAAGGGCGCAAGGTACCTGGGGGGGATGAACTCAGACTAGAAAGGAGACAGAGGTGTAATCAGTCCCACAACTGTGATGGAAGCATAGATACCTCAAGCATTGAGCCTGTGGGCCTTGGAGGGGAAAACTGAGAGCGCTCACCATGCTAACAGCACCCAGTTCCAGAGGGCCCTGTCCCAGGCCCATATTTCTATGCTTTTGTTATTTTCATAATATGCTAAGAATTCTGAAAGAAGCAAGAAAAGACAAAGATTTGCCATCAGTAAGATTTTGTTTTTCAGTTTTGCTATGTGGGCATCATGGGCTTTCTACAAGAATCTCAACTCCAAAGGGATGACTTCAGCTTCTTATACAAGCAGTGGATGGGGATTGTTTTGAGATTTCCCGAGGATCACATTAAGAACCTGATTCTGCCACACACAAGCCATGGGATGTTTACCACTGGCTTCCATGGAAATGGAATAGGCTATGAAAGAGGGGATCTTCCCTTTTGAGACAGAATTTCTAACCATGGATAAACCAAAGGCATTAATAGTAGGATAAACATTTCCTGATCACCCACTTGTCTTGGGATGGGAGAAGTATCAGCTCTGTGGAGCCTTTTATCTCCTCCATCAATGAGAGCAGCAGTAGGGCATGCTGGTGGAAGGGAGTGAGTGTCTAATGCCCCTTACTATTTTGACTCGGTGTTCAGAACAGGCCACAATCTGTTATTAGTATATCACCATTGTACACTCTCTTATCCTCTTGTTTTTCATTGCTCACCTTTAAAAATGGCCTTAACAAGATTTTGCAGGGGAAACAAAAACAAAGATATCTCAGAATCATTTGGAATCTTCCCTTGAGTAGGTCTGGAGATGTGTGCTATATAGGAATCGTTGGGCTGGAAGAAGGTTTACAAACTACATTGTGTAGCTCATTATGAAATATATATTTGAGGGAGCAAACTGGGGTGATTCCATGGTTCAACCTTCATTTCTCTTGCATGTGGAAGGCTCACTGTAAGCCAGAAAAGAGTTGTTACATTGCAGAGTTTAGTGCTGTTTATCATAGAGGTGGGATTGTGATCTAGTGGGTAGATAGAAATGCTGGTAGTTAGTACTGAGGGGTTGTGTTCCCTACTCAGACACTGGTTTGATCCTAGACACATCACCGCCTCACTTTGCCCATCTGTAAAATGGAATAATACATACCTCGCAGAGATATTGTGAGGATTCATTTCTAAGCCATACAATTGTGAATCTGTCCTCAAATTGCAAGTTTGGTTGCAATTGGTCACATTTAGATGTCTAACTTCCTGATTATCCATATAAGTCAGGCATCCAAGGACTTCAAACAACTTCCATTGAAGCCAGTGTGAGTCTTTCTTTTGACTTCAGTGGGAGCTGGATCAGACCCTTGACATCATCATGGGTGCACTTAATCAACCAGCAATTTTGTACCCATTATACTGGAAGCTGGGTTTTGGCTCTGCTGAAAATCAGGCCTTTAGTGCCTGTGAAGTGTTTTGATATCCACAGAAGAAATGGAGCTACATAAATGCAATGTACGAAGTGGAAATCTAATCAGGATCTCTGCATTCTTCTCCCTCCCCCCCCCCCAATGATTTTTCTTATCAGTCAGACAGTTAGGGACAGGTTCGTCCAGTTAAACCAATATTTAGCTCTGCGTGGTTATGAAACATGTCATTCCCTAAGGAGGCTTCTGCCGGGAAAGAACATTGATTTTGTTTCCTTCTTCTGTATGAACTTGTCCTTAAATTATCTTTGCTATGCTGCAAATGTCTATTCTATATATAGCAAGAAAGAAAAGAAGAAAAAAAAAGAGACAGAAAGAAAAAAAAACATGCTTCAAGTTTTCATAAGCCCCTGTGCCCCTTATACAATAGTTCTGTTTTAAGTGAGAGGGGAGGGAACAGTGAGGATTTGATTTCAATCCCTGCCCTCCCCCCCAAAATAACAACAACAACAACAAAACACCTTGATTTGCAGCAGAATATGAGCACTTGGATAGCTGGAAAGGCAGGAGACCTATCTCTAGTACTGTGCAACAGCTGTCCATTAAAAAAAATTGATTTCAGATTGCAAATTCCTGATGCTGCACTTTGACTTGCTGACAGAATGTCCTCCTAGCATGCAAAGGTTCTTAAAGGGAGATTCGTGATCAGGTCAGCTTATGCCCCACAAGCTGGATGGGAAAGAGGCCTGCTTTTCCCCACTCCCTTCCATTTATGCCAAAATTCAGGAAAACATCCCTGTTTTTAACATAAGTATGTATTAAAGTACTGTCCTGAATAGGAGTATATTTAAGCATGTACTCCTGAATCAAGCCCTATCTAGCAGGTATGCAGTGAGCAACATGTGCTAGCCGGGGTTACATTTTGCTCCCATTCAGAGAGGCAGCAACTGAGTTATACTGTGAATTCCCCTGGCCCACCTGGTGGAATCCTATCCTTGCCAGCAGAATTACCTGAGTAGAGAGCTTCTCCGCCAACATCCCTGCTTTTCTTTATAGCTCCAGCAAGTTCCCAAGTTCTTTGGCTGGCACAATCTGCTTCCCTCAACCCAGAGATGCTTATGTTTCAGAAGTGTTACATATATAGGGGTCTGCTCCTGCTCTTGCTTCCACTGAAGTCAACTGCAAAACTCCCATTGAACTAAACTAGAGTAGGATTAAACTTCCTTAGCTACACCTGAGGAGCACAACGTTCACCTTTGCACTTCTCCAATTCTGGAGTTGTTATATCCGGGACTGGTCCCCAGGCATAAACTGGAGCTGCCTTATGGGCTGAAATGGTAGTTGGGTATTAGCACAGTACAGGGGCACCCAGGACACTTGACCTTTTCCCTGGCCACCTGCTCTACACCAGCAACAGGGGAGTGGTTTAGAAGCTCTGCTCTGGCTGTGCACCACTAAAGGGTCCTTCTTATGCTGGGGTGGTTCTTGCAGGGTCATTCCACTGGCTTTAAGATCAGGATCCACCAATGATACAGCTCAAAGCTGACATACCCAACCCAGGATCCAGCCTATAACTTGCAAAGTGCCTCGGGATTTTTCAGAACGGAAGCCATTCTATAAATACAAAACATTCTTCTGCTCCATGTAGCCACAGGGGAGGGATATATCCATGCTTGGAAGTGTCCATACCTATGACAACTATACCCAAAATAATCTGGACATACATCAAGGTAAGGTATAGGCACAGAAATAACCTGCTAGTCTAGAAAGCTTAGAATCATCCTGAATATTTTTTTAGTGTTGTCATGGTAAAGTACTAATGCTTTTCAACTCCACTGTTTACTTTAGATCATGCTGCAGACATTGACCTTTAGAGGTTGATGTCCCATGTTTTTATTCTAAGGTTATTTAAACAATCTGAAGAAAACTGGCTCAAAAAAGCCTCCAAAATCATGAATATTTTACTTTTTCCATTATTTTCTCCCAGTAGCAAACATTATGCTAGTGTCTCTGAAAGCATCTCTCTGCCCATTTCAGTGCTGCCAGCCTGCAGTACAGCTCAGGAGATCACCCTCTTAGCAGAAAGAAAAAGTTTATGTCAAGTTTCCTCACCTACAGACCCTCTGAGCAAAATGCATCATTCTTTTGGCACCATCAAGGGCTGAATAAATCAGAGATAAGTGGGTTAAAATGTCAACGCCCACTAGGACTGAAATAAATCCACCACCTTTCTGTATTCGAGTGAAGTGCTACCAGCATTTCATTCATTTAGCAGGACAAATTAAATACCTTAATAGTCCTGAGATCATGATTTTTTTTTCATGTCAGACCAGGCTGGAACTCATAGTGCAAGAGGTTAAAACAGTGTGATGTGAAAGATGGTGTTAAAAGGTTTTCAAATGCTGTTTATTAATAGATATAACCCTTTCACCTCTGCTATATCTATCACAGCTAGGTTAAATACCATCTATTTCATCAGTCATTTGGATTCTTCCTACTGGGGGGAAAAATGCTAAAATACTATTATACAGTCACAAAATCTATTTCATAAAAATGCAAGAGAAGAATTTTGTGTAATAAAACATAACCTAACATGGAGTAACTACAGGAATCGAGCGCAGCCTCTGGGTTTAAAGCCATTCATTAGGCCATTGATCATTGGAGACAGCATTCAGTGACCTCAGACAAACAAAATGTAAACGTCCAAACTCATTGATAGCATTCCTAGTCCTCTATTTTAATTTATATTGTCTCTCTGTAAATTGTTTGACATCGGCAATGACAGATGGAGATGGTAAAGGGCCTCAGTGCTATGATGAACCTACCATTAAATACAGCTGGATGCAAGTGACTTAACTGCATCTTACTTTGATGTTCAGTAGAAATCCCAGGCATGGGTATGTCTTAATAGAATTTTTTAGAAGAGTGTAAAATATATTTTTCCTGCTGCACACAGCAGAACACATAAAAATACAGAAATTCTTCTGTGGGGAGGAAAAACAAGTAATACGGTGCCTATATCCTCTTTAATTGTGCAGTTATCATCGAGCAAAGCAAGGTGTGTACATATATATCTAGATATAGATATATATATGTTACTGACTGATACATGTCTATTAATGGTACTTTCAGCTTCCTGTCCCTACTGAACTCAAATGGTTTGAAATAACAAGGGGGAAAATATCTACCAAAAATGGACATGTCAACTAACCCACAAGGAAGTGACTCGCACAATAAAGAGCATGTTGGAGATTATTGTTCCTAAAACACCACAGTTTGTGTATCTTAGGCATTGCTGAAATGTTAAAACTCCATAAAATGTAAGCACTCTGTTCCTATGAGTAACACTGGAGGGGGGGGGGGGGAAGCAATCCTGATGGCATGGGTGAATCTAGTGGGACCAGAAAGGACTGTTTGGCTCCATCTCATCAGCGATCATAATGAAGCAAACCTCAGCAGGAATAACACAGAATTGGAACTGGTATGAAAAGAAACGGGAAACAACAATCAACGATTTCAGAATAAATAACATGGACTTATCCTGACCATATATTTTGTATTATTTCATATTATTACATAGGTATAGTGCCACCCTCTCATAGATACTTTGGTAGGGAGTAAACTCCTTCATGAAATGGGGTGAAATAACTTAGCCCCTCAAAGGATTAGGTGTCTCATACCCATTGATCTGGCCTTACTCCCTCCCCAAAGCAATGGTAGGAACTGTGACTGTGTCACAATTTATTCTTTGGTCTGCTCCTGGGGCAGTGCAGCCAACACTTAGCCAGGGCTGATTGCAAAGTTATAATCTAGTCCATTATTAATATCCTGCAATTTCTATGTGGTGCATGTGATAGCATAGAAGGATTTGTGTCACTAGCCTGCAGACTCTTGAAGCCTATTGTTACTCAAGGTGCAGACTTACCATAAATCTCGTTAAGTCACAAAACTCTAATTTAAATTTCAGGAAATGCACTAACTATGTGGAGGGGGGGTCACACAAATGCAGGTGTTATACAACACATGTGGCACTGCCCTGCAATCTTCTGCAAACATACTAGGGGATTATCCCCTCCCTGTGCTTGAGAGTGTGAGATGTTGAAATGAGAGAGAATTGCCCAATATCATTGGCAATAAAGAAAGTTTAAAAATTATTAAAGCTTATTGCTAACAAAGCCACAGAATTGTACCTGTCTCAGGATTGTATGAAAGTAAATATTTTGAGAAAATCTGTTCATTTCACTATAGTTATAGTATTTCCCATCTAAATGCCCCCTGCAGTCTCAAATAAGGTTGCCAGGTGTCTGTTTTTTGACCGGAACGCCCGGTCGAAAAGGGACGTCGTTAGCAGTCCGGTTGGTGGCGCAGCAGGGAGCCAGGACTAAGGCAGGCTCCCTGATTGCCTTAGCTCTGCACAGCTTCTGGAAGCAGCTGCCAGGTCCCTGCAGCCCCTAGACTCATGGGCAGCCAGGGAGGCTCCATGCGCTGCCCCCGCCCTGAGGACCAGCTCCGCAGCTCCCATTGGCCGGGAACCACAACCAATGGGAGCTGCTGGGGCAGTGCCTGCGGGCGTGAGGTCAGCATGCAGAGCCTCCCTGGCCACCCATGCATCTGGGGGCTTCAGGGACCTGGCAGCTGCTTTTGGGATCCGCGGTAAGCGCCTCCGGGATCCCGCACTCCCTCCCGCACTCTAACCCCCTGCCCCAGCCCGGAGTCCCCTCATGCACCCAAACCCCCACTTGGAAAGCCCACCCCCTGCCCCCTCCTACACACCAACCCCCTCATCCCCAGCCTCACCCCAGAGCCCACACCCCCAGCCGGAGTCGTCATCCCTCCCCCTCACGTCCCAACCCCCTGCCCAACCCTGGAGCCCCTTCCTTCACTCCAAAGCCCTCATCCTGCCCCCACCCCAGAGTCCAGACCCCCAGCCACAGCTCTCACCCCCCCCCGCACCTTAACCCCCTTTGCTAGCCCAATGAAAGTGAGTGAGGGTGGGGGAGAGCGAATGACGGAGGGAGGGGGGATAGAGCGAGCGGGGGTGGGGCCCCGAGGAAGGGGCAGGGATAGGGGGAGGAGCAGGGGTGTTCGGTTTTGTGTGATCAGAAAGTTGGGAACCCTAGTTTCAAACTATTATTGCATTGTGTTAAACTTCATGTCCCGATCTAAAGCCCACTGAAGCATATGGAAGTCTCTATTGATTTTGATTGGCTTTGAAGCAGGCCCTGAAACTGTCATGTACTGTTGCTATATGTTCTCTATATGTCCCTGTGTTCATCTCCAGAGCTCTCTGCTTTTATGTGGTAGGTCATCTGAAAAATAAAAGTCTAAATAAATTAATTTAGAAATTGCTCTGGGTATTATTGTGATACGAGGTGCTCAAAAAATACTAGTTATCAGTATTGCTAACCCCCAGCATTCAAGCATCGTGAGTCAGGTCCCCAAAATCAAGAGGTTGGCTTTAAAATCATTACTTTTTATTAAAAAAAAAGTTGGGGTCTTTTTATTTGCCTACTGGTGCACTTAGGAGCCTTCCAGGTGCACTCAGGATGCATTTTCATAGAGTCATATACTCGCAGATTCCAGGGCCAGAAGGGACCATTATGATCATCTAGTCTGATCTCATGTATAGCTCAGGCCATTGAGCATAATTCCTAGAGCAGATCTTTTAGAAAAACATCCAATCTTGAATTAAAAATTGTCAGTGATGGAGAATCCACCACTACCCTTGGTATATTGTTCCAGTGGTTAATTATTCTCACCACTAGAACTTTTTACTGCAACCATGCTGGCTAGACATTTGTTTAATGAAAGCTAGGAGTCTCATATAATAAGTGACTCCAGAAGCTTGATCTGTACAAAAAACATCAAATATTGTGAGGCTCATGATGAAATCTCCAGAGTTGATAACTCTGATTATTGCAATATTGAGCAAAATTTGCTTCCAACACCTGCAGTCTGGTGCAATAAAACTGGTTCTGCTTATGGCAAGCACCCTAACAGACCATTTTTGGTGGTGGAAGTGATCTTGACAATATCAGTATTGAATTGTGCAGAGCTTTCTTCTGTACACTTAAAAGGAAAAGGGGGGAATTATAATAAGCAATGGGTGTTGTTCTTTTCATTTGTCCACCGCTGCTGCTTCTCTTCTCAGCATTTTCCAGAGATAAGTAAGGTCGCAAGAAAACGATAATTGACAATAAATGGGATAGATTTACTAAGCTGATATTTAAAAGAGGATTATGTGAAATACAAGTCTGAAGTTTTTAATAGTAATCCAAAACAAAACTATGCCGTAGTGTATGATGATAGGCATGTGCTTTCTACTACAAAACACATCATTTGGGAGTTTACTTTGGTGGAGTAAATTCCAAGAAATCACATGCCATGAAGATTCCCCATTAATAACCTAGGACACCATTGAGCATATATGATTTAATCTCACCCTCTAAGAATAGCCTCTTTTGGAGGCAAATCCTGTCTGCAGCATGCAGCTGTGCATTGCTTTACACACTAAGGCTTGAGGGAGGAATCAGATACACTGTGCCAAGCCACAAAGCAAAGCCACTCCACAGCCTCTTCTTCAATCTCAGGGCTTCAGTATCAAGCTCCATGCATGGGTAGCGGGACCGGTAATGGGTTTTCATTGGGTGCAGATCCACCAACGCCACTCCTCTCATCTCTGTGCCACTGCTGTGGAATGAGCCCTTGCAGTGTTGGCCTCTACAATTGACGAGGAGGGCAGCGTGCATACTCCCTCTATGTTCTTGGTTCTACCAAGACTCTCCGCAGACATGTGAGACAAGGCAGGATTTGGCCCTTTATGTCTTAGATCAAATTCCTTGTCATCTGATCAAAGCCCATGTAAATGGACCTTGTGCAGGTGCGTCGGGGAGATAGGGATAGAATTCTTTCCCCAACCTGCGAGCATCATCAACACAGATACTTAGGACCAGATCCTCAAAGGTATTTAGGCTAACTCCTATTGATTGCTAATGCAGTCCATGGACTGGAGCAGACGCCCTGTCTTACAGAGCTCCTCCTACTTGGGGGTTTTAGCCAGTAGTCCTGTGTATTTTGGGCCCAACTTATTCCACATCCAGCTATCTGTGTTATCACACACAGAATTGCCACAGAGCACAGCTGGGGCACAGGGGGGATGTGAAGTCCTCCTCCATTGCCTCTCCCTGGACTCTTCCCTATGCAACAGAAACACAAAACTTCTGCTGTGTATTCTGCGTGCTTTCTACACCTAGGCAAAGGGTGTGCAGCAAAACTGCTTCCAAAAAAGGTGAAAGACCGCACTGATAGTTAACACTGTTTGAGTAGTAAAAAAATGTGACTGATGACTATTCTCAGATAATAGTGTCACATTCAGAATGCTACAATTCTGGAGGTAAGATCATTGGCTGTCCATGAGCATTAAGACAACCATGAAAGCTTATGCCCAAATAAATTTGTTAGTCTCTAAGGTGCCACAAGGACTCCTCTTTGCTGTTGCTGATACAGACTAACACGGCTATCCCTCTGAAACCTGGTTTATTTGAGATGACCTTTGAAAACTGGAAAGTTTCACAAATTTTAGCGTGAATGATTTTTCCACACAGAAGTTCATTCACACAGAAGTGCATTATTCCAGTCAACCAATACGTTGGTTGTAATTCTTCATATGCTTAAATTTAGGC
This sequence comes from Chrysemys picta bellii, assembly GCF_011386835.1. Lineage (NCBI taxonomy): Eukaryota > Metazoa > Chordata > Testudines > Emydidae > Chrysemys > Chrysemys picta. The sequence continues at coordinate 28,377,752 of NC_088792.1, forward strand.
ATGTGTTTAACCACTTGGTTGAATCACAGCCTGTATGCGGTAATTTGTTCAATCCATTTCATTTTTTTCTCTCTCACACACAGAAATCAGAAGCAGTTGATGAACAGGCAGATCCAATTAACCCTCATTACACCTTATCAGAACAAGAGGAGCATGCTACGGTAGCCTGCAACATTCCCTTTCTAATCTGGTTTTAATTCATAGGACATCACATGTCTGCTAGCTGTGAGCACAGTGCATCGTGCAGCAGGAGGAAGTACTTTAGTGTGGCATAATTAAAAGGATTCCTACCACACATGCAATTACATGCTCTCTGCTTCTCTTTATTAAAGGTTTCCTTTGTTTGGGTATACTGCAAATTAGTTGCATGTGTGAATGTTTTTGCTGCAACATCATCCTCAACTATTTGGTACAAGGGAGTGCATCATCATATTAACCTCACAATTAACCCTTGTTATAAGGGCTGCTCAGTGCAGGTGCAGCAACATTTCTTTATAGCAGAGAACATGCCTCACGCACCGCTAGTGGCCTCAGTTATGGAGCAACTACACTAACTACATATGCTTGTTGTTTATAGTGCAAGTTCTTTACTAGTTGAGTAACTGAGGGATTGAAGAGCTACGGTCAGTAGAAGTCTAGAAGTCATTTAAATGTAAAAATAAAGTCTAGGTCCAAAACTGTCTTATTGAAACTGATTTTGTACAGTTTTCTGTCAGCAGTTTTCTCTCCAAAATACAGACCTTATGTAAATAAGTTTGATTGTGTGGTACATTTCCATTGTGAGGACAGCAAAATTCAGGGTATTTTGGTCCAAATCCAAGCAAGAGGTTAAAATAATAAGAGGAAAGGATCCCAGAAGATTTCAGCACAATTAAATTTTGCCATCTGAAGACAAGCTGTCTGTTACAGGTCATACATTTGATGGATATCTCCAGTAAACAAACAGAATTTAATCTTCAAAACAAACAGACATGGAAGTCTTAGAAAGAAAAAAAATAGTCTGAAACATATTAGCCCAAGTGTGACATAATATTAATAATTACAGAAAGAATAATATGGTCATCTGGAAGCAATTTTAATGGCTTTCTGCACTTAGATCCAAAAAAACTTTCCGAAACCCATGCCTCAGGTTCAAGGCCAACCTCACTCTTAGGACAATTTGGATAGAAAAGGATTTAACCAAACATTAGAGCTATAATACAGGATGATAGACTTGCCTCCTTCGGTTACATGTGTAACAAATATCAGCTACCCCTCTCTCACAGTTCCTTCTTTCAGCAGCTATGCACAAGGATTCATGCAAGGAAAGGGGACAATGGGTCTATTTCAATTTCTAGAAGAAAATGTTAAGAAATATGGAAACAAAAGTCACTTTGTCGGAATTACTTTTAGGTGGCTTAATGCTTTGCATTACTCTCTCAATCTTAGACGCAAAGAAAAATGGTGAAAAGAACTTAGCCCTTACTATCACAACAGAAACCTGCAAGGATATCTGGCTGAATGTGAAAGATACTTCAAGTTCTTTACCCTAGCGATTCTTTCAGAACAAGATATTAAACAAGTACCACTGGACTTCAGAATGTTTGTTTAAAGCTAGATTGAATGATGGAGATGCAAACAGCCACATGCCAATCTTTCACACATCCTCTATACCTGTCAACAAATGCATGTGTTCTTGAACACCATATTCAGTGCTCTTCTCAAAAACTTTAAAGGCTGCTATCTTTCCTTCTTCAAGATTATGTATATTAGGGATGCTGGAAGAATTGTTATTACCATTTAACATTAAGAAATGGATTGCAGTACTCTTTTAGTGGCCAAAAGAGTTATTTTGAGAAAATGGAAATCTGCAATTCCTCCTTCATACACAGACTGGCTTGCTGAGCTCTCTACTACTGCATTAATGGAAAAAATTACTATCGAATAGACATGCTTGGAAAAAAATATGAGAATGTCTGGTCACACATGAAACTATTGCATACTTTTGCAGTTTAGTGTACATTAGTCTCCGATACTGAGAGGTTATATTCTCAGTTATTTATCTCTTTAGTCACTTTAATAATTGATGCTCTGCATGACCTCTATGGGTTCAGAGTGGTTTGTTTGTTTTTGCTTTGTTTTTTCCCCAGGTTTTACAAATAGAACATTGCATTTTGTTATTTATATGGTATTTCCATCTTATGAATGTATTTACATATGTTTTGTTTTATGTTTATATTTTATATAAAAATAATAAAAATAAAGTTTTTTTAAAAAGCTTTCAGAAGATGGTCCCAATGTGAGTAAAATAAAAAAAAATATTACTTTTATAAGAACCTACTCTGCCAAACCTGAGGATTTCTCTCTCTCAGCCTCTCTCTCTCTGTACATCATCAGTCACTCTTTCCTTTAGGGCTTTATTTCTGCAAGATGCCAACGAGAGGACCCCAATTCAGCAAAGCACTTAAAGGTCAATGAGACTATTAATATTGTTAAAGTTAAGCACGTGCTTAACTACTTTGCTGCATTATATCCCTACTACTCAGCACTTTATCTGATCAAGTCCTTAATACCTATTTAAGAAAAATAACATATACCATCAACAATTCTGTTTACCTTTAATAAGAAAGTTAATAACTGAAAGTACTTTGGAAAGCGATTGCAAAAGAGTGACATTCTATCATTCCTGATCTACTTTTGATCAGTGACACCCACATATAATCTCATGTAAAAAGATTTTTTTCTTTGTTGCCAGTATTGCAAACTCACTATAGGATCTGAAGGTCATAGATGTGTTGTTTCTGGCTTTGACATCTTTAGAAACAAAGATTCTGCCATTGTAACTTGGTCAACATTTCTGATGTGGATTCCTAAATTTTAATTTTGAATTTCCAAGCTAATGGAGTAGCCGAATCCTTGAGAAAGAAGTTCAGTAATCTCTTAATGATTTTTCCTGTTAGTACCTGATAGACATGTATAACTCCGTTTAAACAAATATTTTTTGCATAGCATGAATGATAACTGAAAATATATAAACTAGAGTTGAAGAGTTAGGGCTTAGTGTTACCCTCTGATATGGACATATGTATTACCCATAAAAATATCAATCTTTCAATTTGAGAAGGTAAGCACAGCCTCTGTGCTTAACTGTAGATCCCTGTTGCTAATGACAGACCAGCATCACATGTGGTAGAACTGGGATAAATCCAGTTCATATTGCCAACCCCAAGCATTTTTAATCAGGAGTCAGGCTCCCTAAAATCTTGGCTTAAAGATAATAAATGTTGGGTTCTTCTAATTTGCCTTCTGATTTTTCAGCCTTTAAGGTCCACATTTTAAAGATTTTCTCTGCAAGCCTTGAGTGCTAGGAAAAGATATTTTGCAATCACTTGACAGCAAGAGCTTTTGTTTTATGAAAAACAAAATAAATCTTGCAATAAATAACAAAAGCTGACAACCCTGTCAACCAAAACCAGGAGGAAGTAATCCCTGCTGTTCTGTTTCAATATGAACTCCACTATGCTATTATGCAGCAATTAATTTAGCAACGTGGTTATCTTCTGAACAAGCATTATTTGAGTTTGATTAGAGTATGGATGTGGTAAAGGTTTTGTTTTAGCTATTGGGCCCAGATAAGCCATTTTCAATTGTGATTTATGTGCATTTCAAAATGAGCAAAAGATATGTGACCTGGATCCACATGGTTCTTCTTAAAATGACCCCAGAAGGCTGATGATGAGTTCCTTCTTCAGAAAGAGTTTCACTAGTTCTCAAAGATACTTTGAAGACAATAAAGTTCCTGTTCATGTGAAGAGAATAGTGGCAGAAACAGTGCAAAACAAAGGAGTTTTCCACTTTGACTGGAAATCAAAGCTTGGATTTGTTTCTGTGGCCTTTTCTTATACAATATGATTATTTTGTGTTTCTTTGCTGGCTTGAGAAAGGGTAACACACTGTCATCAGAGTAGTATTCTTCACTTTCATTGCTGTTCTGTGTCCCCTCAGGAACCGGAGGTTTTTATACTATCTTCAGATACCACCTCCTCTTCATGACAGTCTCCATCCATATCACTGTCCGTTTGTTGAGGGGAGGGGCTTATTTCCAATAGCAGAAGAACAGAAAGGTCTATGGAAGGTTTCAGCAGCATGTGTTTAGAAAGAGGCCTACCACTCTACCTGCTGTTGATTACAGCTGTTACTTTGGGTTACAAAGCTTTTAGCTTCCTAGCCTCCTACTCCTTGTCCCCATTCCTTGGTGGCTTAGGCTGCTTTTGTTGCATATTTTCCACTTCCACATCCTCCACCTCAACATACTCAATGGATGCCAGCAGGGGATTTGATTTTGAATGAGAACCAATACGAAGTGACAATGACTTCTAAATAGTAGAAGGACTCAGACTTAGTGGATGATGATTCAGAGGCTGGTTTACCAATATCCCCTTCTCTCCAACCACCCATTGTGGGGCATGGTTTCCTCTTTTGTTTTGGCTTGGATTATATTTACTGACTCAGGTCACACACAAAAAAATACCAGCCTTGACATTAGTTTTGCTCTAGAAATGTTTACATGTATGGTGAATTAAGACATGAGATTGCACATACTGTCTCATCCATTCTCTCTCTCTCTCTCTCTCTCTCTTTGGGAGTGTTAGAAGGTGCCGTGTGGTCCCGACATCACCACAGGAAGTGCTTCTTTCTGTCCAATCCTGAATAGAGTGGAAGAGGAGCAAGGTCAAAGACATCAGTAGGAAGTATTTCAATTTTGACAGTGAGTTCCCTGATCTTTGAATTCATGTTGCTAAAATTTATGTTACGATAAGTCCTACTTCTTTGTAGCAAATTCAGCACAATAATGCAATGCTTTTGTTTGATGGTTTGTTTGGCTTTGCACATCAAAATGCTTTACAAACACTTAATAATTCAGCCTCATGTAGTTGGAATGCATTATTATCCCTGTTCTATTTAGGTGAAACTGAGACACAGAGCAGGTTACGGAGGGTCAAAAAAAGAAGGAAACACTCAGACAAATTTTATGAACAATTTCTCCTTTTCAGAAAAAATACAAAATTTCAAAACCATCGGCCTGCTCTAGTTAAGTGACTTGGCCCAAGGTTGTTCAGGATAGAGCCAGGCATAGAACCCAGGTGGCTCAGCTCCTGATAACCTGCCTCAACCACAAAGGTGTCTGCTGCCACTGTAACAGGATGGCTTGCACTTGGGCTGGAGAGCCTGAGACTAAGCCAGCCCTGATTACAATGTGAGCCACACCTGGGTTAAATCAGGTGTTGTTCCCAGGGTAAAGGGCAGCAAGAAGCTGCAGGGAACAGGCTCCTGCAGTGAGGGAACTGCAGAGGGAATCAGCAGGGAGACAGGGTCTCCTTCAGCAATCCCTGAGGAAGGGACAGTGCCTCCGTGCCCAGCTTAAGCTTGGGTGGAAGATTTTCCTTGTTTGAGAACTTTGTTAACTTAATTAAAAAAAAAAAACAGAGCCTACGAAGGACTGTGACTGAAAGAGAGACTGGTCTTTTTTTAAGGTAAAGGGGAAAAAAGGGGCAGGACACAGCAGCAACACCCAGGCCATGAGGCAGCCGCCCCGTTACAGCCACCTTCCTCTCCTCTTTCTTTTGTTTTAACTACTCCAAACGCTACAGCCTAGAACATGGCAGTTTAGATTGTGAAGGGATTTATCTGAAACCACCCTCAAAAAAAAAAAAAAAAAATCAGCATATTTTACACATTTCTGTCATGCCAGAGGAACTAATTTTCCAGCAGCCTGTTATAGGAATTTGACTGAGGGACCAGTGAAGCATAAACACTGGGGAAACTAAATGTTGAGCATTTACTGTTTTTATATATTGGATACATTAATTTTGCATTCTCTGTCCCAATGGCATTTAGACAACCAAACACAGCCTAATAAAAATGAGAATGGGCACTTGTAAATGCCAGACCTCTCTGCATAACTACTGCTCTGAGGATTGGCATCTGCATTGTATCAGAGAAAGTAGTTCCCAATCATCATGATTATGATTGCTCAATAATGTTGTTGGGTGCTTTCTAGAAGGCACTGTGGTTTAAAAATGTGCATTCATTTGTGGGGGACGACATCCAAGCCTCTTGCACTCCTGCTCTAGTTTATATTCTTCAGGAAAGTCACCATCAGGGCTCTGTCCTAACACCTTTAATTCTTGCAAATTAAGGCTGTAAACTGAAACATGCACCAAAATAATTAAATCAATTTTAATTCACAGTTTTCATTACTTCAGTGTCAGACCCTGTGGGATGCTTTGAAATAAAAAATGTCCTATTTTGATTTAGTTTACGTTGACTTTTATTGAATACCTGGGTCTGGACTATCTAAGGAACGCTCAGCACCTTACAGGATACACCAATGGAGCTTTGTGTGTAGACACTTACATAGATTGAAACCTAACTTATATTGTTTGAGCATTCATTGGTAAATGCAGAGCTCATCTACAGGAAGTTGCATAAGTTTAACTTAAATTAGTGTAAAATCTGACTTAGTTAATAGTGTCCACACATAATATTGCACTGGATTTACTAAGTGTGTGATTTTTTAACACATTTAGTTACATTAGGGCACCTTTGTGTGTGGATGTGGAAACTCTGATATTAGTCAGAACCTGGTTTATAACGACACCCAAACTGAGTTTCTAGCTACCGGTTTAAATAAATCAGTTTAAAATTGCACCTTTAGTTGTACCAATTTTGTATGTAAAGCAGGCCTGGGGTAGACAAGCCCATAGTATAACAGAGTATTCAGGACATTATCATCAATCATACCCGCTAATCATTAAAATCAATGCAGGATTGAGTGTAATAATGCATACAGAGGTGAAACAACTCTTGTTTGTGGCTGAAGTTAAAAATTGTAGAGACACAATGAAGGAGAAAGGGAAATACTGGTAGCAAAAGGAATTAAATGACACAAGGAGGGAGTTCATAAATACACTAGTGTCCAAGAAAAATGAGGGAAAGGGTAGTATTGCTTCTGAAGAAGATGAAAAAACAAGAAATCCAAAAGTATATTTAGAATATAAAAAACAAGTATTTTATATTAGGGTGTTTGGTTTTTGTTTTTTTCCCCACTATAAAAACCCTGCTGATTGACTTGTTTCAATAGACACTAGAGGGCACTGGTAATATCTGTAAGTATATGTGAACAGGAAGGTATTGTGGTGATTTAGAATGAAATTTGTCTTAAAGTGGCAATGAAAAGTTGCCTAAATTTGTAAACATTTCTTTAGCCTATTTTTCTTCAATTTTTATTTTTTGTTTGTACTGACTGATGCTCAACAGTCTATTTTTAGTAATATATATTTCTTTGAAACTAAAATATAGATAAGATATGTGTCAAATTTATTTTTATTGCTGGGTAATTTTTTACTCTTTTTTTTCTGGAAAATACCTGTGAGTTTTCTGAAGGAGCTGTTTCCTTTGCTGTTGAAGACAGAGATAAATTATTATTGTAATGGAGTGCTATATTTAGAGGCCTACTCTTGTTTCTGTGATTCCAAGTCTGTTTTCCTTCATTGAATGAAGTCCTTATAGATTTAAGGTATGCATCAATTCTTAGACACAGCAAATGTGTCAGTAAATTCGTGATACTATTTTGTAGAGCTTGTCTGAAAATGGGTTTTCATTTCCCACAAAATCTTCAACCTTTTATCCAAAAGCGTTTTGGTTTGGGATTTTCAGTTTTCTGATCTGAAACAACATTTTTGAAGAAAAAAGATATTGTCAGCAAAAATAATCATTTTGTTGAAAACTTAATTTTCCACTGGAAAAAAGTGTCAATGGAAATTTTTGGACTTTATCAGAGCTGGTTTAAAAAAGAAGAGCCTATTTTATATGGTGGGGGAGAGAGAGATCAACAGTTTGAAAAGTTGGACCCAACTAATTTTCTTACAGTTTTTATTAATTTATATTATTATTGCAATTTTTCACAAATAATATTTCTATTGCAAACATTATCAAAATTGTTATCAACATTTTTGTTTACCAAAATCTGGGGTTTTGGTAAATGAAAAATTTCCATAACCATTTTGATAATATTTTTTATAAAAGTTTCAGAGGATGAAGGGGGGAAATGGAAAAAACAAGGTATGATATTTTTCTGGAAAAAAAATGTGTACAGTAATTTTTATTCTGGGATCCTGAACATTACAAACATTAATTTAACTCCACAACAGCCATGTGAGGTAAATAAGCAGTTTATGTTCGCACACACTAACTGAAGTGTGTATTATTTAATCAGTCTTGATAACTTATCAAGACATGGCTTTCTGAAATGACTGTACCACTGAGTAATGCCCAACCTCAGAGAAGAATCCATAGTTTTTCTGGCAATAAGCATTAGTGAGAAGGGGCATAATATAGACTGCAGCTTTGCTACAATTATTTTGCTAAATTTGCTGAATTATTATGTGAAAATTTGACAAAATAGAAAATATAGGTAGTTCCCTCCTGTGCTAAAGTCCTCAAGAGCTCTTTGAACATAGAGGAAATGGAGAAAAGAGATTCCACAGTTAGGTGCAGCATAGATAGTCGCGTACCCATCTAGTCAGAAGCAGGTGGGAGTTGAATGGTTCAGAAGATTGGTAATGGACTACAGAGTTTTTCTCCTTCAGGAAACTGATTCAAATCCAGTCCCAAGTCAATAGTGATCAAAGATTTTGTGATGTTAAATTGGCTTATGTGAAACTGGTTCTTTTCCTGAGACCAGTTCCCAGTGAATAGATGGGTGCATCATAGGAAATAGCACAGTTGGTCCATACCGCTGGTAGTTGAGCTGCTCAGGAACTTTCTGACAAACCATTTTTTTCCATTAGAAAATGCCGGGTCTGACAAATTTCTTTGGTCAAAAAATGTTTGGAAAAAATTCAAAATTGTAAAAACATCCCATTTTGACACTTTCAAGAATTAATTTTTTCTTCCTTTTTTTCAATGTCTTGGTTCAAAGTGACTAGAATTACATTTAAGCTAATTATAGTTTTTTAAAAAAGGTCCAAACTGAAACAAAACCTTTCAGAAATGTTGAAATGAAGCATTTTGACTGATCGAAACTGATTTTTTTTCCAGATTGTTATTCCATGAAAACTTCCTCCATATTTCAGATGGGAAATATTTCAAAATCTCAACAAATTTTCCTTGGATGGGAAAACCATTTCCTGTCCTGCTCTAGCATCTGCACAGAGGCCAAGAACTGAATAGATGTGTAGAGAAAAAATGACTCTTTTCCCCATAGCTGCTCCTTACATGTTTAAATTTTAGACAAATTTATGGTACAATGGGGGAAGATTGCATTGCTGCTACCAGTGGTGTAAATAAAGAGAAAATTTCAGTGGCTAGGGTCTGTCATCTTTCACAAGCACTAAAATATACACACACACACACACTTGAAAATTTGGTTTATCCCTACATTTTATACTAAGCATTCTCAAGGAATTTAGTGCAGCCTGGACTTGAAACTATAGAATAATATCAGGGAGGTATTTCAGATTAATCTGATCAACGCTGGGTTGCCATGGGTAGTTTCTGAATGGCTGCCAATACTATCAGCACCATTTTTTTTCATAATTGTACTCAGGAACTGAATATCCCCTGTAGATTTAAGATCATACAACAGATAATGCATAAAATCTCTAAGACTGAGGCAACAGACATCCTTTACTGAACATACCTGGACAGAGTTCTTTTTCTTTCTTTTTAAAAATAGCAGTGACAGGACAATGCGGTTCTCAAAAATAAAGTCTGGCATGAAAACAAGAGGGATTAGCTAGTCTCTGACTGTTACTGTAGCCAAAGTCAGAAGGATCTAGAATACTTAGGTAATTATTATGAACAACAGAGATGAAAAAAATGATTTGTCCTGTTTTGCTGATGGATGTATTGTAGCTACTAAGCATCTGCAACAATCTTTGTATTTGTTGTGTCTTTTTCTCTTTACATAATACGAAGGAATCACCAGACACAGTGAGGTCAAAATAACTGTGTTAATTGAGTATATGGTACTTTCATAGCCTAGCTGCTGCTCTGGTTGGATTCTGGTGACTTCCAAACATAGAACATACTGATTGCCATTAGATGGCTCGCAAATTATTTAAAGGGGTAGTATCTTATTCCTGTACATTAGTGTTGGAGAACTGTCTAACCCCTGATATAATCACAGCATTGAGCCTTTAATCAGACATAGTACACTGATAATAATAATGCTGTAGGGCATGGGAAGAGTGCAAATCAGAGACCAGAAAGTAGTCTCCTATGGCATCATTCATACAAGGAGCTCCAAACACTTTACAAACAAAAATTAAGGAAGCGCTACACTTACCCAGTGACAAATAACCATTATTACCCTCCTTTACAGATAGTTTAACTGAGGCACAGGGTGGTGAATAGGCACATAGCAAACCAATGGCAGAAGCAGAAATCAGGGGAGAAATCCTGGCTCCACTGAAGTCAATGGCAAAACTCCCAGTCCACTGGTCTTACCACAAAACCACACCACCTCTCCTGGGCGTGTAAATGGTATACCCTTAGCTCAGCCCTGTCCAACATTGTCCCTCCTAACATCAGTTGACATGTCGCCTTGCAGAATTTGCTCCTTAAGGTTCAAGACATGCCACAGCTACCCTGTTTAAAGATGTGTTTAATCTACCAAGCCACAGTCTCAACGCAAGGCACCTTGTTTGGATAGTTCACCTAAGGAACCTTGATATCGCCTCCAGGTGGTATAATCAGGGAGCAAGAACAAGTTGCGTATCTCCTGAAAGATCCAACAGTCCAGCTCCCTAGTTTTGACCTTCCTTGCCTTCTTTGGGTAAAGCTGAATCATTTCAGATGTGGAGTGATCAGATGTGCTGTTAATGATCATAAACATGGCCTTTGCCCTTTTTTGCCACTGTGGCCAGTTAAAAGATGTAGGCCATACTTGCAGACTGCACCTATCAGCAAGGGGTGTCTGGTTCCCTGCTGGACTTGCACAATCCCCTTCCCTCAGCTATTAATGGTTGAGAGACATAGTCTAACACTCTTGACATGACCATCTATTGGCCTCAGGCTGATTTGTTTTGGCAACTACCAGCTAAAAGGGTTGTTTTGGCTGTGTTAAAAAATTCCAGAGACCTTTTCATTGAGTAGCTTGACTGCTTCCCTCCCCTCTCCAGCCAACGCTTTGGAGTAGGGACTTGAAATTTGGCAGGGGCTGGCGATTGTTTCAGGGATGTACCTATTGCTCTCCCTAAGAAAATTTTATTAACTATAAGCCTTTGAAAAAAATGCAATTTCCACCTTCTTGGAGACTGGCTAGGGCTTGAGAGTGAAGATTCCATTAGCACTGAGGCTGCTACAGACAGGGAATAGTGGAGATCAGTGGGGCTTTCCTTGTAACTGCAGCTTTGGTCATGCTGGGGCCAGGCAATGGAACTGAGAGCAGGGAGCCTCTCTCTCCTGTGCTCTCAATGCTCCACCTGCCAACACCCAGGCAGCATGGAGGAGAAAAATGCCTGATTTTGAATGCAGAGGGCTTGAGAGTGAAGTCCTTGTCAGGAGTAGATTGGGATAGGGAATCTGAGGTGGGGACTAGGACTAAAGGCTGGAGCAGGGGGAATAAAAACTAGGACGGGGAGGTTCGGAGCCTGGGATTGGTTGAATAAGAAAACTGAGACTGGGAGCTAGTGGATGGGGGAAGACTAAGATCAGATGAGGAGCTGGAGGGTGGACACTGAGACTAGCTATGTAAAGAGACCAGGACAATGAGCCATGTATGTGGGGGAGGGGGACACTGAGTTTGTATGAGGATGCCAGGGAGGGAGCCTGGAATGGAGAACCAGTGGGAACAGAGAACATGGAGGATGGGGAAAGAGGGAATGACAGGAGTCTGAGGAGGAGGAGATAAACAGATCAGGCCAGGAGCCAAGAGGGGGGAAATTAAAATAGCTAGCAGAGGAGATTGGAACTGAGAATGGGAGAGAGGAGACTGGGAAGGGGGAAACTAGGTCTGGCTGGGCAAGATGATTGGGTCTGAAATGAGAAGTCTAAGGACTGGAGACTGGAACTATATCGGCGAGGAAAGTGAGATGAGGCTGAGGAGCCGGGGTAGCGAAGAGACAGAATTAGGTCAGGGACAGGTTGAAGAGGATGGGACAGCAGGGGTCAAGCTGGGGGGAATGGGCAGAAGAGTCTGTGCCCAATATAACACATTCACCTCCAAGCCCAGGAATGGGACCAAGATTCCTGAGTCTTAACATCCTTCCTTTTCTATGAACAAATATCTGTGAAACTCACTGCCAAAGTGTCCTATGCCCCCCAGTGCTGGTCCACATACAGGATGTCAACCTGCTACTGCTGTTAGTTACTCCATTAGCTCAATGGGCAGAGGTCTGTGCAATGGATCTAAAGGTTTCAACACTGCTGATGATCCATGTGGGAGTCAGTGTGATGCCACCTGATGGAATTTCTATTATTTCCCTTTGCTTTTTTAAAAAACTATGAAATTAAAAACAAAAAGCTACATTAAAATAACATTGCTAGGATTGCAAAGTCAACCACTGGAAAGTTAGGAAATGCCATACTTAAAGTTGCCTGTTTGACCTTAATCCTTCCCCCTTGTCCTTATGCTTTATGATTTTCACATACTATTTTTTTCCACAGGACTCCTGCCTCATTCACTGCTGAGGATGGATGATACTCAATTAAGGAGCAGCAATTCAATATTTTGTTTTCTCTTCATTGTTACTTACCACACACTAGTCATTTCTTGATATGAAGACAAAATTATTATTTTCTCTTGGAAATTAAAACTTTCATTTGCAAGTTGAATTAAACAGACCCCAAACCTTGTCTGATGTCAATAAAATTTGTTGTTTTTTTTTAAAAAAGTTTCACCTCTGTATGTCCTAGCTACTCTAAGAAAGATTTCCTTATTGTATTTCTAACCCAACTGACACAGAAACATTGCACTTGTTGCCAGTGGGAAACAAGGATATGGAGGACATTGCAGTACTACTAGCTTCCATCCATGACCTTAATCAAAGAATCAGTGCCATTTACCTTTCACACGACACCCATGACCTCTTCACATAACACAAGAATCAGGGGTCACCCAATGAAATGAATAGGCAGCAGGTCTAAAACTAACATAAGAAAGTACTTCATCACACAATGCACAGTCAGCCTGTGGAACTCATTGCCAAGGAATATTGTGAAGGCCAAAAGTATAACTAGGTTCAAAAAAAGAATTAGATGAGTTAATGGAGGATAGGTTCATTGATGGCTATTAGCCAAAATAGTCAGGGACACAACCCCATGCTCTAGGTATCCCTAAGCCTCTGACTGTCAGAAGCTGGGACTGGACAACAGCGATGGATCACTCAATAACTGCCCTGTTCTGTTTCCTCTGATGTTTCTAGCACTGGCCACTGTTGGAAGACATGTTTCAAGGCAGGATGCTGTAGAATCAATGGCCTTCCTTGTTGTTTTCCCCGTCTTTGCCTACTATCTACATATAGTGAAATAACTGTGAATTTACCCATACTGTGATTCACTAAATGCATAGATTATTGTTAAGTACTTAAACACAGTTCTAATACAAAGACGTTAAAGCTGATCATTGAAGCCACTCCAAACAATATTGTCTGTCATTCTATCCCCACTGGAGGGAGAAAAGTGTGCAGTTGGTTTCAGTTCACAGGAGTTTCACATTCACTTTTCTTTATTTCAGTTCACATCGGTTAATCATCTATAGTTTTGCTCTGAATTTTCTGTCTGAATGAACTCAAAAGCATTAAGGGGAATTAAGCCTAACCTGCTAAGCTTTGCCGGGTTTAGAGCTGAAATTATGCAAAAATCACCAAGTTTCACATTATTTCTCTCCAAACCCATACATTCTTCCTCAGTGTCCACAGCTCAACCCAAATTTACTTAGAACTAAGTCTAGATTTGAAAACTTCATTAAAATTATCTAGCAAACTCAGACCATTTTCAGATTAGTAAAGAACCTCCAAACCAGGTGATTTTTCACCTGCTTTCAGGTTTATTTCTATAGTTAAAATTCCAGCTTGAAAGGAAAACAATGTACAATAGAACAGCCTTCAGAAAGGACCTTCTCTGCCTAAAACAAAATATCTCATTTATCACACCACTTAGATCCAATCTAGCTAATTATTGACATTGCTGATTATGCATGTGAAAGCTAACACATCATTAACAATGCTTTCTTAATCTGTGGGCCTCGAAATAAATGGTTAACTTGTAATTTGTTGTTAATAAAATGAGAAAATATGCTATCAGACTTTCCCCACATTAAAAAAAGATAATATTTTTAATCAAAATGTATAAGAAAAACAGGCACAGTACAAAATAAATGTAGTGCAGCACTGGAAAGTACTCAGATATGATGGAGATGGGTGTGGTATAAGAAATAGCACAGAATGTAAATTACCTTAGTGACTTTATCCCAAATTCATCCCTGTTACTGCATAACTCAGTTGACTTAATCTTGAAGTTACCAGGTTCACAAAAAGTGTGATTGATCAAACGTAGTAAATGTGGCATATACTTACCCTGTAATAAGTGTGAGGTCAAATTATTGTACGTGAACCTCCAGTGCACAGCCACACCATGGGTTTAGTGTACAAGCGCTGGGTGGTGCTGGTGGCCTGTGAGATGCAGGCAGTCAGACTAGATCAGGGGTTCTCAAACAGGGGGTAGGGACCCCTCAGGGGGTCGTCAGGTTATTACATGGGAGGGTCATGAGCTAACAGACTGTATCCTAAACCCTGCTTTGCCTCCAGCATTTATAATGGTGTTAAATATATAAAAAATGTTTTTAATTTATAAGGGGGGTGGGGTTGCACTCAGAGGCTTGCTGTGTGTAAGGGGTCACCAGTACAAAAGTTTGAGAACCACTGGACTAGATGATCTGGTGGTCCCTCTGGCCTTAGACGTTATGACTCTCCATGACTCATTGGACATGACTGTTACCATTACTGAGACAAGTAGCAGCAAATCATTATTGATGAACTTGCACATTATTAATACAAACTTGGATAATTATTAATGAGTTACCTAGGAACTTATTGATGCATTCAAACATAGAGATAAAGCCCTAAAAGAAGCATTAGGATACCGGATGAAAATTGAATTGTGGGAATGTTGACACAATGCTACCTGAGATAAATGCAGGCAATTATAATCAACATGTTTTTACATGCCTCTACTATTTGTGTATTGACCATATCAGCCATGAAAACTGTGTGGAAAGAAAGCTCATTTTCATTTCATGCAAACTTCTGTACTTTAAACAGACCAAATGGTCTGAAGTCCACTTGCAGGAGATTCAGTTAAATTGCAGAGGTAGTGTTAATTATCTAGGAAGATGGCAGAACTGAAGGAGGAGAGAACTGATTTGTGGTAAAAGTAGGGGCAGCTCCAGGCACCAGTGCAGCAAGTGCGTGGCTGGGGCGGCAAGCCGTGGGGGGGGAGGGTCACTGTGAGGGCGTCAGGCTGACAGCTTTTGGCGGCATGCCTGCGGGATGTCCGCTGGTCCTGCAGTTTCGGCGGCAATTCGGCAGCAGGGACGCCGATGGCGTGGCACCGTCGGACCTCCCGCAGGCATGCCACCGAATCCGCGTGACCAGCGGATCGCCCTCAGGTGCGCCACTGAAAGCCGCCTGCCTGCCGTGCTTGGGGCAGCAAAAAACATAGAGCCGCCCCTGGGTAAAAGTCAACCTTGTCACAGGATTTCTGGCAGAGACACATTGCAGCCCACGAGCAGGAGAGGAAGAAGTGGATGTTGGCGTGAGCAGGGATGCGGGGTGTCAGGATGGTCCTTGCATGAGAGACAGGGGTAAAAATGAATCCATGGCAGAGGATATTGAAGCCTGGAAAGAATCAACAACCATATCAATGGAAGAAAGGCAAGAGAGAGGGCAGGAAAAAAGGGGCTGATGGCAGATAAAAAGCCATCAGTGCTGATGGACTGGAAAGCTGAGTATAGGAGGTGGGACACTGACTGCTGGGTGATGCTGGGAGAGGCCAGGGGTGTGCACACCTGAATGATCAATTACCTTTAAGTGTATAGTATACCTTCTTAGCAGTATTGTCAATAATTACAGCGCATATTCTTCCCCCTTTCACAATTCTCCACCAAAAATGTTATGCTTATACAAAGCACACGAGATTTTTTATAGGGGGAGAAAGCAACATGCTGCATTTATTGAGAATACAGCAGTTAGCATATGGTTTTTAGATATATATACACACATTATGCACACTGTCTTGCCAGTTGATGTTATAGTTACTGGTTCGGATCAACCTAGTGGCCAGCTAGGTTGATCACCGGTAGGGAGGAGTCGGGTTCTGTCAGTTGCGACACGATGCTCCGGGGAAGTCTTGGCAGGACGAACCCAAAGTTTTATGGCAAGGCACTTGTTTATATAGTGATTTTTTTTTATTGGGACCAATGAGTTTTGTTCCGTCATGCTGTAATTAATTGTTGTTTGATGAGTGCTTCTTTTCTTAAATTGTTTTTTTTTTATTATAGCTATTTTGTTTTTATTGATAGGTGCTTGTTTTATTTTTAGAGTTGTTAATTTGCCCTTCTTTGACATTTTAATAGGAGCGTGTTGCAGCCTCCTGGCGCCCTTGCGTCTGTCTCTGGTTCCTTTTTTGTACATTTGGGTTAGCGATGGCCTTTGCATTTATTTTTTAACATTTTTTTTTTATTCACACACAAAACAGAATTAATTTACACAGAACATTTTGAAAAGGAACATTAAATTGCAATACAAAAGAAATACAATTATTGCATTCTTTTACTTATTTTAAAATGCTAAACCTACAACAAATTGGTGACCCTCAAAGGTCTGTTACTGCCTTGAAATCAGTCCAAACACAGATTCTGGCTGATGTATTTTTACCATTAGGCCATTCCTTTTTGTTATTTAAAAAGGGCGTCTGGCAGGATATGATTAAATCATACAGCAATACATTTAATACATGTTACATTGTTATTTTTTATTTTAAATTATATCAATACAAACATAAAATTCTACTACTACAAGAGAGGAGGAAGAGATTGGAGAGAGAGCAGTGCCTGGTGAAGACCTAGTCAAGTGAACAGCCCTTTTGGTGAGCAAGAGAGCTGAACCAGGGCTGCTGGTCGCATGAAGAGGTGAAGGTGAGGAAACATGCAGCTATGGGGTCAGATGGGTCATGCAAATGGAAGCTGAAGTCAATAAGGATGAGTGTGGCAGACTGTGACTAGCGGAAGAATGAGAAGCAAGAGTAGGAATCCAAGAGGAAATCATGGAAGGGCACAATAGAGAAAAGTCAGATGCAGTGCTGCTAAAAAAAAGCAGAAAAGGTGGAAAGGGGAAGGAGGAAAGGGGAAATGGGAGAGAAAAAGCCCACCACCTCCAACACCATCTGAGGGAGAGGACTTTGTAAGTGAGGGTAATTGCAGTGGCAGGGTCAGACAAAAAGATCCAGGTCTCTGTGAGAGCCAGGAGCTGGAGGGAGATATAAACACGTTGTGGATGGCTGTGCTCTAAGCAACTTGCTCAAGATCAGCAGGTCAGTGATAGAGCCAGGAATAGAAACTAAGGATAATGATTCCCAGACCTCTGCTAAAAATACCAACCAGTCCCTGAAAGGCCTATTAAAGATCTTTTGGTCATTTCCTAAAATCTTTTGTAGATTGGTAAAACTGGTGCCAGTTTCTGAGATCCTGAATTCAACATCTTATTTTGCTGCTGCTTCAAATCAGAATAGCATTGCTCCCAAGAGTGAGTCTAATTTGTATGTAAGGCACATTAATAGCATAAGGACATGTACATCAGGTTGCATAGGATCACATCAGAAACAGAAGAGTCCCTTTTGCCTCATTTTCAGCATTCTACATAGAAACTCCAAATTGCAAAACTGTCAAGCTAGAAAGTAAATCAGAAATGTTGATTAGGTATTTGCTCATTAAATAAACTCCCCCTCAGAATCTATTGTAATGCTAATAATATTTGGGGAAAAAAACAGTTTCAATCATAAGAAAAGTTTTTCTAACGAGCTCTTCTGTCTGATCTTATGCAATTGGTCATTTTAAATCATTTGCTGTGACTTTTTTCTTTGCTGCTCGGGCCGATTTTAACATTACAAGTAACAAAATTAGGTTTTGTTTACAAAGCTATCTGTTGCAGCTCCAGGGAGCTCATGGTGCTGATTAGCAAACTATTCATTAAAACTGTAATACCTTCTCCCCATAGGAACATAGCCCTGTTGTCACACAAATGTCCCACCCTGTGAAGGAAAGGCAGGATATGGAATATTACCAGAGGAATTAGAAAAGGACTGAATTATCTGGGTATGAAGATTTCACCAGGACTTAGAAAACTTGCTAAAAAATATAATGTGACTGCAGGTGTAGTTGATGTTAAAATGGCACTAAGCAGATGGGAAAGGTTTACAGTTAAATGTTATGGGATGTATACATGAAATTAAAATAGCTTTGGAAGCCAAAATGGACCCTTGGTTTTGTGTATTGTTCCCTGATAGCTAGTTAAGTCTATGTGCACAATGGAAAATTTCCACTCAATCATTACTTCAGTGAAAAACAGTAAAAAACAAACAAACAAACAAACAAAACCCACATGATTTACCCTTCATGCCTCCAAATTTGAGCATCTTTAATTTTGAGTAGGTTCCTAACAGGTACTTCAAATGCTTATTTTAAAAGAGTGGATTTTTTTTTCTCTCTAATGACTTAGCTGTGGGCTGGTGCTAAGTACCAGTGCAGGGGAATAAAGGGGGTGTTTCTTTTCTTTCGTGGCCTGGCCACATTGCTAAACCCTGCATTGCTAGACCATGTTGCTACTCCTCCTCCCATACGGGTAAACAAGCAGTGGGCAGGGCCTTGGCTCCACCCCTGCCAATATATCAGATCCACACAGGGGTGAAAGTAAGTTAAAGGACTTACCAGTACGCCGGAGTCCTGGGCAGGGGTGGGGCCTCAACCGGAAGAGGTGGGGTCTTTAAATCACTCTCACCCCCACCCCCCGAGCTAACAGCTGCAGAGGCAGCTGGGAACCAGGGGTTCAGGGGTGATTTAAAGGGCCCGGGGCTCTGGCTGGCACTACCGCAGCGGAGCTCCAGGCCCTTTAAATCAGCGCCAGAGCCCTGCCACCGCTAACCCGGAGCTCTGGCAGCCGGGCTCGGGTGGCAATTTAAAGGGTCATTAATTATTGGAACAATTTACCTAGGATTGTGGTGGATTTTCTATCACCCACAATTTTAAAAACAAGATGGGATGTGTTTCTAAAAGATATGTTGTAGTTCTAAAAGGAATGAATTCAGGGAAGTCCTGTGGTCTGTTATACAGGTCAGGCTAGATGATCACAATGGTAACTTCTGGCCTTATATTCTATGAAGCCATGAACTCAGTTCCTGGTCTGCTCCTGTGGAGGTGCTCTCAGCTGTGTTGTCAGGTGTCAACCAGGTCCTCAATTTATTTGGAAAGGGATGAGACCAAGGACCAAGTATGCAAAAATACAACCACATCTGGGGAACATCAGCATGAGACTGCCAGGATGGACATATTAGTACTGATATGAAAATTGGGAGGGACCAGGGACACTCACAGTAATCCTGCTGTGATGGCAACTCGATTCTCTCATGTGCAGTTAAAGATATTGAAGCTGAAAGGATAATATACAACAAATAATGTATTCATAACATTTCATTTTTTGTTCCTGAATTATCTACAAGTAAATCACAATATAGTCAAATTCATTCATTATTTAAATGTATGCAGTCAAGATCATTTCCGAAGTTTTACTGATGACAAATATTTCAAATTTAAGGTGTGCTGATTTGTTGGGACTGGTTTGGTAAGGCACTTGGTATAGTTTCTGTTTTCTTATTGGATGAGCAATGCAAGCACTTCTGCTGTGAATACTTGTTTGTGCAAATGTAATATGTGGCATGACTTTGACATTCACTAGCCACAAATATTTTTGCCAGTGAAACATGGCTGCAAAAATGTTCATTAAAACAAACCAATAAAAAGTAAAGTCATTTCAAAATTCAAATGAATATTCACAGAACAGTATTTTTTTATTATTCATCCATCTTTAAAAGATAGAGAAGGAATAGGGAGCTTAGACATAATAAAATTTAGGGGATAAGAGAACATCAAAAGGAACTATTTAAATTTCATTCAGGACATTCAGAGTATGCCCAAAGAATTCAATACAGCTTTGAGCCAGCACAGGGATTTTGAGTGTTTGAGTTCAACATTTTTTTTAAACCATACTCTGAAATTCTCTGACATCCACTTCAGTTACCTGCCTGACCCATTTTTTATTAAATTAATCTCAATGCAGTCTCTGGTCCAAAGATAAAATCTCTTCTTGCCAGCCTCACTGGGAAATCCTTCCTTCATATGAGGACTTCCCTGATGTCATTATGTTGATTGTTGCCCGCGGTACAATTATAAATATTACTTTTATTTTATGCAAAGAGAAAAATGGTTTTGCAGATTCTTAAAGATGAAAACATAGAATACAATGCTGTATGTCTTTAGTTACCTATCCATGTGTGTGTTTTCCTGTGTCCACCTAAAAGTTCCAGGCTCCAAACTGAATCATGTTTGACATTATTGAAGATAGGCTGATTTACAGCAGCTGAAGATCTGCCCCAGTACCATTCATGGCATAGATGTAATCTCCAGGCCAGCAATTAATGATTCATCTACTGCAATAAACAGGGAAATATACATTTGTTCCTGACTGCGTGGTGTAGAGAGGGATCTTCTGCTTAGGGTACGTCTATACTTACCTCCGGGTCCGGCGGTAAGCAATCGATCTTCTGGGATCGATTTATCGCATCTTGTCTAGACGCGATAAATTGATCCTGGATAGATCCCGGAAGTGCTCGCCGTTGACGCCGGTACTCCTGCTCCACGAGAAGAGTATGCGGAGTCGACGGGGGAGCCTGCCTGCTGCGTGTGGACCCACAGTAAGTTCAAACTAAGATACTTCGACTTCAGCTACGTTATTCACGTAGCTGAAGTTGCGTATCTTAGTTCGAAGTGGGGGGTTAGTGTGGACAAGTCCTCAGTGTAAATCTTTACCTGTCTCACTAATCCTGTTGGGTGTTCACAAGGATTGAGTAAATTGTTTTTTCATTATAAAGGTTAATTTTAGCTGCTTCACTGCCTACAAAATATTTCATTTCTGTACCAAAAGAAAGCCCAATCCTTCTCCTCCCGTGTAGATGGTGATATTTACCAGCTCACTCTCTCTCTCTGTGCAGGAAGGAGGCGAAAACCTAGATATAACACAGCTGGTTCTAACTTCATCCAGGAAAAAGCTGAAGCTAATAAGAATGGCAAGGTAGTTTGCAGAGTTGGGAATTACCATGATCTCTCTGCCAGTCAAGGGCATATACTCATCAATGGTCTATGTTGTGTGTAGCATTGGGGCCTTCTGGTCTCATCTTTGACACCCACTTTGCAGTGGTTAATAACAACATCTCCCATTTTTGACTGAAAAGAAGACTTCTTCCTTTCCTCTCAAAGACCTACCTATGGTGATTCATGGGTTCATCACCTCCAGGATGGATTACTGCAACTGACCTTATGTGGGACTGAAGGCAAGGGTCACATGGAAGCTGTAGCCAGTCCATATAATGGTGAGGAAATCCCCAAAGAGAACAGGCAGGATAGAGCATACAATGCCAGTACTCTGCAGCTCATACTGACTTCCTGTTCCTAGCCACATCCAAGGGAAGGGTCTTGATTTACAAGACACAAGAATGGGCAGGGGCTCTGGGACTCCTGCATATTCTGTGGCATGTCATCAGAGCTACTGTCAACTAGTGTACTACTCTTTACAGATGTAAAGGTAAAATTATCAGGAGCAGGGGACAGGGCAACAAACTTTGTGACTTGCTACCAACAGGCATCAGGAGAGGCCCAAATCTTGTCATGTTCCAGCAACACAAAGCTCATTCCTTCATGAAGGCATTCCCCAAACAGCAGAATGAAGGAAGAGGCTGGTAATATTTGGACTTAACAAAATACATTTCCTATTTCCAAAATACAAACCTAATTTGGTAAGGAAAAGGGAAGTGCCACTGATGGGGTGACCCCTTCTTTAGAAATGGTATGTACAAATGAACATAACACTCTTTAAAACAATATAGGGGCACATAAAATAGGCTTGTGCTCTTGGAAACTCAGTTCACTGATCTTTTCACAGCCTCTCTGGAGAGGCTGAATGTTGGTTTTACCCCTAACGAGACCTCACCAATTCTGCTTCAGATGTCATTTGGGTATGTCAGACCATCAGCTCCATCCCTGCTATCGCTCCCTGCAAACACACTACAGAGATCTGCCATGCTCAAACTTGCTAAGGAATAAAGAGCAGCATCTATCTTAAAATAAACTTTTGATTATTGGTTGGTGTAGTGGAGTGAGGAGGCTTGAACAATGTCATCACTACAAGGAGGCAAATGGCTGATTCAATTTAGGAAAGTAAATAAGAAATCTCACACTCATGTAAGTAATTAGCTGCAGACCTTGAATGTGGTCCTCTCGTTTACTCCTAGGGGACTACAAAAGTTGAGGAGGAATTGATAGAGGAAAAAAGTAAATGCTAGGACCCATTGCAAGAAGGCAGGAATTTGCTGGGATAGCTACCAATCAAGGAAAGGAATCAGAGATAGTGGAGAATAATCTATCATTTTGGTGGATTATAGACTAATCCTACTTTATGGTTTGCTTGGTGCCCCGATGGGGCATTGGCTTAGTATAAATTTCCATGAATATACTTGAGGTACAGACAGAGCTTCCAAGGGGAAAATTCCACTGGGAAGGATCATGATGAGAGCTAGTGTTCTATACCTGGGTCGAGTGTCAGGACACATGTCTTCTTGTCAGGTTTTTCACCAGGAGTGGGAAGACTATTTATATAGCCTGTCATGTGGAGCACTTGTTATTAGGGTAGATTATTATTGGTATGGACTATGTTTACTTTTCTTTCCATTATATCAGGTTTTGAGCATATGCTGAAATAGCTTCAGGAAAGATACATCCTCAAGGACAACATCTGAAAACTTATAAAGATTGGAGTAGCGCATGTTGTTGCCAATTGGTTTTTGCTGGGTTTATCTGCTGCCAGTCAATGGCTGACAGCATTTTTTACAATATTAGTCATATGGGCCTATGGAAAAGTATCCCGATGGGGAACCTTGGAGTGGTGGGGAGCACATGGTAGTATCGGCAAGAAATCGCCCTGTTCCTTATTACTGGATGTCTGTACTGGTTTGTAGGGTTGCTTCATATACATGTTCCAGTTTAACAAATATGAACGATCCAACTGAAGACAGTAATTCACCTATGCAAGAAGTTCTTGGTAGGCATGAAAATGAAAATAATTGTGTAATATCTAAAAGATCAGGGTTTCATACAAGCCATAATTTTACACCCACAAGCATCTGTTCTTGGCAGGCACAGTGATCACTAGATAAGATCACACAGATAAAGTGGCATTTGTTTTTTTCCCACACATAATTAAATACAGCAAAAGTAATATTTAAAATAGATAAGACTAGTACACAATGGGTAATTATGCGTGTGGTGCTCTCTGTCTTCCAGTACACCGGACCTAATTAGACCTTAAGAGACAGTGCACCTTTGCTAATCGTTTGTGCCAGTCTAAGCCAACGTTTCATACGAAAGTTCCAGACTCCTCTCTATAGCTGCACATCATTTGCTTATTATTTTAAAAGCACAATTTCAACTCCTTAACATTCAGTTTTGATTGGTTTTGCCATATTAATGGGATAATAACATCATTCATAATCAATGTTCTCCAAACGTAAATTATTTTAATTGTTCACACATAATAGTGTTCTCTATTAAAAAAACCCACACTGATGCCTAGTTGAGAAAATTAATTTGCAGTGTTTGTTACCATAATGAAATAAAAGTTGTTTCAATTTAATGAATTCAGCAGTAGATTTCATAACTTCATTATGAACGCAAACTCAATTTTCTGGGGGTAACTTACCATTAGTTCAAATGAAAAGATTCATTCTCTGGAAAATTCAGGAGTCACTGGTTCTATTTCTTGGGGTCATTCCAATTAATAAAATGAGAAATACTTTACAATGCCATAGAGTGAGTATTGCTGTATGCATGTGAAATTGTTCTTCCTGCATCCCGAATTTCAATTTTTCCCTTGCTGTATTTCAATAATTTATTTTTTTAAGTATGCCCATGAGGCAGGGGAAGAGAGAGAGAGAAAATTAGCAAAAATGTTACACTTATATTTAACTATTGTCATACTAAAATTCTTAAGGTATTTTTTTAGCTGCTGTGCTGAACATAAAATAAATGCTTGCGTTTATATTAGACTTGGAGTTCAGGAAAGACTCTAAACAGCAGATGTTAGCTCAACAGGTTTTCTGGAGTTTATTGTGGTTTTACTGGTATATAGCAGAAGTAAACACTTTGAAAGCATAAAAACCTGAGAAATATCTGAAGCTGTCAGCCCTGATGCTAGCTCAATGAATAGCACCAGCAGTCACTCCACCACCAATGGCCATGGGTAACTATGGTTGTTTGTGTTGAAAGGGAAGCAGAAAATTAAAAAGGTTTGGGAACATTTCAGGTTAGACAATGCATCTCATGTGATAATTGAAATATGGCATACAGATTTAGCCCCACTCCTGCAAAGACTTATGCATGTGCTTAAAGTTAAGTACATGGGCAAATCGTTGCGGGCAGGGTGTTAAATCCTTAACCTGTTTCTTAGTTTAGTAGGAAAGGTGCGTGAACTTGATTTCTTCCCACCCTCATTTCTCAAACACTCACCCAGTGCTGCATCCAAACCTTTTCTGAGGTCCAACAAAGGTTCAGTTCACATTTTTCTTGTTTCTTTTTCACTTGTTTTAAAATAATTTTAATGTGTCTGTGATTCTTGATGCTGACTTTTAAACCCTTCCTGGAAGAAAGGTCTAGTCCAGTAAAGGTTTTGGGTCCCAATCCCACAAACAAACAGTTACAGATGAGAGTTGCTGGGCTCAATGCAGGGGCATCTGGATGAAATTCTATGGCCTGTGTTATACAGGAGGTCAGACTAGTTGATCTAAGGGTCCTTTCTGGCCTGAAAATCTATAGATCTATGTCATTCATAGCTCTGTTACAGATTGGGGCCTCAAGTACATGCCTCCTACACACATGTGTATCCGAATCAAGGCAATGGGTGAAATCCTGGCCTCATTGAAGACAATGGGAGTGTCATCCAATGAGACTATTCATATGCTTAAAATAAGGCATGTGCCTAAGTGCTCCACTGTTTTGGAGCTCAGCATTTTTCACGATAGAGACATACGTACATAGGAGGGATGGATGGATATTGTGAAAGAAAATGTTGTTCTTACTTTAATCTCAACAGGAAGACACTGGATGTCCCACTAGAAATCTCATTCACATCAGATTTCTGGCCAGTTTTGCAGATTCAGTAAATTAGGACAATTCAGATAAGAGTCCAGAGTTTTTGGTGCTTATTCAGAGTGAATAGAAGCTTCAAACATGCTGAGGTTTTCTCATCACTTATAAATACTTGAGAAGAACGACAGTCCTGGACAATATCCACAGCTGGGGAGTGTGCTAAGTGTCAAATTATCTACTTACTGAAAATTATACTTCCAAGTGCCATATGTGTATGTGGCACTTTAAGATTATTGCATTATGTAGCTACCTACAAACATGTGACCATTTTTGCTAAATATCAAGGTTTGGTTATTAATACCAGAACAATGCATTATTTATGTATATTTGAATTTTACCTCAGAACAATAATATTTATTAGTTAAATTTTGAAAAAGTAAAACTGATCCACTACTGAGTCCAGGTACAAAGGTAGAATGATTTAGAGTTCAATTGGCATTGATGCACTAATATGAAAGTAACTTAGTTTTAAGTTTAAGTTTATGACATAAGCAGCCAAAGTTTGTTTGCTTCCACATTTCATTTGCTTTACTCCCATGTTTTTCCCCAAGGCATAAGAAAATGTACTCCAACTTATTATATTACCAGCCTGCTTTCCCCTCTCCAAATCCATCTATGAATGGCCCTTTCTCTTTTTCACCATTACAATTCCACAAACATCTGTTTGCTTCTCCCTTTTTCCCATAGCAAGAATCCAGAATATGAAAAAAAATATTGAAAAGAATGGTTTTCATTCATTCTAATTAGGGAAGTGTGAGAAGAAATATATCCACAAAACCAAACTGCCTGTGTTATAAATTGCATGTTAGACCTGTGAAGACTTTTAGCAAGATCTTTTGTTTTGTTTCTCCCAAGATATCCAGAGTTCTAGTTCTAGGATTCAAACAGAAAGAATGCTCTAACCACAATAAAATGAAAAGTTACTAGTAAAGTTTAAACCTTCTCTGTGAGTTTGTGACATTTAAATACTGTTGACAAAGAGAGTACCATGAGTGTGGGAGATCAAATCACAAATGCTAAGGTTAATAAATGATTACTAGGACCATGATTCTGCAATAAGATATGCTCAGAACCCAGTGAAGTCTGTGGGGCTTCATATGAGTGCAGAGATCCATCTACAGACATCTCATTGTAGGATCAGGGACAAACCTACCACCACTTTGCCTTAGTCATCCTTGTTAATGTTGCACCTGTTGGGTTCGATTCACCCCAGCTGGTGGATTGAGATGTAAATTGAATTCCCTTGTACCGGCCTATCCTCTGTGTCTCAGGGAGAAGGATCAGCGCTTGACTCTGATGGATTTCTAGTTAAACACCACAAAACTTTTCAGGGGATTTTAAAAGTAAGTTTCATGTAGAATGTCTAATAAGGCATTTCAGGTCAATTCATTAACAAGTTCTCTTAGGAATGCTTTAATTACACTGTTCTGAAACTTGGAAGGGGGAGGTAAATACTGTAGAAATAACAGAGCAATATCACTAATTACTATGGATTGCATGGGAAAGTGTTGAAAAAAAGATGGATGAATTCTCTCAGGGATAATACATTATAATCAAGTGAGGTTTATTAAAAATAGGCTCTCTAATAATAATAAAATATTTTGCCACTGTGCAGCACCTTTTAGTCCAGGATCATAAGCTGCTTACAAATATTTAATTAAGACTCAAAACATTGCTGTGAGTTAGGTAACTATTATCCCCATTGAGGGGACTGATGCTTATTGAAGGCAAGTCACTTGCCCAAAGGTCAATAGGAGGTTTGTGGCACAACCAGGAGCAGAACCTATTTTGCCTGACTCTCTGACTTGTGGTTAAAGTGCTAGACCATCCTTGCTATCCTTACGGGCCTGAACCAAAGCCTACTGCAATCAAGAGTATTCTTTTCATTTTTTCAATAGGCTTTAAATCAGACCCTATGAGATTTATCAGACAGTTGATCAGTTCTATTGCCAGGAAAATGACCAGATTGCAATAATAGAGTGGATGCAGAAAAAGTCTACAGTATTGTGAGTTAGGAACATCTATTCTTCCTCCTGCCTCAGAGGGGTATTTGTCTGGCAGACCTAAAAGGAAAAGACAGAGGGTTCCAGGGAGTGCAGGTTATGACAGTCTCTCCCTGAGACAGTATTGAGCCAATGCCCCAGTATGGTATAACAGCATGCTGTGTTTTTTTGTATGAGACACAAAAGGGATGTTCTGATCAATTGTGATCACTAAAGACCCCATGACATTGTTACATGAGTAGGGATGGCATCCCAGGGTCCTAGCTAAATTCCAGTTTTACTAAATAGAATATATTCAGACCCCCACTTCCTATTTGCTGACTATTATTATATTGCTGTTTACTTAGTCATTGTCATAATGCAAATGCCAATAGAATTGCCAGTAATAATTTAAGCTCCCTCTTTTCAACTGTTATGTAGTGTCATGGGAAACTCCAAAAGTGACTACATTTTGGTGTTGAGTGAAGTGACCCTTCTAAACATAGGGCCTGATCCAGCAAGACCTTTACATGTGAAACTCCCACTGACTTCATTGTAGGCTTGTAGCGGGGTGGTTACCCTGCTCCTGCCCTGAGGGAGGGTGGTTTGAAGGGAAAAGCTTCTAGGCTGATTGGGGAAGTAGCTGCAGCTGGGCCACGCCCCAATCAGGCCCAGCTGGCCCTATAAAGGCTGGGAGCCAGGATTAAGGACTCAATCTCTCTCTGCATTCAGAGGGAGAAGGGCGTGGCTGCAGGGAGCTAGAGACAGGGTACCTGAGTGGAGCAGGGCTGGGGAGCTCTAGCCTGGAAAGCTCCAGGCTGTGGGCTAGCATTGGCTAAAAGGTATTGGTGGTTTCTGAGGGCCGCCCAGGGGTAGGCCAAGGCAGCAGGTCCAAACCCAACCTTGCCAGTGATGAGTAGGCTGATATGGCAGTCTGCCTCAGGGCATAGGGCTAGATGATTTTTTTTTTCATCACCTGGACAGGCCCTTCTGATCCTGATAACGGCATGGGCAGTACTAGTCCAAACCCGTTACTGGGAGACAGATTCTTTTAATAGTGTCCCTGGGCGGGTTGGTCTCCACTTCAGGTGCACGTATGCCCCAGCTGTCTCTGATTGGAGACTTTTAATAACAGTGTCTGTTCAGTCAGCACGTGAGTCCTAGCTCCCCTTGTGACCTAGTCAGTGTTGGACGAACCATGCTCAGTTCGTTCTCAACTGCCTTAGCCTGAGGCTATGTCTACACCCCAAACTAGGGGTGTGACTCTCTCATCGAGCTAGAGCAAGTATAAATAGCCGTGTAGCTAGCTAGCTGGGCTGAGAGCATATCCACCTGACACCGGCACAGCTAAGTTGTGCCTCTGCTGCCACTATCCATGCTACTCCAGATACACTGCCACATATACTTGCTGTAGCCTGATGAGCACTAGCCTGAGTATGTGTACATGAGCCGGGGGGGGGGGGAATCACACCCTGGGATTGTAGCATAGACAGACTGAGACAGAGCAACTTGTGGTGCCTGCTTCTTAGTTTAGCTAGCTTGCGGAACTTTTATTTATCTTTAGGGAGCAGTTTTGATAGTTTTTCCTCAGACTGTACATAGTTTGGGGGGGGGTCATCTCTCCCCTCACCTTTCCCCTTTCCCCCCGCCAGTTCCTGAAGGGTCCTTATCTTCTATTCTGGATAAGTTTATTTTTTCTCAACTGGGTTATGCCTAAATCCCCCGGATTTAAATATTGCATAACTTGACGGGGGTCTATTCCTGCTAGTGACGTCCATTCTAGCTGTCTTCATTGGTTAGGGGACCTCAATGGCCTATTTAGGTATTAAAATTTGTATTGGGTTCAGGAGTAGGTCTAGAAAGACCGAAGATAAAACTTGTGATGGAGCGCTCCATGCCCAGATACTTCCTTTGCATAGCAGAACAGAGAACAAGAGTGACCCATCAATTTCCTCTGCAGCCCACCTGGGAGAGAACTGTAGGTGACAACTCTAAGACTTCTAAAAAGGAGGTGCTCTAGATCTCCTCAGAGAGAAGTCAGCAGTGAGAGGGCAGCCTCAGAGACCTGCCACTTCGGAGACGTTGCATCCTAAAAAGAGTATTGCCAGGGCTCCAGATTCTCTGTCATCTAAGAAGGCTCCATGTACCTTTAAGGCTCCTTGTACAGATCATCACATGGTACCAAAGCCACGCCTGGTACCTTCCAAGCACAGTTGCAGTGCAAAATACACTCAAGTCTCCACTGCAGAGAGATCAGTCCCAACTACTATGTCTATGGTCTTTGCACTAAGCATGGAGCCTAAGACCATGCCACAACATGACTGAGTATCAAAAAAGGCAAGGTCATTCTCTGTACCACTGTCTTCCAGCTCCAAGTCCCACCAGGTTCCCTTACAGCTACACCCAGTCTCGGAGGAGTTTTGATACTCCAAAAACTCATTTGTCTCAGTGGAAAGATCCTCATTATTGAAGCCTCACCTATCAAGAGTACCACACCATTCCCTGATACCAACATGTTCTCCAGTGCTTATCCAAATGGATAGAATCCTCTGGACTACAACATGGTGGCTTCTTTGACTTCCAGCTCTTTGCCCAGGACTTGCTCAGTTAGCTAGATGATGGGGCTAGATGATGACGGGCAGTAGCCTTATACTGAGGCAAGGTGGGAATAGTGGGTGGGGGTTCCCTGGGGAGGGGAGACCCTAAGACTTAGGGGTTACTGCCAGGGGGCAGCACAGGACACAGGGGCCAGAGGACAGGCAGACCACTGGCCTGCAGAGGGTGCTCCAGGACATTAGAAGAGCTAATTCCCAGAGACTTCCAGCAGGAGGTGCAACAGGGGTAAGTCTGCTCCGCTTACAAGGATCTTTAGAAAGAGCAATTATTTTCCCTCTTTAAATGTAAGATTAGTGGCTGAGAAGGAGAAAGACAGGCAGATAGCCACAGACAAAATGGACATCACCCAGAAGAGCATTGCCATGACCAAAGACACTGTGGAGAAAGACTAGAACATACAGAGGCTGCTCCTGGAGGCAGAATGCTCTGCTGTAGCATATGCTGTTGTTAGGACAAAAGGCCATGCAGCAGCCTCTATAAGGACCCAACCATATTCTGGAGTCCCTGGATAATGGGTCAGTGGAAAACCCAACAGATATTCCCTGCTGTAGTCCCACAACAGTGCTCTCAAATGGCATTCTCCCCTCCACACACAGGACAGCAAGGACAGCATTGCATGGGAACTAAGTAAATTCAAGCCCTCCAATGCACTTGAAAGCTTTCAGCCCTGACACTCAACCCCAGAAGCCGGAGTGAATAAAAGGAAAAGCGAGATCTTTACACGCTTGTGACTGACTGTCTGAACCCCATCATGCTATCCCCTCCCCATGGCACTGCATGTGAATGTCACATGTTATTTTAAAATCATTTTGATGTAAGGTAGTAATATATTAGAAGCTTATATTTTTCACTGTGATATATTGTCACAATGTGTGCAATAAAAAGCATGCAGCACTCTTAATTAAAGATGAAATGTCAGCTTTAATTTTAATTCCCTAGCATTTTCCAGATTCAGATTATCTAGTGGCAAAAACCTGACCAGCACTTCACAGGCATTCATGAAGATAAGGTCTCTCCATAGGTATCACTGGACTTCTATGATAAACAGTGTAGCTGAAAAATGTAAGGACATAGGAAGAGAGGCAAGGATATACCAAATAAACTAAAGTCTAGGTGGTACATACCAGATTAAGATCAACTCAGAATGGTCTCAGAGGTAGGAGACTGTAAAGGCCGCATTTGTTCTTCACTTTGAACTGTGCTTTGTGGCCATATCCAAGAATCTGAGTCTGTATATTTACAATGGGTGGAAGTAAAAATTCAAATCTGAATGAAGTTGTTTGAACTCCAGACCCGCATTCAAATTTCCCACAGTTTAGGGTGATTGAAGTTAGCACAGTATAGTTAATTTTTTTAACTCTGCATTTGGATCCAAATCCAGATCCGTATCTGGAGTTCAGATCAGTGTTCAGATTTGGGCCCATAATCAACGACAATAAAATAATACCTCCTTACATACATGACTTGATAGATTCCTTAACTGGTAAGTGGCAAACCATATAAATAAAAGAGGAATGTAAATCCATAATATCCCCAGCATTCAATAAATAAATAAACCCACCACAACCCATGTAGACTACAATAAAAACAAAAAAGTCTAGAGCTTTGATAATAAGACCACAGATCAGCTCTGGCATATGTTAATGGAAGAAGAGCATCTAGGGTCACGGACTTGTGACGAAGAAGATACTGCTCCCTCTGCTGCCCTTCCCTGCTCCAGTTTTAAGATTCTTACACAGGACAATCAGCTGTTCAAATCAGGCTGATTTAATGTTTTTATATACAAATGTTTTTATATACAAAGTGCAAAATGTGTCCTTTTAGTCTAGGTTACTTTAAACTAAAAGAAACAGCAAAGAAGGAAAGAACAAATATAAAGTCTCCATGACAGAACACAGATTGTTGGATTCTCATCCTTAACTAATACACAGGGACCTCTGCAGACATGTATCATGTAGCATTTTAATACTCTGATCCTGCAAACTTTTATTTACATGCTTTAACTTTACTTACAGGGGTAGAATCACTGAAGTCAGTACTATTCACTTGTGGAACGGTAAATATGTTTTCAGGATCAGGGATTTAGTCTTCATGGAACAAGGTGGACAGAGAGAAAATACTGTAACCAGGCAATCACGTGACTGTTATATGATTAAAGGCAAGAGACTTTTTGCAGTCTATTTAAAAAAAAATAGGGCTTAATATTTACTTTAAATGTACAAAATACGTGTGTTTGTGGTGAAACTGGACTGAGAAGGACATGCCGTGAACCTGATTCTTCTCTCTCATCCTCCTGGTTTAAACCTATGTAAATACATGGAAGTCAATGGGGCAACACTGGTTTAAAACCAATGTACGTGAAATTGCAATGATGGTAGTTTCTGCTTTTTAAAAAAAATCATGAAGTCAATTTACCAGCCTCTGGGTGTAGGAACTGAAGTGTATCCTGGTATTTCTGGTGGCTGCATTAAAATTCAGTTCTATCCAGAAAATAGAACTGTGTTAACTATGAGACATGGTTATAAACAAAAAATAAGGATCTAGAAAATGCCATTTCCCCACTCTGCTGAAATCCCTGCGTTCTCCCAGAATCTTGAGGTGACTTCCATTATTATTTATTAAAGGTGATTTTTCTTTGTTGTGTGTTTGCAAAGTCAGCACACCCCTCTCCAGCATGAACTGCTGCCTCCTTGCCACAGTAGGAACAACACTGTCTCTATTCATCTGCTTCCTGAACTGAGAATAAGATGAGCCAGAAGCATTCAACGGAAAATTGTAATTGGAGCCTACAGTAGTTTGGAAAACAATTGAAGCTAGAAGGGGGAACTCTGCTTTCACATAACGATTCATTCTGGCTATACAGATGTATCATTTGTTCTTCTTTGGCCCCATAAACCAGTACATAATAACTTTTAGAAATATAGGAATATTGGAAACAGAAACCAGATGCTCAGAACCCAAAACACCTTTCCTTTATTTCCTCTAAATTACTCCACCTCACACACAAAAAATGCTCTGTAACATTTGTGAATATAATCCTTTTAGTATTAAAAGAAAATAACATGTTCTAGTAGCTAATTGTGACAGTAGTTCCCTATTTTTGAAGTGGCAAACTTATATTACACAATAAAGAAATATTTTTAAATGCCTGTGCCTAGAAAGCTGTAATGGTATCTATCATGCACTGGTCTCTGAAAACTTAGATGTCCATGTAATGTGTCTGTGACAGAGTGTATAAACCCATCACCAGCATGGAAGGGGTTAAGGACCTGCTTTCGGCTCAAGTTGCCCTGCCCCACCATACCTACAAGTCATGCCATGAATGGTGAAGGAATGTAAAAGGAGAAAGTGCCCTCAATAGGGGGCAGCTTTGGAAAGGCAGCAGGCTGTTGAGCGTCCCACCTCCCAGGTAGAGGCCTAGTAGCTATCAGCACTTCTGTCACCACAGAAAAGGAACACAAATCCTCTATGCTAAAAAAGGGGGAAGAAACTGTATCCTATGACTTGTGCTGGAGACCCAGCAAACTTTGGAGTGGACAGTGGCCCATTTAGGACCCCTTTGAAGAAAGAGAGGCTGTCACCAACAGAAACACTACACGGCTCTACACTGGTAAAAATGCAGTCTCCTTAAGCATCCCAGTTATTTTAAGTCAATGAGTTGGTCAAGACAGTATTCATGGAATAAATCTGAAATAATATGACACTTAATTAGACAAAGCCTACAGTAAGTCAGATACAAACTTAATTGTGGTTTCGGAAAGTTTATTCATATTCTCGACTCTGCACTTTCTACCTTCTAGAATGAGATACCAGGCACAAAGTATCCTATTTGATAGAGGAAAATGTTAAACAATTTTGTTGTGTATGAGCTATACCAATCAAAGGCTAGGCCCAAACAACCTTACATAAGAATGACCATACTGGGTCAGACCAAACGTCCATCTAGCCCAGTATGCTGTCTTCTGACAGTGGCCTTCTGGAGCACTGCTGTTACAGATGTGTTTAAAGGATCTATGTGAGTCAGATAAATGGAGTTCCATGGTCCTCAATTCCAAGTGAGATGGAAGTGTGATAAGCAGATATGCCAAAACCTATTGTGCAAAATGGTAGAGACAGTCCTTGGGATTCAGTGGGGAAACATTTTACTCATTTTGTGGAGAATTATATAATTCAAGCCCTATGGCCCATACAGAGAAGTGGAAGAACAAACAAGCATTTAGTGGCTATAAGAAAGGTTTGATATGCTTAGGGACAGCATAGCCCTGTTGTATGAAGCACGTAAGAAACTGTAAGATTTAAACATTAGGTTTTCAAGGATAGTTCATCAGAATGAAGAGAACATGTTTTCTAAGTATCTTTTTGTTTTGTTTTTAGGTTCATTTTTTCTCTTTCTGCATGTAGTGCCCATACATATCTGTCCTTCTTTGTATTCAGGGCTTCACCTCTTCTTTGTCTCTCTCCATCTCTCCACACTCAGCTCCCAGCCTTACTCCCAATCTAAAAAATGCGCCCTGCTTGTTTGCTCATTAGAGATTTTCAGAGACTTAAGGTGGATGCATCAGGGCAGGCCCCTGTTTTGACTAAAGAATCTCTATTTCCTATGGAGAAAAAAAGAGAAAAATATATTAGCTAACACAGTCTGGCGAAGACGCATTTGGGTTCTTTCCTGATTGCACCCTGGAATTCAATGCCCTTGTGTTTGCTGGGAGGCTAATAGGGCCCAATTCAGCAGCCCTTACATGGCTAGTGTATTCATTCAAAGGCTGCAGGATGAGCGAACTGTCAGAAGAATGGAATATGCAGAGCACTCCTTCATTCACACACATACACTGTGTGTTTAACTGTAGAGGGGGTTGTTGCTGTGGTGGCCAGGATTGGACTTGCTAAGTACTTTTTTGAGATGAAATATGTTTTAGTGATTCAAAGACCATATTGCCTAGAAAGTAAATATCAGCTAACTGGCAAAACTAACATTATTGCTAACTGCAGGTTTATAACCAAGGAGTTCACAAGGCAGAATCAGTGCCAAACTTATTAGGTCTCTTCAAAAAATTTCTGTCAATGGGGTTTCTGACTAATTAGTTTTTTCCAATGAGAGTCTGCTTTGTGCAGACATTTTTGAATTTTTTGTTGAAAATCTAAACACCGGAAAATTCTCAGTTTGAGGCTGAAAAAAAAAAGTCTGCTATAAATTAACACCTTCAATTTGGAAATATCACAATGTTTCATTTCAACATTTTTAGTCAAAACAAAACTTCATTATTCCCTAATCAAAAAGCTTTATTTAGATTGGATTGATGTTTAACATGTCCTCCTGAAATGCTGTGGTGCCTCATGGGAGTTGTTGTTCAGGGGCCTCATATGTACCTCATATGTACCATTTTCCTCTATGTACCAGGCTCCAGAGCTGGACCACATCTCTCATGATGCAACACAGCCATAGAACTCCCAGGATGCACTTTGAGAGGTCATTAAGCAGGGATGCTGTGATGCAGCTTGTCAAATAAGTCTTGCCAGGGAGGTGGCTTACAGGGGAAAATGGGGGCATGAGGCATAGACGAGGGGCATACAACTCCCTGGAGAGACAGTGGCAGCTCAAGCAGTTGAGATTAATGTTGAATTCACCTGAAATGAAATAATGTATTTCAATTTTTGCAAGGGAAACTTCCGATTTTTTAGCCAATTTTTTTTTCATGTTTATGTTTGTGATGAAAAGTTGAATTTTTGTGTAGGAAAAAAAAATCTTACAAACTGCTCTGAAATTGATAGTAGATGGAAATCCTCTGCAAATAGTTCAGTTCTCACCCTCTGAATTAACAGCTAGAGAAATTCTTCAAGATGCTTTTCAAAAAGACTGATAGAACAAAGGGGATTTCACAGGAATATTTTTCATTGTTACTTTGTGAGGCCAGGTTTACATAAGCAACTGCAGCAGTTCTGCTAACCCATATGCAATGCCTCAGTC
Organism: Chrysemys picta bellii; assembly: GCF_011386835.1. Classification (NCBI taxonomy): domain Eukaryota; kingdom Metazoa; phylum Chordata; order Testudines; family Emydidae; genus Chrysemys; species Chrysemys picta. Next base: position 28,413,822 of record NC_088792.1, read on the forward strand.
CTGGTTTATGACTTCTTAAACCATCTGAGAGAGGAGCTGTTTTGCCTTCTGTCAGATAAGGATATCCACAGGGAAAATACAACTGCTGGCATGAAGACAAAACTCTCTTCATCTAGCAATCATGTATTTTTCTTCAGTTGTTAAAATGGATCTATGGGTGCCACCCAGTGCTGTGGACACCTATCCCACAAATTAAAAATCACAAGATAAACATGAATAAAGGACTGCTCATAAATATATCCACTTCAGTTCACATCATCCTCAGCAGCTGTAAGAAGGACTGGAAAAAGGTGGGTTATCAAATCAGGGCTTTTACAAACCAAGTTGGGGAGTGACTTCCAGAATTGAAGAATCCTCACAGAGAATGCCCTGCTAGGAGCCGCCTGTCAGTTATATTGAGGGAGCTCCATCTCTAGCGTGCGTCTCTGATGAACTCATCTATGGCAGTGTATCATGAGAATAGAGATAATGTCTCACAGGTAACCAAGTCCCAGACCATTTAGGGCTTTGCAGATGAATCAACAATCTTGAATTCCACCCAGAAGCTATGGAAAACCAGTGCAGATCCTTAGAACTGGTCTAATATGCTCCCAATATATAACTACACTTAGTAAGAAGGCTGCAACATATTGTGCTAGGTACAGGAATGGTTTATGTAGCCCCATTACAGCAATTTAATCTTAACGTGACAAAGGCATGGCAAAGTCCTCAACTGACAGAAACAGTTCCACTCATCTTGCCAGGTGCAGGTGGAAAATACATTCTTGGCTACAACCACTAGCTGGGCATCCAGGAGCTGCACAGGATCTCACATCCCAGAATTACCCACCTGTTAATAATTTGGTGGGTCACAGGAGAAACTGGTCTCCTCCAGGAGTTTCTGATTCTGAAGCCGTTTCCACTACACTAAGAAAGCAGAGATTTTCAGAAGAATGCAGATCCCATTCTGGCACTAAACTATGTGGCCCTATTTTCCAAAGAGTACAGCACGTTGGATGCCGAGCTCTTTTGAAAACCTGTCCCTTATTTAGGTATCTTAAATGAGAGCTGAGCTCGTCTGAAACTCTGGCCCCAGTTGTGGGGGCTGAGAACTTGAAGAGCTGGCTCCAAGTGAAAAAGGCATTGGCTACCAATAGCAGTAACAACGCTAGCACTGCCACTTTAACATCAGGCAAAATAAGCAAAGTCCAAGAACCAACAGACTCAGCTGCCCATTCTTTGAGGAATTACACTCAATCTATGTGAACTGGCCACTCTAGGATCAGAATGTTTATGTGGATAATAGCCAGGACCCCGATAAGGACTTATAGAGAAGGAGCAAAACAAGGCTCAAGAAGGGTCTGTCTCAAGAGCTGCAAACCAAATGGTAGAGGAGCGTGGCAGTAATAGATTGGAGCTATTGGGAGACATAGACCTCAGCAAGAAGTACAGAGCTATATTTAATTGTGATGTATTGTATTTGCTTGTTGTTTCCTGTGTGACTTAAGGGATGCAAAGGTGGGTAAAATCAGAGCCTGAGACTCTACTCTGGATAGCTGTAATGAGAGCTCTGCGATAGATAATTCAGAAGTCTTACAACGCCCAGCACAGAATGCTCATAAAGTGAGCTGCATGGACAGACAAAAAAAAATCCCCTCCCAAAAGGACAAGCAGTGCAACCAACAATTCTTACAATCGGCATCCCTAAAATGATGCACTGCTTTAATGTAGATGGGCCCTCAGAAACTGGAATATCTCAGGTGTTAGAAGGACATAAAGAGATATTGAGTTTGCTTGGTGACATTTGCAAAGAAAGCTTGTGATTTCCAGTCTTTCAAGCACAAATCTAAGACATTTTTTAGAATTCTGCACCTTCATAGGTGAAGACCCATTTGTTAAATGTACTGATTATCATGAATACTTACTGACTTATTGTGATATGCATAATAATAATTCCTAGGTCTTCTATAGGGTTTTTCACCAGTAGATCTCAGTGTTCTTTATAAAAGAAGGGCACTATTACTACTTTATAGATGAGGAAAGTAAGTGACTTTGCTTCTGTGTCCTAACTACAGTCATCCAGGAGGCATCGAACCCAAGTCTTCTAGCTTGCAATTTAATGCACATCTCTAGGCCATGTGGCAGTTCTTCTATGACTACCTTACTCCTGTTGGCCTCCTGGGGCACATAGACACCAAGTTTCTATAGGCATGCTTTCCCAGAATGCTTTTCTAGAGGCTGGCCCTTTAAATTAGGCTGAACCACTGCCCTCAGCTAGACATTTTGCAGACAGCTTGGTGTATCTCCTTTTGCTCTGGCTGGTGAGTGTTTCTAACTCCTGTTACGTTTTTTTTTTTTTTTCCCTGAAGAGGTGCCACATTTTCACAGTGAGCTTATTTGGTAAATTCCTTATCTGACTTCTGCTTCAGTGATGCAGTTGAGGTAACTGGAAGTTCCAAGTACAGTGATTGCTCAAAGTTGTGTGTATTTTAAATTTTGTAATTCTGTTAGATCAGAAATTGGAATTTACTGGTAGTTGTTCCCATTGAGCTTCTCTGAGGGTGGCAACACATTGCACATGTAGCAAACGCTAGACCTAGACTCGTTCCCCTCAACAATCATGTGGGGGAGGAGCCCCAGAACCAGAGGCAGTGGGAGGAGGGGAGAGAAAAAGACTGACTTTTGCAGCCTTGAATTCTTTTGGTACTCTATGATATGCTGCCCGTTTGGAGAAGGATGTCTCAGTGGTTAGGTCACTAGTTTGGGACTTCTGAGAACTGAGTTTAATTCCCTGCTGCACTACAAGCTATTTTATGACCTTGGGCAAGTCACTTAGTCTCTCTGTGCCTATAATAGTATTTTATCTTCACAACATCCCTGTAAGGTAGGGAATATATTAAAGACTGTGAGGAGGTCAGATGTTATGATAATGGGAGCCATATAAATTCCTTAGATAGATTTGTGATGCTTCACGGAATCAGCACACAGGACACAGAGATGAGGTCCCATTGTGGAGGAAAAACAAAGGAGAAGGGAAGATGTGAGAAACCAGACAGAAACTGGAAAAGAGAGAAAAATGCCCATGTATATCTATACTGTGGAGTAGCAGCAGCAAGCACCAGACTGCAGCATCTTCCCAGATAGGTTTTCAGATGTGCTGAACACCCATATTTCCAGTTAAACTTAAATGGGAGCCCACAGCACCTCTGAAAATCAGGCTTCACATAGCAGGAGTCTGTTATACTTTTCCTAGATGGCGCAGAACTGAGTCTGCAAGTATCTCCACTAGCCCTGGACCTCCAGTTACACAAGAAATTATTTTTCTTATATACACATTGTTTGGCCAGTGGGAGCTTCGTAGATGGATTAAACGGTTTTCAGTGGTGGGTTGTGGATGAGGAAGGGGAAAATGGATTGAAGGAAGATAAGTTCTGCGGAAAAGGGATTGTTTAGGTAGGATTTTAATAGGCTGTAATTTTTATTAATTGTTTATAACCAGTCACGCAAAGGGAGTTTCACATTGATTCATGGTGAAACAACATCACATGAAATATGATGAGGTATCTCATGCTATCATATAAAATAGCCACTACTGGTACATCTACATAGCGCACCCCCCACACACAAATAAATAAATAATTAAATAAATAAACAAACAAACAAACACGGCAGCAAGTCTCAGTTCCTGGATTTACAGATTAGGGCTCATGTTAGGGTACTAAACATAGCCATGCAGATGGACTTCAGATCCCAAGCTCCAGTCCAAGTCCAGACATCCACAGCTATTTTTAGTGCCTCAGAGGGAACCCTGTGACTTGGGCATTGAGACTCGCTGCCGCTGTTTTGATTTTTGTTTTTTGTTTTGTTTTGCCACATCTCAGTGGTTTGATCATTGGCCTGCTAAACCCGGAGTTGTGAGTTCAATCTTTGAGGGGGTCATTTAGGGATCTGGGGCAAAAACCTGTCTGGGGATTGGTCCTGCTTTGAGCAGGGGGTTGGACTAGATGACCTTCTGAGGTCCCTTCCAACCCTGATAGTCTATGATTCTATGACTATGTGGTTAGATTCTCTACTGCCTTGCACCTTTTGTAGTCATATGTACCTGGACAAAGTGGGTGCAAAATGTTATCATTCTGATGTGGTCATGTTGTGCGCTCACTTTGCACATATACAAATGACTATACAGGAAAGAAGGCAGGGCAGAGTCAGGCCCTGTATGTGAAGGCTGGATTCACATAGAATGGAATGAGAGCTGGATGGATGATACAGGTCTGTATCATCTTTAATTCATAGGATTGAAATTGAAATTTAATATTAAAGTCAGATTCTTAATATTACTTTAATGTAGTTTTTTATTCATTCCTTGCCTCTTTTTTTTTTTTAAAGTGTGGATTAAAAGAAAAATATTTCCAGTAAAGGCTAGCAGATGTTCTTGTCATCCACAATCTGCAGATCACTGACATAACAAAATCTTTCAGTGCGCAATTCAGGAGCTTTAAAATATAAATAGTCCACATTTTAAAGCTGTGGACTATTGACACAACAGACCACATTGTCTCCTACAGAGCCATTATGGTCTGTCTTGTCAATGGGAGTTTGCTTACTTAAAAAATAATATGCTGTGTGTGGGATCAGATCCAGTGGGTGAGCAAAATAAAGACAGATGGCAATGGATTAACTCTGACATTTCATTGCAAGGCAGCCATTACAGTTTCAGATTCATCTACTACACTGACTAAATAGAACTTTTTGTAATTACCTGAAATTGCACATGCTGGACATAATGCTGTATAATCCATTATATTATGGGCCAGGTCATCAATTGGGTGTAAACTGGCATAGCTCTATTGATTTTGACAGAACTATGGTGATTTACACCAGTTGAGGATTTGGCCTTGTCTGTGTGTATGCAGTAAAGAAGTGTACGATTGTAAAGTAGGTACTCACCCATGATACAGTAGCTACTGCTTAAATCTCAGTATTTTAGTTTCTCTCTAAAAGTTACTTAGAACATTTCCTCATTTTTAAATATTTAAAGGTAAAAAGCAGCCAAGATTTAATGTATTTCTCAGATTGGTATTAAAATGTGTTCCATCTAACAAAATCAAGGACACATTCCTTATTAAAATATCAAGGTATGTAGTTTCAAGACAAAATATTAATTACTTTAAGAAGTACAATCACAATGCAATGTTCTTAAAGAGAGGGTATTAGCCTGACATAAAAGATATTTGTGGTATTGGATACTCCCTGCTAATCCATGCTCCAAGGACAGGCTGCTTTTGGGAGCTCATTCTCATGGAGAAGTCTTAAAGAAATTAATAGGGATGAAATCTATAGTGTTAAGTCATCTTCTGTAGAAAATTTATCTTAAAAACCTATAGAATTTAATAAGGAATCATATCCATGTGCTTTAGAAATTATAGGTTGGGGCATACAGTCTATAGAGGAATTGTGATTCTCTGTTAAATTGTGCAGGACTTTTTCATAATGCCAGGGACAGTAAATGAGGTTATGTGGGGACATCAGTTTATGTTCATGCGCTGCTCTTCATTTAAAGAACTTCTAACTGAAGACTTAGAGGACTGCACTCTTCCAGAGGTCTGAAATGGTGTCTATTCTCTGAGTTCTTAGTAAATATCTGAAACATCAGATATGCATTTATGTGAATGGGCAACTACAAAATGTATGTGATACATATGACTTTTATGATAAGAAAACTAATTATTAATCAGTTGATTACATCACACTGGGGAAAATATCACACCTGCAAAACATGTTGAATGTTATAACATACATACAACCATGGAAGATTCCTACAATTTTAGTAATAATAGCTTGACTTTTTCACAGGGAACACTCCCTTCTCCCACACACACGCACAAACTCTTAAGGTCTGAAGAAGTCTGTTAGGTTAAGAAAGAAGCTGTGAGTACAGGAAAGAAAAATAAAGTTACACTTCTTTTCTCTGTCTTCGGCACCATTCTCCATGTGTGGTACTAGTTTAGTCCATCTGGAATCTCCCCAGACCTCTGTAACATGAGGTATGCATAATGGATGGAAAGCAAAGCCATTAGTAGCACTATTGGGTAGTCATCCAGTAGATTCTGTTCCCACAGAAGAAAAGAGTGTAGAGAGGAAGTTCTGGATGGGAATCCCTGTAAGTTAGCTTCATTTTCAGCTGCTGCTGAATCAGACATATCTGTCCTAGCCATTGGGTCACAGTGGTGAATCCTACTCTTCAATTTGAGTTTCAACTGTGCTGAGGAAAAAAAATTCATAGCTCTCAGCCTTCAATAATATATCTTCAATACGATATCTAGTATATCACTCCCAGAGAATGAGCCTGGTTCAACAGAGGCAAAGTAATTTGCACCTAAGCGTTAGAGAAGAATGTGTCCTATGATGTAGACCAGAGGAAAATAGATGATATAAGGTCTAATACAAGGATGAAAAATGGCATGTGTATTTACTTGTTTGACCAGCTTCATCACAGGCAGAAGAGAATGCAAGTGCATTTACATATAAGGCAAACAAAACCATTAAGCTAATAAGCAGGGAAGAACAGCTTAACAGTCACAACAGGGAATGGACAGAATCAGCACCCCAGAAAGCCTTCCTGGCTCTTTAGACAGAGAAAATGAACTTTATGGAATATATAGACAAGCAAAAAGCCAGTTTGGTTATCCATCACTGAGGGGACTTATCGTTCTGCATCCTTTGAGCCTATGAAAGCTAAATCCTCTTGGCCTAAAAGCCAAGAGTAGCTGGAAACCAACTATGGGTGAGAAACCTACTTAGACAGTTTTAGTCACTAGAAACCATGTTTTGTTTGGTTTTAGTTGGAACCATACTTGTTTCTTCTTTTCTTACATATTATCACTTAAAGCTCTGTTCTTTGTTAATCAACTTATTTTTGTTTTATTACAAAACCATCTCAGTGCTGTTCTATTACAGTTAAGTGTAAGTCTTCAACTAAACTAACAGACTGGAACTCAGGAGTTGCTGTTCAGTGATGGTTGCAAGGCAAGATTTGGATGGGAAAGTGTGATGTTCCCCCGGGTGTTATCTGGACCGGTGATCTGCTAGGTCAGTCCAATCCTCGACTCTGCGAGACAGCCTTATCCTGCTCTGTTCTGAAAACCCCCACTCCTGGGCTTTTCACGCACAGCCTCTAGCATGTAAGCTGCTCCCAGCTACGTCAGTGAGCACTTTTGGCCAGCCGCTGCTCGGATTGTGCAACTGAATGACACTAGCCAATATCTCCAATCACAGACACAACCCTAGGAACCTCCATCTTGCAGTGTCCAGTTATGCCTGCTGGACTCTGCAAGCTTATATGACTTTGTCAATTTAACAAAAAATTGATATGTACCAGGCTTGTTATCCCAAGGGGAGTCTCTGACATGCTTCAAACCAAATACACTGCTTCAGGTAGAATAAAGAAACAAATTTATTAACCATAAAAGATAGATTTTAAGTGATTATAAGTCAAAGCACAAGAAATCAGATTTGGTCAAATGAAATAAAAGCAAAACACATTCTAAGCTGATCTTAACACTTTCAGTGCCCTTACAAACTTAGATGCTTCTCAGCACAGGCTGGCTGGTTGCCCTTCAGCCAGACTCTCCCCTTTGATCAGCACTTCAGTCACTTGGTGGTGATGTCGGTAGATGGAGATGGAAGAGAGAGAGCATGGCAAACATCTTTCCCTTTTATCATGTTCTTTCTTCTCTCTTGGCTTTGCCCCCCCCCCCTTCAGGTGAGCAGGGTCAAGTGACCATTACCTCATCATAGTCCCAAAGTGACCAAGGGAAGGGGGGGTGACTTACTCAAGAGTCCAACAGATACTTTGTTGCTGCCTAGGCCAGTGTCCTTTGTTCCTCTGAGGCTGGGCTGGGTTTGTCCCATACATGACCTGATGAGGTGTGAACTGCCCCTCTGCTCCTGGAGAGTTTTTCCTGGGCTTGTTTTAAGTCATGAGGACACATTTTCAGCCTCATAACTATATACATGAAATATACAACCTATAACATTACTATAACAACAATGCTCAGTTTATCACGAGCCTTCTGAAGACACACGACATGACAAACTTTGCATTGGACACCACACAATCATATTATAAGGATGAACATGGGGATGCAGGTTGTTCCCCTGAGATATAGAGTGTCACAGAGAGTCCTGAAAAGTTTGTTGGCAAGGCAGATAAGCTAGTGTGTCAGGGAGCTGACATACACTGTAGTTAGCAGCAGCAAAACTCTCACTTGCTGAGGCTGACTGGGGTAATAAGGTGGCTCACAGTTCGGGATACCCAAGCAGGATGTCACATAAGGCAAGATGAAAATGAATCCTGGAGTAAGCCTAACACTAAGGCAAATATGACAGTACATGTGTTCATGAGCAAAATGATTCAGATACGAATAACCATTCTCTGACATATACATTTTGTGATCCCTCTATATGACCATCCCTATTAAATGTGGCTTTCATATTTGTCCCATTCACGCACCTTAGTTCAATGTGTTTAGTATAGCAAGTGATACTGTAAGCTTGCATAGGTCCAGTTTGAAGCCCTCATTAATAGAGGTGACAGTTTTCATTAAGGCCAACCTACTATTTATTCAACTACATTTCTAAACTATGGTTGCACTTACCAAAAGAAATTTTGTGGCAGCAGCAATTCTTCCAATAAGTGGAAATTTTGTTCATTTATATATTTCTTTGCAGAAGACTGTACATTTGGTAGTTATTCCAATTGTAATGTTTATTTTTCATTTATTTCCCCATGTAAGCAACAAATAATGTACACAGACATGAGGAAAATGTCACATTTGTTTTATTGCAATTTTTTCAGTATACAATATAACAGCCCATTAAAATCTTTAGAAAGAAATATAGAGACCAATACCTGAGATACAAATATATAATTTAAATACTAGCCTCCCGCACCCTACACAGCCCTGGTGGGGATGCATATCTTTTCTGCCCACACTGACATATCACCATGCTATTAAGAAATAAGAAAAGAAGACATGCAAGTTAAATGCCTCACTAAGTTCAAGTAACTTTTCCAGTATGAATTTTATATCCACGCCAGCTAAGCTAAGCAAAATGTAACAGTTAACTTTGAAGAGAGACTTTAGCAAGGAATAGAAAAATACCACTGCAGTCATCCAGTCTCTCAAAATATCATCACTGTAATTGCCAGAATTATAGCTTGTGGTTACCTGCCACATTCTTTGGTGCTCAACTCATGGTCATTGTGCTGCCACAGTTTAAAACACCAGCTAAAATGTGTTTTGCAATCCACATAATGCCAAATCTGCTGTATACAATGCTGTACCAAACTTAATAAAAACAAGCCTTGGAGTGACGTGAAACATATCCACAGAACAAAGACATTTTGGATAAGTAAAAAACATGTCTCAGTGGGTGTTATTCCTGAAAGCGTGTCTGAACATCTGACAGTGACTCTCAGAACCAAACTGCACTTTGCATCTTTTGTCTTTTGCGATCGCAGGAGACAAGACACTTTCAACAGCTTCAAGATTAAATCAATATGTGGCTTATTTCCCTGGGTCTTATTACCACAGATAATGAAGGCAATTGGGTAAAAATAGTGTGAGATGGCCAATTCATACATATGCCAAGTTTGTCGTGCTGTCTGACTCTGCTGCAGAATATTGATTTTTTTTTTAATGGCAGCAGTACTAAACATTCTCTCATAGTTTCTTCTCAAGAGAATCAACTTCTTAAAGTCTCTAAAAAAATCTTTGGGAAGCAGGGATGGGGGAGGAGAGGGAGAAAGGAAAGCAATGTGTCTCTAGAGAGAAACGTAAAAAGGCCAACTCAGTAGGACTCAATGTTCCCCATGCTGGAAAGCCTGGCAGAGCAGCAAGGAGCCATCTGTGGATATGCATGGGCAAAGATAATGAGGCTCCAATAACTTTTAGGCAGTGAAGAGATACAGAATTCTTAGCTCATTGTTTTATTTTTAATGGATCCTGTAAGCCAGATATGCTGAACTGTAGTGGTCAACCACTATGAGGATGGGATGGTGATTGTACTGACTACCTTTAGGATATGTCTTCACTGCAGAGTTAACTTGGGTGATCAGCACCTGAGTCTGAGCACCCATGTTAGCCAAACCCAGACATGAGCACCCATGTTGCAAAGCCAGACCTGAGTTACTGTACCCTCACTAGTGCTGCATTCATGCATGTGCATTGCAAGGACTTCTGGGGGCATATCCCATGGTTCTTTGTACTTCCATAAGCTGAGTAGCTCTATGATTTTTTTCCCAAGTGACATGTGGAAGAACGTGTCTGTCCTTCTGAACCCATGGGGAGAATTGTGGAACTAGAACTGTGGGAATAGATGGCATGAGAGGACAATCGGCACACAAGTGGTCTAGCCTGTGTGCTCACTGCAAACTGGGCAAGTTACCAGCCTAAGTGAAACAATACCCAAACTTTAGCCTTCACATTGGGTAACACTTGCTCCTTACAGTCCATGGTGGGGAGTTCTCCCTCCCACCTGATTTCTGTTGTTGAGGGTCTCCATGACTTTCTCTTCCACTGACCTCCGGAACAAAAAAATATAAATCATATATCCAAGGTGATCCAAAGCCCTTTGAAGTCATTGGGACCCTTCCCATTGACTCTAATGACTTCTGGATCAGACCCTTATTATTCCTCTCCCAATAGCACACCCTAGAAAAACTAGTGAATCAAAGTAGTGCAGTGTCAGAGTTCAAGGGATGATTACTTCAATTAGCCAGTAGCAACTATTTGCTATCACTCTGTAGAAACAGCATGAAACCAAGAAATGTCTGAGTGTAACCTACAGGATGACATCTGCACTAGTGAATATCACCTGGCTCAGAGCAGCTATTGAGCTGCTCACCCAAGAAATCATTCTCAAGACAGCCCCAGTTACAGGCAACAAACTTATGTTTCAGTCATTTGACCTTTATTAAATGATCTGGTTCGGTTTACACTTACAATTAACTCCTCCCTGAACAATGGCTACCAGTGACTTGCATGGACAAGTTCTGATAGACTTGGTATAGTTCTGTTAGACTTTACTCTGCCCTATTTCCTTACCATACTACTGGCTGAGAAGCCATTGTAAGGGGTGGCAATGTGGACCAATGGATGGAGCCCTGGACAGGGCTCCATTTCATTCCATGCTTTGCTGCTGACCTGCTGTGTGACTTTTGGCAAGTCACTCCAGTGATCTATGCCTCAGTTTCCCCATCTGTTAAATGGGGATAATGGTACTGACCTCCTTTTTAAAGCTCTTTGAGATCTACTGATTGACAAACACTGTATAAGCTAGGTATCATTTATTTCTAAGCTTTATTTTGATACTTGTTTTACTAAAATGAAATGAATTAGAAAATTCCTGCCCCCCCAATCACCACCATTGCAGAAACAGAACAAGTTAAAGACTCCACACACATTACAGATCTCCCTGCAATTGGTACAGAATCTCCTCCATACAAGCAGCTCCCCCCACATACTGATGTGCCTCCCCACCACCCAACCACCCCTTCCACACACACACAGTTGATATCCGCCTCCTTCCTTTCCCCCATCCTGGGGGGAAATGACAGCACTTGGGGGATCTTCACTGCCCCCCTGACTGAATGGAGAGCAGAGGTGGGCAAAAGCTATTCAGGAAATGGGGACAGTTGTCCATCAGCACATCGAGCAGCTCTGATTGGCTAGGTATAAACTGCATTTTTGCTGGTATAACTGCATCTACACTAGGTTTTTTGCTGACACAGCTATGCCAGTCACAAATTACATCTCCTCACTCCCCTGACCAACATTGCTATGCTGTCAAAAGTTTGTCATGCAGACCAACAGTCTCTTACTGTGTAAGTTGCCAAGTATTCATGGCAGGATTGGTTCCTAAGTGAGAGTGAATGAGTGGTTTTTTTTTTCAAATAGTCTATTAGCTGAGTATCTGTTACTGTTCAGTGTTTTAACAAGGTTTGACAAATCTAAACAAACCCTCTAATGTATATGAGTCGCATGCAGCAGTCAGAAGGGCCTCCATTACTTCAAGCTACAGAACAGTTCAACCCACATCATATTATATAGCAATGTATCCCTTGAAAAATGTGTCCATATTACCAATAAGCCAGTCCATTATCATTGTATTTCTATCTGTCACCCTGGGAAACAAAGGCATTTGATATAACACATCCAGTCATCTTCATTGTGTCATCCACTGCTTGGGTCACTACCACTGCTGCCTCTGTATCTGTCATAGACTTCCCACCTAAATCCTGTAAATCCGGGAAACACCAACCAAACCACAACACCACCACCCACCGCAAAACAAACCCCCAACGAGCACCAAAATACTGCCAGAACACCACACCCCCCCTTCACAACCTGTCTGTTCCTCTGCCTGCCTCTTAGTTTTCCCTCAAACTCCTCTTCCAAACTTCCAAACTCCCACTAAACTCCCCTATTTACAGCTCTGTTTGCTGGCTCCTGTGCCGCTGCAGCTGTCTGTGCCGCTGCCTGACTGGCTGGCTACCTTTATAGGACCCCTAGTCAGAGATGTAGTATTCTGTGTGAACCTTTCAGACTTGCATCTGAAGAAGTGAGGTTCTTACCCACGAAAGCTTATGCTCCCTATACTTCCGTTAGTCTCAAAGGTGCCACAGGACCCTCTGTTGCTTTTTACAGATTCAGACTAACACGGCTACCCCTCTGATACTTAACCTTTCTAGTGGTCTTTTTCCAAAGATGTAGCCACAGCCCTACAGGAAAAGCATTGTTGATGAATGCTCATCAAGGTTAATTATGCTCTATAAAAGAGCTCACACAAGGTTAGTTTGTCCTTGCCTTCAGTGTGGATGTAGAAGGATAAAGTGCAAGTAGGTCTCCCAGTGCAAAGGAGCCAAAGAAAATTGCAATACCAGCATGCAAAGAAGCACATGGGATGCTGTTTCTTCTGTGAGCACCAGGGTGTTCAAATAGCCCCGCTGAATATGGGAGAGGGTGGAGACAATCCATGGCCTTGCCACCCTTTCCATATCATCTTGAGGAGTTGGTTGCATTTGTTGGAGAGCAGGCTGCACCTTCTAAAGGGACAATGAAGTTTTCATATGCAAGATGGGGACGAAATTGTACAGTCCCTCAATGATTGGGGTAGTGTGCCTTTGTTGTGGCCAACTACCACAATCTGGTCCTTAAGGAGAAGGAAAAATGGGTGAGGAAAGAGGGCTTATGCACACAAGGAAGAAGAATGAAAATATAAACAGAAGAACTGCTTCATTTATAACAATACAGGCAAATTGGCAAAGTTGTATTAAAGGCAAATTCAATTTGAAAACTAAATTCAGTTTAAGTTTCCTTAGTCTGTCTATTAGTAACAAAATAAGTAAGAAAGAAGTTGAAGGCTCCATGTGCATTCCTTTCATCTGTTTAATTTCCTTCTTACTTGGAGAAGGTATGCAGTAAACAGGCCTACTGCAAAGCTTTTTCTCTTCATGGTGTCGTTAAAAAATCTCTTACAAGGGAGAAACATATGGAAATGAGACACAGGAAGCTCACATCAGATAAACACAGGAAGTAATTATTCAGCAGGAAAGTTTGCAGGAAATGGGTTGTTTTTCTGTCATCTCTGGTGTTCCTGGGGTTTAAGGACATCAGCAGTAATGAAGGAAATAGATTTGTAATTGCAGGGCAGCTATTGTTTATATAGAGTTGACACCAAATGTCACTCACCTTGTATTTACCTTGTACAAATAATCCAATATTGTGTGAAATTAGAGTCTCTTTTAGCAATGATATAGACGTTAGTCTCTCAACATCTATTCTCTGCTTATTGGACTTTGACAGGGGAGACATGAGAGGGAAGGAACTAATTGGCCAAGAAGTTATCCTAGGCATTTCCAAACGTTGTTTACCTTTTTTTTTTTTTTTTTTTTTTTTTTTTGAGGTGACAAATTCTGATCCTGGGAGAAAACAAAATAAATTTCCAAGGTTCCCATTTGTTGTACTAGAAGGGGAGAAAACATCTTCAAATACCAGTGAACTTTGGAAAGGATGGGTTTTGAATGGAAAAGAAAGGCAATTGTGAAAGATGTTCTCTTCCCCACAACCTACCATGTAGCCAATCATAGAATCATAGAGTCATAGAATCATAGAGTATCAGAGTTGGAAGGGACCTCAAGAGGTCATCTAGTCCAACCCCCTGCTCAAAGCAGGACCAATTCCCAGCTAAATCATCCCAGCCAGGGCTTTGTCAAGCCGGGCCTTAAAAACCTCCAAGGAAGGAGATTCCACCACCTCCCTAGGTAACGCATTCCAGTGTTTCACCACCCTCCTAGTGAAATAGTTTTTCCTGATATCCAACCTGGACCTCCCCCACTGCAACTTGAGACCATTGCTCCTTGTTCTGTCATCTGCCACCACTGAGAACAGCCGAGCTCCATCCTCTTTGGAACCCCCCTTCAGGTAGTTGAAGGCTGCTATCAAATCCCCCCTCATTCTTCTCTTCTGCAGACTAAACAATCCCAGTTCCCTCAGCCTCTCCTCATAAGTCATGTGCTCCAGACCCCTAATCATTTTTGTTGCCCTCCGCTGGACTCTTTCCAATTTTTCCACATCCTTCTTGTACTGTGGGGCCCAAAACTGGACACAGTATTCCAGATGAGGCCTCACCAATGTCGAATAAAGGGGAACGATCACCTCCCTCGATCTGCTGGCAATGCCCCTACTTATACTGCCCAAAATGCCGTTAGCCTTCTTGGCAACAAGAGCACACTGTTGACTCATATCCAGCTTCTCGTCCACTGTGACCCCTAGGTCCTTTTCTGCAGAACTGCTACCTAGCCATTCGGTCCCTAGTCTGTAGCAGTGCATGGGATTCTTCCGTCCTAAGTGCAGGACTCTGCACTTGTCCTTGTTGAACCTCATCAGGTTTTTTTCGGCCCAATCTTCTAATTTGTCTAGGTCCCTCTGTATCCGATCCCTACCCTCTAGTGTATCTACCACGCCTCCTAGTTTAGTGTCATCTGCAAACTTGCTGAGAGTGCAGTCCACACCATCCTCCAGGTCATTAATAAAGATATTAAACAAAACTGGCCCCAGGACCGACCCTTGGGGCACTCCGCTTGAAACCGGCTGCCAACTAGACATGGAGCCATTGATCACTACCCGTTGAGCCCGACGATCTAGCCAGCTTTCTATCCACCTTACAGTCCATTCATCCAGCCCATACTTCTTTAACTTGGCAGCAAGTCCTTGACAAGACATGTATTCTGATAAGACATGTATTCTGATAAGCTGTAGTGAAAAAGGGGACAGGGAGCAGGGAAGACATCAAGAAGCAGCAATTTTAAGCATCCCATTTACCTTCCTATGTGAACAAATGTCTGCCCAGAAAAACAGGATTTCAGTAATTACTGCACTTTACTCTGTGACCTCCATTGTAACGGTTACAGAGCTTAGCTGTGACCTCTGCTGAAACAATGGCAGAACTGAGCCAGCCATTCCACTATTCCTGGAGGAGTCCTGGAGTGGAATGTAGTAATAGAAAGTCTCCATGGTGCTTATCTGCTATCCATAAGTTGGAGACATTAGCAGTTCTGTTGTTTTCTGTATGTTATTGTAATTGTTATTGCAACTGTAATTTTCCTCCCTCCCTTATTTGATCAAAGTCATGGATACATGGTAAATTGAGGTGGATGTGTGCACCTGTTTCTCCCATAAATGGAAATGTGTCTCTACTGACCAATGCAATTCACTCACTTTTTCCATTCTACAAAACCAAATATTAATTTATTTGTATTTCTTTAATGAACATCCAAGCAATACAAAGATATTGGCAATGTTCTTCAAGTGCATAATATTCAAATATGTGACTATGCAAAAATAGGGTTACAATATGTCCAGGTTTTCCTGGATAAAGCCTCTTTTTTTTTTGTTTCCTTTCTCTATCCAGGGAGGATTTTAAAAATAAGGGGCAATGTCCTAGGTTTTTGCAGAGCAGACAAGCCGCAGCTCAGAAAGAGCCCTGATTGGTCCACTTCCCAATTGGTCCCTCCCCTGCATCTGCAGCTGATTGGTCTGTTCCCCTGCAAGCCACAGCTGCCAGATCCCACCCACACAGGCCCTCGCTCTCAGCCCTGGGGAAGGGGTCCCACAGGAGATGCTGACTGATGGCTGTCACTGCATCCTCAACTTGCAGCAGCTGCACTGCCACCATGACAGGGAGTAACGTTGTCCCTCACATCCAGTGAGTACCCCTGCTGAGGTACTCCCTCCAGTATCCCCAACTGTATCCCCCTCCACCTCCCTCTTCCTCCTCCGCCTCCCCCCCCCCCAGCTCCTTTCCCCTGCAGTGCCCTCTTTTTGGGTGCCTGAAATATGGTAACCCTGCCTTCTCATCTTGTATATGTAAATTGAGCCTATTCATACAGACTCATTGAGACATTAGGCACGGAGCCCTGTGAATAGAGCTGCACTTGGGCCTAATTTGAAGCCCAATGAAACAGATGGCAAAATTCCCATTGGCCTCTGTGGACTTTGGATCAGACGCTTGAAGGCCAAGTCCAAACTGAATAAAATCATAAAATATTGTCTCCGGTGGGACATGAGTACAGGTTTGTAGGATTTGGCCTTCATTATTTGACTGAAATAATGTCATGTGGGGCCCTGCTTGGGGAAGCTTGACAGAAGTCGGATCATCCATACACTGTGTATCTTCCACAGGGGGAGGTGGATAAATGAGATATCAGGCAGTAGGAGCTGCCAGTGATTACAGGGGCCAAGTAAAGGGAAATCTTTTTACACTCAGAAACTTCCAATAACGTGGATGCCTTCATGGATTCCCCTCTCTACACTAGGATCTCAGGTTATGCAGTGGGCAAGCTGGAACGTGGGCATAGTGGAGCTGCCCGAGGCGGAAGGGTGGCCTGGTGGTTAGGATGCTAATAGGAGACCCAGGTTCAATTTCTTACTTCACCACAGACTTCTTATGAGGGGAAGTTACTTAAGGTGGGACTCACAAGGGGGACTTAAGTGCTGCAATGCTCAGTGTTGCAGTGTCTAACATTAGGCATCAGGGTGCCTACATGGAATTCACAATCTCAAGTTAGGATCCCTGTGCATTCTACAGGGCTCCTAAAAAGTGGAGTCACAAAAGCCAGCATGTTAAACAAGGAGCTGCCTAATCTATCCAATATGAAATGCTGAGAAGAGGGGTATGGCCTAAGTTAGGCACTTAGGTGCCACCCTCCAGCCTGAATTTATCTCCCCTTGGGATGCACAGCCATGAGCCCTCTCCTGGAAATAGGCACCTAAGCCAGGTCTGTCTTTTTTCAAGGATACATTTGTTATATTCTTAAAACTGTCTGCTGTTTTCATGAAGCTTGCAAGGAAAAAAATGTATAAAGGTTTTTCTTAAAATACAAAGGTTCTTAATGTGAAACAAATAAATTAATAAATTACCGTAAACAACCATTCGCAGGCTGTATGCAAGCTTTTCTCTCCCAGTTCAGTTTAAGGTTATGAAGAACTAAATGGAAAATTGTATTGAACCTGACAGCTTAATTTTTCAATATTTAGCCATTTGAGCAACTGGCCATCTCCATCATTCAATGTTTAAAGTGTACAAGCTTATAAAATACATTAGTTAAAAATACTAGTACTTTCTATGCATCACCAAAGTATAGAGAGAGTATAAAACATCAGTATATCAGCTCTCAAGAGAAATGTCAAATAGCAATCAAACAGGGTTGCACTCTGCAGATGCTGAGCTTAATTTATATGCCACGATCTGTTACACTTGAAAACCTTGGCATATGCATCTCATAGGCACAAATTAAATAAGATTAATGTTCTCTTACTTCTTGAATAAAAATGCATTCACCACATAGCTTGTGTTTCAAATGAATTGCCAATAAAGTAGTTTGGGGATTGCAATTAGTTACTTACTAGCTATGTTTAAATGAACTTTAAAAAGGACTGGTGTTGTAAATGAACCGGTATTCCCCTTTGGCCATCTAAAGCAAAACTTCTCCTCTTTCATTCATTTCACTTTTTAAAAATTGTTGTGCACTATTCCAATATCTGCTCTTTAAAAGTTTGTGAGTTACAAAACTCACCACCATCACTATACAACAAGATGAAGTGAAAGAGCACTTCTTACTTAAATAGCTTGTTCTTCTCTGCATGATCCAAGTCATGAATAAATTGTCAGACAACACTTGGTGTTTACATAGTGCCTTGCACTAAGGCAATGGGATTGTTTTGGTGTAACAGAAATGAAATTTAAGTTCTCTGATCCTACATTTCACCACTTTCCCATCTTTCCAAAGTCCTTGGTGATTTCAGGGTGACAGGTGCCATACAGCAATGTGTTATTAATTATTACTGACTTGAGTGGGACTGCCCCAGGGTAAATGACAGGAGAATTTAGAATAGGTATAATAGCACTTCTCTACCTCATTGGGATGTTGTGCGGCTAAATGCATTAAAGACTATAAAGGGATCTACTGAGGCAAAATGCTATATAACAGGTAGCTATTCATATAAAGGATTGTAAACAAGGTTTTAATTTCAGAATCAGATGATAAAATGTGTTTAGAGCTGGGTTTGCCTAAATTTTGCCCAGCTCAGCACATCACTGGTTCCTTGTCATCAGGATCCTGAAGGTCACACTCAGTTCATGTAGTACAGTGAAACAAATTGCAACCACCTCACACCAGTGTGGGCCACAGAAACTACAGAACTCCATATGCAGTGTTCTTTCTCGGTGTGAGAGCCATTAAAAACAAGATGGAGCACTGTATACATTTAAACTTGGAGTCTCCAGAGTTGGCATCTCTCTCTGTGTGTATATATATATATACTGAAGTGGCCATTACTGGGCTTTCAGTGTTCATGTGCTATGCTATGGTAGCTATATCACTGGGGAAGAGGACACAGCCATAATTTGGGGAGTCCAAAGGAATCACAAGAGTGGGACAACTGGCTGCAATATCTGCCCAAGAAGAGGGATGGCTGATTCTAGGAACTCTGGCAGGGCCGTCCCTAGGCATACGCAGCATACGCAGCTGCCTAGGGCATCATGAAATTTGGGGCACTAAATTGCCCCAAATTTCATGGTGCCCTAGGCAGCTGCGTGCTGCATACGCAGCAGCACCAGCCCCGGCGACCAGCCCTATCCCTCAGCCTATCCCTGCCCTCCCCGTTGGCTGCGCCCACTGCAAGGGTCAGGGCTGAGGTTGTCCCTGGGGGGATGTGTGGGGTCCCAGACAACTCCCTCCGCCCTGCCTCTTACCCTTCCCCCCTGCCCTGCCCCCCGCCCACCCCCATTCCACCTCTTCCCCCCGTGACCCTGCGCTCACTGGCAGTGGCAGGAAGTGGAGCAACTTGGCCCCAGCCCGCTCTACTCCGCCAGCTCCCAGCAGCGGCGCTCCGCTTCCCACCGCTGGTGAGTGCGGGAAAAGGACCACCCCCAGCTCTCACTTGCAGCGGGAAGCGGAGCGCCGCAGCTGGGAGCTGATGGAGTAGAGTGGAGAGAGGGCAGGCTGCTCCACTTCCCGCCGCTGCCTGTGAGAAGGAGGAGGGGGGAAATCCCTTCCCTTCCCTTCCCTTCCCTCCCTCCCCCGCAAACACCTTCTCCCGAGCAACACAGCTGGGGCCAGGGCGAGGGAAGTGGAGCGGGCTGCTCCCAGCCCCCCGCTAATCCCTTGGGCCACTCTGGGCCTGTGGGGCCCCCAAAAGTGGCTCCCCACAGCTCTTGCCTCCCAGACCCTGGTGTGGGGGGTGACGGGGAGGCCTGGGGCCTCACACAGTCCCCCACGGGGGGGCTGCATAAGGCACCCAAATGGCTAGGGACAGCCCTGTACTCTGCCCTTACCTTGCACCCCGTGTACCCTAATAGGGCTGAATTCAGGACTGTGTGAGGAATAGGCAGAGCTAAACGTACCTGTTGCACAACAGTCTCCGATTGCTAGATGTTTGTAGTAAATATTGAGGCAGGTTAAATATCCTGTATTGTGTGATCGTGCCAAGGGTCTCATAGATCAAAGAACACACTGAATATACCAAATGCTTTGTATTTTCCACTGGAAGAAAAATTAACCAACTCCCTCCTCTCCCTTCCCCTCCCCAAAAAAACTACAACCCTGAAACAGCTTTAAAGAAAAAAGCAAGTAATCCAGATAAAAATGCCTTTTCCTGCTCTACTAACTTCCTTAAACCTGATACATGGCACTTGTTTTCTGCTGATTTTCCTTGTTTACCCTCATTAACATCTCTTCCTGAAAACAAAAGCACTCCTAAGATTATTATAGTCCACATATTTGCTTTTATTAAGTTATTTGTTTGTGCCTACATCTGAATAGGGAAAGATAATTGTGGGATTGTCATTTACAAATGATTGGTCATTACTCCTACAAAAGAAGTTATTTATTAGGATAGTGAGAATAATGCTCCTTATAACCTGTTTATTTAGACTTGCTGAATGTCCTTGGGTTCATGAGTTGCTAATTATATGTTTCTTTCCTAAGCTGGTAGCTTTAGCTGAAGAGAGACAATAGTAATGAATTGCTTGAATAATTAGGGAATTGTTCAATTTGTCTGGTGTTGTAGTTGACTAAATATCTGTTGAGGTCTAAGGAATTTCTCATTATCACCTGTGTAGCAGCAGTCTGTGGTCTCACTTTCATTTTTTCTCCTAATGTAACTTCAACATTACCAATTTTCCATTAGTGAATGCAATGAAATTACAAGTGTGTTCTAGTATTAAGAACATTCACAGCAATTACTACTTTTTAATCATCACCAATGCAATGTAGTGGTGCTGTTCAGATACCATTTTGCTCCACCTCCCTTCAAAAGTTACTATTCCACTAGTTCAATCTAAGGCCTTGGCTACACTTGGGAATTCACAGCGCTGCCGCGGCAGCGCTGTGAAGCGCGAGTGTAGTCGCGCCGCCAGTGCTGCGAGAGCTCTCTCGCAGCGCTGTAGGTACTCCACCTCTCCGAGGGGAATGGCTTGCAGCACTGCGAGCGAGTGTGCAGCACTGCAGGCGCTGATTACACTGGCGCTTTACAGCGCTGCACTCGCTGCACTCGGGGGGGGGCGCGTTTTCACACCCCTGAGCACAGCAAGTTGCAGCGCTGTACAGCGCCAGTGTAGCCAAGGCCTAAACAATAGCTGTCAGTAGTAGCATCATCCACAGTCTTCCCTCAGCTGGTGTTAACATTGGTTTAACTGCTAGACTAAAGGAGGCGTGGCCTTTTTTCAAACACTTATAGAAAGTAGATCGAATGGAATATCTTGAAATGGCAATAGTCAAACTGTCCCCTCTACACTAGCAGTTAAACCAGTGGAGTGACAGGTCAGCAGTCCTTTTAGCTGACAGTATTTTTCTTAGTAAAAATTGTACTTGTAGGTATTAAGTTGACCTCTACCTTGATTTTATTGGACCATCTGCTGTTGCTAACAGAGAGGAAGACCAAGGACGGGGTAGGCCCATTACTCAGTGGGGGTGGGGGGGGGATAATAACAGAAAATGTGGAAATGGCAGAGGTGCTTAATGATTTCTTTGTTTCGTTTTTCACCAAGAAGGTTGGTTTTGATTGGACATCTAACACAGTGAATGCCAGTGAAAATGAGGTAGTATCAGAAGAGGCTAAAAAAGAGAGAGAACAAGTTAAAAATTAATTGGACAAATTAGATGTCTTCAAGTCACCAGGGCCTGATGAAATGCATCCTAGAATACTCAAGGAGCTGACTGAGGAGATATCTGAGCCATAAGTGATTATTTTTGAAAAGTTATGGAAGACAAGAGATTCCAGAAGACTGGAAAAGGGCAAATATAGTGCCCATCTATAAAAAGGGAAATAAGGACAACCCAGGGAATTACAGACCAGTCAGCTTAACTTCTATACCTGGAAAGATAATGGAGAAAATAATTAAGCAATCAATTTGCAAACATCTAGAAGATAATAAGGTAATAAGTAACAGTCAGCATGGATTTGTCAAAAACAAATCATGTCAAACCAATCTGATAGCTTTCTTTGACGCGGTAACAAGCCTTGTGGATAGGGTGGAAGTGGTAGATGTGGTATATCTTGATTTTAGTAAAGCTTTTGATACTCTCTCACATGACTGTCTCATAAATAAACTAGGGAAATGCAACCTAGATGGAGCTACTATAAGGTGGGTGCAAAACTGGTTGGAAAACCATTCCCAGAAGATGTTAGACAAACACCTGTCAGGGATTGTCTAGATAATACTTAGTCCTGCCACGAATGCAGGGGACTGGACTAGATGACCGCTTGAGGTCCCTTCCAGTTCTATGATTCTATGATTGCCCTAGCTCAAACAAACCCATAGTTATCCAAATACTTGCCCTACTTGCGGGTTGGCAATGCCAGAAAGCATGGCTGGACCTAATCATACAGAAGATGGCACTTTTAGCTTAAAATTGCTCTCGCTGAATGCTTTTTGTATTGATTGGATGGTGTTGTTCTTACAGTCTTCTTATCTGGAAAAAAAATGTGGCTGCAAATCAGGCTCCTCATTTTTACTAAAGTGATCATCAATCAAAAAAATGGAAATAGAGGTGTAATGTTCAGAAAACTTTCAGGAAGCCAAGTTTTTCAAAACATTGTGTCAAGTTAAAGAGATTTGGTTAGTAAATTTTCTAGCCAGATTAGATAGCGTCCTTTCACTGACTGGAACACCTACCTGACCAATACTCTAATAAATATTTGTATTTCCTTTTTATTTGCTCTCCATACTTTTATCTTCTGGTGTTACCCCTTATATATCTTCATTTAGCACATTTTTCCCCATTCTGCGTACTGATGCCAGGAATGGAGATTTCACGAGTCTCTCCCAACCTTCTCCCCTCATCTCTAGTTTAAATTCCTATTCATAAATCACACCAGCCTTGATCCCACAAGATTAATAGCTCACATACTCAAATGGAGTCCATCAGCCAAAAAAAGTCTGCTTTTGAGAATGCCTTCTAGTAGCTGATGATTCCCAAACCTTCCTCATAGCACAGTCCTTGAGACACCTGTTGATCTTCATTATCTTGCCTCACCTTCACCTTCCTTCTGTTGAAGATCTGAGCTTCTATTTCTTTAACTGTCTTACCCAGACAAGCTTAGTCATCCTTGATCCATTTGAGTGGGAATGTAGCAGTTTCATTTGTCTCAACATGCAGCCCAGTCAGTGGATTTTTCCTCCCACTTCCATAAGGATCCTTCTCAGTCACATCCACATCTCATATCCTTGCTCCTGGCAGACAGCAAACTCTTCTGTTCTCTGGATCTGGTCTGACAAGGCTGTTGATTCTTCTGAATATGGCATCCCCAGTCACATAGACCTGCCTCTACGTTCTCTCTCACAGTCCCCTGTACATAATCATCATTTTTCCATAAGCTCCAGTCCCTGGCTAACTCCATCATCTCTTTCTCTCTTCTTCAGGGACTGTCTTCTCTTCTTTTCTTCCTTGCCACTCCATCTTTTGCCTGTTTCTCCTCCTTGTTCCCCAGTGCAGCAAACCTGTTACTCAATTCAGTTTCATATAGGCGAACATATAGGTTTGGCCCCATTCTTTCTGAGGGGTGATGTGACTAAATGGAAGAGACTCTAAGTGCTAGATGAATCTGGATTCTGTTTCTAGTTTGTGTAACCTCTCAGTGGGATATGAGGCCTTGCTCAAAAACAAGAGTTGTGAGGGGCATAGAATTAACACCAGTTAGGGGAAGTGGTGAGCTAGAATTATGGTTTGTTGGCTCCTAGTCCATTATATCTTCCAATATGCCAAACAGCATGTCAGTGAGATCTTTTTATTTGCTCCCCATCTGGAGGTTCAGTTGTGTGCAGCATGCTGAAGTGAGACATTGGAAATATGCTCAGTCCAGTCCATTGAGTGATTTTTTTTTTAAGCATCAACCATCTTGCAAACTGGTCTATGCATAACACAGAATGCAAATGGTGATTTTCAATAGCTTCTAATCTAGCCAAAACGAAATGTATTTTCATGGGTACAAGAAAAGGCACAGCTCTTATCCCAGGACTATCACCCTGTCAAATTCTAAAAAGTCCTGCTGAAAATCATAAAGAGAATTCCTCAAAAGAAGCTTGGAAAAATTTTACAATGAGAAGTGCAAGGCAATCTTAAAATAGGAGTTGCTAATGCTTCACCTATTATTCCTATCTCAATGTTGCTCTAGGCTTTGTATATGAAAAATAAAATGACAGGTTAATTATTGTTTTAAATGTATTAGCCTAATTTCTTCAAAATAGCTAAAGTTACAGAAGACAAGAGACCTTTATGGCTCAATAAAATCATTTAAAGTGAAAGTGTTAGTGATCTAAACATAATGCTTAGATATTAAGACATGATGCTGCACAAAAGAAATCACTGAAAAGTTTGTACTGAATGCAGTGATTGCAGAAACAGGCACAAAACCCACCACTAATCTTAATAGATGAAGACAAATATCATTATAGGAAAGCTACCAGTACTTCTTGTGGCACTAGCTGAATCAGCAAGGCTTCAGAGAGATTTCATCCAGAAAGTGATGGAGTAGTACATTAATAATTTGGTATTGTCTGTTATTGTGTTTAAAAATATTACTAAATATAGAACATAATTCAGGAATTCCACACTGACATTTAAGCAAGCTACTATTTTTTTGTGGTGCACTTCAAGAAGGAAGTGGTGTAAATCCAAATAATTAAAATGTTTCTTTTTATCATCTTCAGCCTAACTCACAGTGAATCAGATGCAACAGCAAGCCTGTTTAACAGGATAAAATGTGGTAACTTGAACATTCACTTTTCTGACAACCAGTTTCCAGATTTTCATAATCTCATGTAAATAAACCCAGAAATCCATGCCAAGACTTGTGGACTCTCTAATGGGATGTAAAAGCTTCCAGCAGGAGTAAGCAAGCATGATAAGGCAATTAACGCTATTGCTGTCTTTGTTGACAAAAGTCAAGTAAGATATAAAGAACAAATTATTCCAGGTAGCTCATTTGCAGAAAGATCAAGGCTTGTTGTGTTTCCATTTAGCCTAGCCTATAATTATTTGCATTTAGAAAGGACCTTATAACTGAAGTGAACAACTTCTTCCCTTCATAAGCTCTATTTTAACAACAAATCAGAAGTGAATATTTTATACAGATCCATTTAATTATCTTGCAGTTGATACACTTCCAAAGAACAGGACAAACAAGTGATATTTTTACATATTTGTGTGTGTGCATACACACACACTCACTCACAGTAATATCTAGCTAGATAGTGATAAATCTTGGGTCAAATTCAGCCTGGACGTAAGCGGCCACATCACAACTGATTTCAGTGGGGTTGCATCTTCTTACATGAAGGGCCTGCCTTGACTAGTATTATAACGTTGGTCCAGATTCTCAGCTGGTGTAAATTGGTATAGCTGCATGAGCTATGCTGATATACATCTGCTGAAAATTGAGTCCATTCGCTTTCAGATGGACATTGACTAGCTAAGTCCCAAGTTGAACACAGCTTGACCTGTTAGCATAAGGTTCAAAGTCCTTCTTAAGATCATGTTAGTTAAAATGTGTTAACTCTCATGTTTAAAACACATTTTTTTCAATCCATGCATGCCATAAGGCTGTGTCTACACTAAGACTTATCCAAAAATTCCCCCCATTGCTACTACCAGTTCAGCTTCATCATAGTTAGCCACTTTGAAAGTACTAATGCATCCAAGACCCCAGAAATCCACTGTCATTACTAGCTGCAGCGGCACAGGAGCCAGCAAACAGAGCTGTAAACAGGGGAGTTTGAGTGGGAGTTTGCAATGGGAGTTTGGGGGAAGACTAAGGCCTGGTCTTCACTACGGGTTTAGGTCGACTTTAGCAGCGTTAAATCGAATTAAGCCTGGACACGTCCACACGACGAAGCCCTTTCTTTCGACTTAAAGGGTCCTTTAAACTGGTTTCTTTACACCACCTTCGACGAGGGGATTAGTGATAAAATCGGCCTTAGCGGGTCGGAATTGGGGTAGTGTGGACGGAATTCGACGTTATTGGCCTCCGGGAGCTATCCCACAGTGCTTCATTGTGACCGCTTTGGACAGCACTCTCAACTCAGATGCACTGACCAGGTAGACAGGAAAAGACCCGCGAACGTTTGAATTTCATTTCCTGTTTGCTCAGCGTGGAGAGCACAGGTGACCACGCAGAGCTCATCAGCACAGGTAACCACGATGGAGTCCCAGGATCGCAAAAGAGCTCCAGCATGGACCGAACGGGAGGTACGGGATATGCTCGCCATATGGGGAGATGAATCAGTGCTAGCTGAACTCCGTAGCAGTAAAAGAAATGGCAAAGTATTAGAAAAGGTCTCCAAGGCCATGAAGGACCGAGGCCATAACAGGGACACACAGCAGTGCCGTGTGAAAATTAAGGAGCTACGGCAAGCCTACCACAAAGCCAGAGAAGCAAACGGAAGGTCTGGGGCAGAGCCGCAAACTTGCCGCTTCTACGCGGAGCTGCATGCCATTCTAGGGGGTGCAGCCACCACTACCCCAACCGTGTGCTATGACTCCATCAATGGAGAAACACACAGGGAAGAGGGTTCGGGGAACGAGGAAGATGAGGATGGAGGTAATGTAGGTAGCTCACAGCAGCAAGGAAGCGGAGAAACCGGTTTCCCCAACAGCCAGGATATGTTTATCACCCTGGACCTGGAACCAGTAACCCCCGAACTCACCCAAGACCCTGAGGGCACACAGGAGACCTCTGGTGAGTGTACCTTTTGTAAATATTACACATGGTTTAAAAGCAAGCGTGTTTAATGATTAATGATTAATTTGCCCTGGCAATCGCGGCCAGTACAGCTACTGGAAACTTCTGTTAACGTGTATGGGGATGAGCGGAAATCCTCCAGGGACATCTCCAGAAAGCTCTCCTTCATGTACTCCCAAAGCCTTTGCAAAAGGTTTCTGGGGAGGACTGCCTTATCCCGTCCGCCATGGTAGGACACTTTATCACGCCAGGCCAGTAGCACATAGTCTGGAATTATTGCATAACAAAGCATGGCAGCGTATGGTCCCGGTGTTTGCTGGCATTCAGACAACATCCATTCCTTATCTCTCTTTGTTATCCTCAGGAGAGTGATATCATTCACCTGGTTGAAATGGGGTGATATCATTCACCTGGTTGAAATGGGGTGATTTTATTAAGGGGACATTCAGAGGTGCCCGTTCCTGCTCTTCTGAACAGAAATGTTCCCCGCTGTTAACCACGCGGTGGGGGGAGGGGTGAAGTGATCATCCCAGAGAATCGAGTGTGTGTGTGTGGGGTGTGGTTTACTTGGGTTTGTGCTGCATGTTAACCCGGAAACCGCAGCCCCTCCTTTTACATTGAAAACCCATTTTCAATGGCCAACCCAATTCATCCTTGATATGTGAAATGCGCTGCTGTTTGAAACCATTCCCACATGTTAAGAACGTTAAAAAAGCCAAAACACTGTGGCTTACCATGGCTGCCTGCAAGCCGAAATCTGTTGCCTGGCACTGCGTGAGTGATCTCTCATACCAAACCGGCAGGCAGAGGAAAAATGTGACCTTGTAACGAAAGAGTGTACCCATTGTTCTCTAAAATGTGTCTTTTTTTAACCACCTCTCCCTTCTCCTCCACCAGCTGCAAATGTTTCTCCTTCGCAGAGGCTAGTGAACATTAGAAAGAGAAAACGGAGGATGCGGGACGATATGTTCACGGAGCTCCAGATGTCCTCCCACGCTGATAGAGCACAGAAGAATGCGTGGAGCCAGTCAATGTCAGACATGAGAAAAGCACAATATGAACGAGAGGAGAGGTGGCGGGATGAATGGCGGGATGAAAAGAGCAAGTGGCGGGCTGAAGATGATAGGTGGCGTCAGCTTGCAGACAGAAGGCCAGAGTCAATGCTCCGTCTCCTGGAGCATCAAACTGATATGCTCCAGCGTATGGTTGAGCTGCAGGAAAGGCAGCAGGAGCAGAGACCGCCGCTACAGCCCCTGTGTAACCAACAGCCCTCCTCCCCAAGTTCCATAGCCTCCTCACCCAGACGCCCAAGAACACGGTGGGGGGGCCTCCGGCCACCCAGTCACTCCACCCCAGACGATTGCCTAAGCATCAGAAGGCTGGCCTTCAATAAGAGTTAAAGTTTTAAAATGCAGTGTGTCCTTTTCCATCCCTCCTCCCCCACCCATCCCAGGCTACCTTGGCAATTATCCCCCTACTTGTGTGAGGAATTAATAAAGAATGCATGAATGTGAAATAACAATGACTTTATTGCCTCTGCAAGCGGTGCTCGAAGTGGGGAGGGGAGGGTGGGGGTGGTTGGTTTACAGGGAAGTAGAGTGAACCGGGTGGGGAGGGGCGGAGGGTTCATCAAGGAGAAACAAACAGAAGTTTCACACCGTAACCTGGCCAGTCACAAAACTCGTTTTCAAAGCTTCTCTGATGCGCACCGCGCCCTGCTGTGCTCCTCTAACCGCCCTGGTGTCTGGCTGCGCGTAATCAGTGGCCAGGCGAGTTGCCTCAACCTCCCACCCCGCCATAAATGTCTCCCCCTTACTCTCACAGATATTGTGGAGCGCACAGCAAGCAGCAATAACAATGGGGATATTCTTTTCGCTGAAGTCTGAGCGAGTCAGTAAGCTGCGCCAGCGTGCTTTTAAACGTCCAAATGCACATTCCACCACCATTCGGCACTTGCTCAGCCTATAGTTGAACAGCTCCTGACTCCTGTCCAGGCTGCCTGTGTACGGCTTCATGAGCCATGGCATTAAGGGGTAGGCTGGGTCCCCAAGGATAACAATTGGCATTTCAACATCCCCAACGGTTACTTTCTGGTCCGGGAAGAAAGTCCCTTCCTCCAGCTTTCGAAACAGACCAGAGTGCCTGAAGATGCGAGCATCATGTACCTTTCCCGGCCATCCTACATTGATGTTGGTGAAACGTCCCTTGTGATCCACCAGGGCTTGCAGCAGCATTGAAAAGTACCCCTTGCGGTTTATGTACTCGGTGGCTTGGTGCTCCGGTGCCAAGATAGGGATATGGGTTCCGTCT
The DNA here is from genome assembly GCF_011386835.1 of Chrysemys picta bellii. Lineage (NCBI taxonomy): Eukaryota > Metazoa > Chordata > Testudines > Emydidae > Chrysemys > Chrysemys picta. The sequence goes on from NC_088792.1 coordinate 28,442,915, forward strand.
ATGGCCCCACCACAGTTTGGGAATCCCATTTCAGCAAAACCATCCACTATTGCCTGCACGTTGCCCAGAGTCACTACCCTTGATATCACCAGGTCTTTCATTGCCCTGGTAACTTGGATCACAGCAGCCCCCACAGTAGATTTGCCCACTCCAAATTGATTCCCGACTGACCGGTAGCTGTCTGGCGTTGCAAGCTTCCACAGGGCTATCGCCACTCGCTTCTCAACTGTGAGGGCTGCTCTCATCCTGGTATTCTGGCGCTTCAGGGCAGGGAAAAGCAAGTCACAAAGTTCCATGAAAGTGCCCTTACGCATGCGAAAGTTTCGCAGCCACTGGGAATCATCCCATACCTGCAACACGATGTGGTCCCACCAGTCTGTGCTTGTTTCCCGGGCCCAGAATCGGCGTTCCACGCCATGAACCTGCCCCAGTGACACCATGATTTCCACATTGCTGGGCCTGTGCCTTGTGAGAGGTCTATGTCCATGTCAATTTCCTCATCACTCTCTTCGCCACGCTGCAATCGCCTCCTCGGCTGGTCCGGGTTTCGCCTTGGCATGTCCTGGCTCTGCATATACTCCAGGACAATGCGCGTGGTGTTCATAGTGCTCATAATTGCCACGGTGATCTGAGCGGGCTCCATGATCCCAGTGCTAGCTATAGCACCTGGTCTGAAAAAAGGCGCGAAACTAGTATCTGATGGACCAGGAGAAGGAGGGAGGGCGGGAGGGAGGGAGGGAGGGCTGAGTGACGACATGGCGTACAGGTACAGGTACAGGGAATTAAAATCAAGAAAGGTGGCTGTGCATCAGGGAGAAACACAAACAACTGTCACACAGAATGGTCCCCCCAAAGATTAAACTGAAAAGCCTGGGTTTAGCAGGCCGTTGATTTCATGGAGGGAGGGGAAGCAAATGAATACAGAACAAATCTATTTTTTACATCTTAAGCTGGCAGCCGACAGTGCAGCATGACTGATAGCCTCTGCAGTACGATGACGATGGATACCAATCGTAATATACCATCTTCTACCAAAAGGAAAGGGGCTGCTGCTGTTTAGCAATGCAGCCCCACGTCTGCCAGCCCCACGTCTGCCAGCACCCAGATCGCCCTCGGCCTCTTCTGGGTGCTTAGCAGATAATACTGGGCAATTGGCAGAAAATAGTATACTACGACTGATAGCCATCATCATTGAGACAGTAGCATGTCTGCCCAGGTGCCCATGATTGACAGCCACTGCAGTACGATGACGACGGATACCAGTCGTAATATACCATCTTCTACCAAAGGGCAAGGGGCTGGTGCAATGCAGCCCTACGGCTGCCAGCCCCACGGCTATTAGTCATGCTACACCGTCTACCGCCAAAAGGCAGTTAGCAGCTGCTGCTGTGTAGCAATGCAGTCCCACATCTGCCGGCACCCAGAGGACATATGGTGACGGTGAACTCAGCTGAGCTGAGCGGGCTCCATGCTTGCCGTGGTATGTTGTCTGCACAGGTAACCCAGGTAAAAAGGCGCAAATCTATTGTCTGCCGTTGCTGTGACGGAGGGGGAGGGGCCTGACGACATGTACCCAGAACCTCCCGCGACACTGTTTTGCATCATCCAGGCATTGGGATCTCAACCCAGAATTCCAATGGGCGGCGGAGACTGCGGGAACTGTGGGATAGCTGTGGGATAGCTACCCATAGTGCAATGCTCCGGAAGTCGACGCTAGCCTCGGTACTGTGGACGCGGTCCGCCGACTAGAGCACTTAGAGCATTTTATGTGGGGACACACACAATCGGCTGTATACAACCGATTTCTATAAAACCGGCTTCTATAAATTCGAACTAATTTCGTAGTGTAGACATACCCTAAGAGAGGCAGGCAGAGGAACAGACAGGCTAGTGAACGGGGGTGTGTGGTGTTCTGGCAGTGTTTTGGTGCTCGTTGGGGGTTTGTTTTGCTGTGGGTGGTGGTGTTTTGGTTTGGTTTGTGTTTCCCGGACTTACAGGATTTAGGTGGGAATGCTATGATAGATACAGAGGAAGCACTGGTAGTGACCCAAGCAATGGAAGAAACAATGAAGATGACTGGATGTGGAAGCTGCGGCATCCCAAGAAAGGGCAAAAAATTAATAGGCAGGAATTGTAGACCAAGCTGGATGAGCAAGCATCTCAGAAAAGTGATTAAGAAAAAGCAGAAAGCCTACAAGGAGTGGAAGATGGGAGTGATCAGCAAGGAAAGCTACCTTATTGAGGTCAGAACATGTAGGGATAAAGTGAGAAAGGCCAGAAGCCATGTAGAGTTGGACCTTGCAAAGGGAATTAAAAGCAATAATAAAAGGTTCTATAGCCATATAAATAAGAAGAAAACAAAGAAAGAAGAAGTGGGACCGCTAAACACTGAGGATGGAGTGGAGGTTAAGAATAATCTAGGCATGGCCCAATATCTAAACAAATACTTTGCCTCAGTCTTTAATGAAGCTAATGAGGAGCTTAGGGATAATGGTAGGATGACAAATGGGAATGAGGATATGGAGGTAGATAGTACCACATCCGAGGTAGAAGCCAAACTCGAACAGCTTAATGGGACTAAATCAGGGGGCCAGATAATCTTCATTCAAAAATATTAAAGGAACTGGCACATGAAATTGCAAGCCTATTAGCAAGAATTTTTAATTAATCTGTAAACTCAAGGGTTGTACCGTATGACTGGAGAATTGCTAACATAGTTCCTATTTTTAAGAAAGGGAAAAGAAGTGATCCGGATAACTACAGGCCTGTTAGTTTGACATCTGTAGTATGCAAGGTCTTGGGAAAAAAATTGAGAGAGAAAGTAGTTAAGGATATTGAGGTCAATGGTAATTGGGAGAAAATACAACATGGTTTTACAAAAGGTAGATTGTGCCAAACCAACCTGATCTCCTTCTTTGAGAAGGTAACAGATTTCTTAGACAAAGGAAATGCAGTGGATCTAATTTACTTCAATTTCAGTAAGGCATTTGATACAGTTCCACATGGGGAATTATTAGCTAAATTGGAAAAGATGGGGATCAATGTGAAAATTGAAAGGTGGATAAGGAACTGGTTAAAGGGGAGACTACAACGGGTCGTACTGAAAGGTGAACTGTCAGGCTGGAGGGAGGTTACTAGTGGAGTTCCTCAGGGATCGGTTTTGGGACCAATCTTATTTAATCTTTTTATTACTGACCTTAGCACAAAAAGTGGGAATGTGCTAATAAAGTTTGTGGATGACACAAAGCTGAGAGGTATTGCCAATACAGAGAAGGACCGGGATATCATACAGGATGATCTAGATGACCTTGTAAACTGAAGTAATAGTAATAGGATGAAATTTAATAGGGAAAAGTGCAAGGTCATTTAGGGATTAATAACAAGAATTTTTGTTATGAGCTGGGGACGCATGAGTTGGAAGTAACAGAGGAGGAGAAGGACCTCAAAGTATTAGTTGATCACAGGATTACTATGAGCTGCCAATATGATATGACCATGAAAAAAGCTAATGCGGTCTCGGGATGCATCAAGCGAGGTATTTCCAGTAGAGATAAGGAGGTGTTAGTACCATTATACAAGTCACTGGTGAGCAGGGCCAGCCTTAGCAAGAGCGGGGCCCGATTCCTGGGGGAGGGGCTTGCCACCAGCAAGCCCCTCCCCCAGGAATCGGGCCGCGCTCCGGCCGGGGTCACGGGGTTTGGGTCCGGGCTGGAGCCGCCGGGGCCGGGGGTGCTCGGCCGGCACCGCTTGGCTGGGGCCGGGCCGGAGTCGTTCGGCCAGGGACGGGGATGGCGCCCCGGGGCCTGAGCCAGAGCTGCCGAGGTTGGGGTGGACAGCTGCAAGGCCTTCTTAGGCGCGGGGCCCGATTCAGCCGAATCGGCTGAATCGGCCTAAAGCCGGCCCTGCTGGTGAGACCTGATCTGGAATATTGTGTGCCATTCTGGTCTCCCATGTTTAACAAGGATGAATTCAAACTGGAACAGGTACAGAGAAGGGCTACTAGGATTATCCAAGGAATGGAAAACCTGTCTTATGAAAAGAGACTCAAAGAGCTTGGCTTGTGTAGCCTAACCAAAAGAAGGCTGAGGGGAGATATGATTGATCTCTATAAATATATCAGAGGGATAAATACCAAGGAGGGAGAGGAATTATTTAAGCTCAGTACCAATGTGGATACAAGAACAAATGGATATAAACTGGCCATCAGGAAATTTAGATTTGAAATTAGATGAAGGTTTCTAACCATCAGAGGAGTGGTTCTGGAACAGCCTTCTAAGGGGAGCCATGGGGGCAAAAGACATATCTGGCTTCAAGACTAAGCTTGATAAGTTTATGGAGGGGATGGTATGATGGGATAGCCTAATTTTGGCAATTAATTGATCTTTGACTATTAGCGGTAAATATGCCCAATGGCCTGTGATGGGATGTTAGATGGGGTCGGATCTGAAAAGTTACTACAGAGAATTCTTTCCTGGGTGTCTGGCTGGTGAGTCTTGCCCACATGCTCAGGGTTTATCTGATCTCCATGTTTGGGGTCGGGAAGGAATTTTCCTCCAGGGCAGATTGGCAGAGGCCCTGGGGGGTTTTCGCCTTCCTCTGCAGAGTGGGGCACGGGTTACTTGCTGGAGGATTCTCTGCACCTTGAAGTCTTTGAACCATGATTTGAGGACTTCAGTAGCTCAGACATAGGTTAGGGGTTTGATACAGGAGTGGGTGGGTGAGATTCTGTGTCCTGCATTGTGCAGGAGGTCAGACTAGACTATCAAAATGGTCCCTTTTGACCTTAAAGTCTATGATTCTATGATTCCCCTCAAAAAAACCTTCCCTAATATAAACAGAAATTGGCTCTTTCTTTTTAATTGCCTTTTATGGGCAGCCCAATCCTGTACATTCATAATCCAGTAATAAGTCTTTGAAGTCAAAGGGAGTGATCAGTAGGCCTATTGCTGTGTGAAAGAGGTACTTGTATGAGAAAATACTTGCAATATTTCATTCTTGTTTAGAATCACAATCAATGGCTCCTTCAGATGAGAAATTATATATTTAATATAATTAAACCTTCAACAAATTAAGGGCCAGAACTACTTTTGATGTAATTTAACTTTTGGTAGAGTAACCATACCTACAAGCTATTACTGTGCTCAACTGAAGATACCGCAGAAATATATCCACTGAATGAATTATTTTGTATGATGCTGTTGCCTTCGTAACATAAGAGTCTGATCCTACAAGATGCCTATAAACCATTAACTCTCATGAATTTCAACTGAATTTAAAGGTACTTAGCACCTATCTGGATTGGGCCTGAAAATTGCCATTGCTTTTCTTTTGATTACATATCACATTCGCTGTAAATTGTGTATAGCCTGATTCCTCTAAACATATTTCACTAGCTTGAATTAATGAATAAATAAATCAGATTATAAACCCATGCAATTTAGAGGTATGTTCCCCCAAGTTACTAAAGATCTATCTACCTACCAATCCTAGAAAACTTATTGACTAAGAACCTTTGTGAGTTTGGCTCCTCCATTTCTGTCATGATATCTCACAACATTGGCAGAATGTGGCACAATGTGTAGAGCAAATCTAGTCACCAATATTTTGTTAACCTTTCTGCATATGAGAAGTTCTATTTTACTTATAAATGAGCTTTTTATGTTGTGTTTTTCTCAGAACTGTTGTGAAAATCTGTAACTATGTGCTGCTGAGGGATGAGTCTCAAAGTGCAATTTTACTCTAAAAAGTGTCTCTGTCATAAATGGCCTTTTGGAGTTCCATGTTATTGTTGTTATTTATTATTTGTATTACAATTACAATGACTAGCAGCAACCCCAGTGATGGATGAGGTGCTAGCTGCTGAACAAACATACAAGGAGCTTGCATTCTAAGGATAAAACAAGAGACAACCGATGGCTACAGACAGATAGGAGAGCATAAGAAAACAAGGAGAGAAATTGGTTGATAGGCAGTGGTCACAGCACAACAGCTGCCTTGATGGTTTCCATATAAAATATAATCGGTAGAGGGCCTGATCCTGCTTTCACTAACCTTAATGGGAAATTTTCCATTGATTTCAATGAGAACAGGATCATGTCCTGTGTTAACAGGGGTATTTTAAAAACATTTTCCTTTTAAACTCTGAATTTCACCTTTTAAAAAAAATTCAACACCTTTCACTGCTGTTAAATCTTGTTTATATATTCACAGTTATTTCCTTCCAATGGAACATCAGGTTACAGCTGTATGACCAGACTAGCATGTTAATATCAGGATATATAAACCCAGTAAACTCTAGCATACCATTCGATACTATCATCCCCAGATGACATAGGAGGAGATGAACTTCCTTAAATGCTAATTCCTGTTTAGCTTTGGATTGAATAAAATGTGTTGTTAATGCTCTGTTAATGCTCTCTGCAGCTGATGCTGGGTAAAAGTTCAGATGACTGCCAACATTTAACAGGATTCATAGCATTTAACAATTGCCAGTAATCCTCCAGCATGTTGTCAGAAATCTTCTACTGTTTATATTTCCAAGAGACCAGAATTCAATCAACCTGTTTGTGTCTGGTTTTATTATTTTGTTCAAGCATTATTAAATTAAATACAATAAATATATATATTTTCAATCTTGCTCACTTCTATTGCTAATCTAATGATTTCATAAAGAAAATATTTTTTCTGTATATGTGTATATATATATGTATATGTATATTTCTCCTTGTAATTTATGGCAAGACATTGTAGGTTTGGCACTGTTACTTTGTGTTGATGCTAGCAACATTTATTCAAGAAAAGGGGATTATAAACTGTAATCACTGTGATCATAACTATTGCTTTCACTATTTATTTGTTTTATAGTAGTGCCTCGATGCCCTAACCAAGAGCAGGGCCTTGGTCAGCTAAGTACTGTGTGTACACATAGTAGAAGACAGTCCCTGACCTCAAGAGACATCTAAATAGACAAGACAGAGAAAGGATGAGAGGGGAAACAAAGTCATTAAGAGGTAAAGTAACTTGTCTAATTTCACACAGCAGGTCAACAGCTGCGCACTGAGTCTTAATCCAGCGACCTCTACTGGGCCATATTCTTAAAATGAACCACAATGCTTCCTGCTGTTATGTGCAACCTGACAGTCTAATAAAAAGTGCAGAGAACTCAGTCCTGCTACCATTGAATGCAATAGGAATTTTGCCATGGTCTTTCAATGAAAGAAGGCACAATCCCATAGAGCTCAAACCTGGGAGAAGCTGACAGGCTCCCAGATAGAGGCCACTCTATCACTCCCAGGAAGCCCTCTGTATTTTTTTAAGATTGGGACCAAAATTTTATGTCAATTTGGGGGTAGGTCCACAGTGGGATTTAGGCATCAAACTGCCACTTTAGGCACTTACATCCAAAAGTTAGAGCCTCAGGAGCCCTGCTCAGGTGTCACCTAACCCTGTAGGCACCTAAATTCCCTGGGTGAGTAAGGGTGAATCTACATGGCAAAAAACACCCTGCAGCAGTGTGTCTCAGAGCGAGTCTACAGACTGGGGCTTGCAGGCTCACCTATGGTGCTAAAAATAGCCATGTAGATGTTCTGACTCAGGCCCACCTCCCTTCTGGGCTTCAGAGACTCAGCTCCAGCCTGCACTGCAATGTCTACAAGGCTGCTTTTAGTGCCGTAGCGCAAGTCCGGTGAACTGGGGGTCTGAGACTCACTGCCCTGGGTTTTAAAACACAGTGTAGATATACCCTTAATCTCTCCTGTTGACACTGTTCCACTTTGTGTGAAATGCTTAAATATTCATTGGGCCAGAGCGTGCGTGAGAATAATTCTATATCCCTATGGTTAGGACACTCCTCTGGGCTGTGAGTAAGTCAAGTTTAAGTTCCTGATCCTCTCAGGCAGAAGGGGGATTGGAACCTGGGTTTCATGCATCCCGGGAGAGTACGCTAACCACGAGGCTATTGGGTAAAAGAAAACTAGAATCACCTACTCCTTGTTTCTTTTGAGAAAGGGCTGACTTGGCTTAAGCACTTAACTGCAGGGGAGGAGTTCTGGCTGTGATTCTTGAGCAGAGATAGGCACCTCCCTCTAACCGAGAGTTAGGTATTTAATTCCCTTTAAGGGGTGGGCCTTAAGCCATATCTCTCTCCTCAGCATTTACTATTGGCTAGTTTAGGTGGCTTCCCACTCAGATCGCTGGCTTTTCTGAATCCCATTTTTAGGGACCTTACTCTCCCAGTGCATTGCATAGGATGCCTGGGCGCCTAACTCAGGACTATGGATTTCTGAGGGGCATCTAAGTTACATGTTGCAGCACTGAGTCTAAGTTGCCTTGGTTGATCTATCCCTTAGAATCTCAAAAGTTCATAGTAATATTCTGTGTGACATACTGTGCAAAGCCATGCGGGCCAGAGAGCGCGAGTTCTTGTGGTGACAGTGTGTCAGACACGGCACGTATAAACCCTCAGGAGAGCAGAGAAGGGAAACAGTTTGTGTTTTATTTTCTGTTAGACTCATAAACTTTAAGGCCAGGAGGAAGTAACATGATCATCTAGTCTGACCTCCTGCATATTACTGGCCACAGAACCTCACCCACCCACTCCTGTAATAGACCCCTAACTTCTGACTGAGTTACTGAGCTCCTCAAATTATGATTTAAAGACTTCAAGTTACAGAGAATCCACCATTTACACTAATTTAAACCTGCAAGTGACCAGTGCCCCATGCTGTAGAGGAAGGCGAAAAAAAAACAGGTTCTCTGACCATCTGACCTGGGGGAAAATTCCTTCCTAACCCCAAATATGGCATCAGTTAGACCCTGAGCATGTGGGCAAGACTCACCAGCCAGACACTTGGGAAAGAATTCTCTGTAGCAACACAGCTTTCCCAATCTAGTATCTCCTCAATGGCCATTGGAGATATTCACTGCTAGCAGTCACAGATTGGCTGCATGCCACTGTAGGCAGTCTCATCATACTGTCCCCTCCATAAACTTAGCAAGATCAGTCTTGAAGACAGTTAGGTTTTTTGCTCCCTTTGGGTAGCAGTTCCAGAACCTCACTCCTTTGATGGTTAGAAAACTCCATCTAATTTCAAGCCTAAACTTGCTGATGTCCAATTTATATCCATTTGATCTTTGTCCATATTGGGGCGTAACTTAAATAACCTCTCCCTCCCTGCTATTCATCCCTCTGATGTATTTAGAGAGAGCAATCATCTCTCCCTTCAGCCTTCTTTTGGTTAGGCTAAACAAGCCAAGCTCCTTGAGTCTCCTCTCATAAGGTAGATTTTCCATTCCTCTGATTGTCCTAGTACCCTTTCTCAGCACCTGTTCCAGTTTGAATTCGTCCTTCTTAAATATGGGAGACCAGAAATGCACACAGTATTCCAGATAAGGTCTCACCAGTGTTTTGTATACCGGTACTAACACTTCCCAATTTCTACTGGAAATACCTCACCTGATGCATCCTAGAACTTCACTTAGTTATTAAATTTCATCCCATTTCTATTACTCCAGTTTTCAACGTTGTCCAGATCTTGTATGCTATTCTGGTCCTCCTCCGTATTGGCAATACCTCCCAGCTTTGTGTCATCCACCAATTTTATTAACACACTCCTACTTTTTATGCCAAGGTTATTAATACAAATGTTAAACAAGATTGGTCCCAAGATCAATCCCTGAGGAACCCCACTAGTAACCTCCCCGCAGCCTGAAAGTTCACCTTTCAGTCTGACCACTTATAGGCTTACCATTAACCAGTTCCTTATCCAACTTTCAATTCTCACATTAATCCCCATCTTCTCCAATTTAACTAGTAATTTCCCATGTGGAACTGTATCAGAAGTCTTACTGAAATCCAGGTAGATTAAATCCTCTGCAATTTCTTTCTCAAAGAAGATCAAGTTGGTCTGGCATGATCTACCTTTTGTAAAACCATGTTGTATTTTATCCCAATTATCTTTTACCTCTATGTCCTTAAATACTTTCTCTTTCAGAATTTTTTCCAAGACCTTGCATACAATTGAGGTCAAACTAATAGGGCTGCAGTTTCCTGGATCAAATTTTTCCCCTTTCTTAAAAATAGCTTAATATAGTACAGGGGTGGTCAAACTTACTGACCTTCTGAGCCGCATATAACAATCTTCAGAAATTTGAGAGCCATGGGGCTCGGCATGTCAGCCCCGCAGGCCACACCTTGCACGGCTGAAGCCCTGAGAGCCCCCGTCCCTGCTGGGCAGAAGCCAGAGGAGATGCATGTGGGGGGAGGGAACAAGGGGGTCATTTGACCCCCCCCAGATTTTTGCCAGGATTTGCTGGCCCCGGTCGGTCACATGGTACCACAGGGCCCTCTCCCTGCACAGCAGCTGCTGGAGCCTGCAAGCTTGGACCTGCGGCTGTGGGGAGAGGCAGCGGCAAACAGCTGGGAGCTGCAGGGTAGGAGCTGCTGCTTTTGCTGCTGCCTCTCCCCACGAGCTGCAGGGAGGGGTCACTGAGGGTAACAGGAGGATGTGACTCAAGCTGATGCAGGGGCAAACCTTTAAATTTTGCCCCCCACACACACTTTCAGCAGTCACCAATAATCTCTGCTGAAGCCCCTAGCCTCACCATCGCCCTGCAGGGCAGAAGCCCTTATCTCCCCCCCCCCCCCAGCAGTCTGATAAGCAGAGAATGTGGGGGACTCCACAAGCCGCACTTTAAATGTAAAAGAGCCGCATGTAGCTCGTGGGCCACGGTTTGGCCACCCGTGATATATTAGCAATTCTCCAGTCATAGATATGACCCCTGAGTTTACGGATTCATTAAAATCTTTGCTACTGGGTTTGCAATTTCATATACCAGTTCCTTTAATATTCTTGGATGAAGATTATCTGGGCCCCTCAATTTAGTCCCATTAAGATGTTTGAGTTTGACTTCCACCTCAGATGCAGTAATTTCTACTTCCATATCCTAGTTTCCGGTAGCCACCCTGTCACTACCCCTAAGCTCTTCATTAGCCTTATTAAAAACTGAGGCAAAGTATTTGTTTAGGTGTTGGGCCATGCCTAGATTATCTTTAATCTTCATCCCATCCTTAGTGCTTAGCGGTCATAGAATCATAGAATCATAGAATATCAAGGTTGGAAGGGACCTCAGGAGGTCATCTAGTCCAACCCCCTGCTCAAAGCAGGACCTAATCCCAACTAAATCATCCCAGCCAGGGCTTAAAAACCTCTGAGGAAGGAGATTCCACCACCTCCCTAGGTAACCCATTCCAGTGCTTCACCACCCTCCTAGTGAAAAAGTTTTCCCTAATATCCAATCTAAACCTCCCCCACTGCAACTTGAGACCATTACTCCTTGTTCTGTCATCTCCTACCACTGAGAACAGTCTAGATCCATCCTCTTTGGAACCCCCTTTCAGGTAGTTGAAAGCAGCTATCAAATCCCCCCTCATTCTTCTCTTCTGCAGACTAAACAATCCCAGTTCCCTCAGCCTCTCCTCATAACTCATGTGCTCCAGCCCCCTAATCATTTTTGTTGCCCTCTGCTGGACTCTTTCCAGTTTTTCCACATCCTTCTTGTAATGTGGGGCCCAAAACTGGACACAGTACTCCAGGTGAGGCCTCACCAATGTCGAATAGAGGGTAACGATCATGTCCCTCGATCTGCTGGCAATGTCCCTACTTATACAGCCCAAAATGTCGCTAGCTTTCTTGGCAACAAGGGCACACTGTTGACTCATATCCAGCTTCTCGTCCACAGTAACCCCTAGGTCCTTTTCTGCAGAACTGCTGCCTAGCCACTTGGTCCCTAGTCTGTAACAGTGAATGGGATTCTTCCGTCCTAAGTGCAGGACTCTGCACTTGTCCTTGTTGAACCTCATCAGGTTTCTTTTGGCCCAATCCCCTAATTTGTCTAGGTCCCTCTGTATCCTATCCCTACCCTCCAGCGTGTCTACCACTCCTCCCAGTTTAGTGTCATCTGCAAACTTGCTGAGAGTGCAGTCCACACCATCCTCCAGATCATTAATGAAGATATTGAACAAAACTGGCCCCAGGACCGACCCTTGGGGCACTCCGCTTGAAACCGGCTGCCAACTAGACATGGAGCCGTTGATCACTACCCGTTGAGCCCGACGATCTAGCCAGCTTTCTATCCACCTTACAGTCCATTCATCCAGCCCATACTTCTTTAACTTGCTGACAAGAATACTGTGGGAGACCGTATCAAAAGCTTTGCTAAAGTCAAGGAATAACACATCCACTGCTTTCCCCTCATCCACAGAGCCGGTTATCTCCTCATAGAAGGCAATTAGGTTAGTCAGGCATGACTTGCCCTTGGTGAATCCATGCTGACTGTTCCTGATTACTTTCCTCTCCTCTAAGTGCTTCAGAATTGATTACTTGAGGACCTGGTCCATGATTTTTCCAGGGACTCAGGTGAGGCTGACTGGCCTGTAGTTCCCCGGATCCTCCTTCTTCCCTTTTTTAAAGATGGGCACTACATTAGCCTTTTTCCAGTCATCCGGGACCTCCCCCGATCACCATGAATTTTCAAAGATAATGGCCAATGGCTCTGCAATCACATCCGCCAACTCCTTTAGCACCCTTGGATGCAGTGCATCCAGCCCCATGGACTTGTGCTTGTCCAGTTTTTCTAAATAGTCCCGAACCACTTCTTTCCTTGTTTTCTTCTTATTTATATGGCTATAGAACCTTTAACTATTGGTTTTAATTTCCTTTGCAAGGTTCAACTCTGCTTGGCTTTTTGGCAGTTCTCACTTTATCCCTGCACTTTCTGACCTCGAAGAGGTAGCTTTCTTTCCAGATCCATCCCATCGTCCATTCCTTTTCTGCTTTCTCTTTGAGTTTCTTTTTCTGTTTGAGATGCTTGCTCATCCAGCTTGGTCTGCAACCTTTCACTACATATTTTCCCCCTTTCTTGGGGTACAGGCTTCAGATAGTTTCTGCAACTTTGACTTAAATTAATTCCAAGCCTCCTCCATATTCAGATCCTTGAGTTCTTTAGTCCAGTCCATTTCCCTAACTAATTCCCTTATTTTTTTAAAGTCTACACTTTTGAAATCAAGGACCCTAATTGCAGATCTATTTCAGTTTATCCTTCCATTTCGTTTAAACTGAATAAGCTCATAATCACCAGAACCAAGTTTGTCCCCTACAAGCAGTTCTCCTATGAGGTCCTTACTACTCACTAATACCAAATCTAAAATGGCATCACCTTTTGTTGGTTTGGCAACTATTTGGTGAAGAAATGTGTCAGCTATCACAACCGGAAAAATCTGGGCCCTACTATTATTAGTAGCACTTGTCCTCCAATCTATATCTGGGAAAATAAAGACCCCATAACCACATAATTCCCAATAGTATTTATTTCATTAAAAACATTAAAGAGGTATCTATCCTGATCGAAACCTGGGGATCTGTAGTGTACCCCAAGCACTATCCCACGGGAACCTCTGGTAGCTTTCTTCCCCAAAGTGATTTTGACCCAAATAGACTCTCTTTTATCCATTCCATCACTTCTAATTTCTTTACAGTCTACCTCATCATTAATATACAATGCTACTCTACCATCTTTACCTGTATTTTTGTCTTTCCTGAACCACACATACCCTTCAATATCTGTACTCCAGTCATGACTACTATTCCACCATGTTTCTGTTATCACTATAATATCTGATTTCACTCCTTGCACCAGTAGTTCTAGTTCCTCTATTTTGTTACGTAGGCTCCTTGCATTAGTGAACAAACATCTTAGTTGTTGCTGCTTGGCTTTGCCCAGTTTTCTCACCCGATTGGGTACAGTCATTCTACTGACAGTATCTCCTACCTGACTATTAAAGGAATTTGGTGTTAGGTTGGGAAATGTATGAGTAGGTGTGAAAGCTGGTGATCCCAGAACTTCCCCTAACAGTGTCTTCCATTGCCATCACCTTTTTTAAATTACTCTCCACTTAGTTTCTTTCATACCTCAGTATAGACGATCAGGATTTATAAAGATTAAGTGCCTAAGAAATCAGTAACAGCCCCAAGGACTAGGTTGTGGCCATTCCCAGCTATCACTGCATACAGTGCAAACCATTCACTTTCAGAATATTTTTAACAATTATAAAATGTCATTCAACTGAGGATCTATAAGTACTTTGCAAATATCAGATAATCCTCAACTGAGATGCTGTAGGTACATATATCTCTGTTTTTACAGGTAGACACAAAAGGGCTAGGGAACTTGTCCAACATCACACAGAAAATTAATAGTGGAACTGGAATTAAAAAACAGAACTTTTGATAGATTACTTTCTGCTCTCGCTACAAACACACATGCCAATAGTAGGAGGGAATAAGGGCACTTGTAGAGTGTTATATTTACAATGTCATTAAAGGATTTCTATTTTATACTGCGTTGGGACACTAACATGCACCTATTACCTATTTTATTTGACCTAACATGGTTGCTCAGTTTGTATTCCTTTCCTTTGTAAGAAAACATATGAGCTGTTGTCTTTTGATATTATAGTGTAGTATCATAAGTCTTCTTCATTTGAACAAGGCATTTGAACCACTTTTTTTTATTTCTAGAGTAGTTTATGCCCATCAGAAATTATCAGCGCTTAATAATATTACAGATTCAAAACATGCTTCTAGAAAAGTGAAGTCAAATATCACAATGAATAAATCTATATAGCTGTCTTCTACTGCTTTACATACCTTAAAAGATCACACATAATGGTTTTATTCTCCCAAAAGAAAGAGCTGGCATATTTCGCCTCAGCTGAATCAAGCCTGAGACACATCTGAAGATGTTGAAAAATAGCTTAAATTACCGCCACCCTCCCAACAAACTCACAGTTTGCATTAGCCCATTAAACAGATATGTTGCTGATGGTGTTACTTTTATATTTGTCACACCACTGTTTATATAAACAGTGAAATTCATGCTGATTTTTTTCTTTTCTCTCTAATCCTCATGTTTTTTGAAATCCATTAACGTCTCTTCATATAATCAAAACACAACAGATGTTATCAGTCTTCATAAAGGATTTGGGATATTTTTTTCATCAGGGACAAGAAATCAGAGCAGACCAGACTGTACCGCCTAGTACAAAAAAGATTGAGATGTCAAGATCATCAGTACAGTCATTAAAGAATGTGGGAAATGCATATAAATATAGATGTATGTACACTGTCCCATATATTTTACAAAAAACAAATATTTTTTTTCTGCCTTTACTCTTTTTCTAATCTGAAATTCTATATAATCATATATTGAAGGTCTAATTTAACCTGCGAAATTAGAGAAAGCTCTACCCTGTCACCAGCTTGTGCCATGACATGATTAGCTTAAAATTTAAATAAAAAGTCATTTCACACTGGGGGTATGTCTACACTGCAATGTAAGCCCAGGGTTAGTGAGACTCAAGTCTGGAAACCTTGGGTTTGAAAACCCAGGGCTTGAGTGGGACCTTAGATGGAGAATTTTTGATCCTGGACCACAATCTGGGTCTCTTGCATGTACACCGCATTCTGCAGGCCTGAGTCCAACCAACCATATCCTACACTGCCTAGCCTCATGAAAGGTGATTGCTCTAAAACTTTGTTCCTGGTGCAGTGTGGGAAAACTTGACTGTCCACCCCCATGCATCCCAGGAAGTTTGACCAATCTGCCAACACATCCTGCCAAGTCATGCACTCCCAGCAACCAGAGTGAGCAACATGGAGGAGTCACCATATGAAGAACTCTCACTTGTACTTTCACTTTTGTTTAAGGGAATGGGCAGAACTTCCATGAGACACTGATGGACATTCCAGCAGCATTTTCTGACCCATCAAATGCACCTGACAGAGAAGAAGGAGGAAGAGAAGGATGACACAGATATGGCAGACTCAAACTGCCTGATGCTGCTCATGACACTCGTTATAGCCACTGATGCCCTCTACATAGACTGGCGCTTCTGGAGCAGGGCAGCAAGCACAGACTGGGGGGATCAAACCGTCCTGCAGACTTGAGATAACCAGCAGTGGCTCCAGAACTTTGGCATGAAGAAAGCTACATTTCTGGAGTTTTGTGAGCAGTTTGTCCTGATCCTCAAGCATCAAGACACACACGAGGGCAGCCATGTCGGACCAGAAATGGGTTGCTATAACAGTCTAGAAGCTGACTGCCCTAGACTGCTACAAATTTGTTGCCAGCCAGTTTAATGTTGGATAGTCAACGGTGAGTGAAATGGTTGCAGATGTTTCTGAGGCAGTCAGGCATGCAGTTTACCTCAGGGTGTCTGACATAAAAGATATTCCTAACGAAATTACTGGCTTTGAGAGAATGGGGTTTCTAAACAGTGCCAGCGCCATTGATGGGATTCATGTGACCATAGTTTGTATTCTTCAAGGAGCACTTGAATATATAAACCAGTAGGTATACTACTCCATTGTTATGCAGGTTTTTGTGGATGACAGAGCCTGATTTATGAATGCCAATTTGGGCTGCACTGGAAAAGTTCATGATGCCTGAGTTTTCTGCCGATCAGGAATCTACATTCAAGGACTGACTGGGACACTATTCCCACCAAATGACATGGTCATTAATAGAGATATTGTTGCCACTGTTATTCTTGGGGATCCCATTTGTCCTCTTTTTCCTTGGCTTATGAAACCATATCCTGATCGTAGAGGCCTTGGCAACAGAAGGTTTGATTACACTCTCAGCAGGTGTTGAATTTTGATTGAATGTGTGTTTGGCAGATTGAAATCCTGCTGATGCTGTCTGCAGACCTGTTTGGATTCCAGTGTCATCAATACTATCTGGATTACTGTGGCTTGCTGTGCTCTTCACAATCTTTGTGACGACAATGGTACATTTCCCCATGAGTGGACCTATGATACTGACACATTGCTGAACAGTACACTCAGCCAGAAAGTGCACTATTACCGCTGGAGCTGGATGCACCTAGACAACAGAAATTAGGGATGCTTTATGCTCCCACATCATGGACTTGAATGGGCCAACGGAAGACGGAGAATAGTACCTTTATGAATGTACTTGTGCAGTGCTTACAGTACATTAGGTGAGGGGCAGAGGAGGCTGGTGTTGATTGACCTGCATTGTACTTATGAATGACCACTTATGCAATGGAGGTGGGAGGTGGGGGGTGGAGGTGGAGAACTGTGGGTTTAGATGTCTGTATAGACAAATAATGGTTGCATGCAACTTCAGTTGTCCCTTATCATGTGTTTAACTTTATTTATTGAAATATACATATGATGTGATGCAGTGATGGTAATACAATTTCTTAATAAAATAAAAAGCTTTATTTTGGGACATTTATTAGAAAAGCACAATATTAAACTATTGCCGGCAGGCCAGCTGCCACTAGCATATCAAAACACTAGTAACACCAAAACCTTTAACAAATCCACTGTTTTCTAAAAACTGCAGACCAGTTTGAGCTTTGGGCAGTTACCATGGTGTTCTACATAAGCCTCCTTTACCATTTCAGGCATTCCATATTTTGGAGGACATAACCATTCTTGGTGTTCCTGAGTGGCAAAGAGAGGTTTTATTCAAGCTGCTGGTGGGAAGCCAGCTTTGTATGCCACCAAAGTAAACAAGTCTGTAGTGAGTGAACAGCACATCTACATCTCCTCTTGGCTTCCAATGCAGTCTGTTATGACTGCGTGCGAACACACATTACTTTACCAGAATCCCAGTTTCTACCTCCCCAGCATGTTTCTGGACTGCATTCAAATCTCCAGACCTATTTTGGACAAATGATTTCATCACCTATGGACCACGTGGACTACATTTAACTGAAATGGGATACAGTTGTAAATGGACTACATTTGGACATCCCTCCTCCTTCATTTGGTTCATTACACTGTTGGGTTGATGAGGAGCCATGTACTTACAGGGAAGGCAACATAAGTTTCTTATTTTTAACAAACCAGCAAGTCCTAGCAAAAATGTGTGCTCTTCTAGTAAAACTTTATTTTCAGAGGCTTGTTTCACTGCTTGCACTTCCTGGTCTCCATTTTGAATTCCATGTTGGGAGGCAGGGGACACTAAGGTAGTGCTCTGCAATCCACCATTAGTGGATACACACTGCTTCCCGAGGCTTGTAATAGCTTTTGCATTGGTTAATGAAACAGAAATCCCTCCCATAGCTATACAAATAAACACAAAAATGAAACCAAGAACTTACCCAGCTTTAGGGTGACTTCTGTCTCTTCTGTTTCTGCTGCTAGTTCCATAGCAGGCCGCTCCTCCAAGTATAGCCCCAGGATGTCCTGCAACTGCTCTTGTGGCAAAGCCTCATCCGGCACCTACAGCTGCCTCCCATAAGTTCCCATGCTAGATTCTGGGGTTGGCAGGGTGCCATTCCTGCTGACCAGGTCATTGTGTACCACTGTTGGCTCTGTGATAGGCACCCTGTCAAAGTCCTCATGAGTTGAGCATGATGATGAGTTCCCAGGGGTGCGTTTCTGGTATCTGATTTTGTGGTAGTCAATCTTGAGCCATTTAATCCATTCCCTGCATTGGTAACTGGTCAGGTAAATTTCCAATACTGCCATCTTCTTCACTATTTGCTGGTAGGAGTAGTCATTTCTGGTACTCTTACTAAAATCAAATCTTTTGCTTGCCTCACACCAGAGATGCATCAAAATTTGGCTGTGCTCCTATGACCAGAAGTAGCACATTTGGCAAACAAATTGGTCTGGTCGGTATCCATTGCAAATGCAGGAGAAGATTCACTGTATTTGCAGCTCAGCGGTCACAATAAAATGGAAGGGCTAAATGCCATGCTGTACTTGAAGAAGGGGGGTTGCCTCCATTTCTTGGGAGTCAGTTGGCAATTCATGGGATAGAGAACACTGGCCATGGGATTTTGGGATAGCATTGGCAGACTTCCAGGGCCCAAATCTAGCATGGCCATATCCACATTTCAAAAAGATAGGGCTTGATCCCTGGGTCCTGTCTGGACTTGGGTTCAAACCCTCCACCCCATGAGGTCCAAGAATTCTGAATCCAAGCCCGAGTCCAAGAGATTTGTGTGTGAATGGAAGGGGGGTTAGGGCTTGAGTCTGAGTCGGAACCCAGGCTTACATTGCAGTGTAAACATTCCTTGGAAGACCAAAATGTTAGTTTTGAAAAAGTCAAAACAGGTTATTTCAATAATTACAAAATTTTTCTCAAATGCTTTTGAGTTGAGAAATTTGCTGAAACTGACCTTTTCGGACAAAAAGTATCCATTTGTATGAATTGGCATTTTTCAACAAAAAAGCTTTCTGACCATTCCTGATCAGCTTTGCTTTCAAGAAATATGATAGCAAACATTTGTTCATTTATTTCCAGAAATGTTCATCAACAGAGAGGTTTTGGTGAGTATGAGCAAAAGCAAAGTTTGAACTCTAAATGTGAGGATTCACACCAGAAACCTGCTTCTAATAGTTACTCATCCATTCAGAGACAAACAACATTAAGCATCCTGCTGGTGGGGGTCCAAAAAATGCTAACACATTTGGAATACTGAATAGCCACAACAAACCGCATGTGAATCATTCACAGTGCAAGAATTACGCAGTAAAATTATTCAGAAAATAATACAGAATTACAAATAAGTTCATGCAAATTTATTCATACAATTTGTCACTATCCATCTGGGCTGGATTCAAACCATAAAATGATATTTCACAAGCAAGGGGGAGAGAGGACTGCTGAAGTCACTGACGTATGTGAACAAGATGAAACATAAGAGAGGCTGTACTGAAATAAGTAGTTAGAGGTACTTATTGTGAAAATAAAGTATATCAAGACTTAGGCATAAATGGCCTGAACCAAAGTCCATTGCACTCAATGGAAAGATTCCTTTGATTTCAGTGAGCTCTGGAGCAAGCCATAAAGTCTCTGACAGCCTGCAGCCTGTTTCAGATTGGTTAGTCAGTACACTGAATGCTGTAAAATAATCAGTACTAAAACGTATATTCAATTATTATAGGCAAGATGTTTTATCTAGGAGGGGGGGAAGGTTGCTATGCAATAAACCTGCACAAGAATCCCCCTCCCCCCCTTAGGCCAGTAAACCAGCATCATCTAAAACACAGCAAATATAATTAGTTACAAATTGCTTTTTACAATTTAATTAAACTTCGTTGCCTCTGTGCTGCATAGGCAACATGTAGAATCTTTTATGTACATGCCAATTAATGCATGGGGATTCTGCTTTGTAATTGGACTGGGAAAAAACGGAATAAACTGAGCAGCACACTGTTGATATCCAGAATCAACTTCGTTTTAAAAAACAATGAAAAGTGGAGAGAGCTTTAATGCTTCAAATATTTATCTCAATTGAAATTGATTAAAACAATTTGAGGTTCCATTAGGTACAGATACAACCATTTTATTAACAAGATCCATCTGGTCTAAGAAAGAAAATTAAGATGAACCAATTGAAATTTGGAAGCTTTTTCCCAAACACACATAATTCATACTGACGGAAAACAGAAGCCGCAATTCACCACAAACTGTCAAGTAGATGAATGTTTCATTTAGCTGGAATTTCAGATTTCACCCAGCAAGAGTCTATAAAGGCTTGTAGTGAGGCACAGCCTGAGAAACAGAAAATCTGTTCTCATTTTACTGGTATCATATTAAAAGCCCGAGTACAACTTTTTAGGATTTATCTTCATGCAACATGAAACCACTTCAGCCTTAAAACATTTCTATCTGTGGATTTCCTGGTCATGGATATTGGCCAGGATCTCTCTAGTCCCTGTGCAACACTGTGCCCAACTCTTTAAAATTACATCCTCATTACAGTCTGCATTGCTCTCTTTCAGCTTGCACCAGGCATTGCTCTTGTGTAACAGTATAAAATAGTCTCCAGAAGGCTCAAACTACATCAGGCCAGCGCTGAAAATTGGAACAAAGCCTCACAGCACTTGTTTTCCTATGCACATATATTGTTATTATTTATAACAATAGGGCTCACTGACATCATGGTTAAACACATAGTGGACAAAGTGAACTCTACACTTCCAGTTTCCCACCTTGTCTCATAACTTTCTGAGTTCGTTAAGTGGGACTCACTTTATTTTTCATGTATTTATTCATTCATGTATTTAGGTATTCACCTATTTCTAAATTGCCCCATCACCTCAGCATCTGGGTGCCATACCTTGGAAAGAAAATGAAATCAATGCAATATACACAAGTTACAGGTACAAGGCATAACATATGTTCCATCTCTAAAGTGATCTGGAGGCCCATATAAAAGCTGCACTAGACACATACATCTCACTGCTAATGTTGACATATGGTGGATTGCCAGAAGGAGCAGTTTCAAGAAGCATGGGTCTTCCGGTCAGTGACGTAGCCAGCTTCTAAGAGGAGGGGGAGCAAACATAAAAAAAGCGCCCCCCCTTGGGTCCTCCTCTGGCCATGCCCCCCTTGGCTCCTCCTCCGGCCGCTCTGTGCCCCCGCCCCATGGTTTCTCCAGCCCTGCCGTGCCACCCCTGTGCCCCCCCCCGCTCCTCCGGCCATGCCCCCCTGCTCCTCTGGCCATGCCCACAGCCCCCCCATGGCGGCTGGCTGTGCTGCGGGCCGCCAGCCTGCGCCCCCCTCACTCCTCCGGCCACTTTTGGAAAGGCAGGGGAAGCGGCTGCTTCCCCTGCACCCCGCTAGCTACGCTACTGCTTCCAGTGAGAACGCCCTACTTCTATGATCAGGGCTTTTACCCCAGCAATTGTCAGCAAGTGCTAAGGAGAGACGATCCCTATAAGATATAACTGGGTTCTAGACATATATAAACTTATCAGTTGCAAACACCTTGGAAGAGATGAGGTAGACAGTGCAGTACACAGAATACTGATGGTCTCTGCACATAAGGCCTATCTCAAAGCCCATTGAAGTCAATGGAAAACCCCCCATTGACTTCAGTAGGCTTTGGATAAGGCCCATGGACCCTGATTCAGCAAAGGCCATGAGCACACATGGGTGCTTGACGTTAAGGTCATGTTTAAGTATTTTGTGGGATCACAGCCTGAAAGTGTAAGCTGATGCATTCTGCAGCTTCTGAAGTTTCTAGTTGCTTTTGAGCTAAAACCCAAAGTAGAAGTCATTGCTTTAATATAGTCTGGAGGAAGAAACAGAGGAACTAATATCCCATAGTGGAACAGTGAATACCACAACATCAATCTCTTGACGACAGTCATTCATGTGTATTGAACAGGAGAAGTGATAGGATGGAATCCCAAGGAGCCCCACATGGGAGAATATTTGAAGGGGAAAGGGTAAGTCCTCTATACTTCCTTTTTGGTGCCTCTCAGTGAAGAAGGAAGGAATCTACTAAAGGGTTGCTCCAATCACACTTACAAGACTCTGCAGATGAGTTAATAGAACCTTAGAACCAATAGTGTCAGAGGCTGTGTTGACAGATATAGCAATCAACATGGACATCAGAAAACAAAATATTCTCCCTTTTCTTGCCACCTCTACAACCAGACTAGTTGGAACTGAAAACACATGCAACAACAAGTTGTAAGCAGAGTTGTTCCAACACTACTGTCTTGGTAATCTTTCCCCAAAGTAGGAGCCTAGGTAATGGTGGATGACTGGCAAGGCTGTTCAGGCCAAGGAATATCCTTTTGAGCAGGAGCCTCATCACTGCATTTAGTAACTAGCACTTTAAAGGGAGGAAGTTAAACATTCTCTTCCACTCACTCCCTCAGCTAGGATTGCCAGCCGTGAGGGGTGAGGACTTGGATTACAAGGCATAAAGTGTAACTTTTCCATCTCATCTAAGATTACGCTGAGCAAAACAGAGAAATTCAGCCAGGCAAGTTTACAAACTCCTCGCTGGACACCGTGCGTACAATGACACCCAGGCTTGACCAGATCAGACTGATATTTCCAGCAAAGCAGATGGAAAATTCCTCAGCATTGACTCTGACACCCTGATCAGTCTCACTTAATTAAAAAAAAAAATCCAATATATTCCAAGCACTTAAGCACAAGATAAGGCCAGTTACAAATACCACTAGAACTGGTTAAGTCACACTGATGACCGTTGTGGCTTCCTGAACAAAATATGCTGTTCATTTATAGGATAAACATGCTTCAGTTTTAACTATATCTGGGTCAATAACTTGTAAATTGTAATTTATTCAGTGGTGGGGATTTTGCTGAGTTCCTAAGGGACGTAGGACCATGAGTCCCACCTAAAAATAGGACTCATGCTCCTAAATCTCTTACGCACTTTTGAAAATCTTCCCTTCAGTGAATATCATTCCTTGCTATTTGCAAATAGATTGCAATTTTCTTGAATTAAGTATATCTGAAATTATTTCCTGCTAATTTCTGAGAGTGATTCTTGGTATGCAGATTGTTTGGTAGCTGTTTGTCGCAAGTATTTGATATTCAAAATTCAAGCTGTGTTGTTTAGATATGTTTGGATATGTCATTTCTGTCTCTGGGGTGGATTATTATTGTTAGTCATTTGTGAAGCAGTGATCATGTGCCTGGTACTGTATAAAACAGGAAATATGCCCTGCCCCAAGACCTGACAATTTAAAGAAAGACATAAGGAAGAACAGACAAGGTGAGGAAATCCAGAGGAAGGAATCATTAATATTTTTGTTTTCAGTGTTCACCCAGCTCTACAAAGAATTTGAGATATTGCAGTGTTTGCATGGAAATTATGGGTTGTAACTGGTACTCTTTAACATAAAGCTGTTGGTTCATCAGCATTATCATTTAGAATTAGGAATAAATAATTAATAGTAATTGCAATGTATATAGTGCCTATCACATAGTGATATCCCAACCCTTAAAGAGCTTCATCATTTTAACTAGCACAAAACTAGCGGAGCTGGGAGGTGGTTAGTCATGAGTTTCAGTATTCGCCCAACTACAGAGAACTGCTATACAGCAAATGGAATCTTCAGATGTCAGCAGCCTAATATTATCATTGCTGGAATTTCAGTGTAGAGTTAGGAATGGCTCTTAACTAAATGTTGATAACTGTTGGTCACAATGTTTAAAGGTTTTTTAAAAAGCTTAAAGATTGAAGGGAGTATGGTACTCCCTTGATTGAAGTGAGTGAAACCCACTGGAATCTGTAAAATGATTAAAGTCTAGTTCTTAATGTGCAAGAGTGGCAATCTAATAGGGCCACATACTGTTGCTAATTGGGATAACCTCATCTTGGAGGGCCATGATTTTCACAAAATAAGAGCAGGAGCAGAAAAGGCAGATACCAGATAAAGTTCTAAAACATTGTTCTAGTAAATAATGATACTTCAACAAATACATTCCTGCAGAATGTTGTGGTGACTCAGCATTCTTCATCTTAAACTCTGATTAATAATCTTGCTAAATTCTCACTAAAAATAAGTGACATTTTTTAGTTCAATTACTTTCAAGAAACCACCAGTAATTCCTAGTTCTGTCACTTGTTTGTCTTTTTTAAAGAGGATTTAGTACAACATCAGGCAAACCAGACTTGTCAAAGGGATATAATGATTACAAAGAATTACCATCCATCCAGCAATGAAGTTGAAACTGGCAAATGGACACAACATAGCCTACTTGTTAGTCAATGAGTGACAGAGTTATTTCCTAAAATATAGGCTACATCATTAATCTAGGTAAAAATAAAAGAACAATGTCTATGTGTTTACTCTCAGAAAAGAAAAGATTTTTTTCTTTTTACTGAAAACAGGAGTAGAGATTATTAATACTAAAATTGTCTTATTTTCCAGCTAACATGTATGGCACTGAGCTGTCTTGCCTTCAACTTATTTTTATCAACCGTTTACAAGTAATGAAGAAGTCTCAAAAAATCCCGCAGTTTGGTTCAGCTTACCCAAAGTTTTAGTATTGAAATGGACCTAGATGTGTCACGAGATAATGCTTTCTTGGGGAATTTACAATATTACTTGGTTTTGGTTGAACTTCCAATACCTTTTTTGTTTTGTTTTGTTACTATACTCTCTTCCAGATACAACCAAAAAGTGGAGAGACACAAGATCATTTATTGAAAGGTAATGATTGTTTTTTGAACGTCACAAAAGGTTGAGGTATGATTCAGTTCCAATTCGAAAAAAAGGTTCAAGATGATGCGTATTTCTGTTGGGTTCATCCTTGGTGTCCACATGTTCTTTTGAACAAACCTGTGGACCAAATCCTGCCTTGTGTTGTGCAGGTGAAGAAGAGGGGACTTGGAATCTTTTACCTCAGAATACCCAAGTAGTAAAGAGGCAGAATTCCTACCTAGTGCTTAACAGATCACTAAGAGATAAGTCTGACTATTATGTCCGCTATTGCTCCACATCCCCAAGGAGGTGTGGTACGCTAACTGGACACAGCATGTATACTGCAGCATGCCACCCATGCTAACATGGAGTGTGCACCCCTTCTTATTAAGGAAACAGCCAAGAGCAACCCAACACACGTTTCCTGTATCCATTTATTTAGGCTACCCTGCCATGAGCTCCTGGAACGTACGTGTCACTGGTACTATGCCTCTACCCTCCAACTTCCTGTCACAGGTCTCATCCTAAGGGTGATTTGGTCCAAAAAATATTAGTAAGAAGATTATAATATGAATTTATCCTATTGGAATAACAATGTTTGTTTTCTTACTTAAAACCTGTTCATGTTACCCAATAAAGCATGTTACCCAATAATACCCAGTAAAGACACAACAATTTTTGTCATAGTCGTTACAGTTCTGTGAAACGTTTACACAGCTGCTAATCTCCCACCAGTCCTTCATAACATTCTTTTATTTATATGCTAACCAGTAACCTCAGTATCAATTAAGAAGCATGTTCCTGTCAGCTGGATAATTAAATGCCAAAAAACTCACCACTCAATATGTAATTCACTCAATATCTTGTTGTTTGAAGGAACTAGTGTTCACAAATAGGATGGATTGAATTCCTAACAACATCTGGCATGAGCAATGGACTTGGCCCTTACAATAATAGCATTACGGTCATGGCAGAAATGACAGCTAAATGTAGGGAGATGGATGGGGCTTTTCTCTGAAGAGGCAGATTCATGGTTGCAGCCTAATGAATCAGTATGTTGTAACCCCTGGTCATGTACATACTGGCCTGTTGGAAGTGACAACCTACATCAGGAGGTCCAAAGTAAATTGTAGCTGTCAGATCTAATGGAGAAGGATGCTGGCTTCTAAGTTACTGGGAAAGCTGAGTATAGTTTCCATTCCAATAATCTGGATCAAAACACTTCCTGATTGCATTGGTCAATTTATTCTGTCACTTAATTAAACAAAAATCATTACAAATCTTCTCAGTAAGAAAGGACAGAGAGAATTTTTAACCTTGAGAATCAGGTCTAGATGTTAGCTATCAAGTGAAGTTACTTATATTGTGGGACCAGGATTTATTTATCAGTAAGTAAGCCTTGGGTATTTTCCCTGCAAATCAGTGGCCTGATTCTGCAACAAACCGAGTACCTTCAACATTGAAGCCAATGGGAGCCAAGAAGTACAAGCCAGGAGGCACTCAGCAATATCATAGAGCTGAATGCATGAGGTGTTATTGAAATTATCTCTTAAAGCACAAACACTTCAGATGACGATGAAATTCTTGAAAAAATAATGTTTAAATTAATATAATGAAAATTATATTTCCTGGCCCCATATAAGCTTCTAAATAATGACGGGGAAGTGTATCCATGACATAACAACAAACAGAAAAGTTTTTTTTTTTAATTGTTCTCAGTTTGGAAATTTAACTATCAGATAGTGCTGGATTTTTAAGGGAACCTGGGAAGTAGAACAGAAATAATAGATTTTTGTATGTACAATATTGACATTTGTCAATATGATTCTTATTTGTTTTTCTTTTTTGAACTGAAGTACATTTATTAGCCGAAGTCCAGAAGTAAAAATGAGTGAGTAGTATGGGTTGAATAGCCTTGTCTCTGGATAAATTAATTCACTTTATATGTGTGTCTATTATTAACATTCCTCTGCTTCAGTGAAATGTATTGTACTGAATTGTAAAATTCTTAAACCATAATCCATTATTCTGTCCATCATAATATATGCCACAAATCTCCATAGAGTATCTGTTAACCAACCTCAGGATTATACAAATTTGTAGGTGTCTGCTGATAATGTGCATTGACTGAGTGATGTAATTCTGCCCCTTGGTTTCTCTGTCTCTCAGCACTCTCTTAAAAACATGATGATGTGTCTCAGGAGAAAGGTTGTTTCCTAATGAGATGGATGGATGGACGGACGGATGGATAGATAGATTAGATAGATAAGGGAAATGTACATAAATTCCTGAGAGATACAGAAAGTGTGGTTTCAAGAAGACTATCAAATTAGAATACATTATATAGTGACTGCATTTTGCTACAGAAACTGTTGTTCTGGCTCTGTATTTTGAAAGAGCCAGACAGTATTAGCTTTTTTTTAGTTTCATAAATAGTTATTCCTCTAGGAAAGAATCCTATATCAGACATTATGTTACAAATTGCTACATGGTGAGCCGATGTGTATTTGTCTGCAGGGAAAATTTGTTTTTATTCATAATCTGCACTACAAATCACAAGTCTCATAAGACTGGCAAAGGTGTTGGCTATTCACAAAGAAAAACTTTTGTTGGCTGTTTTTAAAGGTTCGTTACATTGTGTTCTGTTCATTGCACTGTAATTAAAGTGGCTAAAATATGTATCTTTAGATCATGAGGTCTCTGGGGCAGGGAGAGTCTTCTATTTTTTAATTTGCCTGTAATGTATCTAGAACAAGAGGGCTCTGTTTCTTGGTCAAGGGAATCAAAAGTAAATAAAACAAATATTAAATAATATATATAATACATGTATTCCATTAACAACGTCAACAGAGACGGGCAAAGAACAAGTGTCATGAGGCGCTCAATAGAGCGGGTCAAAAAACAGATTTTCCATTTCACCCAAAATTTTGAGATTTGCTTTAGTGACTAGAGCATTGGACTAAGACCGAGAAGACCTGGGTTCTGTTCCTGACTCTGCCACTGGTTTCCTGGGTGTCCTTGGGCAAGTAACATCCCTTCCTGGTGCCTCCGTTTCCTTATCCATAAAATGGGAAGAAGAATAATCCTGACCTCCTTTATAAAGCATTTTTGAGATCTACCAATGAAAAGTGCTATATCAGAACTAGGTATTACCCTTATTTACTAACTCATCATACATTCCATGTAACTGGAATGAAAGGCCAATTTTTAAAAAAAGATTGCAACACAACATTTTTAAAAATAGGTTCAGGTCAATCAGTGTTTCACTTTGATTTCTACTTTTTTTTTTTTTTTAAAAAGAGAGATTAAATTTCAAAATAAATGTTTTGAACCGAAGGAAAATGTTCTGGAAATGTTGAAATGGAACAGTTTGACATTTTGTAATTTTTTTCCATTTTTTTTAAACCAATATGTCCTCAAATTGTTAGGATTTTGTAAAAAAATATGTTTAATTGAAACAGAATCTTCTAGCAGAGAACTGTTTCAGTGAAAATTTTCTGACCAGCTCTAGTGCTCAGCACCTGGAGAGATCAGAGATCATTGCATTTCCCACAGTGACAAGTGAATTCCATTGAATATCACTAAGCTCCTGTTTTAAAAAAAATACCTGCTGGATATGTGAAGCCTTAGGGCTAACAGGAGTGTACAGGGCATGTCATCACAGTTGGCTCCTTCCTCTTGCCTCCAGAGAGATGGGTCTTCAGAGGTGTTTTGTTAGTTCTTCCAAGGTATTGATATAAATGGGAGTAAGTTTGTGACAGGACAGTCTCACTGAGGGGCAAATGGCTCTAGAATTCACTCCCCAGTTTGACTCACCAGAGGCCAGATACAGCAATATTTTAGGCATGCTTTCTGACACACCTGCTTTTTAGGCTATTCTGGGGATAAGAAATGAGGGTGCTTGACGTTAAGGTCATGTTTAAGTATTTTGTGGGATCACAGCCTGAAAGTGTAAGCTGATGCATTCTGGAGCTTCTGAAGTTTCTAGTTGCTTTTGAGCTAAAACCCAAAGTAGAAGTCATTGCTTTAATATAGTCTGGAGGAAGAAACAGAGGAACTAATATCCCATAGTGGATGTAACAGGCAGGATTATGGAACAAGAGTCTGTGGTTTAAAACAAATAAAGTGAAGTTCTTCTTCACACAGCGCATAGTCAACCTGCGGAACTCCTTGCCTGAGGAGGTTGTGAAGGCTAGGACTATAACAGCGTTTAAAAGAGAACTAGATAAATTCATTGAGGTTAAGTCCACTAATGGCTATTAGCCAGGATGGGTAAGGAATGGTGTCCCTAGCCTCTGTTTGTCAGAGGGTGGAGATGGATGGCAGGCTGGGGCGGCGAGTTATATACACTCGTGCTGCCTGGGCTCCAGCAATATTTGGGGCTGGGTCTCTCCCCCGGCCCCCCCTGCTACCCCCACGTGCCTCCCCCAAGTATCCCCCGGCATCCACTTGCTGCCCCCACTCACCTCCCCTGAGCCCCGGGCCACAGAGCCTGCAGTTCATGCTGACTCTGCTCTGCCGGCTCCCGGCATCAACTGCTGCCACAGGGTCCTAGTGCCCCCCATCCATGTTGCCAAGTGGATTATTGTCATAAAGCGTTTGCTGTATTATTTATTAATGCAAGATAGTTAGTGAGCCAGATTCTGCCCATTAGCTCCACGGGCTTTGCAGTGATCTGAATTTTGGTGCCTGACTTTATGCAGCTGTATTTGAAAATTTTGGCTATTGGGTGTGAGCTCTGGGGGAAATGCAGCCATTAGATCATGACTTTAAAGAAGACATAGCTACTGTGGCCAGCAAACTCCCCTTAAAGTTCAATCTTAATTACAGATAGAGAGAATCAACTCATGGCAGCCAATTTTTTGAACAGTATCTTGTGTAATCATAAATGAGAATATTCTGGCAATCATCATTGAGGCTGTGAGCATTTCTCCTATATCCAAACTAAGGAGTGACTGTGTGTTATCTAATATATTTTAATAGTTATAATCATAGGGGCTGGAACTAGAGGTGCTGGGGATGCTACTGCACCCCCTGGCTTGAACTGGTTTCCGTTATTTACGGGGTTCACGGTTTGGTTCAATGGCTCATAGCACCCCCTCTATACAAATTGTTCCAGTACCCCGGTTGTAGTTGAACAGTAACATGAACTATTTTGCCAATATCTTTAAAATGCAGAGATTAAAATGTCTTTAATGCTGATCTGACTTTAACTGTCCACACTTCTCCTAATCCTTGAAGTGGATTATTGTAATATTCGGTGGAATGGCATCCCAGATCCTGTTAATTGAAAATTGGAGTATATTGAAAATGCCATGTCTACAAAATTAAAGAGATTAAAGCCCAGGAGTACTTTAAACTGCTTCTTAAGAGCTTACATTAGTTGCCAATGCAATTTCTGAATTGTTAAAATTTCATTACATTACAAATGCCTTATACTGGAATGGAAGGGAAAAGTGGCTTTACTACTTTGTATCCTTCTAGCATTCCTTAAGAGGGGCTGCAGAGTTTTAAAATTATGAAAACTATCTATCTATTTATCTACCTATCTATCAAATTCATGCTTGTATCCCCAAAGGCAGTGAGAGGCAGTGGCTTGATCCTCCCCTATTCAAGTATTGCTGTGAGGATTTAGAGGGTGTAGGGCAGAGCTGTCTCTGTATTTGGCAGCACTCTTGCTGTGCTAGGGGAATTGACCTTGTAGAGAGCATGGTGGTCCCTTTCCATTTATAACTAGTGTCAAGTGGTTGCCACAGAAGGGCAAATTCCTCCCAAGATGTCCTGCTGCATGTATTGAAAAGAGATTTCACAGTATGTCACTCCTCAGACTTTCTTTAACGTTTTGCTGCACAGTGGTCACCTGATCTTCTCCAGCATAAAGATCCAATGTAATCATTAGGATATGGACTCAACTGAATCAAACCAGGAGACAGATAGACAGAACTACGAGGTGGCACAGAGAGGTCCTGCAGGGAATGCCCATGCTTGAGGTGTAAAATGTAGTCCAAAGTTTGATTTTGTTGTTCACTGAAATAATACCACCACAACAAACTCAGGAATGGGGAAGTTTGGATATAATGTGTATATACTTTGTTCAGAGCAGGGAAGCAACTTATTCTGCTTACATCTAAATAACTTGATTTTCTAACATTTATAATATACAAGATATACATATAATCTTACATTTGTAATATAACATTATTTGTATCCTTCTGTACTGATTTCACCTACTCAATGGATTTTTAGGAGGCTCAAGCTATGCTGTTCCAGAATTCAGCAGTTCCATTTAGGTTTAAGATTGTGCTATTACAAACATCTAATGACTTGCATTTCAAGGGCCAGCTTCATACCTGTGTACAAGTGTGATGCAACTGTAATTGTTGTGGCTTTCTTTTCTCTGCACTGCATCCATCTACAAGGGCAATTTCTGGGGTTATTTGGAGTTATTTTGCAAAGCAGAAATGATACACATTACATAAAGGATACACAGTGCGCCCTTTCATGGAGACACTACTGTTTGTTCTTTCTTGTTTTGCTTACCTTACTCTAAAGTTAACTGTTAAGTTCACAGCATACACACAGTGATAAAAACATAAATATCCTTTCTGGAAGGTTGCACTATAATACTACTTTATTTCTTAGAATTCAGAAAGATAAACACAAGAACCCCAAA
Source organism: Chrysemys picta bellii (assembly GCF_011386835.1). Classification (NCBI taxonomy): domain Eukaryota; kingdom Metazoa; phylum Chordata; order Testudines; family Emydidae; genus Chrysemys; species Chrysemys picta. Next base: position 28,474,610 of record NC_088792.1, read on the forward strand.
ACAGAGAGTTCCCTAAGGCAGACTCACCAACATTACCTTTAAGCTGTCTCTTTCCACACTGACTCTGATCACACACTTCCCCAATGAGCCCACTAGCCTGCAAGCAGGGCCAATAAACTACATCACCTGAAGGTATGTCTACACTATAGCTGGGAGCATACTTTCCAGAATGGACAGACACACACGTTAGCTGTGTTCAAGCCAGTGCACTAAAAATGTCAGTGTAACTGTAGTGGCTTGGGCTACTGCCCTAGTATAAGCCTGCCCAACCCTGTGGGAACATACTTGGTCAGCTAGCCCAAGCCGCCACCTGTGCTCCTTCAGCCACACTGCTATTTTTAACATGCCAACTTGAGCAAAGCTAACATGTCTGTCTACCCCATGCTTCCAGCTTCAGTGTAGACCAGTGGGTTCTCAACCTGCAGCCCACCAGCCGCTTATGGCCCAATCAGTACACAACTGCAGCCCATGTGACATCCTCAGGGCCATACAGGTAGTATATATATTGTGTGGATGCTGCCCACATCACACATAGAGAACTGCATATGCAGCCCACAATGGTAAATAGATTGAGAACCACTGGTGTAGAAATACCCTAAAAGTGGTAGCTTGCAGTTCCAACATCTTCCTCAATACTCCATTAAACTATTCCTTCTGAAAGTATAGTGCTGTTCCTTGTGTAATGGAGAATATAGCAAGGAGAATTCCACCGAATTTAATGAAGTTGCATCCACTTACACCACACTTGAATTTTTGTCCTCTGTATGGATGTGAAGTACTGAAAGAGTCTATTTTCTCCACATTTGGGATTAGGCTCAAAGATATTTGGTCAAGGAATATGTAAACTTTATTTGACATCATGATGCATGATTTTTATAATATTGCAGACGCACATTCAAATGATCATTTTGGGGACTCGCTCACAGACTGAAGGAGGCAAATTTATTTCTGTCCTGGATTGTCTCCAAAATCCCATGAAGTGACACCAAAGATGAACGTCACACAATTTAATTATTTTAACTGGGAATATCAGCAGTTGGAGGGATTTAAAAACTTTTACTCTTAGAGAGCCCTACTCTATATGAAGTAGACCTTGTTCATTCATTTGCTGACAATTCCTGAGATATGCTTTATAGCTAAATATCCTCCCTCCCTCTCCCCCGCCAAAAAAATTAAAATGTTTAGGACCTGTTCCTGGCATTGCTGCTCTCCAGTACAGAATTACAGCATGTTCCAATTTAGCTGAGAGTGCCATCTCTTATTGCAGTGCCAGCAACAATTTTAAATAAATATCATTGCTTGCAGTCTTTTGTGTGCAATTAATTGAAAGCTTCAGGGGAAAACCTCATATCCCATGGTGTTCTGAAAGGAACAATTGTCCCTTTAAATTGCCTCACTGTTTCTTCTGTTGCTGAAAAATTCTGGAAAATAAAGCTTGAGTAACAGTCCTAATTTCTGTTCTGAATATGGGTGTGGGGAGGGTTGTAATTACAGTGATTTGTTGTTAAGTTAGATGCCAAAAAGTAAAAGACTGCATGAGAGCAGTAGAAGGACATTTTAAATCCAGCATAAATTGCCAGAGTCTATAATTCTAAAGCGAAACTGTCAAGTACCATTTTTATTAGTTGTGTTTAGCATCCTGTGGTAACACTCTCTGAGAAGCCTCAGCATAAATATTTGTTTCCTTTAATAAGTGCCATTCCTTTCTGTCTCCTCTCTTATTCCCAATGGAATTTGAAATTTATGAAGCTTTGCTATTTAATTCCCCCTTTCTGTACCAACATTATCAAGATGTCAGCCTGATTCTGGGAATTGTTTTGTGATATGTAACTTATCGTGCTTGTCCTTTGGTTCTGCAGCAGCAAAGTATAACACATTGCAGGTCATGCAGTAAGTGGCTAGATGCACAATGACAAAGAGTATATTGTACATCATATTTAGCTTATTACAACTTTAGGTGAAATCAGATTTGGTACTCAACCAATTTCAGTGTCCCTTTAAGAAAATACTGTATTTTCAGAGTTAACTAGTACAAAAAAAATGGGGTGGAAAATATTTTTATAGATTGCTAATTATAACTGGGGCCAGATTGTCATTTCCTATTGCAAAAACACACAGGAAGGGACTGGGGGAAATATAGAATTTCAGGTACATTGCCAAACCTTTTCCCCTTAAAAGAGCAGTCCCTGGAGTTTATCTGGGTGAGGCCTCACAGCCCTGCAGAAAATGAAGACAGAGCCATCTGTATGAAAGGTTCTGTGCAGCTCCACGGGCAGTATGCTCTTGTAAAAGATGGGCTGGTAATGGCTGGGTTCCTCCATTAGTGCAGTGTAGCAACCACAGATATGCACCCAAAGGGAATTAGTTCAATCTGTATCACTCTTGACCAGATTCCTGCTTGCAAATCTGTTAGGGCTGCAGGGGATAGTGCAACTGAGATCAGCTTGTCCACAGCTATTCCCTACTCCAGACCTTCACAGTGTCAAAAGGCCCTTTGACCAATAGAAGGACAACTCTGGGGCCCACAAGGAGAGGAGAAAGCCCTACTTCAGCATAGATCAGGGGTCGGCAACCTCTGGCACGTGGCTTGCCAGGGTAAGCACCCTGGCGGACTGGGACAGTTTATTTACCTGCTGACGTGGCAGGTTCGGCCGATCGTGGCCCCCACTGTCCCCGGTTCGCCATCCCAGGCCAATAGGGACGGCACGGGCGAGGGATGTGCTGGCCGCGGCTTCCCGCCGCCCCTATTGGCCTGGGACGGCAAACCACAGCCAGTGGGGGCCGAAATCGGCCGAACCTGCCACATAAGCAGGTAAATAAACTGGCCCAGCCCGCCAGGGTGCTTACCCTGGTGAGCCACGTGCCAGAGGTTGCCAACCCCTGGCATAGAGAAAGACCTCTCTGGGTAAGGGCCCCTCTGCATATGTAAAACTCTGATTAACTCAAATGGACCAGGACTGCGTGGTCATGGCCTATATCAATACAGTGGATGTTTTATGACACCTGTGGCAGATTTTTCATTACTTTTTATAAACAATGTTAGCAAATATTCTCACATTCATTACTGAAAAGGTTATGCAATGTTCTATTGACAAAAGAAGCTTTTGAGTAAATAAAATATTTTGATCATCTGAATAAAAATTTCATGAAAGAGGAAAATTGGTCCATTTTTAATCCTGCAAGTATTGAAATATTTTGCAAAAATTTGTTTTAATTTTTCATCAAGTTCTAGAAAAAATGTATTTGTAAATGCTTTATTAGTTTAAAAAAACCTCATAAAATATGTTGGGTAAATTGAAGACTCAGTTATCACTACCTAAAGAGGATTTGGTCAAGAAAGTCATATTTGGTGTGCTTAAATAGGATCTTTAGCTTCCATAAGTACATGTAGAGACACTACTCCACCTAACTCTGTGCTCTGACATCTGGGCTCTGAAACTCAATTTTAACAGACACACAGAAAGAATTTTTTAAATCTGAATTTTGTTACCTTTATTTAAGTCTCCCAAAAGTGTAGAGCTGACATGCGAGTCTGGGGTAAAAGTTGGGAACTCAGTCACAAGTCCACCTAATTTAGGTTAAATACATTTTCATACAATATCAGACAGAATTATTGTCACTTATAGTGTCTGGACATATATTTATGCCAGACAAATAATAACAGACAAGACAGATTGGTAAATGGGCCCAAATTACCATATTCTGGGGCATCGGGAAATTCTTCCACCTTCCTTGAAAGTAATCCCCTTCTCTGATCCCTTGATCCGGTCCTTTAGTCCTGTTCTTCAGTTTCTGGTCTGGTGTTTATCCAGTTTGTGCCCGTGTTCACTTAGATCTTTTATACATTTTTACATTACAGATTAAGTTATGTTTATCCAGTTGGCTTTTAGCACATCAGTCATTTGGCTTGTGTATAATCAATACATTACTCATGAACAGGTTTCAATTACCCAACTTCTGTATTTTTCCTGATGGTTTTGCAATTCTAGGCCTGCTCTGGGTTTTCCCAGGAAAATGGTTTTTTAAATTTATTATTACACGTTTATGTATCTTTTACTTACATCTTCCAACACAACATGTTACCTTTGTTCTCTCAGCAATAACATTTTAAGCAGATTAGCAATTCTATGTAAAAAAAAGGATTGGCAAAACCACATTTATGCCATCAAGGACTTGGCCTCAGTGTTTCTTCATGTATACTCATTCGCTATAAATAATTACAAATCATTAAATATATGGCTATCAAAGCTCTTAATCTTACCATTAACATTCTTCATTTTATATTTCAATGTTATATGTCAGTATATGTTACTCTGAGTTACCCTTAAGACAGAAAGGGGAAGAGGAGTTATGGAAAACATGTTGGTTTTTTCAAGTCAACATTTCTTATCTTACTTTTTTTTTTATTTCAAAGTCCAGTTTTGTTTGTGAATTATTACAAAGAAATGTTATTCAAAATGTTCATGTGCATGTACTTTGAGGGGTGGCTCAGTTTTAGGACCTTGATATTTAGTTGCTTTTGGCCAATGTGATACTGAACTTGTCAGATCTCATATATCTTTACATTTCAATTTTAGGAGGCATGATTGAGTCATTTCAGTACACAGGCAAGGAGCCACCAGCTCTTCCCGTAGAAAGTATAAAGAATGAGGTCAGGTCACTGATTAGAGATTTGACAAAAGTAAAGGGAACCGAAAAGGTGTACCGGCATAAGGAGTCATTCTCTTTAACCCATGATTGCAGGCTACAATTCAGACAAAATCACTGCCTTGTCACTGAACACAAAAAGTATTTCCATTAACATGTTTGCATCTTACACTCCACCCTTATGAAATGACTGAAAAATTCACTCATTCATACAAAGTTGTATGACAAAAGGTTGAGTAGCAAATGCAATGCCAAAAAAACGACATATTAAATGTTTCAGTCATTCACAAGTAACATTATTCATATAAAGTTATTAAAATAAAAAGTTAACTTTTGCGGGACTAAAACCACAAAATATATGGAGATGCACCAACTATGAATAGCTGTATTTATCAGCATTTTATTTGTATAAAATTATTTTTTCTTATGTTGTTAGATGGAGTTATAGTTCTGATGCTATTCAACAACATGGAGTTCCAAAATATTGCAGGTTCTTTGGGGCAGGGACCATCTCTTTGTCTGTGTTTGTAGAGTGCCTAGCACCGTGGGACCGTGCTTTATGACTGGGGCTCCTCAGCGGGAGCACAATGCATTGATATTTCTATCAGTGGATTTGGGAGGATATGAACTTCAGAGCAGAATTCAGATATGGTCAGTGAAGTATGCTAACTTCTTTTGACAATATAATGCAATATAGCACTTAATGACAAGAAATAGAATCAGATATATACACAGAGACAACCACAGTCATCAGCAGGGATCAGATCCATGACCCCCAGTACTAAAAGCCCACCCAATGAAGGGAAATTCTTTAGGTGTGAGAAAACAGCAAACGGTAGCCATGTACTGTTACCCTAAAATGTCGATGCCAATTATGTTACCTACAAATTTGCGTGGGGCTTTTAGCACCTTGAGCACAAGCCCGCCAATTATGTTAGCCTATGATAGTGCTTCTAATTTAACAAAAGGGTTACAAGGTTGTGGCCCGCTCTAAAGGAATTGTCAGGGTGTTACCCAGGGGCTTAGGGCTTCCCAGATCAAACTAGTCTTGTTAACCCCTGAAAGGACACGGATACAGCCTTCTGCTCAAGGATTGACACACATACAAGCAAAAATTCTTCAAAAACAAAATAATTTTTTATTTAACAGAAATAAAAAAAATACAGAGAGTTTAATAAAGCAAGAAAAGATACATAAGATTTAATAAAACACAATAGAATTACATTTAAGAATTATACAATTAAACAGCACACACACACACACAAAAGACACAGGCTGCATAAAATACATATAGAGAGAATACAATAGTTTCAATGTGAAATGTATATAAAGATCCCGCATACACAAAGGTTTTTAGTCTTAGTGTTACAATCTAACCCCGTACTTAATACAATGTAGTATACGTGGCCTCTATATACACATATGAAAAACCATCATTATATTCACAGATTAAAAAGAAAACATTCACTTAACATTAACAGTAAATATTTAACATTTAATATCTAACATTTAATATTTAACATCCTCTGAGTACTGGCCAACTGGTTGCAGGATGGGCAGGGGAGATTGCATTCAGAAGCAGGCATACAACTTTATTAACAAACATACCCAGGCACTCTTAAAGAAAATAATTTATAAAATTAGACTTACACTCTCACACCAAAATCCCTCTGACTCATCTTAGGTCCTTCTGCTCTGCCAATATAAACGATGAAGATGTCTGCACCTGGAGAAGATGCTGATGGGTCATGGCGGTTATCTGCCAGAACAGCTATAGTAGAGGCGGTTAGCTGCTTCGTAGCTGCCTTAGACGATGCTGCCCTCTAGAAGGTTCTATGCTGTTGCTCCTGCAGGTAGCTGCTTGATTGAGTTACTATGGAAACCATTGCCATGGTGACTTTTAGAATCTGCTGCTGTTGCTGCTGCTTCTTCTTGAGGCTTCTGATCTTCACAAACCCTCAAAACCCCCACACCTTTAGCCTACTAGCTGTCACCTTATATACTGGTTGCTCTCGCAAGGTCAGCTCGTCTCAGCCAATCAGCTTCTAGCTTTTCTAGCTCCTCCCTATTATATCATACCTACTTTTAGAAAGCAGTGCTCCTCCCTCTGAGTTGCTGGAACTTTTTGGAATTTTCCATTCTCTACATTTAAACTATGTCATCTCTGTCTCCACCATTTTGGTCCACCATGTTGGATTTTTTAAATTTAAACTATCATTAATTTATACTTAACTTTAGAACTAATTACTGTTTTATGCAAATCAAAGTGTCACCACCTTAATTATGTCAATTGGGAGAAGTGAATTTCAGTGTTTTTAAACCCCCTCTGAGGTTTGCCTGCAAGCCTGTGTTAAGGTGCTGCATGGTATTTCAGAACATTCAAAGCAAAAATCTCGGTTACAGTACTAGACACTAGAAAACTGAACTCAGGCTCTTGGTTCCTTAGCACAGAAAATTCACTTCCTTCTATGTCTTCCATAAGTTTAGAAACAGCCGCTAGACATGGACTCTTTTCCATTATATTCTGTTGTGTACAAATACTGCTTGTTAATGTTGATATCATTTCTGGCACTCCTGAAGCTGTCTTGTCTTTATCCTCTACACTTGTGCAGAGAATGACCAAGAGCAGCTTATAACAAATAAGAGGAAGAAGAAGAGAGAATGGCTGGCAACAAAAGGATTCATGCCAAAGCAACAAGAGTTTAGATCAAGAGCCCACATTGTTAATGTTGATATCATTTCTGGCACTCCTGAAGCTGTCTTGTCTTTATCCTCTACACTTGTGCAGAGAATGACCAAGAGCAGCTTATAACAAATAAGAGGAAGAAGAAGAGAGAATGGCTGGCAACAAAAGGATTCATGCCAAAGCAACAAGAGTTTAGATCAAGAGCCCACATGCTCGCAGCATCCTGATAATATACATAGGGTCCCTTGTACCCAGGGCCGGCTCCAAGTTTTTTGCCCCCCCAAGCAAAAAATTTTTTCTGCCCCCCACCCCCACCCCAACTCCACCCCTTCCCTGCCCCATTCCAACCCGTTCCCCAAATCCCCGGCCCCGCCTCCTCCCCCAGGCGCGCCACATTTCCCCTCCTACTCCTCCCTCCCAGGCTTGCTGCGCGAATCAGCTGTTTTGCGGCAAGCCTGGGAGGGAAGGGGGAGAAGCGGAGCGGGGCGGCGGGCTCGGGGGAGCAGGAGGCAGTAGAGTGGAGGTGAGCTGGGGGGGCGGTTCCTCTCCCCCCCCCCCAGGGTTACTTCCTGCGGCCCTCCCCGCGCCCCCCATCACCGCAGCTCACCTCCGCTCCACCTGCTCCCCTGAGTGCGCCACCGCTGCTCTGCTTCTCCCCCCTCCCTCCCAGGCTTGCCGCAAAACAGTTGATTCGCGTGGCAAGCCTGGGAGGGAGGGGTAGGAGGGGAAATGCGGCGATGTAGTCTAGAAAAACTGGGACTTCTACACTGGTTTCTATTGATATTTGAGGTATTTTATTAATGCAAATGTACTAAAAAGATATAAAACAAAATGTTAATGGATAAAAAGAAATACCTGAAAAATAAAACAGAAAATGATTACAAAAAAAAAGTAAAGAATTTTATGGGCACAATCCTCCCAGCCGAGCCTGCAGCTGCCTCCATCAATAATCTTATTGGCATTATTTGACTTGCTGGAGCTTCCCGGATGCTAGGAGCTTTCCAAACACACAGGAAAGCACCGTGCCCACCTGGCTCAGGGTCTAAGGGCTTGTCTTCCCTGTGTGTTTGTACCCTGGGATAACTATCGCCCGTGAGCTATCCTGCTGCAAAAAACAGAGTGATGACATGTACTTTAGTGGGAAAAGGCTAGGCAAGGTTAACCACAGGAGGAGAGAGATACCACTGACCTTGCCTAGCTAGCTTGTGGTAAAAACGATGGATGCCGGGTCTCCAGCAGGATTTTACAGTGAGATAACTACCCTACGTGTGTTATCTTGCTGTATAAAACCACCTTTATAAGCAGTGAAGAGAGAGCCTAAAAAAGATAAAGCCAGACTAAAAGCGTGTGTGAAAGGGATCTATCATGCAAGCAAATGGATCAGTGTGTTTGCTGTAAGTGTGGCTGTTTCTAATTTGGCTGGGTTAGAAGTTTGTCACAACTCAGAAGCATAAGCAGGGCATAGCTTGGGTCAGTGCTTGAATTAGGGACTTTCCAGGAAAACCTAGGTGGTGCAGGGTAGATCAATGTATACATCACCAGAAAGCACATCTCTGTGATGATGGGGTGGAAGGGCTTTGCAGGTGTGAATCTGGAAGCATGACTCATCGGCATCATGTCCAATGTCTACCAGTGAAACTTTGACAGCACCCCACAGCAGCTTCCTAAGTAGAGGTGCTGGGTGAGATGTGAAGGGAAGGAGCGGTAGCTGGGGTTTGGTCCGCTCCACTGCCGCTTGCTCCCCCGAGCGCAGCGCTGCTCTGCTTCTCCCCCCTCCCTCCCAGGCTTGCCGCTTGAATCAGCTATTTTGCGGCAAGCCTGGGAGGGATGGGGGTGAAGCGGAGTGGCGGTGTGCTCAGGGGAGCAGGCGGAGTGGAGGTGAGCTGCGACGGTGGGGGGCGCGGGGAGGGCCGCAGGAAGTAACCCGGGGGGCAGAGAAACCTCTCCCCCCCCCAGCTCACCTCCGCTCCACTGCCGCCTGCTCCCCCCAACCCGCCGCCCCGCTCCGCTTCTCCCCCCTCCCTCCCAGTCTTGCCACAAAACAGCTGATTCGCGTGGCAAGCCTGGGAGGGACGGGGGAGAAGCGAAGCAGCGGCGCGCTCGAGGGAGCAGGCGCCAGTGGAGCAGAGGTGAGTTGAGGGGGGGGAAACGGTTCCTCTGCCCCTCCACCCCCAGAGTTACTTCCTGCGGCCCTCCCCGCGCCCCACACCACTGCAGCTCACCTCCCCTCATGGCCGGCTCCGGCCTTTTTGTGCCCCAAGCAAAAAAAAAAAAAAAAAGGGAGCCGGAGTGCTACCCCAAGCACATGCTTGGTGTACTGGTGCCTAGAGCCGGCCCTGCTTGTATCTCAAACCCAATATATAGATCTCTGGTGGTCTAAGTAAAGGGGGCTCTATTGATATGGTACGGATGGGACATTTACTAAATGAGCAAAAGATGCCTCCAATGTCAGGCTTGTTTGTTTGTTTTTTCCATTTTCTTTTAAATGATCACAATAAATGTGATTATGGAGATACATTAATATAATTCATGCTGAAGGAAGTGTGTGTGAGAGAGGCAAGAGAGACGAAGTGATTTAACCCAGTAGAAATCATTTAACTTGATTTGTATTCACAGAGTCTATTTTTTCTAAGATACACCTTTTAACTCATCTGCAACCTATGTAAATTATTCATTTGAGATATTTTTCCTTAACTTTCCCCTCTGAATAATTCAGTTCAGACTTAATGGTTACTGTTCATGGAGGATAAACTAACTTTGTTCAGCATCTAGGCCACTAACTATAAGTTCATGCCAATTTTGTTTTTGACCTGCTTCTGCTGCCATTAAAATGAATAGCAAACTTCCCACTGGTTTCAACAGAAGCAGGATTGGACCATTTGTCGAATTCTCTAGGGCGCTCCTATTTTATAGGCCAAACTGAAGAAATGCTGATCACCTATAATCCCATGGAATTGGATGGTCCATTTCTAAGGTCCTTCCTCAGGGCCTGGTTTTGAATGGCTGTTGTCTTGCACACAAGGTTGTGAGGTGGTGTAAGAAACCTTCCCCCCTTTCCTCACCTCATACAAGAACCAGAGTAGCAGCCAGTCCTTGTGCTTGGAGGAATGGAGGACGTGCTTTCTTTATGCACATATGGACCACGAGCAGCAGGTGATGCAAGCAGCTGCCTGAAAACACACCATGAGTACCTTGTGCTTGCATGCAGTCCTTCCCGGAACTCCCCCTTGGGGCAGTGTCTCTACTCTATCTCTAACACCAGGCTGTGCATATCTGAGCACATGCTAGGCCTCAGTTTTAATGCCTTCCTTACTCCAGCCAACTCCCACTGACTACAGTGTGTGTGACAGGTACAGTACTTAGCACCTCTCAGGATTTTGCCCAATGTTTTCCACCCTCTCTGTGCTTAAATCAGGAATTTACACACTCTGCAAAAGCCAGCTTAAAGACGTTTTAATAATGTTTAAACTTCATTAGTCAAATATAAACAAAAATTTCCTTTCAGAAATATCATTCTCCTTTCCTGACCACTACTCCTAATCCAACTAAATTGATTTTCCAATCTTTGTTTCTAATCCACTTTGGAATCTCAAAATTAATGTTCTCATTAACAAACTTCAAACTCTCTCTCTGTTACTCCCCTCCCAACCAATGAGAAAGCAAAGCCAGATACAACAATTTCTTGTACAGACTGTGCTATTATTTGTTTTGAGGCAGCCCACACAGGTCCCAATTCCCCAGTGTGCAAGGTAGTGTAAAAAAATATACAAGACATAGTCCATGCTGCAAAGAGATCACAATCTAAAAAGACAAAACAGAAGAAGGGTGAGAAAAAAGAATGCAACAGGCCAGCAAAGTGACCAGGATGAAGATGGGTACATAGCTGGTTAGTTCCATCTGAGTAACGTGGCCTTTATTTTTAAATATGGGTTGAGGTAGAATGGCATAAAGGAGTGAATAAATAGGAGTGAAAATGGAATGAATGAGGTGTGAAAATGGAAAGAAGAGGAAGAGGGAAACTGTTGATGAGAAGAAGTGGAAGGATGGAACATGGAGGGCAGGGAGAGTGAAGCTGGAGGGAAATGTGAGGGAGGAGTCTGGAACAAACTACCAACAAACAAACAGTGAAATAACATCCAGCGCTCTAATCCTATAAAGTAAGTCTGCTGATGTAACCCACACACCTCCTGGGTGTGGTACTCTGTCCCATCTAGTGGCACCAAGATCACTTAGAGAGAGATTAATGAGTCTGCTCTACAGCCTTAGCTAAGGACCACATGGCTTTTAGCTCATGCAGTAGAGGCTCATGCATTTAGCTCCAGAGATCCCAAGTTCTATCCCACCCACCAACAACCGGGGTCTGTCAGTGTTACACTGACATCAGTGGGGACCAGGGGCTGTGAAGTGATGGGCTGAGTAGGAGGTTCTGGCTGTGCCTTTTCCTGCTCCTCTCCTCTTCAATGTTTCTGATGAAGTCCTGGCTGCCTTTGGGACTGGACTTTCATGTGGGAGGAGGAACTGCAGGGAAAATACCATGTCCTGCTGTTACCCCCTCCTGGTGAGTGCTGAGAAAGTCCCAGCTATTCCTGGAGAGGGCAAGGGAAGCAGGAAGAAGATATGGGTAGGGCTTAGCTCCACTATAACAGAAAGTGAATGCAAGTTTTTCATCAAAACTCCAGGACTCTAGAAAGAACTGGCAACCATGGGAATGGACTGTAGGGGTTTGAGATAGAAATGAAGGTTCTTAATTAGATATACTACAATATTGGGAGGATTAAATATAAAATTAATTATTATTAATTATTATTTTGGTAACACATAGGAGCCAGAGTCACAAACCAAGACCCCCATTGAGCCCCAGTGCAAACACAGAAGGAAATTAGAGTATAAATATAAGATAATGGATAGATGGATGGAGGAGTGCAAAGAAACAAACAATGAGACAATATTGGTCAATAAAAATACATTATTATTTAATATTTATATTACAGTAGCACCTAATGGCCAGAACCAGGTTGGGCTCCTTTGTGTTACATGCTATATGAACATACAATAAATGAAAGTCTCTGGCCCCATTCAGATGTTCCCTGTCTGAGATTGTGAGTCGTGCAGGGAAACTGTTTTAGTGGATAGCACTGACCTCACTGTGGAGTCTACCAGTATACAAATAATCAGCAATAATTCATTAGTGTTTTAGGTACCTTACCAGCTGCTGCTATTGCTGTTAATGTTTTTGGCTGGCTGGAGAGACACTTGTGCCAAGAACTACTGTATTGTGATGACAGGAAGAACTGCAAAATATTTTAACCTCTCAAGTTCCTACTCCAGTTTCTCTCAAAAGAGCAGACAGAAGAAGAATCCACAGATCCTCCAGCTCCTTTGATTTAGTCTGAGGTAGCCACATCACTAATGGATTAAATGACAAAAGGAATTAAGACATTGAATGGTGGAAGTAAATCAGATGTCCAACACTGACATTAAATGAATGTATCATTTGCAGAAATGGCAACTGGATTTGATTCTTCACATTTTCTGTGCGTGACCCTGAGGTTAATAGATAGATAAATACACTGTGACAGCTAGCCACAGCTCTGAGTAGTGAGAGCCAATATGAAGCTTCTCTAGACCAAGGGGGAATGGGAAAGTTTGTGAATCAGGGAGGCACATAGCCCTCCTCAACCTTCCAGGTGTGACAGGGAAATACAGAGGCTGCATATGGGACACATGTACACATAGGATCACTTCTGAACCCATCTACTGTAAATGTCTGTGTCTCTTGTGCAGGAGACACAACAGAGGTGGCTCCATGCATTTTACACACTCATTTAGGGGGCATGGGACTTTCTGTCCCACACCTCTGCATAAGGCATTTTCAAAGGAATCTCTAAGGAAATATAAGTATCTGCTTATTTGACAATGTCTGGCTTCAGATCCTCATGTCTGGGTTACATAGTATAAGATATTTCATGAATTGATTGGCAATGCCAAGTCACATTGACAATTTAGAAAGACTTGCAACTGAAATATCTGTAATAACTTCAGGCCCACCAAAACCTCCATAAAAAGAGGGGAGAGATAAATCTAAAATGCAGCACTATCGAGCAAGTATTGCCTATTGGCAATTTCTTCTTATTTGTCATCTTATATCACCCTATGATGCCAATAGTAAAAACAGCGATATTTGAATAAAGCACTATACAACCTTTTGCAACACTCGGAAGGTAAGATTTATTCTCACAATTAACATGCTTCCCCTCCTACCCTCTTCTCCTAAACCACCATAACCCCACTAAATTAATTTTCCATTCCAGCATTCTTCATTACTTTCTAATCTTCTTTGGCATCTCAAGTCTGGTTTCTTATCAGCAAAACTAACTTCTCTTTCTCCCTCTAGTGCTCTGAAAGCATATTATAAGAATACCAATCTACATAACCTAGTGTCTGAAGTATGCTGGACAAAGTTTAATAAATTACAGGGGGAAGGGGATAGATTTAAAATACTCTAATGAAGTGGTAGAATTCAGTATGATCACTTCAAAGTGTTGCCCAGCAACTTGTTTGTGTTCAACATGTGGAATCCAGCACTATCCAGTGACAGCTTTGGATTTACATTGTTACTGGACACCGTCCATTCTTTGCTAGGCAAGAGAAATATAATAAATAATTATTATTACTATTGTGGATGTCTGAAATATTATGTATTGGAAAGAACCAAAAAAAACCCCATTGTGCTAAATTGTTCCTTTTCCAGTGTTGGTATAATAAAAACATTTGAACAAATAATTTTGTTCATTATTTGCCCGATTCCAGTTTCTGCTCATCTTCAGGACCCTGGCTTGTCAGTGCAAATTTTGGACATCTATCATTTCTTCCCTTCTTCAACCTGTCTCCGGTGTGGAATGTAGATACAACTGTTTTTTGACAGCATGTAGTAACTGTACACAATAGCTTAAATGTGGAATTGAAAAAAGTATACTAAAACCAATTGAAACCGTAGGGTGGATTTATTTATACGTTGTGTGACAGACCCAGACCTGTGGGGTACAGGAGTCTGGTAGAGCTCAAATATACTGGTCACTGGATGAGTAGTTTTCTGTTCCCTGAGTGACCAGAGCAGGGGCTGCACTAGAGTAATCAGGAACCTGCTAGAACCAATTAAGACAGGCAGGATAATTAGGACACCTGGAGCCAATTAAGAAACTGCTAGAATCAATTAGGACAGGCTAGCTAATCAGGGCACCAGAGTTTAAAAAGGACCTCACTTCAGTTTGTGGTGTGCATGTGAGGAGCTGGGAGCAAGAGGCACTAGGAGCTGAGAGTGAGAAGACATATTGCTGTAAGACTGAGGAGTACAAGCATTATCAAACACCAGGAGAAAAGTCCTATGGTGAGGATAAAGAAGGTGTTGGGAGGAGGCCATGGGGAAGTAGCCCAGGGAGTTGTAGCTGTCACGTAGCTGTACCAGGAGACACTCTAGACTGCAGTCCACAGGGCCCTGGGCTGGAACCCAGAGTAGAGGGTGGGCCCGGGTTCCCCTCAAACCTCCCAACTCCTGATCAGACACAGGAGGACTTGACCTGAACTGTGGCTTCTAGCAGAGGGGAAGGTCTCTGGGCAGTTTCCCAACCCACATGGTGAATCTGTGAGGTGAGCAAATCCGCCAATAAGCGCAGGACCCACCAAGGTAGAGAAGGAACTTTGTCACAGTTGGTAAACAATGTTCAGTAGCTACCAAAAGTGAAAAATGCCCATGACAATGGAGTTGGCACAATGACAGCAGGAGCAAGGAGAAAAATGGGAGTGGTACATCTATATGTTGGGACTCTGAAACACATTTAAATCAGCTGTTTCCCATCTCTATGTCCTCTGAATAGGCCTTCTTGTCCCAGCCCTACCTCAACCTATTTTTTGCAAAAAATAACTTTCTGAATCAATAGTGATCACACAGCCATTTGACTAGCTTTCAGAAAAATCTCCCTAATAACTTCCAATTAGCTTTTCTGCACAACTCAATCTCCTTACTAATTATTAAAACAGGTGCAGGTTACAATATTACTTGCAACAATATAGCAACTTTCCTGTTCTGAGGCAGAAATTAATGTGGATGTCATTTTAATTTGTAAGTTAAGAATTTATTACTAGATTAAAATGAAACACTGCAACACCTAGATGCTGCTGCATTTTAGATAATTAATAACAAACATTGTGCTAATAGCTTTTTATTAGGTTCTTTAATCTTAAAAGTTAAACTTTTTATCTTTTGAATTATTTGTACTGATTAGATGGTAAACCTA
This sequence comes from Chrysemys picta bellii, assembly GCF_011386835.1. NCBI lineage: Eukaryota > Metazoa > Chordata > Testudines > Emydidae > Chrysemys > Chrysemys picta. The sequence goes on from NC_088792.1 coordinate 28,490,237, forward strand.
TAGCTAGTTATGTCATTTTTGTTTGAACTAACCCAACACGTTGATGTAGAACAATATCAATAGATTACTGTGGTGGTAATAAAAGAACTGTAGATTACCAGTCATTGTAAAATGGTGTGTGTGCATATATATATTAAATGGAAACATCAGGAAAGAGAAGGTGTTAAAATTAATATTAGGAAACTAGACTGAATTAATGCCTGGTGTGCCCTGGTATGGTAAGTATGTAGTATATATGACAGTACAGAGTGACTTAGTTGGTACGAAGTAGTAGTTTAAATGCTGCCAAATACTGAACAATTAAATGAATAGATCAGGCTTAGGTGATTAACCTTCCTTCTCTATTCATTTCCCACATAGTGACTATTCTTTTTTTCACCAACTAGTTGGATCTTTTAATGTACTTTCCCATCACTTATCGCGTGTAGATCAATTACACAGTCCATTTCAACATTCCAAAACTATATAATCACTATAGTGTCTGAGTATGTATCATAGGACCTCAAAAACTCAGACGTGTGTAATATTTTCTGCAGCTAGCAAAAGTCAAATAATCTTCCAGATTTTGGTTTTAAGTATCAAAAAATTAATAAAATATTAATTCAGCTTCAATTTTCAATGCATATTGAAATGCTGCCAATAATTACATTGCTTTGGGAGAGTTCTCAGAACGGAAATTGCTATTGCAGATTTGTTTGAAAAATAAACCCTGAGCCAAAAGCTGCAAACTTCATTATACCAGAATATGAAAATCTTTTTTTCCTCCCTACTCTCCAAGGAGCTCCCATAATGGAGCATTTTGGGACAATATTATTTTATTTATTGATAATCACTTTTTCTATTTTGTTCCATTCCTTATTGATGAAAGGGGTAAGCACGTCACATGGGATCTACAAAATTCCACCATGTGCGAAGCAAAAGTTAAACCACCCACTCACCCATCAGTAGCTCTGTGTTTTACTTGCTAACTCATGTTGCAGGATGAATGGATACTTAATCACATACTGCCTCTATCCTTTCTTACACATCTCCTTCATGTGGTCATTGTCCTAAATTTGTTGAAATTAGATGTATGTCTTAGTTTCAGAGGTAATGAGGAATGAAAACTTTTGATTTCGATGGGAGTAGAACTGGCCAGAACATTTTTTACTTAAATGAAATTTTGGCCAATGTGCTGATTTATCGCAACCAGAATGTTTCATGGAGATGTTTCAGTTTTAACATAGACGTTGTCAAAAAGGGGTTTTGGTTCCAATCTCTGAACACAACACTGTCTTGCTATGTGGCCTGCGTTGTGCAGGAGGTCGGACTAGATGATCATAATGGTCCCTTCTGACCTTAAAGTCTATGATTCTAAGTCTATGATTCTATTATATGACTTGGTGCTTAGGATTCTGGATTGGTATGTGTGAGATTAGCATTCCAGGTTTAGACCCGGGTCTTCCACATCCCTAACTGCCAGGCTCTAAAACACACATACATTTTTAGTTTGAATTGGAATGAAACCAAATGTAGACATCTCAAAAGGTACTCAAAAGTATTGTCATCCTCTAGTCAGCTTTAGTTATGAGTGCTCAACACCCTTGAAAATCAGGCCACTAGTTTAATCTTGATAAGGAAAATTATGACAATACCAGTATCACAGTTCATGGCAGCTGCACCTGTGTTTCCTCTAAATGGTCCAGCAAAGGCATCCACTCTTGCTTCCAGCTCCCCAGCCATTAAATAAATAAATGGAGATAGGATATCTCCTAGAACTGGAAGGGACCTTGAAATGTCATCGAGTCCAGCCCCCTGCCTTCACTAGCAGGACCAAGTACTGATTTTGCCCCAGATCCCTAAGTGGCCCCCTCAAGGATTAAACTCACAACCCTGGGTTTAGCAGGCCAATGAGCTATCCCTCCCTGCCTTCCTGGAGAGAGACCCACACCTCTCTCCCTTCTGATTGGGGTATTTCCAGGCTGCACAGTTCCCTGCTTTCACTGTGCTACTCCCAGCACAGCCAGGTTGCCCAAGGACATATGCTTGCTTTCTCTTCGGGAATGGTTAACAGATGCCATTGCTACAGTTAAAGTACCACACAGCACGTCCTATGCAAGCCTACTTTATTCCTAAGGTAAAAATCATAACAGAGAAAAACCTATTAAAAACAATAAAAGTACTTACACACATGCTGAAAAGCTTACCAGAGTTCATCCTAACATGGATTCTGGCAGGAGCAGTCCTTCAACCCTTCACCCAAGGGATTCCTTGTGGTTACAAGTTCCTCACTGCTTCAGTTCAGAACAAGCACCCAGTTTTATGGGACCTCAATAGGCCCAGTCCTTCCAACTCCACCCTAAGGATAGGGGTCCTGTCTATTTTGTGGATCAGGAAAAAGGCACTGAGGCAGGTTAAAACTAGGCTATTTATCCGACAACCCTTTCTTTGTCTCTTGGTCCCTGGAGAATACTATTTTAACTAATGTATGTGCATCTCTCTGGGGTGGCTTCCCAGAGAAGCTACATACAATGCCACAATAATGCATATACAGTTGCATTTTTACTACAATGTACCCCAAAGGTATTAATCCTAATTTAAGAAGGTTTAACTTAATCCCATGGGGTTTGTTCAGGGTATTACAGGATCTTGTCAGTCTGTCACAAACAGGATGAAGAGAAGTATTAGAAATCTATTGAAGGTAACAAAACCTTAGTACTATCGATCTTGAACAATAACAATTCACAATAATTCAACAATAAAGTAAATCTCAGGGCTGTTAAGTGCCAAGTTAATTATCTGAAAATGACACTGGTTTGAGTATTTGCAAATCAGCATTCAGAGCCACTGTTACAGTTTAAATTGGATAAAACCTCTACAAACTAGAGAAGCAGTAATAAAAGGAGTGCAGTAAAAGGGAAAAACACATTTTATTTTGTTTGTTTTTTAAAATGAAATGTGCAGTAGACTCTTGTGTTAGCAAATTCTGGTGCTGTTGAAGTCAGTGGCATTTTTGTCATTGAGTACAGTGGAACTCAGCTTTGGTCTTATTCGACTAGCCTTTCCGGAAACAGTGGGTTGCATAAATAGGAAGCTTAGTTTTGATAGAAATCACCCAGAGTTGTTCAAAACAGAGGTGCCAACTTTCTAATTTCCCCAGGGGTGCTTACCCCCCCTCCACCCCAAGCCCCGCCCCCACTCCACCCCTTCCCCCAAGGCCCCATCCTGCCTCTTCCCGCCCCTGCTCCACCCCCACCCTACCTCTTCCTGCCCTGTTCTGCCCCCTCCCCCCAAGCGCGCCCTGTCCTTGCTCTGCCCCCTCTCCGAGAGCGCCTCCTGCATGCTGCTGAACAGCTGATCCATGATGGGTGGGAGCGCCTGGAGGCATGGGAGGGAGGGGGAGGAGATGATTGGCGGGACTCTCAGGGAGGTGGGAAGCTCAGCCGCTTATGGATGCTGAGCCCACACTATTTTTTTCCTATAGATGCTCCAGCCCTGGAACACCCACCGAATCAGAACGTATGGTCCAAAATAAAGAGAGAAAGTAAAGTTCTTTAGCAATAAGTATCCTGCAATGAACCAGCATCTGGGTTTGAGCCATTGCCTCTCCATTTACAGCTGAACTGTGTCCTCAAAAGTAACTCTTTATCTCTTATATAGTGCAGTGGGAGCTCCTAACCCCTCAGATTTTCACTTCTAGGGTAGAATTTTCCTATTATTCCCCTCTCTTTCCTGGCTCAGAGTCATTGATGGACTCCATAACCTGCTCCATTGAGAAGTGTTGAGGAGGAAACAGCTTAGATTTTAATTTGACTGTCCCTTGGTTTCTGTCTCTTACCAGTTCATTAGGTGGAAGAAGATAAGAGAGAGACTGCCATTTTTCTTGTCACAACTCGCTGGTAATTGGTAACTGCAATGTACTCTGATGTTCTAGTCCTGATTCTGACAGAGTTTTGGGTAAGTAATGTTGTCCCTCTATGCTGTATCTCCATCTGTAAAATGTAGATAGTAGTTCCTGGGTTAATAATGTCTGCCTGACAGAGATTAGTTAAAGTCTTTACCATGCTTTGAATATGGGAAATGATATATACTTGCCAACTATTCATCTCATCCGTTTTTATCCTTTGTGATGCAGTCATTGGTGTGGCAGTGGACTACAGCTGATTGGGAAACTCTTTTTTTCCTTCAGATGATTTTGATGGAAATGAAAACAATTTCATTTGTCATAATTTTTCTACCAAATCTGTGTGTGTTTTTGATAAACTGAAAACAAAACCTGCTTGCAACAGAAAGTTACTTTAAAAAAAAAGTGTCTTTCAGTTTCAAAAACTTTTTAAAAAATAGTTTCTAGTGAAAAGCTGAAAAATGAACTTTTCCCAGGGAAATTCTTTCAATGAAGTAACCATTTTTCTCTTAAAGAAAAAAAAATATGGAAACATTTTACCACATCTGCCCTGGGCTAATTGGAAAACTATCTTTAAAGAAGGTATTAAAGATCATTCTGGAAATGGCAGACTAGAAAATTTTACTTCACTAGCAGAAAAATTATTTGAAAGACTAATGAAACATACCGTTTTAAAACACCCAGTTGGACATGATACAGTAGAAGCAAACAAGCATGGAGCCTATAAAATTACATATCTCTCTAATCTAAAAAACCCTGTTTAAACATGTCAACAAATCAGTATTAAAAAAAAAGAAAAATGCTAAGATATAATTCATTTGGACTTTCAAACTGCTTTTGTCAAAGTTCATCAGTTAAGGAAATTAAATGGTAAAGAGGACAGACATAAAGTACTGTCATGTATCAGAAACTGGCTGAGACAGAAAACAAAGAGTAGAACTACATGGTCAATATTCAACAGTACAAAAGGTTACCAAAGGGTGTCCCAATGATCCAGATAAGAACTGGCATTGTTTAACATTAAGGCGAGTAGAATTTTTTCTGTCAAAACTGTTTTTCTACAAAATTGCATTTTCAATTAAAAACTTTAAGGCAAAACCCTGAAATATTTAAATTCTCATATGTCACTATGGTGCCTCACAGGAGTGGCAGTTGAGTTGTCATATGTTCCCAGGCTTCTTTTTAGGGTGGGCTCCTGATCTGGACTACCTCTCCCATGATGCTCTACTTCCCCTCACCAAGAGGACAGATTGCAATGCATCATGGAGATGAAATCCAACCAGGGAGCTTATTCTGCAGAGGAGAATGGGAGCATGAGGCACCTGAATGACAACTCCCATGAGGCACTGTGGTGGCCCTTCCAAATTGAAATTGGTCAGATTTGAATTTTTGTTGAAAAGTCTAAATATTCCTCACAAAAAACTTTATTTAATATATTTATTAATTATTAGCAAACAGGGCAAACTGCCAGAATGTAAAATTTGGATTTGGATACAAATTTGTTAGTCAAAACTGAGTTACTAACTCTACTACCAAAGAATACTAACACACTAGATGAACAGGCTACATGATGGCAGACGCAGTTTAATATGCCATTACAAGGTATGGCACATTGGGAAGTGTAATCAGAAATACACCTTCAGATTTTTGTGTTCTAAATTGTAAACACTCAGGAAAAATACCTGGGCATTATTGTAGACAGTGTAAGGAAATAATCTGTTCAGTATATAGTGAAAGTCAGAAAAGCAAACAACATGTTAGGCTCTTTAAATAACAAGATGGGAAATATAACTAATACTATTGGTGTTATACAAGTCAATGGTATTGCTTCCCCACAAACATGGGTTCCAGTGAATGGGAGCTCTGTCATTAACTTTAATGGGGCCAGGATTTCACCCATGTTCAGTTATGGTAACCCTAATGTCCTTTATCAATGTTTCTATCTATATCTCTATAATAGAAATAGGTAAGTTGTTAGGCATGAAAAGACTTCTCTTCAAAGAAAAGATTGAAAAGATTGGTACTGTTTAGTTTAGCAAGAGTAGACATGATAGAGGTATAGGGCCTGATCCAAAACCCATTGAAGTCAATGGATGCCCATTGACTTCAGTGGACTTTGGATCAGGTCCATACAGAATAATGCAGTGTTTCCCAAAGTTTTGAAAGCTGAATACCCCTTCAGAAAAATGAAGCCAATCATGCCCACATAGTTGACTCCTGTCATGTCATATTTAAGCTTATATAGCTTCTTCACCATCGCCCTCCCCAGCTAGTCCTTTACCTTTCCCTCCCATTTGGGAAATAATGCTATAGATTTTCATAATATGATACTTCTTTCTTACATGCTTTGAGAAATTAAATCATTATGCTGACTTTTAAGGGATCATAATTCACATCTGATTTAGCACCAATTGAAATGAAAGGGGACGTTCACGCCTCAGTTGTTTCAGGCTCTCTGTAAACTCAATCAGATGTCTCTGCATTGGTTACTCTGACTTCAGGTTTTGAAGATTTTCTTCACATCCATAGCAGCTAGTCTTATTCTTTTTGAGTTTAAAACCTAAGACTCTGGAGAACAAATCAAACATTTGTCCATCCCCTCCAGATAACTCTCCACGCTTCAGGTGGGTGTGCCCCATATTTTGAGAAACACTGGAGTAGTTTCAATGGCATATCAAAGGTAGATCGGGTATCCTTACTTACTTTTTCTCATGATTCAAGAACAAGGGAATGTTCAATGAAATTGAAAGGCCATACATGTAAAACTGATCAAAAATAAATTATCTTTACATAATTAACCTATAGAACTGAAAATATCATTGAAGCCAGCCCTCCCACCCCCCGCCTAAAGACCATGCATTCATTTGGATAATGAGAACATTCAATCACAGTTATATTAGCTAGGATGCAAACTATGTATAAGGAATATATGCTCTTATGTGACATAATGCAACCGCTAACTAAATCAAAGGGATAGGAAGAAATTTCCAGTCCAGGCAGATTATTCCTAGTCCAGGGTTTCTTGTGTCTTCTCTGTAGCTTTGTGTAGGACTAGATAGACCATGTGTCTGATCTTATATTCCAGTCTCTGTTTTCCCGTATGTCCCAAGTATATACATACTGGGATGGGATGGAATAGGATCATGAAATAGTGATCTTGTTTCTTTACTTCAATACTTTCCTCCACTTGGTAGCTCAATTATCAGCATTTCCATTCCTGGCTCTCCCATGAACACGTTCAGGCTAGATTGAAAGTGGAGTCTTCAGCCAAACTGCAATACATTTGAAAGCTTTGAGAGGGTTGTTCATGAGAGTTCACTGGAGGTACAAGTAATTTGCTGCAGTTTGATTAAAATTAAGTGGAGGCACAAGCACTTTAACAATGGCTTCAGAAAAATAAACAGAAATGGAGAGGAGTATTATTCTACGGAGTTAGAGGACCTCTACTTTTTTATTATACCTATGCCCTAGAGCAGTGATACTCAGACCTCAGTGGTTCAGGAGCCAAATTAGTGATCAACATTACCCAAAAGAGCCACAGTCGTGTGAATTCATTGTTTCATTTACTACAATACTATATATTTCATATATAGATATATTAGTCTCACAGCAAGTAAGTTAATCACTTAGTGCAAGTTGATAACTTAATTGTTAATCACATAGTAAAATCATCCTGATTGGTTAATAATTAAATCACACCATTTTTTAATATCATGTGCTGCAAAGAGACACATTAAAGAGCCCCTTGAGGCTCACAAGCCTCAGTCTGCTTGTGAGGGACTATTCTCAGGAAAAGAAAAATAAAGTCTGGCCAACAGAGCAGTATTACTTCAAAAGGCTGGTGGTATTCTTAAGCAATTTTTCAAATATAGGGAATAATGGGAATAGTTTAAAGGGCTTTAAAAGTACTTAAAGCTCTGCTTTGCTGTGACCAGGGAAGCTAGAGTTATGTTAGAATTGGAAAACCTAAAACTCAAGCTTGGTTTTAGTTATTGTTATTCATATTTTAGTAGCCTCCATAGGTCCTTACCCAGATTAGGCCGCCATTGTATGAGGAACCTGTAAAGCTACATCTGGAGATATGATCCTTGTCCCAAAGTTTGTAATTCAACTTCACACTTTGTTGAATGAGCACTTTTCACATTAAGTTCTGCCATCCAGGTGACCTGTAAAGGAAAAAAAATAGTTATATTTTTTAATGATTTAGAAAGAAGGCCTGAAAAGGTTGTGTGGGGTATTTTTGTTTGTTTGTTTTTGATTTGGGTTATTTTGGAATGGTGGTGGAGGGGTGGTTGTTTGATATTTCTTCAGTGTTTTTCCTGCTTGGTTTTAGATCAGGAATTCATTTGTGATTTGCCTTCCTTTTCTTCAAAGATTCTACCTCGCAGATTCTGAAGGACTGAGACCTAGTTAGTTGAGGGGGGAGTGCTTCAGATAGGTTGGTAAAGATTCTGCACCTCTTTCTTCAATTACAGAGAGAGAATTCCTGACATACATTAGGGCTCCATGGGAGACCTCCACTAAAACAGGGAATACAAGACATAACACTCCTGATTTTTCTAAGGTAAAAAAATCTTGCATGTCTTTTTTGTATATCACTTATGGTGTTAAAATCTAATGGCTCATTTGTAATCCAGGCTATGGATTCATGCAAGGGAGCTAGGGGAGTAACAAATACACACCTTCATATAGCCAGTCACAGCACAGGAGAGACAGAAATATCCATTGGGCTGCTACTTCCTCTCCCACCCGTGTGGGTGGGCAGGGTTGCAGAGTGAGTAGATCTTTGATGCTCCCTTCCCCCAAATGATATGCTAGCCAGGGCAGCTGACCTAGCCTATCAGGGGAAATAATCTGCAGCAGAGATAGGACTGGCACATATCACATCCCCCCTACATGTCTATTCCTGAGACAGCAGGACAATCTTCGCCTTTAAAAGGGGGCAGTGGGGAGCTATTTTCCTCCTCAGGTCACCTATAAAGTAAACCTATTTCCAGAAGGAGGAGAAGGATGGTTTTGTTCTAAGGAAGGGTTCACAATTTGATATCCCCGTGGTTCAAAAATCTAGCTTGTCCGTCACTTCTAACTAAAGGTTTCTTGTGCTATTTTCAGTATACTTTGTCTCAAGCTATTTCATAATGCTGTCATTAGTATCAACATTCATACAACATTAAGGTCTGCCTCTAGAATAGTTGACCATTACACATACTTGAGTAGGGAAATACTTGTCATTTGCGACTTTCACTTTTTGTGGACTTTTTCACATCACGGTAAGTTTTTTGGAACTTGTGGTGCACTCAAGTTACTTTACCTGCTTCCAGGACAACACCAAAGACCGCTCAAAGTGTTGCATTTTGCTTAGTAGCTGACAGTCAACTGTGATCCTTATAGTTCCTGTTTTTCCCCCGGTGTATAAAACATTGGTCCGTGGAAGTACTGAAGGATTTCCAGTTATTATCTAACTATCCCATATCCACTGTATAATTTATATGGATCATTTAGAATTTTTCTCTTAGCTCACAAAGATGCTGCATTCATCCCACCCTTGTATGCTATTAGTTGCCTCTTACAGGAATAGAATGCATGATATAGGCTTTTGGGAGCATCTCATGCACACACTGTACAGCTGAAAAGGGTCGCAAGACCACATACTGCCTTTTTGATTCTTTGAAAAAGAATGGGACGTCTTGCAGTAATTCCAAATACCAAGTTTCTGTTGAATTACTGTAAATAAAACTATTTAACTAGATATAACTGAAAAACTGTAATGTCACTTTTACAATATTCTTGATTTCAGGAATGTACACTCAATGTGCAGGTTTTTTCCTTGGTTTTCAGCTTTAAACTATGCATGTATAATACCAGGAGGCTTTTACTGTGCTTTATACACATATTGTTGGTGCTTAACAATGCACAATGATGATAATATCATTTAGATTGATGACAACAATATCAAATGTTGTGTTTAGGCTGTCCCATGCAGACTACTGAAAATATCCTTCCCAATATGCATGAAACTAAGTATCAATATTTGCCTCTGGAAAAAAACTCATCAGTTTATAGATGAACAGCTTTTCTGCTTGTGGTTTAACTAGCTGCAGCCACTGAACTGCTGTAAGGCACCTTGGGGTGTGGTGAGTATGACAGGCAGTGCATAAAATATGTTGTTCTCTCTAGTTATAAACCTATATACGTACAGTGCACCTATCATAGGGTTTTAATTCCACTTTTCCTGTCCCATTATTTTGTCTCTACTGTACAGAACAAATTTTACCTGGGCTGAGTCCCTTGGGTTTATAATAAAAATACTAACAGGCTTTTTACACTTATGGCCACTAGATAAATATAACTGACCAGACAGTGACACCTTTATTCCTCTCTCTTTTGAGATTCTGATGACACATTCTAGATTAGGGTGACCAGACAGCAAGTGTGAAAAATCGGGACAGGGAGTGGGGGGTAATAGGAACCTATATGTGAAAAATCGGGACAGGGAGTGGGGGGTAATAGGAACCTATATAAGAAAAAGACCCAAAAATCGGGACTGTCCCTATAAAATCGGGACATCTGGTCACCCTATTCTAGATAAGCGGATAAAATTCTGCAGGCTCACAAGTTAAGTAGCTCTTTAGTCACTTCTGGAAGTGTGAGACAAAGAGCTTAGCTTGGAGACTGTGTAAGTAAATACCTCTAGGACACTAACACAGGGTCAATACTTTCACACACACAATGATTCCACAGAGTGTTTTATTCTGTTTCTTAATGCCTGAAGCCTCTTTGTATTTCTGTTTACTTCAATTATATGTATGCTTGAGCTCCATCAGAGGCTTTCACCTTCTCACCAGATTTTTTTAAAGATTTTTTCCAACTTTGAATTCAGTCAAAAGAAAGAAAACAAAAAGCACAGTACAACATTTAGAGAATTGTATCTCATATTTAATCATTTAGGCACAGACTAAGGTAAGAACTGGGCTATCTGACAAACATCATTTTGGCCTAATCTTGCTGGCCTAGACAAGAGTCTGCTTTAGTCCACATGTTTGAACTTGTGTTACTGTAATTCCTACAGTAGCTGCCATACAGTTTGTTTCACTACCAGGGAGCAAGTTTGTGGTGACATAGTTAGAAATGACAGATATCTATAGGTAGTTCAAAGTATCCTCATTAGTCCATGCGAATTGACCTTGCTAAAATCAGGGCTACAATGTGTCCAGAGTGAAAAAGTTTTGTAATAAAACACTACTACTTTGCACTTATATAGCTCCTTTTATCTGAAGCTCCCCAATTATTTTACAGACATTAATGTCTAACATCACTCCTGTTGCGATATATTCTGTATTCTCTTTTTAACTGATTTATCAGTTTAACAAGATGAAATGCAAAATAGTCTACAAATGATATGCTATGAAATATACAGAACTCCCAGGGGGTGAGGAATTCTTGAATGCAATAATGAGTCTTCTGACCAGACCTGCATCACAAAACCTGGAGGCCCTGAGTCAGTTCATCTTATCCTCCAAGACACTTCATACACCACTGATCCAGATCCAGATCCTAAAAGGATAGGTTTGGATTTGGAGTAGCCATTTTCATTCCTTTCTGGGCTCCTATGACAGAGGGCTGGGAACCAGTATCTGAGCCAGCACTCTGGTCACTTAAACACCAATTAATTCCCCCCATGGTGGACCTGATGGAGTCTAATTAATGGATTAGAATGGGCTGGGGGAGGACTAAAGAGCAAATTGGCCCATTAACACAGGAGGTACAAGAAGACACAGGAAGGAAGTGCAGTGGAGAGAGAGAGAGAGTCTAGCAGAGCCAGAACCAGGAAGGATCTCCATGTAGAGAGATCTCTTCCCTTCCATCTCCTCTCCTGGACAGAGAACTAAGGAGAAAGAAACTGTAAATAATTATGATGTATGGATCAGAGAGGTCATTGAAAAGGACATTGTAAATAAACCTCATGAGGTAATATACCAGAAGAAGTTCTCTGAGGCATTTATGGGGCTAGAAAGTCCATCCTGTCACAGCTCCAATGGACTAAAACCTCCCTTGAATCTCATTGTTTGAGTGTATCCCCTTAATTTGTGACACCAGAGACAAGATTAGCTTCCACTTCCTGTCGAAACTATAAACACAAAGAAGCTGGTTGAGACCTCATCTAATATGATGATGATGAAGTTCACAGGACATAACTTCTTTGGAGACTTAAACATCTATGTTGATAATGCCTCTGTTATGACAGCCTAACCAAATCCTCCAAACAATATTCAGACCCCAGAGGGGATGTAAACATAAGAAATACAAGACCAACCCTATTTTGGTCAGACCTCATCCACCTCCACACAGAAATAAAAACTGTCTGATACAAGTAAGGAAGAAATCAGCGACCTGGTCTGTCCCACAATACTCTTGGCCCCTGCCATGTTTCAAGATGTGCTTGTAGAAAACTGTACCCAACTAAGGTATGAAAAAGGAGAGGAGTTAATGTAGATGTTACAGCCCCTCCCGGACTAGCACCAAAGTGCCCTCTTCCACTCTATGGCACATGCAGATGTCCTCTGTGCCATGCTTCTCAGATGATCTGCCACAGAAAAAGTGAGAAGGAAGAAATTTTGAGTGCTAGAAAACACTGGAAAATATTCTGATACAGTCAGACTTGGGCACAAAGAATCTCTCTCAGGTTATGCCACTGTTGTGAAGGAGCCAAAGAACCTACTTCTTGTCTACTATTGAAACTACAGGAATGATCAGAAATGCCCTATAATGGTTTATGTCCTTCCTTTCATACCAAACTAATGGTATATTATGGCCAACTGTTGTTCCACCACCAAATCCCTCCCTTGCAGAGTCCCACAGGATCAATCCTTTCCCCAATATTATTCAACATCTAAGTGAACTGTTAGGAGAGCAGTTGACTCAAAGTGGATTGAAGTGTCAGCAGTACGCAGATGATACCCCACTTCCAGCTCCTTTACATTAAATACAAATAGGACCAGCTCCCAGCTTTCTCAATGTTCAGCCAAAGTCAGTGCCTGGAAGAAGAGCAGCTGGCTACAGCCATATACATATGAGACAGAGGTAATATGGTAGGAAAACAGAAGCACTTTGAAGAACTTTCTTTTCTGTACCATCCCCCACTACTGAAAGCATTTGCCAGCAGATTGGTAAATTGGTCATAGCCTGGGTCTTCTGGGCTCCTCAGGGCTATTGTATTCCTTAATTGCCAAGAAAACAGAAGTCCTAATCACATTTATTTATATTATATTTAGAGATGTGAAGGAACTAAGTTTTTTGTTTGGAGGTTTGTTTTGTGACTTTGAAATATATTTCATTATAGAACAGAAATAAATGAAAAAAATGGAAGTTTCCGGAAAGCTGAATTTCCAAAGGAAAAAATATTGTATTTAAGGTCAATTGAAATGCATTTAAGGTTAATTGCAACATTTTTTTATGAAATTGAAATGTTGCGGTTTGCTTCGACCTTGCTGATTTTATATTATAATATGAAAATTAAAAATTGAAACAAAGTAAGTTTAAAAAAAACAAAAACAAAAACTTTATGTTCTAAAAGGTTGAAATGAAAGGTTCTCCCTCCCCCCTCCAATTTTTGTTTAGAAATGAATTATGAAAAACAGCATGTTTATTGAGTAACATTTCACTTTCAATGAATCAGCATTTTCAGACCAAAAAAAAACATTCTGGCAGAATATTCCTGACCAGCTCTCTTTCTATTATTATAATGATTGTCATATTTATTGTTAATATTTATTGCCTTCATACTTTAACACACAGTTTGAGTGAGAAGAGGTTTGAGCGATGTGTTTTCAGCAAATTCCAGTAGGTGGAGCTAGAGAGCAACAACAAATATCAAGTACTCTCAAATAAAGTAGCCTGGTTTTCATCATCTCAGAGTTTGTGTGGTAAGAGACACCAGTCGATAGAGAAGGCTGACTGATTCACTGCTACAACCACTGCCACCCTTAGTCTGCAATACTAGTAGACTCCCTGGTGCCTGGGTCCTGATGGTTCCATTGGCTAATCACACAATGGCAGCTGGCCTACGGGATGTTCCAGGACTGAGTGAGCTATTCTGATTCACTGGTTTGAGCTGAAGTGTTTAAAATCAGTAGCAGTGCTGAAATAACAAGTGAGACACAGCAGTAAAGAAGCTTTCTGAACACTCCTAACCTCACGGGAGTATATTTAGCATTTTGTTTGTTTTTGCCAGCAGACTGACAAACCAGTCAGGGTCACTTAGTTCATACTGCTTTCCTGGAGGCCGCAACGCTGTGAAATGTTGGTCCCTCGCAGGGAGATCTTATCTGGGAATAGTTCTCTGAGAAAATGTATGACTTTGTTATTGTTTTATACAGTAAAAGAGGAAGATGAATCTGTGATGGCTGTCACCTTAGTGCTCTCAGTTATTTACGGTGGATGGATACAGCAGGAATAATTATCTCATTTCCTCAGAGCCAATGAGTAGTGACAAGCTATATATTGTGTAATGACAGACATGTTGGCAGTAGTGACGATCTATGTACTGCGTAAAAACACCAGTGTTGACTGAATGTAAGGAAATCAGCAAAAAAATAATGCCCCGTAGGAAAAAAACAATAAAGGGAAAGAGATGCAGATCAGGATAAGTAAAGAACTTGTCAGAGATCTTCTGACCAATTCAAATGATTTCAGATCATCAGCGCCTGATGCTATTCACCTGAGGTTAATAAAGGAATTAGCTAAAGAAATCTCGAAGCCACTGACGATAATATTTACAAGCTCATGGATAACAGGAGAGGTCAGAAGACTGGGGAAGGGCTAAAGTAGTGCCCAAAAGGGCAAAAAGGAGGAACCAGGGAATTATAGACCGGTGAGCCTGACTTCGATACCTGGGAAGCTACTAGAGAAATGTATAAAATGTTCAATTACCTGTGAATACTCGGAGGATTCAGGGGCAATCACTAGCAGCCAGCATGGATTTATCAAAAACAAATTGTGCCAAACCAGCTTGATTTCCTTCCTTGACAGGGTAACTGGTTTGGTGGATAGGGGGAATGCAGTGGACATAATATACCTGGACTTTAGCAAGGCTTTTGACACATCACATTCTGATAAATAAGCTGGAGAAATGCGGGCTTGGCAGAACTACTATTAAGTGGATACATAACTGGTTGAACAACCACAGACAAACAGTAACTATTAATGGAATGGTGTCAGATTGGAAGGAGGTCTCAAGTGGAGTTACACAGGGATCTATTCTGGGTTCAGTGTTGTTTTACATCTTTATTAATGATCTGGATGTAGGAATAAAGAGCATAACTGATCAAATTCTCAGATGACACAAAGCTAGGGAGTTGCCAACACTTTGGAGGATAGAGCTAAGATTCAGAGAGATCTAGATAAATGGTAGAACTGGGCTACAGACAACTAAATGAAATTCAACAAAAATAAATGTAAGGTGCTACACTTAGGGAATTAAAACCAAATGCAAAAATACAGAATGGGAGGTAGCTGGCTTGGCTGCAACACTGCTGAGAAGAATCTGGGAGTCATGGTGGATCGCAACCTCAGCATGAGTCAGCAATGTGGGGGGGAAAAAAGCAAATTCAATTTTAGGTTGCATTAACAGAGGCATAGCATGCAAGTCATGGGAGGTGATAGTACCACTCTACTCAGCACTGGTTAGGCCTCAGCTGGAATACTGTGTTCCATTTTGGTCACCAATGTATAGACAGGATGTAGAGAAACTGGAAGGGATCCAGAGGCAAGCGACAAAGATGATCAAAGGGATGGAATGCAAGGCACATGAGCAAACTGGGTATGTTTAGTTTGGAAAAGGGGAAATTAAGAGGGGACATAATAGCGGTCTTTGAATACTTGAAAGGCTGCCATAAAAAAGATGAAGACAAGTTGTTCTCTCCTGCCACAAAGGGCAGGACAAGAGGCAATTGGTTCAAATTACAGCAGAGCAGATTTAGATTAAATCTCAGGAAAAGCTTCCTAATTGCAAGAACAGTAGGACAATGGCGCAGACTGCCGAGGAGGTTATGAAATCTCCTTCACTGGAGGTTTCAAAAGGAACCATCTATCTTGGATGGTTTAGACACAACAAATCCTGCATCTTAGCAGGGGGTTAGACTAGATGACCCTTACAGTCACTTCTAACCCTATAATTCCATGATTCTATAGGATTACCAGGAGTGACCGCACATATCAGCAAATAGCAAAGAAGCTGGCAGCATTGAAAATTTACTGGACCACTGACTGGTACAGGGAGTGGATTACGTGCCTCAAGAGTGAGTACCAGAAAACCAAGGACCAGAACCACAACATGTTGACAACCTGCCAGCTTTATAAGGAGTTTGACCACAGGTTGGGATGGTGCCCTGCTGGCCCCAGAATCCAGTATGGGGACTGATGGGAGCCAGCAGCAGTACATTCTAGGTCCATATTCGAGGAGCTGGTTGATACCCCCTGAGGAATGTCCCACTGCGGCGCCTGCAGCAGACACAGAAGGGATGGTAACCATCCCAGAGAGTGATAAGTTTCTGGCTCCATTCTAATGTTTATTAATATAGTAACGGGAAGGATTTCCACTCTATGAACCAATGCAAGAGTCATGAGATTCCCCGACTAGCAACATTTTTACTAGACAGGGACAGATTTTAGCCAGGGCCATTGCCGTTTCTTAAAAAATAATAACCTTACATTGCCATAACTGTAAGTATGCTGCTCTGTAATCACTTGGCAGTCTGTCGAGCCATCTGGAAACAGTGACCTGTGTGGGAGTGGGGGAATGGAAATGCGTTCCATTTACAAATCGAATCCATTTCAGTTAGAGGTGGTCCATGCAGTCCAGAGGTGACAAAATCATTTTCACAAGGACAACAGGGGGTTGAAATATTGTCCAGAAATGTGCTGTGAGGGGGGAAAGGATGGCTGTGGAGTTCTGAGTGTCTGCATGCAGCCATAGAAAGGTAAGCCATGTTGAAACTAACGCAGCATTCTGTTGATTCCTTCGTGGCCTAAATGAGACAATAATCCTCTGTGTCTTGTTGTTCCAAGACCCTCGACATCTACTGGTTGTAGTACCTCCATAGGTCAGCCACACTGCAGCAGAAGCCTGGGCCAACGTACCTTCACGGATCGTTCCAAGAGGAAGCATTTCCATGATGAAGTTATGATTGAAGTGCTGGAGTGGGCCAACCAGTAGGTCCACTACCAAAGACAGAGGGACTTGCGGGTAGAGGAAAGGCATGCCGAGAGAAAAGGCTCAGGCTGGCTGCACAGCTTGAAGACGGGGTTTCAGGAACGATAGCTAAGATAGAAGGACAGAGCTCAGCAAAAAGAACTATTTGAGTGGCTCATCTCCCTAATGACTGCAAGAAGTGGCTCCTGCTGCATAACCCACAGCACAGCTTGAGTCCCCTGCATGTTACCCTGTGCTGAAGTACAGAAGCAGTTTGGAAGACTCTGGCTGGGTAGCACATGCGATGAGCTTCCATGAGCAGCTGGGCAGGACAACCTTGCCCCATGCAGCCCTCCACATTCACCCCCTCCACTGTGGGTGCCTCTACCCCTCCTCCCACAGGACCAAGTGAGCGGCAAGGGGTGGGGGGAGAAGGGAAAGGAGAGCAGGTGACCAGTACATGGTTTCTGTCTTGTACATAGTTTCATGCACTTTGTTTTTATTATTTTTTCTGTAATGTTCTGTTGTTACTGGTGTTTTGGTATGGTAATGCAGCAGGCCTGCCTAGCAATGGTGAATGTTGTACTTTTCTAAGACATGTTTATCAATAAAGCTTTTTATTTCATCAATAAAGTTTATTGTTATCACTGCTTCACATCATGCAATGTGTATTCAAAATAACAAAGGCAAATACATGATCAGGGACAATTAGGAATCCGTATGCAAAGACTATCCCTCAATACAGTTTTCTATAGCAATTAATACTTCAATCAATTCCTTACAATCCATACTGTGAATAACCCACCCCTAATTTCATCAGTGCTCATGTCATTCATAAGTACGCTGCCTGGCACAAAACTCCCCATCCTTCCCCAAGCACTGACTCCCCGCCCCCCGCCCATCACTGAGCTCTCCTCACTCCCACACATTCATAATGGTACTTATAGCAGGAGCAGAGAGAATTCTCTTGTGCCTCCTCCGCTGCAATAGCTTGAGTGTAGCCAACCTTGCTGTTTTCAGAGCTGAGTGTGAACTCTTTGAGTGCAGGTGAGTTGCTCTGCCACCCTGACTGGTGACTTGAGTATTGAGCATTTGGTGTTTACCTGCCCTGCCTCACTGATTGCAGGACTGAGAGTTCACTGCGTGCTTTGACTGTAAAACTGAATAGTCTTAATTAGGTTTTCTTTCTTTGCTTTCTCTCTCTCAGTGGTCAGGTAAGGGTTAACAAATGTTTTAGCTGTTGCTCTAGCTGATTGTTGCTAGTTTGAATGTATCATTAAAGCTGGCAGGAAGTCTCTCACTGCATTGGAAAGCTATAAACAGTGAAGGGGGAGCTGAGTGCGGCCGAGGGAAGAAGGATCCGCCTGAGGAAGGTAGATTCAGATGGTGAATCCATCTCAGTCCATTGAGCTCCCCAGTCACTGTAGGGTCAGATTTGCTTTGGCTGTTATAGATAGCTAGCTTATAGTCAGGGAAATGACTGTATGATTGCCATTTGCTGTTAAATAAAGGTTTGAAAGAAGACCTAGACTCTGTGTAGTCAGCTCACACCACCACCAAAGGGTAAGTCCCTGGGAGAATCCTGGATGAGTTGGTAACAGCACTATTCCCCCTTTTCTATTGGGCCACGCAAGTCCATAATGTGGGAGCACAAAGCATCCCTGACTTCTGTTGCCTGGGTGCATCCAGCTCCAGCTGTGGTAGGGGCCCTTTTTGGCTGAGTGTAACAGTTCAGCAGCTCCTCGCTGTCTAGGTCCAGTCAGGGGGAAATGGCTCACCTTTGTTGTGAAGAGCACCACCACAGTAATGTATTGATGACACTGGAATCCAAACTGTTTTGTAGGCAGGGCCAGCTCTAGGCACCAGCGAAGAAAGCAGGTGCTTGGGGTGGCCAATGGGAAGGGGTGGCACGTCCGGGTCTTCGGCAGCAATTCAGCGGCGGGTCCCTCAGTCCCTCTCTTCCTTTTTGAGCTGCCGCCGAAGTGGAAGAGAGGGAGGGAAGGACCCGCCACGGAATTGCTGCTGAAGAATGGAGCGGCGCGATTGAGCTGCTGCCGAAGTGCCGCCAATCGGCTTTATCTTTTTTTTTTTCTGCTTCACCGCTTGGGGCGACAAAAAAGCTGGAGCTGGCCCTGTGTGTAGACATCTGCAACAGGCTTTCAATCTGCCAAATGCACATTCAATAACTATTCTGCACCTGCTCAGAGTGTAATTAAACCACCTTTTGCCAGGGCTTCTTAAATTAGGGTGAAGTTTCATAAGCCAAGGGTAAAAAGGAGTACGTTGGTTTCCCCAGAATAACAGTGGGAACAGTAACTCCATTTATGACAATGTCATTTGGTGGGAATAGTGTCCCATCCTGTCCATGAATGTAGACTCCTGATCAGCAAAAAAACCTGTCATCATAAACTTTCCCAGTACACTCCTTGAGAAGGGCAAACTATGGACATATGAGTCCCATCAATGGCCCCAGCACAGTTTGGAAACCCCATTCTCTCAAAGTCAGCAATTACTACTGGAGTATTTTTTATTGACTGGGGTATGGAACAGCTTCTATATGAGGTGAGATTAATAAGACTGGGACTTTTCAACTTGGAAAAGAGACAACTGGGGGAGATATGAGAGAGGTCTATAAAATCATGACTGATTTGGAGAAAGTAAATAAGGAAGTGTTATATACTCCTTCTCATAACACAAGAACTAGGGGGTCACCAAATGAAAGTAATAGGCAGCAGGTTTAAAACAAACACAAGGAAGCATTTCTTCACACAACACACAGTCAATTTGTGGAACTCTTTGCCAGAGAATGTCATGAAGGCCAAAACTACAACAGGGTTCAAAAAAGAGCTACATAAGTTCATAGTGGATAGGTCCATCAATGGCTATCAGCCAGGATGGTCAGGGATGGTGTCCCTATCCTCTTTTTGCCAGAAGCTGGGGATGTGCAACAGGAGATGGATCACTCAATTACCTATTCTGTTTATTCCCTCTGGAGCACCTGGCATCGGCCAGTGTCAGAAGACAGGATACTGGGCTAGATGGATCTTTGGTCTGAGCCAGTATGGCCAATCTTATATTCTTAATGCCTGCCACCTTGGAGTGAACCACACATCTGATTGCCTCAAAAACTTCTGCCAACACTTTACCCATAGTAGACTTTTCAACATCAAACTAGTTTGCAACAGACCTGTAGCATTCTGGGGTAGCTAGCTTCCAGATGGCTATAGCAACCCACTCCTGGACCAGCAAGCGTGTGTCTTGGCTCTGGAGGTTAGGGGCAAGCTTCTCACAAAGCGCCAGACATGTGACTTTCTTCATGTGAAAGTTCTGAACCCAGGGCTGATCATCCCAGGTCAGCATGACAGTAGGATCCCACCAGTCTGTGCTTGTGACCCAGAAGTGCCAGTCTACGAAGGGGACATCAGCAGCTATAGCGAGTGTCCAGCAGCATCCAGCAGCAGCAGAATCCAGTGCGACTCTGCCTGGTGGGGTATTTCTCCTCTTCCTCCTGCTCCACCATGAGCTGTGTCAGGTGCCTTTGAAACAGAGGTGATGCATGGGAGGGGGGGGCATGCTGGGTAATGTGCACTCCCCACCCCAGATTTCTCAGGTCACCTCTTGCCGGGATTCCCAGCAGTGACAAGGCAGTGGCTCCCCCTGGTGGCAGCACTCACTGTGTGTCTGTGCAGCGCAGGGAGGAAAGAAGCAGCAGGACTGCTGACTGCAGGCTGATCTCCCCTCCCCACTGCCTCACGCCCCATTACATGGGGCTGCTTCTCCTTCCCTGCTGCTGGAGTCCCAGTGCTTCCTGCTGCCTGCTTTGCAGACCGCCCACCCACTGAGGTGAATCAGGGGCACATCGTCAAGATCAGGGAAAGGAGCTGCAATGTGGTCCTCAGCACCAAACAGCTCAGAGGGAACCCCATCCAGCCTGAGAGACCAGGGGTGAGTGAGGTGAGCAGGCTGAGGTGGGAGAGTGGGAGAGGGATAGTAGACCCTGCTGCTGCTGCTTCAGTGCATTGAAACAAGAACAGCCTCCAGTGTGCCTATCAAGGAGAAGGCAATTTGGGGGTGTCAGATCCCCCCCCAACAAAAAGTGACTAATCATTCTCCAACTTCTTGTCAATTGAGATGATCCAGCCCCAAGCACTATCCCACTCTGGCACCACCCACCCTGATGAAGCATGGGGGACTGTGCATCCCAGCTGTGTTGCCCCTTTTCTTGGCCTTGTTTTGAACACTTGCTAAATTGACTGAGGATTGTTCAGGCAGGGAGGGATGCCTGCAAGCTCTGCAGGGGCTGGGCAGCCACAGGACAGGGAGCAGGAGGAGGCAGGGGAAGTAGTTGCTAGTGTCTGTTGTCTACATACATGTACCTCCACAGAACCTTTGAGTTGTGCCCCCCCCCCAGACACACACACTATCCACAGTTACATGTCACCTCTGCTTTGAGTTCAGAAAATGCTGCTTAAATATCCACCAACATCTCATGGAGCTCTGGCCATTTCCTGACACAAGAGTGAAAGCAAAAGCCAGAGAAGTTCTTGAAAATGTGCCTCCTCCATGTTGCTGACTCTGGTAGCTGGGAGCACACAGACCAAAGAGACTGCTTGGCAGGATGGGTTGGCCAACTGTTCACATTTCTTATAACATGTAAAGTGGACAGTCCAGGGACACCACAGTCAAAGGAGTAAAGCAGCCATGTTTTGGGAGCATGCTAGAGAATCTGAGTTTCAGTCAGGTCTGTGTGTTTTAGTGTGGACCCTGAAGCCTGAGGTTCAAGTCCGCATTAGAAAAACCTTAACATAGGGTTAAGAATTAGTGTAAATGCTCAAGCCCTGGATTCTCTAACTCAAAGTCAGCTGACTCGAGTCCCACTAACCCTGGGTTTACAGTACAGGCTAGACATGAGAAAGTCTAAGACCAGAGAAAGTCCAAGCTGGTGTAGCACACATATTAGGGCAGTGGTCCCCAACCTTTTTGTGGCCAGTAGCACATTCATGTTTTCAGAAGAGCGTGGCGGGCGCCAACAATTTTTCAAGGCTTATTTTGTATTTTTACATTAAAACTTCATATTTAATATTACATAATACACCTCTACCCCAATATAATGCGGCCCGGATATAACGTGGTAAAGCAGTGCTCCGGGGGGCGGGGGGGGGCTGCGCACTCCGGTGGATCAAAGCAAGTTCGATATAACACGGTTTCACCTATAACTCGGTAAGATTTTTTGGCTCCCGAGGACAGCATTATATCGAGGTAGAGATGTATATGAATCCAGAGAGAAGAGAGAAGCTGGAGAGAAGCCGCGAGGACAGAGAACACCGGTGCCCACAGCCCCGGAGTACTCTGTCCCCAGCAGGTGCGGGGCCCCGACTTCTCATAGCGCCCGTGGGCACCGCGTTGGGGACCACTGTATTAGGGGGTCTAGAAGAAAACCTAAATTATACCAACTAAGACTCAGGACTTTCTTAGACTCACTTGTGCTTACCTGTGCATTTGTCCCATTATGTAGAGGCAGTGAAAAGCACCTCTATGAATGTCTGTATAAAAATGATATTACACTGGTGGTCTTCTTGAATTCAATGGAGATAGTTACATGCATATTTTTGGGATCAAGGCCATAGTGTTAAAAGTTATTTGTTGGCATCAGTTATCAAAAAAATCCAGTGAATCAGGTCATTTCCATAACACCATAATAACAGAATTTGGGCAACATGCCCCTAGAATAGCTCTTGGATCAGTTTTCTAACATGAGATTAAAAAGTTTCCATCAGAAGACTCAAAGGTGCTAGCCAATATCATGGCCTTCCTTCAGCAGTTTGCTGTGAATTTTATGTCTGTTTTGTTTTCCAAAGTGGTGAGTGGAAATATTTAATTATCACTTGCTACTCACATTATCTCCGTAAGGGGGGAAACGTATATTGCACCTAAGTTATGAACATACAAGTCACTGAGCAATAGGACACTGGTTTCCATTATGTCCTTCTTATCCTTTGGCAAGGTTTGCTGTTTCATTTCCATTTTCTACCCTCGCATTGTCACTATTGCACTACAATTCTGTAGAAGAGTCCATGCAACTTACCCTCTTTGCTTGCTTGCTTTCCCTAAGGATCTGATTATCTTAGAATTTCCTTACATCCTCCTCTGATATAAAGGTAGTTTAACCTGCCTCCAGTACTTCTGATTGTGTAACTAATCTCTCAATTGTAAAAAAAAGATACAAAAAATTTCCCATCTCTCTGATTTACACTGCTCTTATAACTGCAAGAGATTTGAGCTTAGCTTTGTCAACTAGACAGCCCAATCCTCTGTATGCTTATTTTTATCCAGCATCTTTTGTGAATTTGGGTATAACATTTGGGATGTGATATGGTGTCGTCATTATTGAAATATCCCTTGAAAGTACTAGTCATTTTCTCATATCATTTTCAACATTCTGGCAATCCGCAGATAATTTCCTACAATTTTCTTTGAGATTTGCCTGACCAATAAATGGTAGTTCTTTTAGCGATATTAAATGCCTATAACCTTGTTCAGTGCATATATATATATATGCAACAAACCAGAGAACATGCTTTTTTAAAAAAAGATTAAAGCTCAAAATATGTATATGGTTTGCTTAAGAAGAAACAAAGGGAATATATGTCTCTCAGGTTTTAAAAGCCTGAAAGCTGTTCCCCTTTTCTCAAAGTACATTTTTGTGGGTGGTCCTTGGTGTTGCTGGGTTAAAGAGCACTGAAGGTTTCCATTGAAACAAAGTTGTCTTTAGTGTTCAGTAGCCTAATTCTTTTTAAATAAAAAAAGGCAAATTCACTTGTAGATGTGTGGATCCCAGACAGCTTGTTTATTCTCCTAGTATATCTGTGATCATAAACCCTAGGTAAATATTTGCTCTTCTGAGATTAGATTTAAAATACTTGCATTTACAATCAATTAAAACATTGATGACTGGTGCATGGGCTGTTGTATGTCATCATTGACATATCAGAATGTAAAGATAAGAGTTAGATAGAAGGAAGTCTGTACTGAGTAAGGATCTGCTCTGTTTCTGGAATGAGCTGTGAATGTGGCAGATATATTTGGATACTTTAGCACTTCTATAAGCTCAATGCAGTTTGACATTATGAGACTCTCCAAGTGTAATTATTTTTCTGTTTTCATTTGCTTTCCAAAAATGCCCTTATTTCACAGCGCTGCACGTGTTTACTGAAGAACAAATACACTTTTCTTCTTCCCTTATATGATTTATTGACTATTATACACTGAACACTTCCAAATTATTTCCAAAGGCCATAAAGTAGCAGGATAAATAGTGAGAAACAAATGTATGATTTAAATTATAGAATTCAGTTGTTGACTCTAAAAACAGAAAATTCAGTATTAATGCTGTATTTCTTTGTGACATTTAAGGTTTTCAAACTAAATGCAAAAAGGTCTTTTTATTTCTCTATCCTGCATTAGTCCAAAGGGATTAGCTTAATACATGAGGGATATTTATGATGCAAGGAATAAAATAGTCCTTCAGTAGTTCCAAACCTGCAGTAGTGCTGCACTTTTGTATTTGCTTTCATGGTCTTGTTGATTAAGTCGATATATGTGAATTTACTGACTCGTTGCCTAGAGCAGAATGTGTTTTTACAGTCATCGTAATAGTATAGTAAATATTCGGAGATAATGTTTATATAATATGGGCCATATCCTCAGCTGGTATATATCAGCTTAACTCTGTTGACTTCAGTACATTTACCATGATGAATACCAGCTGACAATCCAGACTTGTGTGTGTTTGTACGCACACACATATTCACTCTATACATACACACAACATATATAGACCTAAATTTTCAAAAGCAATTAGTAATTTTGGATGCCTCCATTTTTTATTTCACGAACTGAGACCCGTCATAAACAGACCCCCTTTAAGGCATGTCAAATTCAGACACCAAAATCACTAGCCATACTTGAAAGTCGAGGCTATAATTTATTTTTGTAATAACACTTATATTGTGAAGAAAGAACAGACATTGCATTTCTTAAGCATTTTATTGATCTTTTCTCAGTTTCAAATCCACAGTTTTTTAACATGCAAATTGAAGGGTATTTGCTTCACAGCTCTAATATAGAGAAAGCAGGAATGAGCCAATCACTCAGTACTAAATTCAGTTCAGCTCAATCCATTGTGGTAGCAGAGCTAGATCCATGAGTCTGTAGAATAAAGGTGAAATCAGATTACATTCATTTCCCCCCACCTTTTCCCCCACTTGAGAAACCATATTTTTTCACGTCACCATCTCCAGCTTCCTCAGCTTATATCTCTCCTTTCTAAATTCGGCACCCCACCTTACCTTTCTCTCCCATTGAAAAAAACACATTCCCCCCTTCTTAAATCTCTACATTGGCTCCTCTTCTTCTTCAGTATTAACTTCTCATCCCTTTAAAAGCACCCCACCACCTAATTCCAATCTACATTTATAACCAATTTTTTTCCTGCACTCTATCCCACTAACTATTCTCTACCCAAGATTCTTCACTCATTATTTCCTTCTTCCTCTCCTGACTATGTGTGTTCTTTCAGAGCCTTCCAAATCCATCTCCAGTCTCCTCTTTCAATCATTCCTAAAAAGCTACCAGGTAATATAGTCTACATGTAATTCAGCTGATGTTCACTTGCATGGACAGAACTGCATGTGTTTGTTATGCCATCAGAAAGTAATCCCTTCAAGGCTAAATCCTTGTTTTCTGTTTTTGATGTGCATGTTCTTATTACTGTGAAGTAAAGTTGGCTGGGAATTTTCTGGGTAAATGTTTTGGGAAATGTTTTTCATCAGAAAATCCTGATTTGTTAAAATGGAAAATGTTCTTGGGAAAGGGCCTCTGTCAATGAGTCTCCAGGTTTAAGAAAACTGTTTTAAGTTTCAAAATTGTCAAAACAGCTTATTTTGAATTTTTTTAACAAAGATTCATTTTTCTTTAGTTTGAAATGATTTTTCATATCAATTTTTGGTTAATTTAAACCAAAAAAGGTAACAATTTTAAAAGATCAAAATCTAAACAAAATGTTTTGAAATTGTCAAAATTATTTTGCTGTTGTTGTTGTTGATTATTAGTTCACAAAAATGTTTGAGATTTTGACTTTGCTATAGGAAAAAAAAATTCAAAATCTCAAAAATTCTCATAGGAGGGAAAACAGTTTCCTGGCCAGCTCTAATATAAATCACCATATACAAGCCTTTTTAATCCTGATGTTGAGTCTTTGATCTATTGCTTGCTTTTGAAACCATTGACCTTTTCATACCATTTTGTTGTTGAAGTTGCAGACACTAGCAGGGATAGGTGAAGTGGTGCTTAAATGTCACAGTTCTTTCCTGTTTAGGAGACCCAGGTTTATGTTGGATGATGGAATTTCTCTCTCAAAGGCTTCTGCATGGAAGATGGTGTAATAATGTTCTATTCCGATAGAAGAGATAGTTATTTGCACTGATATCCCATTACTATACCAGTGACACAGTGCTCTACACAACTTTTTGATTTGATCTGGATGAGGCAATCTCTCAGTTATCTTGAGACTGGGACTTGAATAAGGCCTAGCTTGCAGAAGCTCAGTTGAAACTAGGTAGAGTTTAGGTTGGAGGAAAGAGCCAGAGCAGATGCTGAAATCAGTATTTGCTTCCTTGATTGAAAGGATGTGTCTTCCTTTTATTTGCAATGTGTACAGTCCAGGGATCCTGTTGGATCCACAGCTGCTTCAAGAAGGTCAGGTCAATGTGGAAGGCAAGAGCATCTTTTTTCTAGCTTTGGCTGGAAAGGAGAAAGAAGACAGTGAGCCTAATTTTCAGAAGTGCTGAGTACCTAAAACTCCAGCTAAAGTCAAAGGAAGCAGCAGATGAAAATCAGACCTTGTGATTCCTGCCTTTATCAATTTAAGGCTGGATAACTACAGTGCACCATAAATAGGCAGCACCTAGGGTCTATTTGGAGAATGTGGCAACCTGCTTTCTTAGTTGTCTGACTTGCAGGGTGCATGTGACACTCTGTGATTTGAATCCTGCGTTGGCCCTCAGTTTATTTTCAGACATGATTCAAGGTTTTGGTTTGATCTATACAGCCTTCTATTGTCTGGATCCTGCTACTTAAGCAATTCTTCTCTCCTTGTGTGTTGTCTCAACAACTGAGATTAGCTGAGTCCCCCAGATCAAAAATCAAGCACAAGGTTTAGGGTCCTTGTTTCTGATCTGACAAAGCCTAAATCTATTGAGCTTCAGAACACATTGGAAGGTCCATGTCTGACAGGAGATGTTTCAGATAGGGATTAGTTCTGTTTGTGGTGGGGATTTTGTTAATGTCTTTAATTAGGATCTTGATGGAATCCTTCAATCCCAATTGGGTCAATTTGTGATATTGGTTTTGCTATTTAATTAATGTGCAGAACATATGTGCTGCATTTAGGAATATACTATATATATATATATATATATATATATATATATATACTGATTAATAATAAATTGCAAATCCTTGTTAATAATTGCAAATGCTCCAAGGCAATGTCATTTTTAAATGCACCTTAAAAAATGCTGAAAAGCACAAGCTGTATATTTACAAGGTTTCTTTGAATTTTGGTAAGCAATATACAAGATTTGTTCATGCTTCCCTGCTATTTGGCTTAAAATATTTTGGTTAATGAAAGAAACTTTGAGAAGCATTCTTATTTTAAAAGAAGATTTTTATTACAATTTTTAGAATTACAATTGTCAGTGTCAAATTTTAGCTGATGGTATCTTGTAAGTTTGTTTTTATTTAACAGTATTAAATAAATTGATTGCACCTTCTATATTTCTATTAATTAATGAGTGCTAAGAATCATTGAGAGACAAGGAGGTAAGATGAACAGCCCTCATGGTATCAATGTCACAGCTGCCTGTCACATCTGCCAAAATGTAGACTGAAAGTTACTATAAAATAGTGAGATATATTATAATGAAGACTTAAGGGAGAGAAAGAGATGAATGCTGGCACTTTTAAAAATCTATATCAGCCCTTGCAGAGTTGATGCCTGCAAGTGGGTGTAGCTGTCAACTAATATTCTTCGAATAACTTTATTACCTAAGGAAATCTGAGATTCCAGCATTTATTTTATTTCCACATTATTGAAAATAATATACTCACACTCTATATTACATGTACTGCACACACACAACATTTTATGAATGTATATATATAATGTACAGTGATTAAAGTCTACTTTATCTGTAGTGTAAACATCTGCAAAAGAGCCATCGATCTTTGGTATTTCATTTCGTCATTAATTTTGAATAAAGACCAAAGCCTGATCTCCCTCCGTGGTTTGGCAGCACAAAGCAGACGAAAACTTATTTTAACCCACTGGTGTAAGAGGAACCCTTATGTTGGTTTATTTCACCCGCCTGGCCACCAGCATAGAGTCAACAGAGCACCTCTCAGATCTCCAAATTTCATACTTATGGCTTTTGAGATGTCACAGCCACAGAGAGGCTCAATGGCTCCTTCCTCGATTGCCTGTCAATCAACTGTTCAGCTGGAAATAGAAGCCACTGCCATGCCCTACTGGACAGCTGCTCAGCAGGGATAGGTGAAAAGCCAATTGGATGCTTTGCAGCTGTTGGAGCAATGACCATGATGGTCTGGACACAGGGGTAAGAAGCTGCCACCCAAGTTCTCCAGCCTTTAGCTCCGAATTCAGTTTCTGCTCCCTCTCTTTAGTGTCCTGGGGGCACCACCTTTTCCTGTTCTCCTGATCAAACTCTTGGAAGAACTATCACCATCTTATCATGTTTGGAAGTTTGGGAGCTTCCTTAGGCACCTGCAGCCATGGGATAATGTCTAAGTATAAATTATGAGTTAAAATGTGGGGATACACAGTGGATTTAGGAGCTTCTTGGGGGATTTAAGAAGCAGTCAGATACCACAGCAATGGGTTCTGCAGAAGAACCACTGTCCCAAAAGCTGTAAGTCTTTCAGTAAGATCTGAAAGGGTAAGAATAGCAATGGGCCATCACCCAGTGCATACCTTATTGTGGTTTATCCTGATTTCTGCTGCTTCACAATATTTCTCAATACTATCCTTCTTCAGAAACATTTCTGGGCGCCTTTTGAATTTCTAATTAAAAATCACCTTCCTTGGTGCCATATGTTTGTTTTTCCTTCCATGAAATCACTCTTTGACTTCCCTATCTCCTTCCTCTTGTTCTGTCATCTCTGGAGAACTGATCCTTGATTTTGTTTCCCTCTGTATAGATAGAAGCAAAAGAACTATTTAACAATTCTGCCAACTCTAGTCCCCAGGGCACATCCTGAGTGAAATGAGCTGTTCAAAGGAGACATCCACCTTGTCTAAATGTCTTCCATACTTTTGTTTTCTGCTCTACTCAGCCATATTATTTTCTGTCACTTTTTAATTTTTTTTTTATTCATTTCTTTTACATGGATGAATTTTGATTGTAGCCTCCTTGACTGTATCTTAAGGTGTTTTCTTATGTTACTGAATCCCAGCCAAATCTCTAACTCATTTCACATTCATTTAAGTAGCTAATACCGTCTTACTAATGAAGTAAAAAATAATTCTATAGTGCACAAAGAGGTTGCACAGCTTCCTGCCTGATTATATAATGGTTAAAAATTCAAACTAACATCATAGGGTGCTCTGTTTTCTGAATTTACATGAACTATTTAGATCCCTCTGTTTTAACAAAGAGCTCTAGATATAATTCCTAAAAATGTAAACTGTTGCCAAGTCTTCCAGCTACAGTTTATCAAACCAGTCAGGGTTTTCCAGTTCAAGCTTTTATCTTTCTGCCAAATCCAGTTTTGTCAATAAAAGCTCCTTGAAGCACCATTTTAGCCTAGAAGAAATTCATGTTACAAATTGCACCTGTTATCATTGTGTATTAGTTAATTTCAATGAAAAGTATGTAGAACTCCCACCTCAAATATTCAAATAATCACTAAGGGCCAGTTACTCACCTGAGTATTCCCTATCACTCAATTAATTGCTGCTCACCAATGTGAATTAGAGGTTCACAATCTGGCCCCAAAACAAACCTGCTTGGATTCAGGCTTTGGAATTCAAGTTACCTCTGAAATATTCATAACTTTTGTTTATAAATAGAAAATAGTATCTTAAGGATTTATGCAGTGAAATGTCAGAGCTCTGTAAAAATAAAATAGTTTCCATTCGTGACATATAAACTGAACGTTTGTATTTGTAGCATGAACACAGTGGTATGGTAAGGCAGACAAACTCAATCTAACAAAGTATTTTTGTCTTTCTATATAGCAAACCGTCAACCTAATCATCCAAGAACCAGATTTCAAATCCCATCCAAATTTCTAAAGAACAGGCTGCCAGGCTATGGAAACAAGTGCTATGGCCTTTGGCTAATGTAAGTGGTGCATTACATTTTGCCTGACTGGTGCTTTAAGTAACTTTCTGAACAAGACAATTCTACATATCTAATTACAGCACTGGTGTCAAAATTGTTCCAGCTGTCCAGAAGGTTTTGCTATTTTATGATGTAATAACCAGGGTGTTATTAAATCACACATCATCTGGATTTTTTACTCCAATTACACAAGGATCCCATGGAGATATCTGGTGATGGATTTCCTGCATATCTCTCAGTGAAAAAAAAAATCCACTCTTAAAGTTAATTCCGCAGAATTTTTTAACAACAAATCAACATTTACATTTGAATCCACTTTTAAAAACTGGCCTATAAAAATATAACCTGTTAGTAAGCAGGTTAGCATGTGTAATTAGTTGAAATATTCTTTAAGTGGAAAATCAAATTCACACTTTAAGCACATCAGTTACCTTCTAATATTTTTTTAAAAACTGATAGAGGAAATAACCTGGAAACAATAATAAAGGATTTAAACTCAACAGTCTGAAAAAAGGCCATCAGTATTATGTACTATTATGGAGAAAGACTGTATTTTCCTAACATTATTTTGAAAACTGTTTTGTTATGGCTGTAGAATATGATGGTCTTGGTTCAAAAAAAATTAAAAATAAACAGACCACAAAGAGTTTACCAGTCTGAACTATCTACTTTTCGATTACAATGAAAGATTCTACAGCCCTGATCCTACAAACACTTATTTGCATGCCTATCTTTAAGCATTTTAAATTTACTTTGACTTCAATGAGACTACTCATGAGCTTAAAGATATTAGCGTTGCCAATTCTTGTGATTATATCAGAATTCTCCTGATATTTAGTGTTTGTCTTCTTGTAATCATATTCTTACAAAATCATTTTAAAGAGTTTCTAGCTCTTATGACTGTGGAGAAAAGCTCTTTCTACTTCTGTTGGAAGGCTGTTGATTAATATGATATTTTTCTGCACTTCAAAAAGTGGGTTTGGTCTTTCAGTCATTAAAAATATAGTCTCATTTGATTGGAAGCTGACATGGGGCTCCTTATGACCACTTACTCATACCAGAGAAGGCACCAGACAGATATTAGAGGATTCTGACTTTCAATCACTGCTGACCTTGGGAAGCTTAGAAACCACTGTCTTGGAGGAGAGTGGCTCCATTTTTGAAAGAAGTAAGTTACTCAGCTGTAAAGAACTTTGAGCCACTGTAGCTAACTTAAATATTGCAGAAAAAGGGAATAGTGACTGTATTAACTCACACACAGAGAGCCAGAACTAGAACCCTGGTTCTTCAGCTTCCAACTATCTATCTGAGTTAGAGGAGAACTGCAAAGTAATGCACATTGGGAAAAAATAATCCCAACTATATAAAACAATGGGTCTAAATAAGCGTTGCCACTCAAGAAAGAGATCTTGGAGTCACCATGGATAGTTCTCTGAAAACATCCGCTCAATGTGCCGTGTCAGGCAAACAGAATGTTAGAAACCTTTAGAAAAGGGATAGATAATAAGATAGAAAGTATTGTAAATCCATGGTATGCCCACACCTTGAATACTGCATGCAGTTCTGGATATATTAGGGATATAGAACAGCTTCTATATGAGGAGGGAGATTAAATAGACTGGAACTGTTCAGCTCATAAAAGAGATGCCTAAGGGGGGATATGATCAAGGTCTATAAAATCATAAAATGTGTGGAGAAAGTGAACAGGGAAGTGTTATTTACCCCTTCACATAACACAAGAAGCAAGGTTTACCCAATGAAATTAATAGGCAGCAGGTTTAAAACAGACAAAAGGAAGTTCTTCACACAACACACAGTCAACCCGTGGAACTAAATTGCCAGAGGATGTTATGAAGGCCAAAATTATAACTGGGTTAAAACAAGAATTGGATAAGTTCATGCAGGATGGGTCCAACAATGGCTATTAGCCAAGATTGTCAGGGACACAACCCCATGCTCCAGGTGAGCCTAAACCTCTGAATGCCAGAAGCTGGGACTGGATGATGGAATGGGGAACTTGATAATTATCCTATCCTGTTCATTCCTGTGACAGGGTTCCCTCACCGCTAGTGGTGCCTTCCTGATCTGGAGATTAGCTCTGGCCAAGCATTGCACTCTCCTCTGGAGGTGTCTCTCCTGTCATCCTCTCACACCCTCTGCAGCTGAGGATGTTCCCTCTTCATTACCTGGCCCTCCAGCCAGGTCACTATGTATGTTTCCCCTCAAGGGGTATCAAAATCCCATTATACAAAATGGCAGCGTTTCCTTCCCTGCTCTGACTATTCCATTCCACCAGTGGCTGGTAGGGGAACCCGGGCCTGGCCTCTACTCCGGGTTCCAGTCCGGGGACCCTATCTCTAGCAAAAATGGCCTGCTCACTCCCAGACCATGTTGCTCTTCCCCTGGACTTCTTCTTACCTCACAGCTCTACCTTCTGGTTGCCCCCCCGTCCCTTTCCTTGGGTTTTGCAGCTCAAGCTCCCTCCTCTCAGGGAGTGACTGCAGACCACTCCCCTGCAGCCTCTTCCTGCTCTTAGTTCCTGGGCTTTATACAGGCCCCTCCTGTGCCTGTCCAGCTGAGCCTCATATTTAATCAATTCCCTGCTCCATGGCTCCTTGAGGTGCAGCCTCAGCAGTTAATTGGCCCACGTAGCCATCTTAACCCCTTCAAGTCTTGTGTGGTGTGGACACCCCATCACAATTTCCATTGAAGCATCTGGTACTGTCCACTGTTGAAAGACAGATACAGGGCTAGATGGGTCATTGGTCTGACCCAGTATGACCATTCTTATGTTCTTATGCTGGCAGCAATAACAGATTCCTTATCTTGCCTGTGAGTCAGGCAATACAGCACACACAAAGTCAGGACAAAACACAAGTCACTGGAATACATAGTGTACACACCTAAATGCTGATACATACCCATCCCCTTGCCCTGCTTCCACAGCATTAGCATTAATCATTTCTTCCTATGCACTGGTTTTCTCATCCCATTCCCAGCCTCCTATCCCTAGATCTTTCCCCCTGTATCCACAGAGATAGAGGGAGACTGGGAGTAAAAATAGAGAACAAAAAAGAGTAGGTATGGGAAAGCTAATTTTTCCAGACTTAGAACTTACTCATGGTTCTGTATTTACAACAGACCTGCACATTTTTTTAGTACTGGGCTGCTGCATTTTTTATTGTCTTTTATTCCCCTGGAAGCAGAGCAAAGAGTTGCTTTCAAGCAAGAATCATTGCTTGCTAGTACAGCCTTATGTTAAGACAGTAATAAATGTTTGTAACTTTAAAAGGGAGGAAGTATGTTCTCTGTTCGGGAGTCAGGAATCCTGGGTTCTGTTTCTGGTGGCACTGGAAATTTTCTATGGCAATCAGGGCCCAATCCTGAACCCTTTTACTCACACGAGGAGTCCTCATTCACATGGGTAATGTCGACCTACTTCACTGAGTAAAAATAACTCACTGGAGTAAGGATTTAAATGTTTGGGCCCTTGCTCCTTTCTTAGAGATTGATAGTACAGACCTACCTCAGGGATTGCATGCCCAATACTTCTACCCAGCCACCTGCTTGGGTAGAGGTATTGGGCATGGAATCCCTGTCTCCCCACCTCACAGCACCCACACCCAGGTTGTATGGTGACCTCATGTAGCCACGTTACTCCCCAGTGTGGCTGTGTTAGGGAGAGACACAGTTTTGCCCTTTGTCAAAATAATAATTTGTAAACAATTATGTATTTGCAGTAATAACAATAGGTGAATTCTTTAGATAGTACTGCCACTGCCTGCCCTGTAACCTTGGTGCTGTGTGGCTATGGCTAAGATCCCTGACAGCACTAGCCAGCCCACAACCATAAGGTCTCCCCTCTCTCTTTCCAGCCCAGGTACTCTGTCCAGGGTGGCACCAACAGTCCTTCCAATCCTGAGTCTCCCCAAATCTGCTTTCCTGAATTCTTCACTACCAGACACTCAAACTTCACCTCTCTGGTTTGTCACCTCCAAATGCATGAAACAAGCCCCCCTCCCCCAGTTATCAGCTCTCTCTGTCATACACACTCCACCCAGCTTGCATACACACACCTACTTGGGATGAAAATGAACAAAACATTTATTAAACCAAAAAACTGCAGATTCAGAAATACAGAAGATATTCAATGCAAAGAAATACAGAAAATAAACATAAAGACGCAAACTTGGGCTTTACACTTTCATATTAGATAAAATCCCTTTTCTAATATGTTACCTATTACCTTAAAACAGTTTTCCAGCATACCCCTTAGGTCTAGGTAGGAGATCAAGTGTTCACAGACAATCTCTGGCCACGAGACTGTCCCTCAAGTTCTGGATAAAAAAAACCCCATCAGTTCCAAGCCTGCCTTTTAAAAAGCTTTTTCCTTTCCCCATCCACCCCCATCTTACATGGAAGAATTACTGAAGATTATATGATTCAAAAGAAATGAAGCATATGTTCATAGATTTGTAGCTATAGATTTTAAGGCCAGAAGTGATCATTAGATCATCTTGGCTGGCATCCTACATAACACAGAACATCCAATTTCTCCCATTTACCCTGATATTTAGCCCAGTACTTGTGTCTGACTAAAGCATGCCTTCCAGAAAAGCATCCATTCTTGATTTCAAGATATCAAAAGATGGAGAAAGCACCATTTCCCTAGATAGTTTGTCCTGATGGTTAATCACCTCACTGAGAAAAAAAATGCGCTTTTATTTCTTATGTCCATTTTACTATGACAAAGTCCAGTGTGTCCGACTTTAAAAGTAGCCTGCCTATTGTCAAATCTCATTTCCTCACTGAACAATGAACCATGTTTTATATATTCTTGGCACTCTGTTAAATCCCACATTTCCCTCTGTGCATACTGACACCTCTTCAGTGGCTAAATATGAGTGATTTAAGACAAGTAATTACTTTGTGAAGACAAATGATTGCATTCCATTGCTCTGGCTGTTAAAAGGGAGGCCGCAAACTGACTCATATGTAAATTGTTTTGATAATTTTCTTTTTGTTTATCTGAGTTTGTCATACTATTTGAGCAGATGTGTTCAACTACCATTTTGGGATTTCAGCCCTGTATGGCATATAAATGGTGGTAATTGCTTTTGGGGACAATCATTCAGGCAATATCTATCACTGACTTCTGATACTGTACAACACTAAACATCCTTCCAATAGAATGTTGAAAGATAACACTGGACTAAATTCCCTGCTGACAGAAAGAATTCAGCCCGGTTTACTTAAATAGAATTTGCAGCAGCAGCCAATCTGTACAAATTTCCCTCTACATTGCTCTACATTAGCTTTCCAGTAAGAACAATGCATCCTGGTTGTTTGCTAGTTCAATTGCATTGCTGTATAGGCTACAATCATTCATTGTGCTAAAACCATAAGACTTACTTCTCCTTAATGATCACACCACATCAGTGCTGTTTTCTGATCTGTCCATTGGCTTCCTGTCAGGTTTCAGATTGATTTTAAATGTTTACTATTGACTTTTAAGGTATTTAGGGTTTTGGACCTTTCTACATCATTGAAAAGCTTGTTCCCTATAGACAAAGAGGAGCTCTAGTCTTCCCTCACTGACTTATTACGGTCCCTACGTTTTTGTTTTAAGGCTTTTGGCTACAGGGCATTTTTGTTTTATGTAGTGCACCACACCCTTAGAATCCTGTCATTCCTGACATCCACCCAGCTGAATCATTGACTGCTTTTTCAACTCAAGATTTAAAATCTATTTTCTCTGGTTCACTTCTGCTAATGAGAATTAATGTGATAGTGTGCATTGTTACTAAGGTAAAATTCAGTCCCAACTCAGAGAATCTATATACACTCTGAACCACTTTAGTGGTTTGACATCCATAAGCGTGTATGGAATGTCACACAGGTGGGCCTCCACATACTCTATAGATGAGGGCTTCACTCTGGCATCAAATAGACCAGATCTGAGGGAGTGTAGGGATGGGTGGGGACTAACAGAACCACCCTTAGGTGAGTTAAGCAGTCCAAAACCTATGCATAGATGGCACTGAACCATATGGGATGATACAGAAGTAACGGAGGGGCTCCCTGGCAGGGGTTTATTATTATTTGTGTTACACTATCAACTAGAGTCCCCAGTGACATCCAAGTACTATTGTAGGCATTACAAATACAAGACAGTCCCTACCCAGAAGAGCTTACTGTTTAAAAAGTGGGGGAGGATTCCATTCTACCATCCCTTGAAGAAATTTCAACACAGAAATGGATTGATTACTCAGGATTTACACTGAGATGGGTGAATTTCATTGTAAATGCAGCAAGATACCTCAGTACAATGCACTATAAAATAAACTGTGTTCTGAGCTACATAATCCAAAATGAACTTCTTCAAATTTAACCTATAAAACAGTCTTTGAAAGTAGTAATCAAAATTTGAGCTGGTTGAAAACTGCAAACAACATTGCAAAACGAAAAAATCCTAATTTTGCAAAGATAGATCAATCTTTTGCAAGATTTTCTATTATATTTTTATGAATATTTTTACAGAAATGTTTTGTTTACTGAAAACCCAATTTCCAATAAGAAAATTAGTTTCTAGTGAACTGAAAATAATATTTTATAAATGTTTTCAATATATTAATTAAATATCACAGAAAATTTCACAAAATACAAAACATTTAGAAAACACCTAACATTTGTAAAAAAAAAAATGCAAAAAAAACAACTATTTTTGATTAAATATTTTCTATAACAGGTTGTTTTCCAAGCAGCTTTAATCAAACCATTGCTTAAATAACATATATCATGAATGTAGATTCAAATTGCACTTTTTGTAAGTCATCTTGATACATTCACATCTACCACCAGATTTTTCCATCACACTCAACCAGTTGTATTTTACACACATTACAAAGTTGTATTACACCAAAG
The DNA here is from genome assembly GCF_011386835.1 of Chrysemys picta bellii. Lineage (NCBI taxonomy): Eukaryota > Metazoa > Chordata > Testudines > Emydidae > Chrysemys > Chrysemys picta. The sequence goes on from NC_088792.1 coordinate 28,527,654, forward strand.
AGAATCAGCTAATCTCCTGTATAGCACTAGACTTTCACTTAATTTTCTCCCAAATTAGCTGGTCATTTCCATGATACAAATGTGTAGCAGCTGTACTTCTCCCATCATGACTAATATAAACCCTCTCAAATCCGTCTTGCTTTCACAGCCTCCCTGAAGTTTTACTCAATTGATTAACTGCAATCAGTTTATCACAAAACCATTAATTTCATTTAGCAGCCTGCAAAAGCTTCAAATGAAATTCTGCAGCTACCATTCTTGGCCTTGTAATAATTAACCACATCTGCTACACTTATACATCTATTCAGTGACAATAAGCAGTAAGTTAGTGATAAGACATGCTTTCACATGCTGAATCATATTTACAAATTTTGAATTATTTGCCAGCTCTCTTGTTACTATTGTTTATTTCCATCCAGCATTATCACCAAGTAAGTATTTCATCAGGTGAAGAGAAAAATGTAATAAATGGCATAAGGTAGGGTAACTTTTTTTTACTTTTTGCTCTGTTTGCCATTTCTTATCAAACACAAGATTTCAGAAGACATCTAGTTTTATGTTCCTTTATTTTCTTTCACCTCTTACTTGTGTTACAGTAACACCTATTTTGGGTCCCCGTGGTGCTAGGCGCTATACCTGCACATAGTAAGAGACTGTCTCTCCTCCAGAGAGTTTACAATTAAAGAGACAAAACAGTGGTAGGGGAAACAGAGTCACAGGGAGGTCAAGCAGCTTTCTAAAGGATAGACAGCAGGTCAGTTAGAGGGGTGGGATTAGAACTCTAGTTTCTTGAGTGCTAGTACAATACCTGACTACTGGATAATGCAGCCGCTCCAAACTTCCACTCTTTGTTGTTCCTATATGGGGCAGCACTGTGGCTGACAAAGGTCCTACGTCTCAAGGAGCTTCCCTTTCTCACCCATAGGCCCCTGCACAGAGCTAAATACATTCCCAGTAGTAAGCATAAAAATTGCTTAAATTGAGTGTCCCAATGCCCAAAGGGTTCATGATAATGTCCCCTTCTACAGTGCACAGCAGAGCTGAACTGAGCTGGTGTTGGGGATGCACATACTGGCGCTCTAAAAGGACATTGCTGCTCTGCTTTGGCATGCTCTCCTTCCTTTCTGAGGTACTCTGAGTCAGATAAAACATCTCCATGAACTATTGTGCATATACACAGTCCTCTACAAAATGACTCATACTGTCTTTGAGGTTCTTCATACTCAAAATATCAAAAATGGTGGTGATGATGATAATAGGGGACAGTGTATCTTACCTGCTTGACCTATGTTAGAAGCACTGAATGTCATGTCAGCATCTTGTTTTGCCTCACTGAACCACAGTGACAGACTTTGCTGGCTGGAGAACAACAATTCCACATTGTGAAAAGTGTTGAGGTTTCAAAGTTTGTTTTTGTGTGAAAAAATGAGAGAGACTGACTGAGTTTTAAAATACTTTCAATAAAATCAGTACAGAAACACACTTAAAAACAAGAAAATAAATTACAAATTCAAAAATGATGGGCTATTCCAAACAGTACAAAGTGCGTTTCCAATAGCCCACTGCTGACTAAATCCATCGAAATTCCAAATGAAGGTGTAAAACCTAAAAATCTAAAAAAGCCTGAAGAACATCAGCAACCCCAGTACCAAATAATTACATCATCTACTTTTTAAAATGGCCACATTTCCTCGACCAAAAATAAAGTTTGTAAGGCATACCACAGATCTATTTGTGAACCTATACTTAACAGTAAAAATAAATACAGTAGGAGCAAAATCAAGGGACAATAACCAAAAAATATCCCGAAGTACAACAAATAATAGCTGTAACCTGGAATAAGTAAGAAACATATGAAAAAATAGTCTCCTTCATGTCACAAAAGGACACGACACAGACACTTCTGGGGTCAAACAATGCACAAACACATTCAGGACAATAGCCCTGTAAAAATTCTCCACTGGAGATTAGACATCCTCTTTGCAATAAGAGGCTTGTATACAGTTTGCCAGGCTGGCTGGCTGGCATTCGTCACCAGAAGCTGTCTTCTCCATACTGGGGGATACATACATAGGGATAATCATGAAGTGTTCAAAAATGACAAATCTTTACCACAGACATGTACAATGACTTATGGCCTAAGCTATTAAACGTAAATTCGGAAGACCCATTGAAGCAAAGTAAGCTGACAGGCGTGTCAACATCTCAATCCACAGCAGGATCAACAGTCAAGAAAATAGAAACATTAATATAATCAGGAATGGCTCACTCAAGGAGGCAACTAGTCTGGTCTGGCAATACTGCCCCTAGAAAGGGCTGATTCCACCTTTGATAAAAACCAAGACTCCCAGCAAACAAAATGAAAACCAAGCTTGACATAAGAACGGCCATATTGTGTCAGTCCAAAGGTCCATCTAGCCCAGTATCCTGTCTTCTGACAGCGGCCAATGCCAGGTGCCCCAGAGGGAACGAACAGAACATAAGAGACAGCCAAGATATACACTGAGACCCATAGAAACAACGAGGAGTCGGTGGCACCTTAAAGACTAACAGATTTATTTGGGCATAAGCTTTCATGGGTAAAAAACGCACTTCTTCAGATGCATGGAGTGAAAATTACAGATACAGGCATAAATATACTGGCACATGAAGAGAAGGGAGTTACCTTACAAGTGGAGAACCAGTGTTGACAAGGCCAGTTCAGTCAGGGTGAATGTGGTCCACTCCCAGTAATTGATGAGGAGGTGTCAATACCAAGAGAAGGAAGATTGCTGAGACCCCTGTAAATTTAATAACATCAATTGAATAAACCAGTTTTGTTACACCTGCTGCAATAAGGGAAGAGACAAGGCTCCTAGAAATAAGATTAGGAATCCTCATGCCAGGGTTATAAACAAGGGGTTCCGGAAGCAGCCCTGGGAACTCCAGCCTTCTATTTGTCTATTTGTCAAGGCCTTTGAAAAAAGTTTATAGTCGCAGTGAAGTAGGGACACAAGTCTCCAATTTTTCACATCCCCAAAGTCTCCCTTCTTAGGCAACAGGGTAAGAAACAGCCAGCAACAATTGAGTGGCAATATCTTCCCTGTGATGCTTTCCTGCATAAACTGGAGCAAGTAGGCCCAAGAAGGGTCCAAAAGGCCTTATGAAACTCAATAGGCAAACCATCAATACCAAGTTCCTTTCTTGGAGCAAAGCCATTTAGGGCAGAAGTCAACTCTGAGAGAGTCGGGTCCTGTTCAAGTCTGTCAACATCCAACGTTGGGATCCTAGGAAGATCCTTATGGAGTCGTCAAGTCTCAGATGGACACACAGGCTCTGCAGCCTACGGGTCTTTGAAAAATTTCACAGCAAATCTCCTAATCCCCACAATGTCTGAAAGCTCTCAGCCCGATGACATCTTGAAATGGCTAATCATCTTCTGCTCTGCATATTTCTTTTCCAGGCCGAAAAAAAACTGAGTAGGTGCATCCATTTGAGAAAGGCCTTGAAATCAGGCACTAACCAATGCACTGTGAACCTTGCTATTCAACATGTCCTACAAGAGCTATTTTTTGCATTTCAAATTCTCATGCAACCCAGCATCATTACTGGCATGAAAGGCTTTTTCAGGTTCTATAACCCCCAACTCTAACTCCTGCCAGTGTTGTCGGCTGAGTGTATTGCTGACCAAAAAAAATCTTTAATATTAACTTTATCCACTTCCTACCAGTGCCTCAAGGAGGGAAAACATCCCTTTGAGGCAACTTAAGCTCCCCCAAAATAACTGAAATAGTCCCAAAAGTGAACATCTTATAAAAGGCAAATGTTAAAATGCCACTATGGATGGCGGTCTTGAATAGAAAGAAGAGACAACACCAATAAGACCAAACCATGATATGAAATCCCCATGGAGACAATACAACTAGAAAGCAAATGACACAAATGATGAGTCAAAACATAAAAACGGTTCAAATGGGCCATAGAGAAAGAGCACTCAACCAGATGGACTGCTGTGTATAAGGGTGAAAATGTTGCCATCCGTCAATCAGGTCAGAAGCCTATATAAGAGTTGCAAGTCGCTGAGCTGACAGTGGACACAGTTCCAAATTATCTCTATCCAATTTCTCTGTACAATTAAAATCACCTCCAGAAATTATGTCACTTGTCAAGTAATTGGTCAAAAGAGCACCCAAACGTTGAAAAAAACGCACCTTATCTTTCCCATCAGTAAGAGCATTAATTAAAAAAAAGAAAGATGATATTGCTCAAAAGTAGCTCGAACTGTCAATAAACATTGTGGAACCACTTCCTTCACAACCAGCGACTCAAGATTTCACCTGCACACAATGAGAATGGCAATCCCTGTGCTTGCAGTGGAACCATGACTCTGAAAAACCTCCCCTCTCCAATCAGCAAGCCGATCAGTTTGGTTGAGGTCTTTAGCCAGCTGCTCATTTCCTAAAAAGGAAGGAACATTAGAGATAGTGACTTTAACAGCAGATGTTGAGAGGGGCATGACAGGGACAAAATCACCCTGCACAAAAATCCCCTCCACAGCTCAACCAGGCTCAGTGTGGCAACAAACATAACAGCCTAGCTCATGCAAGAGACGTAGCTCATATTTTTAAACCTGGTCAACTAACCCACAGCAGGATCACACTCCTCCACAGAGGCAGAGTCTGGAGTCAAAATCCGCAACCGATGGCCATGAGTTAAACCCTCAGAATCCACAACAAACTGAGGTCTCCGTCTCCCTTGGCTGGCCAGCCCAGAGGGCAGACAAAAGGCTGCTAAAACAAAAGAAATCCTGAAATTAAGCCCACAAAAATAAACAAACACACACACAAAAAAACCATTTCCCCAACAGAAAGACACACACAACGAACAGCAGAGCACACCCACTCCCAGCTACACTCCCACAATCCCCTGAGACAGAGGGGGCGCCTTAAAAATAGCCAATAGCCTGGTGGTTTGGACACTCACTTAGGAATCAGAGACTAATGATCAAGTCCTTGCTGTGCTTGTTTCAGAATCAGGCAGGTTCAGATTCTCTCAATCTTTGCTGTTGGAGCTATTCCACTTTGTCTAAATAATTAACTATTCAGTGAGACCCATCATAGGAATGGCTATGCTGTAGTCCTGATAACTTCAACAAGACTATTTGAGTTAGGACTACTCATGTTAGTAAAAGTTGCAGAATAAAGCTGTAGAGAGATTCAGAGGCTGTACCTTTTCCCATTTATAACCCAGAATACCTAGACATTCAGAACCAGATTATTTTGGGTACAGTCAGTTTAGTTGACACAATGTCTGAGGTTATATAGATAGTTATGCACATACCCTCCACAATCAGTATCAAATATCAGTCATATCTGTTTAAAAAATATTGTAAATGAACTCAGTTTTTCATTGTTTTGCCATTTGAAAAAAGGAACATGTTATACGGAGTTTGTGGGAGTCTTGCAAGATTTTGGATTCCAAGACAGTCTATCTTTAAATGCTTTCCTTGCAAGTGTTAACATGTTTCTTTAAGGCAAAACATCAGGTATGTAGAGATACACAGTCTGTAAAAGGATAATGATAGCAACACATCATGATAGAATTTGTACCTAGTCTGGTACTTAAAGGAGAAACTTCATTTTTTTAAATTTTTGTTTGCAAAAACCAGCATTTTATTTTGGCTGCAGATGGCAACTGTTAAAATTTGCTAAGACTGCAATTGAAAATACAGCAGAATGATAGCTGGGAGAGGGTATAAAATCATAAAACAATGATTTCAGAGTGCAGCTTGCTCTGAAAAGCAGTCTTGCAGTGCCACCGAGTCAGAAATCACACTAGCATCAAGAAGGAAACAATATCATATGTGTATGTATGTGCTAAATGAAACAATAAATTACATTAGATGTGCAGTGCTGTTTTCTTCATAAGAGCTCATTTCATAAGGTCATTTGATTAAGTAGAAAATCTAACAGCACTTTTAAGTGCAGTTCTTTTTTGTGTTTCAGAGACAGGCGGGTAGGGTGGGGAGAAAACGTAGACGGTAGCTGTCTGAGCCATCAGAATGGCCGGGGAAGAGGGATAAAAGGGTTAGAGGGACCTTAGGGACCTTGAACTCATTACTTTGATTACTAACTTGTGTGCTCTTTGTTGGGTCCATCAAGACAATGACTTTGACAATTTTTTTTTATCTCAGGGTTGCCTTGTGTCCTCCTCTAAAGTGAAGAAGTATAATCTTCATAGGCTCAAATAAAAGCCAGCAAAAAGCCTGCCAAGAAGGCAAAGTTCCCTGGGCCTGCCCCTTCCAGGAGATTTGCCAGATGAAACATTTCAGTTTTGTACAACATTAACAAGAACGTGGCTCTCTCGTTTTCATAAGCATCCCCGTTTGTGTTTCTTCACTGGGTAGGGAAGTAAGCAGTCATTGCTTTACATGCCTTGGTTATTTAGCTTTAGTATTAGTCTTTTAAAGGAGCATGGTAATAATCTTTGAGTTTTCTCACCAGTATTGTATTGCACTGTTGTAGCCAAATTTTACGGTTGCAGAAAGCATTAGCAAATCAGGCCAAGAGGCACTTTGACTTTGATTTAATATGAAATTTTATGCTGCATCCCCAGTTATTTCCATCATTACACTAATTATTTGGCATGCTTTATTTTTCACACTTACTCTAAAAAGGTTTACTTTTTTCCAGAAAACACTGGTGTCTGATATAAACAGAACATTACTCAGACCGACGGAGGCCAGTCAATCAACAGCGTGTTCTTACATGACACAGTATTATTAGCTGCATTTCATAAATCATGGTAGTGCAGACATCTAGTCTAAACTCCTCCTTGTTTCTTGCCAGTGTCTTTGTATCTTTTTTTGTCCTGGTTCATTTTTTATGCCTATTTCAGAAAGCTGTTAAGACATTTAAATGTTTCTAGGACAGTATAGATGTGTATGCCTCTTTACAGAGCAAGTAAAGACAGATTCCTTTCCCAGAACAGCTTAGGGTCTAAGGGCTCTGTCATGCCACTTAGGCAGAGCCCTGTGTTGGGAGCAGAGTGGTGCTTTAGGGAAGCAAAATCCCCTAGAGCTTCAGAGCATGCACAGGGAATGTGACCTCTCTTACTCCCCTTTGGAGTCCAACCCTGTAAACTCGGCCTGTATGGACTGTTGAAAGGGGAAGTATGGACCCACCCCTACTCTAGATTCTTGGCAGCAATGTGTGCCCAGTGGTTAGGGTAGATTACAAACAGAAAGTGAAGTTTTCAGTAATGGAGCTGTGTGGGAGTGTTGCTTACCCAAGCCAGGGACAGTAGGCAGGTGGGAGGAGGGTCCTCTCTGTTTTTAGGAGAGTGGGAGCCGCCTTCTCATCACTCCTCCTTACTCTAATCCCTTGGGCACTTCTGGGTTGCACAGAGGGAGGAGTCCCTATGCTTCCCCAGGTGCAGGGGCTGGGATTACGACAGGCTTTTTCACAGAGTGCATGATGGGGGACACTGTACGTGCTGCTTCACTTCTACCCTAGGCACCTATGTCAGAGCATCTGATCATCATTTAAGATCACAGCAATAGTAGGGGATAACAAACCTGGGGAGTGGATAGGGAAGGTTGATAGAAAGTTGAGGCCCAGAAGCTTACATGGCTATTTGATTTAATTAGAACAATAGTTTGGAAGTAAGCTTGAAGAAGTGGGTTTTGAAAAAGGACTTAACAGAGGGGAAGGAGGAAGCCCAGTGGATGGGATCTGGAGTTCCAGGCATAGGCAGCAACAATAAGTCTTTGCAGGATCAGGCCCAGTGTGGCAGCATATGGGAAGATGTTTGAGCATAAGGCATACATGGGCATGGGGAAAACATCCTTGTTTACACAAGGTAGAGGAAAATGTGTGATTTTATTTTTTTCATCTGCACTGTAATGTGCTGTAAATACCATATAATGATTGGTACTTGTAGAGTAATTTTGCAGCCAATGGTACTATGAGAAGCAAACTCTACTACAAACCGGCTGCTATTTCCACTATCGAGAACCCTTCACAGAGAATACCCCCTTTTAGACCAGCAGATTGACAGTTGAAACATCTCTGCTGACGGAGGTATCACACTGAGAGAGAGGTGGTCTCTCAAATAGGCAGGGTTCAGACCACTTTATAACTCAAAGCCAGCACTTTGAACTCCACTTGGAAATTCTACCAGTAGTTCCTTGTAGTTGTACTGTCAGTATGATTCTCCACTTTGTAGTCTCACCTGTCTCTCAGAGCACTGGCAGGACATTGCTAATACACAGATTGAAGACTTTTCACTCACTAGCATGTGACACGTTCACACCATCCATCAAGTGTTACTTTCTTGGTTAAACCTTATTCCCACCCAAGCCAATGAATCAAGAGGTCCAGTATTTGAGATGATTAGGCAAGATGTTGACAGAAAAAGAGTGGAAACAGAGCTGTATGTTCTGTCATTAAGGAGTCTCTCCAGTCTATATGATGGACATTTCTTTGAATGAAGAACTTTGAGATTTCAAAATCTGGTTTTGCGCTGAATTGGAACAAAACCAAAAAAAAGGGAGCTTCTCCAAAGGAAAATTTTGAAAAAAATTGTTTTGGGTTGATCAAAACATTTTATTTTGATTTCAACTTTGGTTTGTATCACAGTAGAACAAATTCAAAATCTTAAAAATGTGAAATGAAAAGTAATTTTAAAACAAAAAATCAAAATGTTTAATTCTGCAAATGTCAAAATGGAACATTTCAACATTGTCCAAACTTTTTTCCCCCTGATTTTCTTCCAAAATGAAATTTAGATTAAATTGACCTGATTTAGCAAAGTGTTTTGATTTTGATGAAACTGCATATTCCAATGGTTCTGTCGAAGTTTCTCTCAGCAGCTCTACTCAGATGATTTATAAATATGGTGGAGACAAGGTATCACAATATAGATTCACACTCATGCAGACTAAATAAATAATTTCCCCATCCAGTCTAGAAACTCAGGGATCTAGCCCTGCTCTGCTTCTTCATGTTCCAAGGCATCAGATAAAGAAATATACATAGTACATGGAAAAAGAGAAGCAATTCAGCATAGTACTTCCTGATTCACCCCCTTTCACCAAAAATACCAATCAATTTGAGATAAGCCACCCTATCCCAGTAATATTACCACAAAATAAAGAGTTCATTCTGGCTGTTGGTAACACATCGTTACTAGAAAAAACTGTAATCATCATGATACCTGCCTCCATAGTAGATCCCCCATGCTTTGTCTTTTGTTTTATATGAAACTTTCATGTGTTATTTGTACCACCTGAGGATCCTTACTGAACTCCTAGCATTAGTCCTAATATTTTATGATTAAAAGATGAGGTGTTCTTCGCAGATAACTGCTTTCCCATAAAACTCCCCTCACCCACAGGTTTCTCATTCTTCTTCATGTTCTACTGTCACTTCATATGGTACAGGGGGGAAAAATCTATATCACTGGAATGGTTATTAAATATTATATTAGAGCAGACCCTCAGACCCCAATCAAGTCCAAGAGCTCATTACACTGTGCAACCACATATAAAGACATGGTCCCTGCTCTGATGAGCTTGCAGTGTAAGACAAGTGCATGGGGTAGTGGGCAAGAAAGATACAGTCAAATATCTACACCGAGATAGATTTGCAATTATTAATATTAGAAATAGATAAAGTAAGTTCCAGCTATTCCCATCAGCCTCTCAACTTAGCCATCATTAATAGACTTCTGTATGTGTGTGTATATATATCTCCTTAATATATGTTTCACTCTATATGCATCCAAAGAAGTGGGCTGTAGCCCACGAAAGCTTATGCTCTAATAAATTTGTTAGTCTCTAAGGTGCCACAAGTAATCCTGTTCTTTTTGAGGATACAGACTAACACGGCTGCTACTCTGAAATCTGTTATTTTGCTTGTAATGCCCTTCAGTATGGGTTATAACTTCCACTGAATCTGGCCTTCATTGAAATCAAAGTAACGGATAGCCACACTGAAAGCCCAACCTTCTTGCAATTATAAACCTTGCAACTATTCCTTAATTATTATAGAAAATCTACATGTTGCTGTAAATGAGAAATGAGCTAAATTGCCAAGAAATATGATTGTGTGGAATATCACACACACACACACACACAAGGATCTGGTGCTACCCCAGTTACAATGCTGGAGCTGTTGGTTTCAATTGAAAGCGACAAAGAATCCTGTGGCATCTTATAGACTAACAGACATATTGGAGCATAAGTGTCTGACGAAGTGGGTATTTACCCACAAAAGCTTATGCTTCAATACATCTGTTAGTCTATAAGGTGCCACAGGATTCTTTGTTGCTTTTTACAGATCCAGACTAACACAGCTATCCCTCTGATACTTGGTTTCCATTGAGTTACAATGGTACAAAACTAGTCTGAGCAAAGATTAAGACCCACTAAGATTATCAGTCGCTAATGACCAGCCTTGTGCATTAACAACAAAGCTGGCTGGAGGACAACAGTCCCATTTTGTGGCAACTTGAAATTTGTTTTCATTCCACACGGGACACTAAATTATGTTGAAACGTTTGTTTTTGGTTCAGAAAGATATGGGTTTCAATTTGGGACTGGGTCTCTCTCTCTCACTCTCTCTCTCTCTTTCTGGAAATGACCAGAGAGTCCACCCTCGATCTAAGAAACATTCCCACCAAAACTTTGTCAAATTCTACGCATCTCTGTGAAACATTTTGGCTTCAACAACACAGCATTTTGCAACAAAAAATATGTAGTCAAAGATGTACCAACCAGCTCTAATTAATGATAATATTTAGTAATGTAGGGGAGTATCCACTATTAAAATACCATGGGACAGATTTCTCAAAGAGCACTCCGTGGTTCTGATTTAGGCACCCAACTACCTGGGCATATTTTCTAAAGAGCTAATTCTCATTTAGGTACCAAAATGACTTCATTTAGTTGGCTAAGTAGGATCTGTGCTCTCTGCAAAAAATCTGGCTCCAATTGTGGGTGCTGAGCACTTTTGAAAACCTGGCCAGTAAATGTAAGCAAATACTGATCCCTTGCTGAGTTCTGAGATCTAGTGCAAACAATCTGAGACTTCATAAAAATACACAACTTTTCACTTATCCCCTGTTTTGCCTTATATTAGGTCACTAGCTGAGAAGCCTCTTGCCAGCAGAAAGTTTAATAGGCAGAAGAAAACAGCCTTATTAGTTAAGTTTATTTATGATGACAAAAGGAAAATCATGAAAACCCCATGTTGTAAATGGTAATTTATTCCTGATCAGTGGTAAATCAGCAGGATTTCATTGCCCACATGGGGACCTGCAGTTAAATAATTAATGATAAATAATGAGCCTCATAAATGTTCAAAATGTTTTTGGAGCTGCTATTTATACATGAGCTCATTCTACAAACTCTTCTGCTGTTATAATCAAGATAACCTGATGTCCTTACTGCATATAAAATATAATATGATAACACTAACCATCTCTGTGGTTAAAGTTTACAGTGTTCATTGCCAGGTTAAACTAATTATTCACTACCTTCAAGGCCTTTCCTAAGTACTGGGTTAATATTTCAATTTGATGTGTCTTTTGTCATGATTAATTTAGTTCATACTGTATTGTCAGGCATTCCACTGGCTTGGTTTTTAAAACAAGAACATGCAGTGTTACAATAGTAAGGATTAAAAGAATAAATAAATGGATAAAAAAACCAACAGTTTTGGAAAGGAGTAGAACCTTCATGTTTCATGCCATAAATCAACCTCTAACAAATGAGAATCAGAAAGAAATGTTTCTTATGGATAGATTATTCCATTTTTTTTTCTACAGGGTTTCTTGCACCTTCCTCCACCACCACCTTGGCAGTGCTCACCGCTGGACTAAATGGAGCCCTCGTTTGATACAGAATGGCAATTCCCATGTTCCTGCACCTTAGAAATTCTGAACTAAGAACTAGGTTGTACTCTTATAAAGTTCTGGACACCTCTTGTGAATGTCCCCAACTCCCATTGACTCAGGACCTCACAGAGTCATCCAGTTCCTCACATGATGAGGCGGCTTGATAATTTTCTTTCCAAAGTCTTAATCTTGTTCTCTTAGAAGCACCTGACTGTTTTATCATGGACTTCAATGGCAGCAAGATCAGGCACTACGATGATAATCCATCAACCTGTTTGTCAGGGATGAGTGCCTTGTTGCAGTTTAAATGCATTCAGTGTGACTACACAGTGTATCCAATGTATAAGGAAAGGTGCAGTTAATGTAGCTGTCTTTGGTTTCTGTCTAGGAATACCAAGGTTATACATTTTAATGTTTTTAGAAATTATTAAGAGAAAATTAATGTTGAGTTGGGGCACAGAACTTTAAAAAATATCCTTTTTGCTAAAATTTCTCATGCTTGTTCTCAGCCAAGAGATTACTTTTATTTTTGGAAAGTTTTTTGAACTTCCTTTTGATTAGACAGGATCTTTTGCAGATATTCTCTTCTGCAAACAGGTCACTTGAATAAGGTATTATAAAAACTTCAAACAAAGCATGGACTAGATCTTCAGTGACTTATAGCTCTTCCGTCATTTTTAAACCAATGTAATTGGGAAATAATGAAGTAAAGTGAGCTGAAAACAGCATATTATAATATTGCTGCTTTCTACTGTCTTTTAAGAACACATGGAAGTTAGGTACCCCAAGAATATGCATGTCTGAATATAAAAGAGCATCACACAGTGGAATGGTGTAAGACAGTTGAGACAAGCCACTGCAGTCCACAGAAATGGGGAATAACCCACTCAGTTTTCCTACCCTGCAAAGGATCTTTCACTCATGTTAAATGGAGTAGAGTTGGTTGGAAGGAAGGGAAACTTCCAGAAGCTGAAAAAAAAAGTTCTGCTTGTAGAATGAGTGATGGCTGGCAATTAAATATAATGGCAGAGCAGTCTTTCAGAGCTCCCAAAATTGCATTTCCTTTCTTATTCAAAAATAATTCACAGTTCTGAGAAATAATTATTTGCAAAGTTTATTTATACTTCCAGAGTCTTATTCCCCAGTTACTCAGGTGACCTCAGTGGAGTTACTTGCACTGGTGTAAGTGGTTGGAGAATCAAGCCCCACATCTTGAAGGATTGCCTTATTGGAATATACAAATATTTTCTTGGTCACTTCTTTAAGTTCTTTGTTTCATGTCCTATCTGAAGGTTTGGTAATTCACTCAGCCCTGACAAATATCCCATCCTCTGAGAACTGAGAAAAATGTAGTCTAAAATATTACCACCAACTATGGTTTGGTCACTACTGTTATGGCAGGTACTATAAGATGGTACTGTCACACATCTTCCAAATTCTTTTTCTTAGCTGTGAGCAAATGTTCAGTCTTGGGAAGAGGTACTCTGTGCTGTTAGCTTGGTTATGAAAGCTTGTGGTAGAGGGATGTGTGAGAGCAGTCAGAGAGTTTGCTCTCAGATTGGAGTAAATCCTTGGGGAAGACTAGCTCCCTGGGAACCAGGGATCGGTATGGGGCAGAATTTCCTGAAAGAAGCGACTGCCTGCATGTTTGCCCATCTCTGTTCCAGGACCGGTGTACATGTGTGACTAAAAGAAGCTACATGTGGAATATACCCAAACTCTGCATCATTGATTTCTCCTTCACAGGGAGGCTAATCCACAAGACCTTGGCCATCTAGGGGAGAGACAATATTGAAGATATGATGGCAAATACACAGGCATATTTGGGACCCATATGTTTTGGCCATTCAGATCTAGTGCTCCCACAACTCTACTGCCTCTAACTTTAATTAAACTGCAGATTATTTTGGGGCTTCCTTTATCATGCACCCTTACTCTCCAGGAGGTGCCTTCTTCCTCTGCAACAGGGCCTTGGAACTGATGCCAAGCCCAGGGTTCTGATGGATCACAAGGTGGAGGTCTAAAGGGATCAGCATGGTCCTAAGAGCCTTTGGCATTATCTCCACTAGGGATTTTTGGAGCCCTGTAGTACAAACTCCCAGTGTTGCTGCATTGCAGCAATGTAAAGTGTGAAAACATGGTAAACACCCTTCACACCAGTTCAGCGCCTCTGTGCTGGGGTTTGCACCAAGTTAGTTACACTAGTGTATGGATATTCACAAAACCCTGAATGTAGGCAAACCTGTTGTTACAAAACCCCAAACAATATGGAACTCTTCTGGTTTCAGTGCAAACTCTAAACTCAGCCCACGTTTTCCAGAAGATTTGTGAGGTTTGACAGATGAATGCGAGACCAAATTTTAGAGAGCTAGGAACAACTATAGATACTTCTGAGGCTTTTTTGACTGAGTTGCATTTTGGAGCTTAGGGTTCATTTGAATTTGAAGCTTAAAGCAAAACATGCTGGATTAATTTCATGGAGCAAGCCAAATAAAAGGCTCTTCTCTGACTAAAGACTGCTATATTACACCTCCCAGCCCTGTCGTAAAAGTGTCAGAGCATGTCTGTACTGGAATATTACTATGGCAGGAGCTGCAGTGTGCTATATTTTGAAGTTTGGTTGGTTTTTTAACATACACGGAAACTGATGTTCAGAGAAGTTAAAGCAGTTTGCCCACTGGCAGAACCAGGACTTGAATTCACATCTCCATGTTCCCAGTCCTGTATTTCATTCTGCATACCATGCTGCTGCTGCAAAGATAGCTTCCTGTAGGCCACATCTTGCTTTATTGCACACTTGAAATTAATGAGGTGTACACCGGAAGTGAGAGCAGAACTTGACCTCATATTTTCACTTTTGGGGAAAGGGAGGGGCAAAAGGGGGAGTAAGGCAACGCAAAGAGAAGAGAGAGAAATTGTGATATTTCTGTATCGGAGAGAAATGGCTTGAATGTCTATTAGCAAAGCAACATTACAGTGGGAAACAGAAAGAGGGAAACAGGGTAAATTAATTTAAATATACATCTACCATCTATCAAATTCTGAATGTGTGGGGGGAAGCAGTTGTGTGAGTTTATGATGCAAAGGTTGCTCTGAGCCGCAGCCTTTTCCCAGGCGCTGGGTTAAGCTGTTAGGTTGACAGACGGGGCCCAAGGGGAAGAGGTTGGAGGAGGAGGAGTGATAGGACAATTTTTTGGCTCCCTGCCTGGGAGCACTCAAGCATTTCCGCAGCCACAGCAGAAACTTTCCCCAGAGCAGAACACAGGGCAAGGGACCTGACAGACCACGGAACCCAGTGCTCCCTCCCAGCACTGTTCCAGCTGTGACTAAGGCCCAAGGCAACATTTAGCACTTATGTAGGGGAGGAGGGAGAAGAGAGGGCCCTGGGGCTTGTCTAGCCAGAGCCCCCTCGCAGCATGTGTGCAAGGTTTTACTGCTGGCATGGACAAGCCATTGCATGTTTGATTATGTAGCAGTTGAAAGGCAACACGCTGAGTTGGAACTGTCTCCTCCCAGCCCTTGCTGGTCTTTTGTTTGCAGGGAGCGAGTGAGTGAGTGGGGGCACTGTTCTCCTGCCACTTAATTCCTATCCAGCTGACAGGCTCCTGCCTCTCACGCTCCAGTTTCTCAGGCATCTTTGGCACACTCTGTGTGGGGAGGGGACAGGCTGCAGGTTGTACACTCCAGCTCATACCCTCCCTCCTAAATAGCCTCCAGGTCTGTGAGAATGTGCCCTAGTCCTCGTGAGCCTGTTCCCTATGACACTGGCCCACATTAAACCTTTTCCATGGACAACTCACCCTGTATAATCTACAAATGTGCACATCCCAGAGAGCATGTCTGATACATTTCCCTAAACTTGCACATCTGCTTACCCCGGCCCACACATGTACCCACCCCAATCACCAGCTTTTCTGTCCTTCCTTTCTGCAAAGGGTCCTCAGGCGCAGGTTAGAGTGGGCTTCCTGGAAACCTCAAAGGTCTTTTTCACTCCTTCCACAATATCAGGAAAGTTACACCTGCCTTAAAGCCCTGCTTACGCTGGGTGTGAAGAAAGGACACAAGAATGCAGGGCTTTCAGGTAGCCAAGGCTGTGTGTGTGTGTGCGTGTGTGTATGTTGAGCTGTGACATTTTAAATGAAGGACAGTGTTTTAAAAAATAATTAGTTTTTAAACATCTCATTGAAACTCATTCCAAAATCCTGTGTAAGGAGGAGATGTTTTAATAGCATCTGTAGGACTAATCCAAACTGAGGGGGAACCCTCCACCATATGGCTGAGGTTTGGCAGGTTTGGTGTGTGGGGTCATTTCTAAAACATTCCTGTTTTCACATCTAGGAAAGTAACCTCTATGCACATAGTTTTCATGTGTGTCGATTTGCATGTCTATATGGAAACACTTTATTATTACTCCATCAAAGACCAGTTCCATCACAGCCCAGCATGTAGTGACTTGCCTCAAACAAACCAATTTAAAAGGCAAAAGCAGACAAATAAGCTACGTAACTGTCATCTGACAACACATTGTTGATTCTGGATGAGAAAGAGTTGCTTCCCCTGAGAAAATTTCCCCTTTGGAAATAACGACTAAAATCAGGCTGCACATACCTACCTGCACAAAACCATGCTGTCAGCTGTAACCCTGTCTTCAGAAGAATTGCTTAATAAACTGAAAGGGATTAGCATGTGACTTTTCACAATGTATCAGTGGAAAAGTAACTTGCATTCATTCTGTCTTGCTAACACTCCATGTTATATTAAGAGGAAGGTGAACTTTTGAAGATGTATCTATCTGCTTATTTAAAATAAAGTATGTGTGCTTCCTCTTTTAGCACAGAACTGCTTAATGATCAGAATGCAATATGCAAATCAAGGACCTGGTCCTGCCACTCCATCTATGTGGATGCACCCAAGTGAAATCAGTGGGGCCCCCAGACAAGCCCAAGGATATGCCCCTGTAAATGCATTTTCAGCTTTGGGATCCAAGTTTGTTACACAACAATTATTGTTCCACATCAAGAACAGGAGTACTTGTGGCACCTTAGAGACTAACAAATTTATTAGAGCATAAGCTTTCGTGGACTACAGCCCACTTCTTCGGATGCATATAGAGTGAAACATATATTGAGGAGATATATATACACACATACAGAGAGCATGAACAGGTGGGAGTTGTCTTACCAACTCTGAGAGGCCAATTAAGTAAGAGAAAAAAAACTTTTGAAGTTTTGATTAAAACTTCAAAAGTTTTTTTTCTCTTACTTAAATTGGCCTCTCAGAGTTGGTAAGACAACTCCCACCTGTTCATGTTCTCTGTATGTGTGTATATATATCTCCTCAATATATGTTTCACTCTATATGCATCCGAAGAAGTGGGCTTTAGTCCACGAAAGCTTATGCTCTAATAAATTTGTTAGTCTCTAAGGTGCCACAAGTACTCCTGTTCTTTTTGCGGATACAGACTAACACGGCTGCTACTCTGAAATCTGTTCCACCTCAGATCAGGTCCATCAACAGCCAATACCAGATCTTTCAGCAGAAAAAGCAAGAGATCCCTCAATACACAGTTATGTAATCACCGTCCCAAACTGAAAGGTTCTTCCTAAATCGTCAGTGGTTGACTTAGGCCCTGAAGCATGGTGGTTTATATTCCTTACACATTTATCTTTCCCATCTAATGTACCTGTGGATGATTCTTGGTCATTATTCCTCTGAATGGGTAATTCTTTTTGGAATCCTGCTTGGCCTCAATATTTTGTTTCAATGAGTTACTGACTGTTTAAAAGTGTTTTTCCTTTTACCAAGTTTAAATCTATTGCCGTTCAGTTTTAGGGAATGTTTCTGTGTAAGACTAAATTAGGGACTGTGATGAGGGATAAGCTTCCCAGACAGACAGATTGAGCAGAGTGCAGCCAGTTGAAACCAGACACAGAATAAAACACAGCTCTTGCAAGCATCTTTATCACTGAGTGATTATTGAACACACATTGGAGTTCCTGATTTAACTTCTGAGTACCATTCATTTGTTATACATCTTTATCTTGTCCCCTCTTATTTGTCTCCTCTCTAAACAAATAAGTCTCAATGTTTTCAATACTTTTTCACACAGGAGGCTTTCTGAACCTCTAATTATTTTCATTGCCCACTTCTGAACTACCTTTATTTCTGCTATACATTCTTTGAGTACTGCCCAGAGTTTTCCCTGGGAGAGCAAACCATCAATGTTTATAATTGTATTATAATATTTTCAGTTTTATTTTGTATCCCATTCCATAATTATCCTAATATTTTGTTGTTGTTTCTTGTTTTTATACTGCTGCTACACAATGAGCAGATGCTTTCCTTGAGCTGTCCACTATGATGCTCAAGTCATTTTCCTGTGTGGTTACAGTCAATTTAATTTATCAACTTGTAATCAGAGTGGCAAGGGAGAAACAAACATTGAGATTTTCATTAGTAGTATCATAAGTATTTTTCATTAAGGGTTATAGTAGTCCTGCCTCTGTGTTGATGCATTGGTGGGGAGAGAATGTTCATGGAGCCCTTTCCCTCAAACAAGAGTCTATCCTAATTTGGCTGCAAGTGGTAGAGACCACAACGAGGGGAACTAGCTATTGTTACGGGCTCTTAAAGGAGCATGGTGAGGAAAGTGTGCGGCGTGACTTAGACCCCATACACACAAGGGATAGCGGAGTCTCCACCTATTTAACCATATAGCAAGAACCGCTCCTCACCTCTCTCACCCCACAACTGCTAAGGAGACATTAGGTCTTTGTTATGCATAATAGCGACCAGACCACATCACTCAGAGTACAGGCTCAGAGCAGTCACATGGCTTATCAGAGACTGGGCTGGGACTTAAGAGATCCAGGTTCTATTCCTGACTCTTCCATTAACTTGCTGAGTGATCTAGGGAAAGTCACTTTACCTCTCTGTGCCTCAGTTTCCCCTCTGTAATATGGGGATTCATAGATTCTAGGACTGGAAGGGACCTCGAGAGGTCATCGAGTCCAGTCCCCTGCCCACATGGCAGGACCAAATACTGTCTAGACCATCCCTGATAGACATTTATCTAACCTAGTCTTAAATATCTCCAGAGATGGAGATTCCACAACCTCCCTAGGCAATTTATTCCAGTGTTTAACCACCCTGACAGTTAGGAACTTTTTCCTAATGTCCAACCTAGGCCTCCCTTGCTGCAGTTTAAGCCCATTGCTTCTTGTTCTATCCTTAGAGGCTAAGGTGAACAAGTTTTCTCCCTTCTCCTTATGACACCCTTTTAGATACCTGAAAACTGCTATCATGTCCCCTCTCAGTCTTCTCTTTTCCAAACTAAACAAACCCAATTCTTTCAGCCTTCCTTCATAGGTCATATTCTCAAGACCTTTAATCATTCTTGTTGCTCTTCTCTGGACCCTTTCCAATTTCTCCACATCTTTCTTGAAATGCGGTGCCCAGAACTGGACACAATACTCCAGCTGAGGCCTAACCAGAGCAGAGCAGAGTGGAAGAATGACTTCTCGTGTCTTGCTCACAACACACCTGTTATTACATCCCAGAATCATGTTTGCTTTTTTTGCAACAGCATCACACTGTTGACTCATATTTAGCTTATGGTCCACTATAACCCCTAGATCCCTTTCTGCCGTACTCCTTCCTAGACAGTCTCTTCCCATTCTGTATGTGTGAAACTGATTTTTTTTTCCCCTAAGTGGGGCACTTTGCATTTGTCTTTGTTAAACTTCATCCTGTTTAACTCAGACCATTTCTCCAATTTGTCCAGATCATTTTGAATTATGACCCTGTCCTCCAAAGCAGTTGCAATCCCCCCCAGTTGGTATCATCCGCAAACTTAATAAGCGTACTTTCTATGCCAATATCTAAGTCGTTAATGAAGATATTGAACAGAGCCGGTCCCAAAACAGACCCCTGCGGAACCCCACTCGTTATGCCTTTCCAGCAGGATTGGGAACCATTAATAACAACTCTCTGAGTATGGTTATCCAGCCAGTTATGCACCCACCTTATAGTAGCCCCATCTAAATTGTATTTGCCTAGTTTATCGATAAGAATATCATGCGAGGCTGTATCAAATGCCTTACTAAAGTCTAGGTATACCACATCCACAGCTTCTCCCTTAGCCACAAGACTCGTTATCCTATTGAAGAAAGCTATCAGATTGGTTTGACATGATTTCTTCTTTACAAATCCATGCTGGCTGTTCCCTATCACCTTACCACCTTCCAAGTGTTTGCAGATGATTTCCTTAATTACTTGCTCCATTATCTTCCCTGGCACAGAAGTTAAACTAACTGGTCTGTAGTTTCCTGGGTTGTTTTTATTTCCCTTTTTATAGATGGGCACTATATTTGCCCTTTTCCAGTTTTCTGGAATCTCTCCCGTCTCCCATGATTTTCCAAAGATAATAGCTAGAGGCTCAGATACCTCCTCTATTAGCTCCTTGAGTATTCTAGGATGCATTTCATCAGGCCCTGGTGACTTGCAGGCATCTAACTCTTCTAAGTGATTTTTAACTTGTTCTTTTTTTATTTTATCTGCTAAACCTACCCCCTTCCCATTAGCATTCACTATGTTAGGCATTCCTTCAGACTTCTCGGTAAAGACCGAAACAAAGAAGTCATTAAGCATCTCTGCCATTTCCAAGTTTCCTGTTACTGTTTCTCCCTCTTCACTGAGAAGTGGGCCTACCCTGTCTTTGGTCTTCCTCTTGCTTCTAATGTATTGATAAAAAGTCTTCTTGTTTCCCTTTATTCCCATAGCTAGTTTGAGCTCATTTTGTGCCTTTGCCTTTCTAATCTTGCCCCTGCATTCCTGTGTTGTTTGCCTATATTCATCCTTTGTAATCTGTCCTAGTTTCCATTTTTTATATGACTCCTTTTTATTTTTTAGATCATGCAAGATCTCGTGGTTAAGCCAAGGTGGTCTTTTGCCACATTTTCTATCTTTCCTAACTAGCGGAATAGCTTGCTTTTGGGCCCTTAATAGTGTCCCTTTGAAAAACTGCCAACTCTCCTCAGTTGTTTTTCCCCTCAGTCTTGATTCCCATGGGCCTTACCTATCAGCTCTCTGAGCTTACCAAAATCTGCTTTCCTGAAATCCATTGTCTCTATTTTGCTGTTCTCCCTTCTACCCTTCCTTAGACTTGCAAATTCTATGGTTTCATGATCACTTTCACCCAAGCTGCCTTCTACTTTCAAATTCTCAACGAATTCCTCCCTATTTGTTAATATCAAGTCTAGAACAGCTTCCCCCCTAGTAGCTTTTTCAACCTTCTGAAATCAAAAGTTGTCTGCAATGCAGTCCAAGAATTTGCTGGATAGTCTGTGCCCTGCTGTGTTATTTTCCTAACATATATCCGGATAGTTGAAGTCCCCCTTCACCACCAAATCTTGGGCTTTGGATGATTTTGTTTTTTGTTTAAAAAAAGCCTCATCCACCTCTTCCACCTGATTATGTGGCCTGTAGTAGACTCCTAGCATGACACCACCCTTGTTTTTTACCCCTTTTAGCCTAACCAGAGACTCTCAACACTTCCATCTCCTATGTCCATCTCTACCTCAGTCCAAGTGTGTACATTTTTAATATATAAGGCAACACCTCCTCCCTTTTTCCCCTGTCTATCCTTCCTGAGCAAGCTGTATCCATCCACACCAACATTCCAATCATGTGTATTATCCCACCAAGTTTCAGTGATGCCAACAATGTCATAGTTGTATTTATTTATTAGCACTTCCAGTTCTTCCTGCTTATTACCCATACTTCTCGCATTTGTATATAGGCATCTAAGATACTGGTTTGATCTTTCCTCCCAGTTTTGCCCTCACCTTCCTTTCTCTCTGCCAATATAGCCCACACTCCCTCTCATTTCCGACCCATCTCCCAGGTCTCCATGTTACCCACTTACCTGCGGGCTTTGCTCACCTGTCCCCGTCGAACCTAGTTTAAAGCCCTCCTCACTAGGTTAGCCAGTCTGTGTCCAAATAGGGTCTTTCCCATCCTCGAATGGTGAACACCATCTCTGACTAGCAGTCCTTCCTCAAATAGCATCCCGTGGTCTAGGAAGCCAAAGCCCTCCTGGCGACACCATCTTCGCAGCCAGACATTCACCTCCATGATGCATCTGTCTCTGCCCGGGCCTCTACCTTTGACAGGAAGAATCGAAGAGAATACCACCAATGCACTCCAAACTCCTTCACCCGTACTCCCAGAGCCCTGTAGTCACTCTTGATCCGCTCAGTGTCACACCGCGCAGTATCATTTGTGCCCACATGGATGAGTAGCATGGGGTAGTAGTCAGAGGGCTGGATAATCCTCGACAATGCCTCCGTAACGTCTCAGTTACGGGCTCCCGGCAGGCAGCATACCTCCCGGGATGAAATGTCAGGGCGACAGATGGGCGCCTCCGTTCCCCTCAGCAGAGAGTCTCCAACCACCACTACTCTACGTTTCCTATTTGCAGTGGTGGCAGCAGACCTCCCAGCGTTAGGGGTACGAGGCTTCTCCTCCTTTACTGTAGGGGGTGATGCCTTCTTTCCTGTATCAAGAAGAGCATAACGGTTACCTATTACCACGGCGGGAGGGTTCGGAGCAGGGGTGGAGCATTGCCTGCTGCCAGAAGTAACCAGCTGCCAGTGTCCACCCTGAGCCATCTCCTCCTCCACCAGTAGTGTATCAGCAGTCCTGTGTACTGGGACAGCTACCTCAGCTGTCTCCACATGGACACTGTCGAGGAATTGCTCGTGGATTTGGATGCTCCTCAACCTAGCCACCTCCTCCTGTAGCTCTCCCACCTGCTGCCTGAGAGATTCCACCAGCAGGCACCTGGTGGATAATGCTATTGACCTCCTTTGTAAAGCACTGGGAAATCTACCATTGACGAGCACCGTATAAGAGCTAGGTATTGTTATTACCCTTCCCAGTACAGCCCAACCTCACTTGGCCCTCAATATACACTGCTCTTTTCTACCAAGTGCTTGCTGTCAGTGCTGTATCTGATTTTGTAAGATTTCCAAGGAATGCCCAACACATTGCCCTGGTAATTTTAAGACCTTATCATTGCTGCAGTAAGGCCTGGTCCACACTAACCCCCCCACTTCAGACTAAGGTACGCAAATTCAGCTACGTTAATAACAAGACGCGATAAATCGATCCCAGAAGATCGATCGT
The DNA here is from genome assembly GCF_011386835.1 of Chrysemys picta bellii. NCBI lineage: Eukaryota > Metazoa > Chordata > Testudines > Emydidae > Chrysemys > Chrysemys picta. The sequence continues at coordinate 28,550,718 of NC_088792.1, forward strand.
TTACATCCGGACCAGGAAGTAAGTATAGACGTACCCTAAGGGTATATACTGGTCAGCACAATGATATTTCACTGTTTGCCATGTGAACAATAAGAAACAGACAGATGTCTGCTACTGAAATAAACCACCCTTCGGAGGCTGCTTGTGTTTCATGAACCGTGAAGTGGAAGTTATCCACCGATACACCAGCTATGGATTATCTCACTGCAAATCATAAAACAGAAACAAACTATTAATTATCTTTCCTTACTATAAACTACAGGAATAGTTCTGTAAATGTTTTCTTTTTAAAGAGATAAACATTTCTGTCAGGTAGTAGGTTGTAATTAATCTTTTTAAAAAATGTACAGGGACTCTCATCTTCAGTGGGAACCAGTTTATAAAAATACTCAAGTGTGAAAGATCTCTCATAAAGTTTTCAAAGTATAATACAAGGTTTAGAGTTAAACAATCGTTCAGTATTGTGGTATGTTTGCTAGTCACATGTTGATAGATAATGGTGCAGCAATAGTTAGGCTGCTTTCACTACAAAGCTTTTCCAAACATTGTTAAATTGGGGTCTGTCCAATGAGTCTCAGTTTAGCTCAGATAAAAGAAATTTAAACTGGTCCATGGCTAGGGCGTCTAGGCGTTTTGACAATAAGAATAAGAAATAAGAAGAATGGCAGTTGGAAGCAGTGGTGGAGGGGTGAGAGTGGAAAAGAGGGAATTTGAGGGAATCTAAAGGCTTTGGTTGCATTTCCTCCTTGTAATTGGGTGTACTGGGTATTTGATGCCCCCTGCTTGATGCCCCACCACCTTGATGAATCTAAACAAAAGGGTATCTTTTTTGAGGAAAAAACAGTGAGTTTAGACCTCCAAAAACTGCCTAGAGAGGCCACCCAGGATCAGTTGCTGGCAAAACCAATGAGAACTGATCAGTCCTCCAGCATCTAGCAAGCCTGGGAGCAGGCAGAAGCTAATCAGCGCCCAGTTGGCAAGATTAAAAAGGGCTGGCTTCTACTTCTTCCAGGGGCCAGTTTTGGATCAAGCTGTGGCAGAGGAAGAAGGATCACCCCTGTCTTAACCAAAGAGGCCCAACCTAGTGAGGGGCATAACTTTGACTGCTCTTTTTGGTTGAGACAGCAAAGCCTTGACAAAGCTTGACAAAGCCCTGGCTGGGATGATTTAGTTGGGGATTGGTCCTGCTTTGAGCAGGGGGTTGGACTAGATCACCTCCTGAGGTCCCTTCCAACCCTGATATTCTATGATTCTATGATTGTGGTTTTACGTTAAAGCCCAGGTGGCCATCTTGAAATACTGTGGTGCCTCATGGGAGTTGTTATTCAGGTGCCTCATGCACCTGTTCTCCTCTGTGGGCCAGCCTCCCTGGCTGGACTACATCTCCCATGACATACTGAGGTCTCCCATTGATCTGCCCCAATACATCATTGGGATCTTGTCTCATAGAGGAGAATGAGGCATTCATCTCATGAGGTATCATAGCAGCTCAGGAGGAAACAGATTAATGTCAGGCTGACCCAAAACGAAACATTTTGATTTGGGAATGTAGAACAGTTGGACTTTGATAGAAAATATCAAACCAAAATGTTTTGACATTTCCATATTGATTTTTTCCTGAACTTTCGACTCCGTAAAATATTCTGAGATTTTGACTCTTCATCCAATTTGAGATGAAAACAAACTTCTAAATACTGGAATTTTCCATGGGTTGGAAATTCTGATTTTCGACTTGCTCCATTATTTCTGTTTGTATGTATGTATAAACAAACACCATCCATACTTTGTAAGTGACTAAGAGGGTCCCAAAAGGTCTCTGTCCCACGTGTAAGTACTGTTGCTATTTCTGTACAACACATTTAATACAATACAACTCATCTCACTTATACAATAGTACCTAGAAATGGTTTGCTCCCAAACCAAGCAAGTCTAAACAGTTGTTCATGTACTAGTAGGACAGAGAGCACAGGAGAAGCCAACCTTGCTAAAATGAAAGCACAGGTGATCCTACCACATTCTTCCTGCCTTGTAGCAGAATTAAGCCTAAGAGTACCTAGCTAAACAACATAATGCACGCATTAAGAATCACAATGAGGATCGTATTTAAATTAATGGCTTCTCTTTGTGAACATCTCACACTTAGTCTTTCCTGTGATCTTAACAGCAAAGATGTTTCCACTCAGTGTGGCAGCATAGCATTTTATGGTACCTGACGTCCATGCTCACACTTGAACTGGCACATGCACCTTTGTATTCCCAGCTACACACCACACAGGTGCTATCAGAATAAAACCCTAAATTAGAATATCTGGTAGCATTTTAAGGGAGATTTAACCGAGGACAATTTTGGACGGCTAGTGTCCAAACAACATATTATAAAAATTGTTTGAAAATTCAAATGTATAGATACTGTTTTGCAAGGTGACTTACACCTAATGTACTTTTACACTGCGTCCAAAATACTGCTCACGTCACCCATGCTCCAGCTCTGTGTAAAGCAGACACTGATTATAATGAACAAACACTTGGCATGCTGATCAATTCATTGTGAGCATACGTGGGTAAAGCATTAAAACAGTGAGGCGATGCTTGTTTTCATCTCACAATGATAACCATCCAAGAATTGCCAAGTGAAGTATTCATATTCATGCCCTTTCCATCCCCCATATAAATAGGAATATTGAAAAGCTACAGAATTGGACACAGGCCATGCTGAAAACTGTCAGTTCTAGCTTATCAAAGCTTTCATTACACATATCATGTGTGATGACATAAGAAAAAAATCTTTGATCTTTCTAGGGGGGAAAAAAACCTACATTGAATGTGAATTGTAGTATGGGAGACCTCACACAGCTTTTTAAAAGGCAAAGGGTTCCTGAGATCACCCATTTTATCCATTGTCAAGAAAAGTCCACCTCCATCCTGGAAGCCACCTTTTCTGGCATAAATGGGGAGATATCATCTTAGAGAAACTGGGTAGTTTTTCAAAGGGATGTGCAGAAGGTGCATGAACAATTGTCTGTACTTATCAATGGGTAGTTAATAAATACACTGCTTTGAAAGGTACCTCTGTATGTCCCGTCTTCTTTCACTCATACAATGCTAGCAGCCAGCATTCTAAAGAAGCTCCACCCAACTGGCCTCGCGAGCTGGGAGGGCAGGAGGACATCTGTCTCTAGAACTGATGTCAATCATATCTTAACAATCACTGTTTCTTCTTAACTGAATTTATTATTTTTATGATGAGATCTGTTTCCATGGGACTCCGTTCTCTGAAGGTACTATTCATGAGATATAGAAATGGCCTCTAATAAACTGCACAATATATCACAATTTCCCTAAAAGCCTCCCCCCTCTCATCCCCATTAAAGTATTTTATCACATTCTTTATACACAGGGACCCAAATTCAGCTGTGGTATTACACCAGGAATAGATCTCTCTGTAATTGTGTCTTCTGTTTTCTTGTGCAATGAGCATCAATAAGCTTGCAAAGTATTTGTCTAATTATGACCATATGCTCTTTCAGGCAGGGACTTGGTTATCTTCTGTGTTGATAAAGTGCTGTGTACATCAATGACACTATAAAAAGCAGAAATAACAATGTTGAGCTATATTGATGGATTAAAGAAGAGAAGGAATCTTAAGGAAGAGAAGCATAATTTGTAATATTCAGAATAAACCAAAATCAAATCCACTGGTCCCTTGTTTAGCTAAAATATTTTATTGTTAAATCTATTTGCATAGTTTTTAACCAATAAAGTTGCACTGGGGTGCAATCCATGAAGGTACTTAGGCACCTAAGGCCTGTTTTTAAGTGCCACTGCAATCCACATAACTCCTGCTTGGTTGCTGCCTACTCCTGTAGGCACCTAAGTTTTTGCCTTTGGCCATGCACACGGCACTCTCACTCTAGGCACCAGGGTGCCTAGCATACGCACTGCTGGATGTCCGTCTCCCACCAAACTCAGGGAAGATGGATATTCAGCTGTCCAAGTCTCATGTGGGGGGGGCTCCAATCTGGTAAGTGTGCTCAGAGGACACCTACCTGATTGGACTTCTCAGGGAAGTTCACACAAAACAGCTGCGGGCAGGGGGGAAACTCCTTTCTAATTTTTAGTATAGTAGATAGGGTATCACCCAGGATGTTAGAGACATCCCCCAGTTCAAGAGATTTGAACTGGAATCGGCCACCTGGCTGGTGAGTGCCCTAACCATTAGGCTGTGGCCTATTCTGATGTGGGGACCCCTCAATCTCTTCTACTGAAATTGTTCCACTTTAATTAATTAATTGGGCCATTGACAGCATTAGACTGACTCTATGCCCAGTGGCTAGGGCACTCACCTGCCCTATTCACATCTCATCTGCCTGCCAGATAGAGGAAGAACTTGAACCAGGGGCCTCCCACATCCCAGCTGTGTACCCTCACCCCCAGGCTACAGGTTATAAGGGAGAGCAGTGGCAGCTGCTGCTATTTTGTTGCAGGCCCTGTGTACCACGTAGGCAGCCAAACACCTATCTTCCCTCAGCTTGTGGATTGCAAGCAGAGCTAGGAGCCTATCTGCAGCCCAGATGTATGCACTTATCTTTGTGAGAGGGGCGGGGCTTACCACACACCCTTCTGGCCAGTCTTTTTCATTGGCTAGCTGAGGAAGATCCCTGCCTAGTGTGCTGGGTTTCTGGATCACATTTTAAGGAGCCTCTCTCTCCCCATTCATTGTGCAGGAGCCTAGGTGTCTCACTCAGGCTTTGCAGTGTAGTTCCGGTGATCTTCTAGGCACCTAAAAGTTAGGTGCCAGGACTCTCAGGATCACAAAACTGAAGTCCCTTCATGGGTCTGGGCCTTGGTAACTTACTCTGAGTCTTTACATAGTCTCTTGCAGCAGAATAGCATTAATTTTTCATATTACAATGAATGTGGTGCCTATGAAACGTTTCAATATGCCAGCATTGGATACTGAAGGTTTATATTTAACCATGAAAGGCACGATCATGCACTTTGCAAATGCCTAGCTGCCTTGCACAATTAAAACCCTCTATCAGTGATAGTGTCCCCCAAACTTAACCGGACACTAAACTTTAAAACAGGCAGAGATGCATTTGCCTGCTTAGCTGTGCGAGGAATCCTCACAGGCATGGCAAAAGACATGCTCCCACTCTATGTGATACACTGTATACCAGCCACCCATCATGTCATACCCATATTTAAATCTCCCCTTGAAACACCAACCTTATCATCAGATAACCCTATTTAGGCCAAGGTTGATACTCAGAAGTTTAGCCCATCACCAGGACTGTTTATGGTTAACATTACTTTATAATATTTTACAGCCTGATTTTCTCAACTGGTCTCATGCAAATGTGCACCCAGAAGTATGCACACAACTGTATAGCCAGTTTATGCCTCAGCCACCTCTGTAGGCGAATGCATGCAAAAATAACTATTTGCACATAACTGGCTGTTTTTGCATGCTGTTGTAATCAAGGTAATAAGGTAGGAAAATTAGGCAATCTTACATGAGCAAATCTGTGGGCAGGTATGCCTGTTAGGCATTGTCACATGAGCAATTGTGTATGCACAGTTCAGGAAACCAGGCCCTGCAGGATTAAGGGCTTTGTTTTAGCCTTTAAATTTTGTCTATTTCCTGTGTGGCATTTTTAAAAGAATGTCCATAAATACTAGACAGCAAACTTCCCAAATATAGTAGCTTAAATCAAAGCTCATATACCCTCCTGACCCGAATGAGATCTTCACTTTTAAAATAACAAAAGCTAGCCCTTTCACAGCTCTCATGGACAGGAAGTTCCTATTGATATTTAGCCTAAGTTTTCCTGTTCTTAATTTCATCCCATATCTCTGTTATTATGCTAAATATTTCCTCTCCCTCACTGTTGTTAACACCAGGCTTCGTAGATAGTCATTTTGGGTCCGCCTTAGTTGTCACTTTTTAGCCTACCTAGGCCTATTTAAGCTCCTTCTATAAATCAGTCTTTCCATCCACTTATATTCCCTCTGCTACTTCCAATTTGTCTAGTTAACTGGGAGGTTTTATCCATATGTAAAACAAAACTATAGGCAAAAGCCCTACCTCCACACTCCAGTATGTTTACATCAGTTTAAAAGTTCTCTTCCTTAAAAAGACATGTACTTACATTTGGTTATTTGTCAGTTCAAAAATGCTATGTCACTGATACACACATTGGCAAGTGGAGAGATACTAACTCAGGTTATGCCCAGGAAATCGCACATGTCCTCAGCTGCCTTAGATAAAGCAATGTTTATATGAGTGCAACGTTGCTGTTTGCACATGAATACTGGACAGGATATGGTATGCTGTCAGATATTTCAGGACAGCTTTTAACTCCCCTCTGTTAGAAAAAACTAGAGGGAGGATCAGGAGAGGGAAGGGAAGGAGTTTAAACAATAATAAAAAATCATCTTTCAGAAGATCCATACAACAACTTTTAACTACCTGAATTAATTCCCCTAGACAAGGCTACATAATAAAGACAAATGACTTGGGGCAGGTCTTCACTACGGGGGGGGGGTCGATTTAAGATACGCAAATTCAGCTATGCGAATAGCGTAGCTGAATTCGACCTATCGGAGCTGACTTACCCCGCTGTGAGGACGGCGGCAAAATCGACCTCCGTGGCTCCCCATCGACAGCGCTTACTCCCACCTCCGCTGGTGGAGTAAGAGCGTCGATTCGGGGATCGACTGTCGCGTCACGACGAGACGCGATAATTTGATCCCCGAGAGATCGATTTCTACCCGCCGATTCAGGCGGGTAGTGTAGACCTAGCCTCAGTGGGACTAATCAAGGAGCAAGTTATTATGAGTAAGGGTGGAAGAGACTGATCCTAAAAAGAATGAGTTGCAACATGACAAAAGTAGGTAATCAAATAATGGGACAAATTCAGTAGTGATATGTAAATTATAATTCAAGATGTGAGTTAGGGAGTCAAGTTGTTGTAACACATGGGCCAGGAGAAAGGGATTTAACAGGAATAGCAGTGGCAGGAAAGTAAGAAGGTATATGTAAATATGTACCTTCTGACCCAATCATCCATTTCCAAATTAACTCCCTTATGCTAACTTAGAATCCATTATTCCAGTTTACCCATGTGTTTCTTAAACTGCCTTACACATCACCCCTGAAGTTGTCCCCATGTTATAGTTTCTTCTGAGCTACTGAGCTGGGGGAAAAAAATACACTCTATTTACTTTCTTATCTTTCAATCTGGTTTAATCCTTTAAACTCATCAGAATTAAAGTTTTGCCTGCAGAAAGCAGTGAGTTTAATTCTATTTTTTTGTGTTATTGTCACATCAAATCATACCCTGCTATTAACTTGCAAGTATAACTTCCCATTGAAATTAAGGAGGAGCTCTGCTTGAAAGCTAAATAATACAGTTTGGCCCATATGAAGAGTGTCATTTCTGCATCTGAAAATCATGTCACTTTTATGGTATGATGCAGCACATGGGGAGAATGTGGACATTTTAAGCTGACATGAATAACCGTCCAAATGTTTGTCTGGCCCCGGATCCTGCATTGTAATCCACCCCCGCAAATCACAGTGCAGGAATGGAGCCACAGTCAACCAGGTATGTCTCATTCAAGGCAATTTAAAGCTTGACTACGTTAACCTCGATATCTCTGTTCTGTGTCAGTTTAAAAAAATGACACTGTGGGACTTCATTAAGCTGTCAGTTATGCTGCGAGTGCACACGGCACCTCTGGGAATTCTAATGCCATGTGGGATGTCAGTTGTTCTCATGTAAATATTAATATGCCGAATGCTGTTCTCACACGCACTTATTTCAGTACTGGAATCTCAGCTTTGGGAATAAGCCTAAAGCTACCAGTGTGGTTGTGGGTTCAGATGGGGACATAGTTGATGGCACCACCTCTCTTGCGTTGTTGTACAAGTCTCAGAAAACAGCTGAATAATCGTGATTCTGCTGCAGGGGTATGGGAACTGGCTGTGGAGAGGCCCTGCAGGGGAACTCCACACCTCCTGTGTACTAAGGAATGCTACTCCATATCAGCATCAAGAAGGGGCTGGGAATGAGAAAAAGGGTATGGCCAGTGAGCTGGCAAACTATATCATCAGTAGGTTATAATTTACGTCACCACCCCTCTCCTGGAGCTTAAACACAAGCCCTATAGAAAAGCACACAGAGACCCAGTCATTGAGGATTTTCAGCACAGATTGCACAGGGTTATCCTCCCCACAATCAAGTCCAAAAAGAACACAAGGAATTAACTTAATTTTTAAGTACGAACTTTATAAAAATCTTATAATGATAAAGAAACATAATGATAGCTTAATTTTTATTACATAACATCTATTTAATAATCTGGAAACACTGTCTTCACAGCAATACCTAAATATCAACATGTCAGTCCCTGCCCCCTCCCCTCACCCCCCACATAGTGAGAAGTAACAGACTTCCAAAAGCATAGACTGAGTTCACCCGAATCTCAGCTGGAATCTTTGTTCATCAACTCTAGACAGTCTGCTGAGTCAAAAGCACTGCAATAATATCATCCCTCCTCTTGCTTGCAGAAATCTCCAACTGGTTAAGACAAATTAACTAAAACAGTTTGGCTAAAAGGAAATAACCTTCAAAAATTAATTTTCCCACCCAGTTTCCTTTTTCTATAACTGACACTGCCAAGGCTTTCCCCTTGGAAAGTTAATGATAGCACTAACCTACTGCAAAATGTTTCAGAGCTAGGGGGAAACAGCCTGCTTTCTCTGCTTCTATGGCCAGGGGTGTGCAAATGAATAAAAGTTTGGCTGCTTTTGGAGGGGCACTTTCTGTACCGCCCACAGCTGGAGGAACTGGTTCTCCCCTCAGCGGCCCTGTGGCCAGAGTGGCTGACTCTCCCCAGTCCCCCTGCAGCCCCGGGGACGATGGATCTCGCTCTCCCCCGGCAGCCAGAGGAGCTCACTCTCCCTACCCCGGAGGAGTTCTATGCCCCTATTGATTGAGGGGTGGGGACATGCCCCTGCTTGCCCCCAACTTGTGCACACCCATGCCTGTGGCTTAGCTTCTCCCAACCCATGCAGTCTACTTGTCTTTTTTGTAAAGCAGCTGCATTGACTCCTTGCCTTCAATGAAGTCTGAGTCAAGCTACAGGGAACCTACTGAGCATGCCTTAAACTACCATACCCAATTGCAGACATTTCTGGGCTAAAATGCGAATTGTGCAGTTGCCTACCCGCACTTCTCTCTAGATCTCTTTAAGAAATATCACCCTATTAGGCACATGGACAGGCTAATGCTCCTGCATAGGGAGAATAGAGCTTGCTACTGCCACTACTGTAGGTTTCAGTAGTGGCTATGTAATGTCCTCTCAGATGTTCTGCACCGTGGCTTCTCATTGGGGAAGGTAAAAAAATACCGCAGTGTAGGTCTTGTGAGCAAATACCACATTACTCAAGTTTGGCAAGGCAGACGAGAATTTGGCCTGGAGACTTTTTTCTTCTAGATTTTCTTCTAGATAGTGGGAATGGTGGTAAGGTTTCCCACTTTGAAATTCCATATACGTACTGGGAATTAATTAGCTAATGTGTGTGACTGCATGTTCCTATCACTATTTCTAGGTGCACATTAGAAATTAGAAAACAAAAATGACTGTCATTGAAGTGCGCACAATAGCAGCTAGTAAACTCCTCTCTCCACCACTAAATCTACCCCAACAGGCAAATGGATAGGCCTTTCACAGCAAATTCCAACAGGAAGCAAGTTCTAAAACTGAGGACTCTGCCCTGAAAATGATCGTCCATGTTGTATGGTGATGCCACTTAAAAATTAGCTTTGGCCCATATTTTTTCACACAGTTGTTCCTTTTTTCCTTGAAATGTAATTGGTCATCTTACTTCCAGTGCTGACCTTCCAAGCCACACTGTCTCCACTTCCCGCCTTGAACTGTTGCCCTGTGTTTTATTTGTGTTTTTGAGCTCTTTGGGATGCAGAGGACCTTGTTTTCTAAAGGGTCATGAATATTTGCTTTATCATAGTGTTGGTCTGTATGGGTGCTTATATGGTCCTCTTCATTATAGCATCTGAGCACCTACTTGCAGGAAATTCAGTCTCTCTCAAAACAATGAGTAAGATTCAGATTCTGCTGGTGTTGATCCTGGCAGAGGCCCTGAGCCGTGGAAAGTCTGCCTGCAGAAGGGAGATTTCAGCTCAACAAAAATCTGCAACAAAATGTTGCAACCTCTCTAAAGCTTGGGTGGGCATGGAGGGAAGATAATAAATCAGAGAAGCCTAATATATGGATTGATATTGTCAGTGAGGAGGGACATAGATAGGGAAACAGAGGGATTCAGCTCTTACTTCCAGCAACCTACAAAAGGAATTGCAATAGAACAAGAGCTATAACTTATACTCCTTTTCGCTGGTGGAAACCCCTTCTGGGACATCATCAGTGAAACCTTCATCTAGGATGGGACAGAAAGCTGTATAATGTACATTTCCCTTACACTATGTTAGGTGGATTTGGCCCACCGCATTATGGGATATTTCTCCTACTCAGTCAGCCTTTTACAAATGCTTGAGCTATCATTTGTTACATTTAGCCAATTCAGCTCTGGTTTGATGGCATTATCTGGGGTTTGTCATGTTGCACTGTTTGTAATAATTTGGAACAAACCACTGACATGTAGTAGCCTTCAAAGGAAACGAGAGAAATTGACTCTGAGTCTGTGGGGCCACATATTTTACAGTGAATAGAGATGAAAGCCATGCTGCTGCTTGAGAATATACACTTGATTTCTCAAAGGTCTAAAGGAGAAATTCAGTCACTAGCTACTAGAGTGAGTAATCCAGCAATTTGTCCCCATTTCAGTTGAGATAAACTGATATAGAGACATATGGCCATCCATAAGAGTTTCAGTTTAATGGAAGCAAGCATTATTTCTTGAGTAAAAACAATGTTATCAATGAGATACCCATTCCTGCTGAAACACTGATCCAAATACTCTACATTCTATGCAACTAGGACTATGTTGGCCATGAGAATTCAAGATCCAATACTGAAAGAGGCTGACCACTTTCAGGTCCCATTTGCAGTCAGAATGAGAAGGAGGTGTTTAGAACCTTGCAGGATTTCTGGCACACTACACAATCAGTCCCCAATCATTGCAGTGCGACACTCATAATCCTCCCAAATGGAAGAAGGTAGCATGGCAGTCCTAGCCCAGTTAATGTGTTCACACAAATTCCTTCTGGTATTTAATGGATGTACAGAGGTTAACATACTTTCTGTATGTGTGTCCAGACAACATAGCCATTTATCTGACTATTAAATTCAGTTGGGGATGAATGGTTTCCTTTGCTTTTTGATAACTCTCTGCAGTTGTTCACCTCAATATTGAAAAGGTTGGACATTTCAAATCCTGAAAATTGTTTTTCACTCTTACAAAGAGAGAACTGAGTGCTGACACATCATGCTGTTCAACATTCTCTCTGCTTGTATTTTTGTGTGAGCTGATTTCCACAATGTGTGGGGTACATGAGAAGTAACATAAGAATGTCTGTTCTTAATAAGAATCCTCTGAAAATGCAGCACTTTAGGTGTCTTTGTAATGGGTCTAAACAGGGTAGAATTCTACACGTTTTTGATGTAAGGGCTGCTATCGGTCAACTCATTTAAACTGCTCACAAGGAAAAGCTATTATATGTGTGTAATAACTTGTATGGGAAGAAAGGAAGATAATGAAAGAGTGAACTGTGCTGGACAAAGTAGCTTAGCCCTCAGCAATTTACTGTTCTCACCAATGCTGTTTAATCAGTAGCACCCAGAGAGTGCGGATCCACACGCTGACTGCCTTTAGTGTTATATCATCAAGGTCCGAAAGATTTTCGATGTCATGCTGGGCAATGGTAGGTTAGCAACTGAAGCACTTTCAAGCTATACACTTGGGTACATACTGCAGTGTCTCTTCCAGCCCCCCTGGAACGTTGTAATTGGAACTCATAATTGGACATGTCCAAGGTAAATAGTTGAGTTTTTCTTATCTTGCTAGTGCATTAGTTAAAAAAAACAAACCAAGAGGCTGCCAAGCAAACTGTTCCAATAAGTTCTTTTTGAAGCAGAAGGACTCCCAGTTACTGTAGTATAAATACAAACACGGCTGCTCCTAACAATAAACTGTAAGAATAGAAACAATGTGGGCATTCCATTGGATACTAATGAATACAATACAGGGGCTATTTTTCTTCTGAAAACCAAACGTCCTTATGGAAAACTACTGCTTCAGTTTGAATACTTGGCAATTAAATTATCTTAAGGTTTAATTTTCACTAGCAGTCATGAACACACTCTTTTTTTTTTTTTTGCAAGCCTAATCTCCACCTCTACTTATATATCATTTCTTATAAGAGCAATGGGTTTTGTGAATTTAATGGATTCACAAAATAGCCTTTTTTTAAAAAAAGAAAATTCTTATGGCCCAGTTTATGGAGGCTTTATTCACACTTTTGAGCACTTACTCATGTGTGTAGTTCCATTGAGTTGCAAAGAGAAGACAGAGAAAACATCACACCAGCATTTTTTGTTTTACCATTGCATTAAAACCTGAGGGGTGAAATTACCCATAATGCATAAAGTCTTCCATATCACATCAACCTTGCAGAGGAGTTGCATACAGGTTCTGCTGAGACCCGCGTATCCCTGTGTTACAGAAATTGTCTCCATGCCATCAAGCATAGGTCAGCACAAAAGGCTACATTGGGGGTTTCTTTTAACTGAAATGTTATTCAAGAGCCCACAGCACCATATAGTGGAAAACTCCCTTAGCTCAAATAGCAGGGAGCCAATTGCTTTTAAAATTGTGAACAATTCAGATCATTCCTAAAAACACTTTTATATGCCTCAGGAAAGGGTGTTTTGTTACAGCTTAGTCACACTCCCTGAAAACAGGAGTTTAGAATGGAAACACTGATACTATCAAAGAGCAAGTTTTGGTTTTCTAGTCTGGAATATCAGAGATATATATCCCCAGGATTTTGGCTGTCATATTATAACTGCAGCAAGGCGAGCCCAGACTGCATTCCTCAAAAAGAACTACTCTCACCACTTTATTTTAAACATTAAGTTTCACTGGACACCAGTTTTTAAGAAGGCCAGAAAATGACCAGATCAATTTTTGAGTGCTGTATTAAACTCTTATACCATGAGTGTCATGTAGACGAGGGGGAGGCTAGCTCAGGAACTTTGAGCACAGACTGTACTGTTGAACAAGGCATCTTAAGTCAAAATAACTGGGCCCTCTCTATATTAAAACCTCCACTGGAGTAGCCACTGATGGAGCTGCATCTGTTGGGAATTACAAGCCTTCAAAATCCTACTGTAAACACTGCCCAAGCATCAATGAATCTATGGACAATTAGATATGTCAGAGAACAATTTACGTATAGATAGAAGGACAAATTCTTTGCTAAAGTAACTCCATTGAAGTTAATGGAGTTATGCCAGCAGAGAATTAGGGCCATAGATACAGTTATATATCTGCAGATAAATAGTTATGTATGAGTCCACTGACGTAATGACACTGCAAAACTGCTGGGGTGGCTGGATAAGCCAAAGTGAGTTTGTGGAGAATACTGGGGTATGTATCCCTAGATCTGTGGAGGATAATTAAAATCAATTCATACTGATTTTGATATGATCGCTTCCATTGGGGATTGAAAACTGGCTGAAGGGCAGTAGAGTAATGATAAACTGCAATGTATCAAGTTGTGGGGGGAGCTGTCTGGTGGGGGTGCCGTATTATTTAACACCACACAGCGTTACTCTCACCTACCATCTTGCCTGTTTCCATTCTTTCAAATTACAATATATATATACAAAATGTAATAAAACTTTTCAAAAGAGAACGATTACCTGCAAGAGAGCTGTGCAACCAGAGCATCTTCCAGTCGCTCACTGTTCTTGACCTCAAAGTTCCTACAAACTCCCCTCACCCTAACCCTAACCCTGCGCAATGTCTAAATTAGAATCTAAGTCCGACTAGGGCTCAGATATGTCTATTTAATTTAGCTGTAAAGAATCACAATCACCTTTGGTCCCTGTAAAAACAATAGATCACATTAATTAATGAATTTATGTTAATGAAGTTCATCGTTAAAAAATAGGAGGAATTGTGTAAAACAAGTGAACACAGAGCAATAATACAAAAGGAGGCTTAGACAGATTTGAAATTATGGCAGGAAATAAAATGAGATTCATTGTAGAAAAATGCAAGGTTCTCCCTTACATCTAGGGGGGAAAAATCAGACAGAGATACTCAATGGGAAAATAGTGTATAGAAGCCAGTTACACAAGAAAAAACTACAGTAAGTGTGAGATTGGACAAGCATGTGTACACACACACACACACACACACACACACACACACAGAGTGTTGTCCACAATCACAACTTATGTAATGTTTACAATATGAAGTGGCACCAAAAAAAGGCAGTTTGAACTTCATACAGAGTTGTGGGGACTGAAGTATAGTCTCTAATGACACAAACTCTGTCTCCTTGAGCAGCGTGTCTTTTGCTGGGTTTCCTCTCTTCATCCCCTCCCATTTCACTACCAGTCTCTCCAATGCACCAAAACCACCCATCCAAAGGTTGCTATGACCTCCTAACGAAGGTGACTGAGTACTTCTCTGTTGTTACTCATCTTGAGTTCCCCACTGCCTTTAATATGGCTGACCACTCTCTCCACTTAACCTTCCTTCCTCTGGCTTTTCTGCCTCTTGCCTCTCCAGTCTACCCAAAATCTATTGCTAAAATAATTTTGCATTCTGACTGCTCCTGTCACATTACATGATCTGAATCCCTTCACTGGCTTCCTCTCTTTTACTAGATCAAAATTAAGTTCCTACTCAGTATCAGAGAGCTCTGTATAACCTCTCCCCTTCACCTTCCCCAGTTTCATCTCTGCTGTCATTTCCTTCTATCATCTCCTACAATTGGAGCAGTCTCCTAATTCTGGGTTATCAAGCACTTTCTCTCTCTTCCATCCAATCCACTTAATCAAGGAATGCTTCTTCCCTTACTTCATAATCTTTCCACAAATGCTTTTACCTGGACCGTTGTCCCAGGCTGTGCCTTGATTTGGCTTTGTGTGATTTGAGTCCCATAAACTGTAAGCTTTTCAGAGAAAGGAACTTATTTTACCATGTTCATGTGTGGTGCTTTACAAATGAATAGTAGTAATTCCTCTAAGGAGCCTGCACCTGAAATATTCATTCAGTTCCACACACCTCTGTAGCAGAAAGATCTGTAGAAATTGGAGTAAGTTCAGAGAAGTTCAGGATCCCTGAGGGGTTGATATGTAAGGAAAGATTTAACTTTAAATGTGAATAGTTTAGCTAAGCAATCACCAAAGGGGATAGAGGGTATAATAATCAGTGATAGGACTGGGAAGGGTGAAAAGGATAGAGAGGAATTATTTATGCTAGTGCATATGGAACGAGGTACATTCCAACAATGGAATGAAGTTGAGAAAAGAACACTCAAGCTGAATATCAAGAAAAATGTCTGTTAAACTGTGAAGAAAGCACTGGACCATATATTCTAGTGGACCATGCTGCCTCAAGGAGAGAGAGATCTCATTCGTCTCTAATTTCTATGGCATAGATTGTGACATGGGTAAACTGCCCCCCTCATGGGGTAGCCCTGGGAGGCATTCTGTTGCAGATATGCTTCTTTGAGGCACTTTCAATGCTTTCCCTTTACTCTGGAGGGTAGTACTTTAGTTCCGACCTAAACCAGGGGCAAATTGTAATATCCCACACACCAGCTAGGCTTTGCTAGCTAGTGCCTGGTGGCAGATGGGGTGGGAGAAGAGCTTTCTACCTCTATCTGCCTTCTCCCTGCTTTCTCCTATACACGTAGACCCAAGTTTCAGGTAGCCCATGCAGAGGGTATGGGAGTTCAAGTCACAGTCTAGCCCTTTGCTTTGATAATGGCTGAATATGCCGCAACAAATCTGTAGAGAGTTGGTTGTGTATGAGTGAATCTACCCAGGAAGTAAGGCTGGCTGTGTCACAGTGAGTCTGCCGGAGTGCACTGGATCTGCAGCTGTGAATCTACAGAGGGTAATTGGAAGTGTCTTTAGAATCTGATGATTTTATAGGGAATATAAAGACAGCACAAGTTAACAAGAGAAAATATTCATAGGCCAGCTTAATTATAATTCCCTAACTTTGGCACATTTAGCCTTTAAACTGTAAAGTTCTTTAACAGTAGTTTTGGAAGGTGAATAGCTTAGCAAGCTGAGCTGAAATGTAAAAATGTTTCTGTCTGAGAATTTAACTAACACATACAACACATAAGACTGAAGAAAAGCATTTTGTGTCCCAAAACCTCTAATGTTCTGTATATGCACCCTAGAGTTGATCATGAGATACTGGCCTGTATTCCACCACCATTTTTATGCTGTGGGATATTTTAAAATTTGAGAGAGTGTTTTCTTAAGTAATTAAATAACAACTGATAAGATTATCCCATCTGATAATTCCCAGATTCTTGCTGGTGTCTGGGTGTGGGCTTAAAAGTAATTTGCAGAGTACAATCTGTATTAGTGCAAGATGGAGCTAGCAAAGTGTGTTTACTTTGGTTCGACTCCTGTTCACTCTGTAGCGAAAGAATAAGGTGGGGCTGGTTCCTACCATTTCTGGTCATTGCTTAACTTGTTTGCTGCATAATTGTTACATCACAATCTCATGGCATGAAGGTAAAAATGTTGTTTGTTTTTTTAAACTATAGTAACCTCTGAGGACGGTTCCTGTCACTTTTTTCTGTTTAAATTGTGAGCCAAATCAGCGGGTGTTCCTCTGTGTAGTTCTATTGACTTCAACGGAGTTATGCTGATTTACTCCAGTTACGAATCTGTCTCTCTATTTGTCATAATTGCATACAAGAACAGCATAAGTAAGACATCGGGTGGCAAGTTGCAAAAGTTAGTGAGGCTGAGTAAAACGTTAAACAAGTGGCTCGGATGTTGCTCTCTATCCATAACCCTTAGATGACCAATTACAAAACCATTCACTCCAGAAAAGTTCTGAGAAGCAGTGTTGGGGAGAAATCAGAGACCACTTGTCCTCATTGCTGTAGCACCTGAGCACTTCACAGCCTTTAATACATTTATCATCACACCACCTCTGTGAGGCCGGGCAGTGTTCCTATCCCCATTTTACAGATGGGGAACCAAGGCACAGACTAGGTGACATGTCCAAGATCACACAGAAGTCTGTGACAGAGCAAAGTATTAAATCCAGGTCTCCTAAATCATAGGCTATCATCCTAACCACTAGATCGTCCTCATGTCACTCACTGCACTGTACTGGTTTTTGTGATTGATTTGTAAAGTGATGAGTGTGCCTGGGACTGCACAAGAATCAGGGCAGTGGGTCAAAGGATCATATTCTGTTGAGTTACAGCCACAGAGCACAACTGAGTTCAACAGGGTTTCCCAAATGCAACCAAGAGAAGAAATTACCTAAGGCTGAATTTGATTTAAAAAAAGAAATCTCTCGTGGAGGGAGAAGGAAGGAAAAATAAAGGGCCAAATAGTGCCACAGATGCATGGCTCAGAGTAAGGGGCACTGCACAGCTTCCCAGGGAGAGCTTTTGTACAGATTATGCTTCATTGGGCACCACCCCTCCTGAGAGCTCAGTGGCAAATCGTAATCTCCTATCATTGCACCAGACCAGCTCCACAGCCTGTATGGAGGGCAACCTTCTTCTTTCCTATCACCTTTGGGGTGATTTGTACCCTGGAACTGCTAAGAGGTGGTAGACCCTTTACTTCCCTGACCATGGGAACTGCTGTTGTTCTCTTCCCCTCTTTCTCTGCCCCACTCTAATCCCTGCACGCCCATTCAAAGGCCAGGTGCAATCAGGTCCAAATAATGCTTAGCATTCTCCACACAGTCACTGGCATAAAATTAACATACGTGGGTTGTGAGCAAGCGAGGCGGTAGGTGGCACGGTATGTACTTTCTGAAACTAGAAGTGTGGTAGAATGCAAAAATGGCCACAGTGCATTACTGAAAGGAGGGAGTGTTGTCTAATGGTTAGAACAAGGCGTAGCCATTAGGAATCCTGTATGCTGTTCCTAGCTCTGCCACTGACTCACTGTGGGACAGATTGGGCTGCCCTTAGTGAGGCTGAATAGTACCATTCTCTTGATGCCTTGGACTGAGCTGTTATTCACCATGAGTAAGAATGGCAGCATCTGGCCTCAGGTGATTATAACACATCATCTACACCAACATTTTCAGTAGCAGATGCTGATTTGGGATGTCTCCAGTTTTGGCTGTCCAGCTTGAGACGCCTAGGGCTTCGTGTTCCCTTATGGCGTGAATCTAAGCACTTCTGAATGTCTTTAATGTCACAAGAAAGGAATGCTCAGCCCAAAGTCTATGGCCACTCTTGAAAATTTGAACTAAAGCATTCCGTGCTTCAGTTCTTCTCTTGGCCAAATAGTACCCACTGCACTGCACAGAGGTGGTGGTGTGAGGCTTAATTAGTACTTGTAAATAATGTTGAGATCCTCAGATAAAAATGTTCAAAGTATAATTATTATTATTCACAGGAGCAGCCCAGAATAATAATCTCTTCCCCTCCCACAACTGCACCATCTGTTTTTTTCAGGGCCCTTCTCTATTTCTCTAAGAGTTAGAAGGAGAGAAGAAAATAGATTCATATTCTGAAACATTCAACCTGCCTAGTGCCAAAAGATACTTCAAAAATGGAAGTAAATGTTCTCAAAGTGAAATGCTGTGTCTTTCACGATCCTGTCTAACTATGGGACTGGATAAACTAGGCCTTTATGGCTTCCAAAAATGAATGCAATGCATGGCTTCTTGCTTAACAGGGGATTACAACATATGATATCTAACAACATCTATCTACTCATAGACAACATTAAGTTTAACCTAGTTACCTCTCTGTGGGCTGATTATATAAATTATGTTGTTATATAAATGTGTTGTTGTATCATAAATTAATTATGTTTTTGCAGTGGTGCCAGTCTCTAATACAGGCTTGACAGCTATGTGATGGTTTCTATGGGGCAGTAATGGGCCTATTCTGCAGCAAGGGACATTTAGGTTAGATATTAGGAGGGAAAATTATAACTATAAGGACAGTTAAACTATGGAACCGGCGGCCACAGGAGGTTGTGGACTCCTAGTCACTGTAGATTTTTAAGAACAGGTGGACGAACACCTTTCAGAAATGGTCTGGGTTTACTTGGTCCTGCCTCAGTGCAGGGAGCTGGACTAAATATCCTCTAGAAGTCCCTTCCAGCCCTACATTTCTATGATTCTATGATACATATAACAACGATACAGAGTAACATAGTATTAGCAAAATGGAGGGCAGTAGAAGCAGAGCTGGCTCACCCACTCGTAGTTCCTGTTTGGTTAGAAAGTCCTTACAGGCAGGTAATGAGCCAGATCCTTTGCTGGTGACAATTATGATAGTGCCAATGACATAAATGGAGTTAAAGCTACTTACAACAGGGATCTGGTGGTCAGTCTGTATATAGAGCTGAGAGTTCCTGCGGTTTATCACTAGACTGGCAGTGTTTGGTGTTTTCTTCAATCCTCCACTCCTGAGAATCTCAAATGTCTAGCCCTCATAGCTGCTGATTAACCTTGAAAATGTGAAACTGAAGGCTTCAAAACCAGGACGCAAATAAAGAGAATCGCAAACATATAATTTTTTCAAAATCTCTCCATTTTAGAGGGCCACAATTTTCGGGGCCTGACTCATGAATTTTATATGCCTGAGGTTAGCAATGCTGCACTATACATTGTAGTAAAACAAAGACATTTTGCCTGAACATCGCTGGCTGAATAACATTGAGACAAAGCAGACATTAAACTCCTTTCTGTGATGTAACACTCTCCTAATGACCAAGTAAAAAACTATCCTTTTATAGTGATGGTAGGAAGCAGGTATGTCATGCAGAAAGGGGTCACACCTTTCTGTTCTTTGCCCACATTCAAGAGAGATTCAATATGCATTAAAATAACAGCAAGGATATGGTTAAATTTGCCAGTGTGCTACCATGTGTATAGTATCTTCCCCTAAGCTAGCACCTTTCTTTATATATTTCTCTCAGAGTACTGTAATTACATACCTGTGAGACGCAACCTGGTCTAATGGATAGGATACTGGGGTTCTATTCCTATCTCTGCTACTGACTTGCTGTGTAACCAGAGGCAAATCATTTCATCTCTCCGTTTCCCCTTATATATTCTGATTACAAGCTCTTTGGGGCAGCAGTGCTTTTAACCGTGTATTTTTATGTATGTACAAATGGAGCTCTGATCTTGGTCGTGGCCTGTGTATGCCACCATACTGCAAATAATATCTGATTTCCATATCTAGAGCTGTCGCTATATTAGGCAAATAAGGCTTGTGCTAAACCATTGTGTACCATACCTTAAGCATGCACACATGATGATGGCCATCCCAGGCATTTTACAAGTGTTTGTCAGACTTATTTAATTGCCACACTTGGGATGAGGTCTTTGGCTCAGGTCCAGCCAGCTTTATCTCAGGTCCAATTAGTGTCTGATTAATGTGGGCAGGAAGCCTCAAGCGGATGAACTGGTTCAGCCACTGTGCCTCCCCTTTGGAAATTATCTCCTAAACCCTTGTGCCAGCAACAGTGCTAGACACTATAGGATTGCTGCTTCCAAAGTCTCAGAATGCACTAATGCAACAATAGCTCTAAGACATGCTGTGAAAAAGGGTTTTGCTAGGAAGACCTAACACTTTGCAAGGACAACTATATCATATAACTGATGTCCCTGCACCAGTTTTCTCAGTTAATAGAGGCATACTGCATATGCTAGTGCTGAAATGGATCCATTCAGTGCTATAGTTAGCTAATAAAAAACAAGCTATGTTGAGATTTGTGTTAATTAAATGTACATTTTTGCAACGAGCTCAGAACAGAACCCTAGAAGCACCAACCACATAGCTTTGGCAAAAAAAAGTCCAAGTTATGCTCCAATCATTTCTTGATCCAGTATATCAAAATCTACATAGTGTGTTTCAGTCTGGCCTTTCTGAAGACAAGAAGCACTGTCCAACTGACAACGCTGAGATGGGACAAAGTTTATAAAGACTTCTCAGGTATTGCAGCCACAGTTGAAGTTGCAGGATAAGGCAAGGTTCCTTAGTGGAGAGAACACTAATTTAGAATTCAGTAGACCTCAGTTCTATGCCTGACTCTATCACTGGCCCACTAGGTGACCTGAGGCAAGTCACTTTTCCTCGTTGTGCCTCAGTTTCCCCATTCGTAAAAATGGGGATAATAATAATTGTATACTCCTTTGTAAAGTGCTTTGACATCTACCAATGGAAAAACACTATATAGGGGCTGGATATTGTTTATTATTAAGTTTAGAGACTGAACACAAGAATGAAAAGTTGCTGGATGTGGCTTGTAAATAAGAACCATTTACTGTGCTACCTTGATTCATTTTTGTTGTTGTTTTTGTTTTTTTTCTGTTGTTCACAACCAAAAAAGTCAGTTATGTCTTTTAACTATCACTAATGATTTTAACTGGATCAGTAGTCATGACACTCATACACAGTGGATTTGGAGTCACGTACTACAATAATGAAACAAGCAATGCCTAGGTCAGACAGAGGAATTTTACATGGTTTTAGCTGTGTTGTCCATGAAGAAAGTATTACTGCACGGATGATGAAATCCACATCCACCCATAATTAAGGATTAGTTTCTGTGCATGCAGATATACCATTTGGTGAGGCACTAACGTACCTTCTGCATGATACTTTGGAAAAGTATCAAGAAATTTTGGCAGATTTCCTTCAGCTAAAAAATCTGCTCAATTATACAAGAAGCCCCAAATATAAAAAGGGATGAGCCCAGATATCCATCATTTTCTCATTCTGACTTTCTTCTTTCTCTTCACCTTTCTTTTAATCACCATTTAAACCACATTGTTTTCATTACACAATTTAATGATATTTAATTACATACATTATAATGCTTATGCCCTTACCATACAGTATTTTGACGAAGTATCCTTAAAAATAGATGGATTCTAAGAGATTCTTTGGATTAATCTGTATATTCACTGTATGTTTGTTATATGCCAATGTTATGTTATATGCCAGTCTCTTTACAGTTTTTCTTTTTTTAAATGCAAAAATTGGAAGTTTCAGTACATAAATAATTATATAAAACAAATGTAAATATGAGTGTGGGTATATCCATAGATCTGTATTGTAAAGAGTAATTACATATATGCCTGTAATTTTGGTTGTAAATAAGTTGTTTGGTTTTATGTTTTATTGAAATGCCATCAAGCATTTCTGTTAGGAAATTGATACTCTCTGATTGAGTTAATTTGCTAAATTAGGCCCCAGTCCTACAAATTTTGGCACACGTGCTTAACTATATTTTATCTAATTACATTAGATGGGATTATTCACACAAGTAAAAATTGAGCATGTGTATAAATGCTTAAGGACTGGGACCTCAGTTTGGAGCGATTTAGGCAAAAAAAAGTAACAAGGGTATGGACAGAAGAACTGCCTAAATCCAGAGAAAGGGACCATATTTATATCTGGGTATAGCTTCTCATGTGCATTTATGTGTCTTGCCAGTCGCTGCACTCATATTAGTGCTTGTCTGCCTTGTCCCAGCTGATGATCCACTCTTCTCTAAAATTATTGGATGCTTTGGGCCACATTTCCCTATATGTGCTATTCGAGCACAAGGGATGGAAATCTCTACAAGGCTCCTTTCATAGAGTTTCCTGTGAATTCTTCCATTGACAAGGGGGGCTACTTCAGAAGAAGCAGGAGTTTAGTCTCTCTAATCACCAAATAACTATGTCTACACAGCTCCTCTGTTGGGAGTCCCACCACCAGTCATTGGAACAGGAGCTGCCTCTGGATTTAAAAGTGTTCAAGGGAAAGGTGGGTAAGCAGCTGAGTCAAATTTAACTTATCTGCATAACTCTGACCAGTCCATGGTAGCCCTCTCCCCAACCCACACTCACCCATGTGTGGATCCCAGTCCTTACAGAACCACCTCAGAAAGACATCTGAGGGATTGGGTAAAGTCTAATATTGTAAATTCCTGAGCACTTCTTGAGAAGTGGTCAACATCCTCAATTTCCAGTGACTTTCCACAGCACCATACAGGTATGTATGATCCTTGGGACATAGGTCTTTCTAGAAATGCTCTAAAATGTATTTGATTTTTTTTCTTTTTTTTTTGTAATGAATTAAAAAAAATCAAATATTGAGAAGTTGTGAAGAAAATGGTACCCACCTCTGTAATTGCTCAAAAAACAGGAGAGGAAATGTCATCGCCATTTTTCCTGATTGTGGAGTTAGGTAAAATTCAAAATTAGTAAAGGTATCGGATTGTGCCTTGTTTTGTATTGGGCCTGTTTTGTTTACAGTGCTAGGATGATATCAAAAAGGCAACAATATTGTATTTTTTTTATTTTACTCTATGACATCATTGTTAAAAGAATGGGGAAAAATAGCAACCAGCATTTAAACATTACCTGTGACCACATATGACCCAAATTCCAGAATACAAAGGTACTGTTCAAATACAAAATAATGAAAAAGTACATAAAGTCATAGATTTCATAGGTTTATAAGGCGAGATCATTAGCTCATCTAGTCTAAAATCCCATACATTCCAGGCTATTTCATCTCACCCAGTGGTCCCTATTTTGAGCCCAATAACTTGTGTTTCCCAAAAGCATAACCTCCAGAAAAGCATCAAGTCTTGATCTGAAGCAATAAAGAGCTGGAGAATCCACCACTTCACATGGTAGTTTTTTCCAATGGATAATCACCCTTGCTTTTAAAAATGTGTGCCTAAATTTTAATTTTAATTTGTCTGGCTTTACCTTCTAGCCATTAGTTTTCTGTACCTTTCTCTATTAAATTAAAGAGCATTTGAATCCTCAATATTTTCTCCCCAGGAAGTACTTGTGCACTGTGATCAAGTCACCTCTCAATCTTCTTTTCGATAAGTGGTTCACTATTCTGTGTCAGGCCTGACATACTGACTGCACCTAGCACACTGTTGTCATAATCTGCATCAAAAAGGAGTCATGTAAGGTATCATATACAGTCTGGTAACACACTGATAATGTGTGGTGTGTGAACAGGGTGTGTACACAGTTATAAATATGTGAGAGAATTATGTTCTTAAAATGTGTTTGGCAAACAGTGCATGAGCCCAGTCTGTCCTAGCCAAAGGAATGTGTATTTGCTAGTCTCATCACTAGCCTCATCATCAGGCAGAGACAATGTCAGTGCATTTACATATAAGGTAAACAAAGCTATCAAGCTAACAAGTGGGGGAGAAGACAGCATGGCATCTACACACCAGCAGAAGAGAGAAACTTTGTCTTTGTTTATTTATCAGAGACTACATTTCAAAGGTTTGCTGGACTATAAAGAGTATCCCATAGTTGTCCATCACTTGGGAGATTCAAGGGGCAAGAGGTTTTGGAATCACAGAACATTGGGTCATTCAAATAAGGGGGGGTTGAAGTCTCAGGGAGAAATCTTCTTAGGCAACGACTGTAACTTGCTGAAGTTACGTTTTAGTCTTAGAAGTAGATTTTTACTTTTGTTTGTTTGTGAACCTCTTCTATCTTTA
The DNA here is from genome assembly GCF_011386835.1 of Chrysemys picta bellii. Lineage (NCBI taxonomy): Eukaryota > Metazoa > Chordata > Testudines > Emydidae > Chrysemys > Chrysemys picta. Next base: position 28,575,432 of record NC_088792.1, read on the forward strand.
TTCCCTATACTTGGTATCACTTAAACCTATGACTTTTTGATTTATAAACTTGTTTTACTTTTGTTATAAACCAATTCAAAGCTGTGACTGAAATAAGAGTGTTTGTCAAACACCTGTTAAATGAATGAGCTGCAGTGTATTGTCTCTTTAAAGGAGCAACCTCCTGTGGGTGTTCCAGGAGAGGGCTGGATACTACAGAGGCCGATAGGTTTGGGGAAATTTGGGACTGGAGTTGGGTGTCGGGATCACTCTGCAAAAAGTAACTAGGCGGTGGAAGCCTAGGTGTGACCTGCATGCTTGTAAGGCTGGCTGTTGGTGTCAGGGCTGTGATCCTCAGCAGTATAGCATTTAAGGTACTGGTTGAAGATACTGGTCTGGGCTGAACTCCTAATCATCACACCTGGCGAGACTTTTAAATTCCCTGGGTTCTACCAGGAGCAACTGCAGTTGTTACTAGATAAAAATGCATAGGGGCAAGTCTCTCTGAGCAAAATCCTAACTTCAGCTAAATCAATGGCAAAACTCCATCTGGACTTGTGTAGCTAATACACATACTGCAAACAGACTTGAAAAATCATACACATATACTACACATCCCTGGTTCTTCAGCTTCAGAAACAAAGGTGTCTATCCAGATACGCATTTAGTTAAATCCAGTAGAAAAAATAATGATAATTGCTATTAAACAGTGCATTAGGTCCTATAGCATGTCTCTTGCCCAGCCACTAGAAGGCACCAGTGCATTCATGATATCTGCCCCTGAAGTCACTCTAGCATTGGAAAATATTATAAATCACTGTATTTATTTATTATTTGTATAGTGATAATGCCTAGACGTCCCAGTTGGGTGCCAGGGCCCCATTTATTAGGCACTGTACACATATATAATAACAAGATGATCCCTCTCCCAAACAGCTTACAATCTATGTAATCTTAACCCTATTTCTTCTTGCAATGCCCCTGTTATACGTGGGGAGCTGAGGCACAAAGAGAATAAATGATTTGATCACACAGGATGTCTGTGATACAGACAGAAATCAAAACTTCAGTGACTTAACCTGAAAGCCATCCTCTTATCACTTATGTACACCACGCCAGGAAATTATTCTGGCATAACTAAAACCTGAACTTACATATGACTACCCTCTGGCCTAATGTTTCTTTGCAGTAGTGTCATTGAATTGAATTCTGACCTGGGAATTTAAACATATTGAAGTATGATGTAAATGCAAACGTTAATCTTCCTGATGCTGATTATAGGGTATGCATCTGTACCTAGATAAAATGTGCCAAATGAACATATTTGATGTGCGATAGCTACAGTTTTCTGCTTCCAGTAGGCAAAGCCATGCAGGACATGACCTAAGGATACAAGGAGGAAGCTTAAATAATAATATTTTAAATGGCTTCTGATTTTTGTTTCTTAAACAAAAACAAATCAAGTTGCTTGTTCTTTTAACTTCCATCAATTGTAAATGTTTTACTATGAGATTTCCAGGACACTTGAAAAGGAAACTGGACCATAACAATGGCTAATATAAGCATTTATCTCCACTGGCCTGCACACTGATAAGAAAAAGCCAACTAAATGTTCTGTCTCTCGTCTTTATACATTTCTATTGGTTACCTCCAGCAGTCAATTGCTCCATTTAACACAGAAAATCATAAGGACTTGTCTACACTTACAGCGCTGCAGCTAGGGTGACCAGATGTCCCAGTTTTATAGGGACAGTCTTGATATTCAGGGCTTTGTCTTATATAGGCATCTATTACCCCCACACCCCGTCCCAATTTTTCACACTTGCTGCCTGGTCATCCTAGCTGCAACGGTGCAGCTGCACCAGTGAAGCTGTGCTGCAGTAGCACTTAGTAAAGATGCTACCTACGCTGACGGGAGAGCTTCTCCCACAGATGTAGGTACTCCACCTCCCCAGGAGGCAGTAGCTATGTTGACAGGAGAGGCCCTCCTGTCAACATAGTGGTGTCTACACCGGGGGTTAGGTTGGTATTACTATGTTGCTCGGGTGTGGATTTCCCACCCCTCTGAGCAACGTAGTTATTCTGACATAGGTTGGGAGTGCAGACAAAGCCCAAATATCCTGACCTGTAAATCTACCCTTACTCTCCTCCTCCTCCTCTGATGCATTGTCCCATGCATAAGCAGTAGATGTATTTTTAATTGGAAGGAATTTTCTATTAACCATATTATTTCCTTATGTCCAAACTTTCCCCCACCAAATCAGAACTAGAAATGTACCAATTGCCCAGCGCTTATACCAAAGGCCTGGTACTAGAGTTGCTTGATGCAGTGTTGTTTACCTAAAGTCAATGAGTGTTGCATATGTAAACAGCAATAGAACCAAGCCACTAGTTTGCAGTAACTGGAGCAGAATACAGGTTCCCTGCATCATTAATAAATGGGCCAAATATTGATTAGCAGTTGTAGATACCTCAAATTTTGGATTCAACTAGAGGTACCTTCAAGGGACCTAAACTTCATAGTGCAGGTACTCAGCACTTTCAGAAAAACAGGCCCATTTAAGGTCACTCAAGCTGGTCAAATATTGAGGGACTCAAATCATCAGGCATTTTAGACAATCTCCCAGAACACAGTTGTATCCCCGTGTCTGTTTTTCTTTTCCTGCACTGATATCATTGCTGATCTTCCTTCCACCAGGGTATGATAGAGATCAGTAGTTTCATGGGAACCATGGAGTCTTGTGTCTGAAATCCAGATAGTGCTCCTGAGGTTGTCCCGAGGAGTTTCTTCCCTCCCCTCTGCTGATTGGATTACTAACAGTAAGTAAAATGCTAGTCAGTACAGGGAGCGTCTGATGTGAGGTAGGGTATATTCACAGATTGGGATAAGGGAGTCTATAATGACAGTCTCCTTCTCCCCCTGACAGTATACTCCAATATATACTCCTATTTTATATTCATATCACGAATTCCCAGGTTTCAGCTATTTCGTACATTCCAAGGCCAGAAGGTACCATTGTGACCATTTAGTCTGACCTCCTGTACAGCACAGGCCATAGAACTTCTCACAAAATTCCCAAGAGCATATCATTTGGATATTTTTTTTCTAATCTTGATTTTAAAATTGTCAATGACAGAAAATCGACCACAAACCTTGGTAAATTGTTGCAGTGGTTAAGGTTAATTACTCTCACTATTAAACATTTGCTCCTTATTTCCAGTCTGAATTTGTCTATCTTCATCTAGCAGCCATTAGACTTTCTCCACAAGATTGAAGAGCCCATTATTAAAGAGTTGTTCCCATGCATATATTTATAGACTACGATCAAATCACCCCTTAACCTCCTCTGTGTTAAACTAAATAGATTGATTTCCTTGAGTCTGTCACCATAAGTCAGGTTCCTAATTCTTTCATCAGTCCTTTGGCTCTTCTCTAAGCCCTTTCCAGTTTTTCAGCATCCTTCTTGAATTGGGGACACCAGAACTGAACACAGGATTGTAGCAATGGTCAGATCAGTGCCAAATACAGAGGTAAAATAACCTCTCTACTCCTACTCAAGATTCCCCTATTTATGCATCCAAGGATCACATTAGCCCTTTTGGCCACACTGTTGCACTGGGAACTCATGGTCAGTTGATTATCCATCATGACACCCACATTTTTTTCCAGAGTCACTGCTTCCCAGGATCAAGTGCCCCATCCTGTAAGACTGGCCTATTTGCTTTGTTCCTAGATGTATATATTTACATTAAGCAACACTGAAATGTTTGGACCAAGTTTACCAAGTAATTTAGATTGCTCTGTATGAGTGACCTGTTGTATTTATTATTTACCACTCTCCAAATGTGTGTAATCTGCAAATTTTATCAGTGATTGTTTTCTTCCATGTCACTGATAAAATGTTAAATAGCTTAGAGCTAAGAACAGATCCGGGTGGAACCCCACTAGAAACACCCCTGCTGTCACACACCGAGGAGTAGGTGGTGCAACCTTGTGGTCAGAGCAAAAGCCTGACCTAGTGGTCATAACAGAATCAGAGGATGGAACCAGAGGCATGGTCAGGAGGCAAGCCAATGGTCTGGGCCAGGAGTCAGGAGCCAGGGAAGAACCAAAGAACAGAACCAGAGTCATGGTCAGAACACAAGCCAGTGGTCAGGAATCAGGGGTTCAGAGATAGGCAGGGACTAGAGCTGGAGTGGAGCAGGCAAGGAGTGGAACAAGGGCTGAACAGGAAGCATAGAGTGCATTGAGCAGCCACTGTGCTGCTGTGCCTACAGGGTTTAAATAGGGATCTATTGGCCATTCTGTCCAATCAGGGAGCATTTAGTTAGGGTGTATTAGGCCCAGCCGAGATCATTGGGCTGCTAAGAGACCATACTCGGAGCCAGCTGAGTTCCTGACAGTACCCACCCTCGAGGAGTCCTCGTGGGGGTGCACGGCCCTGTCTTATCAGGGTATTTTTGGTGAAATTCCCTCAGGAGATCAGGAGTGTAAACATATTCTTCTGGTTCCAATGATCGCTCTGCTGGCCAGTACCCTTCCAGTCTTTCAGATACTGACACTTCCCCTGACACATCAGGAGTTGAGGACATGATGAGCTTCATATTCCTCTTGCCTGGGGTCAATTACTGGGGTGGAGTTTAGGCTACCAGTCAGAGAAATGGTTGTTGACAAATAGGTTAAGGAGAGAAATATGGAAAAAAGCATAAATCTTAGGAATTCTGGGAGTTGAAGCTTGAAAGCTGCTGAGTTTTTTTGCTTGATGATCCAAAAAGGACCCAACTACTGGGGGTCAAGCTTGGCTGAAGGACATTCTATTCTCAGGCTCTCAGTCAAGAGACAAGCCTTATCCCCTACCACAAAGTTAGGAGCAGCCTGTTGCTTTCCATCAGAGTAATGCTTATGAGTTTATTTAGCAGCAAGTAAGTGCTCCTTGAGTTCCTGGAGGTGAAGGACCAGGTCTATGGCTGCTAGGACAGCAGAGCCTTTGGGCAGATCTGGATGGAATTGGGGGTGGAAACCAAAATTTGCAAAGAATGGGCTCTGTTGGACTGAGGCATGGGTCGAAGTAGTGTATGTGAACTCAGCCAAACACAGCAGTGGGAGTCAACCATCCTGATGGGAATTCACTAATCAGTGGAGCTACAGCTCCATTATCTGACTGACTCTCAGTTTGACCATCAGTCTGTCAATGTAGGGCCCAGAAGGCAAAGAAATTCCTGCCAGAATTGAGAAACAAATTGTGGACCTTAATCCAAAATTGTGCATGTTGGCATACAATGGTTCAAAAAGGTGTCCTTTAGGAAACCTTGTGCAGTTTCACAGGCAGATGGCATGGTGTGATGGAATAAAATGGGCCTCTTGGTCAGGAGGTCCAATAGGAAAACTGAGTGCACTTTGAGAGGGTGAACCAAAGATATGGAGGTGTGGGCAGGGACTGAATGAGACCCACAGGCTTCGCTCTCAGGTCTTTGTATGGGCACAGAAGTCACGGGATCTAACATAGTTTTGAATATCAGGTTGTAGGGTCGGACACCAGAAATATTTTTTGATCAGTTCCAGGTTTTAAATTGACTGAAATGGCCTGCCATGGGTGAGTAATGGCACATCCTTAGCACCTAAAGCCAAAAACTGCCCTCGGGAATCTAGAAACGATCCCCTAAGACAAAGGAGGTCTTCTTGCAAATGAAACCTTGAATCTGTGGGAGCACCAGTGGTTCTTAGCATCTGGCAGATTGGGGCTGCAAATGGGTTGCTTGGAACAAAAAATGGATAGTGGTCATTGGGGGACCAGTGATGGTCCTACAGACAAAGTGGGAGGGTTTAAGGACAGTAGTGGGAGGGTTTAAGGACTGCTCCCGTTCACAGTACTCATCTTTGCAGGACAAGGCATCTGCCTTCCCATTCTTAGTCTCAGCATAGTACATAACCATAAAGTCAAATCAGGAGACAAAAAGATCCCAGCAAATCTGACATTGGTTAAGTCATCAGGTTGTCTATTGATGCTCCATATTCTTTGTGGGGTCCAGATAGGTCAAAATGGGGACAGAAATAAATGCCTTTTTCAAGTGGTCGAAAGCCACCTGCATGTCGGTGGACTAGGTGAATTTAATCACCTTCTTAAGGAGGGACATTATGGGGCTACCAGGTCAGAAAATTCTTGGATGAATCGCCAGTAAAAAATTTGTCAATCTGAGAAATCACTGTACTCCATATATATTTGAGGGTGCCTTCCACTTAGTAATCTTGTGACCAATGCTTCTAAGTGGATGTCTGGCATATCAGAATGCTGGAGTTGAAGAGGGAGACGGCATGGGGTAGTGGGCTGGATAGAGGTTGCAGGATTCTGGTGAATAGGCAGCAGTATGGTTCGCTGTGTGGAGGAGTGAAGTGCAGACCCAACCCTAGCCCCCTGACTGGGGCTGGGTCCTGGCATTTCATGACCTGGATGTGGGCTGGGAACCCTGCTGCGATGGGCCCAGGTATCCCACAATATAGGCAAAACCCCAATGACAATTCTTTTAGTTGGCGGAGAGGTGGGGCTGGGTTAAGTCAGCTTGCATTGCTTTGCGGTCTGGTAGGGCAACTGAGGCCTCGGGAGCTGGCAGGGGTCAGGTAGCATGTCATTTTTCTTGGGCTAGCTCCATTAGCCGATCATCAATCCTAATACAAAGATCAATTAAAGTTCCAAGGCTAGGCAGAGGTTCCACCCATGCTAATTAATCTTTGATAAGGTCATTGAGTCCCCGCCTGAAGTAGTATCACTGCACAGCTGCATTCCAGTGGGTGTCTGACACTGAAATTCCACTGCATATTTGGCAATGGAACTGGGACCCTGCCAGAGGGTTGGAGAGCAACTTCTGCAGTATGTTCTCAACTGGAGTCATCGAAGATGTTTGCCATTGCATGTACAAAGTTCTCAAAGTGTTCAAGAAGAGGACTGGACCCCTCCAGGCGTGAAGACTTGGGGCCACTTCATTGAGCAGACTGGGTACTAATCCCATTCAGGACCGATCTGTGGGGTATGACTGGCTGCAACACGAACTGCAGATTACTTTAGTTAAGGAATCAACAAAACTTGGCACAATCCCTGTTGAATTTATGAGGTAGGGGCAGCTTGGACTTATGGAAGGTGGATGTGAGAGTTGGGGGGACAGAAAATGCTTGTACAGCCTTATTCAGGTTACACAGTGCAGTGAACTGAGCCTGCAGTTCCTGGAGGACCCCAACAACATCTGAGAAGGTAGGTTGGGCTCCTGCTGGAACCCTTTTAGTGGGGATCTCCATGCCTTAGGGCACAGTCCTTCTTATCTTTTAGTGGGCTGCTCAAACTATAGCACACCAAGTTGTAGGCAGTGTGACCTAGTGGTCGGAGCAGGAGTCTGGTCTGGTGGTTGGAGCAGAACCAGAGGGCGAAAGGGAGTTTTGGTCAGGAGACAAGCCAATGGTCAGAGCCAGGATTTAAAATCAGGGTTTCAGAGGTAGGCAAGGACAGAGGCTAGAGCAGAGCAGGCAAGGAGTGGGGCAAGGGCTTGACAGGAAGCAGGTCTGATGCATGGAACACATTGAGCAGCCACTGCGCTGCTTTGCTACCAGGCTTAAATAGGGATCTGTTGGCTGGTCTGTCCGATCAGGCAGCACAGTCACTTAGAGTTTATTGGGTCCAGCTGAGCTCACAGGAGACTGACACCTGTTCAATGATAATTCCCCATTTAAAATTACATTTTGAGATCTATAGTCTGCCAGCTTTTAATCCATTTAGTGTGTGCCATATCATTTTAGATTTTTTTTAGTCAAAATAATTGTGGTACCAAGTCAAACACCTTACAGAAGTCTAGGTATATTACATCAACCCTTTTACTTTTATCAATCAAACTTGTAATTTCATTTAAAAAATCATGTCAGGTTGACAGGATCTATTTTCCATAAACCCATGTTGCTTGTTATGAATTACATATTCTCCTTTAATACTTTATTAATTGAGTCCCTTATCAGCCACTGTATTATCTTGCCCAGGATTGAAGTCAGACTGACAGGCCTATAATATCCTGATTCATCCTGTTACCCTTTTTAAACATTGCCACAACATTATCTTTCTTCCAGTCTTCGGGAACTTCCCCAGAGTGCCAAGACTAAACTAAAATCAGCATTAACAGTCCCGCGAGCTCCTTGACCAACTCTTTTAATATTCTTGGATGCAAGTTATCTGGAACTGCTGATTTTAAAATGTCTGACTTTAGTAACTGCTGTTTAACATCCTCCCAAAATACTAGAGGAATGAAAAGAGCGTTATCATATGATGAAAAAACCCTCATCTGTTTTTTTCCTAAATACAGAACAGAAATACTTATTGAACATTTCTGACTTTTCTGCATTAAAATTAATCATTCTACAATTTCAATCTAATAATACGCCAATGCCATAGTCAGAATTATTTTTGTTCCTAATGTACTTTAAAAAAACCCATCCTTCTGATTGTCTTTATGATTTTCCAAAATGGAGTCAGGATTGGCTAACTGAACTCATATATGCTGCCCCAGGATACTGAAATAAAAGTAATAAAGTTGTATTGTGAATGTATAAAGTATATTCCAATGGCACAGGATTACTATCTGCTGCATTAAGGACTGTAGCCAGAGCATTAACATTGCCTCGTTTTTGTTTGTTATATATATATGACAATAACACTGGTTGTATAAAAACAGGCTGGAGGTGAAAATCGTTTCATGCACAAACTAGGGACATTTTATGCTTTCAGCAGTAAAATAATTAGACACTTTAAATGGTGGCATTGTCTGTTTATTACTATACTGCGTAATAATAATAAAAGGGGATCCGAGAATTTATGGAGCCAAAGGCCCACATTCTTCTGAACTCTCATCACTCAGCACAGTTTGGAGGGATCAAATGCAACCAAATTTAATGTTTTGTGACTCCCTCCTCTACATACATACTGAAGGAAGGTTAAACAATGACTCATTTAAATCTTGATGGAACACTGCCTGCCAAGATGTATCATTTCTATGGACTAAACAACTGTATAAGCTAATCTGTGAGCCACACTGTAGAACTCTCTGGGCTGCATTTGGTCAAACAGTAATATTAAAAAAGGTTTTGAATAGAAAGCTACAAGCTGTTTCCATATATGGCCACTGTGCAACATGATAATTATATCCAGGTGAGACGAGCCTATGGCACTCCTTATAGGGTCAGTGGTGGGAGAAATTTTAGAAGAATGAAAGCTTTTGACGTCTACTTCAAAGACAATATAACTATAAACGCATGTTCCCTTGTCACTTTGGTGGACAGATATGTAACTAAAACCACTGATTTACCAGAATAGCACGACAGGGGGCTGGAACTCTTTTGTCTTGTTAGAAAGGATTATATTTTATTTTGCAAGTGACAAATGAACCCACAACAGATAGTATCTGTGAGTGTCCCTTCCATCATGTAAACTCTTGTTTAAGGGTTTGCCATATGTTGACACCCATCAAGATTAACTTTTCAAGTCTCATGGTTGAAGACTGTTAAGAAAAAGTTCTTAGCTCTGTGCTTTCAACTTAGTTTTGGGTGACAGTCAATAATCCTTAAAGTATAAGAAACTGAACTTTTAATTATAGTGATGCCTTCATTTATATAGCAATTTCGCTCCCAATGGATCTCAAAGCACTTTACAAACTGTATTATATATAGCCACTTCTGAAAATATTGTAATCTAGATTTCTTCCTTGTTGTCAGGAGTTACAGTTGCCATTTGACTTGATATCATGTCTCAACAGATTCTTACCTGAAAAACTCATGTGAATTAGTTGGACTATGAGCACTGGGCTGAAAACTATCTGACAAGTAATGACAACCAAAATATCAAGTTGGGAGGAGCTGACCAGTGGGGTGTGGCAGAAATTGCTGATTGACCTGGTTTAAAAAATAAATAAGTAATGGAGTTAGCCTATCTCCTGGAACGGACCTTGAAAGGTCATTGAGTCCAGCCCCCTGCCTTCACTTGCAGGACCAAGTACTGATTTTGCCCCAGATCCCTAAGTGGCCCCCTCAAGGATTGAACTCACAACCCTGGGTTTAGTAGCCCAATGCTCAAACCACTGAGCTATCCCTCCCCCTTAAAAAGCCTTTCATAATTATCTGGATTTGGGAGCAGGGTGGGGTATGGTAAACAGACTATTAATTACATTCAGAGATGATATTAAAGGATTGATTATGGCTTTCTGCAGCAGCCTCACATTGTGGATGCCTAGTGTAGAGGTGCTGGGCCCTAGCAGGCGCTCTATGAGGCATTGTATCTCAGGCAGGCAGAACACATTTTCCAGATCCATGGAGTTTATGTGAAGTGCAGTTGCTGTACCACTTCCGGAAGGGTACAGAGATCTTGCTCTGTTATCTGTGGGGATGTGGTGGGCATGGAGCCAATGAGCCCATTTTGGTAGAGCAGACCCTTGGCCTTCAGTCTTTATGCAAGAAAAACTCCCATTGCAGTAAGTGGAGAGGGTTCAAAGAAGAGCTATTAGAATGATTAAAGGATTGGAAAACATGCCTGATAGTGACAGACTCAAGGAGCTCAGTTATTATATCCAAGAGAAGATTAAGGAGTGACTTGATCGCTGTCTATAAGTACCTACACGGGGAACTGAAATTTGATAATAGAGGGCTCTTCAATGTAGCAGAGAAAGGTATATCATGATCCAATGGCTGGAAGTTGAAGCCTGACAAATTTAGACTGGAAATAAGGTGTAAAAGTTTAACAGTGAGGTTAATTAACAATTGGAACAATTTATTAAGAGTCATGGTGGATTATCTATCGCTGACAATTTTTAAATCAAGTTTGACCACAACTCTAGGATTTGAAGCAGGACTTAATTAAGAGAAGTCCTATTGCCAGGAGGTCAGACTAGATGATCTTAATGGTACCTTCTGCCCTTCAAGATCTGTGAATGAGCATTTTACCCAAGTTAAGCTACTTCAGGATAGGGCCTAAGAGCAGGAAAAAAACAAACTGAAATTTGTGAGATTTGCACTATGGAAGTGGATACTAATGTAAATCTGGACAAAATCTCTCTCTCTATCACTCACTCATATAATCATTGTATTTGAGCACTGTGTAAAAAATGGCACAGGGAGGTGATTATTTCTTTATATGGCTGTGGCAACTACTATGTACATTTCTGAACACTTCTAATACCAGAAAGGTATTGACAAATTAAAATGTCTTTAGAGAAGGACCACAGAAATTATTGATGGATTGGAAGGATTCATTTTGGAGATAAGAGAAAAACTCTAAATACAGCTTAACCAAATGATGACTAAAGATTACTTGCTAACCCGCTACAAATACTTGAAGGATGAAAATACAAAAGAATTGCTTATGGTCCAGGGAGTAACTGGATAAAACTGGGTAAAGAAAAAGGTAGGAATAATTTCCTAACAATGAGGTCTATTATACTGTGGAATAAGTTCCAAAGGGAATACGATGAGATTCATGGGGCACATGCAATAGTAGAATAGGACCTTATTAATGGTGCCTATTGAAAGGCAAGGTGCCATCTTAAAAGGAAACATGCTAAAAGGTTATCCCTGAAGTCAAGTGGCAATTTCTACTACACATTACAGATGCAATGCACACTTCTGGCTGAGGATTAAAACACTCTGTAAAACAAATCTCATCACTGCAACACAATGCCCTAGATTATACTTAATCTAAAACAGCTGTTTGTTTACTCTTTGTATTATTTTTGGTCTTGTATTCTTTGAGTGTTGTGAATAATAGAAATCATTCATGCAGATCATTGGATTGCCTGCTTAGTTTCTGCATCCAGCTTGGCATTCTTCCTGGGGAAAAAATGCCTAATAGAAACTATCCCAACAAGGAATCACAGACTGAGTCTGCAAGTTAAATGTTATATTAAAATAGACAATGGCCAAAACTATCTGTCCCCTAAGTAAAAGGCATGACAAACCAAAACATTTCTGGCATTACTGTGCAAAAGGCATTAAAACATATGGTAATGCCATCCACAACCTAGAAATCTGGGACTGAGGCCTGCCTGTTGGTACCTAGATACCATAGTTTGACTGCAAAAACATTGACATAACTGCCTTGTACAAGAGTACTATTGGTTGTCTGCAGTGTTTTGAAATGGCACCTGCAAAAGAAGTTGCTATTCTCCGATACAGAAGAAGCTATATGGCAACATGATGCTTCTTTTTTAACTGTCATATATGTTACCAGGGCACAGAATATTTTGGGTTTAATGCCCAGAGTAAATGTGTGGATATTTTAAACAGCACCATTGACAAAACTAAACTGAATTCCTTTCAGCTTGCTGAATGTCTGTTGGCAGTTCCATAACTTTTTAAAGGCATAGTGATCCTCTAATGAATGTCCCTCATGCCTAATTTCATATTGCACTTTGTGGACAATTTGTCCAAACCACACTTTCTGACTCATAATTGCTGGCATTTTGGTGAGTGCAGCCACTGTAACTGATGCATAAATGATATGCTGCAGCTACTACTATGTGTATCTCAACATTTTTGTTCCATAAAAAGAACATTCATTTCAGTCTTTTGAAACACGTATGAGTTAGACACATTAGATCCAAGTTCTCAACAAGCAGGAACCCCTACTAGATAGCTCAGGGGACTGGTGGTTAGACACAGAACATTCTACACCGATGTCACTCGTTCAAATCCAGTTTAAATCTTTAGTGATAATTAAACACCTGTTTCTGTGGTATGTTTTCCATACAAAAGGAGAAAAATATGTATTTTCAGTCTGTGTGGCTTATATTTTAGACTACGGCAAACAACAAACAGAATTTAAATGTCTATGGGAGAGAGGGTGCATGCATAGTGTATGTCTCATTTATAAGAACTTCCAACTTGAATCATCTCACAGCTCTGCCCCCAGAATATCATTATTTTCATTATTTCTTCAGTTAGGTATACAACTCTATAGATGTATAGTGCTTTAGAGAAAATATCAAGACCAATTGCCTGTTCAAAATAATGCACAATCCAAGGCTAGTTTTGTTATTTAGCTTCTGGCTGAAGTATGAATAGTTAAGGTCCTAGGTGCACAGATATCACTGTGATGGGCATGGTGTGAGAAATTCCTACCTAAGGCCCAGCTCCTGCAACTGGATGGGTGCAGATGTCTCCTTACACCCATACGGTGCCTCATTGACTTCCAAGAGACTTCATAAGGAGCTGCCCATGTAGATTGAGTTGCAAGATTAAGGCCTGAGAACCTATACTGAAAAATACAATGCATGATTTAACCCGGGTCTCCCAGCCATGTACCTTATCCTGTCTGATCTGGTTTTACTGCCTGTGGATAGAGCTGGCTGGTTTTTTGACAAAAAAGGGAGACAGTTTTTCACAAAACATTTTGTAAAAACTGTCACCATTCTTTCAGCCAGCTCTGTCTATGCACTATGTTTAGCTATAACTGGTGCTACAATTGCAAACACAATTTTTAAACCTGTCTACAGCAAGAACATGTCGAATAGGAAGCACATTCTGCTGAGATTTTATTTTCCTTATCGCCAAAAAAAACTGCAGTAAACTATATGGTAGCTGGGCGCAGAGTTCAGCTCCCTCCTCTCACGTTCACACACAATAATTTGGGGTGGGAGGTATGGTGCTTGCAGTTCAGTGTGAGGTCTCATCCTTGCCAGGCAACTTTCATGTCCTCTGATCCGGAGCTCTGGCTAAGGATTTTTGTGACCATTCCCCTATGTCTGTGTTGAGCAGGGTCGCCACCCATGTCAAACATACCAGCTGCCTTTACTGCTCTGTAATTTGCTGTCATCACAGCAGTCACTGACACAAGATAACAGCATCTGGGTCTGCAATCCTATTTGTGATGGATAGAGTAAGATCTTCTCTGGTTCATTTAATTTCCCCCCTGAACCTAGAATCCAGCAAAGGGCTTGGGGAGCCCAATCCTACTTATGCCAGGCCATATAAAATATATCACTTCTGGGGTGAGTGCTCACGTATGTGGTCTAAAACTTCACTTAGTTGCTAGTATAGGTGCTGGTAAAAGTCAAATTCATGGAAAAGCAATGCCAAAGAGGAATGAACATGACCAAAGTGACTTAATTTTCTCTTACAAGGAAATACATGAGGAAAATGTACACAAGATCAACTTACCTCTGTACTTAGTAAGAATCTAACCTTCCTGGTCGGCTGCTGGGGTGGTTAGTCTGTCTTCCTGTCTAATCTATTTCAGGGTTTTATATTGCTACCCATCATCATCACATAAAATAGTCCACATAAAATAGATTGGCAATAGTGAAATCCCTAGTGAGCTTCATGGAGTCTCCGTTTCTTCTCTCTTTTCAGGCTATAGAAAACTCTAAATGGAGGAGGGGCTCATTTTGGGAGGGGAAGTGGGGAGTGGGTTGATGCTGTGGATATGGGCAGCTTCTGCCATGTCTCTGTGACCCAAGGACTTCTTGTTGCCAAATGGCAGAGGGCACAGGGTTGCATCAGAGTTACAGGGCTCCCCTGGGTCTAGTGTTTACATTCTAGTTCACAAAGAGTGTCAGGTAAGGTGTCCACTATGTAAGGAGATATGTATATATAGGAAATTATCTTCTGAAAGCTTTGACGTTAAAGGCAGGTTAGCCAGATGTGACATACCTCAAGGTTCCACTAGGCAGGAAGTAGGAGACATTTATCTCAGTGGCTGCCCATTGTGTAATGTGTGTCTTACATAGGAAGTCTAAATGCATATTGAATCAAATGCTAATGAAGAGACTGTGGGGACTTCAGGAGAAGAAATTGACAGAAAAAGGTGAACAGTAAGGAGGGGAGCCCAGTTGTGTTCACAGTGGCCAGGAATGTCAAGGAGCTGACCCAAGGCAGGAACAGCAAGGTTACCTCACTCTAAGGGCAGGAGTGCCCCACAACCCTGGTTACCTCCAGAAGCATTGCAGTCTCCTAAAGGTGGTCAGAATCTGGATTTGTGTCATCTCCTCTGGAAGCTCATTCCACAGTTGGAGCCCCTTAGTTGAGAACTTACCCCTCTTACCCAGCTCTCATTGTTTCGTTCTATGCTTTGCTATCCACATTGTCCCAGAGGAGTGCAACCTCTTTCAGCATGACCATTAGGTTAGGTCACACATTTTGTTGTCCCACTTTAAGTACATCAGATTAGAAACTAGTACAGGTATAGCAAAACCCTCTAACGTGTATTCAGTTCTAGCAGTATAAATGTTAATATGCCTTAACACTGTAAATTTACTGATGTAAACACCTTTATACCGGTATAAATGCATCTGCAGTAGTGAATCATATTGTTATAACTACACTGATTTCTAAAGCAATATAGCTAAGTGGTACAAAAAACTGTGCATAGACCAGCTGCTACACTTACCAGTAAAACATAGGTCTTTTTCTGGATCTGACTGATATAATCTTGCATAATAGAATCCTCAAAAATGTGGCTTTGCTCCATCATCAAATGCACCATTTAAATTGTAATACATTCAGTTTAAATTATTAACAGTATACACATCTTGCTGAGATAACTAAAGGATGAGGCGACATCACCCTTCTCCTCACATCCAACTTTAATTAAAATGAGAAAGAAACTACTCTTAAACTGTACACTACCTGATGTAAAGCCCTAGTGCACCAAAAGTTAAGACAAACATGTTAGTATTTAAAGGAAATAGCTGTTAGGAGGCTTAGTTGTATTGGATATGTGAAAATGTGAATAAAAGAATTACTCTAGTTCAAAGTTAAATTGCACCACAAATGACTATTTTTAGGTGTACTACACACAACATGCCAGACATGTGATTTAGTGCCTGATTTTTAAAGGGTCTTTGACCCAGCCTCTTTTTTCAATTGGTGCAGATTTTCACCTGTTAACAATTGTACCACATTCTTGCATCGGCAATTAATTCCAGGTTCAAGTCTGACCAAGTGGCACAGTCAGCTCTGTAAGGTAGTATTTGTATAAACAGTGAACTGTGGGTGTAAATGTCAGGCAAATTAGTTGCAAGTGCAAACCGATGCCCACAGAAATGAAAGCCACTTTTAACAATCAGGGCCACAAAAAAAAAAAGAATGGTCATCTGTATGGCTGGAGTATGAACAATGCACAGGATTCCTAAGGAAAACATGAATAAAAATTGGGCACTGATAGAGCTTAATACATCATTTTATAATCATATTAAATTTGTTTTCCCTAAGCTTCAGCTTTCCTGGATTGTGTTACCAAAGCAAAAGTTTTTACTGTAGGATTATCAATGTCATAATTATTAAACTAATGTTTTCCCATCAGGAATCTAGTAAAGTTTAGCCAGAAACAGAACAGTAGTGTGAATTCATAAAGGAGCACACTCCATTTTAAGGCTCATTAACTTTTTCCTGTGGGGAAAAGCAGTCACACAATCAAGGGCTATTAAAAATCAGCTGCCAGCCCACATTTTATGTCAGTATTGAAAACATGGGCTTCCAAACTTCATCTCAATATTCTGTTGAGCTTTTTTTAATAAACGGTGTTTGTTTTACATTAGCTGTGTGTGAGTTACACTCGTGAGTTTTGTGGTTGGGGAGCATCCCATATACATAAGCATAAAGTGGGGAGGATGGTATTATTGGATCAAATTCTTCTTCTAATAATAATAACAACTATTAATAATGCATATCTCTTAGATAGAAGTTTTCACCATAAATATTAAGGAGCTTTACAAAGGAAGTCAGTATCATTATCCCCATTTTACAAGTGGGGAAACCAAGGCATACAGAGGCGGAAGCAATTTGCCCAAGTTCACCCAGCAAACCAGTGGCAGAGCTGGGAATCCTCTATTTTAGGACTCAGTCCTGCAAACTACTCTGCACCAGTGATTCCCCGTGCGTGTGTAGAGCCTGGTTAAGTTAGATGGGGCTGCACAGTTAGGCATCCGCCTGTGTAAATTAGTCTGCCAGATCTGGGCTTTAGTTTGGTGTCAATACAGAAACTCTGTTGGCTTTAATGATATTATTCCAGATTTACACTTGTGTACCTGAGAGGCCAATTTGACTCATGGTGTCTGGAATTCTAAAGCCAATAAGGGAAACAGAATTAGCACACAGTACTAGTGGCACAGAAATATCAGAGAACCTTCAAAAATCATCTGGTGTGTTTTGATTTCTACCTATTCCAATCATCCCATTACATTTATTTGCATTTTCAGGTACAGATGCCAAATTATTTGATTTGCCTTTACTTTATCTTCAGCCCAGTTAGTAATGTCCCAGTCCAGTTCCCATATAAGTTAGATGGCTAGACTCCCATTGACTTCAATGGGAGCTGGATTAGGCCCTAAGTATGATTAGTATGGTAAAGCTAGCGGAAGGTAAAAGATAATGACATGTTCTGGATCATGTCCCAGGGGATTGTGAGGAATAACAAGCCACCTGCCCATTCCGATCTGATTATTTTTACAAACATGACATTGAAATGCAGTCTGTCTTCAATAATAAACACAATTTCTGATAGATTTCCAGAGGTCCCTTCACTGTCCATCAAAATGGATTATCAGCAGACGATTGATAAAGACATGGTTCTCTTCTCACATCCCCAGTGAAACTGCATTAACTATGGTGGAATTATTCCTAACGTTCACTGTTATGGAGAAGAATCAGGCACACACTTGCTGTGAAAATAGAGTTGTCAGAAGTCACTTACTAGAAATGGGATATCAATAACCACACAATGAAAAGGACTGACATGGGAAACACTGGAGAGAGGGGAAAAAATTCAGTGAGACTGCAGATGCTTCAGAAATTAAGCCAGCAATTCTCTACCTGCTGCACCAAAAAGAAAACTGCCAACTCTGCTTAGTGTAAATGAAGCAAGTAATTGTTTTGTGGGAACAGAGAAAAGAAGTCCTGGGGCAGAACAATTGTACAAGACAAGGTAGAAATACAGGGCAAACTGTTACTGAAATTGCATTTGAGCCCACATTAAAGATCTCAAATCAACCTGTCCTTGGTCATCCTATCTCAGGAAATTCAATTAAACTGATACAAATAAGAAAAGCAATCATTCATGTTCCAAGTGCTTTCTTGGTGCTCTGGGGAAAAAAGAAGAAATTATCATCCATTCCATAAACAAAAGGAATTAAGGCATTGTTGTTGGTAGTTTCATAGAGTTGCAGAATCACAGAAATGTAGGGCCGGAAGAGACTGTTTGTCTAGCCTGTTCTTAAAAACACCCAATGATGAGAATTCGACAATCTCCCTTGGAACACTATTCCAGTGCTTAACTATCCTTATAGGCAGAAAGTTTTTCCTGATACCTAACCTATATATCCCTTGCTGCAGATTAAGCCAATTACTTCTTCTCCTACCTTCAGTGTACATAGAGAACCATTGGTCACTCTCCTCTTTATAACAGACCTTAATATATCTGAAGACTGTTATCAGGTCCTCCCTAAATCTTCTTTGCTCAAGACTAAACATGCCCATTTTTTTAACCTTTCCTCATAGGTCAGATTTCTAAACCTTTTATCACTTGTTGTTCTTCTCTGGACTCTCTCCAATTTGTCCACATCTTTCCTAGAACTCAACACAGTATTCCAGTTGAGGCCTCATCAGTGCCAAGCAGAGTGGGACAACTACCTCTTGTGTCTTACATATGACACTCCTGTTAATACACATCAGAATATTAGCCTTTTTCACAACTGCATTACCTAGCTGACCCATCTTCAGTTTGTGATACACTATAAGCCCAACATTCTTTTCTGCAGCACTATCACCTAGCCAGTTAGTTCCCATTTTGTAGGTTTGCATTTGATTTTTCCTTCTTAAGTTTAGTACTTTGCACTTATCTTTATTGCATATCATCTTGTTGATTTCAGACCAATTCTCCAATTTGTCAAAGTTGTTTTGAATCCTACAAAATCCTTGCAGTCCCTCACAGCTTGGTGTCATCCTCAGATTTTATAAGCATACTCTTCACTCCATTATCCATGTCATTAATGAAAATATTGACTAGTAGTGGACCCAGGACAGAACCATTTGGGATGCCACTAGATACACCCTCCCAGTTTGACCCAAAGCATTCGTAATTACTCTTTGAGTACGGTCTTTCCACCAGTTATGCACCCACCTTATAATAATTGCAAATACACCACATTTTTGTAGTTTCCTTATGAGAATTTCATGGGAGACTGTATCAAAACCCTTATTAAAAATCAAGACATATCATGTTTACAGTTTCCCCACATCCACTAGACCAGTGACCCTGTCAAACAAGGAAATTAGGTTGGTTTGGCATGACTTGCTTGTTATTTAGTATTAATGGTCAGGCAGCTGGTGTACTGTGACCCCTGCTTTTTAAACAGATCATTACTGTCTTACTGTTACTTTTTGCTCCTCCAGGTCTGTTTTTCATATGAACCTGTTGACTCTCATCTCACAGTTAGACAGTATGCTCATTGGAGAAGGACCCATCTTTTCATTATATGTATATTCAGAGCCTTGATCTCTTACTGGGCCCTCTGGATACAGCTAAAATACAAACATCAATAAAATAATTAATCATTAATATTGTATTATCAAAATAATAAAGTAATGTCCATAGCATTGCAAGGGCCTAATATTGGAAGGTTCTGAGCTGATTCAGGGAAGCACTTGCTTTCACTTTGATTTCAATGGGATGTAGGCATGTGTTTAGATGTTTTGCTGAATTGGAATGAACTGAAGCATGAGGTTAATGTTAAGCATGTGCTTAAGCACTTTGCTGAATCAGCGCCTCAATGCTCTGGGCACCTACTCTCCCACTGAGCTCTTACAGGTGAGTATGAAACAATATTTTTAAAACACCATTGCAAAATGTATACAGCACTAGATGCTATAATGTCTTTATACTCTTGAATTGTCTTGCTTCATTTAATTATAGGTACTAGAAAGAAAAAAAAATAAAGTTGTTATGAGGGGTAGGGAGACAGCCAACAAAACAAACAAAAAACTAAAAGTGTTAAGTATAGATTTGTATATATTTGCAAGAAAGACTATACTTATCAATTCAATAATTTGTTTCTCTCTGTCTCTTGAAAAGAAAACAGAAGCAAATACACTATGATGGCTAAAAATCATGGCTAAAAAGTATGTGCAATGGCTCAGTGTCTGATAATGATACAAACCAGGAAATTCAATGCCAAGGCCAAAATCACCATCTTAACTCATTTTAAATTGAGTGTCAGCCTTCAATTTGTATTTTTTAGGGTTTTTATTGTCAAACCAGACCTTTTAGGTAAATTATACATATTTTGTCCATAAATTTTCTGAGGGGAGGGGTAATATTTCATGGAAGGATATAGAACATATACAACACATATCTGACAAAACCATTAATCTATATTCTGTTTATTTGAAATAATTTGAATTGATGACTTTTTAAAAAAAAGTTGCTATAATCCTAATAACATTGTTACAACTACATAACAGGAGACTGTAGCTGTCCTAATTCCAAGAGTCAACACAATGTACGGCAGCATTGCCTGTTATTACGCACAGCATACTTTGAACTTTCACATGCCTATATTTATTCCACAGATGGCAGAGCTTGCGAAAGGATCAAACATCTTCCTGACAAGAGAGCATCTCATTTTGTGCAGGGAAATTGCCAGGTATACTTACTGGCTGGTAAATAAACTGATTGCCTGAGTCTTTCCAAGAGGAATTAACTAGTTGCCACAGACACAGAGGGGCAGGGAGGCATGGACAGCAGACTCATGCAATCCTTAATTCAATAGTTGGCAAAAAGGAATTGAATATAATATGCAATACTGTGCACATTTATGCTTAAAACAAAAAACTCACCTCTAAGACCATGGGTTTCACCTGCATAATAATCTGGAGACTAAGACCCTTTCTGGAGAATTTTTACATGAACCTAGCTCTTTGGGGCAGGGACTATCATTTATTATGAGTCTGTATGATGCCAAGCACTATTGGTCCAAATTTGAGTGTGGCCTCTAGATGCTACTACAACATAAATATTAAATAATAGTAATAGCAATAAGGATCTGATAGCAGGGATATCATTCTCTATTAAATTCTGTGGGATCATTTAAAAGCACTATATGAAAGATTATTATTAAATCTTTATGGTTTTGAGCGATTTTTATAGAATCCTATTTAATTTCCATAGAACCCTACAAGTTTCATTCTTATTAAATTATGTAGGATTTTTCCATAAGAGATGATACCCCAACCTAAGTTTCTCACAAAATTTTTCAAAAGTCACCTGATTTTTCCTTTCCTTACACCAGTTTTTAACACTGATTTTAACTGAATTATGCTTTATAACACTGGTACAGGAGAGCTGAGAATCAAGCCATTAAACAGAAAATAATAATAATACTTAACTCTTATATAGTGCTTTTCATCAATAAATCTCAAAGAGTGTTACAAGGGTAGTAAATATCATCTCCATTTTACAGATAAGCCACCAGAGCCAGTGTGAATGCCTGGGAAATGCCATATGTAAACCCAGCAAGGTCCAAAGAGAAGTGTTTAATAACAGCTAGGACTTCTCTGACAGGTACTATTGGAAACAGTGTATCGTCCTCATGGAACGATATTTATAAACGAGGCTTCACCATATTACATGCAAATACTTCTGTGTACATTCCACAATTTCCTATAACATTTTTCTTGCACACAGACCACCTTAGAAACTCCCCCAGACTGACTCACTTTGAGTTCTTATCACTAGTTCATGAGCTATTCCCTTAGTATTTGTTCTCTTACACTATTATCTGTTTCTCTTGTTCATTTTGAAGCTGTCCATAATTTTCCACTGAAAATGTCATGTGAGAATGATACATTTCTGTTACAGGCATAGTATTGACCCCACCGCTAGCATCCTCCAAGTAATATTATTTTCTTTTGGTCTGTCCAACCATGTCTCCTACCTGTTTCTTCTGGGCAGCACCACTCTTAACAAATATTTTCCATCTACACATATAGGCACCCAGGATGCAACTGTTAATGTTCTTGTTAAGGTTTTTTTTATTGTCTGAAATGTCTGCTCAATTGGTGACTGTGGTCAACTTTTTATTATGACTTGTGTTTCTAGCATGGAGGGTTGCTAGTGTTTTCCTTGAACTAGTTGGATGGATGGCTATTTGGTATAATTTGGCTTGCAATAAAAATATTTTTGAGCATAAAATAATGCATTGTGTCTAGTGGATGTTTCTTGCTAATATTAGCCACAGCTTGCACACTATGGGTCATGTCCAGAGCCTAAGGGACAAGGGAGACACTCCACAGAAGCTACTTCAATCCAGTTGCTGAAGTCAGGTGAAGGTGAGGGCATGACAGGCACTCTTTTGTCTTGGCATCCCTGTTGATAGCCACTTCAGCCCTGAGGTGGTTTGTCACCTTCTATGGCTCAGCCCTCCAACTGGGCCACAAGTTGTGCCCACCCCTTCCCAAGTATGTAAAGAGTCCAACAAAAGGCTAATTCCATTGCCCAATGAGGGGCTTCAGGTTTCACCTGGCCAAAGTTCCAGACTTGTAACCTTCTGGGATATGGGCTCTCTCTACTCTTAAATCTCCCGTGTCTGAGATACTAGGCATTTTGCCTCCAACCTTATGAGTGGGTGGGTAGGGGAACCTAGACTCACCCTCTCAACCAGGTTCTGATTCAAGGAACCAAAGGTAGGCGGCTGAGTCCTGCATCCTGCGCTATATGGTGGCCTCCCTGGATCACGTCCTACTGGTCTCCCCACACAAGAGGGAAAAGCAAAGGCTTGTAAAAATAAATCAAAGGTCAGGAATACCACCAGTAATTGGGGTCCTGGCAGCTAGGCCTCAAACTGTGCTCCTTTTACAGAGCTTCAGAGTTAGTTCTGCACGCCTTCCCTGGTTGTCTGCAAGTGAGCTACTCTGCTCCCCTTTTCAGCTCCTCCTCCAGCCTGTGTATGTATTGCAGGTGTGGGGGTGGACCCAGAGCTGCTCCTTAACCCCTTCCTCTCCACTGTGGGTTTGCACAGACCATTATAAGGTTCCATGCAGAAGTACTTCCTCTGGCCATGTACATGCCAGAGTGTCTGCATCTCCCACACTGAACCCCTTCAAGCAGACCTGCCCTAGCTGACAAAATGGGTGTTATACAAATAGAAATGACTGGAATCACCTTAACCCTATGGTTCTAGTGTGATAGGAAAAGATAAAGAGAAGTGGCTAGTTGTCCTCTTCCATAATGCTTATGGTCCACTGTCATAATCCTCTGCCATGTTTACCTCTTTCCAAGCTAAACAGTTGTAGTATTTTTAATCTCTTTTTGTACAGCAGCCACACCCGCAAGACTGTATGCACTTCCATTACCCTTCTCTGCACCTTTTGTGAAACTGCTATGCTGGCTGACAATGCCAATGATATCAAAGGGACAAAAGTAGGAAGGAGACAGCAACTGAGAATGGAACAGACACCAAATTAAGTCTTTTTTTCTCTTAGAGGGTGACAATTTGCTAGAGAACAAGTAAGGAGCCTGGGTCCATGCAGTTTAATAGGGAAAATAATATTTTAAGAAGCAGTGCAGTTAAATTTGTTTTCAGTAGCACTGGTCAGAAAATTTCCATCCATGTTTTTTTCAATGGCAGATACAGTTTCCATAAAATGGACATTTTTTAGTTTGCTGAATTTTTTTGATTTTCCAGCTGGAAAGTTTAATTATTTTCTGTCAGATTGACCTGGATCAAAATATTTGGGGTTTTTGAGCCAAATCGAAATGATGGGCAGAAATTCCAATTTTCAACCAGCTCTACTTTTTATTCTTTGAAGGACAGAAGGGAGAAAATTCCTTCCAGCCCACAATGTAGAAAAGAATGCAGGGAAAAGTTCTGGACATCAGCAGGGGACAAACACTTTAACTCCCACTAGTATGCACGCACTTAGAAGCCTTTGCTTCATTTTCCTTATGAACTGACCCCCGTGGGGCAGCTGAAGTCTATATGGATGATTCAATGAACTGCTCATGCTATGTTACCTGTCTTCTATGCATTAGCAAATAATTCATTGTTTCACCTGTAAAAAGATATGATTTGTATTCAGTGGTAAATGTGGTTCACTGGTTATAAACATCAGATTGAAACATAGATGCCACCATTGCTTTTAAAAATATTCTCCATGGAAAAAATATAAATTATTTGTATGTTCTATAGATCCATCCTGTTACTAGTCTTCAGCAGATCTTTCTTTTGGTGACTTCTCTTAGATGGTCTATTTAATTGCAGTGCTTCTTTTCCCAGGCTCACCTTTGGTTTAACAATCTAATCAGCTGTTGCTGCTAATTCCACAGATCTGTGCATCCAATTGAGGCTTCACATTTCTGAGTATTAATGTATATCAGGATTTATTTTTAAAATCCCCTTTAGAAATATGTAGCTCCAGTTCTTGGAAAGAGAAAACAAAATCCCTCCATAAAGATGTGACCCAGTGAATCCTGCATTGTAGTTTGCATCTCAGAATAGCTTCATGTGTTTTTCTTGGAATTGTTGTCAACTAGCAACTTCCCTCCCACCCTTGAATTGTTTCCCGATAACTGGGAGTTGTTCAATAGCCTATATGATGGCAGCTTGTGATAGCAAGTATTTTAATAATAACCACAGGATAAATTAGCTTTAATTCTAACATTTCATAAGAAAATTATATGAGGGTGAAGGGGAATAGTCCTCATCACATTTTCCTGGACATTTCTATTTTTAAGACTATCACTTCCAGCACTTGGTTTACATTAGTCTCCACTAAGAAGATTCTTAAAACCAGCAAATCCTCCTCATCAACAGTCAGAAGTAGAGGTGCCAGATTGAATTACATACATTTTCACACATCAGTTACTGGAGAAGTGTTTCTGGTGTTGCAGAGGTCAAGGTTCAATATGCAGAGACATCCAGACCTGATACTTCCTATGGCATGATGTAGGAGCTAGTGACCTTTGAGGTGGTGAAAAGTTTATAAAGCTTTATTTTCTTTTTTCAGGTACATGGAAGCTTTTTAGAGTGTGGACACTCTTTGTCTTTGTGTGTTGTGTAGCACCAAGCACGTTGTCTATGCTGAAAAATAATAAATGCACCAATGAATGTAGCAAATAAAAAAAAAACATTTGAGTTAAATATGACAATGAGGTAATGATGTATACAAACAATATATCAACAGAGAAAATGATAGCCTGGTGTTCTTAGGTATGCAAAAGAGCTATAACATGGTTTCATAAAGTCCAAGGCCTAAAGTAAAACTGTGGTAATTGAATCTGACCTCCTGTATAACACAGGCCATAGAACTTCCCCAAAATAATTCCTAGAGCAGATCTTTTAGAAAAAACATCCAATCTTGATTTTAAAATTGTAAATTATGGAGACTCCACCTTGACCCTTGTTCCACTAGTTAATTCCGCTCACTAGTAAAAATTTACACCTTATTTCCAGTCTGAATTTGTCTACCTTCAATGTCCACACATTGGATTGTGTTATACCTTTCTCTGCTAGACTGAAGAGCCCATTATCATATATTTATTCCCCATGTAGGTACTTACAAAATGTGATAGTCACCTGTTAACCTTCTCTTTGTTCAACTGAATAGATTGAGCTCCTTGACTCTATCACTATAAATCATATGTGTGCTGGGATTCAGATTGGTTGATGGCTATTGTACGTGTTAGCACTCAAAGACTCCAGTTAGAAAAAAGGATCCAATCGTGCTGGAGGCTGCAAAATTACGTATTAAAATACAGCCTGTGTCCCAAAGGTTTACAATCTAAGGGACAGGACTAAAGTCTGTTGCAGTCAGTGAGGAAATTCCCATCAACTACAGTGACTTTGGATCTGATCCTAATATTGTTAATCCTGGTTCTAAACCGTGTTCACCTGTAAATACTAATTGCAAAGAAGTTGCCAGACCACTTAGGAATTAATCATTTCATGGATTAGAATATTTCAGTTACTGCAGTAACATTATTTTTGCATGTGAAGGAGTCCTCTTCCCAAGTGATACCAGAAAATATTGGGTGGTTTCTTCATTTCCCTTAGTCAGACCCTATATTTAGCCTTGGTTGACAATTTCAGAACTCCTGCTTTAGAGTGACACAATAGATGGATATCCAGGAGGTCAGCACAGAATAGGGACATATATATTTTCAAATTATCGTGTGATCAGCTAGCCAGAGAGTTATACATTTGGGAAATGCAAGGAGATATATGCTGAAGATTTGTTTTATTTATTGGCACGCTCTGCATTGCCTCCTGATGGACAGTAAATAGGACAATACCGTCCTAGGCTCCAAATGTAAATATTTTACTGCTCCAGTAGCAGTGCTAAATGGGATAAGTGCCTTATAGGGATACAATCAATTTACATATCACACTCAGATCAGAATATTTTTTCACCGACTATGGTTACAAATAACACTTGAGATAATGATAAATGAAAGAGATTGGAGAAAAAAATGTTTCTGGTTGTTCCCCCTCCCCCAGTTTGTTTACTTTGTGCATCAGACAATACTTTGTCTATCTATAGTGTAGGGTATAGTAGTGTCTTTTACAGAAGGAGAACTGCACTGAAATCAATGGTTTGCCTGACAGATAGGAGTTACTTTGGATAGCCAGAGTCCTGGTTTGAGCAAAACTCATGGAGGTAGGGATTGGAATGCTTTATAGACGCAAAAAGAGAAGGGAAGATTCAATTGGACTACATTAAAGTCATCATGGAAATGCTGCAGGAGTAGCAACTGACTATTTTTATTGAATTGTATTTTAATGAGATTATTTGTAAAAGTAGAACAGTATTTTCTAACTCCAGGTTTAAAAAGACAACATTATTGATGTTTGTAGAATTCTGTAATATCTCTCTCCTGCATACAGAACCCTGCAAAGTCCTTCCTGGGACTGATAAGAGAGGAAAAAAATCTAACTCTGTCAAAGAAGTACTTAGAATGATACACTCCAAACCTCTACTCTCTCAAGACAGGGTTAAGCTATCAGTGCTGTCACCGTTTCTGGGGGAGGGACCCCACTGATGGAGAGCCTCAGTACATATAAGAATGGAATGCTGAGAATTTATCAGCTTTTACTCCAATTAGTGGTGGAGACTTGGAGCTGAGCTATGTATCCACCTATGTATGAACATCAGGTAAATAAATGACAGACCTATCCTGAATACTTCTGTCATTGGAAGGTTCGGAACATGCTTAGATTGCTCCACTAGGCTGCTGATACTGAATAGGCAAATGGTTTGATTGTTAGTACAAATATCAGCATATATCATACTGGCTGCTCAGAACAAATGATATTCTAAGTAGTTATTGGAGTTATTGCCAGTTCTTTGAAGAATATAAAATGATGTTGAGGTTTAAATAAGATTAAATAAGGAGTCAAAGTGCTGTATTAATAACATTCCGTTAATTGTCTCTTCTGTAAACACACGACACACATATACATATATATCTCCAGACGTTTTCTATGGTAAGTTCCATTCCAAGTAATAGAAGTGTTCTAAGACCTGTTTATTCACCAGCCGGAACTGGTTTAAGGGAATATACACGTTAATTCAGTTATACAACAACAGCATCTAACTATGTAGAAAATACATCACCTGCCATCAAATGATTTTACACTAGTGTTAGATGGTATATTAAAGTATGCTCCGTTTTCATGACAGTCTGGGACATCCACCAAGAGAGATTAGAAATCCAGTGCTCGGCTACATCAAAAAAGAAACAATCTGGTGAATAAGGTATTGGAATGGGCTACAGGAGGAGACCTGAATTCAGTTCCTAGTTCTGCCACAGACTTCCTCTGTGACTTTGGGCAATTGATTTAACTTCTCTGTACCTTAGTTCCCTAGGTGTGAAATGCGGCTAACTCCTCCTTTCTCCCATCCTTTCAGTGACATGTCTATTTAGACTCTAAACTCTTTGGTTCAGGGAAAATATATAGCATAAGAGGGCTTCATCTTAGTTGAGACCTCTCAAATAAAGATAATATCAATACCTGTTATTAACATGGTGCATGTTCTTATGTAACAAGGTTCATGACATACAGCTCTGAAAAGCTTCCCAACTCCCTGTTATTTAAATAAAGATGTTGTGATCTGTAACCTGCCTCCTGCTGATTGTGAGGTGTGAAGGGCCACATCCTCAGCTGGTGCCAGGCGGCATAACTCGGGTCAACTGTCAAATGCAACTGAAACATTCTTCCCCATTACAGCCCTTTATGAAAATGAATGAGTTAAATGTGCCCTCTGAGTTCAATGGCCTCACACTAGGAATAAATCTGGCCTAATACATCTGGTCTGAGATTTCCGAAGCTTCCTTGAGCAGTTAGATGCCCAGTTCCTATTCA
Source organism: Chrysemys picta bellii (assembly GCF_011386835.1). Lineage (NCBI taxonomy): Eukaryota > Metazoa > Chordata > Testudines > Emydidae > Chrysemys > Chrysemys picta. The sequence continues at coordinate 28,603,779 of NC_088792.1, forward strand.
CTTTAGCAGGAAATGTGTGACCAACACTCCCCACTCCCCAGGCAACTTTGAAACTCTCAACCCTTTTGCTTAGTGTGTATGTCAAGGGTAAATATGCCTGCAATGGAAAGCTTCACTTTAGGCTAAACAAACTTGCTTTTATGCGTTCTCCAACAATATACGACTAGATGCTGTATTCCTTCCACACCCAAAGCCTCTCATTAACTTCACTAGGAGTTTTGAGTGTGCAAGGAGTGCTATTTGGAACTCAGGATGTGGACACACCCTTTATTGTTTCCAAAGGAAGATTGCACTGGGACTCATACACTGTACAGAGATAGGATAGATACATATTCATTATTACATTATTACAGTAGAGGTTCTGGCCTCATTTGAGACAATGACTAGGCAACACGCCAGCTTGCTCCTCATGAAAATCCATTAAATGTAATGGTTTTGAAAGAAAGGGTGATGCCAGGGTCAGATAAGTGTAAACCAGTTCTACTAGGTAATGGAGTCAGTGGGGGGGGGGGGAAGCATGTGAATTCAGTTTTCTTATGTGGTTAACGTCACACAGTACAAAATTTGTTCAGAGTTTGTTGCATAGTTTAAATATTTCTAGGTTCAGATGAAAACTATGTCAGTTGTTTCTAAAGCTGCCAAGGGCATATATATGTCAGTTTTCATAAAGAATAATTTCCCCTAGGATCTTTGGCTTAGGTTAACCTTCAGACCTTCCCCGACCCTGGCTGAACCATCATGGTTTCTTTTTGTGTGTTGTTCTCTGGATAAATGTACCTGACAAAATGTAAGCACCTGCAGAGGAATATGTTGACTGAATCTCTGAACAGCTCTCACATCCACCAATTGTTTCTGAAACGTACAGCAAAGATTTCTCCTCCTTTTTTTCCCCTGAAAAGATTTATTCCCCCATTGCAAGGAGGATGGGCAGCTTAGAAGTGAATACATATTAAAATGAATAAATGTTCTTCACATTAGACTTATTTTCTAACGGCCATTGATTTTTAAGCACAACTCCCCACTGATTTCCACAGGGAAAGTTCTGCTTATAAACCACTGGTGAGATACGTCCCCAAGAATTCTTGACATATTTTAAATGCATATGATCAACCATGTTGCAGTCAGTTGATTAACATCTTAACACAGGGCCCTATTTTAAGGCAGAGAATCCAGCACATTCCTGCTAGAACAGCTAATATAACCCTTTTGGATACAGTGAAAATCCTGTATTACTTAACAGACAAGAGATGTTTCCCAGAGACTGCAAAAACCTGTGAATGCACCACTCAAGGCTGATATCAGAGTCCTCTGCTCTACTCCTTGCTAATGATATTGGTCCCACCCCCCATTTTCTTAATAAGCTTGGTTTCTTCATTGTTCAAATGTAACAAATAATTTCAGGGTTAAGTCACTGTTGGCACGCACAATAAAGCTGGTGGGAAAAGGAAGTTTCCAGGGCAAAGCAAAAGCTGACATATTGTTCAAGAATCTTTTGCCTAAGAAACATGACGTTGTTGTAATGTATTGTTTTAGGTTCACACAATCCACTGATATTAATATGTATGGCGTGCTGAACAGTTTTGATCTGAAGAGAATTTAAATATATATTGGAAATGAATAGTGTACTTCATTCTACACCCACAAGTTGAGACATACTTTTGGAATAGGCACTTCACCTCAAACATTGTCTGATATAAGGCCATATATCTAAAACCCCATTCTGGGATTGTACAGCACCTAGCATAACAGGGTCCTGTATCCTAAGCCTTATTACAATGCAAGTAATACACTAGTAGCAACAATATTTCTTAATAATGCACTCAGATACTATAGTAATGAGTGGCACTATAAAGCCCTACAAGAGATAGAGGGCTTGCCACGATGAACATTTAGTTGATGGCAAGCTGGGGTGTGAATATACCCCACACTAGCCTGGAATGAACTACCTGTCATAGAATCATAGAATCATAGAATATCAGGGTTGGAAGGGACCTCAAGAGGTCATCTAGTCCAACCCCCTGCTCAAAGCAGGACCAATTCCCAACTAAATCCCAGCCAGGGCTTTGTCAAGCCGGGCCTTAAAAACCTCCAAGGAAGGAGACTCCACCACCTCCCTAGGTAACCCTGTCTGTGTGGATCCCTCTGATGTGCATGAAAAGTCTATTAATGCACTTTGATCTAGTCCCGTTTCATATCAGCAGGTCCACTTGGACAGATAGTCCAAGGAAGGCTAGTGTAGGGTAGATTCACACCCCACCTTGCTGTTAGCTAATTATTCATGTAGATGAGCCCAAAATCTTTAAAGTATGAGCTTTATGTAATTAGGCCACAAGGATTGTTTTGCTGGATATGTATAGCACGTTTTTTGTGTTTGAAAGTAAATTACAAGTTGCCAAACAATGCAAGAAGGTAAACCAGGTCCAGTACATTGCAGTGATGGTGATGTGTGTGCAACCTGCACTCCAGTGAAAATGGTACTTAGATTGTGACCCTTGTTATCCACAGGCAATGAACCAAAACTAAGTTTAGACCTCCCCCTGGCCTGTTTTGTTTTTCCTAACAGGAAGAAATTATTATTAACCTTTCCATAACTGTTGCTCTTCGAGATATGTTGGACATGTCCATTCCACTGTAGGTGTATGTGTGCACCAGCACACAGTTGTCAGAGAGTCTTTCCCCTTAGCGGTACCCACTGGGGTGGCACGAGCACTTTCTGGTGCCTCACACACAGTGCACAAGCATAAAGGGCAGATCCGTTCCTGATCCTGCTCAGTTTCTTCCATCCGGAAGACTCCATAAGAGAGGGGAAGGAGAGTGGGTCACAGAATGGATATGTGCAACTCATCTCAAAGAACAATTACTTATTAGAGTAATTGCACATGTCTATTCCACCATAGGTGACTCACAAGCAGTCCAAACTGGGTTCAGAGTCTATTTGAACAGGGACTGGAAGACCACTCATCCAAATTTAACGTCATCTCTAGATTGCTGAGATACAGCATAGGTCACTGCTTTGCAAATGACCAGTATGGGAATGTTAGCCAGAAAAGATACAGAGGTCACTTGAGACCTAGTTGAATGACCCAACAATTTATCTGCCAGCTTCACATTAGCCAACTGTAACATAGGCGAATACAACAGGGTATCCATGATGATAATCTTTGAATGGAAAAGGGACTGCCCTTCATTCTGTCTGCAAATACAATGAACAATTGAGTCAAAGAGCTTTTTAGTCTGGTCCAGCTAAAAAATTAATACTCTTCTAAAAGCCAGAGTGTACAGTCTCTCCTCCTCCTTATTACCATGAAATTTTGGGGAAAAGGTCAGTAAGAAAAGTGCTTGGTTAATATGAAAACTTTTGTAAGAAAACTTGGGTGTGGATGAAGGTAGACATTGTCAGCATAGAAAACTGTATATGGAGGATCTGATACTGGAGCCCTCAACTCCCCCACTCTCCTGGCCAATGAAATGGCTACTAAAAATGTTACCTTCATCAAAAGGTTCAACAGAGAGCAAGGCACTCGAGGCCCAAAGGGGGGACCATCAGCTTTGTTAAGACTAGACTCAGGCTCTATGGTAGAACAGGGGTCTGTACCTGCAGAAATAATCTGTCCAAACCCTTTAAAAATCTTACAGCCATCAGGTTAGAAAAGAGAAAGTGGTTGTCCACAGGTGAGTGAAATGCCTATATATCCGCTCGGTGTTCTCTGAGCAAGTTAATTATAAATCCTTGATATTTCAGGAATAGAAGATAATCCAGCACATGCTGTTAGAAGCAAAAAATGCAGAAACCCCGTTCAGTCTCGACCAGATGGAAAACCTCTTCCATTTAGCCAGGTAAGTAGTTCTAGTTGTTGTTTTTCTACTATTCAGCAAAAAGAACATCAGGGACTTGCGAACTAACTGATTAGCTTGCATAGCATTCCTTCCTCACATCAAGGGATGGGTGTGTTGGTGCTGACTGACAGTACGATAGCTATATTTTATGTAAACAAACAGGGAGGGGATCCAGGTCCTCACTGCTCTGCCAGGCAGCAATCCTGCTCTGGGACTTGTGCATCAGCAGCTCTATGCTTCTGAAAGCGGCCTACCCCCCAGGAACTCAGAATATGCTGGCAGATCACCTCAGCAGGTTGTTTATCAATCACCACAAGTAGTCCCTTCGCCCAGACATAACAAGGTCCATTTTCAAGTTCTGGGGAATTCTCCAAGTGGATCTGTTTGCAACAAAAGGCAACAGAAAATGTCACCAGTTTTGTTCCTATGTGGGCCACAGTTTGAGTTCATTCATGGATGCTTTGCTGCTGCCATGGTCAGAGGTTCTGCTATACGCTTTCCCCCCGACCACAACACTTCCGCATAGAGTTCTATGCAAGGTCAAGCAGGTCAAGGCCCACCTTATACTGATTGCCCTGCACGGGCCCATCATCACTAGTTTTCACAGCTCTTAGACCTCTCAATCAGTCCGCCACTGTCACTCATGTTTCGCACAGATGTAGTTTCATAGAATTATGGCAACCTCCTGCACCCTAATATTCAGGCCCTTCACCTGGTGGCCTGGAGACTTCACTGATAACATTGGTGGAGGAGTCCTGCTCTAGAGACTTTCAAGAATGGCTGCTGAATAGTAGGTTTCAGAGAAGCAGCCGTGTTAGTCTGTATCTGCAAAAAAGAACAGGAGTACTTGTGGCACCTCAGAGACTAACACATTTATTTGAGCATAAGCTTTCATGGGCTAAAACCCACTTCATGCATGCATTCGATGCCCACGAAAGCTTATGCTCAAATAAATGTGTTAGTCTCTAAGGTGCCACAAGTATTCCTGTTCTTTTTTTAAATCAGTTAGTTCGCAAGTCCCTGATGTTTACGTGTAGACTGAAATCTTGGATAGACCAAAGACTTTGCATCTGCAGGTGTCCCAGAGGAGCCCTTCCAACCCATGTCTGAGGCATCCATGACTAAGGTAAGCGACTGCTAAGGCAGAGTGAAGGGAACTCCCTTGCCGACATTAATCGTGTCCACCAATCTAGGGAGGATAAGATCAGATTTGGTATGTGTACTACCATATATCTATGTGGTGCTCATTGGTGAATACACTTTGGCCAGCCAGCTTTGAAGGAATCTGAAACGTAGCCTGGTGTATTGGACTACACAAGTGTATGCTGCCATGTGTCTCAGTAGCCTTAAACAGTTTATGACCATGGTGATGGAATACACCTTCAAGTCTTTAAGATTTTGCATTGCAAGTACCTGCCTGCTGTAGTAAGGCCCTGGCCATTGTCGAATCAGAACTGCTCCAATAAATTCTATATTCTGTATTGGAGACAGGATTGACTTGACCAACAGGCTGAGTGCATTGAAGCTGGATCAGATTACACTTATACTGGACAACACCTGTGATGTGGATTGACCCATTGTCAGCCAGTCATCCTGGTAAGGAAAAACATGGACCTGGACCTCTGAAGGAATGCTGTTACCAGCATCACATGTTTTGTAAATACCTGAGGGCAGCTGAGAGACCAAAAGGGAGCACTGTGACCTGATAATGGTGACCGCTGATGATATATCTCAGAAATATTCTGTTGTTCTGATGAATCACCACATGGAAGTACGTGTCCTTTAATTCAAGAGCACTATGCCAGTCCCTTGGCTCCAGGGAAGGAATAATGGAAGCTAAAATGACCATATGGAATTTTGATTTGAGGAACTTGCTTAACTCCCTTAGATTCAGTTTCATGCTCACTCTCCCCAAAGACTGACAGATGGTGGTTTCTGTCATGTGGACACCAGCCCGCTAGTGAAATCATTAACTCATGTCACATAAGCTACAGAATAGATTTCAAAAGGTAACAACTTTTAGCCATTCCCATCTTGGAACCACTCCCATCCTGAACCAACATGCTTTTTCGGTGAAATGTTCTGTATGCCACTGCCAGCTATCTTCCTTTGAAGGTTTATCATTGGAACCTTGCAAAGCGACCTGATGCCCTGCCCAGATTTTCAGCAGAACCGAAGATTCAGGTCTGAAAGCAAAGTTTACAGCATGCTCTTTTCCATTTGGTGGGATTCAAAATTAACAGGAAATAATTCCTTTCGGCATTCATCTGCATTTCCAATTGTTACTAATTATAACACATCATCTAGTTTATCCTTTAAGTTCCATGTCTCTGGCTTGCATGGAGCCACATATTGTAATTTGTGGTTTTTATTTTCAGCTGGCAGACAGAGGACACAGACTACAATAAAGACACTCACCTAAGACTTTACCGATGAATTTTCATCGGACCTAAAGATTAAATGCAACTATTTATATACATTAACAAATTACACATTGTCAAACCAGCCCAGTTTGGTTGTAATGTTATCATATGAGTTAATCTGTACATCACCGTTTGTCCTTTATTGTTTTATCTTTTATGCTATCCGGCAAAGTGCTGAGGGCTCTCAAATCCCATTTACTTCTGTGAACCTCAGGGGGAGTCGACAGCACTCAGCATCATGCAGGATCAAGTCTTGTATCATAAAACAGAGCACAATTCATCATATGCTTAGCATGCAAGTGGCGACAACAAACAGTTACACTCCTGTTGTGCATGAACCAAATTATCTCATCAGAGGAAAAATAAAATACACTGTTATGGGAAAAGACTCAATACTCATCCACGTCAGGGAATTTGGCTTAGTAGAATCATACCATGGTCCTGAAAAGCCCTCAGATTACCACCCAAAAATGGAAAAATAAGGCTCAGTCCTGTCAAAAGTGCACCATTAATATAATCTATAACTTAACTGTGTGCTACATTCAGTGCTGGTCCCTGCACTCAGATTAGTCTTCATTTGCCTGGGCTGTGTTGTAGCCCCTTCTACACACACACACACACACATACACACACACAGAGAGAATTTTATAGGAGTGAAGCACTTCACTTGGCCAGTCCCACACTGCCTCAGGCTAAGACTTTTAAAGGAGTTTCACGCAGATCTTACCACATGGAAGTTAGGAGCCTAAGGATCTAGGTCCCATATGCCCAATTTCCACTGAATTTCAATTGGAGTTGGGCATCTAATTCCCTTATACTCGTTTGACAAGTCCAGCCTTCAGTGAGAAAATTCCAAAGGGCCTGTTTGAGGAGATTATTAATATATCACGTTTATTATGGTAGTGCATAAGGGCCAACCAAGAATGGGGCCCCATTTGCTAGGTACTTTACAGACACAGTAATAGATGGTTCCTGCCCTGAAGAGCTTACCATCTAAATAAACAAGACAGACACAAGGTGCGGGGGGGGGGGGGGGGGATAACACAAAAGCAGAGTGAACAATGTCATGGTGGCAAATATCATGGGTAGTTCCTCTGGTTTTGGGGGGTGAGTAAGTGATGCCACATCCACTATTCCGAAGTTCTGAGTGCCCTGGTTTTTAAACATGTTTTTCAGCTTCACAAATAAATGGCTAACTTTGGTGATTGAACGCAGGGAAAGTGCTAATTTTCTGCCCTTAAATAGAAATCCAGTATGTTGTAAGTGGCTTATATGATTAGTGGAACCTTTTCTCATAGATTTGTAAACAGTAGGTAGAAATGCACCAGCCAGTCATTTCTTGAATGGAGTCTAATTTAACAGCTCCAGTAGCTTATTGTTGTCTGGAAGGGTTGTGAAGAAGATAGACAGAATGTAACAACCTGCCTTATTTCACACTATTCTGGCTTAATGGAGCAGCAGCAGACTTGATGGTGAGCTGTGGGACTGCATTTGCAAGCGTGTTTACAGATACAGTATTGATTTCGTGGTTCACTAAGAGCAGTTCTGTACTGCCACTGCTTGCAATAAATAACCCTGCGAGAGCCTACCTGGTTGTGAAGTAGTAATACATTATTTAACAGGAGCTAATCAATATCAAACAAGCATTCCCTTTGTTACAGGAGTGGTATTGACAGAATGGCTCTCCCTTTTAATTTTTTATTATTTAACATCGATTGCTGAAACTCAGTTCTGTCTGCTACTCTTCCCCATCAACAGCCGTATACAGAACCAGTCCTGATCAGAAATTTAACTTTCTTTTTCTTAAGAATAAATTGCCCAGTTTTAGTTCAAAATTAATTTGGGGGACGATCCTGCACCCGCTAAAATCAATAGGAATTTAGTCATTGACTTCCATGGAAGTAGGATCAGGCCTTTGATCAGATATAAAAATCACACTATTTTACCCTTCTTTGGAATAAGGGATCAGTTCTAAAACAAATCCCCAAATAAGTCTTTATTATCACTAGAAAGTCCACCAGAAAAGAACACAGAAGTTGCATTTGAACTTCTTCGCAACTATTAGGAGATGAAGCTTTTGCCACATGTAATCTGAAAAATAGTTTTCCATTTTCTTTCCCCCCTCCAACGAAGTCTCACATTTGACCTTCAGACTTAATGTCACAGTCTCAATGATCATAAAGGCCAACTAGTATAGGAGAGGACTTTCAAAAACTCCTCACCATTGGTCTGCCTCTGCTTCTATTGGAATCAATGGTAATACACCCAAGGGGATTCAATGGGAGCAATGTTAGCCAAAGATGAACACTTTTGAAAATCCTTCCTGTGAGGTTTTGTACCTGTTGCAGAAATGTAGTAATTGATACAAATAAGCTTAACTTGGGCTTGTGCCTGTGAAGTGCTAAGCATCTTCCCACTGAAATCAGCATGATTTGTCACAGAATTATGCCCTTAAAAAGGTATTGCTTAATTTCCAACAATGAATTTACTTATATAAGTTCCTGAAATATACTGATTTGTTATAATATTAAAAAATACCAAGTTAAAAAAAATGCAGTTTGAATGTTATGCATTTTATTTCCAAATGAAAGTTATCTTCAGTTCTACAATCGAAGGACAAACTCCACAGCACCTGTGTCATAGCTGCAAGGCAATAAGAAAATTGCCTTATATTATTCATGTATTGTAATTGTTTGTATAGCCATAGTGTAATAGGTGCTTTGCGGACATTAGGAAGTCAAAGCTGTGGTTTGAATGGCTTATAATCTAAATAACCTAAAGCAGTGGTTTTCTACCTGTGGTCCATGAACCCCTGGGGGGCTGCAGACTGTGTCTAAAATTTCCAAAGAGGTCTGCACCTCCATTTGAAATTTTTAGGGGGTCTGCAAATGAAAAAAAAAGGTTGAAAATCGCTGTTCTAGAACATGTAATGATTGTATTTAAATGGATTTGTGTGGGAACAGGAGGATGCAATACACCTGTCCTATTCTACCACCCTTTCACAGCATCCAGACAGTTTCAGTCCACAAACTCAAAATGTGCAAGGACTTCACAGATCTAGCATTGTCAGTGCTCTATCAATCTGCAAAAAGATATTTTTGTTTTTTTTTTTTAAATAAATCTAGCTAAATTTCTAGATGAAATGTCATTTCAAACAAAAAGTCAAAATGTTTTGTTTTGAAAATGACAAAACAAAACAATTCAGCTTTTCAATTTTCTTCTTTTTTTTTCAGCCAAAATCATTCATAGAATTCATGAAATATTTCAGTCGATCTGAAACTGCATTTTTTGGCAAATAAACTTGTCTGTAAAAATTCTCCCAGCTCTGCTGCAAAGAATAATTATTTCACGTTCCTGGCAGCTGCAGACTCATCTTTCAGTTAGAATTATTACATTTTTCAACCAGGTATAAAACAGGAAGTATAAATAAAAACAGGAATTGAACTTTAGACAGGTACATTTAAAAATGATGATGTCATTTAGGACTCAATTGAGCCTTTGGACTCTGCCCTGGTACATGGGGCAGTCAGAAGCTATGTCACCTCAGGAGGAGCCAGGGGAAGAAACTGTGACCCAGAAACACTCTCTCACACTCCCTGTGGCATTACTTCCCATTTGGGAGCTTTTCTAGTGCAAAAACAAGGGGCTTGCAGAGAGGCCCACACCAATCTGGTATGCAGTGGTGTGTCAGGCTGATTAAGAGTGCCAGAATGGCAAAACTTCCAAAACCAGCCCAATAAAGGATAATATGTTTTTAAAATACAATATTCCTGTGACTTTCCTCACCAGCTCTTCCTGCTATTCAATCCACTCACAGTGTTCAAAAAAAGCCCAGAAATTGTCATCTGTGGCCAAACTTTGTCTGTTATAGCCAGAGAGGAATGTCTTGAATTTAATATGCTTGGTTTGGGAGATCTGTTTTTGTCCGCTACAACCAATTGTCCATTATAACCATGACCATCATAAGTGGAGTGTGCAGTATGTAATTTAACAGCAGTGGTTAGTGCAGCAAAAGCCAACTGTTGAGGCTGGGTGGGAAACCTGAGATATTTCGTTAACCAAATATGTCTTAAAATACTTTTAATTTTTTGAGAAACTATCAATCTCTGCATTCTTGGCGAAGCATTGTTGTTACAATGTTAAAATGGTCTATTCATCTTGAAATGTACACTTCTCCAGAAAAGAGGAGATTTGTTTATTCTTTCAGATCACTGAATGACTTATACTAAGCAAGAATTCAGCAACTTCAGGGTTTTTGGAAAAAGGGGTTAAAATCGTGGGGGTTCATATTGAATGGACACTAGGGGAGGGGAGATCCTTGAAAGACAAAGTGGGTGAGGTAATATCTTTTATTGGACCAACTTCAGTTGGTGAGAGAGACAAGCATTCGAGCTACACAGAGCTCTTCCTCAGGTCTGGGAAAGGTGTTCAGAGTGTTAAAGCTAAATACAAAATTGAACAGATAGTTTAGCAGAAGTAGTTAGAACATATTCTAAGGGACCATTCAAGTTGAAATAGTCATAGGACAAGAAGAGGGGGTTAGTGGCTGACAGATTGTTGTAATAAGCCATAAATTCAGTATCTTTATTAAGACCATGATTTTTAGTGTCTAGCAAAGTTATGGATTTAAGCTCCCAAGCTTGTCTTTTGAAAGTGTTGTGGATGAGGACCGATAGGTCACATACAGAGAGATTGCTTTGTGAAAAGTGTTTATCTACAGGTGATATGGTGTTTTTCTCTTGTATCATTTTCTTGTGTGAGTTCATTTGAGAATGTGGTTATCATCTGGTTTCACCCACATAACTGTTATTGGGGCATTAATGCACTGGATGAGGTAAGGCCACATTTTATGAGAGGCATGTGTAGGAACCAGGGATCTTAAAGGGGGCGTTGTTGCAGGTGTTGATCATTGTAGCAGGTGAGATATGTCTGCAGGTTTTGCATTTGTTGTTCTGGCAGGGTCTGGTGCAACTTTGAATTGGTATGTCCTGGTCTGTGGGGAACTTGCTTCTGGTGATAAGCTTGGAGAGGTTGGGTGTTGTTCAAAGGCCAGAAGAAGGGGTTCAGGAAATGTTTCTTTCAGGATGGAGTCCCCATCAAATATGGGTTGTAGTTGTTTGATTCATAACTTTGCTAGACACTAAAAATCATGCTTTTAATGAGGACACTGGACTGATGGCTTATTACAACAATCGGTAAGCCACTAACCCCCCCTTTTTGTCCCATGACTATAGGGGTGTGAACAAGCCACTTCACCTTAGAATGTGTGCTAACTATTTATGCTAACCTGTCAGTTTGACCTTGTATTTAGCTGTGACACTCGGAATACCTTTCCCAGACTTGAGGAAGAGCTCTGTGTAGTTTGAAAGTTTGTCTCTCTTGCCAACAGAGGTTGGTCCAATAAAAAATATTACCTCACCCACCTTGTCTCTCCTGGGACTGACACGGCAACAATGACACTACAGGATAACAAATATTAAAGTTGATTGTAACTTAAGTATAGAGAAGTAATATATAATGCACCATAACCCTTTTAATGTAAGTTAGATTATTTTGAAAACTAAGCATTTCAATAAAAGTCCCAATTTGGGTCTTGTTGCAATAACCAGGAATGGGGGAAAAGGAGGATTCACAGTATGGTGCATTTTATCCTCTGAACACATCAGTAAATCATTCATCCAAATTTTTATCCTGCTGTCATTGGTGTGCCAGAAGAATTTATGAGTGCTTATATTAGTCCATGCAAATTCCATGTTATCAAGACCCCCTTGCATGAAGACATATGGGTTTGAGTACCTGCCAAAGGGTAGGGGACACCTACGGTAGTTTTGCAAAGCTGTGTGTGAAGTAGGAGTAATCTGTATAGCACACATTAGGGGAGGTTTTCACAACATGTTAGGAGATTGAAATCATGGACACTGGAAGACTGGGGAAGGAAAGGTTCCACAGCTGTTATGGGCTGCAGAGAGGAGTTCTTTGTTTTCTGAGACTGTAGGAGTTCCAAGAAGAGTGTATCACACAGGAAAGACAGGTGTAGTTGTACACCTTTCTGGTGTTAATTGAGTGGGACACACCAGAAACATGGGGTCATTTACAGCTACACACTTGGACCAAGATTTAAAACAAAATGGGTGCCTGAAGTAAGGCCCAGCTCCTCAGTGGTATTTAAGTGCCTAACTCTGATTGATTTCTATAGGAATTAGGCACCTACATACCTTTGAGGATCTGGGTCAAGACCATGTTTGGCATCTAAATAAGGGGTCTGATTTTTAAGGGTGCTGAGCACTCACTGCTGCTCTTGACTCCAACTGAAGATGCAGCTGCTCAGCTCTTTGGGAAAACCAGAGCCCTTTTATATACATGTGGAGAGGAATGCTCCCTCCAGCCTGGTGCAGGATGTATAAAGATAGAACACAGCTGTAGTACCTGTAAGCAGGGACCAAACACCTTCTCCTCCCCCTACAAGGAGGATCACTCACAAAGATGTGGCAACAAAAAAAGGCTATGGTTCCATCCTTTTCTCTGCTGTTCTAGGGAGCTGGACAGATACACAGTGGGTGGAGAAGCAACTCACACCATCTTAATGGCTTGTGCGGAGAGTGCACTCATCCACTCACACCAAGCAGCACTGGGAAAGACTGAGCCTGATGTACATTCCCTTCTAGTGTGGTGGAAATTACACAACCTAACCCTGTGAGCATTCCAGAGGAAGAACTGTAGGATAGTTTGTAAATGAGCTTTACAGTCCAAAAATCATTAACCTCTCCTTATTTAAACCCCTCCTGAAGATTCTCCTCTACTATAATGCCCCTGGAAGAGAAAAAGAGTAGTTTATTTTTAATATTCCACCATACTACACCCATGCCTTTGCTGCAACCCAGGGTGTCCATCTTACTGGTTTTTTGCCCGTCTTTGTCATACCCTGTCTAAATTGTATTGCAAGCTGTTTCGGGTAGGAATCTTGGGTTTTTAATCGATATTAGGTCACCTTCTGCTGCAGCAAAAATAAATATATAGTCCTTTCATCATGAAGGATTAGGTAACTAGGTTAATTATTACTTAGTTCAAATTACAGCCCTCTTGGGAAGCTCTTTTTAAGCCACCATGCTAGCTCTTACAAATGAGGTACATTCAAATGCAGCAGTCCAGTAATGAGAGTGAAGCTTCAGAACTATGAATTCCCTGCATAATAAAATATGAAAAACCCTGTGATAGACTCCAGCCTCATTCAGTTCATCCACAAGCAAATTAAACAATCTGCTGAAAAATTTACGATGAATGAGAGGTCAGCTCCATCCCGGCCTTTAAAATGGATGAGCAGTAAAGGCACTCCTTTGTCCAGTGATGAATGCAGTGCTCATTCCAAGACTCAGCTCTGCCAATAAATTATAGTCGAAACTGTTGGGAGAGGAAAAATTGTAGATGGAAAATGAATGTATTATGTGTGAGTGACAAGATATTTGTGTGTGTGTGTGTGTGTGTTCTGAGGAGAGCCTTACGATGGGTAAAACGATAAGAATTAAGAATGGATAAGTTGTCAAGTGTTTTTCTGTTTAGAGGTTATAGTGATATTGACACCATCTTACTGGACAGCTCATGTATTAATCAGAAAGGAAAAACTGAAGAGAAATTTTAAGAATAATGTAAATTTGTTCAGTATTGGAAAACAATGTAAATAAGTTAACAGTTTGCATCTGCAATGATGTGTATCGTTCATGCATCTATGAAGGAGTCATTCTAGTTAATGAGGGGGGAGACAGTCTTGATACTGTATAATCAGTTAAAATTGACCCCCTTATAAATTATAAAAGCACTGTATTCTATGTGCTTGGGCTTTAGAGTGCTAATACTAATAAATAAGTAGATTGCATGAAGCATCACAAACTGAGATGTCACAGTATACTGTAAAGTGTGCATCAAACTAATGCCTTATGTGCATTTCTGTATAAAGTCTTCATATAACTATTGGATTTCTACATGGCTGGCAAATATACACACACAGAGAGAGGGAGGGGGATGGGAAGAAAAGGTTTTATTTCCCTTGATAGTTTCTAAATAAGTTTGGAAGTGCAAATGTCTCTCTCTCTCTCTCTCTCTCTCTCTCTTTCATCTTCTTTGTTTAAAATAATAATGTATTTTCTAGAAAGTGCATTAAGATTATATTTGGCTTTTTGAATGCAACAAAAGGTGGCTGTAGTCCTGTTTTACTGTATACCAATCAAGTAAACTCCAGCTGTCGGTCCTCTGATCAACTCTTCAATAGGCAAAAAGGGTTCAGATACATCCTGCCCACATGCTCGTAGATACCCATATAATAACTAATATTTTCTTCTTTATGAATTGCATTTACAATTACTTCCTGACTTTCAAGGAAATATTTGAAAGAAAAATGTACCTAAACTCCCTACGGATGGATGTCTTTTTTCTCTTTTTTTAAGAGCTGTAGCTATGTTTTGATGAGACATGCAGCAAACTTTTTCGCCCAAGCTGCAGTATTGAAACTTTTATCACTTCCCTGAACATGACAAAATCAGAAAGGCTAAGGCACAAAATGAGATATACCTAGCAAGGGACATAGACAATAAGAAGATGTTCTTTAAATAGACTAGGAGCAAGAGAAAGATTAAGGAAAGTGTAGGAGAGCTAATAACTGATGACCTCAAGAAAGCTGAGGTGTTTAATACCTATTTTGCTTCAGTCTTCACTAAAAATGTTAATGGTGACCAGTTATGCAAAACAATTAATATTAACAACAAGGGTGGAAGGAACTCAAGTCAAAATAGGGAAAGAACGGAAATATCTGAAGGATATTTAGAAAAGTTAGATGTATTTCAAGTTGGCAGGGCCTGATGAAATTCATCCTATAGTACTTAAGGAACTAGCTGAAGCAATCTCTGAACTGTTAGCAATTATCTTTGAGAACTCATGGAGGATGGGTGAGTGTCCAGAGGACTGGAGAATGGCAAACATAGTACCTACCTTTAAAAAAAAAAAGGTGGGGAGGGGGGAGAACCCAGGGAACTAGACAGGTCAGCCTAACTTCAATACCTGGAAAGATACTGCAACAAATTAATCTTAATCTGCTTAATCTGCATCAAGAGAGATTAAGGTTAGTCAGTAGGAAATAATCAATGTGTAAGCACCTAGAGGATGGTAGGGTTATAAGGAATAGCCAGACTCAATTTGTCAAAAACAAATCTTGCCAAACCAACCTAGTGGACAAGTGTGAAGCTGTAGGTGTGAAATATCTTGATTTGACTAAGGCTTTTGATATAGTCCCACATGACATTTTCATAAGCAAACTAGGGAAATGTGGACTAGATGAAATTACTATAAGATGGGTGCACAATGGGTTGAAAGACCGTACTCAAAGAGTAGTTATCAATGGTTCGATGTCAAAATGAGATGATATATCTAATGGAGTCCCACAGGGTCAATCCAGTGTCTGGTACTATTCAATATTTTCATTAATGACTTGGATAATGGAAAGGAGAGTATGCTTATAAAATGTGCACAACACTAAACTGGGAGAGATTGCAAATGCTTTGGCGGACAGGATTAGAATTCAAAATAACCTTGACAAATTGGAGAATTGGTCTGAAATCAACAAGATTAAATGCAATAAAGATAAGTGTACAGCGCTAAACTTAAGAAGGAAAAATCAAATGCACAACTACAAAATGGGAAATAACTGACCAGGTGGTAGTGCTGCAGAAAAGGATCCGTGGCTTATAATGAAACTGAATATGGGTCAACAATGTGATGCAGTTGAGAAAACAGTTAATATTCTTCTGGGGTGTATTAACAGGTAGTTCTCCCACTCTGCTCAGCACTGGTGAAGCCTCAACTGGAGTACTGTGTCCAGGTCTAGGAAAGATGTGGACAAACTGGAGAGAGCCCAGATATGATCAACAAAACTGATAGAAGATTTAGAAAATCTGACCTGTGAGGAAAGGTAAAAAAACTGGGCATGTTTAATCTTGACTGAAAGAAGATCTGATAACAGTATTAAAATACATTAATGGTTATTATATAAAGGACAGGAATCAACTGTTCTCCTTGTCCTCTGAAGCTAAAACAAGATGTAATGAGCTTAATCTACATCAAGGTTAGTCAGTAGGAAAATCTTTCTAACTGTAATGGTAATTAAACCCTGGAGTAGGCTTCCAAGGGAGATTGTGGAATCCTCATCATTGGAGGTTTTTAACAACAGGCTAGATAAACACCTGTCAGGAATTGTCTAGTTTTAGTTTGATCCTGTTTCAGTGCAGAGGGCTGGACTTGATGACCTCTCAAGGTGGCCTTCCATCCCTACATTTCTATGTATTTATGATTCTATGAGTGAAATCTTGGCCCTATTGTGAAGTCAATGGATGTCTTTTCACTGTCCCTTATTTTTTATTTACATTATTGCTGTAGCCATGTTGGTCCCAGAGAGACAAGGTGGTGAGGTAATAGCTTTTACTAGACCAACTTCTGCTGGTGAAAGAAAAGCTCTGTGTAGCTCAAAAGCTTGTCTCTTTCCCCAGCGGAAGTTGGTCCAATAAAAGATATTACTTCACCCACTTTGTCCCTTTAAAAAAAAACACTAACTTTTCAAAAGTTACAGAGGGTCCTGTGGCACCTGTAAGACTAATAGAAGTATTGGAGCATAAGCTTTCGTGGGTGAATGCCCACTTTATCAGATGCAAGACTTAAAGGTGCCACAGGACCCTCTGTTGCTTTTTACAGAATCAGACTAACACGGCTACCCCTCTGATACTTTTCAAAAGTTGAGGAAGTTTTAAAAAGTTTCTGAGTGGCAAAAGGAAAAATGAAAAGCTAATTTTAACTTTTCAGAAGTTGGAGAAGGTTTGAAAAGATGGAGTGGAAAAAGAACAGTGGTGGGAGGAAGGAAAAATGGGAAAGTGTGGGATGTGGAGGATGTAGTCGGAACCCTAGATATTATTTGTTTTGTTGTACTGAATATCTACAAGGAAAAAAAGGAGAGAAAAAGAAGGGAAAACAAATGTGAAATTATGAAATGGAATTTTCAAAAATTTTGCAAAAAAATAAAGAAACTGTTCCATTTTGAATGCTGAAAAAGAGTAACTTTTACTTTTTTCTGATTTCCCCCTCATTTTTCGACCAACTATCTTAAACATCATTGTGTCAGAACTATAAAATTTTTAAAATTCTTGAAAATGTTATTGAGCTTGAACTACTATCACTTGGGGGTCATTGGGTTTTCTCTTCCTTCCCCTGCTTCCTCCCTGGAGAAAAAAACAGCTAATTGCACAAGTAAAGCACAGAAGGTGATGACCATAAAAGGCTCTGAGAACACTGAAGCAATGAGTTGACAGAGAGAGAAAATGTTAAGTCCCTCAGCTTTCACACCAGGTATGATCATTATTAAACAGATGGGACACTGTTTCATAGAATCATAGAATATCAGGGTTGGAAGGGACCTCAGGAGGCCATCTAGTCCAACCCCCTGCTCAAGCAGGACCAATTCCCAACAGAAACAACAGAAGGAAGGGATTCACCCAACTTCTCACCAGAACCCTGGCACAGAAGGGATGGTTTGCACATACTGGTTCAGGCCAGGTTTCAAGAGATGCAGGAGACAAAGAAAGAACTTGGGGTAAAAAAGACAGAGGGTCTTCATTTTGATCCAGGAAATGGACATGACCTTTTGTCCAAGGAGAACCCAACCTTGCTGAAGAGTTGGAAGCACTTTGACCTGCCAGACTCCCCCACATGAAAGATGGACAACTTTTGGTACATTTAGTATGCTTTTAGACCTTTTTATTGTCTTATGTTTTCTCTGTATGATTTTGGCTTTAAATAAATATATTCTGCTTTGGAAGAGTTCTGTGGTCAC
Source organism: Chrysemys picta bellii (assembly GCF_011386835.1). Lineage (NCBI taxonomy): Eukaryota > Metazoa > Chordata > Testudines > Emydidae > Chrysemys > Chrysemys picta. The sequence continues at coordinate 28,621,902 of NC_088792.1, forward strand.
TTGTAACCACTGAAGAGGAAGCAGAGCACAGGGGATAGATGCTTGCTCAGACAGTTGGGGACAATCACAGTGAATTGCAGGAGAGATGTAACCTAACGCCCCAGCCAGAAGGGAGTGGACCACGTGTCCTGCTCAGAGAGAACTGAGGGCTAGGGACCTGATACCTAAAAGGGCATTCCTAGATCAGACCACAGAGGGCATTCAAAGATGCAGCTACCTCAAAACTGTGACACTGTGGAATTGTCATGAACCAAAAGAAGGCCCCCAAAGTTTGAGTAAGTTATCTGATGTGAATTATTTGCTCAGCTCTGGGTGTTAGTGTACTAATGTTAGTGTAATTATGGGATAAATAAACCATATGCACGTTCTTGCAATTTAACAAACTCCGATAGAGTCTTGTTTTTTGTGCAACCAGTAAAATAAAATACCCAGAATATATTAAGTGCTCAGAACTACTGTTCAGTACTATGAATATCATTCTTCAGTATGCTACTGCTGCTGTGAGTCTGAGTTTAGGACTAGCCATTTGAAATAGTAGAAAATATGTCTAAAGCAGCTGACTATTCTGATTTATATTTCCATCAACCATTGGAGTAATCACTGAGAGTTAGGTGTCAACCTGCCTAGGCACTTCTGAAAATCCTACTGGGTGGCTATCTATATCTGTAGGTGTCTAAATACCTTTGAAAATCTGATCCTAAGCCCTCTAGCTGGAAGCCATAATATACTCAAATCCTTTATATGGATCAGTCATGAGAGGATAACAAAGACAAATGCTCTCTTAGTGTGGGTTACATAAACACACCAGGTCAAATTTTGAACTGATTTACATGCTGTGTAGTCCCATGGCTTCCAATATGGCTACAGATGTCACAAGACAGCACAGAGCTCACCATCTACAGGGCAACTTCTTGTGCCAGATCAAATGGGTTAAAAGTCCTGAGAAAAATAGGTTTGTGAGCCTCATAAGGTAGTTTGCAGGGCTTTCTAAATCAAAACCTTACACTCCATAAGGTTCACCTATCTCTAATTGATGCACACATACAATGGCCTCCTTATAACTAGAGCTAGTCAACAATTTCACACCCTTTTTTAAAAGAAATGTTCAGGTAGAAATGCTCAGCTTTTGTTTTAAAAATTCCCTTTTCAATGACCATAAGGAAAAATGGGGCGGGGGGAGGAAGATGCGAAAAGGGAGGCAAAGGGAAACAATGCTGTTTGTGCAAAACAGCCCAGGATTCAAGGAGTTTCTACATTGGATATATTTGTCCTGTGTGGTGCAAGGCCCACTCCTTTGTGAGGGCTGCCAACATGCTGTCATCCAAGGGAGAGATGGCGGCAGGGAAGGGGCTTGATAAGGGATGTGCAGGATCATTGAATCCACAGATATGCAGATCTACTGGCCATACAGAATGGAGGAGTAGCTTCCACAGTAGAAGGTTATAAAGTGAAGACAATTCAGAGAAGAGCCACAAAAATGATTAAAGGATAGAAATCATACCTTATAGACAGAGACTCAAAGAGCTCAATCTATTTAGTTTAACAAAGAGAAAGTTAAGGGGTGACTTGATTCCAGTCTACAAATTCCTACAGGGGGGACAAATATTTGGCAATGGGTTCTTCAACTAGCAGAGAAAGGTATAACATGATCCAATGGCTGGAAGTTGAAGCTAGACAAATAATAAGGCATAAATTTTTACCAGTAATGGTAATTAACGATTGGAACAATTTACTAAGCGTCATGATGGATTCTCCATCACTGACCATTTTTAAATCAAGATTGGATGTTTTTGCTCTAGGAATTATTTTGGGAAAGATCTATGGCTTGTGCTACATTGGAGGTCAGACTAGGTGATCGCAATGGTCCCGTCTAGCCTTGGAATCTATGGTGGCCATAATCAGAGGAGAGTTTCTTTCTTTCTGCCCCTTGTGGAATCTCCTAACACCTAGCCCAGAAACTCAAGCCATGCACTTGGGGATGGATTTGTCCATTAGTGTCAATGTTCAGTTTTGCTATAACAACCTTTACAAACCCAGCATCTATCTTTTATGGCCTTCGCATTTGGAGAGATGTGCACAGTTTTACAGCCAATCTGGATTTATTCTATTAAACCAACCCATGAGCCATGTCTCAAAAATGAAAAATCGATATTCAGCTGTATTGCAGCAGCAGCCTTATGGCTCGTGCAGCTATTGATAATAAATTAGGAGGTTTTTATATTCTTACATTTAGAACTGAAGTCTGCACTTGCCAAAGTGGCACAATACAACCATTCCAGTTGGACGACTGTGGCAAAAACGATTGATGCATGTGTCTAGGTTGTGTAATCACTCTGTGTGAGGTCTGGAGACTGGGTGGGGGGGAAATGGAACATTCTCCATAGTGAAGAAGATTGGTTTAAATCCAAAGCAGGCAACTGAAAAATTGTTTTGGTTCAAATCCAAAGAACGCAACTGAAAAATTGTTTTGCTGTCAAATCTCTGAAAAAAGACTCATTCAGGTCTGTACGACTAGGCCTTTTTCTTCATTATAGTACTCACTGAATAGAAACAGAATGTTCTACCATAGCCATCATTTGGTTATGTTTAATATTTATTCCTCACTTAAAGGATATTCTGGTAGAGATCAGGCCATTTGATACCTGGTTTATTTCTGCTGTCATATCAGCCCCTATGTTCTTCTGATTAACATGTTTTTTTGTAAACCAATGCCAAAATCTGAGGAAACACAAACACAGGATTTTTTCAATGAATCCCAAACAACCATGAGACTTGTCAGTGTTTGAAGACTTCTGCATTTTTGAGTGTGATTATATATGCTATAACTTACAAGAGAGACAATTGTACAATGGGAATGTTATATTTTATTACAAGATAACAAAAATATTCTTGTTAATTAAATAACTAAAAACTAATCTAACCATGGAACTGATATAATTCACATCAGCTTCATTCCAAAATAGTTTCATTTGAGCAGAGTTACCTTTGTTCTTGTTTGTAAATTTTACTCCTATTTGTATGAGTGCATATCAGAAGAAAAAAATATCAAAATGCTGCTTCAGACTGGGTCATACTGCTGTGACACCTGCAAGACATCAGCCAGTGTATGATGGCTAGGCTGCGGCACAGGTCAATACTTACTACTTCACTTACTGGCATGTGATTGTAAAAAATGTCCATATTTGGCTGTTTCCTCAGTCTCCATTCACATGTTTCTCTTTAGGGCAGGGACTATATTTTCCTCACTGTTTGCAGAATTGGTCCCCAAACAGGGCCTCTGGCTGCTACCGTAATATAAATATTAACTAAAAATAATAAACCACATTGGGAAATTCCACTTGATCCATAGCTAGAAGAGGGAAATAAGGCTACATTTAGGCTACTGTCTAATTAACACCAAAATTGGGGGCAACACTGCCTTTATATTGCCTTTATTTTTTCCCTGGTGCCAGAACCAGACAGGGATTTGTCAGTCTCTGGCATAAGTGAGAGCAGGTTCAGGGCTGCTCTAATCAATTGTAGCGTTCCAACAGCCAGAGATTGGCAGGCCTTAGGGATGTAAAAACCAGCTTACCAATTCAAAGCAGTTAGAACAGGGGTGAAGACCTGGCCCAGTGATTGTAATTACACTGTAACTGAAATATGAATATGCTTTTGATGTGTTATCATTATTTCATACAAATGGAAGGTTAACTTCTGGTACCTGATTAAGTGTTAAAGCAATATAGCTAGTGTACCTGGATTTAAAAAATGTACAGACTAAGTATGAAACTAAAGAGGTAATAAATAATTCAGTTATGTAGCCAACCTTCCAGTTTCATGAAGCAGTGTTAAATATAAGTGTCAGAGAGAATAATTACACTGTAATTACAAGTATTGTATCATAAAGTGCAACTCACAGATTACCACTGAGATTCCCCTGCTTCCCCAATATTTTGCTACAGTGTCATTGTAGCTAATCCTGTTTCATACCATGTGCTCTCAACGTCCATAATCACGGTTTCTCTCTACGCTACTTTCTCATTCTTAGGCCCAAATCATACTCTGTCATCAGTGTTCTATCCATTTTCTGGGCTCTGTCTCCTTGCCCAAGAGGGTGGAGCTAGTAAATGAAACACTCCTATGATGCACCTGTCTGTAGAATGTCCCCAGAATCTATTCAAAACCACCCCTTTGTACACACACAAAGATAACTGTCCACTCGCACATGGCTGTTTCTCTCCCACACAACCAGCTCCTGCTCGTTTGCTGTCTCCCCCTACACTTTCTCTTTCTCTCCAACTCCTGTCTTCCAACCCCTGCTAAGACTGGCGTCTATATGCTTTCCTCTGGCCTTGGATTGGTTCCAGGGGATGGTGTGGTAATTTGTCGATTTGCTGCTTGATTCCTTCTGGTGTGGGGACTTGTGCCCTTTCTTCCTCCTCTGATCATATAGGGGAATGGAGACAATCAATGTAGCATTCCCTACTAGCTGGTGGGGCAACATTTCAGAAGCAGCAGTAGTTAGTTCTGAGCTGGTGCCTCAAGCAGCCTCCCCAGTCACATGATGAGGCCTGAGGGACCTATGTGGCCACAAAGGTTGCAGGGCTGGCTTTGTCTGTAACCAATTCCAATGAGGCTTTGGGCAATCTGTATTCTCCCCTCCCCCATTACCAGTTTTTCTCAATGGAAAAGAAAATGGTGAAAAATATAAAAACAAAGGGAAAGAAACTCATGGGAGAAGAAAAAACTATTCTCTTACTTTCCTTTTTTTCCTCTGGAAAAGTGATGACTTTTTTTTTTAACCTTTTTTTCCTTCTTCTCCAGCTGAACCTCAGCTGCTGTGTTATTCTCTAGGCAGGCCAGCTCACCAGCTTGCACTTTTGGTTCCCCACTTGGACTTTATTTCTTCTCTGACCATGCTGCCTGGCTCCATTAAACACTGGGGGAGCATGCACACTAATTCAGGGGACCCTGATCAACATCAATGTAATAGTTCACACCTCTCTGAGCTATTCTTTCAGGCTCTCAACAGAGTCAGGCAGGTATTACTGTATCAGTTTACACTCACCTAATATTTTCAAGGTTAACGCCCTAACCATGAGATGCTGGAGCATTAATTCGGCAAGAGATGAAGTGAGCATCAAATTCTGCAAATTGAAAAATACATAGGGCACTGGTGATAGCATAGATGCCCATTATAGTCTATTTATACCGCACTGCATATGACTAAGTCAGATACTTATTTCATTTACTTAGGAATGATGAGGTTGGTCACATGTTGGGTGGGAGGAGCGGAAGGAAAGGGGAAATGAAGCTGGAGTTGCTGTGTAGGGTAGATGTGAAGACTGATTGGTAGAGGGAAAGAGGGACTCTAATGTGTGTGTACATTTTAAAAACTCAAAAGACCACAGAAACTTAAAAGAAACGTACCTATCAATCAACTTAATCACTCAGCATCCTCCAGGTGTTTACCTTTGTCTTTTTAGACTATAGTAGAACCTCACAGTTACGAATACCAGACTTACGAACTGATCAGTCAACCACGCACCTCATTTGGAATCAGAAGTACGTAATCAGGCAGCACAGCAGCAGAGACAAAAGAAAGCCAATACAGGACAGTACTGTGTTATATGTAAACTACTCAAAAAATAAAGGGAAAGTTTAAAAAAAAATGACAAGGTACGGAAACTGCTTCTGTGCTTGTTTCATTTAAATTAAGATGGTTAAAGGCAGCATTTTTCTTCTATGTATTAAAGTTTGAAATATGTATGAAGTCAATGTACAGTTGTAAACTATTGAAAGAACAACCATAATGTTTTGTTCAGAGTTATTCTCTGGAACAAGAATTGTGTCTTTTGCCGTATTTGGAAAGTGCCCAGCCCATTTTAGACTCAGCCACAATATAAATCACTCTTATGCAGCATGCTGTATTGCTCAGTCAATAAATTAGCTCGACTGGCTGCATTCTCTGGGGTTTGTACTCCAGGTCTCACAATTCATTGTCCGCTACACAGGGATGTTTTATTAGCTCAATCTCCATCATCAAACATGCAATTTCAGAAAAGTGTTTTGTTTTGTTTTGTTTTTTAATCTAGGAAAATTAGATAATGGCAGTTTTAATGACCTCACCAAACAGTGGCCTATATACCGCCCACCATCAGTGAGCCTCTGTGCCTTAGTCATCAAGCCATGCTGCAAACAAAAAACTAAACTCCACTGGTGCAGCTGCTCAGTGTCACATTGCTCGCCAAGTGACCCTAATCTCAGAACAGTTACAAAATCCAAAAGGCTGAGTTCATAACTGTAATGCACTCTTAGTGAGTGAGAAAGCAGAACCCAAACATTCATTATTGTCTTAGCACATGGAACTAGAGTCAGAAGACCTGTATTCTCTGACTCCCCATTGCCACTGGCTTGCTCACCTTGGATGAAATGTTGCCCCATTGAAGTCAGTGGGTGTTTGGCCATTCAGTGGGGCCAGGATTTTATCTCTTGAATTCAACTGGAGTTGAGGATGTTCAGTACGTTGAAAAATCAGGCCCCTAACTTCTCTGCTTTAGGGAAGAGATAATGATACTTACCCAACTTTATAAAGTTCTTTAAGATCTTTGAATGAAAATCTTTATATAAAGTATTATAATTAGTTCCTGCTTGTTAATTCACAGGCAAGCATCTGCCATAAACTTTGTACTATCTGGGACAGGTATGTAGGCAAATACAGAAACATGGGGACTGGCTTTTCCAGTCCATAATGTCAGATGCCATACAAAATATATGCAACTTTTAAATGTCTTCTATGTATTTGTTTGTATTCAACTAGGTTATGTATGTGTGTGTACATAACTGTATATGTATATGTACAATTCATACATGTGCATCTAGGAGTTTAGCCTGTAGATAGAGCACAGTGATGGCTTCCTTTCAATTTAAAATGAACAAACTCAGAAATTAAGATGCTATTTTTTTCATTTTATTTTGATCATGTAAAATTAATGCACTTTTAAAATATTGGTATTGAAATTCTGAACTCCATAGAATGGATTATTAGAAACATATGGGATTTATATGGACTTAACCAATAGGTATAAACTAAGTTGTTTCCACTTTTGTCAGTGCTGGGGTATATGATGATCATTAGAATGCTTTGGCATGTGCGGTAGCAGCCCTGTTTTTTAAATTTTACAAGAAACACGGACAGAAGGATTGATTCTCCAGAGTGCATTTTTTGGTGCTGTCATTGTGGATTAAAAAATATACATTCATAAACTCTGTAGGGGTTTTGCGGTGCCAAAGCGTACAGCAGACACAATGAATGAATCATCAGATCTCTTGACAACTATTCTCAAATTATTATTTTAAAGAAACATAACCTTCTTATTTGGCCTGATATACATTTTTGGTAAAATCAAATGTCCCTGTTTGTGACCTGTAGGCACAGTGTATTCTCTACAGATCTCTGTGTCAGACTTCATTTCTGCAAACTGGATCATTGTGTGTGGCCTTAGGGAACTCTTAATTTCCCTCTGTTCTTCCTGTTTGGTGTGTCAGTTAAGATGACGTGGACCAAATTCACATCAGAGTTCAAACTCTGCATGAATCTGAGGCTTCCAGGAACCTACAGATTTCAACTACAGCAAGAAACATACGGAATATCTTCATTTCCTTTCTATGTAGTTCTAGATGGAAGAAGCAATAAAGTGACATACTGTGGTTATACAATAGTATATGTGTATGTATATACACCTCTACCCCGATATAATGCAACCCAATATAACATGAATTCGGATAGAACGCGGTAAAGCAGTGCTCCGGGGCGGGGCGGAGCTGCGCACTCCGGTGGATCAAAGCAAGTTCGATATAACATGGTTTCACCTATGACGGGGTAAGATTTCTTGGCTCCCGAGGACAGCGTTATATCGGGGTAGAGGTGTAATATATAATTACCCAAAAAACTACATTAAAAAGTGGCAAAGTCAAGCACCCAGAAGTTCAGACATGCCAAAACTAAAGTTGCCTGTGCAACTTTAATTCAGCCCACCTTGTGCATATGCATTATGATACAGTCTTTATTTTTCCATAGGAACCCAGACTCATTCGGTGCACAGGCCTGATCTGCTTTGGGGATGAATCAGGGCTGTGTAGTGGAGACTGATGTCTGTAGGTACTGTCTATAATTTATACAAACATAATAGTGATAGGATACAGTAATTACTATACTTATAGCTACCATTAAAGTAAAACTATAAAAATAATACATAATAATACTTTATAGTGTTTTACATCTGGAGATATAAAATAACTTTACAACGTGGATAATAGCATTATAATCTGTTTTACAAATTGGGGAACCTGACACACAGATTGGTCAAGTGACTTGCCCATAGTAGAGCCAGGGGCAGAACTGGGTCTGTTGAGTCTTTGCTTTGACCATTGCAGCATACTGTCTTCTGTACATGGGGAATGAAAGTGACACCCCCCCCCAAGTTTTCTTCCCCCCCCCCTCAAAATTATCCACAATGAGGGTGGGTGCAATATGTTAAAGGGGGCGTTCTGGATCATATTATTAAGCTACATGCAGCTGTGCATTAAAAATCTAAATTTTGTAGCACTCCTTAATGGTTGAAAGGATTCTACCGCATTTATATATTTTCTTTTTAAAAAGCTTATTTATTCTCAGCTGGGAACAGCAAAGCCTCTTTTATTCTCATCTGGAAACAGTCCCACAAACTTTTCAACTCTACCTGCCTTCATCAGGGCTTGTAGATTGGATCACACCAGCATTTATACTCTATTAATCACCTTTCTTTCTGGCACTAACACCATCCTGGGGAGTTTCCCATTCACCAGACATCAATTACCCTATTCTCTGCTGACATTTAATTCATATCATCATAGTTAATTCAACATGAACCACTTCATCTCAAGTGTTCCATAATTATCACTTATTGTATGCACAAAAAAGTTAAGCAGGTTTTACTATAAATGTATCATTAGCTTTCATTTAAAAATGAGCGGTGATGCACAGACTTGTCCCATGTTACAGAAGGAGCATTACCGCTGAGGTACATCTACACAGGGAAAAATTAGTACCCTTATTCCAGCAGTTTCCAGAAATATTGCAGCTACACTGCTAACATTCAAGTGGCCTTAGCACCGTATCATAAAAGCCTGCTCTGAAAAAAAAGGAGTGCTGTCAAATTACCCTGTATTGCTAGCGTGTAGATGAAGTAGCTCAAGAAATAAGTAGAACTGGTCGAAAATCTTTGAATTTCAACATTTTTCAAGCAAGAGAAAATGGACAACTTTTCACAAATTTTTGTGAAAGATATTTTTGGTCATTCTAGAAATAGAAATAGAAACTGTGTGTTTCACACAATGCACAGTCAAACTGTGGAACTACTTGCCAGAGGATGTTGTGAAGCCAAGTCTATGACAGGGTTCAAAAAAGAACTAGAAATGTTCATGGAAGATAGGTTCATCAGTGGCTATTAGCCAGGATGGACAGGAATGATGTCCCTAGCCTCTGTTTGCCAGAAGCTGGGAATGGACAACAGGGGACGGCTCACTTGGTGATTACCTGTTCTGTTCATTCCCAATCCCAGCTGGCATTGGCCACTGTCGGCAGACAGGATACTGGACTAGATGGACCTTTGGCCTGACCCAGTATGGCCATTCTTACGTTCTTATGTTAGGCTATCCTGACTATTTATGACATTTCAGGTAGACCTTAAATATTGATCAAGAACTGGGTAAATAGTCCAGTAGTAAGAACACAAATTTAATCATGGATCCATGAGCGTATTTTATCATATTTAGGCAATATCGGGGTACTGTAAGCAGAGGATATTTTGCTACCTACAAGTGATTACAATTATATACCCAACCTAAAATCCCTGTGTGTATTCTCTTTTGTCCAGATAATTTAATCCATTTCTCTCCATGGAAGTGCTGGAAAAACTGTGGGAATGGTCAAGTTTGCGTTATTAGGAGGGGATTTAGCGGCAAATGGCATCATACCACTCTCCAACCAAGTGGATTCTGAATGGTCCACTTGGGTATGGAGTGCTTGAGTCTGGAGTGAGGGACAGGGAGAGGCTGGGGTTTAGGCAAAAACAGAGGACAGCTCTTTTTTTGTGGCATTAGTCCCCTCCAAACACACGGGGGAAATATCCATTAGCATTAATGTCCACTCTTTCAGCATTATTTCCTATGGACTGTTCCTTTCCACCTTCACCTTTGCAGGGATGTGTTTGGTGCTTACCTCCAACATTCCACTGAGTCATGCTGCTCTGGAACATGGGAGCCAGGTGTTGATACAGAGAGTGTGTCAGTAGATATTAAACTAACCACAAATTTGTAGGTCCACATTATCCCCCTCCATGCTTGTTCCAAGGAGGAGCAAACCACACATCCCTGATTAGATGATTCAAAGATAGATAGATAGATAGATAGATAGATAGATAGATAGATAGATAGATAATCTGGTTTTGGTCCATGATTTTGCTTTAAAAAACAAAACAAAAATCAAGCACTCTATCTTCCATAGCTCCAGTGGGGAAACCAGTGACACCAGTCTATAATTTCCTACAAGATCTCTGGGTCATTGAGTCAGATCCTCCCATGGTGTAAATCAGCATTTCTATATAACAGTCAATGGAGCTACACTAATTTATAGCAACTGAGAATCTAGTCCCGTGTTTCCAGAGGATAATATATCATCAAAGGCACCTTTTGTTGCAGGAATGGAAGGAGGCTAGCTTATATCTAGCAGTTGGAAAGAGTCCAAGCTCAGTTGGTTGAGAGGTGATTTCTACAGACTCTTGCTAGATGGCATTTTTGAAAATGTTAGTAGAAACAAATAGTGAATCCAAAGAATAGGGTGAACTGCCAGAGAAAATGAGATGAGCCTGAGCATCATTAAACTGTGGCAACAAAAGACTCTCTCTCTCCAAACAATTGTTTCTGCAAAATTTTGGCTGCTTTCCTTGCGTGATGTCTGCAATCCTGCCTTCCATACTTAATCCACCTGGATCAATGACACTTTCTGAAGAAAAGATATTCACATGAACACTACCAGAGGTTCTTGTAATGACAATGCTGGTGTCATGGATTTCCTAACTGCAGTCATCACACTGGATATGGAGAAGGGCTTGATTAGATGAAGTGGAGCTACCTCTCTCAGTGATTAGATTCATCTGAGTTTGTGGGAAAATCCATACAGGACAATGGTGTTTATTAAAAGGAATTTTATTTGGCATGTGCTAAAGATATTTTCTCTTCATGCTGCTCTTTCTTCTGGCAATAAAGATACTAGTTAATGCCCCTCAGAGTTCTGCTTGTACGGAATGTCTTGATGCCACTCACACTGTACACAGTATCTTCAAGATACTATGGTTGGGATTTGCAAAGGAGCCTAAGGGAGTTGAGTATTTAGTAATAAATATATACACAGACATTAAACCCCAAAAAACTACATTCAAATAACATTATTAAGGCTGCAAAGTCAAGTACTCAAAAAGTTAGGAAATGCTAGAATTCAGGTTGCCTGTGCAACCTTAATTTGGCTCTCTTGTCCGATGCATTATTATGGCATAGTCTTTAATTGCATAATTAGATACCTTCCCCCCTCCCCACAGGACCCCTGCTTCTTTCTGTGCACAGGATGGACAATACTCAATTAATGAACAGCTATTCAATATTTTGTTTTCTCCTTATTGTTCAATATGTGGCCCAGGCCTTTTTTACTGCACACTATTCAGATTCTGCTCTCAACATAGAATTATTAATTTCCTCGTGGGCTTTCCTATGGTAATCATCAATGTAGTATTTTAGTGTCCATTAAGTGAATACCATCCATCCTGGTTCATTTGTATTGCATTTAAATAACAATACAGTCACAGCTTTCCTTCAGTCCAACTATAATGTAAAGCTTAACTAATCATTACAAGACAAATCCTCATCTATTACTGAAACCAACAAATGTCATACAATTGACATTTGCTAGATTAAAATGCACTAAAAACCTCTCTGTGAACTACCACTCCTTGCAGTTAAATTATGTGTTGATTACTGACATACCATATATACTAATGTTATTAATGAGAGAGCTAATGAGGTAATAGTATAGTCCCTCTGCCTACAGCCCCCCCCCCTTCTAAAAACAGCTGCCTTCTGTGTTACTCCCTGTTCTGGTTGGCTGGAATGTTTATCAACAAACTAATTTATACTCATTTCACCTACTGGGCCACTCGCTGGCTATTCTTCTTTCATAATTTGTCCAAAAGTCTCTGATGAATCCAAAACTGATTTGACTCTTTGTTAAAAAGCTGGATAATTTGGCAAGGTCTGAAATGGAAGTTTTCGTTTATGTTTGAACAAAAATTTTCCTGAGAGGGAGAAAAATCCTGCCATGCAACTTGCATCAGTGGAATGACAACAGGAATAAAGGACATACTGGTACCAGGGAATGGGAAGTCTGGTGATTCTCTTGCTGCTTCAGATTTAGCCATTTTTTGTCCCTGCTTATAATAGACCTGGAAAATGTGTGAATCTCATTCAGTTATCTCCTAATCAGAAATCAAATGCTCTTTCAACATAATCATGTCATACTCTGAGTTTAATTTTAATATATTAGGGGCTCACTCCTTCAGAAAACAGATAACTTCCTTTCTTTCTTACCACCTTTCTAACATTGTTTGGCTGAATTGAATTAACAACCATTTCTAATCTAAATTTCAACACTGTTTTCTTCACTGAAAGCTACATGGATTGTGACGATCCAAAGGATGGAAATTATGTGGTGAATTAAGTTCCCATCTTTATTGCTGTGATAGTTTAGCTAAAAACACTTCTCTGGGGCTAAAAAATAATATTCATTCTGAATAAAGAAACTATAGATTTTTTTTCTTTCGGGTTCTTTTTCCCCCCGTCAGGATTTAAAACTTTGTTTGAGCAGAATTGCAGCTGGACCAATACACTGCTCTGACGGTTGTCATTGTCTGATTGATGGGTGACAACTACAGACTAAAAAATAAATTGTAAAGTATATTCCTCTTAGCAGTCGAGCAGAAAATAGTAGGCTGGTGCAGAATAGAAATAGTAAATGGGAGGCATATGTGGGTTTGGAACTGTAAAGTTCCCCTGATAGAACTAGGCAAGCAGTTTCAGTCCAAACCCAAAACACCCTGAACACTAGCTATATAATTATGTTTGGATTTGGCTCTTTACCACCTGTAATATTTTTCTTGGCTTCTGGACTGTTTGGAAGTTAGAATTTCTTATGCTGTCTATTTACTTACAATGTTCAGAGCTGGCAAAACTAGTGCACTTATGAGCTGCAGTACTTTTAAGTTCACAAGTAGAGCTGGATAAAGGTTTCATCATAAAAGTTTTTCAGTGAAAAAATGCAAGTTTGGCAAAACCAAAACATTTTGTGAACTCACGTCAGTTTTACTGATGTGTTTCAGTCAGGAAAAAATAAAATAAAATTTAAAATAATTCCCCCTCCCCCAAACTTTTTGTTTCAACATTTTTGAAAAGGAATGTTTCAGTTTTTGGTTTGAAGAGATTTCCATTTCAAAATTTCTTCCAACTTGATTTTTTAATATGAAAAACATTTTTAAATAGTTGAAACTGAAACAAAACATTGTCAAAACAAAATAACATTTTATTTTTCAATTCATGGACATTTTTGAAAAAAATCATTTTTTTCTGATTTTTTTGGAATTACCAGAAAACTGAAAAGTCAGTTATCCACCCAGCTCTATTCACAAGGATGTTTGAACACCACCAGTGTTGCTAATAAAGTTCAGCTACACTGTGATGAGGGCCATATCAAGGGAACTGGTATTTTCATCACAATATATTAGTCTTAAGTTTTCATTTTCTTATGTAACTGCCAGCAATGAGGCACATTTAGAAAGCAAGTCATTATTATGTGCAAAATAAGTCAAAGCTACAGGTGTCTGACTAATGCTAATGCTTCCCATGCTCGCTACCAGATTGGGAATTTAATCCATATACACAGTCAAATCGGTTAACTTCAGTTGGGAGTTTTGCCAAAGAAAAAACTAAGGAGTCTAGGATTTGACCCTTGAAACCTGATCCAAAGCCTATCAAAGATAACAGAAAGACTCCCATTAACATCAGTGTACTTTGTCTAGGCCCATGGCATGTAATATTCCAGACACAGCTGGTTGAGAAATCAACTTTGTGTGACTTTTTCACAAAAAGTTTACTGTCTTTTTTTAATTTTAAAAAAGGATGAAATTTCAAAATGTTGACATTTTCTGATCTTCTAGTTAAAATGTTTTGTTCGATAGCTGGTCAAAATTGTTTTGATGTTTTGACAATTTGGAGGGGGGTTGTTGCACTCACTTCTTTGAGCACCCCCCAGTGTCCGGGAACAGTGCTGCCATTTTCTTCAGCTTATGTGGATCTTCTGTGGTTCAGCCCTATGTCCAAACTCCTTCTGGGGTACCACAAACTCAAATAGAAAAAGTTCCTTTCCCTGCAGGACCAATTATAACTAAAACGGTTTCTTACCCATCTGTGCTTAATTCTCTTTCCATAGTTAACTCAGCAGGATTCCTCCTGTACTGCTCCATGCAATTGTGGCTAGAAACAGACCCAGGCCTGCCCTGATTTCTTTGGCTTTGGTCTAGGGAGCATATTTCCTGTCTCTAGTGTCTTCAGTCAGGAACTGTCTTGCTAGCAGTAAGCAGCTCCTTTTATTTTGGCCTGCTGGGTCTTGATAGGTTATTGCTGGTCCCTAGCCCTCCTAGCTGTAGGAGGACGAGATATCAATGATTCCCAAAAGACTGCTTCCAGGTTGCCTCTCTAGCAAAGCCTGGAGGTCTAATACTCACTGCTCTTTTCCTCTCAAATAACTATTTCCTGGGGCAGGGTGCAGCAAACAGTGGGGCCTCTAGCAGGAAGCAACAAAGGCTTGAAACAACTTGCCAGAGGGGGTTGATTGAAATCAAATTTTCAATAGAATACATTTGTGAAAATTCCAACAATTTCATCCAATTCTAATCCCAGATAATCAAGCCTCAAATAATTCAATTTCAGTTTCCATGATTTCTGATTACAAGGGAAAGAATAGACTCCAAGCCTGGATCTTTCTTTCAGTAAAAGAGTAATGACTGGACACAGAAAGAATTTTTTATTGATAGTCTAGTTTACTGCAAATATCTACAGTCTTCAACAGGGTATTTGATGGCAAAAGCAAAGTTTACAATTCAACTTTCAGGACTCCAGCAAAAGCAGCTACATTTGAATAACATCCATGAGCAGTTTCTCTCTCTGCTTCATTTCCCAAGATGTTGTTCCCCAAACTACTGTCTTCCTTAACGCTTACCCCCCAAAGACATTAAATGGCGTCTGCCAAATCCTCAGCTGGTGTAAATCAGTGTGGCTCCACTGACTTCAATGGAGTTACACTGATTCACATCAGGAGACGGCATGGCCCAATAAGCATTGCATATCCATCACCCTAGTCACCTGGGTCACAGGACATCAAAAATTGGCACAGTGACCGAGCTGATGTATCTGGAAAAATAAGAGTGCATTCACACTTAATTCATACAAAGTAGACCTCTTCTTTGTGATAGTAAGTGGCAAGGACTGCTCAGGTGCCTCTCTACAGTGAATAATACATTAGTTATAACTACTTTAGCCCCTGAACCCTTGCTAATCCCACTTCAGTTATTTTATTCTAATGTTTATTAATTGTTTTCAATTATTATATTTTGCATAGTGCCAATAGTGTGCGGCTAGGCCCCTTAATATCTGTTTGATGGTTCTTAATTATTTTCTTCACCATTTTCGCTACAATACATGCAAAAACTAGGACATTTATCCAAACTTAGATAACTTAGTGGGTCTTCTCCATACTTTTAATAGAACCTCTGCAAGAATGGCCTTTTTTGATATCTCTTTGGATATCTCCATCTTGTGACCAAGACAGAAATATTGAATTACTACAAGAGAGGCTCTTTTTGCAGGAATTTAACACTTCCACTACTGATTTCAGGCCCCAGTGCAGCAAGGTGTTGAAGCACCTGCCTCTGAGCATGGGAATAGTATCAATGGGACTACTTAGATACTTAACATTAAGTACATGCTTACGTGCCTTGCTGAATCTGTGTTTCAGATGGGACTTTAAAATGCTGAGGTCTGCAAAAACTGAGTAATAATAGGTGGGGGGAAGCTAAGAGAACATTTCTGAAGTTAAAAACATGTTCATTTCAGGTTTGGTTTAAAATTAGGGCAGGTTTTTGCAGAGTAGAAAGGAGGAGGCATTCTTATTTTATCTGCATCGGCCTCTCACCCTTACCCCTAGGTAAGTGGAGTCCTGCAAATATAGTAAAACTCAGAATCATGGTAGAGATCTGGCAGCTTTAGCAAATATATCCTATCAGATTACATCAAACTAATCATCCCACAGATCTTTTCACTGCAGTGGTTCTCATGTAAAACGCAAGATGGATTCTATGGGGACCTACTTCAGTTTGTCCAAAGCTCTGGTTAGGAACTGTGAGGGAACCTTTCCAATACTTTACACAGTGACCTTTCATTATAACACTATAAAGTTTTCTGAGTCCAATGTGGGAAAAAATATGTCTGGCTTCCCTATTGTGGAACCCAATCCAATTCTGTAAAAACCCCTCCAAAACTGGCTCACGCAGCAGCCAGATATCTTATTTTAGCCATCCCTTCTTAGTCATTAATATAATTAAAGCTGTGCCAGATTTTCCATGGACAAATCCCATTTTTCAGTGGGTTATGATTCAGCTGTACAACGCAACTCTGGGTGAAACTTAACAAAGAAGGTCTCAGACCAAGAACAATTTTATATATTTTTTCACACAAAAAATTATTCTTTTTAAGCTACATCAACTTATTACTGTTTATTTATTTCCACAATGACTGGTAGGCACTTTCCAATGAGGAAAGAGGGCCCAGTTCTTGGGGAACTTGCACTGTAAAGATGGCTACGCAGACAAAGCATAGGGGAGGAGGGTACAATTTATATGTATGTGATCCATTATCAAATCTTCAACCATATTGCCTGTTAACAAGTTTTGTATGGGCACCACTGCAGAGGTGGATCTTCAGGTGGACTTAAATGCAGATGTAAGGGGACTGTTGCCCCCTTACTAACATTCAGTGGGGGTGTTTTGGTTGGCTAGCTCCCAGCACTAAAAGGGGAAGGGTCAATGGGAAATCAGGAGCCTGAGACTGACAATCTCCAGGACCAATGGGGAGAGGCCAATGCTCCAGATCAGCCTGATTGACAGGGCGGGCAGGCTAATCAGGGAGTCAGGAGGCCAGTGGGGTCCCTTCCGCCGTGTGAACTGGAATGGCCTGCGTCAGACAGAGTGGGGCCGAACTAAGGAGAGAGCAGGGGCCCGAGTTAAGCTGCTGGGAGCAGAGCTGCAGCCCCAAAGCCAGAGCACAGCCCAGAGAGAGCAGACCTGCCCTGGGAGCAGAGCTGCAGCAACCAGAGCCAGAGAGGCCAGACAAGCAGCCCAGGGAGCTGAAGGCAGAGCAGCAGCAGCAGCAGCCGTGCTGAGGCAGTCTGGAGCTGGAGCTGGGGCTGGAGCAGTCCGGAGCTGGGTGTGGTGAGCAGCTGGGGAGGGGAGGGGGACGCTGGGCAGTGGGCCCAGCACAGGGAGACGCCTCAGCCAAGAGGCCTTGCAGGCCAGACTTGGAGGGGGATCATAACCCCGACCGGGCAGGGGCGATGCTGGGAAAAAGGGTCCTGCCACCTAGAGGCTGAGAGCGTGTGGCCACCGCCAGAGCAAGTGTCCAACCCGCAGCGTCTCTGCAGCACAGCCAGGGCCTGAGAAGGAGCCTGGGACTTACAAAGAACAGACTGTGAACTGCCCTGATGTTCCAGAGACACTGTTTGTGATGTTCCCTGCCACAGAGCAGGGTGATGTGTTTTCCTTTAACTTTTCCCATTTTTCCTTTTTTTTTTTTTAATTAATTGTTAATTAAACAACTTGTATTTGCTTTAAATTGTATGAAATGATCAGTGGGTCAGGGAGGTGCCCAGTGCAAAGAGAGTACCCCGGAGTGGGGACACCCTAGCCCCTGTCCTGGGTGACCACAGCAGGGTTGGGGGTCGAAACCCTCAGGAATCCTGGGCCCAGCCTTGTCGGGGTTTACGAGGACTCTGCCAGACAGGAGAGTGGAAGGGGAGTCCTCAAGGGCAGGGAGGCCTCTGGGTAAAGGAAGTGGGAGCGAGGACTCAGATCCTTTCGCTAGCCCACTTCACCGGGGTAGTGCAGAAGCCAGGAAAGTTCCCCACAATAGCGGGACCATTCCCCCGCTTACGCAGAGATAATGGTAGCATGGGGAGGTATTTCTTGGGATAGTGCTATGGCAGGAGCATTCCACACACGGGAAATGACATGGAACAAAGTACATAAATGTTTGTGTGAGAAGCTGACAAAGAGGCAGGTGAGACTGGGAATTTTGGAGGTTGTGGAAGGTGACATGAAATGAGAAAAAGATAAGTAGGGAAGGTCAGTGCTACACAGGAGATAATGACAAGAAGCTTTAACTCCAGGCAATGGAGTTGGGGAGGCAATCGTGAGACATCAGGAAAGGAGTGATACTGTCAAAATGATGTTCAAGGAAGATATTAGTGATCTTTTCTGTGGACAGGAGTGGGTGAAAATATGAGCTAGACATGAGAAAGGAGGGTACAGTAATCTAGATGGACATAATGAGAGCCAGGACAAGAAATTTTGCTGTAGAGATGTATTGAAGAATGTAATTAAAAAAAACAATTTTTTTTTTTGCTAAATACAACTTAAAAATAATTTTATATTGATATGGGACCTTATCTGCACCCACTGTTGATGGTTCACTGAACACAAGTCTGTTGGGTTTGTTCATATTCCCAGTAAAAAGGGAAATTTGTTATATCATTAGTCTGTTATTAATAAGGCTACAATTTTGTCATGGATATTTTTAGTAAAAGTAATGGACCGGCCATGGGCAATGAAGAAAAATTCACGGAAGCCGTGACCTGTCCCTGACTTTTACTAAAATTATCCCTGACAAAATGGGAGGGGTCTAGCACCCTGCCCTGCTGCCTGCAATGGCAGGGAGCTGTGACCCCTCATCCCTGCCTACTGGCTGGGGAGCTCTGAAAAGGGTATCTCCTCTGCCGCTGGCGGAGTCAACTGGGAACCTCTGGGGGGAAATATTCCCCCTGCTGCCCGTGGCTGGGAAGCTGCAGGGGATTCCCCGCAGTCCTGCAGGGCTGGGAGCTGTGGGGGGTCCCCCCGCCACGGCTGCTGTGGGGCCCCAATGTCAGAATCCATCACTTCCACAACCTCTGTGAAACACTCATAGCCTTCGTTATTAACCTTAGGGTTTGGGGAAAGTATGAGAATAGATACGATAAAAAGTTATTAGTGGTGGCTCAAGGCCCTTTACTAAGACTGGTAGGAATCTCCCTAACTACCCAGAAGAATGAGGTGTTTACCTAAGATTGTTAAGTAAAACTAGAAACATTTAACTTGTACATGCAACTTTTCATAATATTTCAATTGCAAATGCTGTTATTGTTCCGAAATTGCCTAAATAGGTACTTAAGGCAGGGCCGCCCAGGAGGGGCAAATGGGGCAATTTGCCCCAGGCCCCGGGCCCTGCAGCGGCCCCCAGGAGAATATAGTATTCTATAGTATTGCAACTTTTTTTTACGAAATTGCTTTGCCCCAGGCCCCCTGAATCCTCTGGGCGGCCCTGACTTAAGGCCCCCATTCGGCAAACCTTATCTATTCAGCAACGCACTTAAGTTTGTGCTTAAGTGCTCTCCTGAATCAGTACCTAAATTAATGAAGTATTGGTTCATATATAGTATATATAGGTTTTCAAAATGGCCATTGGTGGATGTAATGCACATTCACTGTTAAAAAAAAAGGGCCTGTTTTGCAACTTGTCTAGTCATGTCTGTCTGTGCAAAATGCACCCACTTTGAACAAGCATAAATGATTATACAAAGTGTCAGGCTGAGGGGAATTAGACCCACGTTTCCACACACACAGACCTCAAGCCCATAAAAAACAAGATTAACACAAGAGATCTGTTACTAAAGACACTGCAATACAGATGTTTTAAATGCAGACTTGCCCTACTAAAGTCTATTCCAAATGCTTCTGCTAAGATCATCTACTTGGGTCATCAGTCTGAGAACTTCACCTCCCTCTAAAGGTACATCTGCCTTTGAGCTGGGATTCCCAGCTCTTGTGGGTGTACCTGTGCTAGCTCTGTTCGAGCTAGCGCTTAAAAATAGCAACATGTCTGTGGCAGCACAGACAGCCACTTGGGCTAGCCACCCTAAGTACAATCCCACTCACGTACATACTCAGGTGACTAGCCCGAGCCGCCGCCCGTGCCACTGTGGACACACAGCCCGAGCACAATTTTTAGGTGTTAGCTTGAGCAGAGCTAGTGTGGGTACGTCTCCACAAACTGTGAAACACACCTCCCAGTTCAGGTGTATACATAGCCTTAGTCCCTCCATTGGCTTCTCCTTTCCCACTGCATTAAACACAAACTCTAGAACAGGGATTGGCAACCTTTGGCATGCGGCCCATCAGGGAAATCTGCTGGCAGGCCAGGACGGTTTGTTTACCTGCAGCATCTGCAGGTTTGACTGATCGCAGCTCCCACTGGCCACGGTTCGCCATCCCAGGTGAATGGGGGCTGCGGGAAGCAGCGTCCAGCACGTCCCTCAACCCACACTGCTTCCTGCTGCCCCCATTGGCCTGGAATGGTGAACCGCAGCCAATGGGAGCTGTGATCGGCCAAACCTGCAAATGCAGCAGGTAAACCCAGCCCACCAGCGGATTTCCCTGATGGGCCACATACCAAAGGTTGACGATCCCTGCTCTAGATCTTACTTTCAAAGCATTGCACAGTTTAGACCCTTCCTATCTATCTGACCAATTATCTGAATGTAACCCTTCTGCTGGGTGGTTAACAGCAGCAATAAGGGCCAGAGTCACTAAACCAGCTCAAGACCCAACCCAGAAAACTGGGAAAACTAAATGTACCCTTCCAGGTGCCCTTAACAGACAGAATTTCCCCACTTGCAGCATTCTGAGACCATGTACAAACAAGGAAATCCTTATTAGGGAAAAGAGAGCACAGTCATAAACTTGGGAAAACACAGCAAAAGAGTAGATATGCAAATAATGAGCAAAATATGCCTTCCTCCTCCATTGACTTTGGCAGTAGTCCATCTAACTCCCTTCCCACTTGCTGGTGCAAATATCCCACAAGTAATAGTTCTTTGACTGCACCACCTAACTAGGGTTGCCAGCCCTCCAAGATTGTCCTGGAATCTCCAGAAATTAAAGATTAATCTTTAATTGAAGATAGTGGCATGTGAGGTAACCTCCAAGAATTCATCCAACCAAAGTTGGCAACCCTATACCTCACCCATCCATCAAACCCAACTCACAGTCTGGATCAGCAAATACTAGTAGCCAAGTACATCTTGTGAGTATGTCTCCAGTCTCAAGGAAGCTGCTTGTCTGGTGCCACCTAGAGGTACCATCATCTAACCTAGCTTAGTGATTCAGCTTCATTAAGATACTGAATTGGAAAGGCCTTACCAGAGTCAACTCAGCTCTGATGCTGTCTCCTGTGTCATCTCTCACAGAGATATCCTTGGTCTGTGTTGAATCTTGCAGCAAAAGCCCCACAAGGTGGGAGCCCATAGTTCTGGATGCTCAGAAATGAACTCTAAATAATAAATAAATAAAGATATCCTATCTCCTAGAACAGACCTTGAAAGGTCATTGAGTCCAGCCCCTGCCTTCACTAGCAGGACCAAGTACTGATTTTGCTCCAGATTCCTAAGTGGCCCCCTCAAGGATGGAGCTCACAACCCTGGGTTTAGCAGGTCAATGCTCAAACCACTGAGCTATCTCTCCCCCTAATTTTTGCCCTTTTGACTGGGAGGCCACTACCCCTCGTTCCTGTATAGTTATGGTGGCTTCCTGAACATCACTAAAGGAATTGTGGGAAGGTGCCCTATGCAGATGAAGCTCTCTATGGCAGCACTTTTCCTTTTTCACCAACAGAGGGATCAGAGAGTGCTTTCTACTTGGGAGCTTTTGGCCATAGGGTTCACATATTCCAAGATCTACTCCCACCTTCACTCTGTCATTAATGCCAGTCTTATTCTCCCAATTCTCTAATTCTGCAACAAACACTTTCATGCTTTCTCCCATGCCTCTCCTTGTGAGTCAGGGAAGCTCCTAGTCAAAACCCCTAAAGCCACCACCTAATCTTCCTTCAAGTCCTTACTCAAAACTCACCTCTACATACAGCAAAACTGCAACTTGATAACAGCAACAGAAATGGTGAGTTGTAATCATTGCTACTGACTGGCTAAGAAATGCAAACATCTTCTTGGCTACCTTGTCTCCTCCACCCACCACTCCAGCCCACTTATTTGTTTCAGCTACCTATTATATCTTGTCTTTTAGATTATAAGCTCTTTACGGGGGACTGTCATTTATTAGGTGTTTGTACTGCACCTAGCACAGTGGGACTCAACCTTGTTGTGCCTTTTCAGTGTTACCATAATATAAATGCTAAATAATCAAAACACCTATGATAACTCTTCTAACTATTTTTAGGGAACCACTGAGAAAGAATGTATAGACAAATGTTAAGAAATTAAAATTCTTAATAGTAAGCATGGAGGCTCCTTAAAAACACCACGCTAGAGTCACAGAAAATATGAATAGTCTTAAACAAAAAAGTAAATCAGAAAGGCAAAGAAAACAATGTCCTTGAATGGATTTCCTGTCAAATATTATGGAAGAATTGTAGAAGCTCCATAGTTATTATATTTTATTACCACTATTATGATTTAACATGTATATTGAGGTAGCTCTCAGGATGACCCATGCTGGAGCTGTGTGCTGTACAGATACCCAGGAATCTATTTTAAAATTTGGGTGCCTATTTAGGTACCTAGAGATCTTCACTGATGCACAAACAGAATCCCAAATCAGGTCATGTATCAGGGGGTAGCCGTGTTAGTCTGTATCCACAAAAACAACAAGGAGTCCGGTGGCACCTTAAAGACTAACAGATGTATTTTGGCATAAGCTTTAATGGGTAAAAAACCACTTCTTCAGATGCAACTCATCCACTGAACCACTGAAGAAGTGGTTTTTTACCCACAAAAGCTTATGCCCAAATAAATCTGTCTTTAAGGTGCCACCGGACTCCTTGTTGTAAATCAGGTCATGGCAGGTAAATAAGGACGGAACAGACCTGCAAAGATTTTAATTCAAAGTGTGTAGTTAGGCCCCAATCTAGCAAACATTTACAGATTCACAAGCATGGAAGTAGTTCCACTGCTCCATTACACAGTGTGTAAAGTTAAGCAAATACTTGCATTTTTGCAGGTCAGGGCCTTAGGTTGAAGGATTCTCCCGGTAAGTGACTGTGACTTTCATTTTTTCTTGCACAGAGCCAGTCTCTTCTGGCCCTTAGCACATAATAAATACTATGTATTTTGCAACCATTAAAGGCCCTGACTTTTCAAGGAGAACCATGCAAGTGAACTCTTGCACCAATAGGGCTCTTCTTGAATGACAGGAGCCTAAATCTCCACATATTCTCCTAAATATTTGTGATCTTAAAAGTATTTTTATAAATTATTTGTAGAAAAACTTTTTGATCTACCTTTAGAAGTGTTTTGTTTTGTTTTTAGTAAAGCTACTGCATTTGGTCCCCATTTCCGAGACCATATACTCCTTATTATAATAAGCACAGATTCTCAAAAGGATCACCTTTTTTATCAGAAGTATTTTTATCAGCATTTGGTAAATCCTTAGTTTAAAATGCAGCGCTGCTGAGGACTCCTCCTCACGTACCACACTTTTTAAAAGCTGCAGTAGTGTCTAAAGCATGCCCATGCTTACCCATTCCCGGCCCACGTTTAATGCAATTGCCTAATGTCTGTGAGCAATGTTTAAATATACTCCAAAAATATTATATGCATACCTCTCCTAGTATTTTTAATCTAACCATTCAAGGAAAAAGTAGCTAACTTTATAAGCTGTCCTTCTTCCATTTTACTATAACATGGTGCTGTTGGTTCATTCAAAGCCAGAAGTATCATTTTACACAGTTTTTCATTGTACTCAAGGGAAGTATATGGATATTTTACAGCAATAAACTACAAATGGGGAGCTGGACTACAGCCAGTCTGCATCCTTCTCATGCCCTTATAGCATTTTTCTTCTGCACTTAGTGTGTTCCACAGTGTATAAAATGTTTATCCTACTAGGCTATTATATTTGTTTTCAAGGTGCAAAATCTATTAAATAGGTCTCTAACTATGATGTTTAAAGGACTAAGCTGATGTTTTCCCTTTATGTTTCAAGAAAAGTTCAATAGATTTTTTTTTTAATGCTCAAAATTAGATTTAGTTTCAGAGTGTGCAGTTTTTGCATTCCAGCTTTCTTCCATGCTAGCTCTTTTGCAAATTAAGCACAATTGCTTTTATATAGTTCAATAAGACATAGCTTGACTATAATTGTATATCTTCGGAAAACTCTAGACACATCTGTACATGGGGATGCTGGTTAGACTGAATAGGGACCTCACTTAAGACCATATGTGTTTTAATAATATAAAATAATAATTGTATCAAAGAAACATACTTAAATCAATATATGTAATCTGGTGCTTTGTCGTAGGTTGTTGATATATCCATGTTATTTCAGTATTTTATAAAAATGCAACTTATAAGTCATTTATTTTAAAAAATTATAATATTCATTTATGGTTAATAAAGTACCGGTATTTGTATGTGATGGCTTAATTTAAAGTTTAACAGCAAGAATATTTGGCAGTCAGAACTCAGGTCCATGGTTCTGTGTTTCTTTTGTAACAGTTGATCACTAACAACAAAAACTGTACTGGGAGCTATATTTCCTGCATCCTTGAACAGTTTTAGGTGCTACAGCTGTCATCAGCAAAAGCCAGGGCCCAGAGGATCCTACCCCAATACAGGATTAGCAGGTAGGTAAAGGAGGAACTGATTTTCAGTTAGATTGTTTTAACATGTATACTGCATATAGCATTTGTATGTTTAATCCTACCCACATAAGCTATTACTGACTCCATTAATTTATTTCTAAAAACAGAACTTTACAGTTCATATTTAAAGTGTTTTAGCACACAAGCCTGCCTGCACTCATTTCTCATGATCATTGAGGAGGAAGGTGTGAACTTTTAACCTCCCACCTTCTCAGCACAGGGCCCTATTCATAAAAAAACAGAAGACTTACACACTTGCGAAAGTAATATACATGTTTTTGGTTGCCTGGCAGAAAGCGCTCACACTTTATTCTTGGCTCAGAAGGAAAATTTGGCAAGTAAGAAATTGCAGACAATTAATGCAGTCTTTTTTTTTTTAACTAACTTTCTTCATTAAAAACAATTGGGTTTCTGTCTTTTAGGTGTAACATACACCAATAAATATTCATTTGGAGGGCCTTTTTGCAACACCATTGCAGCTTTTAAAAGCTGTTAGTATATGCTACTAATTTATTTTTTCACCCAAACACCATGCAAAAATTATGAAAGGTCAAGTTCTTCAGAATAGAAAAGATGAGTTCTCATTTATTCCTTGAGAGTTTTGCTATTGACTCACTGGGAGCAGGATTGCTCTTGTGTCCATTCATTGGCTAGTAGTAAGGAAATTGCTTGAAAAATTAAAAAAAATAGAGGGACCAATGCTCTGTATTGTTGACGGGGCCGGCTCCAGGCACCAGCCGACCAAGCACGTGCTTGGGGCGGCACCTTAGAAGGGGCGGCCAATGTTGCGGTGGCGGGGGGCACTCGCGGTGTTTTTGTTTTTTTGTTCGGCGGGGCGGTGCTCGAGGGGGTTTTTTTGTTTTGTTTTTGGTTTCATCCGGGCAGCGCAGGGGTGTTTCGGTGGCGCGGCACTGGGGGGGTGGGGGCTTCGGCGGCCCTGCGCAGCGCTCGGGGGGTTGGGCGGCCCAGCACGGCGCTCGGGGGGCGGCAGAGGTTTGGCCGGCCCAGCGCAGTGTGGCGTGATGCTGGGGGGGGGGGGGGGGGGGGGGGTTGGCTGGCCCGACCCGGCGCGGAGCTCCAGGGATTTGGGCAGCACGGCGCGGGGGGGGGGGCGGGGGTTCGGCGGGGCGGCGCTGGGGGGGGGGTGTTACGGTGGGGCAGCGCTCTTCTTTTTTGCCTGGGGCGGCAAAAAAGTTAGAGCCGGCCCTGGTTGTAGCAAGGAACCAAAGGTCTTACACTCTCATTGACCACCAGCTGAGGATCTGGCCCAATAAAATTTGAAGATGTCCCACAATCTGCCAGATCAGGTTGGTAGTGAGTGATGATCATTTAATGTGTTCTCTGAGGGAATAGTCACTGACAAATTTTAGCTACTTGCTTTTTCCTTTATTTATTAATTTATTTAGTTTTTGAAAATCACAGAACTCTCTGATCATCTGGGTGCCTGCTTCCCACCAACAACATGGTTTGTCTTCTTATTTTGTACCTGGTGCTTTGATCCACACCAAGTCTAGCACAATGTCAAATCCACAAAAGCAATCTGGAACATAATTTTATTATATTAAACCAGAGCTGGCTTCAAGCTAAATGTACAAGGGATCCTGGAGCAGCATAGGTCCTAGAGGTGCAGTGTGCAGGCGTGCCTGCACGTACATATGCCCTACCATCCCCCAGCTGTGGGGAAGTAGTCCCAACCATGGATTAAATGGTGAAGGTGACTATCTTTCAGTGCAAAGAAGTACGACTTTTCAAAGTAGCACATTAGCCCCTAGCTTGTTGCAGTCTTCTGGACCAGCTGAGCATTTGTCTGACCGGGACAAGAGAGTGGGATTAGCCAGTCTCACTTAAATTCACTCAATTTTCTGGCAATTAGTTTGTCTCACAAGTCTCAAACCCTGCAGCAATGAAGGAGTGGCAAGGGGGGGGGGGCAGAAAGAGGATGCTGTTAGGAGCCCCCAGTCACAAATCTGCATGCATGGTGGTGTAGGCGCAATGGTCGTTCATCACAGACACTGAAGCATTATATTAATATAATATAAGAACTAGGGGCCACCTAATGAAATTAATGGGCAGCAGGTTTAAAACAAATAAAATGAAGTTCTTCTTCACACAGCGCACAGTCAACTTGTGAAACTCCTTGCCTGAGGAAGTTGTGAAGGCTAGGACTATAACAGGGTTTAAAAGAGAACTGGATAAATTCATGGAGATTAAGTCCATTAATGGCTATTAGCCAAGATGGGTAAGGAATGGTTTCCCTAGCCTCTGTTTGTCAGACGGTGGTGATGGACGGCAGGAGAGAGATCACTTGATCATTACCTGTTAGGTTCACTCTCTCTGGGGCCCCTGGCATTGACCACTGTCGGTAGACAGGATACTGGGCTGGATGGACCTTTGGTCTGACCCAATACAGCCATTCTTATGTTCTTATGTGTCATATCCTGCCTATGAGCCTGAGCATCCCTTTTCAAGCGCAGAGCTGCTTTCCTCAATCTGGGAAAAGGGGAGAAAAGGATCCCTAAACAATTCTTGCCCCATTTCCTGACCTGCCAGTTTATTGTGGTTGGTTGATCATCCAACTCTGTGGTCAAAATCCAAAGACTGTGAAGTATATAAAATACACCATCAATATTGTCTGATGGAATGTCCAGATGGTTCTGAACACTGACATCCGAGCAGAGAAGAGGACTGCCATCATCTCCTGAGAACTGAAGAGATATAACATTGCATTAGTAGGAGCTTTGCTAGCAGATCGGGGGAAGTGATTATTCCCCTCTATTTGGCACTGGTGAGACCACACCTGGAGTACTGCGTACAGTTTTGGTCCCCCCACTACAGAAGGGATGTGGACAAATTGAAGAAAGTCCAGCAGAGGGCAACAAAAATTATTAGGGGGCTGGGGCACATGACTTACGAGGAGAGGCTGAGGGAACTGGGGTTATTTAGTCTGCAGAAGAGAAGAGTGAGGGGAGATTTGATAGTAGCCTTCAATTACCTGAAGGGGGGTTCCAAAGAGGATGGAGCTAGGCTGTTTTCAATGGTGGTAGATGACAGAACAAGAAGCAATGGTCTCAAGTTGCAGTGGAGGAGGTCTAGGGTGGATACTAGGAAATACTATTTCACTAGGAGGGTGGTGAAGCACTGGAATGGTTACCTCGGGGGCAGTGGAATCTCCATCCTTAGAGATTTTTAAGGCCCGGCTTGACAAATCCCTGGCTGGGGATTTAGTTGGTGTTGGTCCTGCTTTGAGCAGGGGATTGGAATAGATGACCTCCTGAGGTCTCTTCCAACTCTAAGATTCTATGATTCTGTGAACATTGACATTGTTCCTTTTAGCTCAAATTTCAGCTCAAAGAGGTTAGTGCTGGATACACTTTCTCTTGGATTGGTTGCCTGCTGTTGAAAGATGCCAATCAGGTGTTGGTTTTGCCATTCGAACATCCATGTTACAGAAGCTGGATTCTCTACCAAAAGGCATCAATGATAGACTTGTGGTTCTGCTGTTGGTCTGTCTGGTGGAAGATATGCTACGCTCATTAGTACATATGTTCCCATGACAAACACCTCAGAAATGAAAGAAAAATTCTATGAAGACCTAGAAAGCACCATCAGATAAACTCCACTTAATGATAAATTTGTAATCCTTGGAGATTTTAACAGCAGGTCCGGCTGTAATCATACAGCCTGGAAAAACATCATTGGCTATCATGGTGTTGGCAGTGCCAATGGATTGGTAATTACCAATACTGTATTCTAGCAAATAAACAAATTAAAAACAACACAGATGCATCCTTGTTCCCCCCATTTGCATTTGATAGATTTGTTATAGTGCGCCAGTGTGATCTGTGGGATCTCAACCTGACCAGGATGATGAGAGTTATTGACTGTTGGTCTGACCATAGACTGGTGTAGACCAAAAGGCAGATAGCCATCTGTTCCAAGAAGTGTTGACAGAGAGCCAAAATTATAAAGAAACTTAACATCCAGAAGCTCAAGTTTCTAGATAAACAGAAAGAACTGCAGCAAATATTTTCAGAGTTTTTTTCATCATCAGACAGCCCTGTAATGGATGTTGATGCGGAGTGGATATAATCCTCAGTTCTGCTAGTGACATGCTATGCTACAGCATGAGAAAACATCAAGACTGGCTTGATGAAAACGATTCAGGGATATGCATGTATTTGACTTGCTGCATGTGGCACATAAAGCATGGTTATCTGACAAGACTTCGAGCACTAAGAAAGCTGCCTATCATGGCTTTAAGCAATCTTCCCAATCTAAGATGCATATAATGAAAGATCATTGGTGGAAGCACACAGCAGAAAATATCCAACAGGCTGCAGACCAGAAAGGCCTTAAATGCTTTTATGATCAAGTGAAAATGGTTTTTGATCTCATATTTCATGGTAGTATTCCCATCCATAGTGCAGATGGCAGTATATTTATTATATACAGACAAGAAAGCCATCATTGATTGCTGGGATCAACACTTTAACATCCTACTTAATCATCCATCTGCAATTCTGGAAGCTGCTATCAATGGTGTACCACAGTTCCCAATAACAAAGAACTTGCTAGATCACCAAGTATTATCGAGACAGAAGCCACGATCAAACAATTGTTACCTGGTTTAGATGGAATACCACCAGAAGTCTGTAAACCTGGTGGTTATCACATGTCTAGAATGCTTATGCAGCTCTTCAGCATTATCTGGGATCAGGAGACGATGCCTCAAGACCACAAGGATGCCTCAGTTGTCCATATATATAACACAAAGGTGAAGGAGCAATCTCGGACATCCATTGTGGTCTCTTGCTTCTTTCCATTGATGGGAAGATTTTGATGTGTGTCTTGCTCAATAGACTCTCAACATCACTGACAACATCTCAGAAAGTTTGTGTGGCTTTCGCAGATACGATTTTTGGTGCTCACCAAATACAAGAAAAGTGCTGGGAACAAAACGATGACCTTTATATGGTGTTTGTAGACCTGATGAAGGCCTTTGGCACTGTTAGTCAGGAGGGTCCCTGGCAGATCTTGCAAAAAGTTGGGTACGCACACAAATTTATCACCATTGTGTACTCATTCCATGATGATACAATAAAAACAGATCAAAAGGCTGAGCCACGGTTTAGCTTCCTAAATCATTATAAGGTTCTGCAGATGCTGAGTTACAGAAGTCTGCAGACTCTCCACAGCTAGCATTCATCAAGCTGGAG
Organism: Chrysemys picta bellii; assembly: GCF_011386835.1. Taxonomy (NCBI): domain Eukaryota; kingdom Metazoa; phylum Chordata; order Testudines; family Emydidae; genus Chrysemys; species Chrysemys picta. The sequence continues at coordinate 28,652,198 of NC_088792.1, forward strand.
TTTCTGATGAATAGAGCCCCCCTTACCAATCAGTACCTCCATGTTGATAATGTCAACTCATATTTCACATTTAATAGAGAGTATCCTCCAAGACTTTGCAAAAATATCCATGGTCAACAACTTGATTTTAAAGTGCATTTCAATTTTCCTTTGTGCTGTACGTTGGTACACAATGTTTTGTCATTCAAGTAAAGTCATTCTGCAGTCATTAATGATTAGCCCTGGATTTTGTTGCTACATCAATAATAACAACAACAAGAAAAACCACAGCATTTAAAAAGAACCTATGAACTGATTTTTCCAGAAGTTGCTTACATATAGGGATATATGGGGCCCAAGTTTCATTTTCAAAGTGACTAAGGGAAAGTTTTTCCAAAGTATTTAGGTGCCTAAAAAGCACATGGAATTTTCAAAAGTGCCTAGACATCTAATTCTATTTAAATCAATGGGAGTTAGGCAACTAGGAGCTTTTGACAATCCTACTACTCGCCTATCTACATCTTTAGGCGTCTAAACTTTAAAAATCTGATCCTAAACTTCTAAGTTACTTAGGTGCTTTTGAAAATGGTATCCATAATCCACTTTCCATTTGTTGTTTTATGTGTCTCTGGACAATACTGGAATATGGTGTAGTACAATAGAGAGCAGGACACTGCCTGCCTATATAAAAACACATTAAAGATGGTCAACCATAGACACATACTTTTTTGTGAAATTTGTAAAACTGTGATCTGTATATGCTGGAACTGAGGACAGCTTGGGCAGAGATAGAGCTGGAATCCTGCAGAAAGTGTAGGGTACTCAAAAGCAACCATGGCCTGGGCAAGCAAAAGTTAATTAGTGATGTGAATGCACGGCTAAGACGGTGATGGCTAGGGCAGGGTATATACATATACAGTTCCACACTGGAACTGAAGGGGCTAAGGAACAATTCTGTACCCAACCAACTCAGCCCAACCACACCTGCCAAGCATGCTCCAGCTGGAGATGGAGCTTAAAGGGAACCAGACAACGCAGAAGAGTCCAGTGAGGGCAGGGAGAGAGACCAATCTGCTAGCTCCTGGGGAAGGGTGTTGCAGAATCCTTCTCCCAGAGAGAAAGAACCTGCCTGCTGAGCCCAGAGGAAGTGAAGGTTCCATTATTACTTTTTCTTGTACTACTTTGATGCAAACTGTATGACTCTGGCTAGAAAGTGAGTGTTAGGCAGTGGCCCAGGGTCATAACCTTAAGGCACTCCTGGGTGCTGGACATTGATACTTCTGGAGCCTGGTGGAATGGGAGGGTCCAGGCTCTCCTACCTACACCTCCCCCACCCCCCACGGTTAAGAAAGGCACAAAACCCCTCACTTCTGGACTCTCCCTGAGGGAAGGAAGGAAAGGGTAAAGATCTTTTGAAATCCCTAACTGGGATTGGACACCCACAGAGGTGAATCGGGGGATCCCGTACCTTCCTTGGAACCCCATCACATGAAAGAGACAGAAGACTGATTGGTGACCTTAGCAGGGGGTCGGGTAACCCCCCCATCAAAAGACAAACCAACACAGGGCTTGACAATGGCCCAGGGGAAAGATTAGAGTCATGGTGAATGGAGGCCTAACCCCCTAACCATTCAGCGATGCCACCAGTGAACATTGTCCATCACAACGATGTGAAGAGAAGTCTAGATTCCTAGGACACAAGGGAGCCTTTCCAGTATAAGCAGGATTAGCTGCAGCTGAACAAAGACAAGCAGATCATTGGAGCCTCAGGACTTCATTTTTCCTTGTTCTCAAACTCAGTGCTAAGCACTTGAAGCAATGATGAACTGTTAATTAATGGGGTAAAGGGGGTCCTCTTCGTTCTTTAGCTCAACTTTAAAGGAATCTTCCTGGAGTTTCCCGTTTGAGTTTTGGGGATGAGAGACATCAATTCACCCTTTAGAAAAGGCCACAGGCACCTACTGACCATTCTTAATTTTAAAAATTCTCCTGTAATACTTTGGCTTAGCCAGACTATAGGTTCCTGTACTATGCTGAATCACAACTGACTAACAGGCAGTGCTACTCTGAAGGGTGTCAGTACAGCACTGCAGGGAACCAGCCAACTGGGAGGAGGCCAGCTGGGCACTAAAAACTGCCAGTGACAATCCATCAGCCATACAGTTCTTATTTTTAGTGAGTCTGCCATTAGGACAAATAGGTCACTGGTCCTGGAAAATCAGAACAAAATAAATGTCTGTCTCCCCCATTCCATGCAACATTTACAGATATTAATTTAGGAGAATAGCTCTTCCATGTGAGGAATGCATTTGGGGACACCCTCTTCTTTGTCCCGAAGTGTAGTTTGCACATTCCAACTAGATCCTGAAAATAGCAGCCACTTTATTAGTTGGGCATCTACACTTCAGTGAACAGCCCAGCAGTATAACAGGATGACTGAGTGCCCTTAATCATTAGGACATATGATAAGTTCTGATGTGTTTAGCATCATCAGGATGGGGTTGCAAGGAGAGATTTCTATGTGGTCTTGTGAGAAGAAAAGGTAAGTGGCCAGAGAAAAAGAGGTGATTCCATCTTCCCTTCCTACCAGGCTCTGCCTTCTGCTTCCTGTGGGGAAGCAGTGAGTGGCTCTCAGCAATGGTAGTAGTTTTGGTATCGATACCAGATGGGACTGTTTGGCAAAGATCCTAGAAGCTCTCTATTCCAAAGATCTGGTCTGAATGGAAGCTGAAGTGAGAAAGGAACAGGAGGCTCTCTGATCTCTTCAACTTGTCTACACTAGGCCTTTTGGTGACCAATTTCTCGCAGTTGCTAACACTAGCACAGCCGCACCCGTAGTAACAACGGTGGTAGGAGGACTACTGTGGGCAAGATGCCAATGTAACAGGGACAGGTAGGCTTGCCAACCGTCCAGGATTGGCCTGGAGTCTCCCGGAATTGGCATCCATCTCCCGGTGACTATTGAAAGCAATCTGGGAGATTTTAATAGGATATTTTAAGAAAATGACATTACATCATGTTGGGGGGAGGGGGAAATCCCAGAATAGCTTCAGTCAGAGTTGTCCCCTAGGGACAGGGGATGCTCAGGTAATATTCTGTATAACTATAGATTTCCCTTCTTCCTGCATGTCTGCTTAACTTTTTGCTGAAACACAGGCCAGAGTTCTGTCTTTTCAGGACATTTCAGAAAGCATTAGACAGAGTTAAACCTCAGGTTTGTTGTATATAAAACCCTAAAAAAATGGACGATAATAATTCCCAGTTAGTTTTCAAAGACAGCACCATACACTTTCTTAGTAAAACAGACATTAGATGCAAAACACATTGTAAATAGTATGAAATACTGTAGTGTTTGGAATACTACGAATACCTTTTTTTAAAAAGCTATTAGACAGGAAATCTATTGGTGTTCCTCATACAGACCTTCCCCCTTTTACATGCATCCGACAAAGTGGGCATTCACCTACGAAAGCTTATGCTCCAATACATCTGTTAGTCTTAAAGGTGCCACAGGACTCTATGTTGCTTTTTACAGATCCAGACTAACATGGCTACCCCTCTGATACTTCCCCCTTTTGTTTCTTCTACACACATTCAAATATAAGGTATCAACATAACATTTTCTATATTTTAGCACACATCAGAACACATTCACCTCTGACAGTCTCTTAGAGACTGTTTCTTCACAGTGTGACCCCAGTATGCCACGTGTGGCATCTGGACTTTTCAGAGCTTGAGAAATGGCAGCATCTCAGGTCTTTCAAACACTTCACAACTCACACAGTCTGGGGAGCTTCACAGTTAGCAACAGTCCAGCCTTTGGGTCATAACTGCCTAAGCGATACAGGGACTGGGATCAGCATATAAAATATCCATTCCCTGGATCTCAATAAGGCTTTGACGCTATAGGGCCCCACCATCTCCCATAAACCCAGCTAAGTCAGGCAAGAATTCACAAACCATTACCTCACTAAGTGCTGCCCCATTCTCTCTCATTCTCTGAGACAGAATCCCGGTTTAGAGGAGTTTGCTGACAGCTCAATGTCAGTTCCACAGACTCTGTAATCTCTAGGGGTAACAAATATTCCCCCTGCTCTCTCTCTAGTTCCGTAAAACACATCTCAATGGACCAAACATTATCCTAATGGAGGGTTTCCCACGTAAAGCAGATTGATTGCCAGCTGGAGGGTTCCCAAGTAAATAAAGCTGGACTAGCACTGACCTGTATCCAAAGTGGTACAAGGAATGGGACCCAGCCTACTTGGCAGACACATCTTTTGGCCCTGCATCAATCAGCTGCTGAGTCCACAGGGCAGGCCTGTCTTTAATTCCTGTATTTATAACCTTTCCTCTCTTGCATTCTGATTGGCTCAGCTCTGAGTGTGTGACTAGGGTGTGTCCAGCAGGTGGGCTGCCCACAATAAAAACTTCCTATACAATTCCAAAAACAACTATTGAACATGTTGATTAACTCCTACACCCTGTGCTGGATGTTTCTGGGTCCTTCTAGTTGAGTTGCCTTGCCCCCTGCTCTGTGTATAAAGCCAGTGGGTTTTACCAACACTCATCTGAATTTTTATCACTGTGCCCTATAGACCTGTTCTAAGCAGATTTAGGAGACACTGGGAACACCTGTAGCCTTGTCTTTACTAGATTTTAATGTCTGGGGAGCAGGAGCAGAAGAAAGGTTGTAACATTTAGGAAGAAATAAGGAAAATTATACGGTTTTGCCACAACACAATATTTTTCTCCGAGCTTTCATACATTGCTATGTCACATACCTTGATAGCTGACTTTTACTCACATTACTTTGCTGACAGAAACTTTTTATTACTTTTTTATAGGAACTAAACATTTCAGTGCCGAAACTATATAGTTAAGACACTGCTGAGTCTTTGCAAGGCACTGTTCTGTTCTGCACTGCTTTGCATTCATCCCACTGTGAACTAATGGTGCCCTGGGAATGCTCTCAGAATTACTCGAATAGTTTTCAGCTCATAACAGAAATTCTTCCCATTCTCAAAGAAGGGATTTCTTCCACCATATTAATAACTAGTGTGATTGATGGAGACATATCATTAAGAGACATAAGAAGCAGGTGGTTGAGGCTTGACAGAGCACCTTCTACCCCCCAGTCATGTTCCCCCAACCTACTCTCCCCCCAAAAATATATATGATAACCCTGAATAAGCCTTAGAACTTGGATGAAAGACCAGAGCTAACTCTTGGAATCTGGATGTAGTTCTGGATCAGCAGAAATGAGTCAGAGTTTTGTCTTTCCCTCTGCATGTGGCACCCCCAGACAGACATCAGTAACCCATATGTATGAGAGTGAGCTATCACTGGGGTTCCTATCACAGATAGCATAGAGTGTAGACTGAGGGGGTTGTTATGAGCCATGGAGCCTTGAACCTCCAAGTTCATCTTTTTCAGTATGTGGTTGAATATGGTTACTGACAGTTCAAGTTCCCTAAAATTGTGGCCTATACTGCATGGCCATATGCTTGACAAATGCTGAAGTCTGGTCCTCAGAAAGAATAAATAGTTGGAAATCTGAAGGACCCTTCTTAAAATAACGAATTTAGAAAGACAAATAACAAGGCCAAGTCCTGGCAAACCTCAAAATGATCAGGGGTTCAAGTACAGATAAGAACCTAAATGTCTAATGCCACAATTGCACCATCAGAGCAGCACAAAGGATTTGAAGTGGATTTAGGATGGATGTCCAGATTTCAAAAATATTTAGATGCCTAACACCCATTGATTTCAGTGGGAGTTACAGGAACCTAAATACTTTTCAGGCTCTAAGCCTGAGCCAGTCAGTTATCCAGGATTTGTAACTAAGAGAGGATTTTGGAACTAGAGGATTCTAACTAGAGAGACAAATCAAGAGTGTGCATGCTACAAAGAGAACAGGAGAAATTTCCATTAGCAACGGATGAGTGGTATTATGTCTTGATTTGGTGTCAGGAATTTAGAAGCCTAACCTTCCCTAAAACTGTATAACTGGAATTGGATCTGTAGATGTGGCTGAAAAAAGGCTGGTTAATATCGTCTTCTAAAATGCTGATGTCTGGTTCATTCTGAGGTAAAATTATTATACATCATTTAATCTGAAAAGGCAAATGATTATTGTTGCTTCCACTATTTTACAATGGTTAAAAGTTCAAATGTAAAGAACTCCATTCCTTCCCCGGGCACATTTGCTTTTGATTAGCAACGATTGTGTGAACACTAACAGAAGTTAAGTCCTACACCTAGCAGAAACAGGCTAAAGTAACACATCCTTTTAATTTGTGGAAAAAATAATTTTAAAAAACAAATTCAAAAGAGAAAAGAAAATAATAAAAACCCTGAGAGCTTAATTCATTTAAAGTTTTCCATACTACTGCGTAACAGCCGAAAAGCCATCCACACTCCAGGCCAAGTCCTTCCCTGGCAAGGACAAAGAAGCACAGCGAGTGGGAGCAGAGATGTTGGCAGGTCTGTCTTCTGGCAAAGAAATCTTGCTCTTCTTCGCCAGGGCAACTTGGGGCAATGCACCATGGGGAGCACTTTGTTATTCCCCCGAGCAGCAGCAATGTGCAGGCCCATTCTTGGCTGGCAAGAGTTTACTGCTTATGGCAGCAGATCGATAGCCTTTGTCCCAAAGACTACATCCTTTGGGGGGCATGGTGTGCAGCCCAGAAAGTCAGTCTGGTGATTCCCCTCATGTTCTCTCATAAGCGCTTTGGAGAGATGCTGCATGATAGATACTACAATGCTATTTGCTCGTTATTGTGCCTACACCCTTAATTCTCCCCTAGGCAAGCAAGGGAAGAATAGTGCTCTATGAACACGCCATCAGCTGTAGCTAAATTCACACCCCTCATTATCACTACAGTTATGTCTCCTCAGATAAAACTTTACTTACTTTCCTGACTCCTACTGTCATTATATCTTGCTGCCCAATCCGCTGAATCGCAAATAGCTTTCTATGCATTAAAGCACTGTTCTTCCTCATATGTTTTCTTAGAATATGCTTGTGTCTGTTATGTACCTTTCACCACATTTTAAACACAAGTGGTTTAGTAAATTTTAATGGTTGAATTCTCTGGCAAATGCACTGTAAAAATACTGTGGCAATACCTGCTGCCAATTGTATTTATAGAACTGAAAATCATCAGAAGGTTATCATTTCTGCTAATAAATCCTGAACATGCCTGGCACGCAGCAAAGCATAGTGTGTGTTCTGGATGATTTTTCAAACATGTCCCCATTCTGAAGAGATTCCCAGTGCTCTCATGATGGTGTACTTCTAATATTGGCACAGTCTTGTTGGTTCAGAATGACTTATTGCCTGTGCCTTATACAGTGATGACAGACACAACTTTCTGGCATAAATAAAGGCCTTTTGGCTATTTGCCTATTAAATTGTATCACTTTTACTATACCTTTTCATCTGGACAAAGACTAACAGCTAAATCCTGCTCACAGATACGTACGTGTCACTCCCTTCACTTTTTGCAGAGTTGAGTTTGACTCTGAAAGGCTCAAAACTGCTCTTATATAGAGCTTCACTATTCATTGTCTTCTGTGGGAGTCAAATCTGTGTGACTGAGGGCAGAATTAGGCCCCAAGTAGGGTTGCCAGGTGTCCTTTTTTTGACCGGAACGCCTGGTCGAAAAGGGAACCTGGCGGCTCCGGTTGGCAGTTATGACTGGGCCATTAAAAGTCTGGTCAGTGGCGCAGCAGGGGCCTGGGTCTAAGGTAGGCTCCCTGCCTGCCCTAGCTTCGCGCAGCTCCTGGAACTGGCTCTCAGGTCCCTGAGGCCCCTAGGTGCATGGGCAGCCACAGAGGCTCTGCACATTGCATGCGCCCCGAGTGCCAGCTAAGCAGCTGCCATTGGCCGGGAACTGCGACCAATGGGAGCTGTGGAGGTGGCACTGCAGACGTGAGGGCAGTGCACAGAGCCACCTGGCCACACCTCTGCCTAGGGGCCTCAGGCTACTTCCTGGGAGCCGCGGTAAGCACCACCAGGATAATAATAAATGGAGATATCCCATCTCCTAGAACTGGAAGGGACCTTAAAAGATCTGCCTTCACTAGCAGGACCAAGTACTGATTTTGCCCCAGATCCCCAAGTGGCCCCCTCAAGGATTGAACTCATAACCCTGGGTTGAGCAGGACAATGCTCAAACCACTGAGCTATCCCTCTTAAATCACTTCCCCCAGATCCTGCCCTGCACTTTTTAATCTTCCCTTCTTCTGATGTAGAGGGGCTGAATAGAGAGGTTGAATAGTTCTTCTTTATAGACTCTGCAGTCCCTTCTACACTTATCTGCCACATTTGTTTTATTCCCTCCATTTCTCCCAATGGAGATGATTTGTCTGTTTTTCTAAAAAAACCTTACCATATCACCTACAGCATTTTGCCATTATAGATAATGAACAACCAGTTTAGCAAATATTTTGAAGCCACAGACTCCTATGTGAATCCTGTAATGTTAAAAACATTCCACAGCTGCAGATTTATGTAACGAGGGGGACGTATGTGTGCATGCGTAGGGGTGTGTGTACGTAACTCAAATCCACTGCGTAAATCAAGGGAAACTTATGAAAATGACAATTTACATTATTTATTTGCCTATGTTTTGTTTATTTTACTTATCTTATCTATCTAGTCCTGCAGCCCTTACTGATGTAAATTGTCCCATTGGCTTCAGGGGGTGAGGAAGGGCTGAATGATTGGAACCTAAGCCTGGAGTTTTGATTCTAGCCCAACGTATTCCCCATCTCTGATTATACATTGTTAATGTAAAATATTATGCACACCCTTGGACTATTGCTGTCTGTCCTGAAATGCAGAACAAAAAATTATGCTTTCCTCTGTATCCTCATCTTTTTGCATTATATGCACACTTAGTAGTTTTCAGATCTGTATTTTACTGTGTGAATCTGACTGAGTTAGAATGAGATCCTTCAGCCCTACCTCACATGAGTAAATCATAATTGTGCAAGTAGTCCCATTAAAGTCAGTGGGACTAATCACGTGAGGAAGGATTGTTCATGTAAGTAAACGGTTGCAGTGGTGGGCCCTTTATTACTCTTTTTATAAATGCAGGCCTTTATCCTGTAAGCCTTTCATGTCTTTAACTTCCATTGAAATCATTGTGAGTTTTACTGCTGCTTGCAAGATTGGGCCCATATAATGATGGGCTTGCAACACTGCTACAGGTAGACTAATGAGAGATGATATTTCATCTGACTTTTTAGTATTCTGTGGCTTCTAAATTAAGGATAAAAAAGCTTGCACTGGTAGCAAGCTCCCTGGGGGAGGTCAGAGTGAAATAGCCCATAGCAGAAAGCAGAAGCTTTTCAGGATATATGCAATTCCATCTGCATTAACCCTTGCCTCTCTTGGATTATTCTTGTTTCACACTGTAGATCTGGTCACTGATTAAAATTTGCTCCTAAATGATTGTCTTATCCAGGTCACATTTCAGAAATCTTAGTGCAAGCTGATGAAGCACTTTGTTTACAATGGTGGTTCCGTCAGAAAAATGTGGTTTAACACTGATGGCATTTTAAAGTGCTATTTAGAATTAGGGTAAAGCTTTACACAGTGTAGATAATAAATGGTTTGAGTTGCTATGTGTCTGCTGCCTGTGTTTCCTTGTGGCAACAAGGTCTTTCACTGTTTAGTCAACTTAAAATCTTCAGAAATAAAGCTGTGAAATTCTTCCCTGGATTGCAAAGTGACAAACATTAGTAGATTCACCAACCTTTAACTGACATGTGAAAGCCCCTTTAGAATGGTAGGCTACTGACAAAGTTTGCATATGCAGTGCTCTGAAGACTATTGATATAGGCGGAGTGAGATTTTTAAGAGTTCTCAGCCTTGTCTTAACTTTGCATCCATTGAAGGCAGTATCAAGACTAGATGTCTTTCAAAAAGATACACTGCAGCTCAATCAGAAGTTACGGGTTTAATGCATAAATTCCTGGATGAGGTTCTAGGGCCTGTTTTATGCAGGTCAAACTACACGATCATGACATCTGGCTTTAAAATCTATGACTCAATTTTTTATTGTTTAAAATCTCTTGCTTTCCAGTACCATTTTTTTATATAAGACTTTCCCATAACTAATGGTAATTTTAGTTGTGTTCATATTATAGGAGGAGCAAAGCCTATATCTAGATTGCTAAATATTTTGTATTATAATGGATTCTTGAGACTTGTTCTTTCAGAGCTCTCGCTCGTTATTGCACTGCTATTATTTTGACACTCATACCATGGTGAATGGTTATGTTTTAAGAACCTAAACGGTAAAGAACAGAAAAATGTGCCAACGTTTTTACAACCATGTTGCGCAAGTGTGAGTGATATGGAGATTAATCTGTCAGAAGCCACTGGGTAATACTTAGTCCTACCATGAGTGCAGGGGACTGGACTAGATAACCTCTCGAGGTCCACTCCAGTCCTATGATTCTATGAGCCTAGGAAGGGTAAATGCTGTTGCTTTACAACACAAGTCCATGTTTTTGGCCTCACATTGCAATGTTGGAACAGTACAGTTCTGCTCTATCACATCACTGAAAGCATAATTTATCTCACCGTGTTTACACAAGTTTGGGCAATAATATGTTTTTAATAGTATACTATGCCGTCCACATTTATTTCCAGTTCTTGAGTTCGAGTCTCAACATGCAGTTGAACTAATAAAGAATTTTTTTTTTATTTGCAGTCTCTTTGGTGGTTCTTTCTTTCTTTCTCCTCTCATTGAAATCACAATAATTCCATATGTCCAAATTTGGATGTATTTGCTACTGATTGAAGTAACAATAACAATACTAAGCAATACCATATGCTTTTTTTCAAGATGAATTAAATCAAAGTAATAAAATTCATCATTCATAGTCAATTTTGGACTCGCTTTCACATATTTGAGACTTAAAATATTTGAAAATGCATGTTAACTGAAGCCCTGTTGGAAGCTGTTTATGAGTAATTTCTAGAAAACCAGTTATATTTAGGATGTTCAGAGTCTGAACTTCTTTAATTTTTCATTTAGCCCACCCTATGCCTTGTGACTCTCTCTGAATCACTACAGTATAGCTTTTGTTGGTATTAGCATTATAATCCCCCTATTTTGAATGCAGAGGTTGAAAATATGTATTCCAGGATGAAATTTAGCAAACAAGTTCTTGTCTCATGAGGAACATATTTTGTTTATATAACTAAATGTACAATGTCAAGTTAGTTGGCAGAAGTACAGTTATACCCCAAATGTTGTTTCCTAAGAACATAGCTCATATTAGTTTCCAAATGTCAGCACCCTAATGGAAAAATCCCTTTAGAATTTCATAATAAAGAATGATCTCCTTCCTGTAGAAAATTCAAACCAACCTATGGAATTCTACAAAAGGAATTCTATATTCAAATATATAGAAAGGTATTGCTTTCTCAGTAGTCAAAGAAAGTAATACCGTTAAAAGGAAAGAAAAAAAGGTCCTAACTTTTTATTTCCCACACCGATGGTGAAACTTATAGCTTTAGTGGTAGTTTAATAACTATCACTTAGGAGCTATCACTATACAATATATTAGTACTATAAGAAAGGAAAGAGGTAGCCTATGGCTGCTGTTGGCGAACTGCTGTGATTTTATTCAGTGAGAATGCTTTTGAGAGGGTAAGGTTAGCTAATGTACTTGAACAGCAAATCTCCTGCTGAGCTCCTTAAAAGTTTGTATTAGTTTTCCAAATCTTCTAGCCACAAAGAAGGGGAGAAATCATGTGCTAGAGTTTTATATGAAGTACTTTATTCTAGAGACTATGATATGGAACATTTCACTTGTAAGTTACTGGTTTGAACCCTGGCCTGGTCAGTACTAGTGATCTAGATTCATGCCCATCTGAAAGTTATTTTCTGGCTTATGTGGAATGAATTGGTAACCTGAGTCCAGTTCATAAGAGACAGGTGACCATAACATAAAACTATCAGTACACCTAGCGTTCATATACAGCCTTATTTACAAGTCAATGGGAGTCAAATTCAGTGGGCTTTGGATCAGACCTATGCGGCCTCATTTGCTAACTCTATGAAGATGTAAAGGGAGAGGAATGAACTACGTTTTCACCTCAAGAACTAATCCTTCCAAGTCAGCACTGAAACACATTGCTGGGGCTGCGTAGGAACAGTGAACAGTAGCAGTACTTGGTCTATGGATCCAAGGCCAGCTCCAGCTTTTCTGCCGCCCCAAGCAGCGAAGCGTGAGGAAAAAAAAAGATAAAGTCGATCGGCAGCACTTTGGCGGCAGCTCAATCGTGACGCTTCATTCTTCGGCAGCAATTCCGCAGCGGGTCCTTCGTTCCCTCTCTTTCTCTTCACCGGCACTTCGGCGGCAGCTCTAAGAAAAAGAGAGGGACTGAGGGACCCGCCGCCGAATTGCCGCCGAAGACTCGGATGTGCTGCCCCTTTCCATTGGCAGCCCCAAGCACTTGCTTCCTTTCCTGGAGCTAGCCCTGGATCCATAGACCAAGTACCGCTCAACAGAGGGAGTGAGTTTCCAGAGCTGCCAGTTCAGCACTAGAACTGGTCATACATTTTTTGTTTGGGACCATTTTTAACAAGAAAAGACCTTTTTTCTAAAGGAGAATGTCCTGTGAACGTTTTCATTTTTTAGAGCTTTTCAGGATTTTTTATATTTTTAAACATTCTGCCAAATAAAAATTTTTTGACCAGTTCCATTCAATCCATTTAGTGAGTCAAAATTAGCTTTACAAAATCAAGATGCAAGTGTACGTATAATGGAAAAAAACACTATTACTTCTCTGGAAATGGTTGCTAAATTAGAAATTCATGTAGCTGGCAGCTTGCTGGTTTTCTGCAGTTCGTGCTTTAAGCTCAGAAATTGTCTTTCAGGAAATATTACCTTTTTTGCTGATGTGGTGGATTAATGTCCTTTAAGGGCTCATACATTGAACCTTCTGCCCTTGAAAACAGCTTTATTTTTGCTGATGAGATTAACAGATATAGCCTTCTCATTTCAGGGTATGTCTGGATCTTAGCTTGCTTAAATGAAGGTAACAACGCTGCAGAGAGAGACTGAGTGAAGGAGATCAGAAATTGGGGATTAACCAAACCAGTTCACAAATGTTTGTATAGCTAGCTCCAAATGTAAGAGGTACCATTGCATTAGCCAGTAGGAACTGGTTTTCATCAGCTTCACATCTCTGATGTTCTTCAGTTGAGTGGTCCACAAAGTCTCTTCAATTTAGCCTTGCAGGTGTAGTACAAAGGCAAAGGCTATCTTTATTTTACAAGCAAAGTGTGTGTGTGTGTGTGTGTTCACTACTTGTATGCTTTTTATGAGTTCTTTGCCTCCTGCCACAAGCCATCCATTCTGATGCTGAATAATTCCAGATTCATCTTTCCCCTCCCCCATTTCATCCTGGGAAAATGATCACACATTTACATCAGAAAGAATGTCTATTTCATATTCCACCTGGGATTATAAAAAGTATTTTTGTTTCCATCTAAAGAGGAGCATTATCTGCAAGAAACTTTGCTTTTACCTCAAACCATCTACCGGTTTTGAGATACATGCTGATTGTGGCAGGAGAAGAATTTGGCTGCCAATTGTCCTAATCTTCCACTGATTTTAAAGGAAGCAAAACTTCACCAAACTCTTTGTTTTTACTCAGAACAAGTGAACGCAGCCTGTGGCAATACCCAGTCAATGGACCTGGTTCTTTACTGCCTTACACTTTGCTTTGTTATGAAAGTCAAATGGGAAGAAATTACATTTAATAAAAAGCATCCTGGATTTAATGTCATGGGGGAAGTAACTAAGGGTATGTCTACACTACGAAATTAGGTCGAATTTATAGAAGCTGGTTTTATAGAAATCGGTTTCATACCGTTCCCGCAGTCTCTGCCGCCCATTGGAATTCTGGGTTGAGATCCCAATGCCTGATGATGCAAAAACAGTGTTGCGGGGGGTTCTTGGTACATGTCATCAGGCCCCTCCCCCTCCATCAGAGCAACGGCAGACAATCGATTTGCGCCTTTTTACCTGGGTTACCTGTGCAGACAACATACCACGGCAAGCATGGAGCCCTCTCAGCTCAGCTCAGCTCACTGTCACCACATGTCATCTGGGTGCTGGAAGACGTGGTACTGCATTGCTACACAGCAGCAGCTAATTGCCTTTTGGCAGTAGACGGTGCAGTATGACTGGTAGCCATCATCGGCTATCTGGGTGCTGGCAGACATGGGGCTGCATTGCTACACAGCAACAGCTCCTTGCCTTTTGGCAGTAGATGGTGTATTACGATTGATATCCGTCATTGTCATATTCCTCAGTGAGTTCAATCAGAGGCACCTGGGTAAACATGTTTTGTCTTCTGGAGACTCAGTCCTGCCGGCAGTCCTCTTGAACTGTCTTGACGATGATGGCTAGCAGTCATAGTACAGCATCTTCTGCCAAGCACCCAGAAGATGCCAATGGCTATCAGTCATGCTGCATCGTCTGCTGCCAGCTTAAGTTGTAAAAAATAGATGGACCAGATTTGTTCTGTATTCATTTGCTTCCCCCTCCCTCCGTGAAATTAATGGCCTGCTAAACCCTGGGTTTTGAGTTCAATCTTTGGGGGGGGCATTCTGTGTGACAGTTGTTTGTGTTTTTCCCTGATGCACAGCCACCTTTTTTGATTTTAATTCCCTGTACCTGTAAGCCATGTCATCACTCGCCCCTCCCTCCGTCAGACAATAGTTTCACGCCTTTTTTCAGCCCAGACGCCATAGCACTGGGATCATGGAGCCCACGCAGATCACCGCGGCAATTATGAGCACTATGAACACCACGCGCCTGGAGTATATGCAGAGCCAGAACATGCCAAAGCAAAACCAGGCGAGGAGGCGATTGCGACGATTGCAGCGATTGCAGCGCGGCGACGAGAGTGATGAGGAAATTGACATGGACATAGACCTCTCACAAAGTACAGGCCCCAGCAATGTGCAAATCATGGTGTTACTGGGGCAGGTTCATGGCGTGGAACGGCGATTCTGGGCCCGGGAAACAAGCACAGACTGGTGGGACCGCATCGTGTTGCATGTGTGGGACGATTCCCAGTGGCTGCAAAACTTTCGCATGCGTAAGGGCACTTTCATGGAACTTTGTGACTTGCTTTCCCCTGCCCTGAAGTGCCAGACTACCAGGATGAGAGCAGCCCTCACAGTTGAGAAGCGAGTGGCGATAGCCCTGTGGAAGCTTGCAACGCCAGACAGCTACCTGTCAGTCGGGAATCAATTTGGAGTGGGCAAATCTACTGCGGGGGCTGCTGTGATCCAAGTAGCCAACGCAATCAAAGACCTGCTGATATCAAGGGTAGTGACTCTGGGAAACGTGCAGGTCATAGTGGATGGCTTTGCTGCAATGGGATTCCCAAACTGTGGTGGGGCGATAGATGGAACCCATATCCCTATCTTGTCACCGGAGCACCAAGCCACCGAGTACATCAACCGCAAGGGGTACTTTTCAATGCTGCTGCAAGCCCTGGTGGATCACAAGGGACATTTCACTAACATCAACATGGGATGGCCGGGAAAGGTACATGATGCTCGCGTCTTCAGGAACACTGGTCTGTTTCAAAAGCTGCAGGAAGGGACTTTCTTCCCGGACCAGAGAATAACCGTTGGGGATGTTGAAATGCCAATTGTTATCCTTGGGGACCCAGCCTACCCCTTAATGCCATGGCTCATGAAGCCGTACACAGGCAGCCTGGACAGTAGTCAGGACCTGTTCAGCTATAGGCTGAGCAAGTGCCGAATGGTGGTGGAATGTGCATTTGGATGTTTAAAAGCGCGCTGGCGCAATTTATTGACTTGGATAGACTTCAGCGAAGCCAATATTCCAATTGTTATTGCTGCTTGCTGTGCGCTCCACAATATCTGTGAGAGTAAGGGGGAGACATTTATGGTGGGGTGGGAGGTTGAGGCAAATCGCCTGGCCGCTGATTACGCGCAGCCAGACACCAGGGCGTTTAGAAGAGTACAGCAGGGCGCAATGCGCATCAGAGAAGCTTTGAAAACGAGTTTTGTGACTGGCCAGGCTACAGTGTGAAACTTCTGTTTGTTTTTCCTTGATGAACCTCTGTCCCCTCCCCCCCTCCTGGTTCACTCTACTTCCCTGTAAACTAACCACCCTCCCCTCCCCACTTCGAGCATCGCTTGCAGGGGCAATAAAGTCATTAATGCATTCTTTATTAATTCATCACACAACTAGGAGGATAACTGCCAAGGTAGCCGGGGAGGAGGGAAGGAAAAGGACACACTGCAGTTTAAAACTTTAAAACTTTAACACTTATTGAAGGCCAGCCTTCTGATGCTTGGGCAATCATCTGGGGTGGAGTGACTGGATGGCTGGAGGCCCCCCCCCACCGTGTTCTTGAGTGTCTGGGTGACGAGGCTATGGAACTTGGGGAGAAGGGCTGTTGGTTACACAGGGGCTGTAGCGGCGGTCTCTGCTCCTGCTGCCTTTCCTGCAGCTCAACCATACACTGGAGCATATCAGTTTGATGCTCCAGCAGCCAGAGCATCGACTCTTGCCTTCTGTCAGCAAGCTGATGCCACCTATCCTCTTCAGCCCGCCACTTGCTCTCTTCAGCCTGCGATTCAGCCCGCCACCTCTCCTCTCATTCATATTGTGCATTTTTGCACTCTGACATTGACTGCCTCCACGCATTCTGCTGTGCTCTGTCAGTGTGGGAGGACATCTGGAGCTCCGAGAACATATCATCCCGAGTCCGCCGTTTTCTCCTTCTAATCTTCACTAGCCTCTGTGAAGGAGAAACATTTGCAGCTGGTGGAGGAGAAGGGAGAGGTGGTTAAAAAAGATACATTTTAGAGAACAATGGGTACACTCTTTCACGTTACATTTTTCTGTTCACATTACACAGCACATGTGCTTTCGTTACAAGGTCACATTTTTCCTCTTATATTGAGGGCCTGCCGGTTTGGTATGAGAGATCATTCACACAGTGCCAGGCAACAGATTTCGGCTTGCAGGCAGCCATGGTAAGCCACAGTCTTTTGGCTTTTTTAACCTTCTTAACATGTGGGAATGGTTTCAAACAGCAGCGCTCTCATATCCCATACCAAGCACCCGTTGGGTTGGCCATTTAAAATGGGTTTGCAATGTAAAAGGAGGGGCTGCGGTTTCCGGGTTAACATGCAGCACAAACCCAACTACCTCCCCCACACCCAATTCTCTGGGATGATCACTTCACCCCTCCCCCCCACCGCGTGGCTAACAGCGGGGAACATTTCTGTTCAGCCGAGCAGGAACGGGCACCTCTGAATGTCCCCTTAATAAAATCACCCCATTTCAACCAGGTGACCGTGAATGATATCACTCTCCTGAGGATAACAAAGGGAGATAAGGAATGTATGTTGTCTGCATGCCAGCAAACACCGGGACCATACGCTGCCATGCTTTGTTATGCAATGATTCCAGACTACGTGCTACTGGCCTGGCATGGTAAAGTGTCCTGCCATGGCGGACGGGATAAGGCAGCCCTCCCCAGAAACCTTTTGCAAAGGCTTTGGGAGTACATGTAGGAGAGTTTTCTGGAGAGGTCCCTGGAGGATTTCCGCTCCATCCCCATACACGTTAACAGACTTTTCTAGTAGCTGTACTGTCCGCGATTGCCAGGGCAAATTAATCATTAATCATTAAACACGTTTGCTTTTAAACCATTTGTAATATTTACAAAGGTACACTCTCCAGAGGTCCCTTGTGTGCCCTCAGGGTCTGGGAGCACGCCTTAGGTGAGTTCGGGGGTTACTGGTTCCAGGTCCAGGGTGATAAACATATCCTGGCTGTTGGGGAAACCGGTTTCTCCGCTTCCTTGCTGTGAGCTATCTTCATTGTCTTCATCATCATCTTCCTCGTACCCCGAACCCGCTTCCCTGTTGCGTGATTCTCTATTGATGGAGTCAAAGCACACAGTTGGGGTAGTGGTGGCTGCACCCCTTAGCATGGCATGCAGCTCCGCGTAGAAGCGGCATGTTTGCGGCTCTGCCCCGGACCTTCGTTTGCCTCTCTGGCTTTGTGGTAGGATTGCCTTAGCTCCTTAATTTTCACGCAGCACTGCTGTGCATCCCTGTTATGGCCTCTGTCCTTAATGGCCTTTGAGACTTTTTCTAATATCTTGCCATTTCGTTTACTGCTACGGAGTTCAGCTAGCACTGATTCACCTCCCCATATGGCGAGCAGATCCCGTACCTCCCGTTCTGTCCATGCTGGAGCTCTTTTGCGATCCTGGGACTCCATCATGGTTACCTGTGCTGATGAGCTCTGCATGGTCACCTGTGCTCTCCATGCTGGGCAAATGAAATGAAATGAAATTCAAAAGTTCGCGAGCTTTTCCTGTCTACCTGGTCAGGGAATCTGAGTTGAGAGTGCTGTCCAGAGCGGTCACACTGAAGCACTGTGGGATAGCTCCCAGAGGCCAATAACCTCGAATTCCATCCACACTACCCCAAATCCTACCTGCAAAGGCCGATTTTAGCACTAATCCCCTCGTCGGAGGTGGAGTAAAGAAACCGGTTTAAAGGGCCCTTTAAGTTGAAAAAAAGGGCTTCGTCGTGTGGACGTGTCCAGGCTTAATTTGATTTAATGCTGCTAAATTTGACCTAAATTCGTAGTGTAGACCAGGCCTAAATGTAATAGAAACCATGATTTGTAAATTAAGATATTTTATGGTCCAGATTCTTAGCAGGTGTAAATCCCTGTAGCTCAGTGACTTGGATCCAGCCTAGTTCATGTATCATGTGTTTGATAAAATGTGTTGCATATGCATGGGTGTAGTAGCTTTTATTAATATTATTTATTTTCCACTGGTAGTGGACAGACACAAAAGGATCAAGTTCCTGTCCAAGAGGGCTTACATCTGATATAAACATGAGAAACCAATGAAGGCCTAAGAAGCTAGAGACCATGTTGGGGAAGAGATTCATGCAGGGAGGTTCCAGGAAACTAGTAAGTTAAGGAGGGTTTGCAGTAGGAGAGGGAGAGAAATAACACCAATGGGAAAGTAAAGTATGTCCTGAGAGATCTAAGCTACATGCAGAGAGATTATTCTTCAAACTAAACCACAATGTTTCAATATATACCTTCTACATGGCATTTATTAATGGGGAGCATGGTATCCCATCCTGGTCAGCAATTTGCTTTAGCAAATTAGATTTTCTACTCACACAAAGTTACTAATTCAAAAAAAAAAAAAAGGTAACAAAATAACACGTCTCAACATGTCCAGGGGTGAATACATGATATAATCTAGAGACTGAATAACTGTTTGAGAGAGGATGTGCTGATTGGTGCATAATGCCCAGATGCTGGACTGCAGCCAAGGAGGAAGAATGCAAGTTTCCCTAGGGTACCTCAGAGATGCCTGAAGGTAGCTTTAAATTATGCTGATCACAAACTGCCCAAAAGGGCTGATACAGCAGTGTGGGATCAGCAGGCCTCAGGAAAACCCTGGCCTTTCCCCTGGACATGCATCCTATGATAGCTGTACAGGTCATGCCATAGACCATAGGTGCCAACTCCATGGGTGCTCTGGGGCTGGAGCACACATGGGGAAAAATTGGTGGGTGCTCTGCACCCACTGCACCCCTTCCGCCCTCCCCCCCCACACCAGCTCACCTCCGCTCTGCCTCCTCCCCTGAGCGCGACATGGCTCCACTTCTCCCCCCTCCCTCCCAGCGCTTCCCGCTACGAAACAGCTGATTCGCTGTAGCAAGCGCTGGGAGGGAGGGGAAGGAGGGGGAACGCAGCGCACTCAGGGAAGAGGTGGGGATGGGGCGGGGATTTGGGGAAGGGGTCCAATGGGGCAAGGAGGGGGTGGAGTTGGGGCAGGGACTTTGGGGAAGGGGTTGGGATGGAGGCAGCGCAAGGGCAGGAGGAGTCGGGGTGGGGCTAGGGGTGAGCACCCACCAGTGCCTGGAAAATTTGGCACCTATGCCATAGACTCCTCTATGCCAGGCTTAGGCCATCGGAGGACTCCTCTATGCTGGGGTGACCCTCCCTGTCTAATTGCACCAGATTCTGCCAGTAATGCAGCACCAATCAACCCCACCACAGCAAAGGACTTCCCCCATTTCCCTCCAATATGTTAAGGTTTGTAGGTGGTAATGATACAACACAACCAACTACATAAGCAAGACAATATCTTTGGAAAAGATACAGAGTGCCCCCTCTTATTTTACATAGTGAAAAAGAACTTTAAAATGAAAAAGACATTCCACATGTAGAAGTGACCGATGAATGCTCCAAGGGGGAAAGTGTACCCCTTCAAACCCTCGGTTGGGCCCATTTAACACACAGGGATGCTTAGTTACTTGAGGTTACTTGTTTTGGAGAGCAAGCTGCCCCAGGGAAGTGGGTTAATGCACTAGCATTTCCCCTCCAAAGACCTTGATTTAAATCTTGGCTTAAATCACAAACGGAGACTTCAGGTTTGTTCCTGGTGGCCTGGTGTCCATATCACAAACCATTACAGATACATGCTGCATGAGGGAGGCCCAGGCACTGGGAAAGTAGTAGGTCTGCAAATCCAAACTGAAGCTTGCTCTAAGTCTGTGGCAAAGTGGTTCTATTATGTTCTGTATTTCAATAGGCACCAAATTCACCAAAATTCTATTTTAAAATATGCCTGTAGGTTTGGAAAATATCTTGAGCCACACTTTTCCTTTACCTATTACTTGTATCCACTGTTATAATTTACCACTGCACAGACTCACTGACTGCCCTCAGGCTTCAGACTTTGCTGAAGGGCAGCAGTGCTCAAATTAAAAAAAAAAAGTGCTTCCAAGTGCCTTTTTTCTCAACAGAGAAGAATTGCCACTGCCCTCACCTCCTATATCTTTATTGCTGAGCCTTTCCCTCTTTGTATACTCCCCTCTGACTCTTTGTTTGAAGTGATCTATGAAGCCGCAGCCTTGGTTCTGATAGTATGACACAATCGAAAAGGTGGAGGCAGCAGAGAGAAAGAGGTTGATAGGTAGCACTCAGTAGTTGGACTGGCCAGAAAACAACAATTCTGTTTCACAGACATTTTTGAGGTTTTGTAATTTGCTTTCTTTCCGCTGTGGAATGAAACTGAGACCTTTCAAACTTTTTCTGTGAAAAAACAAGAGAGCAAAACCCAGCCCGGAACAATAGCTAATAGCCCAGTGGTTAGGGCACTTACCTGGGATTTATTCAGTCCTTGCTCTGAATCAGTGAGGTAAGCACCCTAATCACTAAGCTATTGGCTATTTTGGTGTGGGGAACCCTTTCTTCTCTCTCCCCTCCCCCGACCTTCTGGATCCAAGAAACCTTATTGGTGGGGAAAAAAATCATTGAAAATTTTTCAACCAGCTCTACTCAGTAGTAAGGTAGAGGAGAAGGCAGGAGCTGTATTGGACGAGCTGTGATCCGAGGAGGGGAGGCTCGAAAACTAGAGGAGAAAGTATGGACAATTTTCCTGTGATGTATGTGCTCCCTGTCACCTCCCCCACTCCTCAGTAACATCCTCCAACCCTCAGTGATCCCCCCTCAGTGACCCTTCCTTCCCAAAATGTCACTCTCCTTTCCCATCAGTCATGGGAGGCAGTAGGAGGCAGGCTCTGCAGGGACCCATCAAAATGGAGGCAGGGAGAGAAGTCCTAGAAATGAGAACAGGAGCTGTCAAAGGAAGGGGAAGGGGCTTGGGAAGGCCCACTTGGAGTCTTGCCAACAGAAAGGGGCAGCCTGGTATTTATTGCCATGTGCCTGAAAAATCTGAGCTCTATTGAAAGAATGGCTTAACGAAATAAGCCTCAGTTCTGAAATACCGAGAATCCCTAGAAAGAGAGGCCCAGATCCTGGCAGTGTGGGTGCCATCCTTCAGCTCCTCCCATGAAAGAAGTTATTAATAAGCTCCTTAGTACTCATGTGAGGGGCTGTTGGATGAGATCTTAAAACTCAAGGTGCTGTCTGCTGTGCAGAGACATTAAAGATCCCAAAGCAGTTTTCCAAAGAGTAAGGATTAGTCTGAGTGTTCATGCAATTCCCACCCACTCCTCCGTTATGGAGTATGCTGAGCTGAAGGTTCATGGTGAATACTGGGGGAAAATACTGTGGGGGGAGGGGAAATCTTTTAATATGTATTCTCATTTGCAAGTGAATTTATTTCAAGAGTGTTCATGCCCTTTTTGGCATTCCTTTTCCAAGAGTAGAGCCAAGGTATGCATTCTAACAGTGAGCTCAATTAACCACTGGAACAATTTACCTAGGGATGTTTTTGGATTCTCCATCACTTGAAGGCTTTAAATCAAGACTGGATCTCTTTCAAAGAGATATACTAGAACTCAATCAGAAGTTATGGGCTCAAAGCACATATTACTGGGTGAGGTTATATGGCTGATATTTGCAGGAGGTCAGAATAGGTGAGCATAATATGTCCTTAAACCCTTTGAATCTATGAATATTCTAGCAAGTGAGGAATGTTTGCCAGACCCATCATTTCTAAAAGGATTTTATGAAATAATCAGAGAAAGGGTTTTGAATTTATAATTGCTAATATTCCCACTGGCTTCCAACAGTAAAGCTTATCTAGTTATGAAACAGAAAGGTACACTACATCATGACCTCCATGTCCAATAGTTTGAATTTTGAGTGTCAAATACTCTCAATTAGCTGCTCGGGAGCTGCTACAGCTCAAGAATTTATTGTTAATCAATGAATTATTTTGAAAAATGAATACTTTCAAGAAAAATGTGCTGAGTTTGCAGACAACTCAACAACAGAAAAAATAGAAAAAAATCATTAGATAGTATCCTTTATGAATTATTCACTCAGCTCTAGACATGTGTAACAGCAGCAGAATGCATGGTTTTGCTGTGCTGAAGAAAAATCATGCAAAGTTAAATAAAATATTACCGATAGCTTTTATTCTGCCCATTAACATATATGTTTGGGCATCTGTTTCTTATGCCATCGTTAAAAAGTCAACTTACACAGTGTTGACAGTAGATACACTTCTCTAAAGCCTTGGAAAGGCCATGGGATCAGATATTTGTTTCAAATTTGTGAAATTTTAAGCCCATTCCCTATCAAATGGGACTGGTCTGTCTTTTGCAAAACTATATCCTGTCGCCATAATGGTACATTAGAGCCAATATTCTGAGCTTAACTTCTCCAAAGGCTGTGAATTGGAAGCATTTACCAGACATTGTATTTTTTTTAAAAGGACTTCCTGATTTTGAGCCTTCTGCATGCCAGCCTGGAGAGGTGGAAACTTTTTTTGTTCTAACCAAAGTACTTTGGTAATTTAAAAATTGACCTTTCTATTGGAAAAGGGAGGGGAAAAGCAGGTTTTACTCCAGCTGTTAGCAACAATCTTGGCTCTGAAAGAGTCTCTAATCCAATTGTTGCAGACTGGAAAAGTCTGACTTAGTGGCAGTGAAGCAATCCCACAGCAGGCATAGCTTCCAACTGTCCTGTTTCTTTTCATCAACAATCCTCATTGTTCAGCCTCAGTCTGGGGGTTTCCCTTCAGTAAGAACCAGGATTAAAAGTATGAAAAAGTTGGGTTTTAAAGCAACAGCTGAGTTCTCCTTAGACAGTGCTTTCAGCCACTCCCTAGTCTCTCCCTCCTGCGCTCTGATCACCTAATCATATTTTATTTTTAATGTTTAGCCTTTATTAGCTCTTTTGCAAAATAGTCTAATTTGCCTAGTGGCTTTTGTTTATTTTAATTTCATGGCTCTGATTTGTTTTATGAGGGACAGTTGGGAAAACTGAGCTTGAACTAGCCTTGAAGAAGTGAGCAGCAAGTTGTACATTTACGTTTCCTTCAGCAAGCACAGGGGACAATGGTCAGACCAATTTGTGGAGCTGTCACTGCTAAACAAAATAATTGAGCATAAAGTACATTTACACACAGAGCACTCAAAAATTCACAGTTGGCATTAGAAATAACAAGAGAACTGATGGCAGAAAACACACCTTTCGGGGACCAGAACCTTCACGCAAAGAAGTCAATGGAAAAGCAAAAAGGAGGAGTATCAAGCAGTTACTGTATGATAAACGTGACTACATTATTTGGTTTCTAAGGACCAAATTCTAGCATTGAGCCCCTCTGAAATCCCAATGAGTTAAACTGGATGTAAATGAGCGCGGAATTTAGCACTACAACAAATGTTCTTTTATTTAAATTGCCTGTAATCTCTTTGGGGCAGTGGCCATCTTTTTTGTTCTTTGTTTGTGCAGCACCTTGCACCACGGGGTCCTAGGTACTACTGCAATATAAATAACGACATTGTCAGTCCTTTCTCAGGTAACTCCTGTCTAAGGATTGAGTGAGGGTTGCAAAGTTTGGGCCAATGGTTTTCTACATCCATCTCAAATGTTTATGCTTATGTATTTCAACAACAATGGTAGGCTAAGTTCAAACAAACAAGTGATAGAGTAGTCCTGGTGTTTAAAAGCTATTCACCAATTAACCACATGGTACAAGTGAGTTGGATTTTGGTTTGTCTCAGTAGCATACAGAACATGCCTGGCTCCTTCACAGAGACGTAATGAGGATTTTCTCTTCATCAGGGAGAACAAATTGCTCCTAATCCAAAGTTAGACAAAGGAAAATGGTGGTTTAGGGAACAAAGTTCAGGCACCCAGAGAACAGAGCATGAGAGCAGCCAGACTCAGACAGCAGCAAAGCCAACTATACAGTCACTCTGCAGAGCAGCCAGCAAATAAGCCAGCAGGGAGATAGCCAAGGAGGCAGACCCAGACCTAGCTGTAGCTGTTGGAAACAATATATTCCAAAACAAGACTCGAGAAAACTATTAACTGAGTAGGGGGTGCTGAATATGCACTGTATGATTAATTCTTTCTGCACAAGAAGAAGTTGAGAGAAAGGTCTATCCCTTCACCAGCACAGACTACTTCTTATGACTGATAATATTTATACAGGAAGGTAGACAGGGAATTCCTCCCATGAGGCCAACTCTGTGTATCTTTGGCATGCCCACGCTGCTGATACTTGTTAAGGAGTTATTCCCTTTTTCAGGGTAAATTTTCTCTGAAGGCTCTCCCATTTACTTCCCTCGGTGGGTCCCATGGAGTCATACCACTTCTAGTCTCCTTGGGTGAGATTTTCAAAGGTACAAATGGATGCCCATTTCCCATCCACTTTCAATAGGAATTAGGAGCGGGGCTGCCCCTTTATAATCATCCCCTTTGGAATCAGATGTTGGTGATAACATATATTATCTATAGCGGGTTTCACAACAACAGTACTTTGAGGTACTTCTTTATAATGGTGTTAGACTGAGGCTTTGACAACCCAAACAAAATATAGAGTAATAATAATGTAGAATTCTGGCTGTTTGTTTTAAGAAGCTGAGATTTTCATACTAAAATAAGACAATTTTTTAAGGAAACATACCCTCAGTCTTAAATATATATAATTATGGTTTATTTTGTTACTGCAGCAGATTAAAACATTCATTATACAAGCCACAGATAAGATATAATCTGGGCAGTTGATGATTTTTTGCAACTTTACAGCTGATGAAAGAGGAGCTTTTGTTGTAAAATGGGTTTGATTGTGCAGAAGGAAATTACATCCATTGTGTGCTGAAAGGGTTGCTGTCACTTTCAGCTTTGGCCTTTCTTTTCTTAAATATATTTTTCCTCCTCTCCCTGGCTGTAAATCTTTAAAATTGCATAATGCCAATTAAGAAAAATAAAGAGCAAATTGAGATACCAGTATTCATGGAGGAATGCTGTTGGCAGAGGCCCCAGATATTTTTTGTGTCTCTGGTGATTTGCCTGTAACTGTTCCAGGAAGTTTGAGGAAAGTTTTGTATTGACATCATGCAGCAAGCAGTGGAAAAGCTTTACCATGGGAAAGATTTGAGGCCTAGTTCAACATCCCAGGGAACCAATCCTCTGACTTTTGTGGACATTCTCAATGTTGATGAATTTTGCAGAAACCTTACCCCATCTCACTCCACTTTAAAAGCTTTTTATTGAGGGGAAAGTTAATAATTTGTTCATGTTTTTGTTTTATTTTAGCTCCTGCTTTCCTCTCTTCCTAAAAGTTTATGTTTTTTTAAAGTAAATGCTCATCTGAACAATCTTATGGAAAAGCACTTAAAATAATCTCCATTTTTTAAAATAAAACCAGCAGCAGTTAGGGCTATTATTCCCAAAATAAGCAGGCTATTTTGGTTCTTCTGGGTTCTTCTAATTCATTTTTGATTAATGGTGGATACAATTTACTGGAGATGCAAATCTTGTTTAAAAATCAGACCGTAATGGCTTGATTAAGCAAGGGGAGTCCTTTGGTGGACTGGGCCCTTTAAGGTTGAACTCCCAACTGTTCAGCAGCTGATAGAATTGGAACTTAAATTGGTCTATCATACTTGTAGAACATTTGGATGGTTAAATTTCTCTCCTTTTGCCCTTGGAGTGACAGCCATAGTGCAGTATGCAAATCCTACATTCCTTGCTGTGGGTCATTTGCATGCTTATGCAACATAAAACCATGCCACCAGAAGGACAACTTCAAGAGCCATCATTGGTAAACTCATTGTAACACAAGTAATTTTAGTCAACTTGAAAAAATTATGGCTGTCAAGCGATTAAAAAAAGTAATCGCTATTAATTGCGCGATTAAAAAAAGTAATCGTGATTAAAAAAATATCGTGATTAATTGTTTGATTAAAAAATTAATCATGATTAATTGCGTGATTAATCACACTGTTAAACAATAATAGAATACCATTTATTTAAATATTTTTGGATGTTTTCTACATTTTCAAATATATTGATTTCAATTACCACATAGAGTACAAAGTGTACAGTGCTCACTTTGTATTTATTTTTGAATACAAATATTTACACTGTAAAAAACAAAATAAATAGTATATTTCAATTTACCTAATACACGTATTATAGTGTAATCTCTTTTTCATGAAAGTTGAACTTACAAATGTCAAATTATGTACAAAAAATAACTGCATTCAAAAATAAAACAATGTAAAACTTTAGCGCCTACTAGTCCATTCAGTACTACTTCAGCCAATCTCTCAGACAAACAAGTTTGGTTACATTTGCAGGAGATAATGGTGCCTGCTTCTTGTTTACAATGTCATCTGAAAATGAGAACAGGCGTTCAAATGGTACTGTTGTAACCGATGTTGCAAGATATTCACATGCCAGATGCGCTAAGATTCATATGTCCCTTCATGCTTCTACCACCATTCCAGAGGATATGCATCCATTCTGATGACGGGTTCTGCTCGATAACAATCCAAAACAGAGCAGACTGATGCATGTTTATTTTCATCATCTGAGTCAGATGCCACCAGCAGAAGGTTGATTTTTGGAGGGGGGGGGGGTTCGAGTTCTGTAGTTTCTGCATCTAAGTTTTGCTCTTTTAAGACTTCGGAAAGTATTTTCCATACCTCGTCCCTCTCGGATTTTGGAAGGCACTTCAGATTCTTAAACCTTGGGTCAAGTGCTGTAGCTATTTTTAGAAATCTCACATTGGTACCTTATTTGCATTTTGTCAAATCTGCAGTTACAGTGTTTGTAAATCAAACAACCAGTGCTGGGTCATCATTCGAGACTCCTATAAACATGAAATATATGGCAGAATGTGGGTAAAACAGCAGGGGACATACAATTATTCCCCCAACGCGTTCAATCACAAATTTAAATAACGCACTATTTTTTTAACGAACATCATCAGCATGGAAGCATGAGGTCCGGAATGGTGGCTGAAGCACGAAGGGGCATACAAATGTTTAGCATATCTGGCAAATAAATACCTTGCAAGGCCAGCTACAAAAGTGCCATGCGAATGCCTGTTCTCACTTTCAGGTAACATTGTAAATAAGAAGCAGGCAGCATTATCTCCCGTTGATTTAAACAAACTTGTTAGTCTTAGTGATTGGCTGAACAAGAAGTAGGACTGAGTAGACTTGTAGGCTCTAAAGTTTTACATTGTTTTGTTTTTGAGTGCAGTTATGTAACAAAAAAAAATCTACATTTGTAAGTTTATTTATTTTAATTAAGATTTGGTGCAGGGGTCAGGAAGGAATTGTATTCCCAATGTACAGCCTGGGCCAGGTGTATTATGCAGAGTAGAGGTTTACCAAATCATCAGGTACTAGACACTGCCAGGCATAGGATACCAGTTTTGAAGGACAATGATCTATTCATTGTACATATATGACCCCCATTACCATATTACCCAAGCCCCTCATGCTCTTTTAATTGATTTCTTAGAGTTAGTCAACATTTTTGACATTTTTTTTTAATCAGAAAATGTGGTTTCATCTAAATCCATGGGAAATTTCAATTTTCTGAAGGAATATTTCAAAATGAAACATTAAAATGTCAGTTTGCACTAAAACATTTAAATCGAAATGTCATTTAAAATAACATTTCAAAATGGAAGATTTTGTTTTGAATGGGCATTTCATTTAAATCAAAACCATCACAAATCGTTGAGTAAACATTTCCCAATCAGATTTTTTTGTAACTTTTTGTACTGTGAAAATTGTCCACATGTAGACTTTTAATCCCAATTTGGGTTGGAAAAATAAAAGGCAAAATATCAGAATTCTACATGAGATGGAAATTTTGTTTGCAGCCAGCTCTCACATTTATCCTCACAATACCACAGTGAGGTAGGGCAGTATTATCCTCATTTTGCAGATGAGGAACTGAAGCCGAGAGGCTTAGTGACTTACCCAAGATATCAGAAGTCTGTAGTAGAGCACGGAATTGAACTGAGATATCCTGAGTCCCAGGATAGAGTCCTAACTACTGGATTATCCTTCTCTCATGAGCTGATTTGGCATGGCAAATCTTATATTCCTAAAGTTCGCACCCAGAAGGACACCTTTACTAAGTTGTGCCTGCTTAAGATATGTAGTTGTCAAGGCTGCTTCCCCACTTTGAACTTTAGGGTACAAATGTGGGGGCCTGCATGAAAACTTCTAAGCTTAACTACCATCTTAGATCTGGTCCGCTGCCACCATCCCAAAGCTAATTCCCTTCCCTGGGTAGCCTTTAGAGACCTTCACCAATTCCCTGGTGAATACAGATCCAAACCCCTTGGATCTTAAAACAAGGAGAAATTAACCATCCCCCTCCTTTCTCCCACCAACTCCTGGTGGATCAAGATCCAAACCCCTTGGATCTTAAAACAAGGAGAAATTAACCATCCCCCCTCCTTCCTCCCACCAACTCCTGGTGAACACAGATCCAATCCCCTTGGATCTAAAACAAGGAGAAATTAACCTTTCCCCCTCCTTCCTTTCACCAACTCCTGGTGAATACAGATCCAACCCCCTTGGATCTAAAAACAAGGAAAAATCAATCAGGTTCTTAAAAAGAAGGCTTTTAATTAAAGAAAAAGGTAAAAATCATCTCTGTAAAATCAGGATAGAAAAATAACTTTAGAGGGTAATCAGAGGACCCCCCTCTAGCCTTAGGTTCAAAGTACAGCAAAGAGAGATAAACACTCTAGCAAAAGGTACATTTACAAGTTGAGAAAACAAAGATAAACTAACACGTCTTGCCTGGCTGTTTACTTACAAGTTTGAAATATGAGAGACTTGTTCAGAAAGATCTGGAGAACCTGGATTGATGTCTCGTCCCTCTCAGTCCCAAGAGCGAACAACTTCCCAAACAAAGAGCACAAACAAAAGCCTCCCCCCCCCCCCAAGATTTGAAAGTATCTTGTCCCCTTATCGGTCCTTTGGGTCAGGTGTCAGCCAGGTTACCTGAGCTTCTTAACCCTTTACAGGTAAAAGGATTTTGGAGTCTCTGGCCAGGAGGGATTTTATAATACTGTACACAGGAGAGCTGTTACCCTTCCCTTTATAGTTATGACAGTAGTGTAAACATCCCTTTTGGTAACTAACATCTCAATCCTATCCTATAGCCATTACTCACATGAGCAGTCCCTTTAATGTGAATAAGGGTTGCAGGGTTGGGCCCTGAGGGGGAACCAATTTGGAGAAGAAAAGGAAGTAAGTCACTAAATCTGAAGGTTTAAACTGACCATGGCAAAAAAGTAGTAAGAATTCCAACAAAGCCTGTTCTTGGAAGCACACTCAAAGCATCCTGTCACAACCGCTGATGGTTGTGGCTATGAAAAGATGCAGACTAAATGCAGAGGCTACGTTGTGGAAAACCAGCACCTTTACAGGATCACCCAGACTGGCTGGGTACAAGCCACAATGAAGCTGTAATATAATTCAGTAGGAATCCACCAATGGACAACTAGATAGTGCAAATCAGCAAGGTTTTCCCCAAAACCTTCCTATTGTGCCTAGGGACTACTGATTTCAGTCTTCAGAGTAGCAGCCGTGTTAGTCTGTATCCACAAAAAAAAAAAAAAAAAAAAAAAAACAGGCGTGCTTGTGGCACCTTAGAGACTAACAAATTTATTTGAGCATAAGCTTTTGTGGCCTACAGCCCACTTCTTCGGATGCATGGGCTGTAGCCCACGAAAGCTTACGCTCAAATAAATTTGTTAGTTTCTAAGGTGCCACAAGTACTCCTTTTTTTTATTTCAGTCTGTTCTTTACTATGCTTGCAACATTGTGACTAGAATCAATGCACAAGTATTTGCTGCTTAAGCCATTCTTAACCATGATTATTGTTTTCTTATAACACCTGCATGAAACAATTCCATGTAAATATTTCATCTCACTTTTGAGCAAGAGGTATTAAATTTTTACTACAACTCTTCAGATCCACTGCATGCTACCAGGTTTATTTCAATATTTGCATGCATGCTACTAGGTTTATTTCAATATATCAATACCTTATGATAGGCATACTACTAATTACTGAGTACTGGATCTCAGATGGGCTGAACGGTGGTTTGGGTGAATATTACATTGTGATCAATCACTGCACACTCTCGGATGAAGCTTATGGAAGCATACAACCGTAAGTGTGTTTCATTGGCACTTTCCACAACTACGTTTAAATACTATTTTGTGCAGGAAGACATTTTTTAAAAGACTTTCTGATAAAGGCTCAGGTGAATGTGCTGAAAGATGGGCACAGAAAGATTCCAATAATTAAGAACTTAATCATATCTCCTAGCATTTCGATAATACTAAATCTTTGTCATTATTAAATATGATCCAACTTCAGTTTGTTTCTAACCAGCTACTGAAGTCCATCTGCTGGGACCCATAAGCGTGGTCACAGAAAAAAAAAGTCTGGCTCAAGTCAGCTGCTAATTGTTTGAAGTAGAAACCAACACGATGAAAATGAGAAGTGAATATTTACAGGATAATCAGGCAAAGTTCAAGAATTAGGTTTACTATTTTTTTTCTGCACCTTATGCGAAGCCTCACTGATCCACATGCATTGCACAGCAGCTGACCCTACCTGTAAACACAAATGCTTTACTTAATCTACTACAATAAATTATAGTTATTAGAAAGCAATCTATCACAATAGAATGTATCATATTTTAGGGTCTAGTATCATACTTCCAGGCATTCCATTATTAAGTACATTTTTAGTAGAGTATGTAAAGTTGAGCCAATATAATACAACCTACTTGAACATTTCTCTGTATTAACAAATGACAAAAATATTTTTAATTTTACCAATAATTGTGCTTCTTTTAAAAATACAAGACCATAAAAATTACTGTTTTAATTTAATTTTTACCTTAAATTTCAAAGCAATATTATTTTTCTTCACTGCTTGTCAGTTATGTCAACTAAATAAATTATTATAATCATATTTCTATCCATTTCCAAATTACAAGAAGCATCTTCTTTTTATAAATATTTGCAATAACATTGTGAACAGCAGCTATCAATTTTTAGGAAACAGTTTAAAATGGAATACAAAATCTCATTGCACTTTAAGTGTTCAGATAACAGTAAAAAGAACAGGAGTACTTGTGGCACCTTAGAGACTAACAAATTT
The DNA here is from genome assembly GCF_011386835.1 of Chrysemys picta bellii. Taxonomy (NCBI): domain Eukaryota; kingdom Metazoa; phylum Chordata; order Testudines; family Emydidae; genus Chrysemys; species Chrysemys picta. The sequence continues at coordinate 28,684,178 of NC_088792.1, forward strand.
ATTAGAGCATAAGCTTTCGTGGGCTACAGCCCACTTCTTCGGATGCATATAGAGTGGAACATATGCCACAAGTACTCCTGTTCTTTTTGCGGATACAGACTAACACGGCTGCTATTCTGAAATCTGTCAGATAACAGTGTTACTTTATATTGCATTTGTTTTTAAATACATCAGCTTATCTGAGTTCTTGATCTTGGGGTACATTTATTTTCTAAATTTGCTGCAAAGGAAAAAAAAGTATTTTTATAACCTCTCACCTCTGAAAAATTCAAGTCACAATGCATCATTTTCCTCAATTGATATTTTACAGTCAGGGTTAATAACCTTTTAGAAACAATGTTAAGGCTGGGTGTGTTGTTCTTTTTAATAAAACTGTCATGTATTAAAAAGTAAGTGCATATGCATACTTATAGATTTGTTTTCTCCAAATGGGTAGCAAGATTTTTTTAAGCTACATTCCAAAACCTCTAGCATGTAAAACAAAAATTGACTATAGTTAATTATAAAGGATACAAAAGTTACTGCAGGTCAGGGATAGAGATAATTTGCATATTTCCAACAAACTTCCAGCAAATTATGTGTGTGCTGTAAAGCAATTGAATAGAATATTTTAAAAATATTTCAAACATTCTTTAATGAAAAATGGCATGTTTAACGCTTCTGATTCTGAACATGTTCTGATTTTTCAGCAAGAAAAACAAGCAAAAATATCATTTGTTTTCTTTTTGTGTGCGTCCCCCTCTGTGTCTCTCCCCTTTTTCTTTTTCTTTTAATGTTGTCATTTAAAAAAAGAGGAGGGGAAAAGAAGAGAGTGAAGGAAAATCCCCAAACAAAAAAAAACTTCAGTAATTTTTGTGTGTAACATACTTACACTAGTTCAACTAGTTCTACATATTAAAACGATTATTATTCAATATTATCTGCCATGAATTGCACCTTCAAGAAACAAAAAAGTTCCAGTAAGCTTGTATGGGATGGATTCACTGAAGGGATAATAGATGTTTCTTTCTTTCATATTTTTTTAACTGGATGTTTTTGCTATTTGTTAACATTCACAAAAAGATGTGTAACTTTAGCGCCCTCGTTGCCAAGATGGAGTCTGCTCTGCAGGCAGCTCTGGCCAAGAGAAGGCGCGCACAGGAATGCAGCAGGAGAAATCCCTTCCAACCCAGCGGCACCTGTTCCAAACCCCCCAGAATGAACACACACCCCCACCGGGAAAGTACAATGGATATGACAAAGGGAAATATTTATTTACAGAGGGATGAGAGGAGAAAAACAACAAGGGGAAATATAGGGGGAGCAGTAAAACAGGCTCAATCTATTTTGTTAAGAGGTGACTTGCTCAGGGCATATAAGTACCTATTTGGGAAAGAGGTTTTGCTAGTTGATGGTTCTTTTATCTAACACAGGGGTCAGCAACCTCCGGCACATGGCTCGCCAGAGTAAGCACCCTGGCAGGCCGGGCCAGTTTGTTTACGTGCCACGTCGGCAGGTTCGGCCGATTGCGGCTCCCACTGGCTGCGGTTCGCCGCTCCAGGCCAATGGGGGCTGCGGGAAGCCGCCGCCAGAACATCCCTCGGCCCACCCTGCTTCCCACAGCCCCCATTGGCCTGGGACGGTGAACCACAGCCAGTGGGAGCCGCGATCAGCCGAACCTGTGGACGCGGCAGGTAAAGAAACTGGCCCAGCCCGCCAGGGTGCTTAACCTGGCAAGCCGCGTGCCAGAGGTTGCCGAGCCCTGATCTAGCAGAAAAAGCATAACAAGATCCAATGGTTCTTGGAAGCTGAAGCCAAACAAATTCTGACTAGAAATAATGAAGGCACACATTTTTAACAATGAGGGTAACTAACTGTTGCAACAACAGACCTAGGGATGTAGTCGATAGTCAATGACTTGAAGTCATCAAGTCATTGAATGTCTTTCTAAAGATATACTATAGCTATAGTAATATAGTATAGAAATTATGGGCTTGATGCAGAGATTACTGGATGAGGTTCCACTAGATGATCAGAGTGGTCTCTCTGGCCTTAAAATCTGTGAGTCTGTTTACTTCTTTGAATTCATCCAACATGAGGGTGGATTCAATAGAGGGAAAGTACGTATATTGGGCTTCATCCAATGACCATTTGTGTAAATGTACAGACTCCCTTTGATTTCAGTAGGCTTTGGATTAGATTTATACAAAAGTAATGATATATAGTGATTACATCATTGGTTTGAAAGTCAGAATTCCTTATTTCTGTTGCTGACTTGATTACTGAATCTCCTTTGGACTGTGAGCAAGGCATATAAGTTATACATAACCTCTCTATGCTAAAGGTTACTCTGCTGCACAAGGGAACAATAACTTTTATTGAATTCTATAGGCATTGACAATGGCCAGATTACACAGGTCAACATTTTCAAAGTTGGCTGCCATATTTAAACATGCAGAGGAAATGGTGCACTCTTCACAGGTGCTGAAGACCTATGGCTTCTACTGGCTTCACCGCAAATTACTGGCAGTCAACACCTCAAAAAATCAAGGCATGTTTATGGATTGAGGTGACACACTATGGACACTCCAGTTTGAACATTTTGGCCATGGCCTCTCCTTTAGTCAAGTTTCCCACTTGTAAATTGAGTGTAAAAATGTTAATGTTGTGTTATTAAATAAGTGATTTGAGATCATAGATGGTGTAGAAGAGCCATTGCAAAATCAGGGCCTTGCAAAAAAATCAAGCGAGGATACAAAATCGGAGGTGGAATTTTGAAGCTCTCAAAGGGAATTAAATGTCCAAATTAATGGCAATTGTGCACCTAAAGTCATTTAGTCTGCTCTGAAAACCGTCAGCTACATGATTGTACAGGGGAAAAAACTGTTGGAGAAGTTCCTTGTGGCTCTTCTTTTCTGTGTCACCATTTTGGTATTGTAATGGGAATGCAGCAAGAATTGCTGCTGCTATTATAAATAGACATTCCTGTGTCAAGTCTGCCTTCTGCACATTTGATCATATTTTAAACTGGCAGAAAGATGAACTTTCCAATATTCAGATTTTATTGCCTTCATTTCTTTCCAACCATGCATGAATCCACATTCATGTGAAGCTTGACCACTAATTTTGGAAAATAAAACTCACAAAAACCCGTGACTAAAGCCATTTTTTTACAAGCACAGTTTTAAAGCCTTAAAAATAACTTTCTTGTGTTACAGTTCAACCACACAATATTAGGCACTGTCCATTAAACAGTTTCTAAAGAGATATTGATAGCAAGAAAAAAGAATGAGTACCTTGACTACCAAAAAAAATTTATCTTTACATTAGTCTGTCTCTTTCAACAGGAAACATTCCAGAACTAAGATTACCAGGCATTCCGTTTTTTAACTTCTAAAATACAGAAGAGAGAGGACAAGCTGTGGGGAGGAAAAGGCAAGCATTGTAGAACACAACAGCCCTCCTGTCCCAGAAAGATTTATTTATTGGAAAGTTAGTTTTCTCTCACTATAATTTAAGTCCCTAGTTATTATGCCATACGTAGCTGCATTGTACAATACAGCCCACAATCTGTGGTTTTGTAAACTGAGCTGTCAAACACTTGTTATTTTAAAGCTGGAACTTGTCAGGGTCTTCTGACAGCCCAGTGGTCCCAGCTCCCAGCCTGATTCACGACTGGCTCTGAGACAGAGGAAGTTCGCGTCTGCTATAATCTAAACACTGTGCAAATGGAACATAGACACAGTGCTGAAAGAAGAAAAGAGGCTAAACCCCATAACCCAGACAAGAATCATACAAAGTTTTTTGGGGGGTGGGGAAATCAAGTCCTGCAGCAGAGTCTGCAACATAAGCAAATGCAATGTATTTTATATTAAATATATTTTATATAAAATATATTTTATATTAAACCATCAAGTTGTTGTTTTTTAAAACTAGTTAGCAGTAAAGCAGTGAAAATTAGTCTCCTTCAATGTATGGAAACAATATCCCACATGTGTACTTTTGCCACATCTGTATTTTCCATTTAAAGTGTAAACATAATAAGGTGCATTCTAGGAGGAATTTTTTAGTCCCTGCGGTTGTGTGTCTAGTGCTTAAGCTCAGGAAAATACTTTTCAGCCTGTTGCTTCTCATTCATTAGATGATTACAAAGGGTTACAAAGCACAAAGGTTTCTATATTAATTTCAGTTACAATGAAATCTGGATCCACTCTTTAAAATTCACCATGCAGTCAACAACTGCAAAAGTATTTTCTCTGGACAGTGGCAGTGCCTCTCTCTGGGGGATAGTGAAATACAGTTCTTTTCCCCAGTTGTTTTTCCTAAAGAAAAATCTAGAGAGAAACCTTTGGTTTTCTGAATTTGTATATGACACTCAGAAAAAAATGTAAATTAAAATGTAAAAAAGGGAATGTGTGTAATATACTGGACTAGATTGGAACTCTGCAATCTGCCCTGAGTAATGGGCAGCATAAGGTTGATCTGCTCCAGGACTAGACCTCATAACTCTAAGAATCACAGTTCCTCCCCAATCCCCACTTGAAAAAGAGAGGAGTAAAGTTATAACACCCATCTCTGTAGAGGAGCTTTCTCCAAGGCTCTAGCTGTTCCCCAACCATCCTTTCCCACTCCCCGTCCACTTGCTTACAGGGGAAAGTGTCAGATGAGCAGCCCCTGCTCTTCCCACCACAGTTGGATTCTCCATCTAAGCAGGGCCCAACAGGAGAATAAAGGAGACCTTGCCCCTTTCCCTGACTAAGGCTAGGTCTATACTACCCGCCTGAATCGGCGGGTAGAAATCGACCTCTCGGGGATCGATTTATCGCGTCCCGTTGGGACGCGACAATCGATCCCCGAATCGGCGCTCTTACTCCACCAGCGGAGGTGGTAGTAAGCGCCGCCGACAGAAAGCCGCAGAAGTCGATTTTGCCGCCGTCCTCACAACGGGGTAAGTCGGCTGCGATACGCCGAATTCAGCTACGCTATTCACGTAGCTGAATTTGCGTATCTTAAATCGACTCCCCCCTGTAGTGTAGATGTACCCTAAGAGATGTGATGATCTAGCCCATTATAATTATTTACATTTATCTTAAATTAGGATTAGAGGTGGCCTCAAATCAAACCGCCAAATTTTAGATTCCCCAAACTTCAGAAAAAGTCTGATTCTGGATCCAAACTGTGGCTCAGGGGTAACATGAATCAAACACATCTGTTTAGTTTATGCTTGGTGGATTAAGTCTCACTTCTCTTTTTACATTCTTAAAACAATCACTAATGTGAAAGAGCAGAAACTCTTGCATGAGGTAAGAAGTTGTGGACATGAATCATCAGGAGTTCATTTCAGATACATCTTTACAGAAAGATACAATGAAAAAGATTTTGGCAGCTTACGTCAAATGCCTTACAGCACCTATTTTTGTTTGCAATGTATTTAGCTGTGACACTCTGGTTACCTTTTCCAGACTTGAGGAAGAGCTCTGTGATGCTCAAAAGCTTAGTCCAATAAAAGATATTACCTCACCCATCTTGTCTCTCTTAAGCACTATTGCATTTATCTATAGAGAAACAACTAATGGGTGGGTGAAATTCACATGGATCGCCCTTAACCTATACTGGAATCTTTACTGTTGCTCATGTCCTTGGGAAAGCAGGACATTCAATGCAGTTTTCAGCAGGGATTGGGAACAGTCTCAGAAATCATCTCCCATCTTGTGCCAACATTATGGCCCTTGTCATCAGGCAGTGGAACACTTTTCTATTTAAACTACAGTAATTAAATCTCCCTGCTCTCATTTAAAAAAAAAAAATACAGCTGCCTGCTGTTGGTCTGAAGAATTGCACCGAGTGAATGTAAATTTTAATTTCATGGTGCAAGTGTTAAATCAATGCTGTCTAAGCTGTCTGCCTGTGCCTCATGAAATCCCACCACATTTTAATAGTTCTCCTTTTGTGCTAAATGGAACTACACTTGGAAATACCACATGTGTTATGATGTTTGTGTGTGTCGGGGAAGGGGGGATAATGTACAATTAGGGCCCTGAAAACCACAACATAACCACATTCTAGTCACCTAATTGGGCCAAAAGAAAACTATCATTTCTGAAACAGTTTGTTTTTATAAACACGTACTTTCCCTACCAACTTCAGTTAAAATAACATAGTGGTTCCTGGCAATGTTTTACATAGAGCATTGTATTCCACGTTGACTTTAAAAGCCATTCAAATGCGTATCAATAAAACACAAAGTCCTTCTTAACCTAGTAGTCCCCATTTCATTATGAGTCTTTATCTGTTAAGTGACAAAATTATGCTAGTGTGGATTTATTTTGCATTCCCTTTTTTTAAGATTACTGACATTTTTAAGATTGTCAAATTTCTATGGGTCAGAATAATATGCTTTAGTGTAGCCTAAACCTACTCACCCTGCTTCCAGGGTTGCAGAAGAAGAGATAAACCTGACATTGTTCACATGGTTTTAAATTTCATTAACAACAAGCTGAGACATGCCCAGAAACTGTTGTTAGGTTTAATTCTAGAATGAAATGTAGTGTGTGCTTGATTCTGTGAGTTTGATATTTTATGTTTGGATGAGTGCCCCTATATTTTGTATCTTTGCTCTTGACATGATCTTTATCATATCTGGTGCTAGGTGACAAACATATTTCCATTATATCTTACAAGAGTCACATCACAAGGACCATATGCTGCTAATTTATACTGTAAAACCATCCATGCTACCCAGGACAAGTTAGCTAGTAATATCACTAGTTTGCAAAGAGATTATTGCTTCCTATTGAATTATAGCCATGTGTGCCACTGAAGTGAAAGCTGCTTCTGCATTTTTATTACTATCCCCAAAGTTTAACATTGCTGTAAATTAAAATGCAACAGGATGAACATGGACAAAGAAGGTCTCAACCTCAGGAAGGAATATTTTAAAAAAAATTTATACATCTATTTTCAAATCTTACAAATGAAAAAAAAGAGGAAAAGTATTACACCGCTACCTCAATATAACACAACCTGATATAACACGAATTCGGATATAACACAGTAAAGCAGTGCCCCGGGAGGGCGGGGCTGTGCACTCCGGTGGATCAAAGCAAGTTCAATATAACGCGGTGTCACCTATAACGCAGTAAGATTTTTTGGCTCCCAAGGACAGCGTTATATCGAGGTAGAGGTGTACTTAACATCCTTTTTACGCCTATATAGCTCTCAGTATATGAGTATAAATCATGCAATTAGCCTAAGAAATTGAGTAATCACATTGTAAAAAACATTTGTGGATAAGGGCCAAATCTTACAAAGCCCTACTTTAATAGAGTAGTCAGTGGAACTACTCTTGCGTGTATAGGGTGACCAGATGTCCCGATTTTATAGGGACAGTCCTGATATTTGGGGCTTTGTCTTCTATAGGTGCTAATTACCCCCCACCCCCGTCCCGATTTTTCACCCTTGCTATCTGGTCACCCTATGCGTGTAAGAGTTTACATGACCAGTCTGAGATCATTATTTTTAAAATGTGATGATGGGGATACATGGCAACTACTCCTGTGAGGGTTTTGATGACGTATGCTCTACATATAATCTATCACAGAAATACGTGGTGACTCAAAAGAAACAAACATGGTATATTGTACATGGATAATTATTCAAAATATTTAAACCATCATATATTATCATGATAAGTCATAATGCGCTATAAAATATGTAGTACACATAATTCATGATTGTTTAAGTGTATATTAACATGACAGAGGGGAACCATTGTAGTCTAGCATCTTAATCATTGTAAATCTTTGCTGAAGACCTCTTTTTTTCTTTATCTTCTTTTCCTTAAATAAATATTTGAAAGAAATGGAGCAAACAAAATTTATATTAAAATAGTTCTATGTGTCTAATGGAAATAAAAAAAAGAATTTCTTAAAGCGTGGTTATACACTGAAAGATTACTTCTAAAAGGGCATCCCAGTGTCCCAGGTTTATTTACTCCCCAGGATTTTATCAATGTTTTCACACTTTACACATAAAAAAAAATGTGTGTTCTAATTATCAGGACAACAAAGTCAGCCTGAAATCAAGAATGCATGCAAAGTTATTTCTGGCTTTTACATCTTCATTAAAGATAGGACTGAATAAAATTCCCAAATCCAGCCTCCCAGGAACTTTATGGGTAAAGCCCATTTCTAATTTTTGACAGTATTCTGCTCTGACCCAAATTCTGCTCTCAGGCTCACTGGTGTAAAACTGGAAAAACTCTATTGATGTCAATGTAATTAATGGCATTCCAATGTAACTTTCTTGACATCAAGTGGAGTTACTCCAAAGGATCACCTGGAGCAGATGTTGGCCTTAGTTACTTAAGTCTATTGTAATGAAACTATGTGGATATGATACAAAATATTCACAAAGATCAGATCTATTGAAAAAGGTGGGATTTTTTACACAGACACATTTCTGACTATAATTGTGCTAGGGTTTTGTTTAAAATGCACATTTGGCTTAACAGGACAAATTAAGGAAGGATTAACTTCCCTAACTTTGAATTTCTTGTTTGTTTGGGTTTTTTTTTAATTTTAAGACAGATTTTTTGACATTTACCATTGGAATTTAAGTTCATTTATTTATTTCTCATACAAGAACATTTTGATGGCAAAAGAATCAAAGTGAGTGACAGATTTCAGATCACAAGCAGTGAACCTGTTAGATTTCAGCATAATTGACGTTTGTCCTCTTCTGACAAATTATATAAATGACTGAAGAAAAGATTCCTCAATAGGCTGAAATCACTGCTCCTTTTCCTAAACTCTTCCCTCCTCAGTGGTTTCCTCGGTCCCAGTTTAGAGCCTTATCCACTCTGTCTCTGTATTGAATCTCTTTCCCCAGGATTATCATTCTCCTCATCACAACTCATTGGTAATGTTATATCACAAAGCATTTGGACTGGAAAATTCCTGCTTATAACCACACCAATATTTTCTGTATCCCATTGTAGGGCACAGACATATACACTTATATGATTGATTTTTAAGTTGTAGAATTTCCTACTGATTAATTATTCCAGAGCCCGCTGTCAAGAAACATGCCATTTTGAGAGTAAACTCTGGTTTCTTTAAAAAGAAGAACAGGAGTACTTGTGGCACCTTAGAGACTAACAAATTTATTAGAGCATAAGCTTTCGTGGACTACAGCCCACTTCTTTGGGTCCGAAGAAGTGGGCTGTAGTCCACGAAAGCTTATGCTCTAATAAATTTGTTAGTCTCTAAGGTGCCACAAGTACTCCTGTTCTTCTTTTTGCGGATACAGACTAACACGGCTGCTACTCTGAAATCTGGTTTCTTTGTGATCAATGCTTAATATGATGCCCATAAAACACAGAATTGAGAGATGGGGAAGACCATTCTAATCCATCACTTTGCCTGCTAGCGCAGGATTTGTTGTACTGTCTATTTTGTAACCTTGTGGGAAAGTCCTGTAAGAATTTAGTAGAAAATTATAACCTTTCTATAGGTTTCTTAACCTTCCTGTAGAATTTAATAGAGTATCATATTCATGCTATAGAATTCTGCAGGATAGTTCAAAATATTATACAGCCAATACCATTCTCTATTAAATTCTGTAGAATGTTATTGTAATTTCTAGGGAATCCTGTTGGGTTCACCCTCTTACACCATATAGATCTTCCCACAAGGTTAGTGCCTTCCTTAGACAATGCCACAAGTTCTTGTCAGAACCTTTTCTTTACTGAACTTCACCCAAATATTCATTTTTTCTCTCTCTCCCTGGTGTTTAAACATATCAAATATGTAGAGACAGTTATGTTCCCTTTTATGCATCACTTAAATAATCTACAGTATACATATTTTGCTCTTTTACTCTTTCTTCGTAAATCAATTTCTCCATCCACCTCATCATTATTGTTGCTCCTCTCTGAACTCCCTCCAGTATCAGAAATCTTTCTTGTATTCTTTCATTTTGCTGTCAGATCCTGTCCTCAAAAGAATGTATCATTTTAAAGCTATTTCAGGTTTAAGGGGGTAATGCCAAAATAGGGTGAACACTCTTCATCATGCCAAGCGTCTAGTGTGGTCCTAAAACTATTTCAAGTTCTATCAAATATATCTTATATAAGACAATAAAATATAAGCAAGTCATTCCCATTTTTAACCTTTATATTTATTTCTTCTTTAGATTTTGCTAGCAAAACACCCATAACCCTGCAATAGTAGCACTCACAATTTTCCACACACTACATTATTTAAACAACAAGGAGTCTGTTGGCACCTTAAAGACTAACAGATTTATTTGGGCATAAGCTTTCGTGGGTAAAAACCTCACTTCTTCGGATGCATAGAGTGAAAGTTACAGATGCAGGCATTATATACTGACACATGGAGAGCAGGGAGTTACTTTGCAAGTGGAGAACCAGTGTTGACAGGGCCAATTCAATCAGGGTGGATGTAGTCCACTCCCAATAATAGATGAGGAGGTGTCAATTCCAGGAGAGGAAAAGCTGCTTCTGTAATGAGCCAGCCACTCCCAGTCCCTATTCAAGCCCAGATTAATGGTGTTGAATTTGCAAATGAATTTTAGTTCTGCTGTTTCTCTTTGAAGTCTGTTTCTGAAGTGTTTTTGTTCAATGATAGTGACTTTTAAATCTGTAATAGAATGACCAGGGAGATTGAAGTGTTCACTTACTGGCTTATGTATGTTACCATTCCTGATGTCCGATTTGTGTCCATTTATTCTTTTGCGGAGGGACTGTTCAGTTTGGCCAATGTACATGGCAGAGGGGCATTGTTGGCACATGATGGCATATATAACATTAGTGGACGTGCAGGTGAATGAGCCCTTGATGGTGTGGCTGATGTGGTTGGATCCTCTGATGGTGTTGTCAGAGTAGATATGGGGACAGAGCATCTGTGAAGGCCAGAGTGGGACCATTTCTCCATAGTGTACCATAGTTCTTCCCTCCAGCCAGGTGACCAACTGTATTTTATTTAGTTTCAGGATCTCTGGTATGTGTATGGTAGGATGCAGTTTTCTGCCTGACTTCTCAGTCTAGACAATGCAGAGATGTGAAAGTCCTCAGAAATTAGATATCAAGACCCCAAAGCATTAAATCATTCTTTCAAGGAACAGAGTGCTTGAAATTTTAGTATCATAGTCAAAATTCACACAGAGAGACACATACTCACAATATAATTAGAAGATTAAGGTGAAATTAAGACACTGCCTTTGGGAAAGTCTGTCTCCTAATTGGGAGAATGATGATTAATCCTGCCATGACAGAGACTTTTAGTAAATTTTAAGATCTTAAGGAAACTCTCTCTTATTCTACTTCTCATCTTAAACTCTTATAGAAGACAACCAACTTGTCAAAATTCTTGTGATCTAATACTAAATTGTTTTTATTCCACCAAAAAAAATCTGATTCAGGGTAGGGCTTTCTTTCAAAGGGTAACTTCCTGTTTCTTGGAGAAATATTTACTTCCCAGCAGCTTCTGTCAAATATTCAATTCCCAACCAATGAACATTAAACCTTTTAATTGAAAGTGATCTAAGAACCCTTCACAAATTCCTTGTAATGAGTGAATGGCCATTAGGAGTAATGAATGTAGCCACCTTTTTCTGACCTCAACTGTTTAAAAGCATTGCTGCTGATCTGACTGGGGCAGGGCACAGTGAACTCCAGCTGTTAACCATATAATGCCCATCCGAATAGTAGTTTTTAACTGTTTGTAACCAGATCATATCATGGATGAAAGCAAACATGGCTTGCATCCACAGAAGCAGTGTCTACCCTGAAAATCTGGCCCTCCGTTTTCTAAACTGCCAATTTAGGTGCCTAAGTCTAACATTTAGGATCCAATGGGTATGTCTAAACTTCAATTAGACACCCCTGGCTAACCCATGCCAGCTGACTTGGGCTCACGGGGCTCAGGCTGAGGCGCTGTTTAGTTGTAATGTAGATGTTTGTGCTCAGGCTGACATGCAGACTCTAGGGTCCTGCATAGATGCCTGACCCTTGACTTCTACACTGCAATTAAGCCACCCCTTAGCCATAGCCTCGTGCACCCAAGTCAGCTGGCATGGGCCAGATGGGGGTGTCTAATTGCAGTGAAGACATATCCAATGACAGCTTCAAACAACTCACTCAACTGCCACCCATCCCCGTAGGCCTACTTTTCTACTGGCAAAGATCCTAGTGCCTAAGTGTCCATAGGTGGCATGGGCAAAACCAGGGGTGCTGGAACAATTTTTATAGCGGGGGTGCTGAGAGCCATTGAAGCAAACTGTAGACCATGAATATATTGGGAAACACTTCAAGCCAGGGGTTGTGGCAGCACCACCAGCATCCCTAGTTCCAGTAGCTATGGGCAAAGCCATCTACATCCAGATACCACTGAGCTGCTCAGCACCCTTGTTCATGCCATTCATCCCTGGCAGGATTTTCAAACTAGGCATGGTACCTGCTTCAAAGGCAGAGTGGGCATTCAAGAGCAGATGACTACCCTAAACAGTGCCGGCGCAACCCATTAGGCAACCTAGGCAGTCGCCTAGGGCGCTAACATTTGGGGGGCGGCGACCGCAGCGGCCAGATCTTTGGCCACCCTGGTCTGGGGTGGCATTTTGGGGGCGGTACCTTCCGCCGCGTAGGGTGGCAAAAAAGCTGGCGGCGCTCCTGACCCTAACCCTTGGAATATTGGCTATAATGGGGTGGATCTCTCTGTTGTGGAGGAAGGAGTCTCCCTCTGACCTGGAGTTAGACACCTATCTACCTTTGAGGGGCAAGCCTTAGCATTTCCTACTGGCTAGCTCAGAGGGTTCCATGCTCAGCTTCCTGGTTTCTATGAATCCCATTCTTAGGCTCTGTGTACACTACACACCTTTTAGTGACACCGCTACAGCCGTGCCGCTAAAAGGCGCGCAGTGTAGCTGCTGTTTGTTAGCAGGAAAGAGCTCTCCCGCCAACAAAAAACTTCCACCCCCGATGAGTGGCAGCAGCTTTGTTGGCGGACACACACACACAATTTTTCCCGTAGTCCCACTGATGAGGAGGAAGGAGACAAAAAAGAGGAGCAGAACAAATATGAGAAACAAAAATAGTCTAAATTTTTTTTATTTCCAAGAGTTTCAAACAAACTATTTTTTTCATAAAACATTCCAAATTCTATAAAAGGCCATTTTTAATGGATGAATATTTTGTTCCAAAAATGTTGACCAGTTCTACTTATTAGTACCTAATATGGCTACTTCTCTCTCTCTCTCTCTCTCTCTCTCTCTCTCTCTCTCTTACATAATTGCAACATACATTTTATTTCCTTAGGTTAACTATATTTATTAAATCTTTCCTCATAAATTTTCAAAACACGTTGCTCAAATTTTTCAACAGGAGTGGTTTTTGGGTGCCCTTAATTTTGTGATTCCTTAATGGGACCTGATTTTCCTTCTTTGTCATCAGTTTTCATTGTTATAGTTTAAATGTGGTGACCAGACTTGTGTACAGAATTTGTTATTTATGAAAGAGGATAAGTTGGCTGCCCAGATCAGTCAATTGTTTTCTGTTTTGCTTTCTGGTGAGGACATGGCTGGAGATGGATGTGGAGTAGGACTGAGCATTTAAGTAGTTAATGACTTATCCTTCTTAGGTTTGTAATTAGGATTGACATGAGGCCAAAAAAAAAAAGAAAAAGAAATACAGGCATTAAATATTAGCAGACCACATTTTAGCAGATTGTGGTAGATAGTGGACAAAACTGGGATAGCAGTGAATGGAAAACATGTAGAGGAAATGAAATGGAGTTAAAAAAAATTAATGTATACTCAAGAGTAGTGCATTCCACCTACCAATACATGTTTAGGAATACCAAATGTCCTATATGGATGAACAGAGAAGTGAAAAGAAGCAGCCAAGTGTAAGAAAAAGGAATATGAAAGGGAAAAATTTAAAAAAGTACAGAAGAGAACTGTGGAAATAGAATGAACTAGAGTTGACTATAAAAAAGATAAGGAAACCAAAGAGGGAGAATAAAAGATTTCACAAGAGATTATGATAATCACCAAATTTAAAAAAAAAATACATAAGAACAAAAGGTCAGTAAAGGACACAGTAAGACCCTGAAGAGGGTCATTTATCAAAAGAGGAGGCAGAGATGGCTGGAAAATTTAAATGAATTCTTTGCATCCTTGTTCACAAAGGAAAATGGATGACAGATGGCAGAGCAGGTATGTGTTTCCTTGGGGAGGGAGAAGAAGAAACATTGAAAGAAATCAAGACCATGCCAGACAGATTATAGGTGACATTTAAAACATCCAAAACCAGACAAGACTCCAGGATCAGGCAATATCTATTTTGGAACTAACAAAAGGGCCAAATCCAACATGCTTTCGCACACAAGTAGTTCCATTTACTTCAGTGGGCCAAATTATGCTTGCCTTCCACAAGAAGTTCCAATGAAGTCAATGCCACTTCTCACATGAATGGGGCTATGGGATTTGTCCCTTAAAATGTCTGGAACCAATGGATGTCCTAGTGGATTTAAGAGAAGCTAGTGGAATATTAACATGAAAGAAGACACAGGAGCAGGAGACAAGTGTAATTTTCTTGACATGCACCATATATCTACACTGGAGCTGAAAGGTATGAACTCCTCACATTAGAGCTGATCAAGTGAGCATGCTAAAAACAGAAGTGTAATCGTGACAGCGCAAGTAGTGAGCTAGCCACCCTGAGTACATGCCTGTAGTCGCAGATGTGAGTGTATTGAAGGTGGCTATCCCCTCCCACTGCTTGTGCAATCACAGCTACATTTCTATTTTTAGCATGCTTGCTTGATCAGAGCAAGTGTGGGTATATCTCCTCGAGCTGGAATTTATACTTACAAGGCCACCAGGTAGACATTCCCTCAGATAGGAGTAAGGTCTGGGTTCAGTTGATACACCTCTTTCTGGCCATATTTCAAGGGCACCTTTCTTAACTAAAAAAACCCCAACAAACAACAAAAAGCAACAACAATTTGCCTCTACCCGAACCTGGAAACACATGCTCACAAGTGCTGTGCACTAGGAAAATAGAAGAGAGAAACTAGCTTTCCAAACTAGTGCTTCCAAGTTCAACAAGTTTTGGTCATGGGGTAAAGTGTAATCTTAAAATGAAAACCAGAGAGTTACAACTCTGAGAACAAATGTAATAAACGAAGGGGAAAGCAGTTATTACAAAGAGCTGTTAAACATGTAAATGTACATATAGCCTTTTGGTCAGTGTGTGTTACGTATCTCCTTCTTTGCCTGACTCATAGAAACTGTAGGTCAATTAAGATGTCTGGCTCTTTAGCACATGATACAGCAACTTGTGCTTCTTTTAACTCTAGAAGTTGCTGGTTCAATCCCCTCTGTTGGTCAAGATCGCAGCCACAACCCACGCACACAGGACAAAGCAACATATACATTTAACTATAACTCTACAGACTCCAGCCTGCAGGGTACAAAAGTTGAGAACAACACAAAGTCATCTCAGGAAGTACAAACGTGCCTTTGGTGCACATGAGTATTGGTCTGAGCTGGGGCCCTGAGGAGGGTAACGCTGCTGTTGTTTATCTCCATAGCCCATTTGGCTGATCTAAGGAGCAGCATGGTTGGGAAAATGCTGACCGAGTCTCACTGCTGGTAGTGTAAACAAAAAGTTGCAGCTCAGCACTGCCACCTCTTCATCTTGGAAAGGGGAGCCAATGAGGTGCCTATTCTGTAGCTGTAGATTCTCAAACCACCACCAAGACTTAACTGCACCTTGCTCCTTGCCACGCTGTTCCTCCAGCCTGAGAGAAGTAGGCAAGGAGAAAGGGGTAAACAGGTGTCTCTTTATGTGTTGTGGAAGGGGGCAACTCTGTGGCTGTGTTTGTATGTAGTATGTGTTATGGGATAGCAGCAACTATGTAGCCATGGTGTGGTGTGTGTTGGTGGTGTGGAGCTGTGTCAGCTCTGTGTGTACATGTGCAGTGGCTAGTGTGTGAGGAGAGCAGGTGTGTGTGTGATATTGTCTATTGAGGGAGCAGGCTTCAGAATAAATGGAAAAGGAAGAGATGTGGGACTATAAAGAGAAAAACATAGAGGCGAGAAAGCAGAGGCAATTTAAAAAAGGCAGAAAAGGGAAAGTCTTGTAAATAAGGTAATGGCCCCGTATGCGGGAGATCTGGGTATAATATTCACCCTTCTCACAAGCTTTCTTTATGATATTGCTCAGTAAGGGATTCTGTGAGGCCACATCCATTAACGTGAGTAAAGAACTTTTAGATTTTCAGGGGGAAGTGACTATAGAAATGCAAAGTAGTATCACCTGCCGTACAGGAAACAGGAAAGGGTTAGATGTTTGCAAATTGTTTTGAAGATACTGTAAATGCAAAGCAGTAGCCCAGCATCTGTTTCTGTATTCTATTTTTTAAAAAGACACCATCTACCAGAAACAGTGTTTTGTACAATCAGTGTGTGTTTACCTAACAGCTACCCCCATGATATTTTACCAACAGGGTTGGCTGAACAGGTGCTTGCATAAGGTAACAAAATATTAGGGGAGAAAAATGTTCAGTAATTGTTAATGTGGTGCCCGAGAGCTGGAAGAGGCAGAATTTTGCCTAAGGCAGAAGCGATAAAGAGCCAGCCCTGCACAACACCATATCCGAGCTACTTCAATTATTTTATTTCTTCAGCCTGGGACATATGGTTGGTGAATTAGTAGTTTTGGAATGATAGGGCTGGGTGGGTGGGTGTGTTTAGAAACAAAAAACATGGACCTAACAAGATGTGTGCCTGACATCAGACTGACCAGTGTGTTTGTATGTTGTGTCCCTTTCCTCCAGCTTTCATGATGTTTTTTGTCTTGTTACCTTGTGGGCAGAGACTGTTTTTAGCAATACAAATAATAACAACAACAGAGGGGATGATTTGATTAATAAACAGAGGAGCTAAGTTGCTTTTCAACTCAGATGTTCTGGACATTTGTTGATGATCTCCTCAAAAGGAATGTCGTACCCTAGTTAAAGGGCATGTTTGGTTTCCCGGTTTGTGTAAAAAGTTATCTTTCTACCTAACTGTAGCTAATGAGTATCCTTTTGGGACAACCGCAGCACTGAATCATTGCTTTTCCCCCTAGCCAGTGGTCAGAGAGTGTGTGCCCCAGCCTGGGAGCAATGACTAGAAGTATTGTGATCCCAACACATGCTCGTTATCTGTTTCTTTCCTAAGTGTCCTAAATGTAGATCTTGATATTATGTCAATGAATATTTAATATAAAATTACAGCATTCGGTGGTAAATTACAGCTAGATCTGACCAGCAGAGGATTAAGCCCATCACTTTGCTTAGCAGCTCAGATGGTTGGAATAATTGGATGATAGCTGGAGGGCATCCATTTGGTCTATAATTAGGTCATTTCTTTCTCATCCCCTCTGTGTGTATAATTACAAATTAATTTGAAATCCCACTGTGAGAAAAGAAATTCATTTTAATATAATAGAAGAGACAAGAGCCACAGGATATTATTTTAAAAGAGATTTTCAATGTTTATGTCAAAATATGCTATTTGGCCAAAAGTCTTATCCACATTGACTGCAGTTCTTGTATTTGATTTCTCTGTTTACTTTTTAACATGTCCGGATGCATTTGCTTCCTTCATTTAAATGGCTTTTCCTTAAACCACGATGATGCCCTCAGCTTTTAACACCACTCTGGTGATTCATCGTTGGGAATCAACTACACAAGATGTTTTAAGAAAACGAAAAGCAATACAGAGCCCATTGAAAGGCAGCATGCCCCAGATCCTCAAAGGTATTTAGATGCCTAACTCCAATGATCTGAGCCCATATTATACCAAGGTGTATGTGCAGGTCTAAACAGGCTGATTTAGTCATTTACTTAATTCTTTAGTGGAGTCATGCTTTAGTTACTCTTTAAAATGCACGTTTCTGCCTTCACAATGAAAGTATTATATGTTACACAGCACTAGATAGAACACCAGCCCTTATATGCACTCTGGTAGTTTATTCTTCGAACTCTTAGTTGTGATATGCTGTTGTCAAATTCTGTTTGTCTTGCTTTATCACAACAGTGCGGTCAGATGCATTAGGCTTCCTGTCTTCATTGCTGATAATACAAGTAAAAAAAAAATGCATTTCTGACAACTAGATAACCTTTGCCAAAGCTGGTAAGACACTGTTTTGACTTGCTAAACTTCCTGTTTCATTCAAGGGATAAGTGTGATTTCATCTTTCCTCAGGAATCTTTGGAGAGCCTAGGGAGAGATCCACAGGTGTGATCTAAACTTGGGTGATGTGAATAGCAAGCTTGACTGAGATGACCTGGGTATATGTATTCAAGAAGAATAGGTGAAGAAAGGACTGTCACTAATGAGAAGAAGGATATCTGGAACAGATTGTTTTTCTAGGTGGACTGTAAGGTACCAGACAATATCCCATGCTATTTGGCATGATGAGATTAGACTTCCCATGGAAAATGAACTGCCTAGAGATAGATCCCAATGTTCATTTTATAAAACGTTCTTTTCCCAGAGTGCTCTAAAACCAAGATATATGCGGGCTAAAGGAAAATTAAGGAAACAAACAAACAAAGCTAACACAATATTTCTGGACTTCAAAAAAGGTTCACAATATTTCCGAGCTTCACATTCTAGTTTTATTTTATCCACACTGGATCATCCAGGCCTAACTGTGACTCCACATTCAGGCAGGAGAAATGGGATAATCAGAAATGAGAGAATTTTTTAACATAGCAATTTCTTGCTAGTAATAGCACTTTGTATTTTCCTAGCACCTCTCATTTGAGAATATCAAAGCACTTTACAAATTAATAAAGCCTCACAATTCTTGGAGTATTATACCAATTATTCAAATGAGGCACAGATAAGTGGGAGTGAAGTGATTTACCCAAGGACTTTCAGCCACTGAAGTAGAATGCAAGAATTTTGAGTCACCGAGTCTTTCAAGCATTAAACATACTGCTAGACTATGGACCAATCCAAAGCCCATTTAAGTCAACAGGAGTCTTTCCACTGACTGCAATGGGTTTTAGATCAGGCCCTGGACAATCATACAGAAAAAGCATGAGAAAGTTTGATTCGCTATTTGAAATTGTAACTTTGGCACTCTAACTTTTCAAACGTTTCTCTTCTTCTGCAACTTTTCCGAAGTTGGAGGTTTTGAAAGTTACAGTAGACGAAGGAGTAAAAAGGGGAAAAGTGGTAGGAAAAACCCTAGGCATCATTCGGTCTTCTGCACTCATTGCCAAGAAAATGGGCAAACTGGATTTTCTTTTTAGAAAATGTCATTTTTTGAAACCCAAAACTAAACAGATTTCAATTTGAAACTAAACAAAAATGTCATTTTGAAATTTCTCATTGAAAAAATCAATTTTTAATTAAAAAAATGTTTTACTATAAAAAGTGTGTTTTCAATAAAACCTCATCTTTTGATAGGGAAATATTTACTTTACAATTTTTCAGTCACTTCTACTACCTTCCAGTTCAGAGGATACACCTTACATGGACACTGAGTGAAAGGACAAAAACAACCTATTTATGTGGTTTAAATGAAATGTCTACTTTAAAATATTGTTACTATGAAAAAAAACAATGAAAATAAGTCTTTGAAATACACATAATATATGTGGGGTTTTAGCCTCAATGTGGCATTTGATAGGTAAAAGGGGCTAACCCATTAGAGATCTACTAAATGTAGATCTTAAGTTATGTTGGTAAAGCATTTAAAGTAAATCATTGCCATCGGCAAAAGCTGGAGTCTAGCCGTGAGAATTCTTTATTGAAAAACACATGCAAGTGCTGAAATGGAATACTAACTGGATCAGATAAACCCAATTGATTTTCTACCCTCTGAAAGCCACCATGTAAAAATGGGTGGTCTCTGATTAGCTCTTGGATACTGGAATTTAAATTATATGAGCAGTGAGTTAACTCATTTCCCTCTAAATCCTTACAGATCTTTGTGGCCTATGTACATAATATATTAGATTTTATGTAATGACCAGTTGGGAAAAAACCCCATAAGATATCATATTTTAGTCTCCTTTCTGATTACCCCTCCTGCGTGAATGCTAACAGCATCAAATATTCTACTAACATATGCAATTATCTAAAAGCAAAAAGTTTATCCCTACTGTAAAGTTGGACTATAATCACCCCTCCTGTTCTGATATACTTAGAATATGCTCAGAGCAACTGAATTCCGCTCACTACTTCTCCACACACCACCTCTCGGGATCTTACCCAAGCTGTGAACATCGTTCACCTCAAAACCACTTGAATGTAGCTTGGTTTGATGTGTTCCTGACTCTCAGCCCATGATTGCAATAGTTCATGAAAATAAGTTGAGGTTTCCTGCACATCTGGGAACACCATAATTCCCCTTGTCATGACAGGCCTTTCCAGGTGGCATTCCTTGCTCTTCCTTCTCCCTTTTCTTGGTTCAGCTGTCTATGGAAGGAGGAGTGAGATATACTAACATCCTCAAAGCATGCCATGAAAATATTCTTGTTGGGGGGAAAAGAACATAAGAATGTTAGAAAATAAAACTGACTGGAGGAGGAGAATTCAGTTTTGTGGCAACTTCCAAGATTTTGAAATTTGTTTTGGTTTTGCACTGGCACAAAAACAATACCTTTGAATGTTTTGGCAAAAACAGATTTCCGTTGAAATGTCCTTTTCTAATTCAGGAAGAGATGTCAAAATGTCTAAGGGTGAGTGTGTGGGGCCAGGGCACTGGTATGGGAGGTGGGAGACTCAGGTTCAAGTCCCTGCTGGGCCTGATTAACAGCAGATTCTTTTCAGATCATTCCAGGTCACTCTGATTCAGGCAGAGCAGAGACTTGCACCTAAGTCTCCCACATCTCACACAAGGACCCTAACCACCAGACTAGAAAGCGTGACAGTCTCTTTGTGCCATTTTGACAAAGGCTTTATCTAAAGCAAAACATTTAGGCTTCAACAGAAATTTCATTTCATCGAAATGTATCCACCAGCTGTACTACCGAACCCGTATATCTTTGTGATGCTCCAGAGGCCCAGGGGATCACCTCCATCTACTCTGCCACCTTCCTGTGACTGAGAAGGTTGAAATGTACATGATTTCTGCCCTGAGATTTTCAGGCAGAAGGACCCCTGTTCATTTCAATATTCTGCCTGTTCATAAGAATGTGGGAGATAGGCAAAGCCAAGGCACAGTTCAGCACACAGAGTGCAATTTGTCTACAAATCCAAAGCACATCTGGTAGGTGCTAATTTTAGGCCTACCACCCTTGATAGTATCCCCCTTAAAGTTTACAATTGCATTACCTGAATCTGCAGTTAACGTCAAACTTTCTAGCAAATTTTGCTTAGAGTCACTACCATACATTTATAAAAAATAAGTGTGACCGAAGGCCAAGACCACAACCATAGCTGCCTTGGCCAACCACAGTTTAGGAACAGCTTAGGAAAACTTGCAAGCTGGTATTTTCCAACAAGAACATTTCCGTGGCTTGTGTAATAGGATCTTAATATATTACTGGTCAACAGCTTCTGTGCTCTTGGCCTCATTGTACTGAGAATTAGTAGAGTGCCTAATCATACTTGCCTTTCAACTGTAATAACATGGTTTTGAATTCAAGCTGGACTGAATTTACCTTACAGATCTTGTGGCTGCAAATGAACACATATCAGCTGTGGTCCTGGATTAGGAGGGGTTTGGGGATGGAGCTGAAACTTAATTAAAATGTGTCTGCAGACCTGCTGAAAAATAAATGTGTTGTTAAGCTCCCAAGTGCAAAAACTGCTACTAAAAAGCGGGCTCAGCTGAATTGTCCACTGTTGTTTTAATGAGTTCACTTTCACAAATTTTAAGGCCAGAAGGGACCATTATGATCATCTAGTCTGACCTCCTGCATATTACAGGCCACAGAATGTTACCCAGTGATTCCTGCATCTTGCCTAACAATTCACAGTTAAACTAGAGCATGTCTTTTTAGAGAGACATCCAGCCTCTATGTAAAGACTCCAAGTAATGGGGAGTTTCCCTCCGACCATTCTACTAGTAACACTTGATGTAATACTGCATAGAGCATAAGATCACATTCATAAAAATATCCCATCTTATAAGTTTAGTGCCACTACCAAGGGAAAGAACTCCTGTCTAAGGTATTATGTTTACAGCATACAAATACAGAAGTTAGATAGGGTTACCATATCTAATAAATAAAAAAAGAGGACCCTCCACGGGCCCTGGCCCCGCCCATTTCCCCACCCCCTAGCCCCACCCCTTCCCCGCCCTAACTCCGCCCCCTCCTCCCTCCCACTCCCAGCCACGGGGAAAGGGCTGCCCCAGCGCTACCGGCTTCACGGTTTGCCAGGCAGCCCCCAGACCCTGCGCCCCCAGCTGGAGCCTGGGAGGGGAAGCGCCCAGCCGGGGGCACAGGGTCTGGAGGCTGCCCGGCAAACCGTGAAGCTGGTAGCGCTCGGGCTTTGGGCAGCCCCTATGCCTCCGGACCCTGCGCCCCCAGCCGGGCACTTCCCCTCCCGGGCTCCGGCAGCGCAGGGTCCGGAGGCACGGGGGCTGCCCAAAGCCGGTAGCGCTCAGGCAGCCCGGCTCTTAAACAGAGCCGAAGAGGAGCAGAGCCTCCAGCCGCGGCAGCTCTGCTCCTCCCCGACTCTTCGGCTCTGTTTAAGAGCCGGGCTGCCCGAGCACTACCGGCTTCGGGCAGCCCCCGTGCCTCCAGACCCTGCGCCCCAAGCCAGGCACTTCCCCTCCCGGGCTCCGGCGGCGCAGGGTCTGGAGGCACGGGGGGCTGCCCGAAGCCAGTAGCGCTTGGGCAGCCCGGCTCTTAAACAGAGCCGAAGAGTCGGGGAGGAGCAGAGCCGCCATTTTCCCGGACATGTTCGGCTTTTTGGCAATTCCCCCCGGACGGGGGTTTGACTGCCGAAAAGCCAGACATGTCTGGGAAAAAGAGGACGTATGGTAACCCTAAGTTAGAGAAAAACAAAAAGACTCTTGCTGCAAGGTAGCAATGTAACACTACTTTATTTCTTAGAATTCAGAACAATAACACATGAGAACCCCAAACAGAAAGAACAAAGCAGGCTAAAATGGAGAGGCAAAACTCACCCCACCTTACTCTAGGCTGGGTCTTTTGCTGAACTGAGTTTCATTGCACACTTCCCTACAAAGCCCTGGGCCTGCAAGCAGGACCAGGAAATGCTCTGAGAATTAAAGTGATAGAGCACAATTTTAACAGTTTTCAATACACCAAAGAAGGGACAAATCCAACCTGGACAACCATACCTTAAATTTCTTGCAGGAACTTCATTTAGGATGATTTTGTCCACTTTAGTGCACCAGCAGAGCCTGCTTTAGCATTTTGGGTTGGGCCTGTGAAACAATTCTACTTGCGCAAACACAAACAAACTCCATCCACCATGATCATGTCACTGTGTCTGAGTGAATGGGGGAGAGTGCTAAGGATTGTGGAGTTAGTGAAATGATTCTTTGGGATACACACCAAACTTAACCACGGGGCTGCCCACTGTTTGCCTCACTCCATCCAGTCCAAACCTCTCCCTTCTTGCACCTGAAACCTGCAGACCACTCTCTATGGGGTCCTGGGTATAAGAGCTGTGGCAATGACTGACCCCTTTTCCAAACACAACAGGGATGAACTCAGTGAATGGAAGGGTCCCTACATGGCCATTATTAGGGGGCATTCTGCAGCTCATGAAAATTAGATGTGATTAAAGAGATTTAATCTTTATACTTTCTTTAATGAGACAATTCTGTGAAAACTAACATCCAGAGGAGGAAAGCATTTCTTCGGTCATTCGTTTTGCTCAGGGGATAATTTGTGATCTGATATTTCTTGCCCTTGATATTAATACTGAAGGCTACTCCTGAGATTTCAGTCATCCCACCTTCCTGAACTCTAGATGGGCCACAGGTCAATATGCTGACAAGTGAGCCCACTGCATTCCCTTCTCACAATGAAAAAGCCATTACAAAAAGTTAAATGAGTTACACATATTCACCTTTTAAATGCCTTCTGGGATATCGGGGGCTTTTTGTTTTGGTTTGTTTTTTTAGTCAGCAGCGGATATTCTGAACAAGCCTGTTTTAGGGTCCAAATAACTTCCCCTTGGTTTAGTGACATCGTTTTATGCTTACCATATTATGATTACAGTAGTACCTAGAGGTCCCCATCAAGACTGGACCCCCATTAGACCCTGCCGCAAAGAGCTGACAATCTGAATAGACAAGACAGAGGACATATGGAAGGTAAAGCAGGTACAGACAGGGAAAGGAACTCCTCTAAGGTCACACAGCAAGTCAGTGGCAAAGCCAGGTAGAACCCAGGTCTCCTAAGTCCTTCTCCAGAGCCCTGTCCACTAAACCAAGCTCTGTGTCCCTATGGTTGGCCTATTTAATCATGTCTGTGACTGTTACACCAGACTATGGCTGACTCTAAATGCCAGAGGAGTAGCTACTGCTAGACTTCGCTGTGACTGAGCCCGTGGCTAAGATGAAGGTACACATTCTCTATGGTCAGCTGGGGGGAAAGCAAACAGCAGGAGAAATAGTTTCTGTTATAAGAGCAGATGCAGAACTGGAGAAAGATGTGGGTTTGAAAATAAAACTGGTCACAAGTTTACAGACAAAACAGAGTTTCATTGGATAATGCTGATTCGCTGAACCTGAAATGTTTTGCAAAAACAAATTGGGTTTGATGAACTTCCGTCAAATAGCAGGCAAAGTTCTGTTGGAAACCTGCCTGATCTCCTGTCAGGTTGCAGGGGAGGGCTTCCAGGGTCTGTGGCCCTGGGTGAGCCAGCTGGCCAGGAGTCAGGCAGGACAGGGAGCCAGCTGGCGCAGGAGTCTGGAAGCCCTGGGATCCCCAGCCCAGGGCAGTCTGCAGAGTGGAGCTGTCCCAGAGCCACAGATCCTGGAAACCCTGGCAGCTGCTGAGTGAAACTGACATGATTCTGGTTGACAGTACTGCTCTTGTTAAGTTGTGGGCAGCAGTAAAACGGACAAGAATCAGTTTCTCTCGGAAGCTGCTGGGCACAAGGATTTTTTTTATTTTGGAAACATCACGTGTCAGTGTTCCTGAAAAAAAACAGTTTCAATATTTCTCATTTTCAGGAAATTTCAAAATGTTAGAATTTCCCATGAACTGGACATTCTGAGTTTTCCTCAGCTCTATAGAAAAATAACCCTCTCACAGTAAGTTTAGCTGAATTAAAATCCTTGTGAAGCTGACTCTTACTCACTTATTCCAGGTCATACATGAGCAACATACCTGCTGAGCAAAAAAGAAGGATAGTGGGGCTCCCCCCTCCCCAATAACCTGAAACTCTAGACAGAATGGAAATTGGAATTAGGGCTCTTTCTTTATGTAAGGATGATCCATTGTATAGGCCAGTAAGAACAAGTTTGGGATTTTGGTGGGTAATCAGTCAGCTTGGGCCATTCCCTCGAGGTGTTGGCATATTTTGATTACAGTGGAGCTCAGCACTACAGCGCCTCTGCTCAGGTTGAGTCCACTGTGTCTATTACAGCACGTGATTCGATGTAGATTTTATATTTTAATTTATACCTTGGGGAATAATGTGACAGTGTTTTCCACCTTGTAGAAATCAGCTCTTTAAATTGACATCAGGTGAGGGCTTTTAGACCAACACTCTAAAAAGCTTCTGGTCCCTTCATCTGTCAGAGAGGAACTTAATCAGGGCCTATCTGACAGTTTCACCTCAAACTTGACAAGAATGGCCTACAGCTGCTGGACTGCCAGCCTCAAACATCATGAGTCCAGATTAAAAAAAGAAGAAATTGTCTCAAAAATATTGTTGTTGTTTTTTAAATTGTGTTTATCTTTTTATTTGCCTTCCAGTTTTAGAAGCTTTAGCATTCATATTTTCAAGCCTTTTTCTGCAACCATGATAGCTAGAAGCTTATTCTTAAAAAAAAAATTCTGGGAGTTTCCCTTAATCATATGACACCAGAAAACCACCAAGTATCGCAAGATAAAATCACAAGAGGTGGCAACCTGCTGCTGCCGACTCAACACATTACACCAGCTTCCTTGTGGCGACTGAGTAAGCCCCTTGGCATCAATGACTATTTCTCCTTTGGCTCAACCTCAGACTCTCACTGGCCAGATGGCAGTGCCACAATGGATAGCAGCAAAGAGTAGTTTAGCTGAGATTGCCTCTGCTCCACTGGACAGCTGGCTGGCTGATATTCCACCACGCCACTGAACCCAGCTCTGAAGCTTGTTACCATCCTCTGCAATCTCCTGTGTGCGGCTAGCCAGCCTGCTTTCCCCTTCTAGACCTTCAGGATGGCCGGATGATTCATTCGCTTCCTTTATGTCCTGTAGGGGGATCAAGCCACAAGCCTATTCTTCTCCACCTTTCTGGTGACCTGTCTGCCTACCACCCTCCTTCCTCCCTATCAGCAGTAGCCTTTGAGTCTGGACATGTCCTGTTCCGTCCCATTATGGCAGGCCTTTCAGCACTGAAAAACATGCTGGGTCTCAATTGCCTCAGTTCACTTAACACTAACGAGCCAGAAGCAGTAGTTGCAGCCTGACTGACTGCACAGCTTCCGGGTCACACTAATGAATATCGGGCAGGTTACCTGCCATAAGAAAGATTCTAGTACCTTGGATTGGGAGTGATCCTACAAGCTCCCTCCTCTCCCCAGAAAGGGAGAGAGCAGGCCAAGCAGCAGCCCCCAGAAGACAGTGCTGAGTCTCTGTGCAAAAAGACCGCACCAGGCAGGGTGAGAGCACACATCTACTGGAGAGTGATGGGAAGAGGGTCATGTGGCCTCTGTGGAGAAGGATTGAGTCGGCACTGGGAAAACATCTCCAAAGTTCACACAAGCATCCAATTTAGGAACATTTATAGCACTGTAGACCTTTAGAAGTTCCAACATTGCCTTCTAGCTCCTACTCTTTTGAGAACTCCTTGAAGCAATGTTGCAACTTGCCTCCAAATGCAGGGCCGGCTCCAGCATTTCTGCCGCCCCAAGCAAAAAAAAAAAAAAAAAAAAAAAAGCCGCGATCGGCAGTTCAGCGGCAGGTCCTTCACTCGTAGAGGGAGTGAGGGACCTGCCACCCCCGAATTGCCGCAGGTGCTGCCCCCTCTCCCTTGGCTGCCCCAAGAACCTGCTTGTTAAGCTGGTGCCTGGAGCCAGCCCTGTCCAAATGTATCACAGAAAGCTGCAAGACTTACTCATCATTCATTCCAGGCAAAAGACATAGCCAGCATTTTAAATGCTGATTCCAAGCCCCCTTATTATGGTTTATACTTGCTCCCCTCAGCCCCCCTCCTGCCACTAACTTGGTTCACACCAGTTTCTGGCACATTATAATCATTGCAGAGTGCTGGGTCTCTTTCTCCTGCTAGAAACTTGAGTTCTGTCTCTCCACATTTATTTTCTTAAATGTTCATGGCACACCCAAGAAAAGTTATAATTTGATAAATGTAATGAACATACCCTCTGCAGTTTCATTTTTGATTAACCAGCTGAAATCTTCACAGTCCCTTCCACTACTGTGTCTCAGTATAATGTGCTCACTACAGATGTATTTTTAAATCCAACGAAATCTGGACACCACCACATACAGGTTTGTGTGCTCCAGAAAAACACCTCCAAATCCATTCCAAGACGTGTGATTTCTATTTTGACATGTGACAATGACACAAAACATTTCAAAAGATTAAACCTGTTATCCAGCAGACTGGATAAAATATAATAATTCACCGTATTTTGAGATTTCAGTGATAGGACATCTCAGAATATGGACATCAAATATTTGTTTTGGCAGATAGTTCATGTCTCTATTTAAACTGACAGCAACACACAGGGTCAGATTAGATGATCTAATGGTTAGAGCCCTGCACAGATAGAAGATTTGTATCTGCATCCATCCCTGGTCTGCGAAAATGATCTATGGCTATTTGACATATGATTTAAATATGACTATATAGATCATTGTTGCTACCACTGTTATATAGTTGCAACAAATCTTGTACAAAATATGTCATATAAGGTGTCAATGGAAAATTTATGGTTTGCTGAATATGATTATCCTATTTGTAGATATGGATCATTTTTGGATCTGAAGTTATCAATATTGACTGCATACCCATATTTCAAATGTGTTTGCTCCTGTGGTAACACCCACAAGGTAGTCCACATCCAGTGTAGCCAGCACATTGTGAATGGCCTATTCAAGTTGATGGCCCATCAGCAAACACAATGGGTCATGGAAAAAGCTTATCCCCACCTGATGACTTTCGTGTGCACATTCCAGTCTGAATATGGGTAATGGCCCCTGCTATTACTCCTGGAAGCATGCAAGGGCATGTGACTAGATCATGTGGTACTGAACTTCATCTTGTGCCTGTACTTTTCCACAAACTGTGCTGAGGGCTTTGCTTGGAACAATGAGTTTCCCTCCACATGGCAGAAGCTATAAAAGGCCCAGAAAATATCTCCATTTTGCCTCTTTCCTGCTCTGATCTCTGGACTATGGCCTTATATTAATGGGAGCATTCTAACCCATGGACTGAGGACGTTCCAACCATTTGAAAGCAACCAGAGACTTAATAAATCAGCAATTTATTCCATCACTGCTTAAAGCCTGTTCCAAGAACTTTGCAATTATTGTATGTATTTGATTCCTTTAACCAATTTTAACTCTGACCTCTTTCTTTCTTTTTATAAATAAACCTTTGGATATTAGATACTAAAGGATTGGCAACAGCATGATTATTGGGTAAGATGTGAGTTATATATTGACCTTGGTATGTGGCTGGTCCTTTGGGATCAGAAAAACCCTTTGGTTGATTAAATGGGATTTAAATAACCACTCATCATTAAGTCTAAGGGTATGTCTTCACTACCCGCTGGATCAGCAGGTAGCAATTGATCCAGCGGGGATCGATTTATTGTATCTAGTCTAGACGTGATAAATCGACCCCCGAGCACTCTCCCATCGATTCCTGTACTCCAGCACTGCGAGAGGCGCAAGCAGAGTCGATGGGGGAGCGACAGCAGTCAACTCACCGTGGTGAAGACACCATGGTAAGTCGATCTAAGTATGTCGACTTCAACCATGTTATTCACGTAGCTGAAGTTGGTTAACTTAGGGTATGTCTACACTACGAAATTAGGTCAAATTTATAGAAGTAGTTTTTTTAGAAATCGTTGTTATACCATCGATTGTGTGTGTCCCCACACAAAATGCTCTAAGTGCATTAAGTCGGTGGACCGCGTCCACAGTACCGAGGCTAGTGTCGACTTCCGGAGCGTTGCACTGTGAGTAGCTGGGGGTAGCTATCCCAGGTCCCGCAGTCTCCACTGACCATTGGAATTCTGGGTTGAGATCCCAATGCCTGATGGAGCAAAAACAGTGTCACGGGTGATTCTGGGTACATGTTGTCAGGACTCCCCTTCCTCCCTATCTCCGTGAAAGCAACGGCAGACAATCGTTTTGCACCTTTTTTCCTGAGTTACCTGTGCAGACGCCAGACCACAGCAAGCATGGAGCCCGCTTACCTCACCATCACCGTAGGTCTCCTGGGTGCTGGCAAACGTGGGACTGCATTACTACACAGCAGCAGCTCATTGCTTTTTGGCACCAGACAGTGCATTACGACTGGTAGCCATTGTCGTCGTATTCCTGGGTGCTCTTTTAGCCGACCTTGGTGAGGTCGGTCAGGGGCACCTGGGCAGACATGGGAGTGACTCAGCCAGGTCATTCCCATCTTCTGCCAAGCACCCAGGAGATGATGATGGCTAGCAGTCCTACTTCACCGTCTTCTGCCGAGCACCCAGGAGATGATGATGGCTAGCAGTCCTACTTCACCGTCTTCTGCCGAGCACCCAGGAGATGACGATGGCTAGCAGTCGAACTGCACTGTCTGCTGCCAGCCTAAAGATGTCAAAGATAGATGAAATGGATCAAAACAAGAAATAGACCCAATTTGTTTTGTATTTATTTGCTTGCTCCCTCCCTCCCTCTGTGAAATCAACGGCCTGCTAAACCCAGCGTTTTGAGTTCAATCCTTGAGAGGGCCATTCAGTGTGACAGTTGTTTGTGTTTCTCCTTGATGCAAAGCCACACCCTTTGTTGATTTTAATTCCCTGTAAGCCATATCGTCAGTCGCCCCTCCCTCCGTCAGAGCAATGGCAGACAATCATTTTGCACCTTTTTTCAGCCCAGACACCATAGCACTGGAATCATGGAGCCCGCGCAGATCACCACGGCAATTATGAGCACTATAAGCACCACGCGCATTATCCTGGAGTATATGCAGAACCAGAACCTGCCAAAGCAAAACCAGGCGAGGAGGCGATGGCAGAGCGGTGACAAGAGTGAGGAGGACATAGACATGGACATAGATTTCTCGCAAAGTACGGGCCCTGGCAATGTGCACATCATGGTGTTAATGGGGCAGGTTCATGCCGTGGAATGCTGATTCTGGGCCAGGGAAACAAGCAAAGACTGGTGGTTCAACCGCATAGTGTTGCAGGTCTGGGAGGATTCCCAGTGGCTGTGAAACTTTCGCATGCGTAAGGGCACTTTCATGGAACTTTGTGACTTGCTTTCCCCTGCCCTGAAGCGCCAGAATACCAAGATGAGAGCAGCCCTCACAGTTGAGAAGCAAGAGGCGATAGCCCTGTGGAAGCTTGCAACGCCAGACAGCTACAGGTTAGTCGGGCATCAATTTGGAGTGGGCAATACTGTGGGGGCTGCTGTGATCCAAGTAGCCAATGCAATCAAAGAGCTGCTGATATCAAGGGTAGTGACTTTGGGAAATGTGCAGATCATAGTGGATGGCTTTGCTGAAATGGGATTCCCTAACTGTGGTGAGGCGATAGACGGAACCCGTATCCCTATCTTGGCACCGGACCACCAAGCCAGTGAGTACATAAACCGAAAGGGGTACTTTTCAATGCTGCTGCAAGCACTGGTGGATCACAAGGGACGTTTCACCAACATCAACATGGGATGGCCGGGAAAGGTACATGACGCTCGCATCTTCAGGAACTCTGGGCTGTTTCAAAAGCTGCAGGAAGGGACTTTCTTCCCAGACCAGAAAATAACCGTTTGGGATGTTGAAATGCCTATCGTTATCCTTGGGGACCCAGCCTACCCCTTAATGCCATGTCTCATAAAGCCATACACAGGCAGCCTGGACAGTAGTCAGGAGCTGTTCAACTATAGGCTGAGCAAATGCAGAATGGTGGTAGAATGTGCATTTGGATGTTTAAAAGCGCGCTGGCGCAGTTTACTGACTTGGATAGACCTCAGCAAAACCGATATTCCCATTGTTATTACTGCTTGCTGTGCGCTCCACAATATCTGTGAGAGTAAGAGGTAAACGTTTATGGCGGGGTGGGAGGTTAGGCAAATCGCCTGGCCACTGATTACATGCAGCCAGACACCAGGGAGGTTAGAAGAGTACAGAAGCTTTGAAAACCAGTTTCATGACTGGCCAGGCTATGGTGTGAAAGTTCTGTTTGTTTCTCCTTGATGAACCCCCCACCCCCCCATTGGTTCACTCTACTTCCCTGTAAGCTAACCACCCTCCCCTCCCCCTTCGAACACCGCTTGCAGAGGCAATAAAATCATTGTTGCTTCACATTCATGCATTCTTTATTAATTCATCACACAAATAAGAGGATAACTGCCAAGGTAGCCCAGGAGGAGGGAAGCATCGGGTGTGGCGGGGGAGGAGGGAAGGACGAGGCCACACTGCACTTTAAAACTTTAAAATTTAAAAACTTTAAAACTTATTGAAGGCCAGCCTTCTGTTGCTTGGGCAATCCTCTGGGGTGGAGTGGCTGGGTGGCCAGAGGCCCCCCCACCGCATTCTTGGGCGTCTGGGTGAGGAGGCTATGGAACTTGGGGAGGAGGGCTATTGGTTACACAGGAGCTGTAGCGGTGGTCTCTGTTCCTGCTGCCTTTCCTGCAGCTCAGTCATACACTGGAGCATATGAGTTTGATCTTCCAGCAGCCTGAGCATCAACTCTTGCCTTCTGTCAGCAAGCTGACTCCACCTATCATCTTCAGCCCGCCACTTACTCTCTTCAGTCCGCCACCTCTCTTCGCGTTCATATTGTGTTTTCCTGCACTCTGACATTGTCTGCCTCCATGCATTCTGCTGTGCTCTGTCAGTGTGGGAGGACAGCAGGAGCTCAGAGAACATTTCATCCCGAGTGCATTTTTTTTGCCTTCTAATCTTCACTAGCCTCTGCGAAGGAGAAACATTTGCAGCTGGTGGAGGAAAAGGGAGAGTGGTAGTTAAAAAGACACATTTTAGAGAACAATGGGTACAGTCTTTCATGTTAAACCTTGCTGTTCACATTACATAGCACATGTGCTTTCATTACAAGGTCTTATTTTGCCTCTTACATTGAGGGCCTGCCGGTTTGGTATGAGAGATCACTCACGCAGTGCCAGGCAACAGAATTCGGCTTGCAGGCAGCCATGGTAAGCCACAGTCTTTTGGCTTCTTTAACCTTCATAACATGTGGGAATGGTTTCAACCAGGAGCGCCCTCATTTCCCATACCAAGCGGCCGTTGGGTCGGCCATTTAAAATGGGTTGGCAATTTAAAAGGAGGGGCCGCGGTTTGCGGGTTAGCGTGCCGCACAAACCCAAATAACCCCCCCTCCCCCACACACACACACTTCTCTGGGATGATCACTTCACCCCTCCCCCACTGTGTGGCTAACAGCAGGGAACATTTCTATTCAGCCACAGCCAAACAGCCGAGCAGGAATGGGCATCTCTGAATGTCCCCTTAATAAAATCACCCCATTTCAACCAGGTGACCATGAATGATATCACTCGCTTGAGGATAACACAGAGAGATAAGGAACGGATGTTGTTTGAATGCCAGCAAACACCGGGACCATACGCTGCCATGCTTTGTTATGCAATGATTCCAGACTATGTGCTACTTGCCTGGCATGGTAAAGTGTCCTACCATGGTGAACGGAATAAGGCCGCCCTCCCCAGAAACCTTTTGCAAAGGAGAGCTTTATGAAGATGTCCCTGGAGGATTTCTGCTCCATCCCCAGACACGTTAACAGACTTTTCCAGTAGCTGTACTGGCCGCGAATGCCAGGGTCAATTTATCATTACAGACGCTTGTTTTTAAACCATGTGTAATATTTACAAAGGTACACTCACCAGAGGTCCCTTCTCCACCTTCAGGCTCCGAGTGCACGCCTTGGGTTGGTTCGGGGGTTACTGGCTCCAGGTCCAGAGTGAAAAACAGATCCTGGCTGTTGGGGAAACCGGTTTCTCCGCTTCCTTGCTGTGAGCTATCTTCAATCTCTTCATCATCATCTTCCTCGTCCCCAAAACCCGCTTCCATGTTTCGTGATTCTCCATTGACGGAGTCGAAGCACAGGGTTGGGATAGTGGTGGCTGCACCCCCTAGCATGGCATGCAGCTCATCATAGAAGCGGCATGTTTGGGGCTCTGACCTGGAGCGGCCATTTGCCTCTCTGGTTTTTTGGTAGGCTTGCCTTAGCTCCTTAATTTTCACGCGGCACTGCTTTGCGTCCCTGTTATAGCCTCTGTCCTTCATGTCCTTGGAGACTTCTTGGCATTTCGCTTACTGGAACGGAGTTCAGCTAGCACGGATTTGTCTCCCCATACCGCGATGAGATCCCATACCTCCAGTTCGGTACAAGCTGGAGCTCTTTTGTGATCCTGGGACTCCATCATGGTCACCTCTGCTGATGAGATCTGCACTCACCTGCACCTTGCCACGCTGGCCAAACAGGAAATGAGATTCAAAAGTTCGCGGGCCTTTTCCTGTCTACCTGGCCAGTGCATCTGAGTTGAGAGCACTGTCCAGAGCGGTCACAATGGAGCACTTTGGGATAGCTCCCGGAGGACAATACCCAAATTCAACCCGGCAAGGCCGATTTCAGCGCTAATTCCCTCGTCGGAGGTGGAGTAAAGAAATCAATTTAAAGAGCCCTTTAAGTCAAAAAACAGGGCTTCGTCGTGTGGACGGGTCCAGGCTTAAATCTAAATAACGCTGCTAAATTCGACCTAAAATCGTAGTGTAGACCAGGCCTTAGATCAACCCCCCCCCCCCAGTGTAGACCAGGGCTAAGTGACTGGGTGTTGAAACAAGGACTGGAATACCTAAGGAGGCTGCACTTCTGACTTTGTTAGCCGGAGTGGTGAGACAGAAGTTTACTTTTGTTGCAGGTTTAGTATATCTTATGGAAGAATAACTACCAGTTTTGGGCGGTGTCTGCCCTATTTTTTTAGCAGTTTGTCCTGAACTGGTATTCTCTGTTGTGACCCACTGAGGCATGGTGACAGGCTATAAAGCAGATATCTGAGGATTTCCAGGGCTCTCCTACTAGTCCCTTCTGGCCTTAAAAAAAAATCTATGAACCTTAAAATCTAAAATCTATGAATCCTAATGGATAAATTTCACAATAGTCTCCCATTCCTACTGAAGGGAAATATTCATTTGCGTGGAAATTGTAGCTGACTCAACACTGATGTCTATGTGGATTCACATTATGAAATTTGACATATTAGAGTTTTAAATCTTAGTAGGGTGGAAATGTAGCCCATTGCATAGCTGGATAACCCTTCAGCAGCTGTATGCAGTTGTATTTCCATAAGGAGAGGAAGAGGAGAAATACTAGTAAGGGATGGTACAAACCGATGAAATTGATCACCTTAAATTGCAGCTGTGTGAGCATTCCTGAACTCCATTTTGTTTTAAAGATCAGAAAATTTCACCTGGAAGGCCCAGTAGACATTTAATGTAATAGTTTAGGGAACAATATGGAGGTAGGATTAGCCTATTTATAATGAAAGCTCTCTCTATTTAATAAGCACCTAATGAAGAGCTCAGCTATTCAGTTCATCACCTCTAGAAATGCCATTCCAAGCTTATTAAAACACACGATGGTTTGAAACTTTAGACATCTGAGTAGTGGAAAATTTGAAGCACACTGGGCCCTGAAGTCAGTTTTCCTTTAGCGAAGGCAAAAACAATATAAAGGTGAGAAAAAAAAGTTGTGACACCTTGGTTATGGGTAGTGTTAATAGAATGCACCTTTGACGTTGCATTCCCTGAATTTAGTTAGTCCTCATTTGCCAGCCTTTTCTGGTGTAAATGTGAGTGGTATATATAGTGACCTATTTTTCCTCTAAGTTTCTAAAACTCTGCCAAAATTATCTAATACCTATTTTTAAAAATGTTGTCTGGGCAGCTGTTAATATCCATCTACATAAAAATCACATCCAAAAGCAGCCAGAATGTCCCTGCGGAGACGTCTGGTAAAGACCAGCTTACGTGGCTGACAAGCTTTTGTTAGTTAGAAAGTGGAGGCACATTTGAGTTTTTATGTTGTTCTCCTCCTCTCTCTCAGCTGTGTGCACGCACGCGCACACACAGACACACATGGAGAGTTTTACAATTATCATTGGTGCACAAGGTCTTAGGGTCAGATTGTGAACAGCTTAGTCAAACCAGTGAGCACTTACTCACACAAGTAGAACCGTTGACTTAGTGGGATTATAACCATGTATCATGGTGAGTAAGAGGTTCACAATATGGCCATTAAATAGCTGCAGTTACCTCATGGAAATATTTAAACCCATTCAATTTGAAAATAATTTTAATGACATGTTATTCCTTCTCAGGCTCCAGTTTAATTTAACAGTGTTTGTTTAGGACTGACATTAATTGGGGCTGGCTGGCATGTAGTGACACCTACTTGTCTGTTTGCAAGAAGTGGTGGTGGTGAGTCAGCCTGATGTCTGATATGTGCCAAGTGGTATTCATTGCCACAGAAAGGGAAGTGGTGGTAGCATCTGAAGCATTGATTTAGAATGGACAAGACAGCAGTAGTCTGGAGGCAGAGCAACAAATGGCAGTGTTAGAGGGGGAGCTCTGTGAAGAGGGGAAGAGAAAGTCTGAGACAAAGATTGATCCCTTTTGTCCAAGAAATCACATAGGGGAACATTTAGAGAAGGGGACAATGTGTGCAAATAAATTCATAGGAAGAGGTTTTAGTGTACTATCAATAAGCATGAGAGCTATTCAATGTGCAGCAAGGACTATGCAGAGGGCCACCAGTGCACACCTTGCTTAAGGGTGTTAGCGCTTCCAGAAAAGGCGAAGCATGCACAGATGGACTAGGAAATGGGTGGGAATCAGATTACCAACACTCACTACTGGAAATGAAGGATTAACCCAGGGGGAAATGAGTGATGCACAAGTGTCCAGTTTAGCAGTAGGAGAGAAACATGACTCACCAGGAAGAGGGGGAAAATAAATATCAGCAAGCCCTGGAGGGTGTAGGGCCATCTGGTACCATCGAGCCCACACTCACCGCTATGGTTAGTCACACAAATATTGGCCCAGTGCAGTAAGATACTCAAGCAAAGGCCTAACTTCAAGCACATGTGTAGTCTGACTAAATTCAATAGAACTACGGATGTGCATAAAGTTAGGCTCAAGTTTAAGTATCTTGCTTAGTGGAGGTCACAGAGAGACTCACCGATGAGTCTCAGAACACATTATCAGTGGACACTGGACAGGCAGGCAGAATAGCAGCAAAGATGTAGACAAATAGGAAAGGAACTGGCAAAGAGTAAAACCTATGTATGTGTCCCAGCGTGGTGGGCTGGCTGGTACACAGAAGCCCTGGGAAACTACATAACAGCACAGAATATCTATTCCAAGACACAGTCCACAGCATAAGTTAAAATCAACTGGTGGTGCTTTAACATATCCTCTGCTAGCACGTTTTTTGGGGTGAAGAGGTAGAATATCATGCAGTTCTGTTTTCCCAGCCATAGCTCCTGTTTCCATAACCAAGCCTGTTTCTTACTAGCTATTGCTATATTGTAAGCTGCTGACATACACAGCTGGTCTTGGTGCACTATACACAGAAGCCTGAGTATCTTACTGAACTGGGCCAATATTTGTGTGACTAACCATAGGGGTGAGTGTGGGCTCGATAGTACCAGATGGCCCTACACCCTCCAGGGCTTGCTGATATTTATTTTCCCCCTCTTCCTGGTAAGTCATGTTTCTCTCCTACTGCTAAACTGGACACTTGTGCATTAGGCTCATTGGGCATGATGTGTTCTTTATAAAACCAGATTGGTGCCACCAGACTCCTTGTTGTTTTTGTAGATACAGACTAACACAGCTACCCCCTGATACTCAAATAATATATAGATTTATGGCCAAATCCTGCCCTGGTCAGTGCTATTAGGGGAGAGGGATGCTAGCAAGTGCGTGCTTTATTAGACGATATATCCGCTTCTCCAGGTGACTCTGGATGCCATGGAGTGAGCCTGTGGAATGATCTGCTGGGTACCCCTTACTTTTGCTCTGAAAAGCAGCAATACGTGTCACTGGCCTGTGCTTTCTGCCAACCAAGTATGCAAGCTGGGTGGCTAAGGGATGCCACCCCTATCTAGGCTCCACTTGTCCCCTTGGGGTTGCGGTCCATGGCAGCTGATCACTCTGTCTAGCGTTCCTTTGAGAGTTAAAGGGGAGCCTAATTTCATTCTTTGCACTTCCTATTGTATATTCCCTCCACTGCCCAGTGCACCAGCAAGCAGGGCACGATCCCGTGTGTATGCATATGAAGAAAGAGACGATAAGAGAGAATGTTGTGATATAACATTTTTTCCAGCATGGATCTGGTTATGCAGATCATCGTAAATTATTTGCTAGTAATAGAATTGGTGGGGAAATTTTCAATTTTTATTTTCTTGTCTAACAATGCAGATTTATCAAAACCAAAACTTTTGGTGGGAAAGGGTTGGCTTTTGTTGATTTTTTTTTTTTACCCAAAAAAACTGAATAAAATTGAAAGTGTGTGACCTTTTTTAAACAAAAATTCAAGATTTCCAGTTTGAGCCAACTTTTAGTTTTAAAATGAAAGCTAAATTTTAGTAACAAACAATGGTCAAAATCTAAACTAAATATTTTGAAATAATCTGAATGCAAGCTTTTGATTGACGAAAACATTTTTTTTCAGTTCATGTCATTTTTGAGATTTCAACTTTTCATCTCCAATTTTTTGTCATATCTTGAAATTTTTTGCAGGACAGGAAAACTTTTTCCCCCGCATCCAGCTCTAGCCAACAAACTCTTTATTCACTGCCAATAAACCTCCTATTTACCATCATGTATACCCCATGTGTACCCCACATTGTACAGAAAACTATTTGAGTGTTATGTTTTCAGTATGTGTTACATTAACACTAAGCACCCAACAGGATCGGGCTAGATTTGCTAGAAACACATAGGAAAATTCTGCTAGATTTCTTAGAAACACATAGGAAAATACAGCCTGCCGGAAAGAACTTACTATCTTGCCATCTGTAAGCCAAGTTGAGTCCAACAGTATAAACTCAAAGGAGCAGGAAAATTTGTTCTAACTAATAAATGTTAGTAACTGCTAAACATGACTTAATTTTTCTTTATGTAACAACTTGGCTTTAAGGTCAAATATCTCAGCACCTTCCATGGCTAGAAGAAACAGCAGTCTCCCTGCACTGGAAGGCTGAAAATCTTTTACCAACAATATAATGCTCCCATTTCTAACCCTAGCTCCGCTTTAAAGTCAATAGGACTCATGTGACTAAAATTATGCACATATCTAAGTGTCTGCATAATCAGAGTGTTATTGGGTCCTTAAACTTACAGTTTATATAGCTTCTATAACTTAGACCTGCATAGCTTCGGGGAAAAGAGTCCTTATTTTGGGAGAAAGGTGAAAACACTTCTCTGGCAAGTTATTTCTTCAAAGAAAATGTAGTGGCTGTTAGAAACTGCCCAGAGTTTGATTGTTAGGTTGTTGGGGCTACTAGAGATGGATTAGTGGGAAAGGCTGTTAAAGATGAATGATATGGCTCTGCAATTTATTACATGGCTCTCAGCACTCCATGTGATAAATAGATGGATGCTTGAAAAGTCTGGAGCTGCTAAAAGTGGATTAATCTTGAAGGTTAAAAACAATAGATTTGAATAGTGCCATGTAAATTCATAACCGCATAGACTTATCATGCACACAAAGTTACAGACATGCAATTTTTAAAAATAAGAAAAATTAAGAAAGCCACATATTGCAACACATTTACAAGCAGGCTAAAGTCACCTCTCCCCTCCTTCCTCACATCTTTCTTCGAATGTAGCTCAGAATACAGTTAAATCAGCCAAGAATACTTCATCTTTTCTTTTCTCTCTCTGACAGCTTCTTTTACTCCCCTCATTGAAGGAAACTAAACTCAGGGAACTTTACAGGCTTCTCTATTGACTCTCTGAATAATCTTGACTCTACGGATTATCCTCAAGCAGCTGTGGAGAACACAAAAGCTTTCCCTAGAACATAGAGAAAAAATACTGATGCAGCCTGGGGCAGATTTTTTTCCCAGCTCTCAAGTGATTTTTAAGAGCCAGCCGGTCTGGAAATCATTGAATTTGTTTGTAGGAAAGGTAAACACTGCCAAAATCAACAAGTTCCTTCCTTAGGGGACTGTAGAGCAAATTGGTCTACAGATTAAGACAGTTCAGTCAAGTCATGTTGAAGCTGACGTGAAACCCTCAGGCTCTCCAGTTTTTACCCAGGAAAGTATACAAAATCTGTGATAAATCTTTTCTGGGGGAATTATGTATTGTGTACTTGAGTGGTGAAGTAAATTAACATTGATTTCCCCTATAAATATCCTGGTTAAGTTATATTTTTTTAAAAATGAGAGGGCTAGTCTAGGTTTACCAGCGGTTTTCTCTGCTCTGGATCAAACTGTTCTGGCTTGACTAGCTAGACGTGTACTGGTGACGGCTTCAGTGGTGATTAGACTAGTGTAAAAATGATGTCATATGTTGTCACCTACTAAAGAAATTGCAGCGGGTAAAGTTTAACCCTATTCAAAAGTCAGCCTCAAATCCAAGCCTAGAAACATGTTAAACAAACATACCCACAGTGTTTTACAGAGGTTCATTTAATCATCATTGATATATGTGTAAGAGCTAGAGAGATGTGGGAAACACAACATTGTTATTAATAGCACTTTGCACTTCTGCAGCCCGTTTCATCTTGGGATCTCAAACGTGCTACAGATAATAATGAATTAAGCCTCACAACATGCTTGTGAGGTAAGGATATCGTTGTCATTGGATAGACAGGGAAAATGAGACAGATAGGTCCCATTCTGACTTCATTTCTATTTGTATAAATCAGGAGACAGTGATATCAGAATTATTCCCATAGGAGGTTAAAGCCCAAATTTTCAAAATTATCTACTAAACTGAGGCTGCCAAAAATATAGCAGGCTGTTCTGACTGGCTGAAAGTGACTTGCCCCAGGTCACACAGAGTTCAGTGGGACTTTACTGGCATGACAACATCTTCACACAGTCACAGGAAACCAGTGACACAGCTGGGAGAGAACCCAGATCTCCTGACCACCAGTTCTGTGCACTAATGACCACACTCTACTTCCCAGAGATTTACATCCTCATTGCATTTTTCAAACATTAACTAATGCATCAGCAGGGCTGACTTGTGATGCAGATGTATCAAGCAATAAAAGCCATACAGCACACCATTTAGTGGGAAAGGTGAGTCAATGCAAATAAAACCCCATAGAATCTCTGTCACATTCTGAAACCACCATATTTTAAAGTTACCAGAGTAACATCTCTTGAAATGCTGCGGCTGATTTTCCTAAGATTTAAATTTTTGTGCTGGAAATATGTATGGTATGGGTTTATATGCTGTTAAACATTCTTTGGAAGAAGGGCTAAGAAACTCATGTATTAATGATATCTAAATCATAACACCTAAAGGGGACTTGTATTGCAACCAAATATTGTGTCACATAAAGCTGGATCTGTCATGTGGCAGTGATAAAGAATGACTTTCCTTATTATTTACTGAACATAAACAATACACTTGATAGGAAACAGATGTATGTGAATATGTGATTCCGATCGTTAAGGTGCTTTCCATGTAGTTCCAGCACAGAGAAAAATAGGAGTTCAAGCACATTTGGTACAGGGTAATGATACAAGTTTGAGACAGTTCAGAAACCTTGCAGAATTCATTGCTGGAACATTTTAGGGAAGATTTGCCAAATGGGCAACTCATGGAGCAGCATTGCTAGAGGGATACATCAATACTGGATGAAGAAATAAAGTTAGATTAATCAAGTAGTGAGAAGCAAAGAGAAATCTACAAACAACCATCATTGTCAGTCAAGGAGGAAGAACTCATGCTAGCTGCCACTAGAAGAAAATACCAGTACACATGTTATCAGTGCACAAATCAGGGCTGGCTCCAGGGTTTTGGCCGCCCCAAGCAGCAAAAAAAAAAAAAGTCGCGATGTGCGGCGCCAATTCGGTGGGAGGTCCTTCGCTCGGAGCGGAGTGAGGGACCGTCCACCAACTTGCCACCGAATAGCTGGACGTGCCGCCCCTCTCCGGAGTGGCCGCCCCAAGCATCTGCTTGACAAGCTGGTGCCTGGAGCCAGCCCTGGCACAAATGCAACCCGTGTCTCTTCTCACTGAAGGGTGAATCCTTTGCATTCATCACTCTACAGTGGTAAAAAAATTGATGGTCATTATA
Organism: Chrysemys picta bellii; assembly: GCF_011386835.1. NCBI lineage: Eukaryota > Metazoa > Chordata > Testudines > Emydidae > Chrysemys > Chrysemys picta. The sequence continues at coordinate 28,725,863 of NC_088792.1, forward strand.
GTCATAGATTAGCACCTGTAGCTCATCTCTCATATTACTGAAGAGCAGTAACACATCACTGCTCTCATCACCATGGGATAGTAACAGAAGTCTCTAAATATCAAAACACTAAAAATATCAGAACATGAACCTAATTCTGAAAATGAAGCCAAAGTGTAAACCCAACCCAGACAGCGGAAAAGTACTGGACAAAGCATTGGAAAAATATCCTGCTTTGGCAGAGGGTTGGATTAGATGACCTAATACAGCTTTTCCAACTCTAATTTATATGATTCAACAAAAACAAATTGTAAAATCAAATGCTAAAGCAAGTCCCTAACTTGGCTGCCATATTTTTGTGTGTATATATATACACATATGTATTTATAACATAGAGTGATTTGATATTACTTTGGGGGGATGTCTAGGCATAGTGATGGATATCCTCTTAAAGCACTGATCTGGCTTGCAGGCTGAAAAATGCCAGCAGACTAAGGGATAAATGTAAGACTAATACTCAAGAACCTCAGAAAAGGAATACAGTCCCTAAAACCCAAAGAAACAAAATGTGTTGAGTGCTATGGGGTAAAGCTCAAATGCCCCAGCTCTGATGTAGAACAATTTCATGCTAGCAAACTGTATGGGTGAAATCCTGGCTCCAATTAAGTCAATGGCAAAATTCCCATTGACTGCAGAACAGTCAGGATTTTACCCTTGAATTTTAACTGCTCCCGCTGAGAACAATGGCAGGTGTTGGGTGCTGAGCATTTTTAAAAATCTGGTGCTTCATTTAAGAGCCTAAATGGGAGCTGTAAAAAGTGTTTTAGTAAGTCCCATATTGTACAATATCTATCTACTCAGAGCTCGAACTGGGACAGTTAAGGTATGTCTATGCTATGATAAAAAAAAACCCTGCAGCATGGCCACCGCAGGGTCTCCAAGACCAGGTTCCAGCCTGAGCCTGAACATCTAAACTTCAATTTAATAGCTCGCAGCCTGAGTCCCGCAAGCCCATGTCAGCTGGCCTGGGCTCAGAGACATGGTGCTGTGGATTTTTTAATCTGTGTAAACATACCCTTAAAAACCAAAGTCTAAAGTGCCAATAAGACCAAAGTTACCAGAAGAAATAATATATAGTTCCTCACTCTCAGAGGTAGACTAAACATCATTAAATAATATGGAAATTATTAAGGATACATTTTAAAATGTGATTTCTTTAAATGAAGAACGACTACTGGATATCCAGTACCCCATACACTCAGGCTATCCATTAGTGTAAACATAACCAACGTAAGAATATGTGATAACAGAGGATTACCCTGTTTTCTAAGGAGGGAACTTTTGAGACTTTCAAGTGTGCTTCTCTATGCAAATGATCCCATGACAGAGGTTCCTGCAGTTGTAAAAAAATGTGGACATCTGTGTAATCCAGAGAGCCGCATGAAGTATGTCACTTTAGAAAAGGCTAATTCTCCTTATTCAGATCCTGTGGGGGCATGTCTGTAGTTTTGTGGTTCATCAGTTGATCTCTGTGCTGGAGAAACAGCTTGAATGCCTGTCCAAGTAGCTAAGAGCACAGTTATTCAGAGTAATATTAGAAACAAGGTATGTATGTGTGTGTGTGTGTGTGTCTTGTTTATGAAAGGAACATTTGTCAAAGAAAACATTTACCTCCATTTTGAGAAATATTTGTTCCATATGAAAAAATTACTGTGAGCATTACTTTTCATAACTGTGGGGTTCCAATTATGCAGAACCTTTTTTTCTGATGTATGACATTCACTTGTTCTGAGATCCAGAAAGAGACTAGAGTCAAGTTTCTGGATGAATGTAAAAAGGGGCGGAGGGAGGGGGGAGGAACAGGTTCAACATCATGGTAGAGATCTACAGTAGTCCACCAAATCAGGAGGAAGAAGTATTTCTAGAACAAATAAAAGTAATGGGGAACTTTATCTACCCAGACCTCTATTGAAAAAGTAATACAGGAAAACACAAAATGTCCAATAATTTCTTGGAATGTATTGGGCAAAATTTTTTTGTTTCAGAAGGTGGAAGAAGTAACCCAGGAAGCAGCCATTTTTGACATGTGACAATGACACAAAACATTTCAGAAGATTAAACCTGTCATCCAGCAGACTGGATAAAATATAATAATCCACCATATTTTGAGATTTCGGTGATAGGACATCTCAGAATATGGACATGTGAGATAAACATCAAATTGTTACCTTTGGAAAATAGTTCATGTGTCTATTTAAATTGACAGCAATACATAGGGTCAGATTAGATGATCTAATGGTTAGAGCACTGCACAGATACAAGATTCGTATCCGCATCCATCTGTGGTCCACAAAAATGATCCATGGCTATGTGGCATATGATTTAAATATAACTATGTAGATCAGAGGTGGCCAACCTGAGCCTGAGAAGGAGCCAGAATTCACCAATTTACATTGCCAAAGAGCCACAATAATATGTCAGCAGCGCCCCCGCCACCCAGCTCCCAGCGCCTCCTGCCCACCGGCAACCTGCTGATCAGTGCCTCCCGCTCCCTTCCAATCACCTGTTTTGTGACATGCAGAAAGCTCGGGGGGGGGGGAGGAGTGAGGGCATGGCAGGCTCAGGGGAAGGGGTGGAGTGGGGACAGGGCCTGTGGCAGAGCCAGCGGTTGAGCAGTGAGCACCCCCCAGCACATTGGAAAGTTGGTGCCTGTAGCTCCAGCCCTGGAGCCACAGGTTGGCCACCCCAATGTAGATCATTGTTGCTACCACTGTTATATAATTGCAACAAATCTTGTACAAAATATGTTGTATAAGGTGTCAATGGAAAGGTTATGGTTTGCTGAATATGATTATCCTATTTGTAGGCATGGATCATTTTTGTACCTGAAGTTATGAATATTGACTGCATACCCGTATTTCAAATGTGTTTGCTCCTGTGGTAACACCCACAAGGTAGTCTACATCCAATGTAGCCAGCACATTGTGAATGGCCTATTCAAGTTGATGGCCCATCAGCAAACACAATGGGTCATGGAAAAAGCTTATCCCCACCTGATGACTTTCGTGTGCACCTTCCAGCCCGAATATGGGTAATGGCCCCTGCTATTACTCCTGGAAGCATGCAAGGGCATGTGACTAGATTATGTGGTACTGAACTTCATCTTGTTCCTGTACTTTTCCACAAACTGTGCTGAGGGCTTTGCTTGGAACAATGAGTTTCCCTCCACATGGCAGAAGCTATAAAAGGCCCTGAAAACACCTCCATTTTGCCTCTTTCCTGCTCTGATCTCTGGACTACAAACTTATACTAATGTGAACATTCTAACTGAGGGACTGAGGATCTTCCAATGATTTGGAAGCAACCAGAGACTTAACAAGCCAGCAATTTATTCCATCACTGCTACAAGCCTGATCCAAGGACTTTGCAATTATTGTATGTATTTGATTCCTTTAACCAATTTTAACTCTCACCTTTCTTTCTTTTTATAAATAAACCTTTAGATACTAAAGGATTGGCAACAGCATGATTATTGGGTAAGATGTGAGTTATATATTGATCTTGGTATGTGGTTGGTCCTTTGGGATCAGAAGAACTCTTTTTGTTTGATGAAATTGGTTTTAAATAACTATTCATCATTAAATCTAGTGTCTGGGTATTGAATCCAGGACTGGAATACCTAAGGAGGCTGCATTTCTGACTTCTTCTTAGCCAGTGTGGTGAGACAGAAGTTTACTTTTGTTGCTGATTGGGTATATCTCATGGAAGAATAACTACCAGTTTTGGGGTGTGTCTGCCCTTTTCTCCAGCAGTTCGTCCTGAATTTGGTATTCTCAGTTGTGACCCACGGAGGCACGATGACACGCTCAATCCCTGATTTCTAATCTAGCATTCATTGAATGCTGGCCCATATTTTATTGTTTAAAAACCTGACAATGTGTTCGTAAAAATAAGGCTAACACATGATCTTTCACTGTTGATCATATCTCACATAGGGTTGATCTTATGTCACAAGGTAAAATTTTCATAAGTGCCTACAGGTATGTCTATGTCACAATTGGAGATGTGATTGCAGCTCAGATAAGCATACCTGTGTAGGAAAACTCATTGTTCCATACCTTTAATCAAGCTAACTCACTAAAAATAGCAGCAAAAACATAGTAGCATGGACCCCAGCCCAGGTTAGCAAGGCAAGTACATACCCAGCATTCCAAGCTGGCTTATATAACTCATGCTCAACCCATTCAACCACATCTTCACTGCAATTTTTAGCTAGATTAAATCAATTAAAATCAATGGGACTACTCACAACAGCAAAGTTAATCACATGCATAAGTGTTTGCAAGACCGCGGTTTTAGATTATACATTCCAAAATCAGGAATCTGCCATTTTTTCTTATTTGCATGTAAAGTACCATACAAAAGCTTCCTCAGATGAAGCCAAGAATCATAAATCAAGAACTTTTGAGCATGTTTCAAATTATTCCCTTATTTTGTTAAATTAGCAGGACAGGGATGTTTTCCATGGCTCTAAAATTTATCATTTTTCATAATAAGGAGCATTACCAGATAAATATAATATTATGGAATATTGCTTGTAATTAAATCTAATAATTGTACATTTCCTTTTTTAAAATCTTATTATATTGTTGTTTGCTCCAAGATACTTGAGGAACTGGCCATTTCTTTCTCCATCATTTTCAGTCTTATAACTGTGCTATAAAGGAACTTTAAATGTAGACCCTGTGGTGAGGTTAGCATTGCTCTTGCATGTAGAGTGTAGCTCAGTACTCTAGGCTTCCTAGGACTGCTGAAAGATGTGAAGAGAATATTGCTGTTCAGAAAATGAAATTTCTGTCCCTCAGGAAATTCTGATATTTCAACGTTTGTTTTCAATCTGAAGTAGGACAAAAAGTTGTAATATCAGAATTTTTTTTGCAGAGTAGAAACTTTCCAAAAAAATTCAATTTGGAAATGTTGAAAGAAAAATTGCAATGTTTTAATATCAAAATGAAATGTTATATTTTAAAATGTCAAGATTTTCAAAATTTTCAACATTTCAAAGTGTCAATTTCAAACAAAAACATTTTGTTTTGAATTTTTGCCACTGAAAAAATTACATCAGAATCAGCATTTCCTACCCAAAAAATAAAAAAAAAAAGATTTCTATAAAACGCCATCTTTCATCAGGAGAATTTTTTCTGTCAACAAGTTTTGACACAGTGCTCAGCAATATGAGCAGAGGTTCACCCCTGCACTGAACTGAGCACAGCGGAGGGGGAAAAGCAGGTGGAATGGGAAGGAGGCAAGTACCTATGTCCTGATTGGGCTCAGGGCAATCCAGTGAATGTGAATCATTTGCACTGCAGCCATTTTTAGGATTTTTAGTTACTTCTGCTACCAAGCAGGAGCAGCAGCTTACATGAGTGTATCTTAAAGCTGAATTGAGCAAAAAGTGAAAGCCAGGGCAACCATGAAGGCCACAGGCCAGCCACTGCCATAAATGCTTCTAGAAGTCCCCATGAATTATTATCTCTCCCAGCCAGCTGCTCAATACCTGATGTGTTCGGCACAGTGTTCTTCGCAGCCTACTAGAATGCACAACCCGCACACCTCAGCTTATTTTATCTTGTTCTATTAGATTGGGAATTTAAAAGTATTTTGCTCATTGCTCAGCAGACAGCTGCCCTACCAGTGACTCAGCGCTGCTCTCACAGTCTTTATGCCCACTCCTGCAGGACTCAGACTGTCATTTGACCCAATATGTCAAACTGCCAGGTTCCTTTAAAAGTAGTCTGGGATCCTTTAAATCCTATAGATATAAACCTTCTTCTTCTTGGGACATGTGTGTTTCTAGGTAACTAGATAGTAGATAACCTCTGGAGCTGACAAAGCTACCTTGTCCCAAATCTGGTCTGAAATTTCATTAGAATAGGAGAGTCTTCATGAAAACTTTCCATTCGGTGACACTCTGATTTAAAATGACACTCTGATTTGACAAATGACACTCTGATTTAAAAAACAGAAATGGAAAAGTAACTATCCCTTATGGTCAAGAAAAAGTAATCCATTGATTTGATAGGAACAGAGAGACCTGAAAAAGAAAAAACTTTAAACAGAGAATTCAGGCAATAGCAGTTCTAGGCAAAATAGATTAATCCTGTCACAGTTTCGGGGCTAGCTGCACCTCTATCAGTGTTCTGGTCACTCTAAGTGTACCCCTCATGTATCAGGCCTTGTGACTTTACCTATCCTGGAGTACAAGTCCACAATTCTCCCACTCCTAGATCAAGTCCTTGGCTACAGTGTATCCACTGTGCTTACCCAGCAAGTCCAACTGAGCTTGGATACCCAGTAGTTCTTCCCTTTGGCAATCCGTGATCAGGCTACCTTCTTAAAACCAAAGCATTGTTTATTTTAGCAGTAGAAACAAAGGACTTAGAGAAGAAATATTTTAAAACAGTCTACGTGCGTGTCCACCTTAATAACTAAGCCCCTGGACCACTCATGATTCCAGAAGAAGTGGAAAGTGGAAATGCAGACTGGTGTAGCCCCCGATTTAACAGAACACTATAACATTTATATGATATGCTATCGTTAATGGTGAAAATGAAATTGAGCATCTGATCCTCAGAAGTGCTGAGCAATAGGAGCTCCCATTAATTTAGTTGTGCCTGGTCACCACCTCTCAGGGGCATAAAGCAGTCTCCATTTCAGCAGAGGCTTCAATGGATGTTTTGAAGACATGCTTTTTATCAGCCTCTCTACATAAATCAAATCATTAACCAAAGGGTGAGATATAATGAAAGACAGGAAGATCAGGTTAGGGTCAGAGTAGCATGATCTTTCCCTTGATTTCCACTCACTGGAAGAATATTTTGTCTTTATGTTAGTTAGTTGTTCAAAGTGAATTTCAGGAGAGCCTAAATTCGTCTCAGCCTTCAGGCAACAGAAAAGGCGTGGTGGTTTAGTGGTTAAGTTGATCCGCTACAATCTTGAAGGTTGTAGGTTTGCATCTCACACTGAAAGACCATATCCAGTTCACCCAGCTGTAAAATGGATACTTGATCCACTGGGTTCAGTGCAGTCAATGGTGTGGCTGGTTGACTGTGACGCTGGCCACATTACTCCCTTATGTACTGTGGGTTTGAAACTAACATGCTTTAACTGTGTCAGTCCCATGAACCATTGGCTTGGGAGAACTTGGACTTCAGGCAACAGCGTCTGTGCTTGTTGAGTCAAATCCTGATCCCATTGAAACCAATGTGAATTTTGTCATTGACGTCAAATGGAAGTAGTATCCCACTCTTAGTTGGCAGATGGAACAGTATCCCCATGAATGAATCTGCCCTTTGATAAAAATGGAGTGGAGACTGATTAAAGTTACGTGACATCATACAGTTTCTTTTGTCTTTTGTTTGTAAAATTATTAATCTCTTTCCTAAAGAGCAGATAGATTGCTAGCATCAGATTGCCCTGGTATGTCAAATGCCACCCTTGCTCCCAGTAAGGTCATGGACAAAACTTACACTGGCTTCAGTGGGTCAAGTATTGGGCCCTTAGTGAGTTTTCACATGATGTGAATTTAATTGCATTCTGGCATGTGTGGGTTTTCAGGGGATTATTTCTGCCAGGTTCAGAGGGCTTTGAATCTAGTTTGATTCACATCTAGTAGTGGGTCTGTTATTTTGTTTTTATTTTAGATCTGTAAATTGATTTTCTAGGGTTGTTTGTGAAGCTAGTTAGCCTATGTGATAAAGTTCGAGTGACACTGAATCTGCCATGATATGACACACTAGGTGCTTAACATATGATACAATAAATATAACATACTTTTCTTTTTATGAATCTGAGGACTTTTCTCCTCATGGCTCCGTTACTCTCAGGCTGTTTACAAATTTATTTCTTTATATCCCTTATTATTCTTTATATCTCCCATTATGTTTTATACAAATTAATGGATTTTTTTCTTTTTTGAAAAAAATGCTATTTTTGCTTCCTCACCTCTGCCATCTTCTGGTACCTCCATTATTTCTCAGAAATAATTGCTAGTAAGTTCATTAGCTCAGTTCCTAAGACTCTGGAATGAGTATCATCCTGGACCTTTTGTTTTTTACATATTCAGTTTTCAGAAGTGTTCCCTTACCTGCCTTTTTTAAAAATCAACAGCTACTGTACATAGGCAAGATCTTCATTACTTCCTAATTAAAGGCTCTGTTCAGCAGACCTTATTCACTCTGAGAGGCACTGACTCAGGCAAGTAGTCCCATTGAATCATATACAACTATTTGTGTGTGTAATGGCTCTCAGAGCAAATAAGGTTTGCAGAATACGGTCCCCTAGCGGGTAATCCATTTTCTAATCATGGTTGATTTGAGCTTCCATCTTCATTTACTAATTTTCTCTCTAGTATTCCTCCCCCTTTCCTGATCTCTGTGTAAAGATATTTCTTCTTCTTAGCTAATGTCAGTGTCATCATTGCTCTTGTCTTCTCCCTACAACTGACTTTTTTTTTCCTGTTTCACGCTGTCCCTCCCATCTTCTGGCACCCACCTCCCTGTTTCCAGGACAGCTTCTCAAAAGTCTCATGATTAAAAAAAAAGAAGAAGTCACTCATGAATCCACACTGGTTGGATTTTTCCTCAGTTGAACTGTATTGCTGTATCTTTAAAGGAACAGTATTAAAGGGCAAGCTATGCCAGCCCCCCTTCTTAAGAGCTAAATTATGCTAAGGCACAGCACTGAGTAGTGGCAGCACAGAAGCTCACCCCCCCCAAATAGTTTGGGGAAGATATGAGCCCCTTGTGCTACTCAGGGTTCCTCACAGATGTTACAGCCTGATTCACTGGGTGCCCCCATCCCATTGCCTAGTCATTGTGCTTCTACACGCGAGGTAAGTACACTGCAAACTCGCATGTGAATTTACAGTGCACTAGCTCCTCCACCCTAACTCTCAATGTAGACACTCTTACTGCACACTAATAGTATCGTTGTGTGCTTTAGCTTAATATACTTTAAAGGGGGTGGTTTAGCGTGGTCTGAGGGCCCTTTCAGTGCACAGTAACAGTAGTCTTGGCCATTCCCCTACTCCACACTCTTTGTGACATTGTGCTTCCAGCCTCATACATGCAGGGGTAGTCCCTACACTCTGGAGAGCACAAGGAGACTGTGATTGTCCCCCTACTCCCTGGCTGTTAGCATTCAGTTATCTGACAGTGCAAAAGACATGCTAGGCTATCTGTGCTGTCCAGTGGCAAAGCGTCACTGCAGGAAAACACAGTTCCTTCTAGCCTCAGATCTTATTTTTCAACTCAATCCATGTTTCTAAATAAATATTTTCATTTGGAGTGCTGATCTCATCCAACTAATGCTGAAGTGCTGCTGAGTTAATCAAATACAGTAGCAGCAAGAAAACTAAGACATAGAATCGCTTTGCCACTTATACTCTTTCCAACTAGTGATGGGCAGACTCCCAGAACATTTAGAGGTTTGGTTTAGAATAAACAGCTCAAAGATTAGATCCTTAGCCAGACCTAGTGTCTGCTTCTCAGTCTGCAAAATTGGGCTGAAAATCTCGAGTCAAGAGTTTTTCTAGTGGTGTTTTGGCAGTTACATCTAACCCTGCTCATCACAAGGGAGTGGAGAGGTGAATAAATATGAAAAATACATTTCAATTTAATTTTTTTCTCAACATCCACAAGGGTTTGGTTAGAGGTTGGTTGAAGTTTAGATGAAGATTCAGTCCATTCTAACTATATGAGCAAGTGTTAGTCAGTCCTACACAAATCTTCAGCAAGACAAGATGTAACAGAAAACCTAATATTATATGTTGGAGCCTGATTAAATGAATAGCTGTTAAAGAAATCAGCTAGGCTTGTTAAAACAACACATTTTCCATCCATCAAACAAAAATCTATGCAATGGAGACCTAAGAAATTTAGTCTTCCATGCACAAAGAACAATGAATAAAAGAAGAACTCTGTTAAATGAATATATTTTCAGTGTACGAAACCAAAATATATTTAATATAACATAAGAGGCCTCTTAAATGAGTATCACTTATACAGAGGCCTGCTAAAATATTTTGGTGCAATGTGGTTATATATTTAACAGTTTTATACTTCAGACATCATAACCTTTCAGAGATTTACTATAAAAGTGTATTGCTTTAAAATTGGGGGGGAAAGGCTAGAGATTACTAACAGAAAGTGCATTTTTGTCTTTTCCTGAGCAGAAGAAAAAAAAGAATGTGATTCAATTAAAGTGCCATCCATAGTTATCTACCTGTCGAATTACCCTTCTCATGGATCCAATCACTCAAATGTAAGGATTTATCAAGAAAGCTGACCTCAGCTATTAAGAAAGAACACAAGAGAGGTAGTCCGTCAATTAGCTAGGGCTCAGATCACATAAGGCTTCATAGGTCAAGTCAATAACTTTGAATTACACCTGAAAGCAAAGAGAGTGCTAGTGCAATCTTCAGATAATTGGTGCAACTTTTTTTCTGCAGCTATCACCACCAAATAGTGCCACTGCCCCATTTTGCACCAGCATTCAAGTGTAATGTACCAAGCAGCAATCCGGTCTAGACATCACAATGGTGTGAATAACAATGGCAACATCAGAGAAATGACTGCAACTGCCTTTTCAAATGCAAATGAATCTTACCCTCCTCTCAGCAAAGCGTCAGCATATTAAAATCTATAGCTGGCTGGAAAACTGAAACCCCTTTCATGCAAAAGAAAACTTGTGTTTTGGGGGAAAATTAGTCACAAATCAGGATGAAAATGCAAAAATGCAAAATTTTCACAGGAAGTTATTTCTAGAAAAATTCCATTTCAGAATGGATGTGCTAATGACCCAATGTCTCTTGCTGGACAAGCGTCCAACTTGTAAATCTCAGGTCAAAGCTTCCCCTGTTCCCTTTCCTCATTCCCTATTAATACACTAATGAGTAGAGCCATGCAGAAAACAGAAATTCTATTTCATGGAGGATTTTGACATTTCCTTTTGTTCTGATTAGGACCAAAAACCTGAAAATTCCAGCGTTCTCTGATAAATAACTGTTTTAACAAAAATATGTTTCAGGTCAATTGAAATGTTTCATTTTGATTTTGACTTTATTAGATTATATCTAATACACAATTTCTAAACATTCTAAATGAAAAATTGTTTCAAAAGAAAAATCAAAACATTTTGTTTTGAAAATGTCAAAATGGGACGTGGAGAAAAAAGGGGAAAATTCTGACAAAATAAAATTTCAGCAAAATTGACATGATATCAAAAAGTGTTTAGATTTTGTCAGAACTAGTACAAAATGGTTGTCAAAGTTTTTCTGACCAGCTCTACTAAGAACCAAAACTGGCTGCAATTCAACTCTAGAAGTCTGTGTGTCTACCCACTGCTGACATAGATCTGCCACAACAAAAGCAGACACTGTCCAGATTTTGCCTATGAATCAGATAAAAACTCATCACCCACCTAGAAAGGTTTCATTGGTCAGGGGACATAACATACATTCTAGTAGAGAAGAAAGCTACCGTTGCCTCCACAACAGCTACTGATTAAAACCATTAACAATATTTTCATTTGTGGAAATCATTGTCCCTGCTCTACAGTGGTTTACTTAAAGCTATTTTCCTGATCTAGAGTATTAGAAATGTTGTTGTATTTGATAGCTACTAGAGCAGACATAACCATTCAAAAGTTATCCATCCAGTTGCTGGAGCTGGGCTGTGTCCCCAGATGGGGGTATAAGCAATACCACAATGGTCCATCTGCAACAGTGTTTCAGGTGAGACACAAAGTGGTCTCTCCCAAACTGAGCCAATAGGAGGTGTGGTGAGATTAGAAATAGCTTTTTCTGAAATTTACAGATGCACTTCCAGTACGTGAATTTGTCATAATATTTTAACAAATTGTTATTTGTTTTTCAGAACCCTACATCATCTCCCAGGGGAATGGAAAGAGTGCCTAAAAGCTGGCTGTGGCAACCCAAATGACAGACATGAGACAATTATAGAGCCATTTATAGAACCACTCTAAGGTGGATAGAAAGCTGGTAGATTGTCGGGCTCAACGGGTAGTGATCAATGGCTCGATGTCTAGTTGGCAGCTGGTATCAACCGGAGTGCCCCATGGGCTGGTTTTGTTCAACATCTTCATTAATGATCTGGATGATGGGATGGATTGCAACCTCAGCAAGTTTGCGGATGACACTAAGCTGGGGGGAGAGGTAGATATGCTGGAGGGTAGGGATAGGGTCCAGAGTGACCTAGACAAATTGGAGGATTGGGCCAAAAGAAATTTGATGAGGTTCAGCAAGGACAAGTGCAGAGGCCTGCACTTAGGATGGAAGAATCCCATTAATTGCTACAGGCTGGGGACTGATTAGCTAATCAGCAGTTCTTCAGAAAAGGTCCTGGGAATTACAGTGGATGAGAAGCTGGATATGAGTTAACAGTGTGCCCTTGTTGCAAAGAAGGCTAATGGCATATTGGGCTGCATTAGTAGGAGCACTGCCAGCAGATCGAGGGAAGTGATTATTCCCCTCTATTTGGCACTGGTGAGGCCACATCTGGAGTATTGCATTCAGTTTTGGGCCCCCCACTACAGAAAGGATGTGGACAAATTGGAGAGAGTCCAGTGGAGGGCAACGAAAATGATTAGGGGGCTGGGGCACATGACTTACGAGAAGAGGCTGAGGGAACTGGGCTTATTTAGTCTGCAGAAGAGAAGAGTGAGGGAGGGGGATTTGATAGCAGCCTTCAACTACCTGAAGGGGGGTTCCAAAGAGGATGGAGTTAGGCTGTTCTCAGTGGTGGCCAGGGCCAGTTCTAGGCATCAGCGTTCCAAGCATGTGCTTGGGGCGGCCCTTTACAAGGAGCGGCATTCTGGCTTTTGGTTTTGGGGGCGTTTTTTTGCTTGTGGCGGCAAAAAACCTGGAGCCGGCCCCGGTGGTGGCAGATGACAGAACAAGGGAGGAAAGGTATCAAGTTGCAGCGGGGGAGGTCTAGGTTGGATATTAGGAAAAACTATTTCACTAGGAGGGTGGTGAAGCACTGGAATGGGTTACCTAGGGAGATGGTGGAATCTCCATCCTTGGAGGTTTTTAAGGCCTGGCTTGACAAAGCCCTGGCTGGGATGATTTAGTTGGGGTTGGTCCTGCTTTGATCAGGGGTTTGGACTAGATGACCTCCTGAGGTCTCTTCCAACCCTAATCTTCTATGATTCTATGATTCTAATTGCTAGGAGTTAAGGATCTTTACACAAGCTGATCTTGCATTAGAATATTGCAATCTGCTCTCTCCTGGACTGTTCCCTCCCTCTCTCCCACATCATATCCTCAGTTTCAGGATTATGCAGCACAGATCAATTCTTATGAATCCTGACAGAAAGCAAGACAACATAACCATCTGACTGTTCAGAAATAGCCCAAAACACTTCATAAATCATCCTAGGTAAGATTGCCCTAGATACGACAGAGCGTTGCTACCCCAACCCCACAACTTCTAATTAATAAAAGTAATAATGTTCTTTACAAGGCTGTGCTGAGATATTGTGTTATAAAAGTGCAGAGAAGCTACATTTCTTCCCTTAAAAGAATAGTATGTCTCAGAATTAAAGGAGCAGTGAACGATGATAGATCAATAATGTAAAATATAAAAATTCAGTGCTATTTTGGGAAGTCTGGGGAGATTTTCTTCTCCCTGACCCCAAGATCCCAGATTATCTCTACCCTGTTTCAAGAAGCATAGGCAGTATTCCTCCTACATAGTCCAGCTGCATTCATAATATAAAGGAGTTCTTTCTGTCTGCAGCTGTTTACTATTCAACTGTGATAGCCAGCTGGAATCTCAAAATAGATTTTTTTTACGCTCGCCTGAACTAAAATTCTGAATACACCCTTACCTGACAAACCTCATCCAGAGAAAGAAGTTCACCATTTTGTTTGTGGGGGAGTGGGTGGCTCTCGAAGGATAGGTCCAATGGCTATTAGCCAAGATGGTCAGGGATGCAACCCCATGCTCTGAGTGTCCCTAGCCTCTGTTTGCCAGAGGCTGGGAGTGGATCACTCAGTGATTGCCTGTTTTGTTCATTCCCTCTGAAGAACCTGGTATTGACCACTGTCAGAAGAAAGGATACTGGGCTGGATGGACCATTGGTCTGACCCAGTATGGCCGTTCTTATGTAGGGAGTGATAACAGGATATGGAGCCCTTCTCATCTAGGTCACCATTTGCAATTCCACTCAGGTCAGCCGTGATTGCAAAATTTGTCAGATGGCTATTCGTGGTCAAGCTGAACTGATTTGCTGATCTTAGTGCAATTTGTAATGGACACATGTCCAGCTCTCATATACCTGTAATGGCACTGATTGCACCTTATTTGGTAGGCAGTTGGAATGGAATGGATATCAAGACTGCTTTACCCTCATTCTTATAGCTGACTAGTGCCTTTAGAACAAGCCAAGGTACTTTAGTGGGTCATTGTGGAGAAACTTGCACTACAATTGTACCTGGTCTGTGAACAAAGAGAAATATTTGGCCTACAAGGCTGAATCTCTGGCACTTGCACCAATACTAAGTTCACTTTTTAAAAACAATTAGAAAGTACTGAAATATCAGTTATTTGAGTTTTGTACAACTTACAGTTAGTGGATGCTGTTATAAGCATCGACAAACATTTACAAATTATTATTACCCTACGATAATACAGTGTGGCAACTGAAGTCAGATTCCTTTGTATATGAAAATGTCCCACACATCAGCATTTACATACTGCAGCCAAGATTATACAGCAAAGAATTTCAGTGACACTTTTTTAGCAGTCCTGGTAGGAAGACTTAATAAGAATGTGCAACTTTTATGTATGTCCCAGTCTAGTGCCTCTTCTCCTGATGCACCGTGCAATCAGGTGTAGGGGCAGCGGCCAAGCACTATTTTAGTTCCCCAGTATAATATTTGTGAGATTTCTTACTCCCAGATTTCACTTTGGTTTGCAGGAACTGGATATTGGACATGCTCAGCAATATATTTTGAGAAAATACTTAAGTAGTTTTTAGCCATAAAGAGGACTTCCAAACCATAACTAAATATCAGTGAAGAAGTCTGACCCAACCAAGCAAAGACGCCTGTGGGGAAATACAGGGTAAATAAACAAAATTGTTCCGGTTGTCCAGAAACACCTGTGATGGTTCTGAAATGGGCTAGACTGAGTTCTCAAAAGTTGTTTATTCACCCTACCAAACTGAGAAGCTCACTGACCTAGTTAAATAAACACCCTGTGTATGGCTAACCTGCATTATATGATCAAACAGCAGATAAAACATAATGCATGCCTTGTCTTCTCCCCTGATTAATATAAACTTGAATCATTTACTCCATTTCGTGTTCCAAATGGGAGGAAGGGAAGAAAAAGTCAGTCTGCCAGGTAAATACTTAATATTCCTCCTGAGAAATAACTAACTGCTAAAACATGTTGAGGTGTAATTGAGTTCTGTCATCTGTCTTCAATGTGGCTATTTTTCTCTCTTAATCTTGCTCTTCTGTTTTTTTGCAGAGTGAAAAGTTGGAACTTTTCTTTGGACAAATTCACTTTCAAGACTTGGAGATTTTCGGGGGATCACAATGATCAGTGAGGCAAAATTTAGATCATTGACTATTATGGGCCGAACCCTCAAGCTGAAAACTAGTGGAGGTTTTGTGTGAGTAAAGACTGGAGAAATTGGTACATTAAATGGTTGTAGTATGTGGGTTGAGAGAGAGGGTTACCCCTCAAAACAGAACCAGAGTACTGTATAGCTGAAATGTCACGACTTCAGCCCCAGGAGTTTAGCAATGTGAATGGCTTACAGCACACCCCTGCCCAGAGGATCAGTGTAATTTGCAGACCCTTTGGCCTTGGACCCAAACTATGCTTTTTCATTGCTCAGGGGAGAGACAGAGTTCTATGGCACAAAGAGCTTCTCTTTGACCCAGATCCTCCCCTCAGGGAACCATGGTACACCTCGTGACCTGATATAATGTGACCCGATATAACATGTGACCCGATATAACATGAATTCAGATATAACACGGTAAAGCAGCGCTGCAGGGGGGCGGGGCTGCATGCTCCAGCGGATCAAAGCAAATTCGTTATAACGCAGTTTCACCTATAACGCGATAAGATTTTTTGGCTCCCGAGGACAGCATTATATCGGGGTAGAGGTGTAGTTCTATTGCTTTTTCCATTTTGCACATTTATTTAGTGGAATTTTAGGTGAAAAAACCCACTGCTGATTTAGTTCAGGTCAGAAAGTAAATTAAACACAATATGTGACCCACAGAACTCAAAAATAAATTCCAGGTTGGATACTAAGTCTTGGGTCATTTAACGTCAGTACCACTTCATTTATGTACCTTGTCCCTAATCCTCAGTAGCTGCTGCCCTTGGTTTTATGATAGAATTTAGTAAATATCTGTCACGTACTGTAAAGATGGAAAGTATTATTCCTCTCCACCATCATTCTCTTCATCATTGTTCTCCCCTCCCTTACAAATTTTCCCACCTGTGTCCTCCATTCGTCACTCCTCTCATCCATTCCTAGTTATTTCACCCCTAATCTTTTCCTTCAGCTATGTTCTGCCCCTTACCAACTCACTGCTGCAACTCCTTCTCCAGCACACAATCTTTTGCCAACTCAAGGCTGGTTTTTGTGAAAGCACTTTATAGCACTACAAGGGGCTCTCTGATGATATTTTGTGTGTCACATCAGCAGGTCCAAATGTCAGTGGCATGATCTCACAGCTTAGAAGGAAATCTGGATTTCCATATGTTTATACATTTAGAACAGCCAGAGTAGGGATCACAGAGGAGGGATGAAAACAGAGAGGAAAAGGAGGGAAATGTAGTGTGCAATGGGAAGGGGAGGGAGAAAAAGCCCAAAGAGTGGAAGAAAGAAGGAAAGAGAAAGAAGAGAGGAGAGAGATATGAAGAAAAGAAGAATAGAGAAGGGGGGGGGGAGGAAGTCATCAACGAAGAGAGAAGCAGTAGAAAGTCTAATAAGGAATATCAAGAGGATTAGTTCAGTAGGTGAAGTGAGGAAGATGTAGGGGGAAATAAATGTTGTGTAAATAAAGCTACTTGCAGGGAACCCCAGAAGCTTGGAGGTAGTGTATAGAGCAGGTGTAATGGGGTGGAATCTGCCCTTGCATGGCACTACAGAGGCTCTCTGCCTCAGGGTCCTCTGTAGTGCGATGCAAGGGCAGATTCACCCATTAAATCTACCCCATTAAATCTAAATAAATTTGAAATAAGATTTTCTCTCCTTAGTTCACAGGTTGCACAGCCCTCCTCAAGGGCCTCTGGTTCTTAGTCCTGGCCCTTCCAGTCTGTACACTCTCTGCACAGGTGCTGCACAGCCCTCCTCTTAGGGCCTGTGTAGCTCAGTCCTGGCCTCTCCAGCCTGTATTCTCTCTCTTCGGGCTCAAAGGTGCACAGCCTTGGGTCCTGAAGTTCCTGGGATTCAGTACAGTCTCTGCCTTACTCCGCTGCACCACTCACCTGCAGCGACTTTTCATTAGCCAGCTGCAGCCCCTGGGCTTCTGTCCTTATGCTGCTGTCATCTCCAGGGAGCTCCTCTCTCGGGGGCAGACTGTCCAGATTCCTACTGTGTTTCCTTCAGGCGCTTCCTGTCTCTAGGAGCCCAGCTGTCTCCTAGTAACCCTTTATCAGGCCCATCTCCTGAACAGCTCCCAATCAGTCACCTAGGGATTTAGTTGCTTCCAGGTGGGTCTGAGTTGACTTCTTCTCCCTTACAGGAACCTGTCACAGATAGGCTGCCCCCTGACTCCCTTTAAAGGGCCAGCTCTGTGACACACCTCTCACCACTCCCAGAGCTCACCTGGACCAAAAGGTAGGCTTGAGGATGGCTAACAGTTGGTCAGTACCTGCAGCTGGAGGTACTTTCTGTTCTGCAACAGCCACCAAGTCTATTAAATTCTTGGCAGTGTTCTTCTCCTCCTCCATAAAATATATTATAACCAGGACTTGGGTTCTGTAAGTGTTTCAAATGGTGGATATCTATCTTCCTCCATATATTTCTGGGCCCTTCATAGAATGCCTAGTTCCCCAGCAACTTCTGACATGGTCTACAACACAGAGATTTAACCATGGCTGAACTGACTTACAGCTGCTACATGGCCTTTTAGAGAGGAGTCTCTCTGGATGCAAACACAAGCACAGTCATTGGAATTAAACATGTCTTGACCCAAGTCCAACCTCTGTTCAGGCCTTCTGAAGATTAAAACTGCACCCTTTTTCCTACAGCTCTTAACACTTCACTCAGCAGCATCCATCTCTGATGCTCCTGGGCCCACAGTATTTTGTGGATAATGTTCTGATCCATAGAATAATCTGGGTTTTCCTCTTTCCTTGGGGTAAACCCCTTCTTTGTAGCATGGTTCTGTCTGTAGCTTTGCCTTGCAGCTACATCATGATCCCATATTTTTAGATCCATGCCAGGTCAGCTCTTTGCTTCCACAGGCCGATGTACCTCCTGACCCAATCCACCTTCCTTTTGTAGTGACCTCACCCTGCACAGTTCCAACTCTTTTCATAGGGAGGCCGATTCAACCTTGAAGCTTTCCAGCTCCTTAGCCAAGCTGAACTTTAACTCCAGATGGACCTTAAGCAGGTTCTGGAACTTAGTCAGCTCCTCCTGCCACAGCAGCAAACACTGTCATTTTCTGGTCTTCTTTTCAATTCCAAGGTGGTCAGCTCCTGCTTCCACTTTACAGCTTGCACCACAATCCTTTTCTGTGAAGAGCACATCTCTTCCAGCTCCCACCAGCATTCAGCCATCTGTGTCGACAGTTCCAGGATTTCACCCCAGTTCCTGTTATCTGTCACAGCCTTCTCCTCCAGCCCCAGTCTGCTGAGTAGCTAGACAGGCCATTGGTTCAGTTTTAAGCCAGACGGTCCTTGCTTTGTTAGATTTGTCTCTGACTAGTATTGATATAAAACCGGATGTGGTTTTGTCCAGTATCATCATGGACCGCGAGTGTGCAGTCACACCGGAGGAGGAGAAGCAGCACGTTCTGCAAAATGATGTGCATGTATCTGAGTTCACACAGGTAGGGGTGGGCCTATCCTGTTATGGACATTTAATAAATTGAGGTGATGGCCTATATTCTGGGGATGCATCAGTGGCCACCCTATGTGTATCTGAGGAGGATGATGTTGCCATTATCTCAGTTTCAGTTGTGCATGGGATCTTAGTGTTTGTGCCACCAGACACCCAGTCCTCTATGTTAGACAGTCAACAGTTCCTTTTGGAAGGCCTTTCTGAAGGCCTAGTATGTCAGTCAACCTACTGGTATCATCATGAGCCTCCCCTTCCTCTTCCTTCTCCTCCCTCCCTCCCAATCTCTTCACCGAAGCTTCACTCTGCATCTCCCCTCTTACTCTTCGCCTCTGCTCCCTTCAATCCTTCCGTCCCCATTTCTTTCCATTTAGCCGATCCCCTCCCAACTAAACCCACCCATAAAAAGTATAGCAGAAGTAACATGACATTTACCATTATCACATTGCTCACTCTGCTTGTGCATTATCCTCCTTTCCCCATCCTGTCTCTGCATTTTCTTTATCTTATTTAGATTGTAAGATCTTTGAGGCTGGGATCATCTACTACTCTACCTGTACAGTGCCTAGGCCAGCCAAGAATGGGGCCCATTAGGTGCTACCATAATAAACATGATGATTATTAATAATAAATAATAATACCACCACCACCCAGTCTGGCCTCTGGGCTAAAAGTTGTCATTGTTGGTTTTTACTGGAGACATTTTTGGACTTTTTGTTTACATTTTTCAACAAAAACATTTAAATGCACTCACTTTAAACAGCTGGCGGGCCTGATCCTCCACTCCACTCCCCAGCTTTCTATCTTTCAATTAGGCATAAATCCAGTGTAATAAGTACAGAATCAGGCTCTACATTCTTTGACTACACACTTTCAAAATATGTACACAGTGGACCATTGTGTCACCCAGAATTCTGTCTATCAAATAAATGGCCATACTTTTATAAAAATACAGATTGTATGTATTTACTAGACATAGACCTGAACAATCACCACCACCACCAAAATGCAGTTGACAAGCGGTGCTTTGGAATCCAGATCCAGAATTTTGTAATCAGCACTTGTACTCTTTCTCAGAAGCTAAATCCAAACCCTAAATCTTAATGTTTCTGAACACCACCATGGTTTGAATTCCAGATCTAAATTTCATGGCTTAAGCTTTGCTCTGAGGTTTATTCGTTTTGGGGGACGCTAACACCCATTTCAAGAACTGTGTGGATACAAGTATGTCATTTAATTGGGAAACATCAAGGAAAAAGTGAAGTTCCAACTCAAATGCAACACTTCTTTCTCTCTGGGAGTTATCACACAATAAAACTGTATAGGCAGCACATAATCACTACAACTGCTTTTCTAATAAAACCAGAGAGCAATAATAGGATTTCCATTGTTGGTGGTCATTATCCATGTGTCCCGACCCAGGTTTTCTGTTGATGCAAACCGGTGCAACTACATTGACTTCAGTTTACACCAGCAAGGAATCTGGGCAAACATGTTTAGAGATTATTGCAGTAGTAACAAAACCCACTCCTCCTGCTGCTCAAATATACATACTGAACATGTAAACATATCACAATAATAGCATTGCTTATAGCCCAGCCCATAAGGAGTTAAGCCAGGAAACAAAAATCTACCCTCTGAATCACAGAAATATTTTGGGAGACAAAAACACTATGGAAAGGGGAAAGATTTCTAGGGTTTTGTGCTTGTTTGTTTGTTTTTAACTAAAGTCAGTGTTGTAATGACATGTGTAGATTAAAATTTCAGTCTATTCTTCCAACCCATTTGGACACCATCCATAAATTATGAAAGGGCATCACAAACAGAAGTGCAAAAAAAAGAGAATGTTACTTTTCTACGCAAATTTCTCCCTGTGGATTTATAAAGATGATCCATGTGTGTTTTTTGTGAAGATATAAGACAAATTTATTGCAGCAGAGAGAAGCAGTAAAATGAAATTTATTATCATTTTTATCATTCCTGGCAGTCCTTCCAGCAGACAGTCTGGGTCCTTTAACTGTGCAGGGCTTTCCTGCAGCTTACATCTTCCACATCCCAGGAGGTTTGGGACCTGAAATTTACTGCTCTTATCAAGCTGGCCTGAAAGGAATAGGCCACCTCCCCTGGCTCACAGGAGATTACTGTGCACATGTGGAAGCCGAGGAATCTGGTTTTCCAGTAGCAAGGTGAACTCCTTGCTCTGATTAGCCTGATTGGGGGTGGGGGAGCAGGCTGGATTAATGGTAAAAAAGCAATGCAAAAAACATTTCTTTTCTATGTTTATTCTTTCCTTATCAGTGTTATTAGCTCCTAGGTTTTACGATTACTCAGCATCAGTGATAACAGCACTATGACTGAGGATAGGTGCTGGGAGGTGACAGCACCTCCATGAAAGGCAGCATCCTCCGTGTCAATCATACATCCAGAAACAGTAAGACCAATGGACACTGTTGCCACACAGTACTCCTACAGTATGTTCTTTGCTCTTAAAAACAATCCACTGAAAAAAACCTATCCCAGTTCCTGGAATGATAAGGTTTGGAAAGTCCATGCTTTGCATTTGCACTTATTATTCCTGATTTGATTTGCAGGCATTTGAGATCACAGCCTGCTATGTCAAATGGAAAGCATGGCAGCTCACAAACTTCATTTTTGTACAATTCAAGAGTAAGGGGCTGCAAGAATAATGGCTAAAAATATCACCCAGTTAGCAGGGAAGATATAACTGTCTCATGTGTCTGCACTGTTTCTTTAATGAGTCACAGTGACAAAGCCTGATCCTCCAGCCTTTATTCACTGAGCAATCCTATTTACTTCAGTAGGGGTTAGATAGTATGCTAGACCTACTCTTTAGTGCCTCCATCATGACCGACTCGTGACCTTACTGGATCATGAGATTTGTTAGTTCCTTATTATCAATTACAGGGTCCCCTAATTATTGAGCACAGTGGCTCCGCATCAGCCTCAGTGTTTCTAAATAATGTTAGGGGTTGCTTCTTCAATCAGAAGTCACTTCACAGTATGGACCTACATGGCTTCACAAAGATGGTACAACACACTTGCACCAGCGAACCATCCATGGATTGTGAGACACGTGCAGGAGTGGAAGGGACTACGGATGTCCTTAGGCTCCAGTTCCCCATGGAGTAACCTCTCAAGTGAAGACAGAGGTGACCAAATACTGACCCCATCATGAGCAAAAGAATAGTGCTTATTCTAGCTTTAATTATTATTTATATTATAGTAGTACCTGAAGGCCACAAGCAACTTTCCCCATTGTGCTAGGCACTGTACAAATATACAAAAAATGACAGTCCCTGCTCCAAAAAAATTACTCTCACTCTTTCCTTCCCCCATCTGGGGAGGGAGGTTTCTTTATTTGATGGGCACCTGTCATTCCCAGCTGATAACTAATTTTCCCAGACATCACTCCTCCAGTGCCATGCATGGTAGCTGGACTGGCATATAGTCAGAAACCCAGATTCATCTTTGTCCTGCTCTTTGAGTCATCATTGACGCCAGTCCAGAGCAGGTGTAACATGGAACCATTCTGATAGGGTAGTGTTTGATGTCTGTTTTATGCAGGACAACTGTGATTTGGACTCTTGGATTCCACATCTAGTAGCGGAGGCACGGTTAGATGGCTGTAGAACAGCATGGCTGCTGGTGAAGAGAATTCTCACTTCCATTTTACAGTAGCCTGAAGGCATGGAGCCAAGGTTTAGGATTCAGTCTCAAGGTTAAAATGGAGGTGGCAGTGCCCTGATTAGTAGCCCTGCTTGCAAAAAGTGTTGTTGAAACAGTTGTCTGTTGGAAAATGCCTTTTGAGTTAAATGAATTTTTTTCACAAAAAATCATTTCAAATTTTGACAAAATTAGTTTAGACAAAAATTGGAAGGAACATTTTGAAAATGTCCAAATGTATCATTTGGACATTTTTGAATGGAATTTCAGTTTTTTATTTTGAAATTTTCTTTAATATTAACAAATTGAAAATGATCAAAATCAAAATGAAATGTTGCAAATTTATTAAAACATTTTGATGATCCCAAAACTAAGAAAAATAGTTTTTCAGAATTTCATTTAAAAAAAAAAACAAAATTGTGGCTTTGTCCAATTTGGCATGACTTTTTTTTTTAATCTTGAATTTTTGTGGGGGATTTACAATCCTGGGGCCTACTCCAAATCCCATTGACATCAATAGGAGTCTTTCCATTGACTTCAGTGGTCTTTGGATCAGCCCGTTTATATAAATCAGTCTATTAATGTAAGTTTAGTTAGGCACTTATAACATTCTTCACACCTCTGACGGGAATGAATTCACCTCTATCTAGCATCTTTTTTCACTCCAACTTGATAAAACTGCTGGTTCTCATGGAGGATCAGTACATACAACAACTCAGAGGTTTTTACATCAAGTTGTTTAAATTCTGAGGACTAAAACAAGTGAGCACATTTTTCCCCAAAGTGGAGGACATGCCATTTCCAAAGTCTCTTAAACCAAAAATGGATTGTCCAATTAACCGCACACTTTCCAAAACAAATTCTTGCCTCATGTGGAAATGTTATGTGGCAAGGAGTTTCCTGCACCCAGGGGACCAAATGAGATGCATAATTAAGAATGTCTGACAACCTTAACTATCAAGTTACTCTTATGACTTCATAATGATTTAAATGTTGTGGAGAAAAATTATACCCATATTCTCCATAGGGATAGAAAGCAACTGGTTTAAACTCAACCTAGGTAAGATGGAGGTGATGTTGGTAGGAAGATAAACGTGCTTCAAGGTGCTGACCTGGACATTAACATCATCTATTGTGAGGACATTTTCATTACAGACATCAATGTTTCATGTACCATGTACTTGATAACAACATGAAATGACCCCAAGCTTGTAAAATTAAACTGTTCTTTATTAAGAGAACTATTTACAGAGATGCTGCAATTGCAGCTAACATTCTTGCCATGTGCATACAGTCTGACTTCCTGGTGCCTCATCCAAACTCTTCCCTCCTGCAACTTGTGTTCCTCCCTTCAATTTTCATGCAGTTTGCTTCAATCAAGGTAGTAAAGTCCACTGGATTTATTGTAGTGACCAACAGCAAGGAGGAGTCAGCAGGTTGGATCACTGCCAGGGGCAGAAAGTGAAGGCCACACACAATGTACAGCTTGTTCCGTACACAAATGTCTGCCTATTAAATAAAGCTTAAATGGATATCACAACAGTGACAGACAAGAATATGTATAGCCATTTGCTCCACATACTGCACTGGCCCCATATTTGATCCTATACTAGTTTCAAGGTCCTGGTACTTATCCTTAATTAACTAGATGTCTCCATTCACTGCTAACTAAGGCAACTGCATTCAACAAGGATCCTGTGGTTGATGGGACTTGGGATGGGACTTGGGATGGGACTTTGGGCCAGAGGGACATGATACTGCCTCTATGGGAAAGTGTGGAAATCCAACAAGAAAAAAAATTCTGATTGAGCCTGAAGATGACCCTTTTAGTATGATTTAAATCCCCTTCTCTCCTTATAAGCCTTCCCCCAATAACAAGGGTCTGCCTGCATGACAAAGGAAGGACTGAACAAAGTATAAACCAACTAGCATTAGTGGCTGAATCAGGAAGTAAGGGAGGTTGAGTGGGATCCATGAAGGTACTTAGGTGCCCAAGTTCCATTTTAGGCACCACTGTGATCCACAAAACTCTCGCTCAGCTGCCACCTAACCCTGTAGGTGGCTAAAGTCACTCAAAGTGCCTAAGTTTTTTCCTCTGGGTATGCACTCTGCAGCCTCACTGTAGGCACCATCTCCTGCCTCAGCATGTGCACTACTGCCTCCTGATAGAATCTGGACAGTTATCTCTCCCACTTAAACCACAGAGTGATTCACAAACCAGGAAAAGTTGGTGTTCTGAGTATGCCTTCTGGATTAGTCCACTCAGGCAAGTTCACACAAAACAGCAAGGGGAGGGGGACTGTCACAGGATCCACTCACCTCCCCCTGGTTGCTTGGGGGACTAGCTCCTTCCAGGTCTGACACCCCCTTCCATTGCACATTCACATATCCAGTGGTCTCTCTCTATCTCTCTGCAACTCGGGGTGCTCCCTTTTCGTGACTAGACCCTTGGACCAGGTCACTATGTGTTTTCTTCTTTCTGGGATAGCTAAGTCTGTGCATACAAACTGTTTTGGGCAGTCTTCCCATTCACTTCCCAGACTGTAATGCTTTCCAATAGCTGGTAGGGCAAATCAGGCCTGCTCTCCACTCATGATTCCAGCTCAGGGGCTGTCTAAGCAGTAGCCAAGGTCTGCAACATCTTTGTGTGAACTTCCTTTGTCATGTTTCCCACAGTATTCTTGCCAGCAAGTTAAAGAAGTATGGGCTGGATGAATGGACTATAAGGTGGATAGAAAGCTGGCTAGATCGTCGGGCTCAATGGGTAGTGATCGACGGCTCCATGTCTAGTTGGCAGCCGGTTTCAAGTGGAGTGCCCCAGGGATCAGTCCTGGGGCCGGTTTTGTTCAATATCTTCATTAATGATCTGGAGGATGGCGTGGACTGCACTCTCAGCAAGTTTGCAGATGACACTAAACTGGGAGGAGTGGTAGATATGTTGGAGGGTAGGGACAGGATACAGAGGGACCTAGACAAATTAGAGGATTGGGCCAAAAGAAACCTGATGACATTCAACAAGGACAAGTACAGAGTCCTGGGACGGAAGAATCCCATGCACTGTTACAGACTAGGGACCAAATGGCCAGGAAGCAGTTCTGCAGAAAAGGACCTAGGGGTTACAGTGGACGAGAAGCTGGATATGAGTCAACAGTGTGCCCTTGTTGCCAAGAAGGCTAACAGCATTTTGGGCTGTATAAGTAGGGGCATTGCCAGCAGATCGAGGGACATGATCGTTCCCCTCTATTGGTGAGGCCTCATCTGGAGTACTGTGTCCAGTTTTGGGCCCCACATTACAAGAAGGATGTGGAAAAATTGGAAAGAGTCCAGCAGAGGGCAACAAAAATGATTAGGGGGCTGGAGCACATGAGTTATGAGGAGAGGCTGAGGGAACTGGGATTGTTTAGTCTGCAGAAGAGAAGAATGAGGGGGGATTTGATAGCTGCTTTCAACTACCTGAAAGGGGGTTCCAAAGAGGATGGATCTAGACTGTTCTCAGTGGTACCTGATGACAGAACAAGGAGCAATGGTCTCAAGTTGCAGTTGGGGAGGTTTAGGTTGGATATTAGGAAAAACTTTTTCACTAGGAGGGTGGTGAAGCACTGGAATGGGTTACCTAGGGAGGTGGTGGGATCTCCTTCCTTAGAGGTTTTTAAGGTCAGGCTTGACAAAGCCCTGGCTGGGATGATTTAGTTGGGAATTGGTCCTGCTTTGAGCAGGGGGTTGGACTAGATGACCTCCTGAGGTCCCTTCCAACCCTGATATGCTATGATTCTATTATTCTAAACCTTGCAGCCTTTCCCTGAACCTTTTCCTACAATCTCTCCCACTAGGTTTCCTTCCTTCTATCTCTAATGTCCAGAGAATGGTTGCAGGCTCCGTCACTGCAACTTCCTTCTGCTGCCAACTTCCTGGTTTTATACTAGGCTCCACCTGCTCCTTCTCAGCTGAGTTCCATCATCATTCAGGGATTACTTAGGCCACCTAATTCCCCTCAGCTGTGGCCTGTCCAGTTAGTCAGCCCCCTTCTCAGCTTCTTTAACCCCTTCTAGACTGTGTGGGGTGAACACCCCAATACAGGGACAACACTGACCTCCCATATAGCCTTCAGCCTAGTGGATGGTGTACTCACTGAGGATGTGGAGCTCCTGAGTTCAAGACCTGCCCCCCCAGAGGGAGAGAAAGGATTTGAACAGGAATCTACCACCTCTCAGGTTAGGGCCCTAGCCACTAGGTCATAGAGTCTTTCTAACTCACTCTCTCTCTCTCTCTCTCTGGCCCAATTAATATTTTAGTATTCCATGTTTAATTAAAGTGTAACAACATCAATAGGAGAGATTGAGGAAGACCCACATCAGGATATTTCATAGGCTAGTAGTTGGGGCACTCACCTGAGAAGCAGCTGATCCCTGTTCAAATCCCTTTTCCCTATGAGGAGGAGGGGGACTTGAACCAGAGGGGTCTCCCACATCTTTACCCAGTACCCCATTTACTAGGATAAAGATTATAAGGGAGGTCCTCTTCCTCATTTTCATTCTGGGTCCCACACAAAATGTAGGCAGCCAAGCACCTACCTTCCCCCAGCTCACGGATCGCCGGCAGAGGTAGGCACCTCCCTGAAGGCTGGACTTAGGTACCTATCTCCAAGAGAGGGGCGGGGCTTAGCACATAACCCTCTGACTGCCGTCTCCCGTTGGCTAGCTTCAGGAGCTCCCTGCCTATTTTGCTTGCTTTGTGGATCACAGTCAAAGGCGCCTATCTCTTCCCATTCATTGTGTAGGAGCTCATGTGTTTAACTCAAGCTTTGTGGATTTCACTGTTGTTCCTGTGATTTTCTAGGCACCTAAAAGCTAGGATCCATAACACTCAGTGCTGCAATGCTTAAGTCCCCTTCGTAAACAAATTGATGGGTTTCTTAATTCTCTATCTGTCTCCAAAATGCCACACTGATGTGTGCATTAGAAATGCACAGATAACTCATACTAATCATTATGCTGTGAGCACTTGTAGGGTTTTTTAGAACAGCTTGAGGTTCAATCTTCATTTGGAATATAGAGGAAGATGTGCCATTGATGGGTGGGGATTTTTTAAGTTAATAGTTCCTAATGGGAAGCAGAGAAACCCCTCTTAGTATTCACTGGATATATTCAGGGAGAATCCTCACTGCCTTAACTAATAGCTATTTTTATCATACACATAGCACATCATAAATTACTGATAACATATCATCAGTGAGCATTTGTTAGTGATATGGATGCAGAAAGTATTTATGATGCTTCCAGATCAATTAACACTCCACTTCCCTCTCCACCACCCAAGTTTACTGGTATTTGAGTTATTTACATACTGAGATAGCATAATTTTAACGGAGTAGGGGTGTTATACGGCTTTTTTATAGTAAACATCTCAGAATTCAAAATTCTTCATCACTTGCTGAAATTCTCCCTGAGGTTCATTGAGAACAGGCCCTCTTTGACTTAGCAAGTACATCATCAAACCAGTGCCTACAATTGCTGCATGGGAAGAAGTGGCTCGTGCCCAATTAATTCCTTTAAAATGCTGTTCAGATCATACATTTCTGACAGTCATCGGAGACGATTCTTGGGATGTCAGAAACAAGCATTATTTTAAATCAGCCTTTGTTATTTGTCAGTGTCCACTTGGCTTGTATCTTCTCCTTCTCTCTTGTTAAACAGAGGGGTTTGGTCTCCACTCCATTTATCTTGTATTTTTCACTAAAGTTCAGAGATGGGGTAAGGTGGCAATTAGAGCTGGGCTGGGAATGGTTTTACCACCTCATGAAAATGTTCAAGTATTATAAAATTTTCATGATCCAAATTGTGGCCAAAATAGTCAAAATATCAAAAAATTTTCACAAACCAAAAATCTGAAAAAAAATTGGTTTCAGTCAATTAAAACATTTTGTTTCAATAATGTCAAGATAATTTTGATTTAGACCTTTTTTTAAAACATAGGCACTACAATTAGCTAAATTTAGCTTCATTTTGACCTAGAAAACTATTTTTTTTTTCATTTTGAAAGTGTCAAAACAAAACACTGACAATTTAAAAAAACTTTTTTTTTATTTCAGATTTAAAAAATAATTGAAACTGATCATTTCCTGCAAAAAGCTTTGGCTTTGATTAATCTGCATTTTTTGTTGAAAAAGTCCAAACAAGCACCAGAAGAGTGTTTTGTTAATACTGGGCGAGGGGGAATTGATCATTTGGTTTTGCTCTCTAACAATTAACACCAAATACATAGCCTGGTTTGGCTTTTTTGAATTCACAGTAACTAGGATCATAGGGGCAGATTGTCTGCTCCAAACCTCTGCCTTTGCCCTGCTTAAATGACTGAAAGCCACCTGCAAGTTCTCTACTAAGGATTCTCCAGGGTGGGGAAATCCCCTGCCAAGACAGTGCCAATGGCGTCCTTTAGCCTGTTTTAATCTGAGCTGGGGGAAATAAAAAAGAAAACAAGCAGGGAGTTCTAATTGACAGCTTTAGTGCTGACAGCCTTAGCCTCCTCCCCTGGCAGAGAAACCACACTATACAGTATTTTTACACTATCAAAGTATTTGCTGCTTACTTGGGAACCTAAAACTAGGCAGAAAATTTTGATATTTCAGCAGAAAAGTTTATAAAGTTTCCTTCAATTTTTTTCATGGAAATCCTTTTAGTTTTTCAACTAGTTCTACTTGGGACATACTAAAGCTAAAATAATAATGATCTCCTTTCCCCTTTAAAATAATCTTGGCCTGCATCTAGGATTTCACAGGGAATAATATAACAAAATATTCAGACCTTTCTCTTAGGACTGTCAAAATGTATGGAAAGCAACAGCATGCTAATTCCAAACTTTGGCATTGCCAGAATAGACAGAAGAGTACTGCAGCATACAATAATAAACCAGGCCCAAAACTAGCTCTTTTGATATGATGGGACACTTTCCTGGATGCTCTTACAGCCATTTGTGCTATAAGTTTTATCCAGGGTTTTCAGAACTCCCAACAGGAGCAACTTAACTATTTTACTCCAGGCTCTGTTAGGAATAAATCAGTAGGAACTCAGCGATTCTGTCTGATCAAGGATTAAATGCAAGTAAGCATGCTCTTGTCTAACACTGCAGTTTATTAGATTTAAGCACACAGAGACATAAGCAATAGGTTTAGAACATCTGAGATATTTACCTATATTCTGAGGCTACGTCTTCACTACGGGGCGGGGAGGCGATTTAAGATACGAAAATTCAGCTACGCAAATAGCGTAGCTGAATTCAACGTATCCGAGCCAACTTACCCCGCTGTGAGGACGGCGGCAAATCAACCTGCGCGGCTCCCTCGTCGACGGTGCTTACTCCTACCTGTGCTAGTGGAGTACAAGCGTCGATTCGGGGATGTAGCTCTAAGGATTAATCTGCTTGTCTGTATAAATATATCTTTCTTATAAAATGAGTATTTGATGTATTGGATTTACAGATTTATATTAAAAGTAAGTTTAGCTGTAATACAAGAGACCTACCTACAGGTTAAACTCTGTATGTTAAAGCTAATGCGTAGTTAACACCTTTTTGAGACCCTTCCCAGGAAAAAGTAAAATTAGGCAAAACACCCACGCAGATGTCTAGAGACCTTTACCTAAACCAATAGTAAAATAGGGTGGAAAATGAGGGGTTTTGCCCACATTCTAACGTATTTACCACAAGTGTGTACATACCTGTCATCCATACGCACATGCATACTAGCCTATGGGTAAGTGTACCCTAATATTTCCGTGGGGAAAGAATGAAATATGGGCATAAGAGGGAGGATTTCCGATTAAATATCTTATAAAAAGGCAAGCAGCTTGCCATTAGGCGGGCAATCTACCTATCTACCTACTCCTGTCTACTCTTCATTGCCTCCACCTTTCAACTATGTATCGATACTACTCATCTTCCACACGACTATTAACTATTGATAGGTCGTTCTTCATTCTTTTCAAGACTGTAAGTTAAAAAAGGATTTAATCTCATTTACATTTTATTTAGATAAGGCATATAGAGTTAATTTAGAAAGCAAGTCACTTTGCAGTAGCTTCCTTTACTAGAAGTGTGAAAAACGCCCAAGGTGTTGCCAGCACCAGATTATCATCAAGAACAGGTGTGAGTATTAATCCATTTTGCAGTGTATAGCCTTATATTCTCTTAAAGAACTGTGATACAAGTGTAACTCTGTAATTCTAACTGTTTTACCATTTACTTACTATCTTCATTGATTTTAATAAAAAGTCTTTATGACTACATCTGTTTCTGTGTAAACTTCCTGTCACAATCCCAAATTTCCTTCTATAAACTCTGTGAAGCCTGATTCAGGATGAACTCTATCTTCTGATTAAACAAATTGGTGAGCCAAATACCCATACTAATTAATATTCACGATAATTATTAAACTATTAAAATTAAGAAATCAATTAATTAAAGAAAAATGTAATTAAGTGGATAAATTAAATCAACACTACTAACCTACCCCAAATCAGGCTACAGGGATCGATTGTCACGTCCCGATGAGATGCGATAATTCAGTCTTCGAGAGATCGATTTCTACCCGCCGATTCAGGCGGGTAGTGAAGACGTAGCCTGAGACGGTTCAGCACATGCCAAACGCCTCCCTGCCAAGGAGTAAAGATGTCAGGAAAAACATCTCTCCCAGGATAGCTCCAGAGGTCTGCTCCCAAGTACACTCTATTATCTAAACTTTTTATAACTTACTCTATAAAACACATAGGTCATAATAACCCCTATTAAATCATCAATTTTCCTAACTTTCAATAAACTTTTAATATCAGAGGCATCTAGACTCAAGGCTGTGCATCCACATATCATTCTCAGTTATTTACTTTTTTCCTCCCCTCTTCACATTCTGATTAGCAAGAGACGCAAGAAACGCTGCGGGGGGTTCGCCTTTCTTTGCAGAATGGGCATGGGTCACTTGCAGGTTTAAACTAGTGTAAATGGTGGATTCTTTGTAAATTGAAGTCTTTAAATTTGAGGATTTCACTAATTCACTAATTCAGCCAGAGGTTAGGGATCTATTCCAGGAGTGGCTGGGTGAGGTTCTGTGGCCTGCAATGTGCAGGAGGTCAGATTAGATGATCATGATGGTCCCTTCTGACCTTAAAGTCTATGAGTCCATGAGAATCATTTAGTTTGGAAAGCTTGGAAAGAGTATCTTATCAAAAGAGTGTGCCTTTAAATTTTAGCAGCCTTTGAGGCAATGTATCCTAAAGTAGCTTTTCAGATCTGGGGACAAGTAATGATTTCACACTAATTTGGATATAATAACAACATTACTAAGTCTGTGGAAAAATAGATATTCTGCAATTTTATTGTACTTACTGTTTCCCAGTGCCTGCCTCACTCTGCTGAAGCTGTTTTTTAATGGCCGAGGAAAACATCAAATTCAAGACTTAGAATTTGTCTTAGTATTTAATTGTTTTTTCCAAAGCAAACTAATGACCAAATTCTGTCTAAAGCCAGGGCTACATTTAAAAGTTAAGTCAAGCAAGCTATGTGGCTCGGGTTGTGAAAAATCCACACCCCTGAGTGACGTAGTTAAACTGACCTAACTCCCAGTGTAGACAGTGCTAGGTTGAGAGAAAAAGTCTTCCATTGGCCTAGCTACTGCGTCTCAGGGAGATGGATTAACTACAGTGATGGGAGACCCCCTCCAATTACTGTAGTGAGTGTCTACACTGAAACACTACAGCTGTGCTGCTGCAGAATTTCTAGTGAAGACATAGCCTCAGTTGCACTGCATTTACTCCAGATTTGCACCAGTATAACTCTGAGTACAATTTTCCCCTTAATCTTTGTTTCCAGTGTAATGCAAAACCCCATATTATATACCTTGGTCATGCTTGAGTGAGTCACTGATTGTTTTAAAATTTTCTTTCCCATTTGTACTTTAAATTCAAGACCCATTAATACAGACACATCTTAACCCCTAATGCAGCAGAGTGTTCTGTGACAGTAGTGTACTTACATAGGAAACATAAAGAGGAAAATAATTCCTCTCATGTACGGCTTGGCATAGGGTTCATAGCAACATCTCATGAGATTAATTTGATTTTGCAAATTACAAAATACCATTTTGGCAGATGATAGAGATGTTTATAAGAGCAATAGTGAAAATTCATGTCAAGACCTGGCTACTTTTCTTTTTATTTAGATTGAAATGTTTGCAGTGCCTACCTGAAGGCAGGTGAAACGATACTGAGCCAAGAGGAATCTAATCCAGAGCATTTTTATTAAATAAATTGTAGTGATAGACAATTTAATTATGCCTACGTTTAAATCCAAAAAGAGAAGAGATCTTATGCTGCGAGGTGTCTCTAAACCTCCAACTTCTAGAAGTTGGGACTGCACAACAGGGGATGGATCACTTGAAATGTCTCTATTCAATTCATTCCCTCTGAAGCATCTGGCACTGGCCACTGTTAGAAAAGAGGATACTGGGTTATATGGACCATTGGGCTAACCCACTATGGCCATTCTCCTGTTTTTATGAACAACAGTATAAACACACACACCATATATAGAGCATCCATCCATTTTTTCCCCAGCCTAACACTAAGCTGTGTTTGCAGAGGGATGAAGGGACAAAGGTTCTACTAGCCCTAATACCTAGCACAGACATATTATGTATGGAGGGTCACTTTTTAAAATGGATGTATATTGCAGGGAGAGGAGGGGCTGCTTTAACATAGGTTCCTTTTCTGTTGTTGCTCCACATAGGACTGTGATCATGCCCTCTTTTACTATGCATACTATCTCAGTGCAGCACACAACTATAGTACTGATGCTACATAAACGATGGTGTGGAGATACCGCTACACTAAGGAATATCTGATTAGCACAATGTTTTTGGTCCAGATTTTTGCAGCAAATTAGCAGGGCTGGCCAGAAAACAAGAATTCCATTTTGCCAAAAAAGTCCAAAGATTCCGAATTTGGTTCCATTCCAATGAGAAACTAAAATGAGATATTTCAAATTTTGTCATTAAAAAATAAAAGAGAGAGAGACTCCCACCCAGAATAGCCAATGCACTCAATGAGGAGGTGAAAGACTAAGGTTCAACAACTCTTGCTCTGTCTGATTCACACCCGAGGGAATTGAACCTGGGCCTCCTACCACCCAGGGGAATGCCCTAACCACTAGGCCAGTGGTTTTCAACCTTTTTTTGTTTGCAGACTCCAAAAAATTTCAAATGGATGTGTGGACCCCTTTTGGAAATCTTAGAATATAGCCTGCGGACCCCCAGGAGGTAATGACAACCTTTCACGGACCCCTTAGACATAACCTGTGGACCTGCAGGGGTCCACAGACCACAGGTTGAAAACGACTGCACTAGGCTACCTCCCTCTGGTTTTGACCAAAGATTCCATCCTAGACCTTCCAGACAAAAGTTTCATCAAAAGTGACCCTTTCCCATGCAATGTTTGGTTTCAACAAATCAGGATTTTCTGATTAAAAACATTTTGTTGAAAAGGTCCCACCCAGCTGTACAGATTAGCACTTTGTATACCTTTTCAGTCCCATGGGCACAACACATTTGGGGTGAAAGCCTGGGCTCAGGATTTCAGAGAGCATAATCATAAAAGGTTTGCAGAAATGGTAGTGTATTCCAATTTTGTACAATGAACCTACACACTCCCAAATTATTGACTTGGTAATATGGTTGGTTAAAAAAAAAGATGGGGAGGGAATTTGCTAAAATTTTGCAAAACACTCAATTTTTTCAAATTTTTAAATTCCATCTTGTGAGTATGGAACAAAGGTATGAAAGAGCTTCCATAGGAAGAGAGATTGAAAAAAACTGGGATTGTTCAGTTTAGAAAAGAGACAACTAAGAGGGGATATGATAGTCTAGGTTATAAAATCATGAATGGTGTGGAGAAAGTGAGTAGAGAAGTGTTATTTACCCCTTCACAAAGCACAAGAACCAAGGGTCACCTAATTAAATTAATAGGCAGCAGGTTTAAAACAAACAAAAGGAGGTGGTACTTCACATAATGCACATCAAACCTGTGGAACTCATTGCCAGGGGATATTGTGACGGCCAAACGTATAACCGAGTTCAAAAAGAATGAGAAGCTAGGTCCATCAATAGCTATCAGCCAGATCCGGGATACAACCCATGCTCTGGGTGTTCCTAAACCTCCGACTGCCAGAAGCTGGGACTTAAAAACAGGGGATGGATCACTCGATAATTTGCCTGTTCTTTTTATTCCCTCTGAAGCACCTGGCACCAGCCACTATCAGAAGATAGGATCCTGGGCTAGATGGATCATTGCTTTAACCCACTATGCCCATTCTTATGTTCTTCTGTGACTATAAGATTTTTCAGACCAAATGAGATGACCCATTAGGTTTGATAGCCTGCCTGTAGCAGTAATCCATGCCTGACCACACCAATAAGGCATCTATAAGAAAAGTCTGTAAGACTATCACTTTTCAGTATACTTAGTCAGCCAGAAATAGTCATGTAAATAAAAGACTGTTTATCTTTTATAATGTCATTCATTCCTTTTTGCTACGAGTCGAGTTCTTGGCAGACTCACCTGCACTCTGCCATACAGGAACAGACTCCCTGTGTGCCAGGTCGCAACACCATTTGGCCCAGCTGTCCTTCCTTCTGGACAGAGAATTTGAGACCCATTGCAACATTGTGCAGCAGACTAAAATGCCACTCACTAAAATTTGGCCTGTACAGAGGGGTAGCCAGGTTGCCATGATCCCCGCAGCTCCATGGCCTATGGAACTTGGAGCAAGTGCAAAAACCTTAGCACCCCTCCCCGCCCCCACAAATCCCCCAAATTGGCACCACTGCTGGCAAGAGGTACTAAACTGACAGTCCTAAAAAACTGAAAAAAGAAGAACAGGAGTACTTGTGGCACCTTAGAGACTAACAAATTTATTAGAGCATAAGCTTTCGTGGACTACAGCCCACTTCTTCGGATGCATATAGAATGGAACATATATTGAGGAGATATATATACACACATACAGAGAGCATAAACAGGTGGGAGTTGTCTTACCAACTCTGAGAGGCCAATTAATTAAGAGAAAAAAAACTTTTGAAGTGATAATCAAGCTAGCCCAGTACAGACAGTTTGATAAGAAGTGTTTGTAATGGCTCAGCCATTCCCAGTCCTTATTCAAACCGGAGTTGATTGTGTCTAGTTTGCATATCAATTCTAGCTCAGCAGTCTCTCGTTGGAGTCTGTTTTTGAAGTTTTTCTGTTGTAATATAGCCACCCGCAGGTCTGTCACTGAATGACCAGACAGGTTAAAGTGTTCTCCCACTGGTTTTTGAGTATTTTGATTCCTGATGTCAGATTTGTGTCCATTAGTTCTTTTGCGTAGAGACTGTCCGGTTTGGCCAATGTACATGGCAGAGGGGCATTGCTGGCACATGATGGCATATATCACATTGGTAGACGTGCAGGTGAACGAGCCCCTGATGGTATGGCTGATGTGATTAGGTCCTATGATGATGTCACTTGAATAGATATGTCGACAGAGTTGGCATCGGGGTTTGTTACAAGGATAGGTTCCTGGGTTAGTGGTTTTGTTCAGTGATGTGTGGTTGCTGGTGAGTATTTGCTTTAGGTTGGGGGGTTGTCTGTAAGCGAGGACAGGTCTGTCTCCCAAGATCTGTGAGAGTAAAGGATCATCTTTCAGGATAGGTTGTAGATCTCTGATGATGCGCTGGAGAGGTTTTAGTTGGGGGCTGAAGGTGACAGCTAGTGGTGTTCTGTTATTTTCTTTGTTGGGCCTGTCTTGTAGGAGGTGACTTCTGGGTACTCGTCTGGCTCTGTCAATCTGTTTTTTCACTTCAACAGGTGGGTATTGTAGTTTTAAGAATGCTTGATAGAGATCTTGTAGGTGCTTGTCTCTATCCGAGGGATTGGAGCAAATGCGGTTATATCTTAGAGCTTGGCTGTAGACAATGGATCGTGTGGTGTGTCCTGGATGGAAGCTGGAGGCATGTAGGTAAGTGTAGCGGTCAGTAGGTTTACGGTATAGGGTGGTATTTATGTGACCATCGCTTATTAGCACAGTAGTGTCCAGGAAATGGACCGCTTGTGTGGATTGATCTAGGCTGAGGTTGATGGTGGGATGGAAATTATTGAAATCATGGTGAAATTCCTTAAGGGCTTCTTTTCCATGGGTCCAGATGATGAAGATGTCATCAATGTAGCGCAAGTAGAGTAGGGGCGTTAGGGGACGAGAGCTAAGGAAGCGTTGTTCTAAGTCAGCCATAAAAATGTTGGCATATTGTGGGGCCATGCGGGTACCCATAGCAGTGCCGCTGACTTGAAGGTATATATTGTCCCCAAATGTGAAATAGTTGTGGGTGAGGACAAAATCACAAAGTTCAGCCACCAGGTTAGCTGTGACATTATCAGGGATACTGTTCCTGATAGCTTGTAGTCCATCTTTGTGTGGAATATTGGTGTAGAGGGCTTCTACGTCCATAGTGGTCAGGATGGTGTTTTCTGGAAGATCACCGATGGATTGTAGTTTCCTCAGGAAGTCAGTGGTGTCTCGAAGATAGCTGGGAGTGCTGGTAGCGTAGGGTCTGAGGAGAGAGTCTACATAACCAGACAAGCCTGATGTTAGGGTGCCAATGCCTGAGATGATGGGGCGTCCAGGATATCCAGGTTTATGGATCTTGGGTAGCAAATAGAATACCCCTGGTCGGGGTTCTAGGCATGTGTCTGTACAGATTTGTTCCTGTGCTTTGTCAGGGAGTTTTTTTAGCAGATGGTGTAGTTTCTTTAGGTAATCCTCAGTGGGATCAGAGGATAATGGCCTGTAGAATGTGGTGTTAGAGAGCTGTCTAGCAGCCTCCTGGTCATATTCCAATTTATTCATGATGACGACAGCACCTCCTTTGTCAGCCTTTTTGATTATGATGTCAGGGTTGTTTCTGAGGCTGTAGATGGCGTTGTGTTCTGCATGGCTGAGGTTATGTGGCAAGTGATGTTGCTTTTCCACAATTTCAGCCTTTGCACGTCGACGGAAGCAATCTATGTAGAAATCCAGTCTGTTGTTTCGACCGTCCGGAGGAGTCTACGCAGAATCCTTTTTTTTTTGTAGTGCTGGTAGGGAGGATTCTGTGGGTTAGTATGCTGTTCAGAGGTATGTTGGAAATATTCTTTGAGTCGGAGACGTCGAAAGTAGGATTCTAGGTCACCGCAGAACTGTATCATATTCATGGGTCTGGAGGGACAAAAGGAGAGGCCCCGAGATAGGACAGACTCTTCTGCAGGGCTAAGAGTATAGCTGGAAAGATTAACAATATTGCTGGGTGGGTTAAGGGAACTACTGTTGTGGCTGCTTGTGGCATGTAGCAGTTTAGATAGTTTAGTGTCCTTTTTCCTTTGTAGAGAGGCAAAGTTTGTCTTGTAAATGGCTTGTCTAGTTTTTGTAAAGTCTATCCATGAGGAAGTTTGTGTGGAAGGTTGGTTTCTTATGAGAGTATCCAGTTCTGAGAGCTCATTCTTAATCTTTCCCTGTTTGCTGTATAGGATGCTGATCAGGTGGTTTGGCAGTTTCTTTGAGAGTGTGTGACACAGTCTCTCAGCATAGTCTGTGTGATATGTAGATTGTAATGGATTTTTTACCTTTAGTCCTTTTGGTATGATGTCCATCTGCTTGCATTTGGAAAGGAAGATGATGTCTGTCTGTATCTGTACGAGTTTTTTCATGAGGTTGATGGAACTGTCTGTACTGGGCTAGCTTGATCATCACTTCAAAAGTTTTTTTTCTCTTAATTAATTGGCCTCTCAGAGTTGGTAAGACAACTCCCACCTGTTTATGCTCTCTGTATGTGTGTATATATATCTCCTCAATATATGTTCCATTCTATATGCATCCGAAGAAGTGGGCTGTAGTCCACGAAAGCTTATGCTCTAATAAATTTGTTAGTCTCTAAGGTGCCACAAGTACTCCTGTTCTTCTTTTTGCGGATACAGACTAACACGGCTGCTACTCTGAAACCTAAAAAACTGAAGGCTTCTTTTTATCCATTGATCAAAGCTGGGAGCTAGCCGTTAGGTATCTCATTTCCATATACTTTCAATGGGAGTTAGGTGCCTAAGTGTGCCTTTGAAAATCTTCCCCGTGTGTTTATTGTGGCATTGGCACTACCATATTAGAAATTGAACTATTACTGCTAATTGGGTACAAAGTGACCATGAGTACAGTTATGTAGGAAGTTAGAAGAAGGATTCTAACCATCAGAGTAGTGAGGTTCTGGAACAGCCTCCCAATAGGAATAGTGAGGGTAAATAATCTAACTTGTTTTAAAATGGAGCTTGATAAATTCATGACTGGGATTATGTGATGGGGTTGCCTGTGATAGCAGGGGATTGGATTAAAACACCCAAGAGGTCCCTTCTAAGTGTTATGTCTTTATGTACTAATTTATTTTAAAATACCCTCCAATCTCATCTGCTGACTACAAGATCTATCTGCCCTAGGTCTGAACCAGTGACATAGCATAGAAAGGCTGTTACCAATATCTGAGGCATCCAGCCCTCCACTTATTTATTAATTTCAGCAAAATTAGAGCTCCCTTGCATATGCATGAGTCACTCCATGGATTCATATATGGCTTTCTCAAAGTGACAATAATTCTGCCCTGGAGGGTATTATTTACCCAGAAGTAACCTGTAATAATTAATTCAACTTGAATAACTTTTAAAATTATTATTATTAATACTTGGTTTCCTTTTTCTTTGTTTCTCATAAGTGTCTTCCATCAATTGATGTGCCACCACTCAGATTAATGCAGAGATGTTTGCTTGGAATTAGACAGGTGTTCACACTGACTAGGAATCAGAGCCTTACTAATTAGCAGATTCTAGTCTGTCAGGGTGATTTAGAGTCTTATTGATTTTTTTTAATCTTCCTGCTTTTTGAACAATGCTGGGTATGCAAGCTGGGCACCGGTGCATTCCAAAGGAAAAAAAACAAAAACAAAAAGCACAGTATTTAGTGTTTACAGTTCCTGCTGTACTTTCTCAAGGATGAACTCAAATACATTGTTTGGAGGAAGGTTTTTGGATGTAGATCAGTGTTTACAACAGCTGACAACAGATGCGGAGAGTTTGGGGATCAAAATCTGCCTGAGGTGAAGAGAGGTTCTTAGAGGAGCAGCAAAGTACATGCTGAGAATTCTGTCTTTTTGACAGGTCAACTGAAGTTCAGTTTATGGGAATCAATAAAATGATCTGCCATTATTATGAATTAACCATACTTGTC
Organism: Chrysemys picta bellii; assembly: GCF_011386835.1. Taxonomy (NCBI): domain Eukaryota; kingdom Metazoa; phylum Chordata; order Testudines; family Emydidae; genus Chrysemys; species Chrysemys picta. Next base: position 28,765,958 of record NC_088792.1, read on the forward strand.
TTCATTAAAAGACTTTCACAGTATTGAAGACAGCATGCAGAATTCTTGGACCTTGTTAAATAAGTAGTCTTAAGGGAAATACAAAATACACAGAGATGGGGGGAGGGGGGAGATGACAGATAGACCAGTAAAAATTCAAGGACCCATGGAATCTCTATTACATGACTAATTATTACACGACTAATTATATTTACTCATAGAAAAGGTGTTATTTTAAACATTGTCTAAAATTCTTTTTTTCACATAGTGGTATCAGTTCTTCAAAGTGTTGAGTTTATAAAGGCATCACATTGAAAAAATGGACTTTTAGCTCCAGCCACCAGCCTCCCTGAAGGTGGCAGCTTTCAACCTACAACTGCCCTCTTCTTTCTATGCAGGGGGAGCAGAGGCAAGAGTGGGACCTGGAGGGGCCAGAACAGCTGCCATGGCACCTGCAACTGGGCCAAACAGCAGGTAGAAACTGCTAAGATTCCTCTGGGCTAGTTACTATCTTTCCAGGGGCTGAGCTCTGCACAAGCTGCAGATGGACAGGAGGATCTGCCAGGCACAGTGGGGTTCTTTGAGGGGCATGGTGCTCCAGGGAGCCACAGCATGCTACCTGTAGCTTAAACCTAGCCAGGCAGGGGCCCTTTGTTTCATTCAGTGCAGACTCAGCTCTCAGCTTCCTAGTACCTCTAGCCGCTATCTGCTGGCTCCCCCTTCTGCATCCTGGCCCCCAGGCCACTCTCTCCAGCCCTTGTGTTCACTCAGCTCCAGCTCTGGCTCTTTATATGCAGCAACTCATCTGCTACTGACAGCAGGGATCAGGGAGGGGGCTGAGTCCCCCACATCTCCAGGTCACCAGGTCATAACCCTCATATCCCTGCCCTCCCCCTCCCAGGCACAGATCCTGCAGTACCCCACCCCAGGGCAGGAACCAGACTCCTATATTCACTCAGGCTGAGAACCATCTCACTCCCATCTGCACAATGAGGGCAGGGTCCTTCCACTCCCCAGTATGGACCCATACACCAGGGAGACACTCTCCCTCCTGAGCCCCATTCATGCAAGGGGATAACCTACTCCTGCACCACCAGGGCACTGGCCCCCTCTACCGCCCATCCCAGAGCTCTGAATCCCATCACCACAACCCCCTCTCCTGCCCCCACCAAGTCTCAATAGTTATCTCAGTTCCCATACAGAGTACCCACTCCGGTCCCCTACTTATCCTTCTATCCCCCCATTCAAAGTAAGCTTCCACCGCCTCTGAACACAACACCTCCAAAGCTTCCTGTTACAGGGGCATGCTGCTGTCCTCTGGAATGCCTATGGCTAGATGTGGTGTCACAAACTCTTAGTGTCCCCATATGAACCATCAATAAGTTCAACAAGACTTTCCATAGGCAGGGCCGGCTCTAGGCACCAGCAAAACAAGCTGGTGCTTGGGGCGGCACATTTTTTGGGGCGGCATGGCCGGCGCCAGAATGCCGCCCCTAAAAATGTGCCCCGGCCGCCCTAGCTCACCTCCGCTGCTGCTGCCACGGCGTGCGAATCAGCAGTTTCGCGCGCCGCAGCGGCTCGGGGTCTCCCCCTCCCTCCCAGGCTCTCAAACCTGGGAGGGAGGGGGAGATCCCGAGCGGCCGTTTCGCGCGCTGCTGCTCCCCCTCCCTCCCAGACCTGAGAGCCTGGGAGGGAGGGGGAGAAGTGGTGCCCGCGCCGCGGCCACTCGGAGTCTCCCCCTCCATCCCTCCCTCCCTCCCAGGCTCTCAAACCTGGGGGGGGGAGACTCCGAGTGGCTGCGGCGCGGGCGCCGCTTCTCCCCCTCACTCCCTCCCTCCTAGGCTTGAGAGCCTGGGGGGAGGAGGCAGGGCTGGGGATTTGGGGAAGGGGCGGAGTTGAGGCGGGGCTGGGGGTGGGGTAATTAAAGAACGGGGGTGGGCGGCCAAAATTGTTTTTGCTTTGGGTGGCAAAAATCCTAGAGCCGGCCCTGTCCATAGGGGACAGAGTCCTTCTGAGGGATCTAGTTTATTGACCAAAGGCCCAATGAGAATGCAAACAAACTTTCACCCCGCATGAACACCCCCCTCCCCCCCCGAGCACTGCAAGTTTCAGTACCGTAAAGTGGCAGTGTAGACAGTGTACCAGTGCTGGGATCCACACTTCCAGCAGTGCTAGCTACTCCCCTGGTGAGGGTGGATTTTTTCTAGTGCTGGGAGAGCGCTCATGCAGCGACGACACAGCCACGGCAGCCGTGGCAGTGCTTTAATTTTGCTAGTGAAGACATACCCTTAGAGCAGGGATTGGCAACCTTTGGCACATGGCCCATCAGGGAAATCTGCTGGCAGGCCGGGACAGTTTGTTTACCTGCAGCGTCCGCAGGTTTGGCCGATCGCAGCTCCCACTGGCCGCGGTTCGCCTTCCAGGCCAATGGGGGCTGCAGGAAGTGGCATGGGCCAAGGGATGTGCTGGCCATCACTTCCCACAGCCCCCATTGGCCTGGAACAGTGAACAACAGCCAGTGGGAGCTGCGATTGGCCAAACCTGCAAATGCTGCAGGTAAACAAACCGGCCCGGCCCGCCAACAGCTTTCCCTGAAGGGCCGCGTGCCAAAGATTGCCGATCCCTGCCTTAGAGGTACACTAGAACCTCAGAGTTACAAACAACAGAGTTACAAACTGACCAGTTAACCACACACCTCATTTGGAACTGGAAGTATGCAATCAGGCAACAGCAGAGACCAAAAAATAAAATAAAAAGCAAATACAGTACAGCACTGTGTTAAACGTAAACTACTAAAAAAATAAAGGGAAAGTTTAAAAGAAAAGATTTGACAAGGTAAGGAAACTTTTTCTCTTCTTTTTTCATTAAAATTAAGATGGTTAAAAGCAGCATTTTTCTTCTCCATAATAACGTTTCAAAGCTGTGTTAAGTCGATGTTCAGTTGTAAACTTTTGAAAGAACAACCATAATGTTTCTTCAGAGTTACAAACATTTCAGTTAGGAACAACCTCCATTCCCAAGGTGTGTATAACTCTAACGTTCTATTGCAGATAAGTCCCATCCGAACTTGCACTGAAATTTTTACTTATGTCCTCATGTTTCTTTTATTTGGTGTGCAGCTCTTATATTAATAATCCTTGCCTTCACTTGGAGTTTTGTCATCTGATTGGGATCTATGATGAACATATTTAGCTCACCTAATCAGGGATGAAGTCATGCTGCTTGGTTCATCTCTCCCATGAAACTACAAGATGCGATCTAGTGTTAAAATAAAGAATCTGCAGTCATAGCTGTGTTAAGTTTTGTTAGCAGCCAAGTCATGAACATGCAGCAAACTGAGATAAATCCATTGCTGTAGTGTTAATATGATGTCAGAGCTCACAGTGGGGAAGAGATTGTCTTGGTTGAGAAGAAGCATCCAGGGTGCTAAAATCACTTATCATTTAGACTGTAAGCTCTTCTTTTTTTTTTTTTTTTGCTCTGTGTTTGTACAACACTTAGCACAATGGGTCCCAGATCCTGATTGTGTCAAGGGGCTACAGTAATACCACTAACAATAATAATACTTACCCATTTAAAACACATCCCCTTGCCTTGTTTGAGACAAACCAAAATAATCTAGATTTGGAAAAAATGAACATTATTACTGCAAATGGCATAACACAGAAGTGGCTTTAAAAATAGGCAGTTCTTGCCCTTTACAGCTCTTCTTTCAGACTAGAAAATGACAAAAGATCATTACCGATAAAATGTTTGCTGGATACTAGGGCATGACATAAACCAAAAAAACGAACCCCTTTCATTCTAATCATCAAGAGGTTCAGAGTAAACAGTTTTCCTACCCTAGGAGAAATTACGTTAGGATTTAAAAATTAGTTGACAAAATGTTTCAGAAAATTCAGTCATAATTAAGTGGGACCAATCAAGCTGTCCCTATATGCATTAAGCTCAACTGAGGGCTGCAGGACTGAAATGTTAGAATCGGGGAGAGTGCAAGACTGTGCATTTGACTGGATTCGGACCAGAATTAGAGTTAAATGAGTTTATCTTATTTCAATTAAAGTAGGCTGTGTTAGTATATGTAGAGCTGAAAATGTTAACGGTAAATGCTGCTCAAAACTAGTCTGGCCTTATTGTCGTGTATCAATAGTTTCAAGTAGCACAGTATGGAGCTGGTTGAATAATGCAAACACGGGGCTTGCAAAGTTGTTCAGTTATGTTCAGATCTCTTTGTTCCTTCTTTAAGAACATTCATTCTAGCAACATTTTGTTTTCATGAACATTAGTGGGATGGTTACTCACAGTCCAAATACTCATATTTACATTTGTATGCTTCTTTGTTTCACCATCTGTAAAATAAGATAGTTACCCTAGAGAGCTGGTCAAATTCCCCATCCCCCCTAAAAAATATAATAAAACAGTGGTTTCTCTTTTTCTTTGTAACTTTCTGAGGAAGTTTCTGTTTTTGCCAAAAACAAACAACAACAACTGATTCCCCTTCCCTAAACCCAGTGTTTTCAGCTATTCCCCGCTTCTTTTGGGGGACGGAGGGAAGGGAAAACCAAAAAAAACAATTAAATTTTCTATTTAAATTTTTGGCAAAAAAACCTTTTACTTGTGTAATTTTTTGTCCAATCAAAAAGACATTTTTAAATCCAAAAAAGGATTCAATCCCCCCTCTCCCATCAACTCCAACTTTAAATATAGCTGGGTAGTAGAACTATATAGTTAGAAGATGCCATATTTACTCCCTTGCACAGGCGCCTGTACCCTGGATAAAGGGGCCAAAGCACTATGGGGGGCTCTAAAAGCACTAGATACAGCCAGGGGGCAGTACTCCCAGGACAAGAACTGAGGATAGCCACAAACTAACTGCCAAGACCTACCTATGAGCCCCAAAGGGAATAGGAGGGGTTCGTCAGGGACAAGGATACAGCACATAGCACTAATGAGATTCTCAGCTGCCCCTAGGAGCCAGGGACAGGCTGCCATAATTTAGGCAGCCCTCCAGGGCTGTCTAAATTATTCTGTGGCTGCTCTGGCTTGAGAAGTTACAAAGGTAACTTAAAAGCCACCTTAGTGCCTTCACATCTTGGTCTGCAAAGGTTTGTGCTGTATAGGGTTGCCACCCCTCCAGGATTGTCTGGGAGTCTCCAGGAATTAAAGATTAATCTTTGATTAAAGATTATGTCATGTGATGAAACCTCCAGGAATACGTCCAACCAAAATTGGCAACCCTACTTAAAGACACAACACAGAATCTCACCCAATGTATCTTCCAGTAAGAGGCAGAAGAAATGTGCCACATCAGATTGTTCAAGTTATCGTTCAATCCTAATAAGGAGTGTGGGATAACACAAACTAGAATAGAACAGGCAAAAAAGTAAAGATTTCTCCTTCCACAGCCAGTTCAGTTCACACTGCAGGAATAGTAGTATTCCCTGCCTTAACAGCTGTAAAATCTAGCTGCTGGAGCATTGACTTTCAAAATTAAACTCATTTGTTAAAACTCCATCCTCCATTAGATTAACTGAATTTTCTCTGAACAGTAAGGTAAGGGATGAGACAGTTGATATTTATATTTTCCTTCTCTCCCACTGAGTCATTTTTAATTTTGAGTCATTTGCAAACCACATTGCTTCAAGTGCAGAAATATGATCTCTGAATTGTGAATGTTCTCCCAAGTGGTTGATAGTGTTGCTATGAGCTATTCACGCACATGTTTTACAAGAAGTTTTGTCGAAGGCCAAGGGCTACATGCCTGTTCTTCACAGCATCTAGCCAGAAGTCTGCCGTGAATGTGCTTATAACGTGATGTAGAATGTTCATGAACGGTGAGCAGAATGTGTGTGTGTGGGGGGGGGGGGGGGTGAGAAGAATTTCACTAGTAGAAGTGCCTTCATCTAAACAGATCTTAAGTTATAGTAGAGTCATCTGTCTAATAAAGACATTTTTAATCTCTTCATGATATTGCTACAAGAAAGTGAGAACCATATTCTTACAATTATTTAATTTTCTGGTACTGTCACCAGATTGTGGATTTTCAGGTACAAGGAAGAAAATAGGAAGGAGGGGAAGCAAAATAATCGTAAAACAATAATGATCTAGTTAAGTCTAAGATTTCCTGCTAAACAAATCCCAAGGCATTCAGAAAATACTCAATATGCAAAGATTAACTCAGTTACAATCAAATTGTCCCATTGACATGGTAGTCTGTTCTAGTGGACATAGACCTCACAAGGCCTGAGTTCTATTCCAGGCTCTGTCACTGGCCCTCTGTATGGTCTTGGGAAAGTTATGTCACTTCTCTATGCTTCTGTTTTCCCTTCCACTTTAACATATAAACTCTCTGGGGTAGAGGTAAAATATGGAATCATAATCTGGTGTCTAAATCTAGACCAGAAAGATCTACATTCTAATGCAAATGCTTCCATTCAACGGTTGGGTGACCTTGCAGAATCACTATATCATTTCTGTGTTTCTGTAAGTAAGATGACAATACTTATCTATCCTTTGAGTGCTCTGAGGAGAAATTCTTGATTTCTGTGATGTCTTTTGCATTCCTGAGATGGAAGTTGCTATGGAAGGGTACAATACACACCAGGGGTCGGCAACGTTTGGCACGTGGCTCGCCAGGCTAAGCACCCTAGCAGGCCGGACCAGTTTATTTACCTGCTGAGGCGGCAGGTTCGGCCGATCGCGGCCCCCACTGGCCGCGGTTCACCATCCCAGGCCAATGGGGGCTGCGGGAAGCCGCAGCCAGCACATCCCTCACTCACGCCGCTTCCCGCCGCCCCCATTGGCCTGGGACGGCGAACCGCGGCCAGTGGGGGCCGCGATCGGCCGAACCTGCCACGTCAGCAGGTAAATAAACTGGCCCGGCCCACTAGGGTGCTTACCCTGGCGAGCTGCGTGTCAAACGTTGACGACCCCTGATATACACCCAGCCAAACAGAACATTGTTTTTATGCCCAAAATTTAGATAGAGTATTTCCTTTATTATTTTTTATTTTTAAATTTAAACATTTCTTTGTAGTATCCTAAATCCACATAGCAACATTATTTTAACCAGCCTGCCAAAAAACATTCAACAATTTTCCTGCTATTACCAGACCCAATCCTGCTGCTTTTTGGAGTAGAGACAGAAAAATAACTGTGATAGGACTCCTCCTTTAGGCATCAACATCTCCATGTGTGGTGAAGTATATGTTTAACGATGGAATTTTCTAAGCCCTACTAATATCAATTATCCTGCGCTACCTCTGTTCTTTGTCTCCTTCCCCCATCCCAATTTTGAAAAATGATCAGGTTCAGTAAATTATTCAGGTTTCCACCCAAATCTGCCCTTCTATATCTATGAAATTATTAGATAACTGGAAAATGATTTAGCAATAGGCATTAAAAAAATCAATAGACCTTGAGAACGATATTTGTTGTACATGTCCCTAGTCCATTATTTAAAAAAAGAAAAAAAATGCAAGATACATTAGAGTAAAGGCCATGACGTGTTATTAGCACTGCACATTATTAGCCTATGTTTTGTATGACTATTCTTCCCAATAAGGACTTGTGAGAAGAGAATGATGAGATCACCATCTTAGGCCTTGTCTACACTGGCAAGTTTCTGCTCAGTAAAGCAGCTTTCTGCGGTGTAACTCCCGAGGTGTACACACTACCAAGCCATTTAGTGCTCAGAAACTGCACAATTGCAGCACTGTAAAAAAAACCACCCCGATGAGAGGCGTACAGCTTTCTGTGCCAGAGGTATAGCGCCGCGATGCCAGTGTAGACACCATGGTCGATTACAGCTCTGCGATTGGCCTCTGGATGGTGTCCCACAATGCCTGTTCTCACCTTTCTGGGCATCGGTTTGAACTCTACTGCCCTGCCGTCTGGTGACCAACCATCATCCACACCCCTTAAATTCCTTGGGAATTTTGAAAGTCCCCTTCCTGTTTGCTCAGTGATGCGTGCAGTGGTCTCAGTGCATCTTTCCAGGTGACCATTCCTGCTCCACACACTAGGCGATCCCCCACTTGGAGCAATGCCGAGCTGCTGGACCTCATCAGCATTTGGGGAGAGGAGGCTGTCCAGTCCCAGCTGCACTCCAGCCATAGGAATTATGATAGCTACGTACAGATTTCACGATGCATGACAGAAAGGGGCCATAACTGGGACACATTGCAGTGCAGGGTCAAAGTGAAGGAGCTGCAGAATGCCTACCCCAAGGCGTGGGAGGCAAACTGCTGCTCTGGTGCTGTGCCCACGAGCTGCTGGTTCTACAAAGAGCAGGATGTGATACTCGGTGGCAACCCCACCTCTATTATGAAGGCCACTGTGAATACTTCAGTGGCTCACGTGCCAGTCGAGAGTGGACCAAGCCAGGAGAAGGAAATCTCGGATGAGGATATGGCGGGGAGAGGGACGCAGAGGCAGAGGACAACTCAGAGGTCAGAGATGCATGCAGCCAGGAGCTCTTCTCTACCCCGGAGGAGGCTAGCCAGTCACAGCTGTCGGACCTTAGTGAAGCACAAACAGGAAAGTGGCTTTGATTTTGGGAATCACTGAAGCAAATTGTTGGGGGCAGATGGGTTGCAGAAAGCAGGCTTCTGTCTATATGATGCACGTACCACCACATGCCTGGTCTGAGCGGCGGAACAGAGTGTTGATTGACTCCCCCACTTCACAGGAATCTGCCTCAGAGATCTCCACAAAATTCCCATGGAAATACTGGGCAATCCGCTGCCGCGGGTTATTTGGCAGAGCTGCTTTGGTTTCTTTTGCCCCATTAATGGTAAGTTTCCCATGCCACTCTGCCATCACTGGGGTGGGGGGACCATTGCTGCACACAGGCAAGCTGCATAAGGGCCAGGCCAGAAGCTGCAGTCTTAGAGAAGACCTTCCCTTGATTCCCTGCTCACCCTCAGCAGCGAGATATCTTCCATAATGAAGGAAGATACACACACTCACATACACACAGTGCTGGATCTCCCCAAGATCTACATGCCCAGTGTACAGCGTGGTCCTGGAAGACTGATTTCCTCTTTCCCTGTGGGTACTCACCATTTTGGGGGTCTTGTGGATCATGTGTGCTTGTCTGGGGTCAGCTAGTTAGTGACAGGTATGTGAATAGTGGCTGTGTTTTAAATCAGTGGTCTGTCTGTTGCAACAATACTGCTTCTGTAAAATGTTGCATTTTGCCTTCACAGATATGACTTTGGGAGCCCAGTCTCCCTCTTTGTTATCACCAGGTGAATGGCTGTGCAGAATTAGAAAGTGGCCACGAAGAACTAAAGAGGACTTTTTGTGTGATGTCATGATTCACTCTGCAGCCAAAAAACAAGAATTGAAGGGAGTGGCAGGACAGCAAGCGGAGGGACCGAAAGGAGAATGCAGCATGCCAGAATGAAGCCATGGAGCAGCTCTTAAATGTTATGGAGCGCCAAGCAGACACGCTCCAGGCATTACTAGCACAGCAAACTGAGCAGCTCCGCGCCCGCCCTTCCCTGCAGCCACTGTTGCAAAACTTTTTCCCATGCGCCCCCTCCCCCCCCCCCCCCAGACAACGCCAACAAACTCTTATCAACCTTCTGGCTCCAGTCTGTACCCACTGCATTCCTCCTCTGTCCCATCACAGTCCAGCCCTGCAGACTCCCAGGACCCACTGCACTCAACACCCGTCCCTCTTCAATTTAGCCCTGCTGAAGTTCAGTACCCTCTGCACTGTACTCCAAAAGAGAAGGTTGGATATGATACCTGGACAAACACAAATCTTTAACCATCCCAGGACCCCACCTCCTCCTGGGACCCTCCCTTCCCCCATTCCCCTCAGTACTGATGTGGTTTTTTTGTTTGTCTCTCTCCTCTGGTTGTTTTTAAATAAAAGAATTGTTTTGGTTTGAAAGCAGTCTTTATTCCGTTAATTGAAAGCAAACAGAGCCCTGCAAAACAACAGGCAATTTTCTGACACTTTCATAGTGCATCGTCTGCATCAATCACAATCACTTCCTAGCATTATAAGCACTGCACTCCTGAACATAGCAACAAATATTAGTGGCTTTCAGCTTCAAATTGCTGCCTCAAGGCATCCCTAATCCTTTTGGCTCAGCGCTGCGCCCCTCTAATAGCCCTGGTCTCTGGCTGTTCAAATTCAGCCTCCAGGCACTGAGCCTCAGCGGTCCAGCTCTGAGTGAAGCTTTCACCTTTTCCTTCACAAATGTTATGGAGTGTACAGCACACGATTATAAGCATAGGAATAGTGTCATCGGCCAGGTCCAACCTCCCATATAGGCAGCACCAGTGGGCCTTTAAACGGCCAAAAGCACACTCTACAGTCATTCTGCACTTGCTCATCCTGTTGCTGTCAAGGTGCCCTGTGTATGGCTTCATTAAGGGGTAGGCAGGGTTTCCCGGGTCACAATGGGCATTTTGACTTCCCCTATGGTGATCTTCTGGTCCAGGAAGAAAGTCCCTGTTTGCAGCTTCCTGAACAGGTCAGTGTTCTGAAACATGAGTGTGTCATGCACCTTTCCGGACCAGCCTGCATTAATGTCCGTGAAATGCCCACGGTGATCCACAAGCACCTGGAAAGCCATAGAGAAATACTCCTTCCAATTAATGTACTGGTAGTTAGGTGGTCTGGTGCCAGAATTGGAATATGCGTGCCATCTATCGCCCCTCCACAGTTAGGGAAGCCCATTTGTGCAAAGCCATCCACAATGTCACGCATGTTGCCCAGAATCATGGTCTTTCGCAGCAGGATGCGATTAATGGCCCTGCACACTTCCGTCAACACGAGTCCAACGGTTGACTTTCCACTCCGAACTGGTTAGCAACTGATCATAGCAGTCTGGTAGCAGCCAGCTTCCAGAGTGCAACTGCCACGTGTTTCTCCAATGACAGGGCAGCTCTCATTCTCGTGTCCTTGCACCACAGTGCTGGGGTGAGCTCATCACACAGTCCCATGAATGTGACTTTCCTCATCCGAAAATTCTGCAGCCACTGCTCGTCATCCCAGACGTGCATGATGATGTGATCCCACCACTCACTGCTTGTTTCTCGAGCCCAAAAGCGGCATTGTACTGTGGCCAGCACATCCATGAATGCCACAAGCAATCTCATGTCGTAGCTACTATGCATGGCGAGACCAATGTCACACTCCTCTTGCCTTTATAGTTTAAGGAATATCTGCACTGCCACTCATGACGTGTTAGTCAGAGCAAGCAGCATATTGGTCAACAGTGCGGGATCCATTCCTGCGGACTGAAGAGGCAGAGCACGCAGTACACAGCTGAAAGATGGCACCAAATTCAGACGGAAGCACAGGGATTGCTGGGATGTGAGGCAATGCATTACCGGACATTGGGACAGGACCCAGGATGCCCTGCGACCCCCTCCGCCTTCCCACAACTCTTAGCGGCAGAAGAGGAAGAGATGCTCTGTGGGATAGCTGCCCAAAGTGCACCGCTCCGAATACCTCTGCAAGTGCTGCAACTGTGAATACACTACTGTGCAGGCAGCTGGCAGTGTGAACACACAACAGCAGTTTCCCTTCAGTGCTTTCTGAGCGGCGCTGTAACTGCTAGCGCTGTAACTCTGCCAGTGTAGACATACCCTCAATTTCAGATCCTGTCAAGTTCCTAATCAGGGCCATTAGGGCATGAAGCTTTTGTAAGCTATTTCTTACTCTCCTCGTTGATGATATTATCTTTGTTTCACTGGTAGAGCATCTGCTTTCAACCCCTTTAATCATGAACATTGAAATACTATAAATGCATTTTTTTAGTCTTAGATGAGACCAAAATAAACTAAATATTGTTTATCTTTTTAACAAGATATGTTCTGCCTATTGTAATGGTAAACTCTCTTTCCTTCATATCCAAAGTAATTTCTTTCCTTCCTTTTGATATGTTGCCTTGTGATCAAATATTTTCACTTCTGAAGAAACAAATTTCTTAGCAGCATGGATAAGACACATTTTTCTGCTATAGTGATTTTCCTTTTATTTTTGCGTTGTTTCACTGCTTTTCCAGTTGGTTCCAGAGAGTCCCTCAAACCCAGGTTTATATCAGTTTAATAGTGTCCAGACAGCTTTCTGTACTGCGTAACTAAACTGATTTTAAATCATTCTGTGATAAATGAAGGGGATGGAGGTAGTTCCCTTTTATGGATCCAGCCAGCCAGTTAGCTATAAAGTCCCTCTTAGTAGCTGTTCTCTACTTGCTTTACCTGTAAAGGGTTAAAAAGTATCACTGAGCTGCATAGGTAAAAGGAAGCGAGTGGACACCTGGCCAAAAGAGCCAATGGGAAGGCTAGAACTTTTTAAAATGGAAACAAAACTCCCCTTTTGTCCGTCTGTGATTGTTCTCCTGAGAGAGGGAGCAAAGTAGCGATGCTGTAAGAAGCTTTGGGCCAGGTATGAAAAATCATCAAATCATACCTAGAAACTACTCATCTAAAACCCCAAATACGTAAGTAGATCAGGAAATATCTAGGAATACGTGATCAGATTTATCGCCTTTTATTTCTTTATGGCTTGTGTACTTCTCTGTGCTAACCCCAAATGCTTTTGTTTTGCTTGTAACCTTTAAGCTGGACCTCAAAAACATTATTCTTGATGCTTAATCCCTGTAAGTGTTTTTTTAATCTATCAGTAGCCTAAGTTTCCAGATGTATTTTCTTTCTTTTTGTTTTTAATAAAATTTACCTTTTTTAAGAACAGAAATGAATTTCTGTGTCCTAAGAGGTGTGTGCACATGTTGTTCAATTGGCTGGTGGCAACAGCTGATTTCCTTTATTTTTCTTCTCAGCTCTTCCCCTGAGGGGTGGGGATGAAAGGGCTTGAAGGTACCCCACAGGAAGGAATTCCCAAGTGTGCCTTCCTGGGCTAACCAAGGTCAGAGAAAAGATGTAACCTTGGAAGTTTAATACAAACTTGGAGTGGCCAGTATTAATTTTTAAAGTCCTTGCGGGCCCCCACCTTCTGAACTCGAAATGCCAGAGTGGGGAATCAGCCTTGACACATGCCTTTAGTAAAACTGGTGCAACTATGCATATAGAGACATCCTTAGGTGTTACAAAATAGAAGGGAAAATAATTCAGACCAACTTTGATTTATAAGTTGAGTGTTTTAAAATTTCAAGTTTCCTTGGCCTAAGTTTCTTCACTTTGAAATAAATTGAATCAAACCTTGGAATCTTCTCTGAGAGAAATGGAAGTTACTGCCCTTTAGAGAAGAGGATGTTGGATTGTCTTTAATAGTATTACTCTATTCTGGGTGATAGAACAGATGAAAGAATGAATCAGTGTGGCATGAGGAAGGGAAACAGTATACCATTGAGTAAAAACTATTTCCCCATGTTAATTTTTTCCCCTACTGTTACTCACACCTTCTTGTCAGCTGTTGGAAATGGGCCATCCTGATTATCACTCCAAAAGTTTTTTTTTCTCCTGCTGATAATAGCCCACCTTAATTGATTATTCTCGTTATAGTCTGTATGGCAACACCCATTTTTTTTCATGTTCTCTGTGTATATATATCTTCCTACTGTATTTTCCACTGCATGCATCCGATGAAGTGGGCTTTAGCCCACGAAAGCTTATACTCAAATGAATTTGTTGGTCTCTAAGGTGTCACAAGTACTCCTTGTTCTTTATACCACTGAGTGTACATCTACACTCCAATAAAAGACCGGCAGCACAGCCATGACTGGGATAGGTCAGTTAACTTAGGCTACGAGGCTATAAAATTGCAGTGAGACATTTGGGCTCAGGTTGGAGCCCTGACTCTTAGGCTCAGTGCCACAGGTTTTTTATCGCAGTGTAGCTATACCTTTAGACACAGCCCTGTGCAGTGTAGAACACTTTCACTCACTCTTGAACCACATATGACCATGACTTAACCATGGGGGATCATGCGTGGTATCTGAATTGAACATAACCAGAGAGTATGACATGCATCTGAAGGGGTTGTTAGTGTCTATTGCATTCATGATTTGCTTTTAAAAGATTTAAACAATAGAGCACATTGAATCTGAAGGACCCGTTACTATCCACCAGGATGATAATGGGAATTTTGAGAGCTTCTTAAGAAGACCAATCATCAGGATTTTTAATACCCTTAAATATGTATTAAATTAATCTGTGATGTAAAATTCTCTAAATTTATGGTTACATGAGTATGGACTGTAATGGGCACCAATGGTCTACTAACGCATCAGTTTGCACTTTTGTGAGAGGTGTTTCTTCTTACGGCACAAGTCAAGACAGCTATTGAATAGTGAGTGAAAACTACACAAGGACCACCAGCTACAGAATGAAATTGTTACATTCAATTGTTTTGTTCCTAAACTGGATTTCTTGATGTCTTGATGATGGATATAATTTTACATCAATGGAAGATTAGTGAAAAGTGTTTTCTGACACATGCAAATAACAGAATAATGCCAAAATTATATGTATCAGCTGTGAGTACCAGTAAGAAACTGACCTGGTTACTTAAGAAAAACATCACAGGCAAACTATTGCCCATCTAAAATATTTAAAAAAAATCACATCAGGGTTCAAAACTTAGTTTTTTAATAAATCAATACATTTAGGCTCATTTTACTAGTCCTCTAGTTTCTTGAGATTTTAGGGTACACTTGAGTGACATTTTAAAACTTTTCTCCACACGTAAGCTACAAACTTAATCTTCTTTTTAAAAAAATGAAAGCTGTGATTCACACATGATTATATAAACCCAGGAGCTGGGGCTTTATGAAAAACCACCAAATATCATGAGCCTTGCAACAAAACCACAAGAGCTGGCAGCACTGTCTGGCTAAAGCTACTAACTGACTGAAACAGACTACTATAAATTGAAAGAAGCACACAGATCAGAGGTATCACTTTTATAGAGTCATTCTTGCATACTCGTAAACATTTTATATTTGACTATTCAGTGTTTTCTTATTGTTACCAAGTCTATTACTGTCACTTTGATTGAAATAAGCAGCTGATCTCATTATCTTTATGATCACCACGGTGCACATCACAGCTTGCATAGCAAACAGCAGCGCTTATGTCAATAACTATGTCTGATTAACAACTTTCAGAGGTACTCATCTTCCTTGAGCAGGGGCGGCTCTATGTATTTTGCCGCCCCAAGCACGGCAGTCAGGTGGCTTTCGGCGGCATGCCTGCAGGAGGTCCGCCGGTCCCGCGCCTTCGGCGTACCCGCTGCCGAATTGCCGCCAAAGCCACGGGACCGGCGGACCTCCCGCAGGTGTGCTGCCGAAAGCCGCCTGCCTGCCACCCTCACGGCGACTGGCAGGCCGCCCCCTGCGGCTTACCGCCCCAGGCACACGCTTGGTGCACTGGTGCCTGGAGCCGCCCCTGTCCTTGAGCCCTGATCTTTCATTTACAATGTTGACTTTTCCAATTAATGAATCAGGAACTTTCTATTCTATAGCCAGTGATTGAACTGGCCCGCAATAGCTGCCCAAAGCAATTAAAGATGACCACAAGAGGAGAAAGTCATTGCAGTACAAATGATTTTGTTCCTGAGGTTTTCAGCTAATTAAATGGAGGCTCAAAATTGAATTAAATGGAAAGCACTGGAGATATTTTTTATTTTTTTATTATTTTTTTCCTCATTCATCCCACGGGGCATAGGCAAATGTACAACAAGGTAAATGAAATACAGTTGCAAAAGAATCTGATTACAACTCATAAGTCAGTATGCCCATTTGTGATATGTGTCAGGGCACACAAACCAGAATAACCTGGGCCAGATGAGAGCACCAATGAGTGTAAACAAGTACTAACAGGTCAAACTAGCTGTTTCATAATGATAGCCAAAGGGGCTTCTTTTCTTTGCCTGCCAAATAAGGTGGAGGAGGAGGTCTCCTACTCTACCTAGGTTAACACTGGAGTTTCATTTACAGTATTAGACCAAATGAGTTCCTAAAACACATGGTCTAAATTAGCAAAACTAGCATGCAGCTGCTGATGACTTTGACCTCAGATTCCTTAAGCCAGGCATAAGGCATCTTGCAACATCTTTGGCCTTTCTTCCTGTGTCTCTCGCTCTTTGTAGCTTGGCATGTGAAACTGACAGTAAGTATCCTCTCCATTTGGAAGGGAGCCACAGTAACACCTGTCCGCAAGATGGGGGATCCTGGCAGGACTGACAATTATCACCCTATTTTTGTTCTCTCATCTCTGTATAATATCCAAAAAAAGTTAGCACATGAGCAACTGCAGGGATCTCTAACAGATTTCAATGCACTATTAAATGCTAATCTAGTTTTGGAGCCCACAACTAAACTGAGAGAGCACTTCTAAAATCATTGACTAGTCCTCTAACTTTGGACACCGATACAGGGAAGATGATTGGAATAACCTTTGCCAGGGTTGATTTTCTATGTCAGTCTCTCTCAGCCAAACTAAACTGAAGGACATAGGGCTAGTTTTCAGTCTTAGGAAATAATTTTTAGATTCATTAGAAGATTGATGGTGTTTATGTTAGTATTTGACCTAGGACATTTAGAAGGTCCCAAGATAATTTTGAAATCAATAGCTGTTGCTGCATAATGTAGAAGCAAAAATGTGTAGTACAACAGGTTTGGTTTGGACAATTTCCAGTCTAACTTGCAAAGCACATATATACATAATTCAAATACTGGTGCCTTTTCCAGCATACCCAATAATAAAGTATTTGCCTTTATAGATAGTTCCTTTTAGCTAAGGATCTCAAAATACCTTATAAACACTCATTAATCCAACAGCACAGTTCAATGGGAAATTGTTATGCCCAGGCGCACTGAATGTTAAGTGATTTGCCCAAGATTATACAAGAAGTCTGTGGCAGAGGCACGAACCAACTCAGATTTTTTGACTCTCAGTTCTGTGGTCTAAACATAAAACCAATCCTTCTCCTCTGCTAGCCTGAAATGTGCGATTTTTAAAGCTTCCATGTAAATCTGAAACTAAATTTCCCCTCCTTCATGCCTATTTAGCGGGCATTTGGAAATCTCCATGCTAACTTTGAATGTGGACTCCCACGAAGGTAGGACCAGGTCACATGGCATAAAGTTGTCTCATTCCCTTTTCTGCTACTCTTAGGTTATTTCTACCTTTAAAAAAACCTCCTGTTTGCTCCCTTCTCATACAGTAGGATAAGGGCCCTTAATGCTGAACTTGGAAGTGAATTGTATATTACCATACAGCTGGGGGAGAGGGGAAGGGGTCATCTCAGCTTTCCCATGTTTGGGAGGATATTTTTCTTAAAAGTAATTTGGTTTTAACAATGTACTCAAAAGTAAAAACTTCTGCATGGTTTTGCATTATCAAATTACTTCATAGCTTGTGGTGTGTCATTTTCTCACGTTGTTGTTCACAGTGTTGTAGCTTTTGAGCTACAGGGAGCTCTTCCTCAGGTATGAAAAAGGCACTCAGAGTGTCCCAGTTAAATACAAGGTGGAACAGATTGTTAAGCATAAGTAGTTAACACATATTGTAAGGGATCAGTCAAAGCGAAGTAGCCCATTAACACCTCTGCAATCATAAGACAAAAAAGGAGGGTTAGTCAGTTATAGGTTTTATGGCTTATTACAACATCCAGTGTCTTTATTAAGACCATGATTTTTAGTGTCTAGCAAAGTTATGAATTTAAGCCTCGAGGCTCATCTTTTGCAGATTTCCTCTGAGGACAAGGACTGAGAGATCAGATATATGGAGTGATTGTTTTGTCTTATTTCACCCACATAGTTGTTACTGGGGCATGTAGTGCACTAGATGAGGTACACCACACGTTGTGATAGGCATGTGTAGGACCCATGGATCTTAAGAGATGTGTTGTGAGTGGTATTGATCAGCAGTGGAGATATGTCTGCAGGTTTTGCATCTGTTATGGCAGGATCTGGTGCTGCTGGTACCTTTCCCAGACCTGAAGAAGAGCTCTGTGCAGCTCAAAAGCATGTCTCTCACCAACAGAAGTTGATCCAATAAAAGATATTATCTCATCCACCTTGTCTCTAATTTTCTCACATAATATTTCACATTCTGACATCTCCTGCTGACAGGAGTTGCTGGAATGAGAGAGAATGTGTAGGTGTTAGTGAAACACTCTCACAGCATTTTGTCTGCCAACTGATGACCAGACTTGTCCAGTCACTGAACAGCTTGTCCTGTGCCTGAACAGTGCAGTCTGAGCATTAACTCAGCTGGGACCCTTTGAATTGTTTATACCATCAGCAGCTCCACCGAAAGTGAGTCTCCTTCTGGCCGAATGAGCAAAAACTGTGCTAAGCTTGCATCAACTGGAAGTTGTTTAATGCCTATCTTGCAATCACTGTTCCCAAATGCTGATAGTAATAATATACCTACGCACCTCAAACTTTATTCATAGTAGCTTAACACAAAAAAACTGATAAAACCAGACATGGCATGTCAGTCTGACATACCCACCCAGGAAATTCAGAAACACTTAGATCTCTGCAACAAAGTGTCATTGAGAAACTAATTAATATGTTTGCAATAAGTTATTGATAATGGATATTTATGGTGCAGTTACTTAAATGCAAAAAAAAATGCATAAGTAATGATTACCATTTTTTTTAAAAAGCTGTTTTCCAGGAAGCATTCATCCTGGAACAAAAAAATCATCATCCAGCAATTACTTCAGAAGTGTAATCCTCAGGCAAAAGTCAAACTATGTATTCTGCCACCAAATGAATTGTACTAGAAGAGCTGGGAGACAGATTGACAGATCCTCAAGTAGTATAAATCAACATAGTTCTGTAAACTTCAATGGAGAACCATGCTAATTTACATTAGCTGAGGAGCTGACCCAGAGAGAGCAAGGGGGAAAGAAGATACAACAGTTATGTTTACAGGAACCTTAGAAATCAAAGGAACTGGGTCAAAGGAAATGATGGGGGAAAGGGGCAAATCTAAAGCCAAGTTAATCACAATTATTTCAAAAAGGAGGGGCTTGGATAGGAAATCTATATTTTAAAAGGGGAAAACCATTGGGAAGACAGATTAATGAACACCTAGAGATGGTAAGATAGAATTTAGGCTGTTTGCCTGTAAAGCATTCGGATGTATGTGCTTGCACACAACACTGCTATCTCCTGGATGAAACATGGCAGGCCTTTGTCATTGTGTATACCTAGGCTTCCTCCACTAACTGATCCAATGGAGCAGCTTCTTTTGCTCCCTGCATACAGGCATGTGTTTTTGGAACTGAGGGTTATGAGATTCACTCCTGCTGAGTGTTTGTGGTTAATAAATGAACTTGAAACCAGGTGAAAAATTGCCATAAATATGAGACAAATCCAAATTGTGTTTGGAATAAAATTGTTTAAGAGCATTAAAACATATTAAGAACAAAACAACGTGTTTCTTCAACTAAATTTAATGAACAAACCCAAAATGAAACATGACAATCTGAAGCAGAGACATGATGGTCCACTGGTTAGGGACTTGCCTGGGGCTTACGAGACTAGTTGCAATTCTCTGCTCTACCACAAACTTCCTATCTGACCTTGAGTCAGATAGCCACTTAAGCCCATTGGGATTTAGGCATCTAGGTCTAGTGAAGACCCACTAAATCGACTACCAATCGCTCTCCCGTTGACTCCGGTTACTCCACCGGAACGAGAAGCATAAGGTAAGTCAACAGGAGAGTTTTTCCCATTGACCCAGTGCAGTATAGAAACCGCAATAAGTCGACATAAGCTACGTTGACTCCAACTATGTTATTCACGTAGCTGGAATTGCGTAACTTAGGTCGACTTAACCCCATAGTGTAGACCTGCTCTTAGTCTCAATATGATTCAGTTCCGCATCTGTAAAATATAATAGTGTTGCCCTATCTCATAAGGGGGTTGTGAGGATGACTTAATATAAAAAGACTGAAGCATTCAGGCCTGATCTACATATACAGTTTGTTGACAAAGCTACAGTGCTCAGGGGTGTGAAAAATTCACCCTCCAAGTGCCATAACTTTGCTGACCTAACCCCCAGTGCAGCTGCAGCCAAGTGGATGGAAGAATGCTTCTGTTGACCTACCTATTGTTGCTCAAGGAGGTGGAGTTCCTACAGTGACAGAAAAAAAACCCTTTCATTGCTATAGTCTGCGTCTATGCTATGGGGTTACAGGATCATAGCTATGGTGCCATGGCTATACGGCTGTTACACCCATAGTGTAGGCATGACTTCAGTGATGGAAGCCAGGTAAGTACCACAGAGAGAGATTTTTCTGTTTAGAAGTGAATTTTAAACCCCATTTCTCTGCTCATTTTCTCCTGAGATAGCAAGACTCCCTCCCTCTTTCTCCGAGTTCTTTAGTGTCTGAATGCTGCTGATCACATACATTTTATTAAAAAAAAATAAGGGGTCTCAACAACAAGCTTTCCCCCTCTAACTTTCACTGAACTCTGCATTCTAGTCCAGCCCCATCTTCATGGTGCACAGTTTTTCACTCATCGCCTGCAGAAATATGTTCATCACTGAAGGGGAAAGTGAGTCTGTCTGCCCACGCCCACCTCCCTGCCTTATTAGAGATGGGTGATTCTCACAAGGTTTAATTAGGGCAGAGGTTCCCAAAGTGGGCGATACCACCCCCTGGGGGGTGCTGGAACGATCCAGGGGGGCAGTAGTCGCCTTGGGGCCAATTGGGGGGCGTTGAATAAAAATAAGGGGGCGGTGGAAGCATAAAGAGAATATAAGAAAATTTTGAAAAAACGTTCGCACACGTTTCATCTGTTGTGTAACATAGAGTTAAAATTATAGTGATTACTTTATTTTCCAAATAAATTCACAAATTATAACCGATCAGGTGTCAAGTCCGCCAACAGCTCTTAACAAGCAAGTGTTGGCAGGCAAGCGTGTCGCGCATTGTCAGGAAGTCCAGCATGCATCGGCAGGAATATGTGCGTGTAATGACTTGTTTACAATACAATACTATAAATAGGCGACATGTATGAAATCTAATTTAGATTGTTTCTGACTTGCATAAAAAGCAGTT
This sequence comes from Chrysemys picta bellii, assembly GCF_011386835.1. NCBI lineage: Eukaryota > Metazoa > Chordata > Testudines > Emydidae > Chrysemys > Chrysemys picta. The sequence continues at coordinate 28,786,953 of NC_088792.1, forward strand.
AATAATAGTGCAATAAGTATTTAAAAATTTTTATTCATATTCGATACCTTCGATCTTTACGGATTACAGATCACATACAAAGCAAATTGTATTATTGTTGTTTCAATAAAACAGCAATTTACACGTGAGTATTTTTATACATTTTCTTACATATCTACCGTACATTTCTGTGTCTCTAGTGCTTACTAATAAAATCGTAGCAGGCTTGTGTCGGTACAGTACTATTTGAAGTGTACAGTCAATATATTTGTCATATTTTATTACAATATTAACAAAAGCGGGGGAATGAAATCATAAAAAAACTGTTAACTATTAACATTTATTTATATCTATCGAATCATCTGTGTTAAGTGGTAAATAAGGCGTGTGTTAATAAGGAACAATTATTTAAATAAGGGCAAACTAAGTTAAAACTATTAACTGATTTTTAATTGCATATTGATTATTTTTTAAATTAATTATTTCTTGATAAATTTAGTTTGATATTTGACAATTCAATATCAAATACATATATCTAATGCTGAGCAAAGAACAAAACCCAGTTTATTAGTTTCATTAGTATTTTAGTTTGGTTGTCTTTTGTCGTCTTATGCAAAAACCACTGTATACCTGATGTCGTGGGCGATATTCTAATAACACATCTTTCTTTACTATATTGTAGGACGTAGGCAGAAATATAGATACATAAAAGAACGCAAATTTGTCACTGCATCTTTCTGTTTGTTCGCTTAAAGAAGGTAGATTTCCAGGGGGGCGCTGAGTAATTTTTTTTCTGAAAAGGGGGCGGTAGGCCAAATAAGTTTGGGAACCTCTGAATTAGGGTAAGCAGCCATAAGTTTAGTGGAACCACCCAAATTCCTTGAGTCTCTACAATTAGATGTAAACGCACAAGAGGGTACTAGTACTTCCTGCTTCTGGTCTTGGTAGATCCAGAAAGTGCAGCAGAGCACAGGAAAATGAAAAATAATGTAATGTCTGGAAGGAGGAAGCTCTGATACTGTTCATATTTTATCCAGCCTTACCAAGAGCCTTCTCAGTATGGTAAGCAAATATTTCTTTGTGGTTAATCTGCTGCTATCCTAGAGTGGCACTGCAGAGTAGCTCCCATTCATAAGAATGAGATTATTATATTCATTAATTGTATCACAGTCGCACTTAGGAGCCCTAACCCTGGACCAGCATCTCATTATAGTAGGTGCTATATGAACACATTAAAAAATAGTCCCTGCCTGGAGAAAATCTTACAAGCTAAAGACTAGAGTGAAATAATGCAGGAAGTTGTATTCCACTGCGGCTTTAGCCCTGCTGTAAAGTGGCACATCACAGTTCTTTGCCACTCCTTTGTTTCTGGATATCAAAACCAGTATAAAAGCAACCTTCAATATAGGAAATAGGTACAAAAACTCCTGTACAGCAGACGCGATTATCATAGGTCACATCTCAGACAGGATGATGCATTTCCAATCCCTGGAAAACCCCCACAGAAAGTCCATTCTGCCCCAATTTACATCTCACGAGAGTGAAGTACTAAACAGACTATTTTAAAAAATATGGCCCATTTGCAGCTACAACATTTAGCAAAACTTTACTTGAGAGTTGCACAGGATGGAAATCAGCAGAATAGCATCCAATGTATCTAATCCCAAAATGTCTCTTGGGCTGTTGATCTAAGCTCCAGTGTTTAAAGAAACTATTTTTCTTGGCCCAGTTCAGAAACTATCACTTCTGTTTCGCTGTACAACTCATGGGCAGTAAAACTGGAAAGAGACAAACAAATTAGGCTATGTTGTCAATTAGTATAACAAGATATATCAGGTTTGAAAGGGGAATCCTCCTAGCCTAAATGTTTTCTAATTTACAGACATTTCAATTATTGTCTTTGAACCAAATGACTATGTTGTCATATTTTAACATAGATAGGATAGAAGATGTATTGTTACTTTTATTGACTTCTTGCTACTGAGGATTTGATTAATAATTTTTTAGTTCAGTTACATTGTTCTTTTGGAATTATACTGAAATAAGCTATTTAACCAATGGCTCAAGAGACAAGGTTCCTGGAATTCTTGATTTACTTAATGTCTAAAAACAGAAAGAAGGGATGAGCTTTTTTTTCCATTTAGTAATTAATTATTTTCTGATTGGCAATTGCCATAACCGTGTGTAATTCTTATGCCCATATGGACTCTCCTTAATAGCTGAATAAAACTGAATAGCATCTCCTGTACATTTCTTCTGGAAACAGAGAATCCATATCCGTCAGAAAAATAAATGAGCACAGTAAATACTTCCGAGGCTTCAGGTCTTCTCATAAGGGGTGCAGGGAAGGCAAAAGTTGAGAGCCACTACACCGCTAACCTTTACATAAAGTTTACATAACCACAATACATCTATTACAAGACTACAAGTAACTGCATAGGAATGAAAGCAGAGCTGGTCAAAATATGTTCAACAAAACTTATTTCCAATCAAAACTGAAGTGTTTCTCTAAATCAGGCACAACAGGGATCTGAACGCAGCTCTTCTTCAGCCTAAACCGTTAGCTTAACCACCATGCTATATAGACAGAGATGTAAAAAGAGAGAGCCTACATATGGGTGTGAATGAGCGTGTGCCATTTTTATTCCACACTGGAATGGAAACAAGTTTCAAAATAAAATTTTATACATTATTATTCAGGAATGCAGTACTAAATACAGAGCAAGTCATGTAAACAGAACATCACACAACTTAGCTGAACAGTGCAAAGCTATGAGTCTACTCAGATGATGACACACTTTCAAAGGAGGTTGTATTAGTCAAGAGACCTGTCCCCCTCTTTATTTACCACTCCAGCAAGTTTGTCTCAGCTGCAAGTTTTACTAGTGAAGATTTTATTTCTTCCAAATCACTGAAAGATATTGAATAGCACTGGTCCAAGAACAGCTTCCACTAGAAACACCCCATAAGACAATGATTTCCTATTCACATTTTGAGCTGTATCAGTTAGCCAGTTTTTAATCCACTTTATTTGGGCTACATTGATTTAGTATACAGCTATTTAAACTAAACCTTGGAGAATGTCAAGCAGGACTAAATCAAATGCCTTCCAAAAATCTAAATATTTTGTCAACAGTTACCATTATCAACCAGACTTGTAAGCTCCTCATCATTTTCCTTTTTTAAATATTGAAAAAACATTAGCTTTTTTTCCAGTCTTCTGGAATTTCCCTAGAGTTATTAGTAATTATTTGTATTATTGTAGCACCTAGGAGACCCGGTCATGGACCAGAAACTCATTGTGTTACATGCTGCATAAACACAGAACAAAAAGACAGTCCATACCCCAAAAATTACGTTAATGGATCAGAGAGCTTGCCAGCCAATTTTGCTAATACTCTTGGGTGTCCAATTTAAAAAGAGTATTAAAAAGTGTTTAACTTTAATAGTTTCTGTTTAAAGATCCTCCCTAGTTACAGATGGAAGAGAAAGTATTTCCTTATCACTGTAAGATATGAATATATCATCCTGCTTCTTTCCAAATCATCATCTGCCCCCGCAACCCCCCCCATCCCCGGTGCCAAGGTTGGGTAGGGCCAAGGTTATGAGCAAAGTCTTTGCTTATTTTGCCAGTTTATTGGTTAAAGTAAGTACCTGAACTACCAGTCACCTCAGGTCTAGGCAGCCCTGTCCAATTCACTACCCATTAGGAGTACCCAGATTGGGATATTGGGCTTTTAGCCCTGTCAGGTCCCTCCTTCCACTGAAGGTATCACAGGGCTAGCCCTGTTAGTATTTGATGCACCAGCAAGATCAGGAATCAGGAAATCGGTTCACCCTTTGCAACCCTTCTTTCCAAACACAACAGAAATATTTGTTGACTACTTCCATTTCTACAGAATGATTGACATCCTTATCTAGTATCAGACCTACACCGTAGTTAGGATTTTGTTTATTCTTGGCACATTTAAAGAATTTTGTTAACCCTACTGGCCGCAGAGTTTCCATTGAAACCCTGAGCTTCCCTTATCAGTTGTCTGTATTTCCTAACTGCCATTTTGAACTCATCTCTATCAACTTCCCCATTTTTCCACTTGTTATAGATTTAAAAAAAAAACATTTAATTGCTACTTTCATTTACTCTCTTTACTAGGATTTTTTTAAACCAAAGAAGTCTTATGTGATTGCAGAACTGTGGGATTTGGGGGCATCTGATACATACAAAAGTATATATTAGGAGGCAGAATAATCCAGTGGCTAGAGCACTCTCTTGAACATCAGGGCACTTGGATTCAAATCCTGGACCTGCTACCAACCAGTTGTATGACCCTAAGCAAGTCATTTTACCTCTCAGTGTTTCTATTTCTTCTCCCACCTTTTGAACATAAGCTCTTTGTGGCAGGGACTGCCACTCTGTTTGTACAGTGCCAAGCACACTTGGGCTCAAATCTCAGCTGGGGCCTCTAAGCTTGCCTTCAGTAGAAATAATAGTATTTCTAAAAAGAGAGAAGCAAAAAAAGAGCAAGGTGAGTCTTGCTGCAGTCTCCCTCTGTTTCCTCCTATTGCTTTATACCATATATTTCTCACATATGAAAATCGCATGCCTGTTCTCATGCATGCTATTTTGCAATAGTAGTTTTTGGTGGTGATGCGGAGGTGGGGGGATTGTTTGTTTGCCACAGTTATGACAGGTCATAACACTGAATTTCTATTCAGAAAACCGAATCAGCAGCTTGCAAACCTCCTACAGTTTATTTTTCTTTAGTAAGATTTGGCCATTATAATAAGATGATGCAATGCTGAGAAACACAACTGGTCAGCAGTTTCCATTTCAGTTTTTCCCGCCTCAGTTCACCACAGCTGCTCATCTGTCAACTTGATGTCTCCAGAGATTAACTGACTGAGGCTCAAAATGTGAGTTTACGATCCAAAAAGGACATAAAATAGGGAAGCTAGCTTGGAAGAAATAAAATAATAGACACAAACCACCACCCACAACTTTCTGAGGTTCTAAAAATGTTGGATAGCTTGCCTCTTACCCCACCCCTCCATGTCAGCATATAGCACATTATCAACCCAAAACGGAAGAAACAAAGTGCCATGAGAAAGACTGTTCATGTGTATTCCTGACCTGGATGAAGCCAAAAAATACCAAACATATCAAGATTTTCAGCACAGTTTCTAGTTGAAATAAATATGGACAAGCCTGCACTCGCTCACCCCCACAGTACCCAGTGCTAGAAAGGTGATGAATGAGGGGTGCAAATTAAGCTAAATGGCTATAGGAGAGTAGAACTTACACAGCAAAGATATGGACAGAAGTATAAGATATTGTTGGGAGTGGTCTACTTATACTACAGCTTCTCACACTCTCCTGTAGGTTGCTTGTTGTGATCCAGGGACCTTCTGGTTGCCAACTGGCAGAGGACACAAGGGGTGCACAGGTTTTTGTCAGGATCCCCTGGATTAGATATATAATAGGTCAGCAAAGGGTGGCATGTGAGGTCTCTATCAAATGTCAAGTGCCCATTGGTGGTCATAATCATTACAAAATATATGTACTTGATTCCTTAAATAATATTTGTATCTATACTAAAAAATATGTTTTAAGGTCTGGGAGTTAAGTTACTCATCTTCTATTCCCCTTCCATGCCTGGTGTCAGTTATACATCCATAACTATGTATTTTAAACATTGCCCGGTATGCACAAGAAAACACCTCTGCAAGTGTGACCCAAGCTGCAGCGGCAAGTAACAAGGAGGGGTAAAACAGGTCAAAAAGAAAGAAAATACTGCATTCTACCACCTAAGGGACATACACAGCTCTGCAGAGAGCTCTGCCCTGGTACAGGGCTGACACTTAGAGCTTGTCTTCACTTACAGCGCTACAGCGGCTGTAATGGTGCCTCTGCGCCACAGTAGCGCTTTAATGAAGACACTACTAGGCCAATGGGAGAGCTTTGCCAATGAGAGGCGGTAGCTATGTCGGCAGGAGAAGCTCTCCCGTCGACAAAATGCTTTCTACACGGGGGGGGGGGGAGGGGGTAGATTGGTATAACTTCGTCGCTCAGGGATATGGATTTTTCCTACCCCGGGTGACAAAGTTATACTGATATAGGTCTGTAATGTAGATCTGGCCTTAATTTCAACCTCAGCCCCTAAACCCTGCAAACAAACAAAAGATAGGAAAATGGTAAGTAGTCCTTAACTCACAACATCTCTTCTAAGAAGTAGAGCAAGATGGTTGGTCTGGGTTTTCCAATTGCTCCCTGCTGCCTGTGCTGGGCTTGGGTACACTCTCACAAACCCTTTCCCAACCTTCCTGTGCCTCCTATTCATACTCCTGCTCTAATGAGTCCCTAGTTAATACTCTTTCCTGCCCACATTGGTGTGGGTTTTCTTATATTATAAAACTGTATTATAGGCACAGCTGATAGCAATGCCTATACTTAACATTGCCTAACACTTGCCATTATAAATCCTGTTTTCAGTTACTTTTAACTTTGCCAAACTTTAACCATTCAGGCTGAAAGTTTTCATGTTAGGTACCACCCTCAGGCTGGATTTTTTAGGAAGTTTCAGCTAAAATGGTTCAGTGGTTTCCTTGAATACGGTTAGGGAGAAATATGTTGTTTTATACTTGTGCATATGCATTGTGATACAGTTGTTAATTACATGATCACATGCTATTTTCTCCATCGGATTCCCCAGCCTCATTCAGTATATAGGCTGGACAGTGCTCACTGGGTGGGTAGTTATTCAGTATTTCCTTTTATCCTTGGCAAATCAATCTGCAGCCTAAGGCCTTATTTACAATATGCCATCCAAATGCTGCACTGAATATCAATGAATTTCCTCATGAGACTTTCTGTGACACTCATTACTGCAGTAACTGAATGAGTCACAAACATTCATGAATTTAAAATCTTGACAACACACCTGTGAAGTGAGGTGATATTATTATTCCCATTTTCTATATGGGGATCAGACATGACAAATGTCAAAGTTATATGTTCACTAATTTTGGTACCCAACTTGAAAGATCTAGAACTTGATTCTTCAGCATATTTAGCATATTTTAACACTTCAGATGTTCCAAGCACAGCTCCGATGGACTTCAGCTGCAGCTGTGAGAGCTCAGCACTTTTGTACATCAGACCCTAATGCCCCAAGTTGGGTGCCCAGAAAATCAGAAACACACAATTAGTGGAGATCTATGCAAAGTTTTGTTTTAAGCAACTTGTCTAGCATCACATAGAAACTCTGTAGCCAATGATGGGATAGAATCCAATTCTCCAGGAAACAGTCAACTCCTTTAACAATGAGAACATTCTTTCTCTTTCTGTGATTCCCTGCTTCATTCACTGCACACCCTCTGACTTCTGCAACAAGTGTGGTAGAGACAACAGCCTCCTTCACTACACAGCTCTGATTCATCCTCAGAGCAGGTCCAGCCTATGCACTGAATAAGGCAGGGTTCCTATGGAAAAAGAATATGTGATCATGTAATTAGAAACTGCATCTTAATGCTTACACACAAGGAGGGCAAACTAAAGTTACACAGGCAACCTTAATTCTAGAATTTTCTAACTCTACTTTGCCATGTTAACATTCTTTTTACATGCATGTTTTGTTTGTTTATGTCATTTGTTATCTCTCTCTCTCTCTCTGCAATTCCACCCTTTCTGACAAACATACTAAACGACACTCTCTTCTGCAAGGCCAACACAACCACACGTACTTAGATTTTCTAATCCAAGTCATTTTGGAGATATGAGCTGGAAAAAAAATTGGGGACATTTCCAAATAAATAAATAAGAAGGAAAAAATTTCAGAGCATTATACCTTTAAAAACTCCTGTTCTGACGTTTTGCCAAACATCCCCACCCCAAAACAACCCCTCCGAGACGAATACAGTATGCAAAAAAATTTGTGGAGTCAGTTTCTTTTGGTGGAAAATTGGGGTTATAATTTTTGGGACACATAATAAGAACTTTAACTTTGGAATATTTATTGCTCTTGTGAAACTAATGCGGGTGCAATAAGAGAAATGTATAAGTACTTCACTTAGAGTGTTAGTGCCTGGGAAATGTAAATTTTTTTATATGGCCAATATGGTGCTAATAGTAGCCTGTTTCCGTTCCATGTATCAACAAAACATGTAAGAGTTTTTCTATTAGAGACCCAAATTAGTCATGAGCCAGAAGGTTTGAGGAACACAAAGGGATAAATTACAAACCAGCATGCAGGGGTTTAGCCACACAACTCCCATCAACATCAATGGAATTTAACGGCGCAACTCCCTTGTGCCCGACTTTGCAAATTTACCCCATATTGACTAGTGTGGTAATTCCTGAATAGTGTGCAATGGGGAAGTGGCTGACTCTGTAAACACAAGGGAACTGCCACCTCAAACATCTCCATACTACAACCAAGATCATTTAAAGAAACATGTTGCTTCCAACATGACCGGAGGACAGGAAACAAAGACACTAGCACAGAACTCCAACACCATAAGGAAATTCAGTTCCAGAAACAAGATTTTTTTTAAATGTTACTACTCTCTCCCACTCCCAGATTCCAGATCTGCTGAAGCTACCAACATCTGATCCCCCTGGTCCCATGGAAGAACTGAGACTGAAGAGCAGCTCACAATAGTAACACTGTACTTTCTCTCTCTCGCTCTCTCTAAGATGTGCTGAGCAACTCAAAAGAACATTTGATTCTGCTGCTTCCTTTGATCCTAGGTCTTACTGAGGAGTGACTTTGTATTTGGTTGTAAGTTTTTCCTTCTCTAAATAAGGTTTGCTGGGTTTTTTAATCATAAAAATACAAAACAATTTGAATCCAGAAAAAAAAATTCCCTCAATATTTAAACAAGTTTAAAAAAAAAATCTCATATAATAGCTGCTCTCATTCTTTCATGATTAGGTACTATTGCTCCTGTGAAACTAATGCACATCTTGTGCATCTATGTATGCTGCCTTGAACTGTCTAATTCCTGCCTGACTCAAGGAGTGAAGATCCTGCATTCCCACAGCTGAGACACATGCTAAATGAGCAAATGAAACAAACAGAATGCATGAGAGGGTTGGGCCAGAGTGCAGTTATTACCGATTCATTGGGGATGAACAGGACTGGGACACTCCAGGGAATTTTTAGGAAAAAGTTAAGAGGCCATGGTGAAAAAGGTTTAAAAAAAATAAACAAGTGTATAGAATTTTGAGTCAAAAGTCACAAGTATTTCCATTTCTAGTGCAAGGCAGAAGCAGTGCATGTACTTTGCTGAAGTTTTGGAAAGTAGGACTTGCTGTATCAGAGTTCATCTTTGCAAATCCAACCTGGCTCGCCATATTTCAAATGCACATGCAGACTGTTGCACCCATGTGTTGTCTCCTTTGAGCTCCCTCCAGGTGAAGCAATCCACCCATATGCTATCCACTGCAGGATTGGGGCCTAACATTGTCTTTTCATTACCCGGAAGATACTGACCCCTTTAGGAACTGAGGGCCACAAACTTAGTTGATGTAAATCTTCAATTGACCTCACTAGAACTATGCCAATTAACACCAACTGAAGCTCTGGCTCTGAATCTCTCAAAGACCTCAGTGATCTGGCCCTTTGTGTTACCAGAGAATGTTGTCAAGCTCGTTGTCCGGAGCCTTCTCACACAGCTCCAGACTTGACTTTACAGCCCTCAGTTAAAGTTTGTTCAGCATCATGTCCAAGAACTTCCACAAAATCCCTTCAAGTACTGTTTTCGGTCTGAACATATCACCCTGCTCTTTAAATCCCTCCACTGGCTCCCCAGTGATTATGCATCACATCAAATTGGGGCAGATCCTTGGCCCTTATTAAATGCAGCATGTGGGACCTTTAAAATCTGCTTTAGATAGGCAGCTGATGAGAGTAGGACAAGAAGACAGGAAAAAAATTAAGGCCTCCAGAAATTCCTTCTGTATTGAATTCAGTGAGGGCGGGAGGAAAGGGAAAGAGGTGGACTTTGATCTTTGATTTTAGATATTTCAATAGTTTTAAAAATATGTGCAGGTAAACACAGTTTTGCTTTAATGCATCTGTCTTTATATTATTGCCAGGCAGTGTCCAGGCATTACAAATAAAGACTGATAATCTGTACCTAATCTCCCTCAGTAATGGTGTGCCTCTGATTCTTTGCCCTCCTCTGCTTCTTCAGTCCAATATTATCACTCCAGACCAGCCTTCTTGAGGGACTGTCAGACAGCAGAAGAGGAAGAAAGATGGGCCAGGGAAGTGGCCAAATATCTTCCTCATTTGCCTCTCTGACCTCATCAACTGCCTCATCAGGGCCCTTCAGGATCTACATTTTCTTCCATTTCAGATTCAAAGGTCTCACAGAAGGCTCTTCACAGCTGTGTCCCTTATCAGATCTCATAGTTTGTCCCTTACTATTCACTTGCCAGACACCATTCACTGATTCTGTTTCTTTTCACGCCTCCTTTATTGCCTTCCTCCACAGAAAAAATGTAATTTAAAGGGATATCAGCCTCTCCTCTTCTTAACCCTAGCCATTAGCTTTAAAAAAAAAAAATCAGAGCATTTCGAAAATTCAGTTAGGACCTTACAAGAAGCCCCATCACTTGGGATATTTAAAACTAAACTGGACAAGGCATAAGAAAATAGACAGTAAGGAACAATTCTGCACTGAGAGGCGGATAAAGTAAATGGCAATGATATAGGCCTGTTCAACCTACTATTTCTAGGATGTGTCTCCTGCATCAGACTACTCACTATATCCAGTAGCCAGTGTATTAATTAGTTTTAGATCTTTACAGTGTGATAAGTAACAGGGATAATAGTAAAACAAATAAATATCTGCAGGAACCACTTGTTGAAATTTGTTGTCCCATCTGATCATGAAAGTCTATGAACTAAAGAGATAAAAGAGCCATTGTAACCAAAACGCAAAGTTATTGCTTCCATCTTGTGTACACTACACAGTTTTGTCAACAAAAGTTATGACGTTAATCAAAAAGCGCTATAATTACATTGCTAGTGCATGTTCACACAACGCTCCTTCTGTTGGCAGAGTACATCCACACTTGGTGCTCTAGCATTGACAGTGAGAGGAGTGCACTGTGGGTAGCTATCTCACTATGCAACTTACCAAATACTGCAGCTAGGAGTTGTGGGAAGGCAGAGTGGTTCGCAGTGCATCATGGGTGCAGGTCAATATCCCATGATGCAGTTTTTGCCATCCCACCATTCCAACTGGTTTTGTGGCACTTTTCAACAGCGCCTGTTTACTGTGTGCCCTCCATCTGTGTGTGAAAGGATGGATTCTGCACTGCTCTCTACTGTTGTGATCACTGTTATGAACACATTGTGGACGGTCATGCAGTAGATCATGAGCTCCCAATCTGAACAGGAATCAGAGTTGCCTAATCTTCTGTGTGCCATGGAAAGAAACAATACCAGGTTACTTTTGGCATTCATGGAGCAGCTGAACATGGTGGATCACTGCTTTTGGGCTCAGGAAACAAGCACTGAGTGGTGGGAATCACATTGTTATGCAGGTCCGGAATGATGAGTAGTGGCTGCAGAATTTTTGGATGCAGAAAGCCACCTTCCTGGAACTGTGTGTGGAGTTGACCCCAGTCCTGTGGCACAAGGAGAAAATGGGATCTATCCTCTCAGTGGAGAAGCACATGGCGATTGCTGTGTGGAAGCTTGGTTGCGAATCAATTTGGAGTTGGGAAGTTCACCGTTGGGGAAGTGTTAACACAAGTGTGCAGGGCCATTAATTGCATCGTGCTACGAAGGACCGTGACTCTTGGCAATGTGCGTGAAATAGTGGATGGCTTTGTGGCAATGGGATTCCCTAACTGCGGAGGGGCAATAGATGGCACGCATATTCCAATTTTGGCCCCAGACCATCTTACGATGGAGTACATCAACAGAAAGGGCTACCTCTCTATACTATTGTAGGCACTTGTGGATCACCATGGGCATTTCACAGACACCAATGCGGGGTGGTCAAGGAAGATGCATGAAGCACACATCTTCAGATACACTGGCCTGTACAGAAAGCTGCAAGCAGGGACTTTCTTTCCAGACCAGAAGATTCCAGTGAGGATGTTGAAATGCCCATAGTGATCCTGGGAGACCCAGCATACTCCTTGCTCCCATGGCTCATGAAACCTTACATGGGAAACCTGGACAGTTGTAAGGAGCACTTCAGCAATAGACTGTGCAGGTGTAGAATGACCATGGAATGTGCCTTTGGCAGATTAAAAGCATGCTGGTGCTACCTTTATGGCAGGCTTGACCTAAATTAGGAAAACATTCCAATGGTCATAGCAGCCTGTTGCATGCTCCATAATATTTGTGAGGCTAACGGTGAAAAGTTTCCCCTGGGGTGGAGCATGAAGGCAGATCGCCTGGCTGCTGGTTTTGAGCAGTCAGATACGAGGGCTAATAGAGGGACACAACAGGACACAATTCGAATCAGGGAAGCTTTAAGGCAACATTTTGATAATGAGTACCAGTAATGTGTCTTTCTATACAGCACTCTGCCATGCTTTATTAACTTATGTTATCTTATTTTGCATGAAAATTGTGATGATTCCTGAGCTGAATTTGTAGTCAGCGAATGATCAAACTGCATCTATATATTACTACCAATAGCAATCACCATGTGTAAAAGACAAAGATTGGTTATCTCTCAGGGTGTTTATTTTTATTAAATACTAATTAACAACACACACAAAAGGCTTGGTGGGAAGGGAGATAACAGTGCGGGGTAGCGTAGGCTCTCTTAGCTGTGAATAAGTCCAGTTATCATTTTGGAAGCTGTCAGAAGGAGTGGAGTGAATGGGGTATTGAGACATTCCAGGAAGTTGCAAGGAATGTGTGGGAGTTGTTTGGGGAGGGCATGAAAGTTCTGTATCGGTTGCAAGGGTGGGCAAGCACATATCTGTTATGAGTGTAGTGTGATTAGGGACTTCAACATCTCTGTTTGCTCCTTCATTACTTTTATCATCCACTTCTGGCCCTTTAGAATGTGGTCCTCACTCTCCTTTCTCTTCTGCCTTTCCATTTTAAATTTTTCCTTGAGGGTCTCTCTCCAGTCCCTGCATTCTCTTTTTTCTGCCTCTGCAGATTGGAGCACATCTCAGAACATGTCCTCCTTGCTCCACCTTGGTCACTTCCTTATCTGGCGGAGGCACTCCACCGATGTGTAGGGGGTTCCCCTGAAGGCCACATGTTCAGATGCACAAGCATGATTGTTAGTTCATGCAGAGCGTTAAATTATTACAGTAAAACACACCTCTTGTAACATACCAATCACTTTCTCACTGTCCCTTGACAAGCACACATCTTGGCAAACACCCTAAACATGGTGAGTTCAGCCCAGGTGGGGGTTGGGCATCCAAGATGGTGCAAAGGGTTTAGGTGATGTTTTAAGGGGATCATTGCAGGTGACTAAGGACAATATTGTAAATTCTGCCACCATTTTCCACAGGTGGGGGTAATTGAAGCCAATATCTCACTCTTGAAGGTAAGCAATGATGGAAGGGTGCATCTACTGCATGCCTGCAGCTTCAGACCTGGTCCCTATGCTGCTCGCCTGTGTGCCATTTTGGTCCCTGCACAAATGATTGCCAAGTGCATGCAAAAGTTTCCTACAATGGGGGAAGGAACAAGCAGCTCTGCCAAGGAACCTTCAGCAGATGATTGGTGAGTGCCGCCAGGAAAGTTTCTTAGAGATCTCTCTGGAGGATTCCCGTGAAATCTCGATGTGCATTAACGCACTGTTTCATCACACTATTTACCTCCACAGGGGAATGTGAAGCACAAACACAGCTAGTCTTACACATTTCTATTCCTTCACCCACTTCTAGAATATACAGAACAAATGACACCTGTACCTAATATAACTGAGTGGCATCAACTCAAAAAGATCACTTACCAGCGGTCTCCTCTCCTGCAACACGCTCTCCAGAGCTGGAGTGCTGGGACTGGCTAGACCCCTCCAGAGTGGAAAAGAGGTCCTGACTCACTGTGCCAATGGACGACCCTGCCATGTGCTCTACATCGTCCTCCAGCTCAACCTCCTTGTCCACAACTTCATCCTCGGGGTTAGATGCACTGTCTGCCACCTCCAACCCTGCCAAAGTATACACGGGGCTCTTGGCAGTGGAGTCGCCGTCAAGCATGGACTCTAGTTCCTTATAGAATCGGCAGGTTTTCAGCGCAGCACCAGAGAGACAGTTTACCTCTCTTTCCTTCTAGTATGCCTACCTCAGCTCTTTTATCTTCACTCGGCAGTGCACCATGTCTTGTTTGTGGCCCTTCTCCAAGAAGCTATGAGAAATCTGCCCATACGTATTGAAGTTCCTATGGCTGGAACGGAGCTGGAACTGCACAGCCTCCTCTCCCCACAATGCCAGCAGATCCAACAACTCAGCTGTGCTTCAAGCAGGACAGTGTTTGCCAAGTTGAGCCTCCATGGTCAGCTGGGAAGATACAATATGAGCTCTCCACACCGAGCAAACAGGAAGTGGAATTTCAAAAATTCCTGGGCTTCTAAATGGGGAGAGGCAGATGCCTGTGTACCTGGGTGTAGGGCTGCGGAGTTCAAACTGCTGACCAGAGAGGTCAGGATGGGCATTATGGAACATCTCTTGGAGGCCATTTACAGCAACAAAACCAAGCACGGTGTCTACACGGACATGTTGACAATATAACTTTGCCGCAAAAAGCTCTACGCCTCTTATCAAGGTGGTTTTATTTTGTCAGCAAAACAGGAGAGTTTTGCCAGTGGAAGGAGCATTGTTGTGTGTACACCTCCACTGTTTTTTCGACGAAACCTGACTTTTGTCTAACTACAGTTTTGTTGACAAGGCCTTAGTGGCATGCAAATACATTTAGGGATTGGGAGGGGAGAGTACATGGAGCAGACAACATGCCCCCTTTCTTGAAAACAGAATTGTCCTGATTCACAGCAAGGATGTGTTGTATCCTCTATGATCCAGATGTGCTGTTGCCAACGTCCTTGATGCTGAATAGGTAACGTGATGAAAGTTTGCTGAATAAAAAAAAATGTTCTTGGAGAGGGTAATCCTCAAGAACACTGTAAATGAAACACAATTGAATCCAGTACTGAGAGTTGTTTTTTATTTATTGAACAGGCTTGGACTCAATTCTGTTATTTTTTTCCAGTTACAGTGATCTCTCCAAGAACATGAATTTCTTATCCATCAAACTTTCATCAAGTTACCCATAGAGCAAAAAGGGTCATTGGCAGTAATAACATTTAATAAGTGGACTCACCACATCTGGATTGCATTGGGGAGAACACCCCCTTGCTGAGGATCAACACAGATGTGCACGATACTTTACAGACCAGCAGAAGCCATATTCACTGCCCAATAAAATTACAATTAAGTTAAGATATAATGAGGGATAGGTGTCAGGGCTGGGGCCTGGGCAGCCTGGCGTAGGGATTAGTGTAGGACAGGGATAGTGGTCAGGATGGAACACCAGGAGATTAAAAATAAAGAGACAAATCAGAGGGCAGGGATCAAGAGACAAGATACCATGTGATCAGGTTTGGGCAACAAAACCAAGGGCAGGAACCAGGAGGCAGTTATCAAGAGTCAGGTTGAATCAGGATACTGGGAGGTCAGGATCAGAAGGCAGGAACAGGTAAACATCAGACCAGCAGTTCATGGCAGGGTGAAGCCCAGCTCTACAGACAACTTCCTGTAGCCTCCTCTATCTTAAATGGGGGCTGTGGCCCAATAAAGAGCCTTGGAGTGCTCTCAATCAGAGCACTGGGGCAGAGCACAAGTTAGCTTTATGGACCCCAATCCCAGCTGTCTGAGAGCTGCCAGGTGGAGATCTGGAGTGTGATGATCCCCATGGACCCAGGTGTGAGACCTGTGGGGTCTGATGGGAAACACAGGAGAGATGAGAAGAAGGAGGACAAGGGTTACAGATGTAACAATGTCAGGTAGTTTATCTGGTTGGTGAAGTTGACATCTTCAGGGCAAGTGGTGGGTTTTGTTTTTTAATTATACTGTTTCTAAGAGGAGAAAACTACATTTCATAGGCCTCATGGAGGAATGTAATTTAAGGAGAGATTAAGCTATGATGGAATGTGTCAGGAACAAGCTTCCAATCAGAGAGTTACATGGACGGGGAATAAAGAGGGGAATGAGAGCCAGCAATAAAGAGGTAGTTATTTCTGTGGCCTGGAGAGAGCAGAGTGCAGAGAGCTGGTGAAGAGCAAAGGAGGGGGGTTGTGTTTGATGCAGAAGACAAGAGGAAGCAAGCAAAGAGCTCTAAAGATTGGATGTGGTCAGAGATGCAGACAAAGTATATGATTTTCAGGGCTGCATTTTATATGGGTAGGGGTCAAAGAGTGAGGGCAGGGCACCAAAGAGGAGTGGCTACTATAGTCAAAGCCTGGACCCGGGTTTTGGCAATGGGGATGGAATGGGTGAATTTTGGTGACATTGTAGAGGAAGAAATGGTGGGAGTAATCCAATGAGAAGAGTAGTCAAAGTAGACAACAAAGTTGCAGGCCCATGGGACACAGACGGGAATGAAGGAGGGAAAAGGAGAGAGGGTGAAAAGAAAGCTACAGTGGTAAGGTAAGTTATTAATAATAATCATTTAGATTGCAATAGTGGCCAAAGGTCCCAACCAGAATCAGGCCTCCTTGTGTTTGGTGCTGAGCTAATACAGGTAAAGAGACAGTACCAAGCCCACACAACTTACAAAGATACAGGAACAGACTTAGGGGTAGGAATATAACATACAATTAAAAATCTAAATTATTTAGTGAGACAAAAATATTTTGCTACCTCTCAAACCTAAACATATGTTACTAGCCTGATATATTTTAAAGTGTTCTCCAATGTGACAATCCCACTATAAATTAATGTTCTAACATGTATCTCCCATTTCTGTTAACATCTTGCTTTCTGGTCTTTGAATCCTCATTTGAGTTTGAACTTGGCGTTTCAGTCCACAGCAGCATATGCGTTAGATGATAAAAGACATTCCTAGATGGCATCAGCTTGCTTCCGCACTCTCCATTCATTATCTTTGTGTCTAGGGCAGGATCAGCAGGTATCTATTTCCTCTTCTGTATTATCTTCGGATTCTCACTTACCATGTTCCCATTTGTTGAGTAACTAATACTTTTGTATCTCTTAGCTTCTCTATTAGCACTGACTCTCCTGAGCCCCTTTCAAGTGGATTCTCAGATTAAAATCAGCTGTCCTCACAGTCTCTTCATTCAAAACGTATTGAAAACCACTGAGAGGGGACTATATGTTGTATAATTTTCCCGATAAATATCTCAGAATGGTGAAACAATACAGGAATCCTTTTCGTATTACAAGCATGTGATCACATGTCAGAGTCCTCCTGCAGGGTCAGCAATGCAAACTTGCTTGTTCTGCTGAACCACCCCCCGCATTGTTACTTTAAAAAAAAATAACTACTTTAAAAACGCACATTGAATCAAAAAAGTCTGTCTACCACTCAACAAAAATACTACTGTTCCTGGCAATATATTCCTTTCCTTTATAACATCTCACTTCTTCAATGAAAATACTCCAAATGACACTATAATGCTCAGCATGAATTTGTATAGATGCATCTGTAGATTATATGTAATTTGTGTCTGATTTGATGTCATTTTCCATCATTTGAATATTATGGCACCACTACAAATATGGGCTAAGGGGAACAGGGAGAGAGCCTCACTATTACAGACTGAAAACAGTGTTGCCAATTCTTGTGATTTTTATTGCAAGTTTTGCAATATTTGGTATTTTTCTTAAAGCCCTGGAATCACATTGTTATGAGAAAATCTCAACTTCCTTTCATTTAAAACAAAAAGCATCTAGCCCCTGTGCAGTGAAAAGCTAGCAAGGAAAAGCTGAAATCATGAATCTTAAAGGCTAAAAAACAAAAAGGCAAATAAAAAGCATATCCAACAATTACGTACCCAGCAAAACAAAGGACAAATAGATACCTAGATAGTTGGTTAGCATTTATTCAATACTATGTAGACAAAGTGCATTCATCTGGGAAAAAATAAAAGCAACCTGTCTTTTTTACCCCCAATATTAACATTTGATAGAGATGCCTGGTTGGTTAAATACGTGTCAATCACAGAATTCACTCAATTTAATAAAATCACTAGAAATGACATGTCATGGGTAGTGTAAAGATGGTCATTCTGTGACATGGTAACACCCTGTTAAATAGAGAGATCCAATGATTATACAACTGTATAATGTTTCTCCAAACAAAAGGTCACTGTTGTAATGATTATTGTATTGTCTGATATTTATGTGGCTAAGATTTGCTAAGCTGTTAAAACTTCCTGAATAAATATAGTTTAAAACAACAACCAACAAAGACTCCCAGTTACTTATTTTAAATGTATTATTTTATTTTAAGTCTAATAATTTTTAAGCCAAATGCATGATTTCTTGGAACCTAATGTGATTTTTGAACACAGGTGGTTGGCAAGACTGTGGAGATCCTGTGTGGTGACAGTAGCCAGGATAGTTACATTTAGTTAGTCTGCAAGCTAGAAACCCAAAGAGAACTACCGAATCCTGGCTCTGCTCAGCAGCCTGAATACAGATAAGTCCTGTTTCTTCTTTACCACAAGAAAAACACCTAGCAATCAGAATCAGAATAATGGGACATACAGAAAACTAGTCGTAATTGTTTTTATACCATCAGTTTTATAAATCCTCCGCCTCTTGCTTTTCATGGCGGAGAACCCCACTTGCATACTGGCTCTGCGCACACACAAGTGGGTCATGGAAACTGCGGATATGTCTATACTGCAGTTAAAAACCCATGGCTGGCCCATGACCGCTGACGCAGGCTGCAAGGCTGTTTCATTGTAACGTAGACTTCTGGCCTCGAGCTGTAGCCCAAGCTCTGGGACCTTCCCGTCTCACAGGGTCCTAGGTCCCGGTTCCAGCCCAAGCCTAGAAGTCTACATTGTAATGAAACAGCCTTGCAGCCTAAGCCCTGCAAGCCTGAGTCAGCTGGCACAGGCCAGCTGTGGGTTTTTAATTGCAGTGTGTAGACATATCCTGCAACTGCCTCACTCCTCATTGACTGGCTTCAGGTACATGGGAAGGACTCTTAAATTGGTTCCCTCCCACTTCCTCACTTCCACTTTTCTCTCCTTTCCTGTCTCCTGACCGACTGCTTTCTCTGAGTGATAGCAACTGCAATTGTTTCCAAGAAAAAAAATTGGTCCCCAGCAGGAACTGAACTCAGAGCCCTAAAGCCATCCTGATGCACTCTAGTTCCTGAGGCTACAACACCATCTAGTAGCTTTCTCCCTATAAGGGTAGGCATGAAGGAGGCTGGAAATTCGAGCTGACTGCTATCAGTTGCAGTACTGATCTCAGAGGACAGACACTGGATATGTGCAGAGCTCAAGACTACCAGCTAGAAGAGTTTTGCAATTAGGCAGACCGTTGTGCCTGAGTAGAGCACCACTGACTTTGAATGGGATGCTGTAGTTTCAGGGATCTACCTTTCTACACCCAATTGCACGATCAGGGCCTTATCACAGTTTTAGGACTCTAGGCTTCAGGTTACCAGGTTCTGTTTCTGATATTTCATAGGCAGAAGACTTCAGAAAAAAATCACCAACTCTTCCAAACCAACATGAGACTTATCGGGTGTTGTAAATCTGTTGAGTGGCAGAAGGAACCACTTGTCAGGAATCCAGTTTCTACACTTTGTCCAAGAGCATCATGATGATATCTAAAATTATGGTGTCCATCAGAGTGCTGCCAATGTTTGCAGCTTTGAGTTGTACTCTCTGGTCACACAGGATGGGAATCACATAGAGCAGCAGGCAGCTTTCCTTTTTCACAAATTTCACTCGTAGTTTGGGGCTGAAGGCTCAAGATAAAAGTTACAATTTAATAAAGAGAAAAAGTCAGACCATTTAGTCCAGTTCTTTTTTGGGGACTCCCTATCGCCAGCCCTTTGTTTTCTCCAAGGCGTGAAGGTTACTAGCAGAATTAAGGTGCATCATTCATTCCTGAGTTGTCATTCCCCCTCACCCTAGAGTCCCACTTCGGTTTTTCTCCCAACTGTGTTCCCTTCTGCTGTGCACAGTGGGAGCTGGGAGGGTGGATGCTTTTTTTTTTATTTTAATTTGTGTTGGGGTATTTGGTTTAGATTGATTTGATTATTAGAGCAATAGTGTTACTATGAGAAGAACCCTCTGCAAGGAACCTGTATGCTAAAGTAATGAGATCTAACTTCATATAGTTGGGGGGGGACATTTTCTAGAACATTGATTTGTATCTGTTCTGCGCCACATATTTTGTCTTAAACATAAAGGTTTATAGCCATTTTAACTGTGATAATCTACATTATGACCTGTGGTTAGCATTAAGAATATACTGAAGCCACAGCATGGTCATATGGAGTGCAAGCATCTCTTCACTGTTCTATCTCACCACCATGTTTCACTGATCATCTGTAGTGACCCACTCCAGGGCTCAGTTTTGAGGCCCATCTTTAGGATTGTGTTTAGTAAGACTGACAACATGATGTTGTAGAATCATAGAACCGTAGAATATCAGGGTTGGAAGGGACCTCAGAAGGTCATCTAGTCCAACCTCCTGCTCAAAGCAGGACCAATCCCCAACTAAATCATCCCAGCCAGGGCTTTGTCAAGCCTGATCTTAAAAACCTCTAAGGAAGAAGATTCCACCAACTCCCTAGGTAACCCATTCCAGTGCTTCACCACCCTCCTAGTGAAAAAGTTTTTCCTAATATCCAACCTAAACCTCCCACACTGCAACTTGAGACCATTACTCCTTGTTCTGTCATTTGGTACCACTGAGAACAGTCTAGATCCATCCTCTTTGGAACCCCCTTTCAGGTAGTTGGAGCTATGAAATCCCCCCTCATTCTTCTCTTCTGCAGACTAAACAATTCCAGTTCCCTCAGCCTCTCCTCATAAGTCATGTGCTCCAGCCCCCTAATCATTTTGTTGCCCTCCACTGGACTCTTTCCAATTTTTCCACATTCTTCTTGTAGTGTGGGGTCCAAAACTGGATACAGTACTCCAGATGAGGCCTCACCAACGTCGAATAGACAACGTTGTGTGACATTTGTGGTGGTAGTAGATACTGAGAGATGGAGACCTGTTGATAAGAGCTAGCAGTAAGACACTACCAATTCACTTCACTGAAACCAGTGAACATCATTCAAGTAAATGTAACCCACACACCTCCTGGGTGTGGTGTTCTGTCCCATCTAGGTGGTGCACACACACACACACATAAGGACATATGTGGTCACTATTGTCCTTGCTCAAATTCAGACCCATATAGGTAAAAGATAATATCCTACTACCATAACATGGGCCTAATATCCGACTACAATTACTGCCCTTTCAGTTGCTGTGCTAATATCAGCAACACACCAAAATAAAGAGCTCTGTATCTGGATTGTAAGTTATCTGACAAGTGAGCACACTAAAATCTCAGTGGCATGAACTAACTGTTAGAAGACAGGCAAAATGCCTAGCATTCTGGTAATAGAAGCTACGATGGTATTCATCAGGTAGGAGAAAAATAGCTAATTTTTATTAAAGTGCCAAAAACAGTAGATATATTATAAAATTTGAAGGAGCATATGCTGTATGAACAGACTTTATTTTCCTGGAATGGTTACAATCAGATAGAGTATATTCATTGGCTCTAAATCTTGAAGAAAAGTCCATCCAAGATATTCACTGTAAATCTATCATCCAGTGATTCCTGTGATATTTTGCTGAGTCTTTGATTTTCATTTCCATATAAAGCTTTAGGTGGAGACATTTTGGCTAGTGTTCCTGTGATAACGTTAATAGCCTCCTTGCATCACTTTGTGACTGCCTACCCTGTAATTTATTACTTGACTTCAGGAAGTTATAACACTAAGAACAAACTTGTAGGTTACAACCCATTAAAGCAACGTACAACTGTTTGGATTTCTCAAGTCATAACTTGAATATGCAAAGTGAGGAACAAAGGCACAACAGTTTCATTGCCTAAAATGTGAAAACTTTTAAACTATAATAAGAGGCTGAGGTTCCCACTGTTAATACCACTGAGTGCAGCTTTGGTGTCTTTTTTAATCTCTCTATAAGCCAAGTTCAGAAGACGGTTTGCAAACAAAGAAAGCCACTGTCAGAGAGGATAATAAGAAAGAAATTGATGCCCATAAAAATACAATTATAAAAAATTAAGTGTACAGTTTGTACCGTGAGATCCCTGCAATTATTTCTGTTACTGGGGAGAGTCAATGCAGTGTGTGTTACCTTCAGTGCAAAAACAGGCCAAAACTATTAGGTACAGGATGTTAAGAGCAAAGTATTTGTGCCCTGTGCTGTTGATGGAACTTTTGAGTTGCTTCCACCACTTTGAGACAAGCTTTGACAAATGCAAGCCACAGCTGCACACAGAAGCACTGCTGCTGAGTTTGGAAATATTTCTGAGACAGGTTCTGCCAACTTAGAAAAATGAGGTTCATTTTCTGGAAGAGACGAAACATCTGTGCTGTACCACGTACTGGTGGTGGTCTGCAAGGTTTCCTTCCATCAGCTATCTCTATATACTACACATAATAAACATGATTCTAGAAAGATTAACCTCCCTGCCATTGTGTACACCTACTTGCTTTTAAGTGCAATGCAGATTGGACTGCAGACTGTCAGGTTTTGCAATTGCATATTTATTGTTCTCCTCTGTCTACTACTGCAATTCTTCTATCCCGTATTGCAATAAGAGCCCTATTCAGCATTCCTTATTCAGGCAAAACTCCAATTCTACTCCATTAGGAGATTTGTCTGAGTTAAGAGTGCTCAGTAAGTTCTAAGAGCAAAGAAGAAATAACCCTAAAGTAACGCCTTATATGGTAGAAAAACTACATTCCATCTCCTAAAATTGCATCAGTTAAAGAAGTTTTAATATATTAGACCTCAGGGGGTTTCATGTATGAACTTGAAAAGCTGCCTTTCAGTGGTCAGAAGTACGTTTTGAGATGTAAGCCTTATGGAGTAACAGAGCTATATCAAATTGTGCATGGAACACTAAAGCAGATAAGAGTATCCTTGAACTTGGCTAAGTCATGAGGTATTCATTAATTCCAAACAACCCCAGCTGGTTTTACAGCGCCAGAACTGTTGTAAAGAAGTGTATATTTTTAAATTTTCAGTCAGGGAAAAATCCTTCCAGACAATGGGTTTTGCCTTTAGAGGAGCGGTGTAATGTTGCAATGAAGCTCTTGGTCCCTTGAGATGAAGAAGTCTCTCATATGTTTATTTCTATGAAGAAGAATATATCTGAAGGAGCTGGTAATTTATTACCGCGGGTCAACATTTTCCAGAACTTTTTTTTTTTCTGTGATATATTTTTTGTCAACATTTTGGCTTTAGTTGGGAAAAAGCCCACAAAAATTGATATTTAATTAATTGGATTTCACATTTTCTGACCAGCTACTGAGCTGATAAAACAAATAATTTTGAAACTGACAATATTTTTCATTTTAATTCTGAACTTTGACAGAAAAAAATGCAGAGGCTCTATTAGGTTGTATGGCAGTGGCATATTGAGGCCTGAGTCATGGAACAGGGCCCCACCACAGGCGGCACTGGGGACACATATGATGAAATGACATTCTCAGCACCAGAAAGCTTACGATCTAGGTAATCAGAGCTAACAGCATAACAGCCAGATCCTGCAATTGGACTCATGAAGCCTCATGAAGCATGCATAGGAAAACAGGGTCTGTCTGGTAAGTGTTAGGAACCAACATTAAAGCCCTGGCTGGGATGATTTAATTGGGAATTGGTCCTGCTTTGAGCAGGGGGTTGGACTAGATGACCTCTTGAGGTCCCTTCCAACCCTGATATTCTATGATTCTATGAACATGAAGCTGTAGGTATTTCTGCTGACTCAGGCTGCTAGTAGCACCAAGGATTGGAGTGACCTGGAACATCTCTCTGAAGAAAAGGGAAGAAAGGGGCAGATAGGTCATAGAGGAGAAAGAGCCTAGGAATAGCCAAGCTCAAGGAAAACAGCTTGGACTAAAGTTTATGTTTTGTTGTTAAGTCAAAACCCAAAGCAAACCCCTAAGAAGGAAGGAAGAACTGGCACAATGGTTTAAATTAGTTCAGTTTAGAAGCAAATTCTGGACAAGCCATTAATATGCAAATATCAGGGGGCACATATGTAGGGAGTTAAAGTGGAAAAACTTTAAAGCTCCCGGTCTTTGGAAGTCCAATGTCGGTAGTTCTGCTACTATGGTCATTGCTTTCCCCTGCCTAGGACACTTTAAAACAGCTCTGCCTGTGTGTGGAGCACAGTTGCCGTTTTGTGGGGAAGCGGATAGATGCACCCACTGCTCTCTCGGAGACTTTACTTTCATTGTTTTTCTTAATCTAAAATAACTCCTGTATATTAAAAAAGGGGGGACTGCACAGTACCCCTCATGCCACAGAACTGAATTCCATGGCAGCTCTCGCTACATTAGCATGAAGGGTGTGACAGAGAGGTTTCTACTGGGTCCAAACTGTACAGATATATTAGTCCGGACTGGCTAAAGTGCAGCTGTTTTCTATAGCCCTTCACCCTGCTTCATAGAAGGGGGTTAAGTAACAAATCTGTCCTCTCCCAAACCTCTCATGCACAGAGCCCAATTATTTTGGTCTTCAAACATGGAACAAAGATTTGACTCAACATGAGCAAATGTTGCCCAGTCCATGCTCTGAAGAGTAGTGAGTGTTAGGAAACATCCTAATAGATACATAAATAGTTTACTCTATGATCTAATTCTGCCACTCTTTCTCATGCTGAATAGTACCTCCTATTGGAACCGTAAGGGGCTTCTGAGTGTGAGAAAAGGGGGCAGAATCAAGCCTACACAGCTTTAGATGTCAAAGCTGGATGGGACCTTTTATTATTGAAACTCCTTGCCTATCCTGCTCAATATTTCCCTCTTCCCTGCGTACTTGGGTGCACACACCTCCTGATTAAAATGGAATCAGAATCAAACCCTACTAAAATCTGAGTTTAAGAAAATTCATAGTTTTGTATTATCCTTTTTAAAAAAAACAGGATGGAAATCAGCCTTTTTGGTTTGGACAAGGTTTATTCCAGAGGCTGCTCAGATGGGCAGATAATGACTTGGCGTCATGCCCCCTTAGCCTGAGTGTTGAGAGGCAGGAATGCTAAGTAAACATACACCCCTGGAGTGTGATGAATAGGAAATACAGGATATAAGGATGAGCTCAACCAGAAAAGTATGCAGAAGCTTGGTTTTTGCAGGATTTGGTAGGTTGGTGTCAGGACCATGAACTTGCTCATCAGCAGCCAAGTATCAGTCCAGTGAAAATGGGCTTGTATAGAATCACAAAGCATGATCTGTCTACAGAGGACCATAAAGGTGCAGAATTTCAGAGAGTCAACTGAGCACTTGGAAAAGTTACTTATTTATTGAAACCGGGACTCTTATGATTACCTGTCCAGATACCCAAATATCTTTGCTAAACCCTTGGGGGCCAAAGAGGTATTGGCAAGTTAGAAAAAGATGTTTAACCTCTCCTCACAGTTTAGAAGATCTGAGATTCACTATAGAGCTTATGGGCTGGATTTTAATCTTCCCCTGGACCAAGAAAAAAAATCAATAATAAACAGGTGTCCAGAGATTATGTCTGCTCCCTGTGTTTCAGCCCAAATCTGCAGCAGCACTGTGGCTGTTTATAACTAAACACCAGGGAACCAACAAACAGGGTTAGTATCATAGAGCTCATGATTCTAGCATTAAGACTCAGGATCATGATATTGCCATGAAGTAACATACAGTAATATGTAATAAAAGTGGCAGGATCTGGCCCTGTATACGTAGAGTAGCGCCTTACTCCACAAATATTCCTGATGGCTTCAATGAGACTACTCCCAGAGTAAGATTCTACTGGTCTTGAGTAAGGGTGGCAGAATCTGGGCCACCATGGGTTTCATTTTCCACAAACTAATCACCACAGCACACAAGCATTAACAATCTGCTCCACATGCATAAGCACGATGCACTGCTTTTCTGCTCTATTCTCTCTCACTAGAAGTAACTGGCAGCAGTGTGGATCCACATATTTAGTGGATATTCATCACGTCACACTCTGATCTTTTGCAGAGTTTCCTGCCTCAGGGATGCATTTCTTGCCCTCCCCCCTCAGAGAGGGGCAAATGCCCAAGCAGTACACATGGCAAAACATTTACATTGCCCACAAAGAAGCAGATACCAGCCTCACAAAATTGTGACCTCATTTTGATCCGTGCTTTATACAAGACTCGCATATTTCTAAAGCTAGGGAGTGCTATTGACCTCAGTGACTATTTGTGATTGTTCGATGGTGCCTTGTGTAAAGGTGGTTTTGTTCTGTGGTGCTCATCGTGACAACAGATGTTTGCTCACCTTCCACAGCTTGGACTTGTCGCCTTTATTGGTTATGATCCGCTGGAAAGCCTGCGAACTGCGGGTGCTCCAGGGGTTTTCTTGACAGCTAACTAAGCCCGAGGCAAAAACAGACTCATGCTGTTCCAAACAAACCTACCTGTGATTACTCCCCCCTTCCACCATGCACTGTATTTAACAGTAATTGCTTATGATAAGGAGACTGTAATTAGGAACATGCATTGAAATAAGTGGCCAGATAGTCCAGCATTTCATATGCCAAGCATGTGCCACCACTGCGGTCATATTACCTCCAAGTATTCTTTTAAATAAGTGATTTTTCATCTTATTTTTAAAAAGAGGGGTTCCCCCAAGTCTACAGTCAATTTTGTGGGGGGATGCTTGTTCAAATCCAGCCAGGGTTATTAGCGAGAGACCTAAAGATCTGTAAATGGAGTTGCTTGTTTCAGCCCAGTTGCTAGTAGGCAGGTGTCAAAGAAACCACAGCAGTGAGCACTCTAGATGGCAGTCCCCTCAGGGAGGTTAAGGACTGAACAGATGTGCAGACTGAACTATCTAGTCTCTCACTCCAAGCCAAGGTCAGACATGGTGAGTGAGGCAGTGGTGGGGGTCGGGGGGGGAAGCTTGCCCTGCCACTCTATGTGCTGGCTGTGCTTTGTAGCTGAAAGAAAGGATTTCAGAATCTAGGATGGCCAAGCTGAATATCCTATTCACACACAAAGATACCAAGCTACATATAGCCTCCAAAATCGTTGTATGGGTGAGTTATACCCCCCTTGAAATGAGTGCATCTTTCCGTGTTGCCAAGCATTCCAGCCACAAACAGAAGAGACAATAGCCCATGAGGATGAAAGATTCAGATGTATAACAACAGACAGGAAAGGGATTGGTAATTTGAATCCAACATTAACATTCCTTCCTAAAAAGTTGCTTACTCACTGGTGCACTCAATATGTTACCTCATTTCTGTTTGTCTAAAGGTAATAGCTGTACTTTCACATGCATTCAAGTTTCAAGCAAATTAAAGTGCAAGTTAGGATTCCTAGCCTCTGGCTGATAGAACCACACAGCTGTCAAGGCAGTTGCACGTTCACACATCAGGTAAATGAGAGATCTGACTAGCAAGGCCTGTGCCATGGCAATACATTTTATCTGATAGTATAGACAGCAATACCTAATTAAGGAACAAATATATTCAGTGCAAACAGTTACATATTAGAAATGAATGAGGTCTACTAATTGTGTTTATCCTTTTAAAGTAATGCAGTTCTAGCAAATATACAAAAGTGTGTGTGTTTGCCTTATGTTACCTACAAACAAATCATTAATACCTTGATATTCTAGAACTTAGTGCAAATATTACAAACAATGCCATTCCAGTACCATGAATTTACTAATTTACTGAAACAAAAAAAAACTATCCTGGAGATGTGGGCACTTGTACAAACATTTTTTAAATCTACAGACTAATCCAAAATATGGATGAACCAGGCAGGTCAACCTCAACCTATAGAATGTAAATCAAACCACCATCTAGACCTCAAGTTTCTCAAACTGGAGGTCATGACAAGGTGTCAGTGAGTTACAGCCTACTGACCCTCTCTATGTAGCTAAATAGGAGAGGAGTCCCTGTATGGAAATGATTGAGAACGACCGAGCCAGACTATAAATTCCCCAACCTTTGTTCTCCAATGACTCCTACCCCACAACCCACTCTGTCATCAAAAGCCTAAGAAAATAAAGGGGCCCTGTAGCATGTCCTGAAGGTCAAGATATTTGGGCTATTTCAGATCCAGGGATGAGTTTTTAATTGAAAGAGGAACACTGAATAGATTTTCTGGATAGTAAACTAACTCCTGAATGGGAAATGAGACAGAAA
Source organism: Chrysemys picta bellii (assembly GCF_011386835.1). NCBI lineage: Eukaryota > Metazoa > Chordata > Testudines > Emydidae > Chrysemys > Chrysemys picta. Next base: position 28,815,324 of record NC_088792.1, read on the forward strand.
CTTTCCCCCTCTGCAACCTTCTAAGCTCAGAAGCCCCCGCTACCATTGGTGGCTTGTCTATAGCGGGCATTGGTGCAGCAAAGTACGCAGACACACATGTGTGTGTGAGTGTGCTCGTGTCACTAAATATGAACCATGAACACAGTACATCTATAACAACCTGCCATAGGTTCCAGCCTCACAGCTGGGGAGGAATCTAGGGCCCAGGTTAGTCATTACTTGGAGACCCAGCTTTCTTTTTCTGCTGTGCCCCACAGTTCACCAGTTGCCACTGCCAACTATCCTGATGCCAGCTTCAGTTCATAACAATGGGGGGGCATGCCAAGAATTGTCCATAGTGGAACTGTTAGCAAAATGTATGAAATGGAGCCTCACTTTTTTTATTTCCCCTCACTGAAGGAAGATTACACAGCCTGATGCTTGCTTCAGTGAGAGCAGAAGAATTTACATTGAAGCTTCAATTAATATTATGATGGTAGAGATGCCTTCTGTTCTGCCAGCCATCTATCAAGAGACAAGTTGGTATTCAGAGGTGGTTTTTCTCCATGTTGGAAATGTCTGGATCTGGAGTAATGTTGGAGATAGAGAAATATGTCCAGGATATATTTGCTAACCTTGAGATTATTATTTTTCCCTCTCTGTCCGTGTCATTGAACTGGTTGATTCCAATAAAATGTTAATTTGACATGATGGAAATTTGAAAAAGCATGGCTGTAGGCTTATAAAAGAAAGGAATTTCTCCCCTGGCCCATATTTATGGCTAGATTGTACAATTAAGGCAGTGACCTGAATGGGTTACTATGCACTAGGGTGTCTCAGAAGTGGACTGTGCTTACGGAGAACTAAGTCTCTTCCCAAGTTCTCCAGTGAGCAGGGGAAAAGGTGTGCACCTGCTATATTATATTTTAAGATGTTGAAGATTTTCTCTCCCCAGCCCATCCCAGTAGCTGGCCTGCTGTGCAGGCCAATGCAAGAGGAAAGGGACTGTGGACCCAGCTCCTCCCTATCCCATTTGAGGCAATGTGTGCCACCAGTAAATGCTAAGGAAGGACTGACTATCCCTTGCTTTTGTACAGGACAAGCAAGTATGTGAATCTTGCTTCTCCCTCCCATAAATCAAGCCAATGGGCAATACCAATCTGGCCCTCACAGCATAGCATGTTTGGCTAGCTACGTGACAGAGGGGTTGCCTTCTTCAGTAATATTGGCTGTTCTAGGAGTAGCATTTTGAGGAAAGATCAACAGTCCTAGATTATAGGGGGAAGTAATGGCAACCCCCACCCCATATTTATGTTGCCTAGAACTTCCCATCATAAAAATAAAATCTTATATTTATTAGGGTTACCATAATTCAACAATCAAAAAAGAGGACGGGAGGAGCCCTGCCCTAGCCCCGCCCCCATCCTGCCCTAGCCCCGCCCCCGCCCCTTCCACTACCTCCCACTTCCCGCCCCCTCAGAACACCAACCCTCCCCCCCACTCCTTGTCCCCTGACTGCCCCCTCCTGGGACCCCTGCCCCTAACTGCTCCCCAGGACTCCACCCCCTATTTATGTACAGGCGTGACTACCTGCCCTTTCCTGGTTACTATACGCGGCCAGTCCGCATCCACATCCAGTAGTTAAAATAAATAAATAAATAAACTAATGATTTAAATTGGAATTTCATCCATTAATAAGTATTTATTATATAGTTAAAACCATTCTATTGAAGGGCAGATATTAAATAACACTAAATATGTTAATGTTCAAAACAATATTAAAAATTTTAAAATTTAGAGCATGGAAACCAAAATAGCTAAAATTTAGTTTTGACAAGATACACGGAATGGAAACTCCGGGATCTTTACCTGTCACTGAATATAGCCATCATACCAATAGTGGAATATAAAACAAGTCTACATATACTCTCCTTAAAATTTTTACTTCTGTCCATTCCCAATAATTGTAACAAATCATTATTACCTTCACTCCACTTGCCACGTGCCCCAAGCACAAAACCAAAGAAGTGGATATTTTTACCTCCCGTTAAGTTTTTAATTTCTTCCTCTAACTCAAGATAATAAGCCACCTTCTCACTGTGGGCTTGTTCCAAACTTCCGGCATTATCCTCCCATCGCACTGTAACATCAACCACCACTGCTGTATCTCCTTTTATAAATATAATATCCGGCTTTCTTAACTCACCCTTACTATTTCTCAAATGGGGCTCTATCATTGCCTTCCACCCTAATTTACCAACCTTATCCACAACTGCAGACACTACTCTATTATGCCTTTTTATCCTAGCATTCTTAGTCTTATAACATTGTCCTGAGATATGGGGAACAGTCTCCCGCACTTTACCGCACCATCTACAAAGAGCATTCACACCTCCTCTTCCTCTTGCTAATGTCTCCCTAGTAGGATAAATATTTGCCCTAAGCTGCAATGCTGCGATATACGCTGACGATTTAACTTTACTAGAGTTTCTAAAAATCGAATTACTAATTAAATCATTTTTAAAATATTTTATCCCTATTCCCTGACATCTCAGTTCCGACCATCTTAAAAATTCCTCTTCCCTCCATTTCTTGGGATGAGATGTTACTGCACTAAATGACAATATTTTATCCACAAGATTTTCTCCTGCATATAGATAAGATAGGTCCATCCAATCATCTCTCGAGACAATATGTCTCCTCCATTTACGAATTAACATATTTGGGATTTGCACACTAAACTTAGTGAGAGCTAAACCACCATCCCTACCTCTAGAATAAAATATCCCACCTGTGGTACACTGAGGTAAATGTAAAATCTCTTTAACTATTTTTCTAACTAACACATCAAGATCGTCTAAAAGATTAAAAGGGGGTTCTATTAAAAGAAGATTATAAAATAGCTTCGGTAAGATGTATGTCTGTAAAATTAATATTTTTTGGGCCGGTTTTAATGGGGCCTTAATTAAATTCTCACTCCAATCTTTCAATTTTTCTTTAAGTACCGGTCCCCCTACACCTATCCAGGGATCTATTCTAGCCCCTAAATATTTTTCAAAATCCCCTGGTTGAACATATTCAATCTTCTCTGACCCTATCTGCCAATTATCCTTAGGATTAACTACATAGGTTTTATGTTTAGTTAAAATATGAAAGCCTTTCGTTTTCTTCACATTAACAGAGAGATTAGTATTTTTACAAAACTCCTCTAAGATACCCAAATTTTTAATCATTCCTTTATATGAGCTACTTAAAATTGCCACATCATCGGCAAAAGCCAATGACGTGACACTATTACCCTTAACATAAAAACCACTTCCTTCTACTTCTAATCTAGTTAAAAGGGGATCCATAGCAATATTAAACAAAATTGGGGACAACGGGTCACCCTGCTTGACCCCCCTCCTAATTAAAATAGACTCAGTAGCTTCATCACCCACCCATACCCTAGTTGTGCAATTATCATAAAGGTCCCTAATAATATCTATAAAATGTTCATCTATACCAAATCTTCTCAACCCAGCTATTATATGTCCGTGTCCCACAGAATCAAATGCTTTAGCCAAATCTACGAACACTATTGCAATTTCATTCCCATTTCGTTTAGCCCCTTTAATCAAATTATCTAATATAGCAATATTTTCCTCACACCCAGGGGCGGATATAAACCCTTTTTGTCTACTACATATCTTAACTGTTTCCACCAGTCTTTTTGCTAATATTTTGGTATAGATTCTAATCCAAACTGACCCAATTGTCAATGGTCTCCAAGATGTTAACTTCTTCATTTCCTCCTCATCTTGTGTCTTTGGTATTAAAATCGTTCTATTTTTCTTAAATTCATCTGGTACCTGTCTATTTAGAAACCATATATTAAAAATTTTTGTAAGTATTAAGGAGTCTAAATTAAAAATATCCCACAAATTGCTCACTTTTACTTTATCTGGGCCAGGAGCACTATCTTTTCTTATTTCTGTTAAAGCTATTCTAATCTCATCCACAGAGATCGGACTCATTAATATATCATTATCCGCATTCTCTGTGGATGATGGCCACCCTATCATATTACCATGTCCAATTGTTCCCAAAATATTTACATAGTATTCCTCAATTTCTTTCATAGGGATAGCACACTTAGCCTTATCTGGCTCTCCCATTATAATGCGAGTCAATCTTCTTCTATCCTTATCAAATAATTGTTGATAGAATTTATACTTAGCTTTCTTTGTAGCATATCTCCTAATTGCATTAAATTGCTTCCTTCTCCCCTCCTTTCTAATCTTCCCTTTTCCTTTATTCCTCAACTCTATTTGACTTTCATTTCTAGGGTCCTGTCCCTCTACTAATGAATAACATAATTTTTCCAACATTGCCCATCCGAGAGCTTTTGTTAAATCCTCCTTTAATAATCCTTCAATTTCCCCTAAGCTATTTATTATTTCTCTTCCCTCCCTACTTTGTTTTCCCCGTTTACATATTTTCTCCACTAAATCCACTTCTGGATGTCCTTTTAGTGGGAAAATCCTCTCTCTTGGGGGCGGAATTTCTAATATATTTACTCTAATGTCCTCTACCTCAGTCACTTCCTCCCTATCTCCTGTTACCACTAACTTCTTCTTTGCTAATTCTCGTCTTTTATCTGATATTTGTTTATTCGTTTTGGTCCTCATCTCGCTCTCAATACATTTATTTATATTCCTTTTCCCAATATATTTCCTTTCCAACTGTATAAGCTGCGCAACCTCATCTTTAGTCCATATACGAGATCTAGTCGATCCCTCTTTGATCTTACTTTTAGCAGCCATATCTTCTTTTCTTTGCTCATTCCTCACAGCAGGGTGTCTATGTCTACAGTGTTGGCTCAATCCAGATCTAGTATGAAAACCAAGCCCACAGACCGAGCACGTATGGCTCTTCATTGGGGTATCCGCCTTCTTGGGTATGCACTTGGGGTAGTGGCAAGCTATATTATGATATTGAGAAGATTTTCCACATTTACTACATACAACTCGTATGGCTTTACTTTTATGAACCACATTAATGTGTTTGGCCCATTTACCAAATGTTGGTAATATCTGGGGACATATTGGACAATTAAAACTATCAACGGGATACTCTAAATAAAAAACCCCATCCTTCCACGAACTACTCTCTAATATATTTATATTACTACCAATACTGTTAAGATCCTTATTACGATCCCTATTAAAATCAGTACTTGATTCCCTAACATATGGATCATCAAATGTACTTAAATACTTAAAATCTGGATTAAAACTGTCCATAGTTAAATCATTAAAAGTGTCCCTTGTAAAAACCATCGGTAAGATAGATAAAATCTCCTCACCATGATCATCACAAACATTCTCCTCTACCTCCTCTCCATGCTCCACTGGGAGGACTTGATTCTCACTCTCATTCTCATGAGACTTCATTATAGTCCACACCATTTTATCCATTGGTCCAGCGACCCTGATCACACCCCTAATATATTTAACACTGTCAGCCGGGGCATCAAAGCCAACAGCGGGGGCGTTATTAACCCGGTCCAGCGCCAATCCGGTATAAAAATATAAATTACTTTTTTCCATAGCTAAAAGATTTACCCTTCTCAGGGGGAAACTAACCCTTTCCAGGGGGAAACTAACCCGTACCTGGGGGAAACTTACCCTTTCCAGGGGGAAACTAACCCGTGCCTGGGGGAAACTACCCTTACCAGGGGGAATCTAACCCTTACCAGGGGGAGTCAACCCGTACCTGGGGGAGGCTACCCTTACCAGGGGGGCATCCATGTGGCACCATATGGGGCTGCCCAACCCCATCCCACACCCCACTAAATGTGGGATGTGGGTTCGTCCTCCGCAATCCGCCTGGCTATCCAAGCCAGTTACCGACTCTCACCACGAGGAGGTAGCGGTTGGACTTGCAATCCAGAGGCTTTCCTCGAAGAGGGGTCCCAAACAGCATAATGTCGAGCTCTAACGGGCGTGTGAGAAAAGGCTCAGATCTTGGTAGGGGTTGCCCCTATTGACCGGGCTCACGCCCACCCCCACCTCACCGATAACCCATTCTCTCACTACCCTCAGGCAATGTTTCCGTCCAAGCCCGACAGCTGAGAGGGTCCAGAGACGCATGGAGAGCCATTAAGAGAGCCAAGCCTCCCTGCTCCTTGTCCCCTGACTGCCCCCTCCTGAGACCTTCCCCCCATCCTAACTGGCCCCCTAGGACCCTACCCCCTACCTGTCCCCTGACTGCCCCAACCCTTATCCACACCCCCACCCCCTGACAGACACCAGGGACTCCCATGCCCCATCCAACCACTCTCCACCCCGACAGCCCCCCCAGAACTCCCGACCCATCTAAACCCCTCTGCTCCCTGTCCCCTGACTGCTCCGATCCCTCTCCCCACTCCTGCCCCCTGACAGCTCCCCCAAACTCCTGACCCATCCAACCCTCCCCCCTGCTCCTTGTCTCTTGACTACCCCCTCCAGAACCTCCCTGCCACTTCTCTGACCCCCTGGCCCCCTTACCCTGCCGCTCAGAACAGAGTGCAGCAGGGGGAGGGGAGCAGGGGGCGGAGCTCCAGACTGCCGGAGGCCCGATGCGAACGGCCGACTGGCGATCTGCGAATGCAGGGAGGGGGAGGGAGGGAGAGAGAGGAGGGGAGTGGTCTCAAGTTGCAGGGGAGAGGAGGGGGAAGTGGAGGAGGGGCTCTGGCTGCCGGAACCCCTTGCGAGTGGTACGATCCGGCCAGCTGCCCTGTCAGCCGCGCACGCTCTGCATGGGGGGCAAATCCGGACATTTACAAATTCCCCCCGGATGCTATTTTTAACTCAAAAAAGCCGGACATGTCCGGGGGAATCCGGATGAATGGTAACCCTATATTTATTTTTTAAGAAATTCTAACACCTCCACTGTTTGCAGCAGGCCTTTGAAGTTCAACAGGAAGGAAGCCCATAGGCTAGAGAAGTGCCTTTTCCTTATCTCATGAAATTCCATTCAGGTTTAGCCAAGCTATAAACTGTTGGGGGAAAAAAATCATCATTTCACTTCTTTCGCCTACGTTCGCCAGAAATATGTTGGCAGCCTGCCAAAACAATAAATGAACATTCTGAAAAGCTTAGCTCACACCATTATCAAAGCAGTAGCAGTGCATGGGATGACCTGTGAGCTACTACAGCAGCTGTAGCCCCTTGGGGGAAAGAACTAGGCCAGGCTCCTCCTGACGACCCTCCCGGCCCCAGCAGCCCATCTCTCTCTCTCCGAGGCACGGCATGGGACAGGGGTTCCCCCAAGACCCTTCGCAAGAAGAGGGAAAGGAAACAGAAAAAGCTAGTTTTCCACCAAGAACCTCCCAGACAGATTCAGCCAATCCACTTTGTATGGGATAACAGCCTTCTCCTGGTGCCAGTTAACATAACTCAAATGGTTGTCATCTGTGCCGTAGTACTTATGGGTCAGGGTTAAAATGATGGTGATGATGCAGGGATCAGCAGGGTATAGTGGCACATAACATAGGTAGGATTTTTTAATGTAATTTCTAGAGTGAATAACAAAATGGAATTTTCATCCAACAGAAAATCCCAATATTGCAATACTTGTTTTCGTCCCAAATTGGGACAAAAAGTCAAAATATTGAAGCTGCCTTCAGCATGAAAAGCTCAAAAAAAATTAGTTTGACATTTTCAGTTGAAAATGGAGGCGTGCTCTGGACAAATTATGTTCTATAAAAACCTTGATTCCTAAGAACTCTGGAAATAAACAGCCCCTAAATGTCTCAAGTTGGGCTCCCAAAGTCAGTGGAAGCTTGTGACAGTTTTGGCTTTAAACTCTTTGCCTCAGCTCCTCATTTGTAAAATGGGGCTAGTAATACCTGATCTCATAGGGTGTGAAGATAAATTCTAGAGCTTTCAAGCGATTAATAAAATTAATCGCAATTAATCGCGAGATTAATCGCGCTATTAAACAACAATAGAATACCATTTATTTAAATCTTTTGGATGTTTTCTACATTTTTGAATATATTGATTTCATTTACAACACAGAATACAAAGTGTAGAGTGCTCACTTTATATTTATTTTTGATTACAAATATTTGCACTGTAAAAAACAAAAAAGAAATAGTATTTTTCAATTCAACTAATGCGAGTACTGTAGTGTAATCTCTTTATCATGAAAGTTGAACTTACAAATGTAGAATTTTGCACAAAAAAATTACTGCATTCAAAAATAAAACTACGTAAAACTGTAAAGCCTACAAGTCCACTCAGTCCTACTTCAGCCAATCGCTTAGACAAACAAATTTGGTTACAATTTGCAGGAGATGATGCTGCCCGCTTCTTGCTTAAAATGTCACCTGAAATTGAGAACAGGCATTCACATGGGACTGTTGTAGCTGGCGTCACAAGATATTTACATGCCAGATGCGCTAAAGATTCATGGCCCTTCATGCTTCAGGCATCATTCTAGAGGGCACGTGTCCATGCTAATGATGGGTTCAGCTCAATAACAGTCCAAAGCAGAGCAGACCGACGCATGTTCATTTTCATCATCTGAGTCAGATGCCACCAGCAGAAGGTCGATTTTCTTTTTTGGTGGTTCGGGTTCTGAAGTATCCGCATCTGAGTGTTGCTCTTTTAAGACTTCTGAAAGCATGCTCCACACCTCGTCCCTCTCAGATTTTGGACGGAACTTCAGATTCTTAAATCTTGGGTTGAGTGCTGTAGCTATTTTTAGAAATCTCACATTGGTACCTTCTTTGCGTTTTGTCAAATCTGCTGTTAAAATGTTCTTAAAACAACATGTGCTGGGTCATCATCCTAGACTGCTATAACATGAAATATATGGCAGAATGCATACAAAACAGAACAGGAGACATACAATTCTCCCCAAGGAGTTCAGTCACAAATTTAATTAGCACATTATTTTTTTAATGAGTCTCATCAGCATGGAAGCATGCCTCTGGAATGGTAGCAGAAGAATGAAGGGGCATACGAATGTTTAGCATATCTGGCACGTAAATACCTTGCAATGCTGGCTACAACAGTGCTATGCGAATGCCTGGTCTCACTTTCCGGTGACATTGTAAATAAGAAGTGGGCAGCATTATCTCCCGTAAATGTAAACAAACTTGTTTCTCTTAGCGTTTGGCTGAACAAGAAGGAGGACTGAGTGGACTTGTAGGCTCTAAAGTTTTATATTGTTTTGTTTTTGAGTGCAGTTATGTAACAAAAAAGTCTACATTTGTAAGTTACACTTTCACGATAAAGAGATTGCACTATAGTACTTGTATGAGGTGAATTGAAAAATCCTATTTTTTTAATCATTTTTACAGTGCAAATATTTGTAATCAAAAATAATAATATCAAGTGAGCACTGTAAACTTTGTATTCTATATTGCAATAGAAATCAATACATTTGAAAATGTAGAAAAAACATCCAAAAATATTTAATAAATTTCAGTTGGTATTCTATTGTTTAACAGTGCGATTAATCATGATTAATTTTTTGAGTTAATCGCGTGAATTAACTGAGATTAATCGACAGTCTTAATAAATTCATTACTGCTTGTGAAGCACTCAGATACTGTGGTGAGAGCATCCTAGACACCCCCATGAGGATATAAATAATTCTGGCTTCAGTGCAGGTTTTGGATGGTGTCCTGTAAACAAGCCTAGGGCCCCACAGTGAGTGAGGAGGTTAAAAAAGGAATATTGAAATCACACTAAGCAAGCACCATCCTGTCTGTGCACTCAATGAGACAGGGGTCCTGTGGTGAAAAAAATGTGATTATACAAATAAAATGTATCACAATGGATACACACAAGGGGGCCAAAAATGTTAGCAACCTTAATTTGGGCATTTCCTAACTTTTGAGTGCTTGACTCGTGTGTGTGTGTGTAAAGTATAGAGTATCTAAGTGACAACAAAGGTCTGACATGATAACCATCTAAAGTTATATGAAGTATGCATACATCAGATAAATTATTTAGGGTAATGTAAGCAGAAGTAATGGACTGAAATTAATAAAAGGAAAATTTATTTAGGCTAAACACCAGGGAAACTTCCTGACAGGACACTCTAAAACCATGGAATGCTCTCCTAAGCAAAGAAGTGGAAAGCTAAACTAGACAAAGTTATAGAAAACTGGACTACAAACAAACTAGATGCTGGACTAATGGAGGGATAGTTCAGTGGTTTGAGTATTGGCCTGTTGAACCCAGGGTTGTGAGTTCAATTCTTGAGGGGGCCATTTTGGGAACTGGGGTAAAAATCTGTCTAGAGATTGGTCCTGCTTTGAGCAGAGGGTTGGACTAAATGACCTCCTGAGGTCTCTTCCAACCCTGATATTCTATGATTTCTAACTAGAGGGGGTCTTTCAGATCTCTGATTTATAAGCTTCTATGATTGGCCTCACTGTAAATTTAAATGAATACAGTGAAGTTCCATTATAGGTCAGTTTAAGAATGTCAAGCCTTCAAAATCTTATATGAATTATAAATTTTTAGGAATTTTTAATCATTGTAGAGTGTACATTTCACAATTTTGATGCCAGATGCAAATTAAACAATATCATTTCAAATTGGTTTAATCAAGGGATCAAATATCATGAGTGCCAATTCTCTCATCTCTTCACAGTGGTCATAATCCAGCAGCTGTTATTTATGATCCTTTTATGTTACAAAGGGAGCTGAGCCTAGTCTTTCGAATTCAAGAAATACCTATGTAAATGCTGTACATTTGGAACCAGCTGTAGGGTAGAGGAACTGATTACCCTGGGTATTGTTTTGTCAGTATTGTTGGTCAGTTTCATTCTGCTGTCAGCTCCACGTGTAAATTATTCTAGGTTTCTCTCTTTCTTGGTTAAGACTCCCTATTCTCAGTGGCAGAGGCTATGTGCCAAACAAAAAGCCATCCGCTGGCATCACTTGCGGTAGAGACAGGACTTGGGTGTCATGAATATACAGAGGTTTCTTTATTCAGAGTGCTGGGCACAGATACGCCCTGCAGTTCTTCCTGGCTCTTTAGTTCCTAAACCAACTAGCACAGCTGCTCAATGCCAACACAAAGGCCTTGTCTTCACTTTATTGGGTTAGGACACCACCTTGCAGGGTTGAGTTAACTAACATGATATTGACCAGGAGTTTGCAATTAGCATAGACAAGGACACATTGTGTTCAGCATCATGTCCACTAGTCATGGTTACATTCTGGTCCCTCAAATTTAGGCTATTCAGAGTGCTACATATTTTTGTGTTCAAAATACAGTAACTCCTTGCTTAACATTGTAGTTATGTTCCTGAAAAATGTGACTTTAAGCAAAACGATGTTAAGCAAATCCAATTTCCCCATAAGAATTAATGTAAATGAGGGGGAGGGGGTTAGGTTCCAGGGGAAAATTTTTCACCAGACAAAAGACTATATTATATATATGTATACACAGTATAAGTTTTAAACAAACAGTTTAATACTGTACACAGCAATGATGACTGTGAAACTTGGTTGAGGTAGTGGAGTCAGAGGGTGGGATATTTCCCAGGGAGTGCCTTACTGCTGAATTATGAACTAGAACTCGGCTAAGCCCTCAAGGGTTAACACATTGTTGTTAATGTAGTCTCATACTCTAAAAGGCAGCACGAATGAAGGGAGGGGAGACAGCCTGGCAGACAGAGACACACACCCTGTGTGAGAGAGATGTGCGTTGCCCCTTTAAGTACACTGACCCCACTCTAAGTACATTGCTTTTTTAAGTAGATTAACAAATTGAGACAGCAGCTGCTACCAGCAAGCTCCCTCCGTCCTGAGCCCTGTCGTGTCGTGTCGTCCCTCCCGCCTCACCCCGCTCTATGGAGATGGGGTAAGCGGGGGGGCAGGAGCAGGGGGAGGGGGACACCCTGACATTAGCCCCCCCTCCCCTCCTGCACAGCATGCAGGAAGCTCCCGGGAGCAGCTGTAAGGCAGAGGGCAGGAGCATCACATGGCAGTGGGGGGAGGGACAGCTGAACTGCCGGCAACTGATAGCCTGCTGGGTGACTGCTGCATAGGGAACTTAGGAGAGTGGGGAACTGGTAGGGGGGCTGCTGGTCCACCCTGGTTCCAAGCCCCCACCACCAGCTAGCTCCAACGGGCTGCTCTTTCTGCAAGCAGTGGACAAAGCAGGCAGCTGCCAAACAACGTTATAAGGGAGCATTCTGCAACTTTAAACGAGCATGTTCTCTAATTAATCAGCAACAAAACAATGTTAACCGGGACGACTTTAAGTGAGGAGTTCTGTAATGGACAAGTGTAGACATTGTCAGGGCAAGTTTGATAGGGAGCAGTTGGGCTTTTGGTGCGCACACAAGCATGTGCCTTTGTTTTTTGACAACCAGGAAACTGTTGAGGCTCTTGCTAATGAAGAGAAGATACATCTTCCTATAGTTCTGCTTTTTTAGCAGGGGCAGACATGACATTAAATTTGGAAGAGGAGGGATTTGAATTCTTCATTTCTCATTTCTTGGCATCAACTATATGCCTCACCGTACAATACATTATCTGCCATACATCCAACACAGGTAGAGAAGCACATTAACTTGATGTTTCTGCTAAAATGAGTAGTAGTAACATAGTTAAAGTGTTGTCATGAGGCTTCAGAGTTGACACCCCTTTGAGAAGAATTTATCATTTAAGAACTCTGTTTCAGGCTAACTGAAGACTCATGCAGGCAGCACTTCATCATTGTATGTTCCTTTCACATCGTGATGGTTTTCTTTAAAATAAACACGTTAGAGAATTAATTTATGTTTTTCCAATGAAAACTTGCATTTTAGAACATTATTATGCAGCAAATTCAAAGGAAAGACAACTTGTGTTAATTTATATGGCAACATAATCTCTTTATGAACTCTGTATATATTATTGTTATATCCACCATGGTTTACTATTAATTGATGGCTGGGATGGAAAAATACAGTATCATCATTATATCTATACACTAGCCTTCTTCAGACTTAAGAGCAGTTACAAAATATATACCAGAGAATGACCTATTTACATTACAACATTAATCAGGGCAGTAGAGACAAAAAACCCAAATAATTATTCATGTCTTTCTCCTTTGCTCCCCAGAGACATCAAATACATATATTTTGGTTACTTATTTAATGTTGACAAGGACAAATTAGTTAGTGCTGTTGTTTGAATTAAGAGACCTAACTTCTACTGCTAACTTATGGCAGTTTTATAATTAATTTGATTTCAACGCTTGATCGCTGTCTTGACTACTGGAACAGAAAATGGCTCTCAAGAGGTGTTCAGGTGGGAATATAAATGAACACATACTTTTGCCTATAAGATTGGCTAAATATTTCAGTAGGAAACTTTAGATTATAATTAATATAATACTTTTGTAACACTTCCTAGCAAATTAATAGCTTAAAAGTCTGGAAACATAAGAATCTATCATAATATCACCCTCCAGATGCATAAAGTCTTCAGGCTTTAATCTCCTTTCACTTATAGAATCATAGGGTTAGAAGGGACTGCAAGGATCATCTAGTCTAACCTCCTGCCAAGATGCAGGATTTGTTGTGTCTTATACTGATGTAAGTCAGTTTAAGTCAATGGAGTAAAAGAGGTGTGAGAGAGGAGAGTCAGGTCCTTCATCTGCTTAATTCTCTAGTCTTACACTTTTTGCTAAAATGTCACCCCATCAGTCTAAATGTCCCACCCACAAAGATGAATACAATACAGTGCTGAATGATATAACTGTAAAAAAAGCCTACATAAAATGAGAGACTTTGGCTTTTTACCAACTTCCCAACAAAGCAAAAATATGTCATTTTCATATTACTGCAGGTTTGAAAATTTTCTATGATCAAAACATTTTTATTGTATCCTTTACTGAGTAATTTCCCAAGGGAGAACAATGATTCTTTCCTTGAACAACTTAGCTTTATAAAACATTAAAATTTGGATTTTAATATAAAGACTCGTGGAGTGCATTAGAATGTAATACTGTCCACTAACCAGGTAATAATTCAAGCAGCAGCAGGAATCCTAGAAGTGAGGGCAAAGTAGTTGCTAATGACTCTTCTCTAAAGGTTTTCTCTTTCTCAATGCTTACTAGGCCTATTGCATGCCATACTAGCCAACTGAACAGTGGTACTCAACTGAGACAGCCAGCAAAATGTTTTTGTTTTGAGCTAGAACCCGATGAACAAGTTGTCAACCATTTTAGTAGGATATTGGAATTCTCAAGAGAGGTTAGGCCCTTCTTGAGGAAAAAAGGAGGAAGATTGGACTCCTCTCCTCACCTACCAGAGTCAGGTGAGTTGGTGGAGCCTGTCTTCGCCCCCAAGGCACACAGAATAAGAGAGTCCAAAACATTCACATCTTGCCTGGAAGTGCAGGGAGGACATGAGGCTTTTAAATACAGGTTCAGAATTAGAAGCAACCAACAAGAGGGATCTGCCTTTGGTAGATATCTGGCCTGGAAATGTATTACTCATTGGATAGACACCTACTATTGTGTGTTAACTGGTGGTATTTGAAGGAGAGTATTTTCCTGTTATGACTTTGTATGGAGCACCCTATTGCCTTTTGTTAATATTTTTTATAGACCATTTGCTCTTTTTAATGCTACTGGTAAAGTATCTGAATTGCTACTTTCTGTAGATACCCCAGCTCTGCCTGGTATCGTCCTGCAATATCACGCACGTGTGTTTGCACTTTCTAGAACCAATTTGGCCATTGCAATAACAGCAAGACCTCAGACAAGTAGTGGAACTCCTTACTGGGGATGGGCAAAATGAAAACTAGCCTCTCACTTTAGCTGGATCTGAATCTTTCTGCTGGTGCAGACCCAAGTCTGCAGTGTGTGCTAGGCCCAAAATCCTAGTACAGTGTTGGGATTTCCCCAAGATCTCTTCCACTCGGTTCCCCTGGAACTCAGTTTGACTCCAGTCTCGTAACTCAGGTTCTTTTATTTGGCATACAGAAAAGCTACGTTTAATAGATCAGAGTCAAGCAGAGGGGATGGTGACAGGTCATGCCACACATCCAAAGTTACACAGCAAAAATCTTTCTTTATGTACATTTACACTTAACATTGCATTTACTATACACTGCATCCAGGGCCGGCTCTAGGCACCAGCAAAACAAGCTGGTGCTTGGGGCGGCACATTTTTAGGGGCGGCATGGCCAGCACCAGAATGCCGCCCCTAAAAATGTGCCCCGGCCACCCTAGCTCGCCACAGCGCGCGAAACAGCTGATTCGCGTGCCGCTTCTCCCCCTCCCTCCCAGGCTCTCAAACCTGGGAGGGAGGGGGAGATCCCGAGCGGCCGCGGCGCGCGAAACAGCCGCTTCTTCCCCTCCCTCCCTCCTAGGCTTGAGAGCCTGGGGGGAGGAGGCAGAGCTGGGGATTTGGGGAAGGGGCGGAGTTGAGGCGGGGCCGGGGGAGTGGGGTAATTAAAAAACGGGGGGGGGGGGGGGCGGCCAAAATTGTTTTTGCTTTGGGTGGCAAAAATCCTAGAGCCGGCCCTGACTGCATCCCATGTTTTAGGATTGGCTTGGTCACTTTGCAGGAATCAATCACTGTACAGCATGCTCTGTCCACGCACTGTCCATGCACGACTTACTCTCTACCTCATCTTACGTTCCAGGCTTATTTTATCCATTGTTATTCTGTTCATTATAACTGGTTTCCTGGGCATCCCCTGCCCCCATATCTTTGCTAGTACAGACATTCTGTTTCCAGCGGGCTGATCCATTTACCTCCCTGTTCCTGTCTCCCAAGAAATCTAGACTCACCTATGTCCAATTATTAATATTAAACCAGGCCTACATGCCACAGCTTTTGTTTTTCTTATTTATATTAGCATTTGTTTTATTTGCATTTGGGGGAGTAGGGTTAATTTTTTTTAAGTTTGCTACCCAGCAACAAATTTATCAAGACCACAATAGTTGTAATTAATTATTAATACTTTGCTTAAAGTATGCCCCACCAGGGCATAATCCCACGTTATAAACTTGCTCTGCCTTTAAAGTATTCTTCAGTGATTTTAACTTTGCTTTTTATCACACTATAAAAAAACTACAAAATATAAAAAAGCCTGGAATGTAAGATGAGGTAAAGAGTAAGTCGTGCATGGACAGAGCATACTGTACGGGGATTGATTCCTGCTAAGTGACCAAGCCAATCCCAAAACGTGTAACACAACATACAGTAAATGCAATGTAATGTGTAAATGTATACAAAGGAAAAGGCTTGCTGTGTAACTCTGGATATGTGGCCTGCCTTATAGCCACCCCTGTACTTGAGTCTGATCAACTAAGTGTAGCTCTGCTGTATGCCAAATAAAGGACTGGAGTTGAACTGAATTCTTGGGGAACCAATAGAAGAGGTCTCAAGGGAACCCTAGCATAGCCTTGACCAGTGGTTCTCAAACCAGAGTATGCATACCCTGGGGGGTACACAGAGGTCTTCTGGGAGAACAGCAACTCATCTAGATATTATCCTTCTTTTACAACAGGTTACATAAAAAGTCAGTATAAAACTAAAATGTCATACAGACAATGATTTGTTTAAACTACTCTATATACACTATACACTGAAATGTAAGTACAATATTTATATTCCAATTGATTTATTTTATAATTATGTGGTAAAAATGAGAAAGTGAACAATTTTTCAGTAATAGTGTGCTGTGACACTTTTGCATTTTTATGTCTGAATTTGTAAGCAAATAGTTTTTAAGTGAGGTGAAACTTGGGGTACGCAAGACAAATCAGACTCCTGGAAGGGGTACAGTCGTCTGGAAAGGCTGAGAAGCACCAGCCTTGATTATGTTATAAGATGAGCAACTTTCTTCTCTCAATGTTTCCATGTAGGTTCTGGGCCAGGGCCTGGAGGAAGAACATCCCTTTCAGAGTTTCCCTCCAACCTATGTCAGTTTCTGTCATCTCCTGTCTCTCATATGGTACTGGTCCCTCCAGGGGATTCAAGGGGAGAGGTTTTAGTTCATCTGGAGGCTTGACATAGTGATGGTGTCCTTTTCTACTGCGGTGACATTACAGATTACTATGTGCTTGTGGTTCCTTTACTCTGTTGCAGAGCTTTGGTGTCTGGGAGACCCTGCTCTGACTATCTTTGAACTGTAACACCAAACCTGAGCCACCCTAGACTTAATACAATAAGTATAGCAAATGGGCTAACTATTTTGACAGTGCTAAATTGCCTAGTGATCTTGTTCCTTCTTTGTTTCTGTTTGCAGGAGCTGAGGAAGAGTGACCAGCCTTGCTGATTTTGGGTTTGGTTGGTTGGTTTTTGTTTAAGTTCACTAGTAAAGTTATTTATTGACCATGTATTGTGTTCAACCTGTTATGTCATGTGTCAGCAGAGCAAAAACCAGCCCCAGGGTAAATGGCAAGTGCAAATTACTGCTGTCAGTAGGGTTACCATACGGCCGGATTTTCCCGGACATGTCCGGCTTTTTGGGCTTCAAATCCCCGTCCGGGGGGAAATCCCAAAAAGCCGGACATGTCCGGGAAAAATCGGGACATGCGGGGCCGGTGGTGCTGAGCCGGGGGCCGGGGGCCGGGCCGGCGGTGCTGAGCCGGGGGACGGGGGACGGGGCGGCGGTGCTGAGCCGGGGGCCGGGGCGGCGGTGCTGAGCCGGGGGCCGGGGGCCGGGGCGGCGGTGCTGAGTCGGGGGCCGGGCCGGCGGTGCTGGGCCGGGGGCCGGGCCGGCGGTGCTGGGCCGGGGGCCGGGCTGGCGGTGCTGGGCCGGGGGCCAGGGGCTGGGGCGGCGGTGCTGAGCCGGGGGCTGGGGTGGCGGTGCTGAGTCGGGGGCCAGGCCGGCGGTGCTGGGCCGGGGGCTGGGGGCCGGGCCAGCGGTGCTGGGCCTGAGCCGACCCAGGCTGGAGAGGCCGGGGGGGCCAGACTGGGCCGCGCCTCCTCCCCCCACGCCCCCTTTACCTTCAGGCTTCCCGCGAATCAAATGTTCGCGGGAAGCAGGGGAGGGGGCGGAGTTGGGGCGGGACTTTGGGGAAGGGGTGGAGTTGGGGCGTGGGCATGGGCAGGGGCGAGGCCCCATGGAGTGTCCTCTTTTTGGACACTCAAAATATGGTAACCCTAGCTGTCAGGGAGTAGGGACAGAATTGTGACCGAGTTAATTCCTTCCCGAGACACCTCCTGGAGCCATACACTACCCTTGACACAAGGTATTGAGAAAAGGCTGAGTCTAGCCCTAAGTGAATGATGCTGCATGGTATTTAATGTCCTTTGGGAGCCTCTCTTCCTATCAGTTCTGAATAAAGGACATGGCAGGACTTTTCCTTAACGTTTTGGAGGATATGAAGCTCACCCTTTAAAGATGAGCTCCTGTAGGTGTTTTTCTGGTCACCTAATGCATTATTTCCACTAGCAGGAACACATTCACTTCCTGGAGCACAGTAATATGTGCTGAGAGAAGAATGCTTCCTGTTGCAGGTCACAATTCAAAAACTGTGTTTGCATAAAGAACAAGTGGGGTGGCAGGGTGAAGAGGGAGGGAGGAAATGTGTAAGGAAAATACTTTTGTGTATGTTAACCTGGCCAAAAGCCATTTCCCCAGCAGCTGGATTTCTCTCACATAGCTCTTTCATTCCAGGCTAGTGGTGCAATTTTTCTTTTCTAACCTGTCATGGAAGAGAATTATTTTTGTTTTTCTTTTTGTTTACATTACACATGTGTTAAGAGTTATCCAAGCTCATGCTTCATGAGGTAAGCTGATCAGACTGGAATATCCCCTGCCCAACCCCATATGCAGTATTGCATTATTGACGGGAGTGGGGGGAAACCTTCTTCTGATATGGCTGGAGACTGGGTACCAGACTTGATGAATCAGTGATCTAAACTGGTATGGCAAATCATATGTTCCTTTATCCAATCTTCACCTGCTTGGTGAAGAGACTACAATAAAGTAAAAATCTAACAGAGGAGAGAAAAGGAGACTTTAAAATGGTCCTTTTCATTAGAGCCAAGAAAATAAGCCTGCTGCATTAAAAAAAAATCAGTGATATTTCCTGAAGTGTTAAAAAAAAATTGCATACTGATTTAGTTGTGTTCAACCAATGAAGCTCTAACATAAGGGAAAGAGTGGTTGAAAGAGAAGCCTATGCCCTAAGACTCCAAACCTAACAATGAATTCCTGGTAACCACAAAACTAATCAATGCCTATGCAGGAGGATGAGATTGCTACAATGTCTAATAAGGATAAAGAACAGGAGTACTTGTGGCACCTTAGAGACTAACAAATTTATTTCAGCATAAGCTTTCGTGGGCTACAGCTCAGATGCATCTGAAGAAGTGAGCTGTAGCCCACGAAAGCTTATGCTGAAATAAATTTGTTAGTCTCTAAGGTGCCACAAGTACTCCTGTTCTTTTTGCGGAGACAGACGAACACGGCTGCTACTTTGAAACCTGTAATAAGGATAAAACACTGTAAAAAGAAGAGCCAAAAATGTCTGTACAGGCAGTTATGAGGTATGGGTGAAATCAGGGGCCAAATCTGAGTAATGGTGATCTGCACCAGCTAAAGCTCTGGCCTCATGTTGTCTAATGTTGAGCCCACTCAAATGTTGTGGGTTTGAAAGTTAAACAAATATTATTGGGAACATATTTCATATAAGATCGACTTTGAAAAATGGATCTTAATGCAAAAACAGATATAGAAGAACTACAGTAAAAAGGGCAGAAAAGAAAAGAAATATATACAGGCCACGTATTGCTGCCAGCCTGTAACAGGGTCCGAGAGATATTCTATCCAAATACACAACACAAGCTTCCTGGTAACTAGAAAAAACTGTTTTATTTGACTCACCCTTGGGAAAGAAACCTGGGGTTAATTTACAAGAAATATAATTTTTCAGATTCAAAGTAGTTTTTGGAATACCACATATACTCCCCCCAAAAGATTGCAAGGTACACAACTCAAACAAGTGTACACATCACACAACCCCGAGAGTTACCCAGTGTTAAGAAACTCAGCAGTTGCAACACCACGTATAGTTTCTAAAGGCCTGGTCCTGCAATTCAATCCAAATGGGTGTCCCTTTGTGTGCATGTGTGACAGTCTCCATCTTGGTCAACACATGCGGGAGTGAACTAGGCACCTCCATAGCTAAAAGCGTGAGTTTATGCAGTGTGAGGAAAAGAGCCAAGGCTTATAAATGGAGCTGTAGTAGACTTATATCCACTATGGATCAGGCACAGAGAGGGACTTGAAACACCCTCTCAGTGGGTTACACAGGCCAAGCCCCATTAACTTTAAGTCAGGCTCTGCAGAGGCACCAAGGTGCCACCCACGTAGATCCAATTGCAGGACTGGGGACTAACACTTGTGACTGGTTAGGAATTAAACAAAAAGACGGCCTATTATAAATGCCCCGCCACACACACACAGTCACTCTCAGAAGTAAAGCCGTCAAGAGGTAATGTTCCTGGAAAAGTGTTTCAACATTTAAAGCGCTTTGGCAGAGTGAACATAGACTGTATGAAACCTCTGGGAAAGTTCCTGTGAAGGAAAAAAATGTTTTCCAACTACTTAAATGTTATAAAAAAAATACTGTATGATACAGAGTATGTCAAAGCATTAGAAAACGTACCTAATGTAAGATCAAATATAAAGCCTACTGTTAAACATAGTGTTTAGACTGCTCAATCTAGCCCTCAGATCAGGAAATTCCAAGAGTTAATGGGCCAAGGTCATCCCTTGTAGCACTCCATTGAAGCTGTTTTGCAGTCACATAACTCAGCCACATTACACACATGAAGCATTTCTATTCCAGTTTAATGTATTAATGTTTGTGTTATTTAATCCATGTTATGGAATATACAGGATGTGCCATATGTGGGAGTTCACACTGTAGTAGAATTATTGAGCTAAATCATCCTTGTTGTAAAGCGTTAGGTGTAACAAGACAACTGAACTAAAGAAAAGATGGTCCTGAGACTAGGGAATTGGGTTGTAATTCAGGAGACCTATGTTCAGCTCCTGCCTCTTCTACAGACTTCATGTATGACCTTTGGCAAGCCACTTAGAGTAGGTCTACATTTACTGTAGAGTATAGAGTGCATAAACTGTATACCCAGCTAGCACAGGTATAATAGCCATGTAGATGCTGAAGCACTGCATAGTAGAGTAGAGTGCCCTATATGCCTGAATCTTAGGGTATATACCCTACCCTTCCCAAGCAGTGTCTCCCACATCTGCACTCCTATTTTTAGCAGTGTAATGTCCCTCTGCTTCCCCACTGCCAGAGTCTTTAATTTCACGGGGGAAAGGCTCCAACAGCTCCTACCTCCCAGGCCCTTTCCCCAATGCAGTGAGAGGCTCCGGCAGTATGGAGCTGCTGGAGACTTTCCCTGCTGCCATCCCCCTGCTGAAGCCTTTCACAGCCACATGTAACTACATTCCACAGTGGGTGAAGATACAGCCTGCCATTCACTGCAGCATGTAACTATACATACACATACCCTGGGAGGCTAATATGAGGGAGAAAGGTCTCCAGGAGAACTGGATGCATTCTAAAGAAGCCTTATTGAGGGAACAGGAACAAACCATCCCGATGTGCAGAGAGAATAGCAAATATGGCAGGCAACCAGCATGGCTTAACCGAGAAATCTTTGGTGAACTTAAACACAAAAAGGAAGCTTACAAGAAGTGGAAACTTGGACCGATGACTAGGGAGGAGTATAAAAATATTGCTTGAGCATGCAGGGGTGTAATCAGGAAGGCCAAAGCACAATTGGAGTTGCAGCTAGCAAGGAATGTGAAGGGTAACAAGAAGGGTTTCTAGAGATATGTTAGCAACAAGAAGGTCAGGGAAAGTGTGGGACCCTTACTGAATGGGGGAGGCAACCTAGTGACAGATAATGTGGAAAAAGCTGAAATACTCAATGCTTTTTTTGCCTCCATCTTCACAGACAAGGTCAGCTCCCAGACTGTTGCACTGGGCAGCATGGTATGGGGAGGAGGTGAGCAGCCCTCAGTGGTGAAAGAACAAGTTAAGGACTATTTAGAAAAGCTGGACATACACAAGTCCATGGAGCTGGATGCAATACATCCAAGGGTGCTGAGGGAGTTGGCTGATGTGATTTCAGAGCCATTGGCCATTATCTTTGAAAACTCGTGGCATTTGGGGGAGGTCCTGGACAATTGGAAAAAGGTAAATATAGTGCCCATCTTTAAAAAAGGGAAGAAGGAGAGTCCGGGGAATTACAGCCACACCTCAGTTCCTGGAAAAATCATGGAGCGGGTCCTCAAGGAATCCATTTTGAAGCACTTGGAGGAGAGGAAGGTAATCAGGAAAAGTCAACATGGATTCAACAAGGGCAAGTCATGCCTGACCAAACTGATTGCCTTCTACGATGAGATAACTGGCTCTGTGGATATGGGGAAAGCGGTGGACATGATATACCTTGACTTTAGCAAAGCTTTTGGTACAGTGTCCCATAGTATTCTTGCCAGCAAGTTAAAGAAGTATGGATTGGATGAATGGACTATAAGATGGCTAAAAAGCCGGCTAAATCGTCAGGCTCAATGGGTAGTGATCAACAGCTCAATGTCAAGTTGGCTGCTGGTATCAAGTGGAGTGCCCCAGGGGTTGGTCCTGGGGCCGGTTTTGTTCAACATCTTTATTAATGATCTGGATGATGGGATGGATTGCGCCCTAAGCAAGCTCGTAAGATGACACTAAGCTAGGGAGAGAGGTAGATACTCTGGAGGGTAGGGATAGAGTCCAGAGATACCTAGACAAATTGGAGGACTGAGCCAAAAGAAATCTGATGAGGTTCAACAAGGACAAGTGCAGAGTCCTGCACTTAGGACGGAAGAATCCCATGCACTGCTACAGGCTGGGGACCGACTGGCTAAGCAGCAGTTCTGCAGAAAAAGACCGGGGGATTACAGTGGACAGGAAGCTGGATATGAGTCAACAGTGTGCCCTGGATAACGGTATATTGGGCTGCATTAGTAGGAGCATTGCCAGAAGATCGAGGGAAGTGATTATTCCCCTCTATTCAGCACTGGTGAGGCCACATCTGGAGTACTGCATCCAGATTTGGACCCTCCACTACAGAAAGCATATGGACAAATTGGAGAGAGGCCAGCAGAGGGAAATGAAAATGACTGGGGCACATGACTTATGAGGAGAGGCTGAGGGAACTGGGCTTATTTAGTCTGCAGAAAAGAAGAGTGATAGGGAATTTGATAGCAGCCTTCAACTACCTGAAGGGGGGTTCCAAAGAGGATGGAGCTAGGCTGTTCTCAGTGGTGGCAGATGATGGAACAAGGAGCAATGGTCTCAAATTGCAGTGGGGGAGGTCTAGGTTGGATATTACAAAAAACTATTTCACTTGGAGGGTGGTGAAGCACTGGAATGGTTTACCTAGGGTGGTGGTAGAATCTCCTTCCTTAGAGTTTTTAAAGCCTGGCTTGACAAAGCCCTGGCTGGGATGATTTAGTTGGGGTTGGTCCTGCTTTGAGCAGGGGGTTGAACTAGATGACCTCCTGAGGTCTCTTCCAACCCTAATCTTCTATGATTACATGATACGCCAGTGGTTCTCAACCAGGGGCGCACAAACCCATAGGGGTACACAGAGGTTTTCCAGGGTATACATCAACTCATCTAGATATTTGCCTAGTTTTACAATAGGCTACATAAAAAGCACTAACAAAGTCAGTACAAACTAAAATGTCATACAGACTATGACTTGTCTATACTGCTCTACATACTATACCGGGGTGGGCAAACTTTTTAGCCCAAGGGCCACATCTGGGTGGGGAAATTGCATGCAGGCCATGAATGTATGACTGGGGCAGGGGGTTGGAGTGCGGGAGGGAGTGCGGGGTGTGTGTGGGGGGGGTGTTCAGGAAGGGGCTCAGGGCAGGGGGTTGGGATGCAGGGAGGGGTGCAGAGTGTGGGAGGGGACTCGGGGCAGGGTACTGGGGTGCAGGAGAGGTGTGGGGTGCAGCAGGAGGCTCAGGGCAGGGGGTTGGGGTGTGGGGTGCAGGAGGGGTGTGGGGTGCAGCAGGAGGCTCAGGGCAGGGGGTTGGAGTGTGGGGGTGTGTGGGAGGGGGCTCAGGGCAGGTGGTTGGGGTGCAGGAGGGATGCAGGGTGTGGCAGGGGGCTCAGGGCAGGGGGTTGGGGTGCAGGAAGGGTTCGGGGTGCAGGCTCTGGCCCAATGCCGCTTACCTGGAACGGCTCCGGGGTGGCAGTGGTGCCGTGCCGCTAAGGCAGGCTCCCTGTCTGCCAGGGCCCCACGCCGCTCCCGGAAGCAGCCAGCACCACATCGCTGAGGCCCCTGTGGGTGGTGGTAATGGGCTCCACGTGCTGCCCTCACGTACGGGTATCACACCCGAAGCTCCCATTGGCCGCGGTTCTCCGTTCCCGGTTAATGGGAGCTTTTGGGGGAGGTACCAACAGGTGAGGGCAGTGTGCGGAGCCCTCTGCCCCCCTCCCCGCCAGGGGCCGCAGGGACGTGGTGCCTGCCGCTTCCGGGAGCAGTGCGGGGCCCGTGGCGCCACAGGGGTCGCAATCCCACAGGCCAGATCCAAAGCCCTGAGGGGCCGGATCCGGCCCACCGGCCATAGTTTGCCCACCCCTGTACTATACACTGAAATGTAAGTACAATATTTATATTCCAATGGATTTATTTATTTCATAATTATATCATAAAAATGAGAAAGTAAGCATTTTTTTCAGTAACAGTATGCTGAAGGGGTACAGTTGTCTGGAAAGGTTGAGAGCTAGTGCCCTACACACTGCTGCAAGTGTGGACAAGGTCTTAATCTCTATGCCTCAATTCCCCACTTGTGAAAATCAATCAATGGGCATTTATCACTGACTTCACTGGAAGCAGAGTTAGGCCAAGGCTGAGTGCTTTTGCAAATCCCACCATAATATTTATACATTTAATACCAAACTAATTTATTTCCATTTGAATTGTTTTTCTTTCCTCCATGGGGGCAATGAAACAAGCTAAGTTTGAAATTGGCTTCAGCCACATTTTTATTTATTTGAGTGCTTATATTTAAATCAGATCAAAAGGGAATGTATATGGTTTTTTC
This sequence comes from Chrysemys picta bellii, assembly GCF_011386835.1. Classification (NCBI taxonomy): domain Eukaryota; kingdom Metazoa; phylum Chordata; order Testudines; family Emydidae; genus Chrysemys; species Chrysemys picta. The sequence goes on from NC_088792.1 coordinate 28,840,394, forward strand.
AATCTGTCATAACATAAAAGTAGCTGAAAAGTTGTTCAAATTCAAAAAAGAATCATCCATCATGGAAAATGTCAACTTGGAAAGAAAGTGAGATAGTTAAGACCATCTCTGAATGAAGGATTGAAATGGAGCTGGAACTCAATGGGCAAAACTCCTATGCTCAAATCTTCAAGGATATTTTTAATCAATGGGAGTTAGGTGCCTAAATGCCCTTGAAGATGTGGGTCTTACTGACTTCAGTGGGCCAAGGATATTACCCATCACTGTCTGTAGAGTCTGCCACTCTGGCTGCTGTGGGTATGTTTACACTGCAGTAAAACACCCATGGCTAGCCCATCTTAGCTGACTCAGGGTTGCAGGGCTTGGGCTGTGGGTCTATAAAATTGCAGTGTAGACGTTTGGTCAGCCTGAGCCGTAGTCAAGTGAGATGGGCCAGCCATAGGTGTTTTATTGCATATCCTGCATAGACATACCCTGTATCACACTTACAGCTGGTTGGTTGAGGGGGTGGGGGGAGACAGAAGTAAGTATATTTCCCAAAAACATTGAAAGAAATGAAAAATTCTCATTTCATTTGAAATTTTCTGTGGCTTGTTTATTCAGGAAAGTTTAAAAAAGGTGTGTGGGGGGGGAAACAAAGCGAAACACCACATTCTTTTGCTTTTTTACTCCCCATCTCTCTCTTTCCATCCCCTCCCCCCCCCATGGAAAACAAAATTAGTGAAAGTGTATTTTCCCCCCAACTTAAGCAAATTTAAATTTCTTTAAAAAAAAATCAAAATTTATCAAAGCACCCAAGAAATTTAGAAGTTGACAAGTTTTTCAACTATTTTGCCTTCTCTTGTATACTGCTTTCCTTCTAAATTTGTCTTTTACCCCCCACTAAAAAAAAATTAACAGAGCTAATTAAAATGGCCAGTGTCCATTATGTTTAAAAAATTCCCAACACCACAAAAGCTTTATTGCCTATTTTTAGTCAGAGAAAAGTTCAAGTTGCTACAGTATCAGCAGTACCACAAAATCTTAGACACACTGGTGTAACGCCAACTTTGGTTGACTTACATCTGGAATAAATTTGGCCCAATATTTCTGATTCCTTTTAGGCCACTCTTTGATAGAGTATAACATTCCCACCTTCCTCACAGGTAAAATACATTGCTAAAGAACTTGAATATTTAGAGGTACCTGGATAGTTCTAAACCAATGTAGACGTCACACCTCTGAACTGCAGAATACACATTATGTGTTCAAGGGCTATATATTGCCTTTGATCCATAGTGATATATTGTAACATTAGGTAGTGGGCATTGCGTGGCAAAGGGCATGCACGTCCACTATGTGTTTTGGCAGCTGCGGTTTAGTCAGGTAGTGTGTCATCCCACTGCTACCTAAAAGTATAGCACAGTTTAGTTATCATATTGTGCTCCAGTCAAAAAACGTGTGTCTGCCTGGCCCTCGATTTACTGACATATGCATTACATTAATCCAATGACTGATACTCTATTGCATATTTTGTACAAGCCATTTCTATTCCAGGGTAATCATGGAACACAAAGTTCTGTAAAACAAATGAAAACAAAAATTGTACCCATTTTTCTCAGCCCTGAAGAATGAAGGTTTAAAAGATGGTGCCCAGTGAGATGTCATATTTTGCCTCTTATTCATGCTAGGAGATTTTTTCCATCTGGATAAATAAGTGTGAAGAATATTTGTGAGCAAGACTATATCAGTCACATATGAAAATAACTGGCCAAATTCTACCCTCTATTCGAGCAATGCAACAGCACTAACTTGCTTGGGAATTTAATGGGTGCATTGTTATTGAGGAGAAAATCTGGAACAGTATATCAGGCTCATTGCAGTCCATTCATTGCTTTGCAGACCCAATTTGCCTCCACCGTGTGTCACAAATCCACATAAGGCTCCTTAGTACTACATTTTGTATACGAATCTTGGATTTAGCTGACAGATGTGAAAAGAACACATGTATCCAGACACCTCCCTGGTGATTACACATGAGCAGATGCTGAAGAGCACACGTATTCCAGCTGAGGTCAGCAGTCATTTAGGCTTGAAATAAAAAACTAGATTCAAACAAGAAAAATTACACATCAGTCAAAGAAACTGAGTTTTGAAACTAAGAATTATGAGCTGGCCGTTCCTCATCTCTAAAAGGTCAGCTACATATAACATTGGTATTTTCAGGATTTAGAATCATTCTGCTTCTAAAATAACCTTAACTTGGCCTTTTATTCTTTTTCCCTTTTAGCAGAGACTGCCGTACTTATGGGTTGATTAAAGATGCCCCGGAATGCATTGTTCCAAGATGCCTGAGATACCAGATGTCTCCTGCCACTATTGACTCTTCTGACATCATTAACATCTAGAGTTAGAGCATGCTACAGTCTAACTTTCCTGCACGATTTGTAATATACACATTTGAGAGTATCAGAGGGGTAGCCGTGTTAGTCTGAATCTGTAAAAAGCAACAGAGGGTCCTGTGGCACCTTTGAGACTAACAGAAGTATTGGGAGCATAAGCTTTCGTGGGTAAGAACCTCACTTCTTGCATCTGAAGAAGTGAGGTTCTTACCCACGAAAGCTTATGCTCCCAATACTTCTGTTAGTCTCAAAGGTGCCACACGACCCCCTGTTACATTTGAGAGTAGTTTACCTTCATACAGACGCAAAGTCCACTGTTCAGGTTCACACCTCATTCCAAACTTACAGTCATTGCCCTTGAGATCACACGAGCTTGCTCAACCAAAAAGGGACTCTTCTGTGTGCACCGGTATCCCACCCCCTAACTATGATGTTCTTTGCTAATTGCAGTTTTACCCTACCTACACTTAGTACATTGGATCCCAATCCTGCAACTGCCTCTGCATGGGCAGACAGCTGCACACACATTGAAGTCGACCTGCAGAGCCCCATTGAAGTCAACAGGGCTCTGTGTGGGGCAGGATCATATCCACACAAAACATCCTGAAGACTTAGGGCCTTACAGTGCAATTATTAAATAGCAGCCCTCTGAAGTTTGCAGATGAAACTACCTGGTTGAGAGGTGGGTGATGCTGAGGATGCTATGTGACATCTATCCTTTATTAATGGCTTGTTGATAATACTTTTACATATGCAACAGCTCAACTGATGTGCTTGTGCCTGACCTTTCTACGTTCTTATATGGCCCCCTCACTGTTGTATCCCTGCACATCCGTGATAAGAACTCTTGAGATTTTATCTCAAGTCTTATCGCAATACTTGATATTTTACTAAAAGCCTGAGCGAGTGGAATCTAGTGATTATATGAGAATCTCACCTTCCATTTTAAAAATAATAATAATAATAATAATAATAATTTCCTTGTAGCTGTGGAGAAAAGCTTGAAAACATGGTCTGAGTGCAACCCCAATGCTCCCAAAACAGAAGGCAAGTAAAAAACCCTCCATTTAAAAAAAATTCAAGATTTTTAAGTAGGGCTGTCAATTAATCACAGTTAACTCACGTGCTTAACTCAGAAAAATTAATCAAGATTAATCGCACTGTTAAATAATAGAATACCAATGTATTAAATATTTTGGATGTTTTCTACATTTTCAAATATATTGATTTCAATTATAATACAGAATACAAAGTGTACAGTGCTCACTTTATATTTATTTTTATTACAAATATTTTCTCTGTAAAAAATAAAAGAAACAGTATTTTGCACTACAGTACTTGTATATAGCTGGATTGAAATCTCTTTATCATGAAAGTTGAACTTAGAAATGTAGAATTATGTACAAAAAATAACTGCATTCAAAAATAAAACAATGTAAAAGCCTACAAGTCCACTCAGTCCTACTTCAGCCAATCACTCAGACAAACAAGTTTGGTTAAAATTTGCAGGAGATACTGCTGACTGCTTCTTGTTTACAATGTCACCTGAAAGGCAGAACAGGCATTCACATGGCACTTTTGTAGCTGGCGTTGCAAGGTATTTGTGTCAGATATGCTAAACATTTGTATGCCCCTTCATTCTTCGGCCACCATTCCAGAGGACATGCTTCCATGCTGATGATGCTGATTAAAAAAATAATGTGTTAATTAAATTTGTGACTGAACTCCTTGGGGGAGAATTGTATGTCTCCTCTTCCATTTTATCTGCATTCTGCCATATATTTCATGCCATAGCAGTCTCGGATGGTGACCCAGCCAGCACATGTTCATTTTAAGAACACTTTCACAGCAGATTTGACAAAATACAAAGAAGGTACCAATGTGAGATTTCTAAAAATAGCTACAGTGCTCGACCCAAAATTTAAGAATCTGAAGTGCCGTCCAAAATCTGAGAGGGACAAGATGTGGAGCATGCTTTCAGAAGACTTAAAAGAGCAACACGCATATGTGGAAACTACAGAACCCAAACCACCAAAACAGAAAATCAACCTTCTGCTGGTGGCATCCGACTCAGATGATGAAAATGAACATGCGTCGGTCCGCTATGCTTTGGACAATTATCAAGCAGAACCCATCATCAGCATGGACACACGTCCTCTGGAATGGTGGTTGAAGCATGAAGGGACAAATCTTTAGCACATCTGGCATGTAAATATCTTGCGGCAACAGTGCCATGTGAATGCCTGTTCTCACTTTCAGGTGACATTGTAATCAAGAAGTGGGCAGCATTATCTCCTGCAAATTGTAACCAAACTTGTTTGTCTGAGCGATTGGCTGAAGTAGGACTGAGTGGACCTGTAGGCTCTTTACATTGTTTTATTTTTGAATGCAGGGGGTTTTTTTTGGACATAAATTCTACATTTGTAAGTTCAACTTTCATGATAAAGAGATTGCACTGCAGTACTTGTATTAGGTGAATTAAAAAATCCTATTTCTTTTGTTATTTTACAGTGCAAATACTTGTAATCAAAAATAAATATAAAGTGAGCACTGTACACTTTGTATTCTGTGTTGTAATTGAAATCAATATATTTGAAAATGTAGAAAACATGCAAAAATATTCAAATAAATGGTTTTCTATTATTGTTTAACAGTGCGATTAATGGCAATTAATTTTTTTAATCGCTTGACAGCCCTACTTTTAAGACAGTTTCACAATGCGGGGGGGCTTTCTTGTGGTTTTTGAGCACTTAGTGTTGGCAACACTGGCCATGGCATTGGAAATGCCTGAAGATGAAGCTGGCAAGATATAAGATGAGAAATAGCAAATAATAAATCGGTTACCAACAGTAAGTTGAGGGTTTTCCAGGAGGAAGCAAGTTGGGCCTAGCAGAATGAATACGCGTTTGTGCTCACACCTCCAGATTCTGTATCAATAAAGAACTTAGCATCAGGAGAATTTCCTCTTGAAATATGGGATATAACTATTCAGATCATATACAAAACACAAATGAGAAAGTTCCTAATAATGTGGGGAATTAAAGAAGGTCATAATGCATCAGGCCATTTTCTGCAAGACTCAGACAGACTCATGGGTGCTAGGTCATACGTAATTTAATTAGATTGTCCCAGATCCATAAAGGCATGCTCAGTGGCCACCTACTGGATTGGATCTCATTCAAAATCTAGGTGGAGGAGGAGCCACCATCCACCTTATAACTTTTAGCCCAGTGGTTAGAGCACTCACCTGGTGTGCAGGGGATGCAGGTTTAATTCTCCCTTCAGAAGAGAGAGGATTTGAACAGGAGCCTCCCATACCTCTCAGAAGCATGTTCTAGCCACTAAATTATGGGACAATCTGATATAGAAGATGCTGAAGATGTTCTACTTTTGATAGCTAATTAAATAGTGTTTGGAGCAGGGGACTAGTTACTGAGAGTCCCATGTGGGTGCCCTATCCACAAGACTATGAAGTCATTCTGACACTCTGTCTCTGACCCAATGACTCTTTAATTACCTGAGAGATGGGAGACACCTCTTCAAATCACTTCTCCCCCTCAGGCAAACTGGGGAATTGAACACAGGTCTCCCACATCCAGATAATTAAAAAGTCATTGGGCCAGGAACGAGCGTGAGAATGACACTGAAGTTCAGCATTTAAAGTAGCAGACTTCTTTCTCCAAAGAAGTCAAGTCCTTTACAATTGCCATCCATCCCCACCGGAAGGCGAGTTGCACAACGAGTGAAGAGTAATAAATCTCTCTGCCATAACAAGAGCAAAGGGAACAAACTTGGTTTGAATGTCATCCAAAGCAATATACAAAATGCAGACTTCAGGGACAGCAGGAATATCTGTATGGAAATAATCCACAGCATGTTGTGCCAGAAGTCTGACAACTGAGGACCGGAGGAAAAGACCAAAACATGTGCAAAAGTTTGAACCAGATTTATGAGGAAGTGTTTTGATAATCCAAAAACCACAAACTCGTATGCAATATCCCAGTTCTCTTACTTTCTATTATCTAGGGCAATATTATCTGGCTAAAATGGGTAAGAGTGGTCTCATCTCATCCTTCATCTGTCAGTTGGTCTTGTGACAGAGCCATTTTAGTCCACATGTTATTTTAATGTCCATTAAAACAACATTGTCGAGTAGGTGAACACCCAAATATAAATTCTGGAAAAGGAAAATAGATTTTTAAAAGGTATTCTACAAAAACTAATCTGAGTAGAAATGTTGTTGTGAGCCTTTAAATTTCTATAAAAAGTTTTTTTGGGGGGCGGGGGGGAGTTAATTTATATAGGGCTTATCTACACTCACAGTGCTACAGCTGCACCAGTGTAGCTTTGCTGCTGCAGCGCTTAGTGAAGACTCTACCTATACTGACGGGAGAGCTTCTCCCATCAGCTTAGGTACTCCACCTCCCCAAGAGGTGTTTACTATGCCGAGGGAAGGAGTGTAGATTTTCCACACCCCAAGCAACGTCGTTATACCAACATAAATTGGTAGTGTAGACCAACCCATAGTTACCCTGCAGTGCCAGAAAGTATGAGCCTGATTCTGTCATTGTTACTCATAGGGCTACACAGAGAGCAAGGTGCTACTCACCATAGATGACAAACTCTGGCCTTATAAATCAAAACTGAGTGGTATTACTCACATTATTGAGTGAAAGGCAAAAAGTCAACATTGAAATGGTGAATAGTAAAGTTTTGGGGATTTTTTTAATTCTTTCCGTTTTAATAGTTGTTTTAATTAACTGAGAGGGTTTCTTTGTTTTGGGGTTTTCTTTTGTAGATACAGTGTGAGATCTTAATGCCCTTTTAAGCTATGGCCTTTGTCATGAGGTGATTACTAAGATTAATGTTACAACATTCCTAGTTCTATTGCTTTCATTATCATTGCCCAATCCAAATTTTCAGTTTTCCAGAAGGTGCCAAGTCCTTAAGGAAAACAGAATTTTATATACACTTTAACTGATGGATTAAAGGTGAGTGGGTGCATATGAGAAAACGTAATCACAGTTTACACTTAGGCCATTAGTTAAAATCTCCCTCCCCCCATACAAAACAACATATGCTATTAAAAACATTGTTTTGACACAATTCAAGGAAATATGGATTCTTCTCTCTAGGTTGAGACTTTTAAAGCAGCCTAGGGGATTTAGACATATATCTTTCTTCCATTAAAATTAAAATAAAAAAATATGGGCCAGATTCTCAGTTGGCCAAAAATAATATAGGTTCACTGAAGTACATTGAGCTACATTGATTTAAACCAGCTGAGAATCCATGTGTGTGTGTCTAAATCTCCAGTATTGCTTTGGAAAAACTCAGCACTAGCTCTTTTTGGTGGAAAGGTATTGGTCGGTATCTCTGAGTTATGTCCTTTTAGTCTTAATAGCGTTTCACTCATTTTGGGCCCCATGCTGTAAGCTCAGAACCTGTGAAATACCCCCTCACAGCAGTGAAAGTTCCACAAATGAAGAGTTTGCACGATTGAGTCCTTTGTGGATACAGGATAAAATATAACTTTCAAGATGCATGAAACTGGCTATACTGACATGTAGATCTGGTCAAACATTTTCCAACTTAACTTTTTTTCATTGGAAAATGCTTTTTTCTTGAAATAAAAATATTCCATGGGAACACAAACATGTTAATTTCGACAAAATATCATTTTGATGTCAAAAATGTTCCATTTCAACATTATCGGAATTGAATATTTCAATTTTTGTATCAAAATGACTTTTTCAGTTTTTAAATTGCATGTTGTAAACTGTAATAAAAATAAAAAAGTCAAAATCAAAACATTTTTATTTTATCAAAATGAAATGTTTAAATTTGGTTTCACAGGAACCTACCAAATTTTGGGTTTGTTCTGATTTGTAACAAAAATTGAAAATTACAGAATATCTGGTTCTCACACAGCTCTACTGCCATAGTTTTCTTCAGTTTATTCTTCAAGAGCATATTTCAACTAAAAATGGAAGAAAAGAAAAGCACAAATCCATCCTTTTCTCTGCATTTGCAGGAGCCACCAGTCACACAATCAAATAATAACAGAATTGTATAAAATCCAACAATTCACTTTCTAGTGGGTCATGCAGATATTTTCTTCTGTCAGTCTTGGTAGGTTTGAATTTTAAGCCCAAATTATCATCACAAAATTCAGTAAAAAATGCCAAATTTCACCTCCCAAAGATTTGCATCATCTGATGCTAACCATAAAACAATCCTGGTTTGATCAAAAGGTTTATGAACCTTAGTGAACTTTGTGAGTTTTGAAACTAATGAAAAATTAAACTAGAAAGTGGACCATGTGACATCCTCACGGCCACACAGGTAGTATATATATTGTGTGGATGCGGCCCACATAACACATGAAGAACTGCATATGCGGCCCACAATGGTAAATAGGTTGAGAACCACTGCTCTAACCCTGGCCATCCTACCAGGCCAGTACAGCCATTGTCTGCACTGACAATGCCAAACTGAAACAAAAATGTAGAAAATATATTTTTTCCACATTTAATCATCTGCCACACAGGTGAGACATTTGTTTTTTTAATAGTGTGCTTTGTGAAACCCATTTGTGCAATCTCATTGACTCCAGTTTTGTGACACAAATGTCTCTGAAAGCAGAAACAGGCTCGTCTTCAGAGTCCTTTTATAGACACAGATGTTCACCTTGAATGATCTCTTACAATATGTGTTAACTACTTAAGCTAAACAATCTCTGCTACCTTGTATTTAGCTGTGACACTCTGAATACCTTGCCCAGACCTGAAGAAGAGCTCTGTGTAGCTCAAAAGCTTGTCTCTTGCACCAACAGAAGTTGGTCCAATAAAAGATATTACCTCACCCACCTTGTCTCTCTGATGCATATCTCAAAAAGTCTATGATTATACAACTGCCATCTTAAGTATCTGATATGAATTTCAAAAGGAATTTATGTATTCAAAATGGAAACTACTGTATCCATATAATTGATTTTATTGTATTCCTCCAATATAATAAAAGTGGGGAAGGATTAACATAACAGATGATATAAGTCATCAGGACAATATCTTCTACTACTGACTATGTACCTGTATATCTTGAAAGCCTTGATGCAGAGTGAATCTAATAAAATCACGGAATGGTTCAAGCCAAACCACTGTAAATGAAATATAAATGCCAGAGCAAAGTGTGTGGTTGAAAGGGGTATCAAGCCAACCCTATTTAACACCTGGGTAAGAATTAGTCATATGCTTATGGTACTTCTCCTCAAATTATATGTTGCCCTCTTTTTAGATGTGATCACAGGAAAACTTCTACAGAATCAGATCTTCATGTTACAAGGATAAAGGGTTTTTTGACTGTGCGTGTGCACGCGCGTGTGTTATTGTAAAGGTTTGCTACTCCATGCTAGTTTCTAATGTTGAACTACTGATATCCAACCATTCTTTTTCAGCATTTTTCTCCACTATAAGGAGCCAATGATTTTAAATTTACAAAAAAAGTCTTTTCTACACTGAATCAGCTACTGGTTAACAACATTTTAACGTTAGGGAGCTGCATCGGGGGGAGTAGGTGCAAGGACTATCTGCATGTTAGAGTCACTGCAGAGGTGAGACATACAGAAGTGAAGACTGACATTCCTTCCGCGCAGCTCTATAGACATACAACTACCTCCAGCTCTCAGTATGCCATGCTGACACTCATCTCATTCAAATCCCTCTTAAAGAACATTCGCTTCCTTGGGGCCCACAAGTGAAACAAAAACCAGATGAGGGGGGAAAGATGTCAATGTAAAGTAACTGTTACCCCACAGAGTGAGCTCCCCTGCTGAACGCTCACCAAGCTCACCATTGGATCTCACATACTGTTGGTATGGGTAGAGTCTAAGCACGGTCTCTGCTCCTCTAGGCATAAGCTCAGGGTACATCTTTCCTGAGAGATGGGGATTCCACAGTCCAATTGCCTAGGCCCCGAAACTAGCACTGCCTCCCCAGTAGCTTGTGCATGCTCCCAGAGTTCTACTGAAGCGGTGGATACTCTAGTTTACTGTGTCCCTCTGTGGGGACTATGTGACAATGAAAGCAAGGGGCACAGACTTTGCAAAGCAATTTCTAAACCAACCACACTTTACTCACAGACAAAGCAGAAGAGATAAACAGAGCTATTTAAAAGTAGCAATCACCTCCATAATCTCCAAGGAGCTTACCTTGGTTCCTGGGTCTCTGTGTGCTAATAGCTCAGGGAGAGGCACTCTGTCCTGGGGAAAAAGGGGACCAAGAGCAGACTCAGAGTCTGCTAGGTAACCAACAGGGAGAGAGGAGAATACTATTTCAACCACCCTGTTGGCTGGGGTGGGTAGCAGGTGAGCCTCCTTAGGGAAGGAGCAGTGTCTGAGGAAAAGGAGGGGGGTAGAGTCAAATGATTGACAAGTAAAAGCCCGGGAAGAAAATCTAGCCTGACCAATAGGAAGGTTCTCAGTGAGATGCCTGTCCCTGGAAGCATTGTGAGAGCGGAGAAACTATTGTGCAGGAGTTTGAAGCCAGCCAGTGCAAGGGAAGAACCTGCTGTTTGATGAGCTCCTGAGTCCCAGGCCTGCATACAGGTCCCCCCTGAGACCTTCCCTCTGGATACCTGGAAGCCATATCCCTAAGCTTGATCCTTTCCCTGTTCAAGGTAATTCCTAGTGGATAGAACTCTAGTTGGAAAATTATCTACCCATTCAAGTTGAGTCAACCCTTCAGCTCCCTGGAAAACCCAGTTACCACTTGGCAAATGCTGCTCTTGCTGCTAGTACAGGGCTGCCTGCCTGCCTGCTATGACTATATCTGAGCACTAGGGTAGGAGACTCAAGTTAGGATTTTTATTAGAGTTGTTATAATTTGCACCTGAGCCCTGCATCCCTTTGTGGTGAGGGAAAATCTTGGGAACAGAAACACCCTGATTCCTGTATGAAGAGGGTGTCTGCCAACTGCAATTGTCAGCCCCTCTGCAGCGGCTGAGAATTGGGGATTCATCTCTGAAGCTGAGGGAGTTGTGAGTGCACCATCCTTTAGTTAGATAGTCAGGGAAATTGTCTGGGAGACCCCCTATTCCCTGAACTGTTTCCTCAAGATAGGGAGTAAGGGTTTGGGGATTTTATTACCTGCTGCCTATTAAACCTGTGGAGGGACTTACCACCTTATCCTACATGTGAGACTTTGGGGCTGTATAGACCCAAGTCAGCCAAGCTGCTTTTTGCTGCTACTGAAGATATCATTGTCACAGGTCATCAAGGCCCCTACAAATGGGACACTAAATTTTACTCTTGCTTGATCAGGTCATTTGACTGGGAAAATTCAAGGGTATTGTCAGAGCGGGCACTGATGACCCTGAGAGGAATGTTTGACCCTGTTATATTTACTTTCTGTTGAATATAATTACTTTGTTGAATATATAATGCGTGTTTGTGTTATTTCTTGGGAGTCTTCCACTACCTGGCAAGTAAGTGGGGGTAAGCCTGTGGTTAGAATTTTCCTTCCAAGCTACCCTGATGATGGAGTGGAGGGGGGTGCAGGCCTGCTTCAAGTGCCTCATAAGGTGATCCATAGCTTAGTTACATGCCCACCTGCCAGGACTGGTTTCTCTAGGTTGCAGCTAGCTCATGTCACATGTTTCCGTTTGAATGGGAGGCAATCTAGTTTAATAGTTCTTGATTGCTGTCCATGGTTAGGCCTCTGCCACCTGCAAGAACTTCTCCTGACACCTCCCTGGAGGTTTTAGCACAAGCTGGAGGTTAAAAGACAAAAGTGCTGGCATAGAATAGTCTTACAATCAAAATGAAATCCACAAAACCAAATGGAGTTTGCAGATTGATATAGATACATGTAGACCTGTGCTGAACTACCACAGTTATTCCTTCCTTGTATTTTTATTTCTAATAATCTCTCTTGGGCAGGGATCAGCTTGACATCTGTGGCCCCAGTTCAGCAAGGTACTTTAGTGCATTCTTAACTTTAAGCACTTGAGTAGTCCCCTTGAGGTGAATAAGATTACTAACATGCTTGAAGTTAGGCATATGTGGAAGTGCATTGCTGGACTGGGGCCTGTTTCTTTAAAGATTCAAGAAAAATAATTACTTTTAACTGAACCACCATGACGTGCACACATGTCTAACAGCGTCACCATGGGCTCTTATTGCTGTAACCCTTGTCTTTCCTTGCCTCCACTCTTCAACCCATTTGCTGCATCATATCTAAATTTAAAAGGGCAACAGAGACACTTTCTATCCGAGTTCCACAAGCACCTGTTGAGACCCCCTAAAGATAAGAGATTACAATAGTCATAACAGTAGCATTGTTGATGGTTAATTAATAAGTAAGAAGTGTAGAAAAGGGTTGTGTACTAGCATTTAGCAAGTACTAATGGTGTAGCTCCTGTTTAAGTTGATAGGAATTCAACAGGAAGGGTATGGGATGCTCCCTCGCTTGCACCCCTAAATTCAGTAAATGTAACGTGACAAAATTCACCAGCTATCAGCTTCAACTCAGCAGGTTTTCTCCACCTCATCAATCAAACTACTCGTCTTTGCTTTCAAGGCCTGCAGAGCCTATCTACTCTCTCATTTACTATCAAGAATAATTATTTAATTATTTAATTATTAACACCTAGAGGATCATAGGGTGATAAGTAACCGCCCACATGGATTTGTTAAAAACAAATCATGTCAAAACAACCTAATTACGTTCTTTAACAGGGCTACTGGGTAGAGGGGCAGCACTAGACATGAGCTATCTTGATTTTAGTAAGGCTTTTGACACTGTCCCACCTGACATTCTCATAAGCAAACTAGGGAAATGTGATCTAGATGAAATTAATATAAGGCAAAACTGGTTGAAAGACCATACTTAAAGAGTAGTTGTCAATGGCCCAGTAGTGGTCACTGGCCTTCACACTTCCTACTGCTCCTCAATGCTGCCCCTCTCACTTGGGAGGAGCTCGCTGTAAACATCTACACAGACACCTCATTGTCCTCATTCACATCTCTTTAACTTTACTTTGCCACAATACCTACAAAAAAATTGGCAATGCTTGGCACTGCTGGTGTGCTGAGACAACAGCCTTTCTCTTTGACTAGTATTGTCTCATTGTTTCGTTTTGCTTCCCTTATCTGCCAGTAGTACCCACCAATTGTGTCCTTTTTTCCACTAAGGGTACATCTTCACTACCCGCCGGATTGGCAGGTAGTAATCAATCTATCGGGGATCAATAGACGCGATAAATCGATCCCCGAACGCACTCGCCGTCAACTCTGGAACTCCACCAGAGTGAGAGGTGGAAGCGGAGTCGATGGGGGAGCCGTGGCCATCAATCCCACACAGCACCATACACAATGCTATGACTAGGGCATCTTGGCAGTACCACAGTACAATTAATGTAGAAGAAGAATTCAGCAAAGGGCTACTGGATAGATATTTTTAATTTGCTCATAAGTAATTAATAAATGTCTAATCTTATTCCTTATTCCCCTTCTTTCCACAGAGTAAGTGTTAATAAATTCCACAATTCTTAAGGGTGTATATGTCTAGTTTTCATTATGCTCTAAAAGCCAACACATTTTCATATTTACATGCTTTATATTAACTCTTTTATTTCTGGTTTTCCATAAATAATGAAAATTGGTTTAAGACAGTGAAACTCACATTCTGTATTTGTCTAGTGAAAAGCAGAGAAACAACTAATAGGGCTGTCTTTTAGTCATTAAAATTCCCCCAAGCCAAAAATAACTACTTGTTATCAACACTTTGATGAATCCAACCAATTGTTAATTTATAGAGCTGTCTGTTTTTGAATGGATTTACGCATGGAAATGCTTTAAAAATGTATGTGTTACAGAAGTATTGTACATAAAATCTTTATTTGCAGAATGCTGTGTCCTTTATGGTGCATGTGTACCAGACGCTGGGGAAATGTAGGTTTTATTGTTGTTAATTTAAGTGACGCTCAATGAATTCTTAAGGACCTTTTCCTAGGATAAAATATTTACTATGCAATGCAAGGATAACCCCAAAACAAAACAAACTCTTTATCTATGGAGCTGGAGAGAGATTTTAACAGGTGTAATCTCGTCTAGGTAAAGCTTATGGGAGGGATCCTAGGGTTTTCCTTGATCAGCTAATACTTTAAAACAACAACTTCCTTGTCTACACTTGAATCTCAACACGTGTTAGCTAATGTGTTAAAACATAATTTTTTTCCTAATGAAAACAAGGGGTTACTATTTTAAAAGCGCTTAAGTGAATTAGGAGCCTTAGTCTCATTGGAAGTCTTGGGCACCTAGGTCAGTTAGGTGCTTTTGAAAATTTTACCCAAGGTTTAGGAAGCAGCAGTCCCGGCATGATATAGTTGTGGGGTCTGTAACTATGCCTTGCCCTTGTTCAGAAAGTGCAAATGGAGTGTAGGAAAGCAAAGAAAGACCATTACACCCTTTCTGCTATAGCCCATTCTGCAGCCCTCCTGACCAATACTCAAGTCAGTGAGAGTTTTGGCCTAGGAAGAACTGCAGAATCAAGCCCATAGATATTTTCCATACCCATGCACAGGATTGGCTATATGCTTATTGGAAATATTTTGTATGTAAAATAGGTGTGAGAAACTAAAACATATACTTGGAATTTTGCAAAAGTAGTTGCTTTCAAAACATCTTAAATACATACATTTTAACAATACATTTATAAATAGATTTTAATTTAACAAAAATAAACTAAGTCATAATGTAACAGGCCCAATCTCTTATTCATTTATCTGAACCCCTGTTATCTCAAACAGGATCGTGTCTTCCAACTTTAATGCTGTTTTAGATAATAGGACGTTTCAGGTAATTGAAGTTTGGATAGTGGAGCTGGCTGGCTTCCTCAGGGCTGGCTTGGTCAACAGGATTAAACTGTTTTAGCGAAGGCACTTATCAATAAGGCTCAAGACAAAAGCTCCTTTGTCTTGCTGATCTGGGCAGCCTTAGGGAAGCAAGCTAGCTGTTGATAATCCAAGCTAGCTGTTGATAAAGGGGTGCAGGTTGCCCTGTGGGATTGGCACACAGCTCATAGAGGATAGAGCCAGCTGCAGGCAGGGAAGGAACTGCTGAGACTGCCAAGCCCAACCCCCTAGTCCCAGGGAAGGTTGCAGCCTGGAGAGCTCAGGAGGAGGTACAGTGCAGACCTGCAGCCCCCAGCATCCCGACTCCCTGTGGAAAGACCCGACATCCAGGCTGCAGCCCCCCCCGCTGCCCATCTGGAGCAGGAGGTTCAGGAAAGTGCTGGGGTTTCCCTCTCAGCCCCCAGTGCCAGGATTCCAGCACGGGCTCCTCCATTGGGTGAGGAGCCATGTGCCACAGCCTGTTACCACCTGTGCAAGCAGTGCGTTCCCAGCCACAGCACCACCCTGCACTTCTGTCTCGGGCCTGGCCGGGAAGAAAGGTGTTGGCTGTTGTGTCTTCACCCAGAGCCAGCCAAGGGAGGATCCTGTGCATTGCACCCCTGACCGTATGCGAGTGAGGGGGGCTCTAAGGGGCTGAAATCAGTTCTGAGTTCACGCTTTACCTCCCTTTAAGTAAATAGGAGGTTTTCTGAACCGCTAACATCATCTCCCTTCAGACCATTGGCTTCCGAGGAAAAAATAACACTTATTAAGTGTAGGGCTATGGTAGCAAGATTTGAAGAAGAGAAGGATGATATTGTGGCCAAAACACAGAGTTGGGAGGTAGGAGACCTGATTGAAATCCTGGACCCACTGAAATGGCAAAACTCCCAGTTACTTTGATGAGCCAGGATTTGTCCCCTGGGTTTTGACTGCCCGCTTTGCCAGGTCTTCTGCAGCTTCCAGCAAGTCACTTAAGTTCTCTGTTCCCTATCTGTAAAGTGGGTATAATACTAATTCTGACCTACCACACAAGAGTGTCAAGTTGCTCAATGAATTACTATTTGTAGTGTATTGAGATCCTTGCACACATGTATTATACAAGGTGTCGGACATTCCACATGTAGTTTATATTCCAAATACATATATATTCTCTTGTCTTTTGTTTGAACATCAAGATTTATTGTCACTCAAGGAAAATATGGCTCTGGCCAATATTTGCCTTTTTGGTTAATAAATCACAATATTTACCCTCAACAGAAGTCAAGGGACTATCTACTTGCTATCTTGCGGTGGTTCTTTGGCACTTCTTTCAGCTATACATTGCAATTCTGCTGTGAAGTCATGATACACCTCATTTACTTTGTGAAGTCCAAACAAAAAGTGCATATGCAATGGAAATTACTTACCAGTAACTGTGGCTCTTCAAGAGTAGCCTCTGTACACTCATAGATTCTAAGGCCAAAAGGGACCATTGTGATCATCTTGGCTGACCTCTGTGTAGCATAGGCCATAGAATTTTCCCCAAAATATTTCTAAAGCATATATCTTAGAAAAACATCCAATCTTGATTTTAAAATTATCAGTGATGGAGAATCCACACCGTCCTTGGTAAATTGTACCACTGGTTAATTACTTGTTGGTGGAGAGTTGAGAAGGAATTTTCTACCACATCAAATTGGCAGAGACCCTGGGGGGCTTTCACCTTCCTCTGCAACATGGGGCACAGGTGACTTGCTGGTATGAACTGTAACTTGCAGTCTTTAAACCATGATTTGAGGACTTCAGTAAGCCAGCCAGAGGTTATGGGTCTTTACAGGAGGGGATGAGTGAGGTTCTGTGGCCTGCAGTGTGCAGGAAGTCAGTTTAGATTATCATGATTGTAGAATCATAGACAATTAGGGTTGGAAGAGACCTCAGGAGGATCTAGTCCAACCCTCTGGTCAAAGCAGGACCAATCCCCAACTAAATCATCCCAGCCAGGGCTTTGTCAAGTTGGGCCTTAAAAACTTCTAAGGATGGAGATTCTACCACCTCATTAGCTAATCCATTCCACTGCTTCACCACCCTCCTAGTGAAATAGTTTTTCCTAATATCCAACCTAAATCTTCCCCACTGCAACTTAAGACCATTGCTCCTTGTTCTGTCATCTGCCACCATTGAGAATAGCCAAACCCAATCCTCTTTGGAAACCCCCTTCAGGTGGGGGTCCTTCAGATGGTCCCTTGTGGCCTTAAAGTCTATGAGTCTACTCTCACTGTTTGAAAGTATGCCTTATTTCCAGTCTGAATCGGTCTAGCTTCAACTTCTAGCCATTGGATCATGTTACACCTTTCTGTGCTAGTTTGAAGAGCCCATTATTAAATATTTGTTCTCCAAGTAGGTACTTACGGGCTGTAACCACCGGTTAACCTTCTCTTTGTTAAGCTAAATAGATTGAGCTCCTTGGGTCTATTACTACAAGGCATGTTTTCTAATCCTTTAATTGTTCTTGTGGCTCTTCTCTGAACCCCCTCCAATTTATCAACATCCTTCATGAGGTGTGTGTAGCTTAGCGTTCCTGGCACTTTAGCTCCTGGACCCTTCATCAATGCTGTGTCTATTGGGGCTGCACAAGTGCCCAAGGATATATAAAGGACATGTCACTCCTTAAACCCTCATTTCCTCCTTTTC